>NC_080073.1:75932718-77250310 GCF_949987535.1 Balaenoptera acutorostrata | reverse complement strand
CCAGCCCCGGACACAGGAGAGGCACCAGGTGACAAGGCAGGCAGCAGAGGGCTGAGTTTTAAGAGGAAGAGATAATCAAAAGTTCTAGCTACCAGAGTCAAGTGAGGGTAAGTCAGAGAGGAAGGAAGGGAGGGAGGGTGGAAGGAAGGGAGGGAGGGAGGGAGGAAGGAAGAAAGGAAGGAAGGAAGGAAGGAGGGAGGGAGGGAAGGAAGGATGGAAGGGAAATTGCTTAGTCCCAGAAAGTGACTGAAAGAGAATCGCTTTAGAAGAGGGTGTTAAGTAGAAGTAGGACTGGCAAGAATTTTAAGAGAGACACAGTAACCTATTCAAATAGTTTGGACATGAAAGAATAAGGAGGAAAACACGTAGGAGTGGAAAGAAGGGGCATGGTGTTAGGGCGTGGTGTTGGGCTGGAGAGGGCAGTTCTTTCTCGGAGGGTGTGTGAACGAACAGGAGGGCGAGTACAGACTCAGTGCAGAAAGCCATGAAGCTCAGCGTAGGTTGAAGGTCACTCCCAAGAGGCCTCAAGCACAGTAATGTTACGCAACACATGGAGTTGTAGGCAGCCTTGGCCCCGAAGCCACTATCAGACCAGGCTGGTAACTCAGGGTCCAAGGTACCACTGGACCCTGTTCTCTTAGTCAGACACTTGAGCTGAGTAGCCTTCTGGGCATGGAGCCTATGAGTTCCTTTGGGAGGGGCTATTTACATAACTATGTTCAGTTGTTTATAAAACCATCTGGCAAGCTGAGGTGTTGATGACACATACTAAATTGATGGGTTACCTGTCTCACGTAATATTTTTAAATTCATCTGGTGTGATGTTTAATTTTTATGTGTCAACCTGGCTAGGCTGTGGTGCCAGATATTTGGTCACATATTATGCTGACTGTTTCTAGGCAGGTGTTTTTTTGGCTGAGATTCACATTTAAATTAGTAGCCTTTGAGGAAAGCAGGTGACCTTCTATCCTGTGTGTGAGCCTCATCCAGTCAGTTGAAGGCCTTAATAGAGAAACGACTGACAACATCTGAGGAAGAGGGAATTCTGCCAGCAGGTTGCCTTTGGACTTGAACTGCGACTCTTCCCTGAGTCTCCAACTTGATGACCTAGCCCACGAGATTTTAGATTCAGCAAACTTTCACAATTGGGTGGAGGCAATTCTCTCTCTCTCTCTCTCTCTCTCTCTCTCTCCCTCTCTCTATCTATCTCTATCTCTATCTCTATCTATCTCTGTCTCTATCCACACACAAATCCTATTGGTTCTATTTCTCTGGAGAACCCTGACTAATACACCTGGAATTCCTCATATGACATTATATAGGCAGCGCTCTGCATAGAGCTGATTCAGCCTTTATAATCAGCTTCAGATAAATGCTGAGAATCTCTGAAGCCTCAAATGTATACTTATTACCTTACTGCTTATTGAATGGAAAATGCCTGAGTGACCCCAGTGAGTTAAGCCTTATGTGACTGCTGAGAAAAAGAGTGTTGTTTCTTCAAGGGTAGAACTCGCCATCTTCAAGCGGACCACATACCGCCCCAAATCCCATCTCTGTTCATGGGAGGCTGACCAACCAAATTATTGGAACAGCAGATAATTTGGTATTAAAAAAAATAGTCATAGTAAGGAGTATTTTCTGACTTACATGAATAAGAGAAAGTGGGCAGATCCAAATATTGCTACTATGAAGAAAAATTTTCTCTTCCACGTGATATGAATCAGTTTAGTGCTATAAAGATGAGTCATTTTATATCCAAAGAAAGTCCTCTTCCTGTGGTCTTTGTCACTTCAACACTCTTTCCGTAAGAGAAAAACCGGCCTGGCATAGAGAAAAGCTAGGAATTAGGAATCAAGAATTGTATCCCTGGGAGTTCCCTGGTGGCATAGTGGTTAGGATTCCGGGCTTTCACTGCCATGGCCCAGGTTCAGTCCCTGGTCGGGGAATTGAGATCCTATAAGTCACGGCGCTGCATTAAGAACAAAAATTATATCCCAGATTCTGCCATGGGACCAGGCTGTGCAACCATGGGCAAAACGTCTAAACTTTCTGGGCCTATTTCCTTACCAGTAAAAGGAAAGAGCTGGACCATATCATCCTTGAGGTCAGTTTTAGTCCAACTGTTGTAGAATTTTTATCTGTAACTTGAAAAAAATTTTTAATCACTTGAGTCTTCAAGGATAGTTTTCATGGACTAAAGTAACAAAAAGTTGAAATGTGACATAAATGGTGACTTAATTAACTTTCTGGAGAAAATTCAGGTTTCTTTCTTCTAGTACCTCATTTAGGACTTAACCGTGTGAGATTTTTAAAGGAATCAGACAAATAGCCTAAAAATCTTCCATTTTGAAATATCTGACATTTAAGCATCTGTCGTAGTCTGGGTCCAATCAGGAGAGAGAAACCACACAGTGATTTTAGCAGGAGTTTAACGTAAAGCAATAGTTAACTATGATAAAAGAGTACCCATTACATATAAGGACACTACATGGTACCCTAGAGTTGACGGAGAATAGCCAAGGGATGACAAACTTAGAAGGGTTTCAACTCTCACAGGAGAAGTGTGGTCAGCCCAGCAGAAAGCATAGACGTTCACTGGTCTGGCAAGGCCAGAGCTGGTTTGGAGTTGCTGGGCAAGCAATAGCCACCCTCCGGAGTTCAGGAGGGGCGCAGACGGTCAGCGATGGGGGCATAGGTGTGCAGTGGGGTCCAGGTGCCGGCGGGAACAGGGGGGCTTCAGGCCACACGGGGCTTGCAGAGTAAGGGCAGATCTGTGTGGACACCCCGGCCGCAGGCAGACTTAACGCAGGCTACATGGAGGCTTTGCCTTCTGTGTCCAGAGGGCTAGCAGCAGGATGAGGTTGCAGGGAGCTGGAGGGATCACATTCTGGGCTGCGACGGGGCCCGGCTCACTGCTGACCCCCAGCCCATGCCAGAGGCAGCAGAAGAGCCCCCTCTTCCTGCAGGGTCCCTGCAGTCCTCTCTTCTGGAAATCCTACCTCCGTGCTCACTTTAGAAGTGCCGAAAGGAATTGCCACTCTTTCTCACCCAGCATTTATTGAAGGGTGACTTCAGAGCTGGGGAAACAATAAATTGATAAGGGACACGACATCTGTCAAGCTTAGATGTCATCTCTCCCCATTCTGCTATTCCTTTTTGGATCCTTTCTGAATAATTCTTCCCTCTTCTGGACCTTGGTGCCCTCAAATGATTTGGGGGCAATTATCAACTTCACGCTGTTGTCTGGAGAGGAAGCTCTATGTACCTGGTCTGTTCATGGGGTATCTTATCCCAACAGGTCTCAAATGTTGTTCATGGACCCCTGGGTCCATGAGGTCCTTTGGAGGGCCCTGAGAGGTCACAACTATTTCAAAGTCATCATTTGAGCCCTGGGGTTGCTATTTTGTGGGTAAAATTTGCTGGCATTTTAGGGCAAATAGAGGCAGTGGTATAACGGAGGAGTCATGCATGGACAGAAAAAAAAAAAAGCCAGTCTCGTTTGTGAATGATCTTGATGAAGCAGTAAAAATTATCTAATGTAATTAAATCTCAACTCACAAGTACATGTCTTTTAAACATTCTGGCAGATGAAACGGGAAATGCACATCCAGCTGTTTGGCCTCATTGCCAAGCACAATGGTTGTCTCAGGAGAAGCACTTGTGCGATTGAGCTGTGACCAGAAGTTTCTCTCGCAGAACAGTTTTTGCCTGAAAGACAACCAGCAGAAAAACTATGGTTTTTACTACTTGGTATTTATTTGCCAGACATTTCCTGGGAAATCAAGGAAATGAGCTTGTCATTTCAAGACTAACAGCTGACAGTATTCATTGCCAATGATAAAAGACAAGCTTTCAAGAGAAAATGAGAATATTGGAAAACAGGTATTTGCCACCAGGATCTTGACAGCCTCTTTTTGCTTAAACTTTTCTGATGAGCTTGGTGGTGATATTACTGAAGGAGATATTTTGCTACTGTATAAAGAGATGTATCACCATTTGGAAGATCTGTTTAACTCCGTGAAATGCTATTTTCCAAAAGATGAATTTGTGATGTGACAAAATCATTCATGGGTAAAAGACCCATTCAAAGTGTGAGATAGATGAATGGGTTTTAGTGGAACAGAAGAATTTCATTGATAGGGTTTCAAGTTCCACCTATCAACTAACCTTTAAGAAACTACCACTTGTTGAGTTTAGGTGTGGTATAAAAGAAAAATTCCCACAATTATCTGAAAAGGCTATTAAATTACTCCTCCCTTTTCCAACTACATATCTGGGTAAGGCCAGATTTTCTTCATATACTTCAACCAAGTAGCAAAAGACTGAATGCAGAAGCCAACTTCTGTTAAGTCATACTTTAAAGATTTTGTAAAAATATAACAATTCCACTCCACTTACTAAATTTCTTTTTTTAAATATATGGTTTCTTTAATTAAAACGTTATTCATGTTAACATGGACAGTCCTCGCGGAGAGTTGCCGCGGTTTCCTGCTTCAACAGTGCTTGGACGGAACCCGGTGCTCGTCCCCGCCTCCGGCAGGCTGCTCAGAGCCAGCCCTCGTCACCACCTGACAACGCCCTCCGACAGCCCCAAGGTCCCCGCCGCTGTTACAGCGCCGCGCAGCCACCGCCTCACCTCAGCCGCTCGCCATGACGACCGCGTCCCCTTCGCAGGTGCGCCAGAACTACCACCAGGACTCGGAGGCCGCCATCAATCGCCAGGTCAACCTGGAGCTCTACGCCTCCTACGTCTACCTGTCCATGTCGTACTATTTCGACCGCGATGACGTGGCATAGAAGAACTTTGCCAAATACTTTCTTCACCAATCTCGTGAGGAGAGGGAACATGCTGAGAAACTGATGAAGCTGCAGAACCAGCGGGGTGGCCGAATCTTCCTGCAGGATATCAAGAAACCAGACCGTGATGACTGGGAGAATGGGCTGAATGCAATGGAATGTGCGCTACACTTGGAAAAAAGTGTGAATCAGTCACTACTGGAACTGCACAAATTGGCCACTGAGAAAAATGACCCCCATTTGTGTGACTTCATTGAGACTCATTACCTGAATGAGCAGGTGAAATCCATTAAAGAATTGGGTGACCACGTAACCAACTTGCGCACGATGGGGGCCCCCGAATCCGGCATGGCACATTATCTCTTTGACAAGCACACCCTGGGAAATAGTGATAATGAAAGCTAAGCCTTAGGCTGGCTTCCCGTAGCCACAGGAGTGACTAACCTGGTCACCAAGGCAGTGCATGCATGTTTGGGTTACCTTTACCTTTTCTGTAAGTTGTACCAAAACATCTACAAGTCCTTTCCTTAGTATCATTCCTTCAAATAAAGTAAATTGGTACCCAAAAAAACAAAAAACAAAAAACAAAAAGCAAAACAAAAAACGTTATTTATGTTAACATGTAATGTGTTTATTATTAGTATTATATTTTAATGAATGAATAAACAAATATTTGAAATATTTTTTAGCTTTAATCATAATACAGTAAATATTGATAGCTATAACCCACATGAACAAAAGCTCTTTGGGATTCTCACCAATCATGAAAGGCATAAAAGGATTCTGAGACCAAAGAGTTTGAGAACTGCTGTCTTAGACTGCTTAATTTCATTAGGCACTTGAATTCACAACACTGAGGGAAGTTATAAGTGCAAAGACTGAGACTCAGGGTCACATGGTGAATAACAGGCAGAGGTGGGTCTAGAACCGTGATCTGCTATAATGTCTTCTACAACCCAAGCTTTCTTCTCAGGATGCTCTTCAGAGGGCCAACATCAAAATTTTGGGATACTCAAGCCACAAAAGTGGAGCAATATCACCCTCCCCTCAACATGTATCCATTCTAACAGGCACTGAATATCAACTCAGTTTCAGGTACCTGTGCTTGTTGCTGCTGAAGGTAACGTGAATAAAACATAGTCGTGTTTTGGGGATAGCCAAGCTCACCATATGGGGGAGAGACTATGTGGAAGGCAATATTTTAGAACATATAATATGACTTAACTGGCATACAACATATAAAGTATAATCATACAACCTATATAATTACATCATGCTATTACTATTATCGTATGTAATATTATACAGTGTATAATATTTTATGTTTTATTACAACTTAAATAATATAGTATATAATACTGTAGAGTATAACAAGGTATAGTATAGTATATACCCTTAATAGTAAATAAATTTACTATATCTAGGGAACAGACAGTACTTTGGGGTCATAGCTGGCTGGCAGTTGTGTGCACGCGAGGCCCATGGCAAAGCAGAACTGTGAACTTGGGAAGTTTGCCAGTAGCTGTACACCATTCTCCTTTGACCCTACTGTTTGCTTTCGTTTCCCAGTGCTGCCAAAATAAATGACCATAAACTGGGTGGCTTATAACAACAGAAATGTATTCTCACAGTTCTGGAGGCTGGAAGTTTGAAATCAAGTTGTCCTGAGGGCCATGCTCTTTCTGAAATCTCTAGAGAAGACCCCTTCTTTGTCTCCTCTAGCCTCTGGGGTCTGCCGGCCATCCTTAGTGTTCCCTGGTTTGCAGACAGATCACTCCAATCTCTCTTCATATGACCTTCTCCTTTATGTCTGTGTCCAAATTTCCTTCTTCTTATAAGGACACCAGTTGTGTTTAGGGCCCACCCAAATCCAGCGTGACCTCATCTTTACTTGATTTCATCTGTGAAGATTCTGTTTCCAAATAAGGTCATGCACACAGGTTCTGTGTGGACATGAATTTGGGGGGAACATTATTCAACCCAGTACACCATGTTTTTGCCTGTCCCCGGCCCACATTGCTCAGAGCCTCTTTGGACCACAGCCCATCTGGATTTTCCCTCATACTTTTCAGGGCCTAGGGGTCCCATTGAGCCCCACCAAGTTTTTGGTTAATGTTTTAAGTGGTTGCCACAAGCTCACCACATTTAACCCATGAGTTTAGCAGATGGTTTCCATGGGCAACTGGTGAGTTGTGAAGGAAGAAAAGAGGAGACTAAACAACTCAATAGTAAAAAAAAAAAAAACCTTAATAACCCAATTGAAAAATGGCTAAGGAGTTGAATAGATGTTTCTCCAAAGAAGACATACAAATGGCCAACAGGTATATGAAAAAATTCTCAACATCACTAATCATGAGAGAAATGCAAATCAAAACCATGATGAGATCTCACCTCGCCCCCTGTCAAGGTAGCTATTCTGGAAAAAACAAATGACAGCAAGTCTTGGTGAGGATGTGGAGAAATTAGAACCCTTGCACACTGTTGGTGAAAATGCAAAGTGGTGCATCCACTATGGAAAACAGTATGGAGGGTCCTCAAAAAATAAAAAATAGAACTACCATATGATCCAGCAATCCAACTTCCAGGTAGTTAGCTAAAATAATTGAAATTGGAATCTGGAAGAGATCTTAGCACCCCTGTGTTCATTGTAGCACTATTTAAATAGCCAAGATATGAAAACAGCCTGAATGTCCATTGACAGATGAATGGCTAAAGAAACTGTGGTATACACACACCGTGGAATACTATGCAGCCTTAAAAAAGAAGGAAATTCTAAAATATGCAACAACATGGGTGAATCTCGAGGACATTATGGTGAATGAATTAAGTTGATCACAGAAAAACAAATACTGCATGATTCCAGTTATATGAAGTAACTAAAATAGCCAAAGTCATAGAATCAAAGAGTGGAAAGGTGGTTGCCAGGGGCAAGGGGAGGGGGGAGTGGGGAGTTGCTAATAACGGGAACACAGTTTCATTTGAGCAAAGTGAGCTGCTTACAGCACTGGACCTACAGTCAACAATACTGCATTGTGCACCGAAACATTTTTTAAGAGGGTAGATCTCATGTTAAATGTTCCTAGCACAAGAAAAGAGAAAGAAAGGGAAGGGAAGGGGAAGCTTCAAGAGAGATGCAAAGACAGTAAGGGTAAATCATAAAATCCTCGCATATTATTTCTCTTGGTGTTTCGGCAATTTTTGTCTACTAGGTCTAGAATCATAATATAAGACAATAGTGGAAATGTGGGGAGCTGTGACAACCAGCAGCCCGCAGAGCTGTGGCACGTGGACTGAAGGCTGGGATGCATCATGCATATCCAGCACTCGCGCCTCCTGCTCTGTGACCTTGGGTGAACATGCTACCCGTCTGGGCTGGGTCCTCAGGGTGGAGTCTGAGTATGGCAGCTAAGAGCTCAGAATCTGGAGCCAGATCGCTTGGGTTCATTCCAGGGACCCTCAGACCAGTGATTTCCCCTCTCTGTAATTTCCCCTCAGCTTCCACATCTGTAAAATGGTGACACTATCTCACTACACAGGTTTCGCATGAGGAATAAATGCGTTAATAATATACGTAAAGCACTTCAAACAGTGCCTGACTATATAGACATTTGTTGGTATTATTAACATTATTATATGAATTTTGGGTCCAGCTAATAAGAATTCCAATAATTCAGTAGTACCTCCATCAATCCCCTTATGATCACCTCCACTCCAGCCTCCACCCCTGGAGGTAAAACAGATGAGAGTGTGTGGACTGTGGCTTTTGTTTTTTCTTTTTGTTTTTTAATTCTCCACTTGTCACTTACACCATAACCAGCCCTGGGGAAAAGTTCCTTTGTCAGGATGTCTTAAAGGACCAGGAACCTGTCAGATGAGTGCTTCTTGGGAAAGAAAGTCTTAGGGAACTGATGTCATCAACTCAAGTTTTGCAACGAGCTATTATTAAATTCATAGTCGCCTGTCTGAGTGTGGCTTTATCAGTAACTTTAGCCCTGTGGGCAGGGGTGGCGCCCACCCTGTTGCCCTCCACCTTTCTGATTTTCTATAACCTAGCCGTGGTGTCTGAAACACTCAGGGTGGGTCTGTCTCCAGCACTAAGGAAAGTGAGAACTGAATCAGGATGGGGTTCTGGGTGGAGTTAAAAGAGAGGTAAAATAACTGTAATTTCATAGCAATTACCTACAAGCAATACCATCAAAGGCGCCAGTTTTCCATTATAAACCTGAGCCTCTGCTGGGAGCGATGGGCCAAACCTGCCTTCCCACCCGAACCCCACAGCAAACAAACCTCGAGGGGAAAACTAATGTGCTGAGCTTGGAGGGTAGTTTTTTTCTCCTTCTCCTTCAAAAAAAAGAAAACAAAATCTTAGTAAGCCCCCATTCCAGGATGTTGGTTGGATTGCTGACAGCTTTGCAAGCAAGGCTGGGGGGCCTTCCCTCTTTGAACCCTCCCTGTTAGTGGAGCCTGGTCCTGATGCCACCACGATTTCCAGGGGAGCCAACAGCAAACTAGAATGAGTGGGTGATTTCTCCCTCCAAGTACCATTTTGGGGCCAATAAACCACTCACTGGAAAAAAATTACACAGAGATCAGCTCCCCAAACTTTTTGTTCATATGTTTGCTGAAAGTGTATTCTTTATAAAATTCACATCTCTGCAGCCTACTCAGAGGTAAAGATAGACCTGCCTTTCAGAAAAAAAAAAAAAAAATCTGCTGTTTTGAGGAGGGTACTGAGAAGGGGAAATGTGGGGAGCAGAAGTGTGGAGGTCCTCAATAATGCTATCTGTCATGGTTTCCTATGTGTTCCCATCTCATCCCCCAGCCCACCCCACAGGAGGCCATAAGCTCCCAAGTAAATGCAGTTTTGAATCCCCTGTGTAATTTCTTCCAGTGCCTTGTACATGGTCAGTACGTATTCGTTGAGCAAAAGGATAATTTAACAAATGAATGGTTTATTGACACTAGGTCAAGTAGTAGTCAGAACTAAGTGGGACATTGATTAAAGTCTTGAGCCTGCTGACAAGATAGAAAGAGATAGGGTCAAAATCTGAGGATCTGTACTCATGACATCTTCATGGAGCAAGGACCAAAGGGTAGAAGATAAACTACAGAGGAACATACTTTGGCGACGTATAACCAAAGGAAAGCATTTCTTTGGTTAGAACTGGTTAGAAATAGTTAGAACTGTCCTCAGAATGGACTGATTTGCTGGTGAATGGAGATATTCAAGCATAGACGAGATGATTACTCGGGAGTAGAGAAGTTGGTCCGACATCATTTGTGTTAGACTATGTGATGCTGAAGGTCTCTTTTTACCCTGAGATGCAAGGGTTCAATGGTTTCAGAACGTTATGACTCTCCATAATCACCATGCTGGAAACTCACATTCAGTTCTGCACGTGTTTATTGAGCCCTCACCCTGTGCCAGGTGTCACCTTGCATAAACATTAGGAAGACAAGGATAAATCTTAGAGGGCAACTTTAAAGGAAGGCTGGGGCATGGACTTTCGGTTCTGCTCAGACTGGGCTCTGGCTGTTATAATCCTGTATTCCTTCTTGCTAATGTGCACAAGCTAACTCAGGACTCTGGTGCTCTTCTTTCTAGGCTGGAATCGATGGGGAAAGCATCGGCAACTGCCCCTTCTCTCAGCGCCTCTTCATGATCCTCTGGCTGAAAGGAGTTGTGTTCAATGTCACCACTGTGGATCTGAAAAGGTAAAGGATGCTGCATTCATGAGCGATATGTTTCTCTGCAGGAAGAGAGGCTCTTCCATGAGGGAGGGCGAAAACCTCGAGGCTCCCAGCAGCCTCCTGCTCGCACCTTGTTGGCCAGACCCCTAGTTACAAGGGAGGCGGCAAAAGCCAGCAACACCCTTGGAACAGAGCAAGTCCCGATCAGCAAGGAAGAAGGAGGGAGTGGACAATGGGTATCTCGACTGAGAGTGCCTAGCACAGAGATGGGCACGGCATCTAAAAATCTGGGAGTGAGCCATTCTGGTCCTACTAGTGCCCCCAACCTAGGGGACCCCAGCCGGACTTCAGGTGTGAGAGGTTGAGTTTCCAAGGAGTTGGGATCCAGACCATTTCTCCCACTATGTTCCCATCTTTAGAACTCCTTAGTATGAGAGCTCTGGATTAGAGACTAGGATGGAGAGTTACCAGTGTTCTGCTTTTAAAGTGCAGTTTTAATGGCCGTTAAAAATACGGGCATTGTTCACCATCACAAGCCGCACTGTTTCCATCTTTCTTCTCTTTCCTCTCCTCCGCCTGTCCTGTAAATGCGGACTGGCTCAGGCTCACTCCCTGGGTATTTATCACCTGCCACAGCTTTCCCCCAGTGAGCTTAGCATACTCTCCCTGTCACCTTTATGTCAATTATTCCATACCCAGAACCCTGCTCTCTTCTAGATATTTCCACTTGCATTTTCTGTTACCACTTTAAAATCTGTGTGTCAAAAATTGTACCTTCATTTTCCCTTTGAATTGGGGTCCCCTCCTGAATTCCTTTGTTCTTCCATTTTTCTAGGCACTGAAACATTTCCAGCTCCCTTCCCTTGCCACCCCCATTGTCCGTCAGTCGCCAAGCCCAGGGCATTCTCTCACCGTGCTGTCTCTTACTTCCAGGCTCCCTTGTCCATTCCCAAAGCCCACACGTGGTGTGGGTCCCACCACTGGCAGCCGGACTGTTTCTCTGTTCTTCAAACTGGTCTTCATCCTTCTGGTTTCTCTCTGTCTCTCTCTGATCCATCCTTTATATTTTCATAAGGATATTCTTCCTAAAATAATCCTTTAATCATGTGGCTCTCCTTACTCAGAAAACCTCCTGACATTTCCCATTGCCTGCAGCATAAATGCATCTGCCGCCCTCCTTTGTCTTTGCCTTGGTTCTTCCCAACATTATCTCCCAGGACCTATCTGCCTCTGGCAGGCTGGACCACCTTCTGCTGCCCTTGTCCGTCTGTCCTCCAGCCGTTGCCTGGGATGCTTCCTCTTGTCTCACAGAGGCTCTCTGTTTTTCCTGAATGGAGAGATGGTGCCCAGCCCCCAGAAGCAACCCCCTCCCCTGGGAAGCTTCCCCTCCCACCCTACCACTCTCAGGCAAATCTATCACTCAGCCTCCCTCCAGACTCACCCAGCATCTATGGTCCATTTTGCATCTCACCAATTTACGGTATCTACAATCCCGATGCTTTACAACTAGCACGTGCTTTCCCATAAAAAATCACATAAAGTGTAACCCTGTGAAGGAGATCTTATTTCTTCGTTCTATATGAGGAAACCAAGACAGACGCATTTAAATGACTTGTCCAAGGTGCCCACCTGGAATTGGAGGGGCTGCCACTAAAAACCCGATCTTGGTTCCAATGCCATGTTCTTCAGGACACATCAGTTGCGAAGTTTGTTTTGTCATTCGCATCAGACCTTCAGTTCCTCAAGGGCAAGTCGAGATCATGTTTTAAGTTTGTTTGTATCTGCCATAGCAGCCAATTCATTCATTCGGGGCCCTGACTAATTTCTGTCAAATGAATGAAAACACACACGAAATGCAGATATTGCCTGTGACAACTACAGAGAGCAGACTTGCATACAGTTGGAAAGACTGGCTTCCTTCAGTGGAGAATAGGAGGTCTTTGGAGTATCATCTGTGAAAGTAGACTCGTGTTTGGCTGGGGACCAGAATGGGAGAGGACGCCACCCCAGCATTCCTTAGGGCCTTACAAGGCTCTTTCCTAGCTGTTGTCACGTCCGATCCTGCCAACACCCTTTCAAGTGGGCCAGGCAAGTATCACGACTCCAGTTTTATAGATAAGGAGAATTTCTTACTGGAAAAAAAATTAATATATATATATATATATACGTATATGAATCAAGGAATTTTTAAAATGTATGATACAGTGAAGTTTAGCAATTCCTAACAAAACTAATTTCTTATCCTGGCACCACCGTGTATTGGTGGAGTGACCTTGAACCTTCTCTTTCCTGAGCCTGTTGCCTTACCTGTACAATGGGGATAAAAGTTATGCCTTGGGCTTCCCTGGTGGCGCAGTGGTTGAGAATCTGCCTGCTAATGCAGGGGACACGGGTTCGAGCCCTGGTCTGGGAAGATCCCACATGCCGCGGAGCAACTGGGCCCGTGAGCCACAACTACTGAGCCTGCGCGTCTGGAGCCTGTGCTCCGCAACAAGAGAGGCCGCGATAGTGAGAGGCCTGCGCACCGCGATGAAGAGTGGCCCCTGCTTGCCGCAACTAGAGAAAGCCCTCGCACAGAAACGAAGACCCAACACAGCCAAAAATAAATAAAATAAATAAATAAATAATAAATTAAAAATGCATATTCTTAAAAAAAAAAGTTATGCCTTGTTTCTAGAGTTATTGTGAGGATCTGATGAGGCAGGCCATGGACCACTTGCATTGTGTTGTGCTGGCTTCTAGCAAGAGCACCACACATGTTGGCTCTTCTTAGCATTGTCCTGCCCTCATGGAGCTGGCAATCCAGGCAGGGAAGGAGAACTGATATACATTAAATAATCTGTAAGTTAGACTTGGCAATATGTAATTAAGTTCTAATTACATGATTTCATAACTACTGAAGAGGGTCAACAAATAGAGGGGGCCACCCCTGACCAGTGTCCATTGGCAACGTCAGCTGGGCTACAGCCGTCAGGGCAGTACTTCCCAAGGATGCCAGACTCCAGAGGCCATTGTTCTCTTGAGTCCTAGAAAAAAAAAAATCATCCTTAATAATTTCTGGATCTTTAAGCCACAGAGAAGTCATTGCTGAAAAATAAAATCAGTATAGATTTTCCCTCCCTGCTGAGAACCCAAGCATTGCTGCCTTAGGTGAGCTTTCAAAAACAGGAGGAGAAGGTAAAGAATGTCTGAAAGGAAGAACACTCACAAAGTAAACACAGGGACTAAGGAAATTAGATTTAGAAATGCTTTCAGTGTCAATTGTCTGAGGAGTTCCAAGTGCCACAGAAGGCAGCTGGAGAGTGTGCATGTTGGGCAAGGACGTGGGAGGGGCACCTTAATTGAAATTCTTCTCTTCCCCTCCCAAGCTGATTACGCCAGGAATGTGTTTCATTACAGACTCCTTTTCCCTGTTGTTTACTCCTTTTCGGTTCCTCCATCTAATGTTTTCCACGCTTGCCTCCCACAAGGAGTGTGGCATTCTCAGAGAGCGTTTGGGGTGACTCTGGTGTTCCAGCCCTGCCCGGGGAAACTTCCATCATTATTTCTCCTCTTCCTCCCTCTGTCCTCTGTGCAACCTTCTCCCTGCCCACTTCCCTCCATCCATCCGCCAGCCCTTCTTCCCCTCGCTTTGCTCCATCTCTGCACCTCCAGTCTGACCGGCTGTGGGGAGCCCAGAATCTCACCCTTGGACGTGAATAGGGACCCATGTCAAACACAAGGTCACTTCCTTCCCATTGCGCAAACCTTAAAGTACAGAGAAGATCGTTCTTAGTGTAAAAGCGTGACTGAATTCATGAATATTTAAAGTTTGGGATTCTGCCTCGTGCATTTTTGTAAAGCTAATGGGTGAAGGACCTTTTGAAAGCAAAGCCCAACTTCCCCCCTGGGTATCGGAAGCTTGGTTTTAGCTTAGGTATTCACCTGTGATCACACTGCTTTTTCAAAGTCCATCCCAACTTGCTCCTCTCTCACTGAATTCCACCGGTTGGATATCCTGTGTCACACCACATCCTTCCAGAATCTCTCCAACCTCCTCTGCCCTATACCCCACACCGGGTCTGTTTTTGCTGACGGGCGTCTAGTGGACAGTACACCCTGGGCTTCCCTGTCCGTGAAGCGTCCTGGTATAAGCCACCCCCTGAACCTTGCTCTCTCCGCAGAAAGCCAGCCGACCTGCACAACCTCGCCCCTGGCACCCATCCGCCCTTCCTGACCTTCAACGGGGACGTGAAGACGGACGTCAATAAGATCGAGGAGTTCCTGGAGGAGACTTTGACCCCCGAAAAGTAATGAGCTGCTTGTTTCTGGAGCTAATGACAGGGAGGGGGTCCTTGTGCTTTACTAGATCCTGGGGGAGATTTCCAAAGGAGCCTCGTCAATCCAGAGCCCCAGGACCCTCTCTGCAAAGAGAGAGTCCCACATAGCCCTCTCCACCCCCAAAGGGATGCCAGTGTCAAACCTGCTTCACAAAGTCCAACCCCAAGAGTTGATGCCCCTTAACGCCAGGTCCCTCTGCCTGAGTGAAAGCAAAGGCTCCCTCATTGCTGAACAAGAGCTGAAAGGCTGACGAAGTGAAAAGTCAGCCAGGAGAGAGGTAATCCCATGACTTAAAACCACACCAAGGTATGAATAAGAGTCATAAATCTGACTCTGTCAGGTCGGAGCCCATAATTAAACATGAAAAACACGGACTGAAAGCAGTTCCTCTTCTGAAAACAAGCTCAGGGAGAGGAGAGACCAGAGGGTTCTTGTCCGGTAGATAAGCTGCTCCTGATGGGAAAGAGGAGTGAAGAGAAGAGAGGTGAATTCTAAAAGCTGCTGGAAACTAGACTTGTTCATTGTACTCTGCTGAAATCAGGGATTCAAACAATCACCTTTTTAAAAACAACTGGAACAATAATATTACATATAGAGTAAGGTGTGCATGGACTTTACCCTGTAGGATAGTCACTGAAAAGCTTTAAGCAAAAGTGTTGGAGAATCAGTTTTCAGGCTTACTCTGGGGGATGCGGGAAGATGGGGAGGGCAGAGGAGGGAAAGCTCCTAGACATCAACTAGGAGGAGCCAACTGGTGACATTCCGGGTAAGACAGACTGGAGGCCTGGGCTAAGGCAGTGACAGTGAAATGGGGGGAGAGGGGTAGGAAGGATTTTAGGACATACTTAGTAGGTAAAATAAGTGGGATTGACTATAAAAATGACCATCTTGCATTTATTTTAAAGTTTTTTGTTTATTTTTTAAAATTTATTTATTTTATTTACTTATTTTTGGCTGCGTTGGTTCTTCGCTGCGGTGAGTGGGTTTCTCTTTGTGGTGGCTTCTCTTGTTGCAGAGCACGGGCTCTAGGCATGTGGGCTTCAGTAGTTGTGTCATGCAGGCTCAGTAGTTGTGGCTTGCTGGCTCTAGAGCACAGGCTCAGTAATTGTGGCGCATGGGCTTAGTTGCTCCACGGCATGTGGGATCTTCCCGGACCAGGGATCGAACCTGTGTCCCCTGCATTGGCAGGCAGATTCTCAACCACTGCGCCACCAGGGAAGCCCAGAAGTTTTATTTTTTAATTGATATTTATATAGCCCTCACTTATTGGGCCCTTAAAGGTAGGTGCTATCATTATCCTAATTTGATAGCTGGGGAAACTGAGGATTGGAGAGGTTAAGGAACTTGCCCAAGGTCACACATCTAGCAAATCACTGTTAAATCAGAACTCCCAGTCGTGATCTAATTAAGCCTCAACCATTTATACATTCTTCCTAGAAATGTATTCTCAGTCATCCTAAACATTAGGACAGTTTATCTCCATACTGAGTGTGGAAAATTGCCTCAAGTCCAACAGACTTTAAAAGAAATGCATTGATTAAATCAGCTGGGCAGCCCCACCCGTAACACCAGGCCAGCCACTTTGCTGAAAAGACCCCCAGGGGGCTCAGGCTCCTTCTTCCTCCCTTGGGACTTAACCTCATTGCTGGCTCTGGTTTGAAATCCAACAACAGAAAATGAATGCTGTTTTCAATAACTAAATAGGGTTTGGACTTTGCCTGGGAGATCCAGAGGGGAAAGTCCACGATGAAGTTAACATTTTCCCTTCTAGAAGTAATACCCGCACGCACGCAGGAGTCCTTGCTTCCATCAAGGCCAGTAGGGAATGGGAAACTGAAACAATGCGGAGGATGGTTAGCCAGCCTGGTGGGTGGAGGCGTGCAGGGTTGGGCTGGGCTGGGCCTGGAGGCCTGGGGTCCACTCCTGGATCTGCCAGTGATGCACTGTGACCCCTCAAACCAGTCCCTTTCTTGCTCTCGGCCTCCATCCCCTCCCCTGTGAAAGGATGACCCTTCACGGTCATCTTAGCCAGGCTCCCTCAATCCCCGTCCAGCGGTGCCTTTGGGGGGCTGTTTCTCTAACTCAGGGCTCTCTAATCTACATCCCCAACAGGACCAAGGGGGCCCATGAGACCACCCCCGCCCCCACCTCCCCCCGGAATTGTATGCCCATGTGTACAGGTAGATTCTTCCAGAGGAGGGCTGTCATCAGATTCTGGAAAATTTCCATGATCCGAATCAGGCTAAGCTGTGCAGGACATAGACGTTGCCTCTTCACTTCTCTCTCCACCTGTCCTGAGCTCTGCTTCATCTGGTCCAGGTCCCTCTGGACTGCAGTGTGTGTAGGAGGTTTTACTAAGTGCATTCCTGACCTGTCAGTGACCCTACGGTCCGCCACGCCCCGGTAGCAGAACCTCAAAACTCTTAAAATGCACAACTCCAGAAGGGCACCAAGGTGGGCCCCTAGTGATGAGACCATCAACCATTGCAGAGCCCCCAGGAGTGTCCTTTAGATGCCTTTGTATGGATCAGACTGGGGCAGTTGCCATAATTACCTCCCAGGAAATGTCAGCAAACCTGTGCTTCAGCCCTGCAAAGGCTCTTCTGCCCACAGCAAAGCCACCCACCTCGGCTGGCTTCCCACCAACTCTAGCTGGGAGGTCGGTCAGGTGGCCCATGTCCAGAGGCCCCAGGAGGAGGGCAGCCTGGCCTTCTGGTCCTCTAGGGGGCAGCAAAACCCCCGTTTCTGTTCCACAAACGCTGGTCGGCATGTGTTTCTCATCACACTGCTGTTTGTAAAAGCTGCCAGAGAGCCAAGAAATTGTGGGAGCCTTTTTCCCCTTAGCTTTATTTTTTAAAGGAAGAAACCCACATACAAACACTCCAGCAATCTTTTTAAAAGATCACATTTGGTTCCACAAAGCATTTGGTGTCAAAGTGAGGAATCTAGGAAGTCTCAAGAAGTTTCCAAATGACACGAACTTCCATCCTTCTCCTTAGACTGACCCAGTTAATGCTCCACAGGGAAGCGTCGGGATTACTGTTGACATGCTCCCTTTACCTTTCATCCTCATCCTCGTGGAATGGCCCGAGTTAATGGGATCCAGAAGTGAGAGTCAGGAGACCAAAGTCCGGCCACCTTTCTACACAGTGCTTGTTGTATGAACTTGGCCAAGCCTCGCGCCCTCTCAGACCCTCCCCATTCCCTCATCTCTGAAACTACATAGTCTCTAAGATGCCTTTCAGCAGAAGGTCTATGATTCCACAAATTTTTCAAAGTGCTTTCCCAGAGCTGGTTGCGGTTTGAAATAAACAGTGATAAAAATTCAGGGGAGTGAACGGATAGAGTCTAGTTACATGTCTTGTCATTTAGTCAGTCAACTATCACGCGAGTATTAACAGTGTTCAGAGCCATACCAGAATTGGAAGACACTCTGAATTCATTATTTTAAGAAATGTTTATGGATATCTCACGATAGTAAAAATCACAAAGTTTCTTCTGATCCTCTGGGAGGTGGAGAAGCAGCCTCAGTACCAAGGACAGGATGGCATTGTGGCTGAAAGTACAATAAGTCCCCTACATATGGACAAGTTCTGTTCTGAGAGCCTGTTCCTAAGTCCAATTTGTTCATAAGTCCAACAAAGTTAGCCTAGGTACCCAACTAACACAATCGGCTATATAGTACTGTTCTGTAATAGGTTTATAATACTTTTCACACAAATAATACATAAAGAACAAACAAACACAAAAAATAAAGAAAACATTTTTAATCTTACAGTACAGTACCTTGAAAAGTACAGTAGTACAGTACAACAGCTGGTGCTTCTTAGCGGTACCAGCTACATCACTGCTGCTTTTACGCTTGCTTCCGGACATCCGGGGCTTGAAATAAAGATACTGTACTACTGTACTGTCTACAATACTATACAGTAAAGTACACAAAAGCACAGCCACTTGTAGAGGATGCATGCACGTGACAATGTATGCCAGACATGTGAACTAACTTACATGATTGGACATGCGAATGCACGTTTGCATCTTTGAAAGTTTGCAGCTTGAAGCTTCGTATGTAGGGGACTTACTGTATGGGCTTTGGAGTCAGAATGCCTTGGGTTCTAATCTGAACCACCAGGTTGTGCTACACCGAAGTAACAAATTGACCACAAAATCTCAGTAGCTTAACAGAATACAGGTTTATTTCTCACTCATGCAGAGTCTGAGTGGGTAGTGTGGCCCTCTTCCATTTTGTAGCTTTTGAAATACATTTCTTCCAAGACTCCTTCAGCAGGGAAAGAGGGAGGAGAAGGAGCATGCAAAATATTTTTAAAGCCCAGGGTTATGAGTGGTTACATCACTTCTCCTCCCATACTATTGGTCGGAATCCAGTCACGTGACCCCAACCTATCTGAGAGGGAGGAGCTGGGAAATGCAGAGAGGCACATGGATATTTAATGAGCATGTGTGGTCTCTGCTGCAGATAAATTACTCATTCCGTCTCTGATCTTTAATTCTCACATCTATAAACTGATGACCGTCATGTTGATCTCGAGGGACTATTATTGAAGATGATACTGCTTAACCTAGTGCCTGACATAGAGTCAGAGCTCATTATGTGGCAGCTTGAAGAGCTAGAGCGGTCAGTGCCTCTTTTGTGACCGTCTCCCAGGTGTAATCATAAAAACAACTGGTGAGCTTAGGTCTTAAATCCACAGATCCCAGTGGTTGTCTTTTTTATGAATAAGCCAGACCCCATCCATCTCCAAGGATCATTTGTTTAAGTAGCAGGGACAAGACAAGGCAAGCACACAGTTCAGGAGCAGAAAAGTCAGAAGCATTAATCTGCTTCTCCAGTGAGGGTTTGGTGAGGTGAGGAAGCAGGAATAACAGAGGAGGGAGAGAGGGAACATCCTTCCACTTTTCAGCTTATTTGAAAACGGAGGGTCAACACTCAGGCTGCCAGAAGAGCCCCTGGAATCAGCAGAGGTCACCCCATGAGGACAAGATGACTGTTTCTCTTTTTCTCCAGTGTATCCCCAATGCCAGGGACAGGGCTTGGCCCCTGGTAGGTGCTTACTGCATGTTGGTTTAGTTGCATGGAGTCCTTTTGTTCAGGGGCGTGGTGGCCTATGGTTAGTCAGTGAGACGTCTTTTGGGACTCTAAGCCAATCAGAGCATTTCCATCTGCAATCATATCTTATTGTTTTTTGCTACTATTTACAAAAAAAAACTGTTTTGATGAGTGGCCAACTGTTCTACTTCCCAGAATGAAGCTTAAGAGCATATCTAAAATGAATGCACTTGAAATAAGATATCTTAAAAACAGAGTGGGGAGAAATTTTCATTATTGAGAGCAGGGGTTGGCCAACTTTCCTGGAAAGAGCCAGGGAGCATTTTTGACTTTGTGGCCATATAGTCTTAGTAGAGTAAAAGCAGCCATAGACAACATGTAAGTAAATGGATGTGGCTGTGTTTTATTTGAGAATGCTGAAATTTGAATTTCATATTATTTTCACATGTCACAAAATAATATACTTCTTTTGATTTGTTTCAATTATTTAAAAGTATACAAAGTATTTTTAGCTCACGGGAGGTACATAAACAAATGTTGAGCTGGATTTGGCCCATAGGCCATCATTTGCTCACCCCTGAGTGAGAGAAATTGCCCATCTCTTTGATTGTCACCAGATGACATCACAATCTTATTTCAAAGATGTTTCTATAAATGAAGCACTATTTGTTAGCCTTTTAGAGAAACAAAATGTACCCTGGAACCCACTTATTTGCATATTTAAAATGCAGTGTAAATATGGAGCTAAAATAAAAGCACTTAACATCCTGTACAGTAGCTGCCCCAAATCTAGTTACCAAACTGTAAGGTTAATATTTGAAGATACACTTCCCACAAGGACAGTCTTCAAGTGGGACATTATGCTATAAAGTCAAATCTCAATGAATCATAATGCTTAGAAAACAGGACGGCACTCACATGGTCTCCCTGAACACATGGCCCTTTTTTGCCTGTCTTGGATTTGCTACCACCCAATCATGTTTGGCCCACACTGGCCATGAAGAAATGGTCAGATTAGTGGAAGTCTGATCAAATGATGGCATAAATAAAAAAAACCCCAACAAACCCAAAGGAAAAATGCATTATCTAGGCCCTTCTCTCTTTACATTATTACCTTATCAAGCAAAAACAAGGAGCACTTGGTATATATTAAAATAATTTAAGGCATTCCATTTTAAGAGCATGCCAGATTCTATGTGAGAAAGCCAAAATAGGGATGGATGATCCTAAATTCCCTTGTCTTGGAAAATTAACCTAGCATCCTGCAGGAACGATTGCTTTGTACCCCAAGTCAGAGCAGATGAACTGATGATTCCCAGGGTATTCAGGAAACTATGTGTGCAGAACCTGTGCAGAGCGCCCCCTCCTGGTGGTTTAGGGGAGTTCCTCCATGGTGCTCAGCCCAGCTCCAGGGGGTGTTTGGGAGCTTGGAGGGTAAACAGCAGAGTCGGTGAGAGGCCACAAGACACGGAACTTAAGATCTGGGCTTCCAGAGTGAAACTGCCTGGGTTGGGCTCCTGGGTCTGCCACCTGGCCATGTGAACTTAGACGAATTGCTTAGCTTCTCTGTGTCTCGTTTGTCTTCTGTGGGAAATGAGGCTAATGACAGTATCAATGAAATTGTGAGGAGTAAATGATGAAACTGCGAAGGGGTTAGAGCAGTGTCTGGCACGTAGTGGACACAGTACAAGCTAGCTTTTGCTGATATTGGAGAAGTGATGTGATGGCGTGGGAGGATCACTGCTTCAGCGCCCCAAAACTGGGTTCTCAGGGCCCCTCCACTATTTATTACCCATGAGCCCTCAAATAGCCATTTAACCTCTCTGGTCTCCAGTTGCTTCCCCATAAAATGAGGACGGTAATGCCTCTGTATCTGACTCTTGGCAGAGGGCTGGGCCCAGTGACTTTCCATGGACTCGTCCAATGGCAGTATCTGAAATTTAACAGCCACCTAATGTGGCCCAAGAGTGGGCGGTCCTAGCTAATGGTCAGTGGAGAAGCCAAAAAATGAAAGAACACAAATACTTGTTACAGGCATTTTGGTTCAAGTTATTTAAAACATTAAACAAAAAAAAAAAAAAAAAAAAGGATTTTGCATTTTAAACATAAAGTAGCCAAATAGTTCGCAGCCCACACTATTTACCCAGAGATCACAAAGGTCCACATACTTGGTGATAATGATGGCCAAGCAATTGTCCCCCGTCTCCTCCCACCCTTGCCTGGCCATCCATGTAAAATGTTTGTGAAATAATATTTTTTGAAAATTAGAATGGCTTGTTTTGATGGTGCCAGTGGGGTCAAAGCAAGTTTGCCTCGTTTGGTCTCAAGGCCAGTAGGAAAGAGCCCTAACCCCAGTTTGCCTCTTATATTCTTCTGGCTTCAAAATGAAAGAATGCGTGAGGGAGAGGCGCTGGGTCATTGCAAATATATCTCCACGCCTGGAAAGAAAACAATTGTAAATGCTCATCCCACTGATGTAGCCTGGTAGTTTCTGCATCTTATTCCTGCACACAAATAAGAAGAATATTTCAGAAGAGGACCATGGGTAGCATTCCTTTCAAGAGATGATTTCGAGGCCTCAGTGCCAAGGTGCCTAGCACCTCCTTGCTCCCAGAATTAGCTCCATGCAGCTAGGATTATAATCGTAGGCCTGGCAGTGGATAGTTATTTTAACATGGGTTAGGGAAAAGTCTGGGACCCCACCTGATGCAGAGGTGAACACATTGAGAATTTTGACTAAGGCCTGGGCATTGCTGCATCATTGTTGGTGGTCCCAGGAAGAGAATACACCCTGGACCCTCTGAGTGGTGCTCTGGTTCTCTGCCCACAGACTGCATTCCTGGGCAGTTCTCCATACCTCAGTGGACTCTAGTTTCCTCTATCATTGAACTAGAGATGCAAGTGCCCACCCTCCCTAGAGGATGGGTTGGAAAAACCCCAAAAGATTTGTAGATCCTGCTAGAAACAAGAGTGTTGTCATCGTGAGGTGATGGGAAGGGGCTCTCCCTTAAAGGACCTCCGAGTTCTCACTGACCCTAGAACACTGATCTTGCATTCCAGGTACCCCAGACTGGCTGCGAAGCACCGGGAATCCAACACAGCAGGCATCGACATCTTCTCCAAGTTCTCCGCCTACATCAAAAACACAAAGCAGCAGAGCAACGCTGGTAAGTGGTTCCCTTCTACCCAGAGCCCCTGGTGGCACTGTCCCCTGCCCAGGGCATCTTCAGACACTCAGGCCAGAGAAGCACCTGGAATCAGTGCTTTTATTCACTCACCCTGAGGCCCCCTTGATGCAGGAGAGTGGGTAGTAGATCTTGCTTTCTGGCCAGTGCAGGAGAAACGGCCAGTGAGCCTTATTGTGGCATTGGAAGAGGGATGCAGTTGTGTTCTGAGCCTGCCTTAGTGCACATCATGATACACTGCACACAGGGTCCTGCCTCGGCCGCACTACTGTCTGTTTGTCCCCAGTTCATGACCCTGCTGCGCTCACAGGAAGTCCTGTTTGGAACAACACATTGCAGCTTCCTTCTGGTCCCTGAAAGACTTCTCAGAGGGTTGACCAGAGCCCATGGTGGGACAGGGCAGTCACCATGGTGGTACATGCTCAAGGCAGAGCCTGGCCCTCTGCATCCCCCCCACCCCACGGCATGTGCAGAAGGTGCTGGAAAGCCTCTTCTCCAAGCCTGGCTCATCCTCTGCCCGGCCCTTAATTTCTAGCATTGGCCATAGAACTCAGACTTGGTTCTCTTGTGGTGCCTCTCAGAGGGGTTTGAGCTCCTCATTTAAGCTGCACTTTTAGTCCCTCATTTGACTTGGTCCTTTAAGCATGAGCTGAAGCAATTTGAATAGAACTGTCACACTGAGCATGTGTAACTTCAGAACAGTGTTAGTTCCTGTGAGGAGAAGGAAGAGGGATGAGGAAGTTTGCTTGCCCTCCGAGTAGGAGGATGGAGTCCAGTGCTGAGCCAGGCAGAGCAAGGGCATCACGAAAACTTCGTGAGTGAGTGAGTGAATGAATGGTGATTGGTTGAACGGCACTTCTTGAGTCTTCACGAATGAACAAGGAACTGAATGTCTATCAGATGAACACACAATGGATCCTGAAACAAGGTGGTCCATTTGTTTGGACTGCCTTGGAGCTAACTGCTCCAGGAGCTCAGAAGAGAAAGGCATCTCTTTGGACCAAAGTGACCAGGAAAGGCAGCCAGGATGAACTTTTGGCAGGAACAGTGGTGTGGTGGGAAGTAAATGATTCAGTAACAGCTGCTGTGGACCTGGATTGTGCCAGGCACAGAACTAGATTCTAGAAAAAGAACTAGAAAAAGACACCCAGTCTTCAAGGCCTGACTGGTACAGAAGAAAAAGCTTAAGTTCACAAAAATAACAAGACAAGAGGTAAATGGTGGCTTCATCAAAGGGAGTCTGAAGAGCTGATTAGCTGCCCTATGAGAGGAGGAAAGAGTATCTGCCAAAGGGGTTCAAGAGTAGGAAGGATTCACCTTTGGGTCATTTGAGAAAATTTCCTGAAGGGGTTTCAGCTGGGTGGTAAAGATCCAGGGGGAGTCAGTTGGCTGGGAACATAGGATGGAAGACGTGGGGAGGGTGAGAAAACTCCAGTGACAGAGACCAGGAGAAGCATCTGGAGTCTGCAGTGCCAGCTGGGGGACTGGATTTTATCCTGTGGGCAAGGCAGTCATTAGAGGTGCGTGAAGAGGCACTACAGGGAGACTGGCCTTTTAGGGACAAGAAGAAGGAGAAGCATGAGGGAAATCTTTTAAATTTACTCAGTGCTTTTGCTTCATTGCTGTTGGCAGCCTGTGGTGTGTTGAGTCTGTATCCACCTGGGACCTCAGAGTGTGACCTTGTTTGGAAATAGAGTCTTTGCAGATGTCATTAGGTAACGGTCTCGAGATGAGATGATACTGGTTTAGTGTGCTCCCTAAATCCAATGACTGGTGTCCTTAGAAGAAGAAAAGCGGACACACAGAGATGCGGGTGGGGGCATGTGAAGACAGAGCAGGGATTACAGTGCTGCAGCCACAAGCCAAGGACCGCTTGGGGCCACCAGAAGCTGAAAGAGGCAAGGAAGCATCCCCCCAGAGCCTTGGGAGGGTACGTAGCCCTGTGACACCTTGATTTGGATTTCTGGTCTCCAGAGCTGGGAGAGGAGAGATTTCTGTTGTTTTAAGCCACCTGGTTTGTGGTCCTTTGTGGTGGCAGCCCTAGGTGGCTAATGCAGCCCTCACAGCCATCGATCGTGTGAAAGGCAACCCCTGCCCTTGCCCTGCTGCAGACACAGAAGCAATGGGACGACAGTGGCTGGTCCTCGCCCCCAGGGGCTAAGCTGGCTCTCAACTCCAGTTTTCAGATTCCACATCCAGGGTCCTTTCAGCCGCAGATATCTTCCTTCATAGTCATTGAAGCGCCAGCAGAAGGATTGTCTTAGCCGAGCCTTCCAGACTTCTCAGGTTGTGAGTGGTATTTACATATCAGCCGTATTTACGGTTCTCCTGCCCCCAAAGCCAAAGCAACCACTGAACATCATGTATCAGTCTCTCATAAACTGAACACTCTGCAATTTTCATTGTTTCCGCTTCTTCTGTTTCCCCCTGTTTTTCTCTGTGATGGGTTTTGCGCCTGTGACTCCTTCTCCCCTAAAACTCATTTGCACATTTCAACGAGCCAGTGTTTCTCTTGTCCCCGGTTGCCTGTCCCCCGGATCACAGTCCTCTGTGCTGTTCTCTCCCGCCTTTTAACAAGACACCAAGTTCTTCCTTCAGTGTGACTATAGCTCCCCCTCCCGCCCCCTTCGCTTTTCTTCCCCCAGCCCGCACCCTCAGTCATGGTCAGCTGGTCAGCTGGCTCCGCAAGTCCTTAGGCTCAGCCAGCCAGCACCCGGAGCTCCGGTGGGCCCGTTCTTGCACAGAGAACAGCATTCCTGTCGCGCTGGGCTTTGAGAGCTGGCACTGTGGCCCCACCCCACCCAGCCGCCGGCCCGTGAGACCATCCACACCCTGTCTCTGCTTTGTCCGAGCTCTGTACTCACAGGTCTCTACAAGGACATCAACATCAGCCCCCAGGCTTCCCCTGACAGCCTTCTGCATCTTCAGCTCTGCGTTTGTTTTTCCAACGTCCTTTCTTCAGACTGTCCCTTTTGTGTTTTCAATTTTTTTTTTTTCTCTTGAGCAGATCCCTCCCTCCACATAATACCCCAGCACCCTCCACCCGGCCCCCCAACACACTGACTGTCTTCTTGGTCCTTCTCTGCCCTTTCAACAACAAAGCGTGGAAACACCCCACACTGTGACCTGGTTCTACATGATGGATGAATTCTCCACTCCCATGGTGGATACAGAAACCACCATTCAAAATTCCCCTGTTGTTCACAAATCCTCAAAAAAGACCCCAGCTACTGGAACTCAAGACCCCATCCTGGAGGAGCCATCCACAGCTAGCACCCAAGGGAGCTGTCCGTTAGTTAGTACATTCAGTCATTCATTTATTCATTCAACAAACACAGATTACACGAAGTGGATCCAAGTCTGAGCTAATGTTTAAAGGGTGTTTCTTGTGTGCCAGGCACCCGGCTGTGTTCTGGAGTTGCCAAGACGAATGAGACAACATCATTGTCTTCGATAAACTAACCATCGACAGGGGACCGTGAAACATACAAACATGCAGTTACTGACCTGGGTTTGAATCCCAGATCTGCCACTTATAGCTGTAACACTTTGCCTGAGAGACCTCTCTGAGCCTCCGTTTCTGCATCTGTAAAACATACTTAGTAATGCTTTCAATTTCATCAATCTGACAAATAAGGCCATTAATAGCATCTCCAAGGTTAGTCATGCAGAGTCATTTATTTATAAGTTAATGCATGTAAATCCTTTAGCACACTGCCTGACACATCATAAATGCTCTTTAAATGTTAACTTTGATTATTACTAGAGCAAAAATGAGACACACACAAATATTGGCATCAGAAACTGCTGCTTCAGCTCTTACTTTCTGACCCCTAACCAGCACTTACAAATCTCCCACTCATTTAGTCTCTTTTCTACTTGTTTAATTTTGTTTCCCATTTTCTTGGTGCATTTTCCTCCTCTCCAAAGTACACAGTTGCTCCCTTGGTCCATGGATGCGGAATCTGCAGATTCAGAGGGCTGACTGTCCTGTGCCACTTTATAAAAAGGACTTGAGTATCTGTGGATTTTTGATACCCGAGGGAGTTCGTGAGTGAGAAGAAGAGCTCTAGGGACGACACCCAAGGATCACCCACATCTGTGGAATCAGAAGGATCTGAGGGAGCGGAGCCAGGGAGGAAGATTAAGAAGGACTAGCAAGTGAGGAAGGGGGCAGGGGGTTGGGGGGATCGTGAAGATGAGGAAGAAAAACTTTACGAAAAAGATCCATCTATGATGTAAGACACTTCCCAGGTCATGGGAGACTTTGCCTTTTGTGTTCAGCTTTCTGGACTTGTCCTCAGGCATCCTTCTCCGACCGCTTCTCTCACCTGCATCAGCCCATAACTCAGACCCTACTCAACAGGAGAGTCAGGCTGACCAGGGGCACAGGCCCTTCTCGCTTGGAACTCGGAGGTGTGCAGCAAGAGACCAAGAAACCACATGGCCCGAGGAAGGGCGTCTTGGAGATGGGAGAGAGCAGCCCTGCATTTAGATTTGGCTGCAGGAGTCCCTGCTCTGGGCCCCGCACATTCCTGTTTCAATCTTGCAAGGAAAGGTTTTGTCATTTGTTGAGTCTTGAAGGTTTATAGAGTTCTGAAGCAGAAGGATGGGGGGGAGGGCGCGAGCGTCATCCGTCCCACCTTTGGCATGTCCGGTAACAAGCTTGGAGTTAGCCGTGCTCAGCTCTGCCCTGCATCCTGCATCCTGCATCCTGCCTCTGCCTGGCAGAGGCCACTTTCAGCCATGCTGGTGGCCCCATCTCTAATGTCCTCCCTCTCTCTCTGCGAGTACCCATCCTGGCACTTCTCCGTTCACCTTCCTCAGAGATGCCACCATGGCACACAGACCCCAGGCGACCCAAGACCGGGCAGCAGCCCCCAGACTCAGCAGTTCCGGCTCCCCTTGCTTCCCAACCCCACACCTTGCTCAACGCTCTGCCCGCTGGGATGTCAGTTTGGCTTCTCGGGTGTATCCCTTCCCTCGAGGGGTTTCTTTGACACCCTACTTTACCTTGTCTCTCCCACTCTTCTCTGTCATCTTGCAAGAGGACCTGGGCTTTTCTCTCTGAATATCCATCTTGTATTTTTCATTTTTTACCCTCAAGCTGCTGTTTCAACAGATTCTTAAAAACCTCTGCCAAACCCCTCGGCTTTCAAGAAACTCATTTTAGCTATTTATTCTAATCCGGGCATAAATACTATATTTTACTTTCTTTTCCCTCAACCTCTCTTTTTCCTTCTGCTTCAATCCTATCCATTCTACTGGTTTATTTCACTTTTTGTACATATTGCAGGGTGCAGGCAGTTAACAAATGGATCTCATGTGTGTTTTTAGTTCTCTACTCTTATTCGCTATTTTTGAAGTCCTTTTTTAATTCCTCCAGCCCTATCACGTGTCCCTAGATATAGTTAATATCCCTGCCCATGGGACCATCTCATTTTTGGCTTGTGTCTCATTCTCATGTACTTTCCCCCATTTTCCATCACCGTTCCTTTATCCTTTGCACAAGCCCATGTCCACGGGGCTCTCTTCCCCTGCTAAGAGGTCTAAAAAGTCCCAAACCCCTCTGTTTGTATCTAATCCATAGATCATATGCGGCCTCGTGGCTTTTCCTTCCTACATTTGCATATTCCTTTTTCACACATCTGACGCAGGCTGCCTGTACCACCTATTTCTGTGCTAAGTGGTGTTTTTCCCAATTCGGATGATTTTGGTCTTTCAACGCTCCCTCGAAATTCCCTCATCTCAATCCCCCTCAAGTCTGGCTTTCTCTCTTATTTCCGCCTCTGTATGCGTTGGTCTTGGGGGCTTTCTTTCTAATTTTAAAATGTATACTCCACTTGTCCCAGAACAGCTTTATAGCCACTCACAGGGGCACGTAAAGCTCTGCAAGGCAACATACCCTAGAAGGAGGTGAGAAAGAAAAACAAGGCGGGTCATAAAACGAGCTCAGGGCGAGCAAGACAGGAAAGGCAGCTCCCAGAGCCCCGTTGCTGAACGCAGACGGCAGACCACGAGACCCTGGTCAAGATGAAAGCAAACCAGCCTCCCAGGAGAATGACAAGTATTCCTGATTTGGGGCTTGAGTCGTAGTCATAGAGGAGCTATTATTGTCATCTTCTTTGTCCATTCCCTCCTGTGACTCCCCTTCCTGTTCTCCTGGAGCCCAGGCCCGCTGACTTCATGCCAGTATGACTTCTCCGTCTTCACCCCGCCCTGTGGCTGCACCCCTCCCCGCCCGTCTCCTCTTCAGCCCTCACTACACCTGAAATCCATTTTCTTCTTTTTCCTCGTCATCTTCTCTAGAGACCCATGAGACCTCCCTGCAGCCTCAGGCCTGTGTCACCAACTTTCCTGCCTCCTTTCTGTTATTTCCAAGACTAGGAGCAGCTTGCCTAGGCCTGTTTCTCTCTCTGTCTTTTTTAATCTCCTTCATAGACAGACTCTTTTTTTTTAAGTTTCTTTTTAAGTTTTTTTTTTTTTTTTTTGATTTGGACGAATTTTAAAGTCTTTATTGAATTTGTTACAATATTCCTTCTGTTTTCTGTTTTGGTTTTTTGGCCACGAGGCACGTGGATCTTAGCTCTCCGAACAGGGATCAAATCCTCACCCCCTGCACTGGGAGGCGAAGTCTTAACCATTGGACCACCAGGGAAGTCCCCCATAGACAGATTCTTTATTTTTAATTTTAATTTTTTGGCTGCGTTGGGTCTTCGTTGCTGTGTGCGGGCTCTCTCTGGTTGCGGCGAGTGGGGGCTACTCTTCGTTGCGGTGTGCGGGCTTCTCATTGCGGTGGCTTCTCTTCTTGTGGAGGACGGGCTCTAGGCGCGTGGGCTTCAGTAGTTGTGGCACATGGGCTCAGTAGTTGTGGCTCGTGGGCTCTAGAGCGCAGGCTCAGTCATTGTGGCGCACGGGCTTAGTTGCTCCGCGGCATGTGGGATCTTCCCGGACCAGGGCTCGAACCCTTGTCCCCTGCATTGGCAGGCGTTTTCTTAACCACTGCGCCACCAGGGAAGCCCCATAGACAGATTCTTAAATCCACACTCTGTAGTTCCATTTATTCAGTTTCCATGCAACCCAATGAAGGATGGCCTAGACCAACCTTCGTAAGTGTCATCAGTGGTGCACGTGGGGCTAAATCCAACAGGCATTTAATTAATTAATTAACTAATTAATTAGTTTATTTATTAATTTATTTTTAGTATAGTTGATTTACAATGTTGTGTTAGTGTCTGGTGTACAGCAAAGTGATTCAGATATATATATGTATATATATCTATTCTTTTTCAGATTCTTTTCCATTATAGGTTATTACAAGATGTTGAATATAGTTCCCTGTAGGTCCTTGTTGGTTATCTATTTTATATATAGTAGTGTGTACTTGTTAATCCCGAACTCCCAATTTAGCCCTCCCCCTCCCTTTTTTTTAATTGACACATAACCTTGTATTAGTTTCAGGTAGACAACATAATCATTCAATATTTGTATTCATTGCAAAATGATCACCACAACAAGTCTAGTTAACATCCATCACTACACACAGTTACAAAATTTTTTTCTTGTGATGAGAACTTTTAAGATCTACTCTTTTAGCAACTTTCAAATATGCAATACGGTATATTATTAACTATAGTCGCCATGTTGTACATTACATTCCCAGGGCTTATTTATTTTTTAACCGGAAGTCTATAGCTTTTGACCCCCTTCACCCATTATGCTTGCTCCCCAACCCCTGCCTTAGGCAACCACCAATCTGTTCTCTGTTATCTATGAGCTCTGTTTTTTGTTTGTTTTGTTTTTAGATTCCACATATAAGTGAGATCATACAGTATTTGTCTTTCTCTGACTCATTTCACTTAGCATAATGCCCTCTAGATCCATCCATGTTGTTGCACATGACAAGATTTCCTCCTTTTATGGCTGAATAATATTCCAGCATGTGTGTGTATACACATATATATCACATTTTCTTTATCCATTCATCCGTTGATGGACACCTAGGTTGTGTCCATGTCTTGGCTATTGTAAATCACGCTGCAATATACGTGGGAGTGCAGATATCTTTTTAAGTTAGTGTTTTTGTTTCTTTGGATAAATACCCAGAAGTGGAATTTTTAGTGTTTTTGTTTCTTTGGATAAATACCCAGAAGTGGAATTGCTGGATCATGCCTGTCTCTTTTTATTATGACTGATGGGCCCCTGTGCTGTGTTTGCAAAGATGTCCCCCTTTCTACCTATGGAAGACACTGGGATATCCTAACATACTCCTGCTAAAATATTTGCCCTAGTAAGATACTTCTAACTTCCTAAATAAAGTCCTAAAGCCCCTTTCTTGGACACCCATGATGTGCTGGCCCCAGTGCTATATGTTTAGAGTCCCATGCTTGCACTGAGTTGTCTCTCTAGCTGTTGACCTTTATTAGTTGTAAGTGCAGTGGCCATATTTTCCAAACTGAAAAATCGCATGTCTAACAAATTGCCTTCATTGAAAATAATCAAATTATAAGAAATCAGTACTGTCCCAGAAAATCCAGGACATATGTCTCCAAATGAAAAGCACCTGGCTTTTTGGTCCCCAGTCCAAATCCACACCTGGCTGCCACTGCGGGGTGGGGAAGGCAAGTGCATCACATTTCCTGCCACCTCCTGGCCCCAGATCCTTGACCAGACAAATGAGTCTCCATTAGTCATGAGCTTCTCTGAGCAGTCTTGGTTCTGTTTCCAAATAAGGGTCAAGGTTTCCTCCCTTCCTGAGGCTTGTGTCAGCAGCTTCACATCCCGGGACCTGGAAGCAGGTAGCAGGCGCCCTGGGTTTATTCTGAGAAAACTGATAATCACAGCCACGTATCCTGAAGAAGACCCTCAGGGTATCTAGAAACCTTGGTGAGCTGATCTCATCATTGGGCTGGTCATTCTCTCTGGAAGGACACGTGACTGAAGGCCTACATGGTGGTTATCAACACAATATCAATTACTCTCATCCTGCCTCTCTCGCCCCCCCAGCATCTCCCGGAGCCCTCAAGAAAGGCAGCTGGAGCAAACCAGCCACAGCTGGATTCCTTACTCCTTCCTTGTCTCCCTCCTCCATTCAGGCCCGAATCTTCAAATCACTCCTGTCTTCTCTTCTAAGAGGTGCCCCCCGAAGTGGGCCATGCTCCAGGCGGATGCTGGTAGAAAAAGAATCTGCCTGTAGCACTGGCGATCTTTCTTTCCCTGCCACGTTCTCCAGGGCTCACGTCCGCATGAGCTCACCCCTGCCCGTAGCCTGCCTGCCTCCATCAGACCAACACACAGACTCCTTCTGCATCCAGCTCTGCCTCTGCTTACCCCCGCGTCAAAGTGCCTCTTCCCGAGCACATGCCCCTCGCTCCCTTTTCATAAGATCTGTAAGACCCCTTAAGTACGTATATTAAACAAGACAATCCCCATTGGATGTATAGAAAATTGAGGATCACAGACTTCAGCTCAATATTAAGAAGTTTACAATTAAATCTGCAGAATGGGCCACCAACTAAAGAAGAGAGGGTGCCGTCAATGGAAGGGTACCAAAAGAGACTGGACCTTCAGAGGCTGGACCTTTGCCTAACCTAAGTGGTCGACTATTATAAGACACTTATTTTAAGTACCACTAAGAAACAAAAAGTGCCTTCAAGTAAACAAAAAACGCTTTCACTTAAACTCTAAGATTTTCATGGTAAGACGCAGTCTGATTTCAAAGATGTCAAATGTGAAAAAATGTGCATCTTAGTCTCGATGAAATATGGAAGGCAATTCCCATAGCCCTTTTTAAATCTAACATTCCGTTACTTCCTAGAGGCTAAGCGTGAAATGTCAAACCCTCCCTTCTGCTTGACCTTGAGCTACTCTGTTGGAAGGAAAGTGAATGGAGGTCAATACTGCTTCCAGATCCCTCTGGGATGGCTGTCCTAACCCCATATCCCTTTGTCTCTCCTGCCTGGAAACAAGTAGTGCTTATCTCTTAGCTCAGGGTTTGGCAAACTTTTAGACTTTTCAGGCTCTGCAGGATGTCGCCACTGCTCAACTCTGCTGCTGGAAGAATAAAGCGGCCACGGGCAATACGTAAACCAATGGGCGTGGTTGTGCTCCGATACAACTTCACTTATGGACGCTGAAATTTGAATTTCACAACATTTTCAGGGATCACAAAGTATTATTCTCTTTTGACTTTTTTTCAACCATCCAAAAATGTAAAAACCATTCGTAGCTTCAGGGCAGTGCAAAAATAGGCAGTAGGCTGGATTTGGCCCTTGGACTATAATTTGCTGAGCTCTGTCTTAGGCAGTCCAGGGCTACAATAGCAAATTTTCTTAATTTCTATGCCTCTCATCCTCATCTCTAATATAGAGACTATAATAGTGTCCTTTTTTTGCATTGTCATGTTAATTAAATGAATGAATGCATTAAAGCACTTCCGACAGTAGGCAGCAATAGGTGATGGCTATTACTGCTTCTGCTATTCATTTCATGAATCCTCCCCCAGATTCCATGGTACCCACCCTTTGGGCTGGGCAGTCCAGCTTTCCCGGTAATGTGGAAGTATGTGCTGCCCTCTTCTGGCAGGTGGAGGAATCAGCACGAGGGACAACTCATCATGTTTTAGTGTTAAGGAAGCCTATGGACTCTTCAGCATCTTCTGCGTTCAGGGACTCGGTTATCCTGAGCTTTAGTTGGGAGTTCCAGAAGAGGCCAGGTCTCCTTCGGGGGCTCGAAGCCATCTTGCTTTATCTGTCCCCTGCACCCAGGGTGGGGCATGTCTCCCAGGCCTGATGGATCCTCCAGAGGTCGCTGGCTGCCTGGTGATAAGCTGTCCTCCATCAACTATTTCCTTCTCCCTTGCCTCTCCCCACTCCATCACCTCCAATCTTTGCTGTTATGAACTTCCTTGACCTAAAATAGGAAAGTGTTTGAAAGGAGTCAGAGCAGCCTGGGAGGGCTGTTAGCCCAGAACTAACAAGCCCCTTACTATCAAAGCCCCCTGTGCTTTTTTCCTGCAGCCTCGTGAAAGCCAACTTCTGTGGGGGGCAGGGGTGGAGCGTTTCTCCAGATTCCCCAGGATGTGGCAAGCCGCTTTCAGAAGCCAGTGTGTGCATTTATTATTCCAAGCCAACCGTTTCCATCCCAGGCCCTTCCTTCCTTCACCTCTTCCTCCCTCCTGCCCTCAGCCCCAGGTCACGGTGGGCCCAGGCTGGAGGCCAGGCCTTCCCAAGGGGATGGGCACGACCCCCCCTTATTCAGCCTCATGCCCAGAGGTGAAAGCTAAGGCAATATGTCAAAAGGAGAAGGAACGTGCGCTGTAATCGCACTGCTCAGAGACAGAGGTCCTGAGGTGGCGTGGGCTTCCAGATCTATTCTATAAGAAACCCCAACGTTTTCTTTTGGAGGAAGATAGCTGTGTCCAACTCGGGACAACGGGTCCCCTGGAAGGAGGCCCGAGCCCAGGCTGTTATCACGAGGGCGGCTCCGGGGTGGTCCCTGGACTACCACGGAGGTGCGGAGGATAACGAGGGGGACTGTCTTCCCACTTCCTCACAAAGCAGCCACTGCTGTCTCATTTCAAAAACGCCTCTGGTCATAAAGGAGCCCTTCAGACTGCCTTCCTTGGCCACCCTTGCGTGCCCAGGGCCAACTTGGGGTATTTTGTTTGTTTGTTTGTTGGGTTAACGTTTTGTTTTGATTAACAGTCTTACGAGGAAAAACAACCTAGGCTCGGTGGGACCCACCTCTGAGGTGTGGAGCGCCCTGCAGAGATACTCAGCTGTCTTCACACCCACGGAGGGTCCTTGAGGCTAAGAGCCGGAGGGAGGGGCAGGGTCGAACAATTCCTTTTGGGCACCTACCCGCGGTTGCCCAGAGCATCCCTCCAGAGGGTCTTTGATTTGGCTTACGATCAAGGCCGGTGCTGGCCATGTCTAATTTCACAGATGTTGTTCCTGAAATGAATCCTTGGGCAGTCTTTAGGAAGGCGGTTGGTGGCATTGGGCTGTTGAAGGCGGCAGGCCTGGGGAGGGAGGAGGGGGGAAGGGGGATGGCGAAGAGGGTCCTGCGTGGGTGGGCGCATTCATTAGTGGAGAGAGCCGCCGTTAGCTGTGTGGGATCCCGGCAGCACAGCTGAGACCACCAACACCATTCCATGTGCTGGAATTTCCCGCCGTCTGACCAGAACGAGCTCGCCTGGCCTGGCCTGGCCTTGGATCAAGGCCTGGGGAATAAGGAACATTAAATGACTAACTTGAACACGAGTTCAGAGCTCTTGCACCTCGGGCTACCGTTACTTTACCCTGTGCAAGGGATACAGACTCTTACACAGTCTGCACGTGGGAACTCAATCTCTACCTTTCTCTCTCTCTCCCCCTCCACGCAGATATACACACACATAAACAGCTAGTGTGTGTTGTGATATTTCTGTGTACCAGCTGAGGCCATTACATAGCTCCTTAAATAAACAGGGTCATCGATCAATTAATCTGAAAAAAAAAAAAAGTGCTTGCGTGTAAAGTTGTATTAGTGCCAGGACGTGATGGGGTAGCTTTGCCGTTAAGCCCCATGGTGTTCAGACCACAGAAGCGTGGGGTGCGTGTGGGTGCAGGTGTCTACATGTTGTTGTGCGCGTACCGGTCTGGAGGGCTGTAGCTGGTTTATATGGTGACTGCACTCACATAGTCCCTCATCTGCGATTAGAACGTAGCTTTGAGGGAAGAGTCCCCCTCTTCTCTGTTGACTCTCGGTGGAGAATGGCTCCGGGGAAATGAGCATGTAGAATGGGTTCCCCATTTGTGGTGGAGCTGGGGCTGAAAATGACAGGATGTGAAATCCAGGTAGTGGGCGGAACCTTCTAACCAAAACTTCAAATTCACCCCAATTATGAATCCTCTTTATTTTTTTGGTTGCATCGGGTCTTAGTTGCGGCACGCAGGATCTTTGTTGAGGCATGAGGGATCTTTTGTTGTGGCGTGCAGGCTTGTCTCTAGTTGTGGTATGCGGGCTCCAGAGCGTCTGGGCTCTGTAGTTGTGTCGCGTGGGTTCCAGGGAGCGTGGGCTCTGTAGTTTTGCAGCACGCGGGCTCTCTTGTTGAGGCGCCCGAGCTCAGTAGTTGTGGCGCGTGAGCTTAGTTGGCCCGCGGCATGTGGGATCTTAGCTCCCTACCAGGGATCGAACCCGCCTCCCCCTGCATTGGAAGGCAGATTCTTTACCACTGGCTGGACCACCAGGGAAGTCCCGGGATAATTTATAGAAAAACAAAATTGCTACACAGAATATTGACTTTAAAACCTCTAGCTTTCTTTAAAACCCTGCTCTAGAACTGTCTTTCCGGAAGGCATCCCAACCCACCTCCGGCCTGTTGGTGAGTTCAGCCTGAGAAGTCTCATGAACTAAAGAGACGAGTAAGTTCAGGACTTAAGACTCAAGTGGAACTTCACTTTACCTTGTGATCCAGACCATTATCCAACTTGAACGTACATTTGAATCCCCCAGGGGTCTTGTGACGATGCAGATATTGATGCAGTGGGTCTAGGGTGGGGCCTGAGCGCTCCCAGGTGGTCCTGATGCTGCTGGTCTAGGAGGGAGCTTTGGGAGGTAGGGTCTAGGCAGCAGTCTCCATGGAGACAAGCTGCCTGTGTCTCATTCATCATCATCATCCCCAGAGCCCAGCTCATCATCTAGCCCACAACAGGTGCTCAAGAAACATTTGCTAAATGAATGAACGAACCATATCACAAACCCCTCGAGATGCCCCAACCCTCTCTGCTTATTTACTGAGAGAGGATGGAAGGGCTGACCCTGCTTCACCCGTGTCAGGAGCATTTCCTCCAAGATGCTTCCTGTTCCAGCCCGTCCCGCACTCACCTTTAAGCCTGTCCCACTGTACAGCCCCTTCCATTCTCTTGGTTACCCCTGACACTTCCCAGTCTCCTTTTACATTTTATGATACTCTGTGGCTAGAACTGTCTCTCAGCTGAGAACATGTCATGCTTATATAACCTCTGTTATATTAAATCCAGTATCATGGTAGGAAAAAAAAAGAAGAACCTCATTTAAAACCAATCAATAAAAGTGTAAAAATCTGAACAGTTCCCCCCACGAAGACTGTCAATGTGGGTGGTGGTCTTGGCTTAAATGGTATTTTTCTTGTCACCCTCATTTTTATAACTACATTCAAGGAACGTTATATTCGGTGTTAAAGGTGAAACGTCACCAAGAGCGGGAAGAGTAAGCACCCAAGACTAAATTCTAGTGTTCTTCCAGCCAGAAGCCGGGGGTCAAATTATTTTTCTAGGAACTCCTAGTTGAAGAAGCATTTAATGATCTGGATCATTAAAGAAAGGCGTTTCTCTGTGCGCATGTCCAGAACGCCTTCCATTCCTGAATATTCCAGGGAAGAGGGTCCCACCCAATGATTTCTCAGCAACTGCCCCCCCCACCCCCCCGCCCAGCTCTAACTCTGATGGTCACATGCCCGCTGGCGTTTGCGTTGACAGTTACCCATGTTTTGTTTCCATGGTGGGGACCTCAAAGCAAGCTTCCTCAATACTCTGCCCAGATCTGGTCCTGGCCTCCATGCTGCTTGCGTCACTTGGCAGGGGGCTGCAAATTGGTGATGGTCTTTGCATCTCATTTGGCTCTGATGACCCTGCAAGAGGGCATGCCAGGCCAAACAAATGGAATCCCTGCATCCATCCCCCAGAAACCAAGGGCTCTCAGCACACAAAGAAAGGAGCCATCCTAGGTCCTCTAAGGACAGGAAGCCAGTTGCATAAACATAGGGAGACATGGAGTTACATTTTAGGGCCTCTCATCTTTCCTCAAACCCCACTGAATAGCTCAGTCTTTCAATGGATACGTATTCAGTACCAGACACTGCCCAAGGTGCTAGAATAATAATGTAATAATGAAATATTGGCAATATCTATGTGTATTGGCAAAGGTTGTGTTTGGCTGCATATAATACAAACCTGATCACAGAACCTAAAGCAAATATTTATTTCATTTTACTTAGCAAAAACCTACGTAGCATTTTATCAGTACTATGTGCCATGCCCTGCTGTAAGCACTCTTTATAAATGTTTACTTCTTTTTTTAAATTTATTATTATTATTTTTTATACAGCAGGTTCTTATTAGTCATCAATTTTATACACATCAGTGTACACATGTCAATCCCAATTGCCCAATTCAGCACACCACCATCCCCAGCCCCCCACAGTTTTCCCCCCTTGGTGTCCATACGTTTGTTCTCTACATATGTGTCTCAACTTCTGCCCTGCAAACCGGTTCATCTGTACCATTTTTCTAGGTTCCACATACATGCGTTAATATACGATATTTGTTTTTCTCTTTCTGACTTACTTCACTCTGTATGACAGTCTCTAGATCCATCCACGTCTCAACAAATGACTCAATTTCATTCCTTTTTATGGCTGAGTAATATTCCATCGTATATATGTACCACAACTTCTTTATCCATTCGTCTGTCGATGGGCATTTAGGTTGCTTCCATGACTTGGCTATTGTAAATAGTGCTGCAATGAACATTGGGGTGCATGTGTCTTTTTGAATTATGGTTTTCTCTGGGTATATGCCCAGTAGTGGGATTGCTGGATCATATGGTAATTCTATTTTTAGTTTTTTTTTTTAAAAGACAATCAGATGTTTTTATTTATTTATTTACTTATGGCTGTGTTGGGTCTTCATTTCTGTGTGAGGGCTTTCTCTAGTTGTGGCAAGCGGGGGCCACTCTTCATCGCGGTACACGGGCCTCTCACTGTCGTGGCCTCTCCTGCTGTGGAGCACAGGCTCCAGATGCACAGGCTCAGTAATTGTGGCTCACGGGCCCAGTTGCTCCGCGGCATGTGGGATCTCCCCAGACCAGGGCTCGCACCCGTGTCCCCTGCATTGTCAGGCAGATTCTCAACCACTGTGCCACCAGGGAAGCCCTATTTTTAGTTTTTTGTAGAACCTCTATACTTTTCTCCATAGTGGCTGTATCAATTTACATTCCCACCAACAGTGCAAGAGGATTCCCTTTTCTCCACACCCTCTCCAGCATTTGTTGTTTGTAGATCTTCTGATGATGCCCATTCTGACTGGTGTGAGGTGATACCTCATTGTAGTTTTGATTTGCATTTCTCTAATTATTAGTGATGTTGAGCAGCTTTTCATGTGCTTGGCCATCTGTATGTCTTCTTTGAAGAAATGTCTATTTTGGTCTTCTGCCCATTTTTGGATTGGGTTGTTTGTTTCTTTAATATTGAGCTGCATGAGCTGTTTATATATTTTGGAGATTAATTCTTCGTCTGTTGATTCGTTTGCAAATATTTTCTCCCATTCTGAGGGTTGTCTTTTCATCTTGTTTATGGTTTCCTTTGCTGTGCAAAAGCTTTGAGGTTTCATAGGTCCCATTTGTTTATTTTTGTTTTTATTTCCAGTACTCTAGGAGGTGGATCAAAAAAGATCTTGCTGTGATTTATGTCAAAGAGTGTTCTTCCTATGTTTTCCTCTAAGAGTTTTATAGTGTCTGGTCCTACATTTAGGTCTCGAATCCATTTTGAGTTTATTTTTGTGTATGGTGTTAGGGAATGTTCTAATTTCATTCTTTTACATGTAGCTGTCCAGTTTTCCCAGCACCACTTATTGAAGAGACTGTCTTTTCTCCATTGTATATCTTTGCCTCCTTTGTCATAAATTAGTTGACCATAGGTGCGTGGGTTTATCTCTGGGCTTTCTATCTTGTTCCATTGATCTATGTTTCTGTTTTTGTGCCAGTACCATATTGTCTTGATTACTGTAGCTTTGTAGTATAGTCTGAAGTCAGGGAGTCTGATTCCTCCAGCTCCATTTTTTTCCCTCAAGCCTGCTTTGGCTATTCGGGGTCTTTTGTGTCTCCATACAAATTTTAACATTATTTGTTCTAGTTCCGTAAAAAATGCCATTGGTAATTTGATAGGGGCTGCATTGAATCTGTAGATTGCTTTGGGTAGTATAGTCATTTTCACAATATTGATTCTTCCAATCCAAGAACATGGTATATCTCTCCATCTGTTGGTATCATCTTTAATTTCTTTCACCAGTGTCTTGTAGTTTTCTGCATACAGGTCTTTTGTCTCCCTAGGTAGGTTTATTCCTAGGTATTTTATTCTTTATCTTTATAAACGTTTACTTCTTAATAGGAGTTTGCTTTTCTCACATCACAAGAAGTCCAGAGAAGAGAGAATTCCAGGCAGTTGTAGTTCTTCAAGAAGTCATGGATCCAGCTCCTTAGAGCACCTGATTCTCCATCTTGAGTGTGTGACTCCCATCCTCATGTCACAAGATAGTTGGTCCACTTCCAGACATTACATCTGAGTTCAGGCACTGCCAGCTATGCCTTGTTTTTTCTTTACCAGAAGCGTATCCATCAATTTCCACTTAACATTTCATTGGCAAGAACTTGATCATTTGGCCTCTTCTAGTCTGGGAGTCTGGGAAAATAAATATTTGTGACCCAGCATGTTGCTACTCTGAAAAAATCTGGGTTCTCTTGGTAACAAAGAAGGTAAGAGTGAATTCTTGCATATAATTCACTTTCAATTTCTTATGATTTTTTTTAAAAAACTGCGGTGAAAATATCTCAGCTAGCCATGCCAAAAAAAGGCATACTATTTCAAAGCCTCCCTTGGGGTTGACCAATTCTGAATCATTACCCCACCTAGATTTTAGGCAACAGAAGTTATAAAATTGCACCCTTAATCTGCAATACTCTTACTTCAAACTTTAGAAGATACAAGACTCACGTAGCAAAAGCTGTTTAGTAAAAGTTATAATACACAGTGGAGATTTCTCCCCCGAGTCTATAATCCATGGTGGGACAAGAGCGGGCACCCAGAGATCTGCTCTGAGCAAGGGAGGGGGCGGGTGTAATTGTGGCCTATCTGGGAAACTCTGCAAAAGTGTCGGTCACCCCCAACCCCCACTCATCTTAGCCTCTAAGTTTGCCTCATTGCATGACTGTTAGGTAGAAGGCTCACTCTGGTGGGACTGTGGTCACGGCAGCAGAGTCAGAGTGAAAGGGCCAGCTGAACACACGAAAAAAAGACTCTGCCTAATTCATCCGGGGTGACTTCCTCGAGGCAGACGACCAGTCAAGCACAATATTTATCAAGCAGTTCTTTCCTTGCAACTCTAAGAATTTATTAGCTGTTTTGTAGCTTTGATCCTTATACACCAGCATCATCACACACTACACATAACGACCACTTACTGCATGCCAGGCGCTGCCCCAAGCCCTCTGCAGGCATTATTCATGGCCACCCTATAAGGTGTGCTGTGCTATGATCTCTATTTTGCACATGAGGAAACTGAGACACCAGAGGTTAAGGTAGTATGTGGCAGAGCTGGGATCCCAACCCAAGCAGCTGGTCCCATGGTCTTTGCACTTGATCTGGGCACAGTAGACATTTAATACAGTTCATTATTGAAAAGGCATGTGGTACGGAGTTTTTGAACAAGAGTAGGTAGGTTGTTTCGGAAACTGGGATCAAATCAACTCATAAAACAATAAATACTGATTGAACAACTACCATGTATGTTTCGCTATATATACCCAACCATCCCAGTTTCACCTCTGGAGTCCTACCTCAGCAATCCGTGGGGGACTAGGAGTCCCAAACCTGGCCCATAGAGGGCGCTCCATAGATACCCGTTTAACAAATGAGAGAATGGGCCAACTGGAAAGGAATTTATAATCACAAAACGACTAGAACCAGTAATCATTTAAATACAGAGCTGTGACAGCAGGGTGGCCGTTTTTAAAGCTGTTAATAGCGCTTACATAAAAGATGTGGCCAGTTGAGGATGAAGTTAGACAGAATGTGGTTAAATCATTTCAGCCTGTTTGGAGGGGTTGAGAGTTGAGAATGAAAGTCTCTAGGTCTAAACGCTGGAACAGATGACTGAGAAAGTTAGAATCTCCCTTGACCAGCTCCTTCCAAATGTTTGAACATCAGCACTGCAGCTAATCTATGGCCTGATACTTAAAAATAACCTGTTAGAAAGTCACTGTAAAAAAACTCCCAGTTTTCAGCCTGATTCAGTCCGCTGCATAAAGTACAACCAGCATTAATAGCTTTAGTCAGCATTTATGTCGCTCTTCCTATTAGCACAATGGGTTTTACAACCATTTATGAGTTTCTGGAAAGCCTAATAGAAAACACACATACGTGTTCGCTGTGGAAGTTGCAGAAGTTTTTTTTTTTTTTTTAATCTCCTTCAGCCAGTAGGGGGCGCCACCTCCCCGTCACAAAAGTCGGGGCCAGGCCCCCTAATGGGGACCACATTCTCTCCTGGCGGCTCCAGCTAGTTTTTACCCTCCCTGGTGAGTTTCTGCATTTTCCTCTTCAGCTGGCTGCATTCAGTGTCTCTCTGTCTCTCTTTCTCCTCCTGTTCATAAATAAACATTTGGGACGTTTACATGGTACAGACTGTGTCCACAAAAGGAAACCTACATGTGAAGAGCTAAGTGATAATCTTTCTCTTCAAATTTACTGTGGCTTTTAGGAGATTTAGCAAATTATCTGAATCTGGAATTGTCTATGTGATCCATACCTCCCCTCATACTTTAAAATCATAGCTTATGAAAGGCATGTTGGATTGTCCTAAATTCTTTACCACGCTGGTGTTTTAAACACAGCCAGATAATTGCCAAAGACTCATCTTTCTTAAAGAAAAATATTTGTTACCGTTGTTTGTTGTTGTTGGGAATAATACTTCTGAACAAAGGGCAAATATGCAGTTGATTTGTGGAGCTGTATAAATAAGATGATTATTCACAATGATGCCCTACAGGGCTTGAGGAAGAAGCTATGCTGAGGATCTGTCTCTTCCTCAAGGAAAATCCTTTGGAATTCTTTGGAAATCTGTCAGAGAGTGCCCCATTCACTGGGTGATTCTCTCCATGAAAGGGGGATAAGGATGCATCCAACGATGTCCTAGATTCCAATCCACCATAGTTGTAAGAGTTGAATCCTGCCTTGGGAGTAGAGAATTATCTACTGGCCTCTTATTGGAAGAACCACAGGAATTTGCCATTTAAAATCCCTCTCATTCAAGGCCAAAATCCCTTCTAGAATGGAGGAATAATACTCATGGCAGCATGACCTGTAGACTCTTCTCAAGACCAGGTGACGCCACACAAGGGAACCCTAGGGGGTCTGCTGAAATTGTCATTGCTTTTTGCTTTCTCATAAACCACTGTTTTGCTGCCTTTCCTGTTTTCACCAGTGCCTAGAAATGGGGGCCCGGGAACTGCTTCCCACATATGAGCCCGTCACAGACAGAGCCCATTTGACAGCACCCTCCTCTCTGTGAGGCCAAGTCCACCATTCCTGGTCTGATGCCAAAGTGGACGTGAATTCTCCAAACCGTCAAACCAAGAATATTGGACGCACCCAAATAGCCCAGAGAGAAAAACGCTCAACCCAAAGAGATGATTCCAGGAGACTTGGGGTCCCGAGCATGTTGGGGAATGCAGGAGTGGGCTTCACCCTCTGAGCTCCCTCGATTCTCCCTGGACCTGCGAAGTTCTGGGGTGATGGGATAAGCCTCACTTCAGACAGCCAGCTTCTGCCTTGAGTTTATCTCTTGCTCTTCATCTTTTACCCACTCTGTCCTTGCTCCATCCTCTCATAGACTTACATTCTACAGCCGTAATAATGATAATAATTAGTATAATAACAATGATGTTTCATTAAGTCCCACTGGACTCTGTAGAACCAGTGGCAGGATTCAAACCCAGGTCTCCTGAACACCGGAGCTCTGGACCACCTTGCCTGGTATCATGCCTGTTATCACAGGCCCTCTCAGGCAGCCTGGTCCAGGGCTGTCTGATACCCCCAACCCAGCCTCTCTCCGTCCCTTCCCTGATGATACCAGTGATATGCCAACATAGCCAGAGGACCCAGGCACAGCAGACAAGGGCCCACCAAACCGGAAGGAAAGCCGTTCCCATCTCCTACAACCCTGCTGCCATTTCTGCCTCACTGTGGTCTAAGGACCCGGCAGAGACACTGCTTTAAGAGTTAAGGGACCGTGGAGATCAGCCACCCCTTACCTGCTTTGTGTTCTAGAAGGGTCACTGTGAATCAGAGTGGGTGTGGCCCCCAGTTTCTACCTGCTTTATAATTTTCTCTCTATGTGGTCATTCATACTCATGTAACCCAAATGTAACTGGGCCACCTTCCTCTCTTTAAGGACTCTTGCCACAGAGAAAAGCTACATGACTCTAATTCCAAAACCTGGAAGAGGAATTCGGATCTTTACAGAAGATTTTTAGTGAGAGGAAATTACACTGCCCGTCACAAAGCTGAAAGTCCTAAATATGCCCGTAGAACACCTTTTTCTCTCCTCAAAATTGTATTCTTTATGACAGCATCTACGTTTCTGCTCACCTGGCCCACCGCTCCTCTTTCCCCACCTCCCATAACTCTCCTGGGCCATTCTGCGGCTCCCGCCCCCTCCTGTCTCCTGGATCTTTGGCCCTGGGCATCTCACGGAAGAACAATTTGACCTCTCTTGGTTTCTAAAGAAAGCCTTCTTTCTCCAAAAGGTGAGGAAGAAGTGATAGTAAATTCTGACTATTTGATTTTCTGTTGTTGTTGTTCCCATCACATTTTCATTCATGCTTAAAGCTATCGAATATCAACAAGGTGAGGCCATCTTTGTATTTTCCCTCCAAGAATATGTGATGGCCAGAAACATCTCTGTTGCGGTCTCCCTCAAACCACAGCAGCATTTTTTTTTTTTTTTTTTGCATCCTTTATATTGACATGGTCTCCAATGAGAAGATGAAAATAAAAACTTCATTCAGTCAGCCAGGTATTTCTCAATATCTAGATATTTCTTCCTTCATAGGCAAAACCCAAATGGATTTCTTTCTTCACCCAGATGTTTTGCTATCACTGAGGCAATGGGACAGCATTGGCCCCGAGTACAGGCAGAGTTGCTATTTGTTACTGAGGAATGATGTAAAGGGCCCTGGTAGGCTCTCTCTTCAGAGATTACTCCTTCTAGAGCCAATCATGGTTACTGAGAGCACCAAGGATTATAGCTAAAATCAACCCATTAATAGCAGAGTACAAATATGTTATCAAATAGCTGGAAGCTAGGACATGAGGAATGCTATCCTGACAGCCACACTCTTGTCAGAGGATAAGGGTATGTGAGAAAGGTCTGCAGTATGGAAGGAAGATGGCAGGCTGGGTGGACCCCCAAGGAGCAGTGGGCCGGTCCTTAACATCCAGACATGGCCTTGCAGAGTAGAAGAAGTTTTAGAATCCAGCAGCCCTGGGTTTTTAAAATAAATTTATTTATTTATTTATTTATTTTTGGCTGTGTTGGGTCTTCGTTTCTGTGCAACGGCTTTCTCTAGTTGCGGCGAGCGGGGGCCACTCTTCATTGCGGTGCGCGGGCCTCTCGCTATCGCGGCCCCTCTTGTTGCGGAGCACAGGCTCCAGACACTCAGGCTCAGTAATTGTGGCTCACGGGCCCAGTTGCTCCGCGGCATGTGGGATCTTCCCAGACCAGAGCTCGAACCCGTGTCCCCTGCATTGGCAGGTGGATTCTCAACCACTGCACCACCAGGGAGGCCCGCAGCCCTGGTTTTAAATCCTCGTTTTACTTTTAATTCATATGATAAGATTACTCTTTTGAAAATATTTTCCCGAGTATATAACTCTCATCTGTCCTAGGCCTCCATCAACTCCATGAGAGATGAGGGTTACTATAGAAGGAATTCTAAGAAAGAAAAAAGAATTTAATATTTAGCTTCTGATATTCAAAATAGCATTTTCAACAAGACAATAGCCTTGCAAGCCAAGCTATTGTCTTAAAACGTTCTAAATGCCTTTTTCTCTCAATTTTAGCACATCAGGAACCAGGCCTGGAGGACTCAGCTCACAGGGAGGATAGCTGCTCTGTGGTTGATGGAATCTTTGGCTTAGGAAACTGAAACAGGGGTTTGGGGGATGAAGCAGGAGAGAGAGGCAGGGAGGCAGGGAACTAGAGACGTGTCTGGGGAGCCCCATGGGGTGCTTTGCTCGGGTATTCTTCCCAATCAAAGCTTTGGACAGAGGCAAGCAGCATCCCACCTCTGACCACCACCCAAGGGTCAACATCCCCACGGTTACTCTGGAAGGATGTGGAGGGTCAGCGTCACTGAGAAGAGACAGAGCCCCTGTGGTAGCCTCTCCAAGCCTTCCACCCGACAGACCTCAGGATTCCCATCTCCCCAGTGCCAGGAGGTCCCAGGATCCTCCTTCCCCACCCCCTCCCCTTCTACTCAGGGGGAAGAGAAGGGGAGAGGAGGCTCTCTGAGTAACGGAGCATTTTTATGCAAAAGAGACTGAGAATTCCCTAGAGGGACTATTTAGATTATTACATCAACTAGATTCTAATCCAGAATGGACTAAATTAAAGTTGCCGTTTTCCCATGACCCACGGGTTGGGAGCTTGTCAGGAAGAGCAAAGGGGTTAAAAACAAAACAAGGTACGTTTTTCATGGTACGTCCCAGGAGTCGTTTGAACAGCCTGCTGGCACAGGCCTGTGTGCCTTGGATGGGACTAAGACTCAATGTCTTTATCTGTTCCATGGGGATGAATAATAACTCTCATCTCAATAGCTTCGTTGTGTATATTTAAATGATCAGTGGCATAAACACCCCTGGTCCACTTCAGAACATCAGTAGGTGTATTTCGTGCTGGTGCTGGGGAACAGGATTCGAGCAGGAAAAGGAACACAGCAGGGTACAGGGTGCCCGCTCTGGGGTAGGCTCCCAATGACCACCATCTCCTTCTCCATGGGAGAGGTGAACAGACCCCCATCCGGACTGCAGACCGTGATCAGAGGTGGACCCCTGGTTCTTATCTGTCTGCAAGTTCACGTGCCAGAGAAAAATAACATACGAGAAACTGAGAACATAGCAACCTGGGCCCACAGGGCTGCTCCCGTCCTTTCAAAGGCCACCTGTGACATCTGCTCGGCTCCAAGTGAATTTTGAGCCCCCAGGGGTCTGCATGGCTCTTTGCTCCTTGATATCCCCGCTGCACAAAGCATGCCAGCAAACCAGGGCTGAGCCCTGCTTGCAAGAGCTTGTTGGAGGCTGAGTCTTGGCTCCCTGGTCCCCATTCAGCCTCCATGCCCGGGTAAGAGTATATTATTTTCTTAGCTCAAATTGCCGTTTCCAAGTCATTATTTCTCTATGATGAGAAAACAATATTGGGTCTTATGTAATATCAACCTCAGTGAATCTGGAAGTGATCATGGAATGGGTGGATTTTTTTTTTCCTCCTTAAAAAAGAGAAAAATAAATTTGAGATTGTTTGCATATGGCTGAGAATATTTATGAACTATTCCCCTTGTTTCCTCATCACATATTTTACCCAGTGTGTTTGTGTGTGGTACGGAATAAATCTTTACGGGAAGGGTGGGGTGGAGAGGGGAAGAAAGCAGTTCAAGGACCGGGGATCCATCAAGTGCCTGGGACGTTAGTGGTCCTGGGTCCCGGGGTCCCCTGGCCTCAGGCTTGCTTGCTGCTCTCTGAGGTACCCCCCCCCCCCCGCTCCCCGCCCAACGCCGTCCTGCTACTCAGAGGAAGTCTTTTGGAGGGAGGGTTTCAAATGCCAACACAGAAGGAATTAACATCTTCTTGTCGCTCTGGTTTCTTTCACATCCCCTTCACTCTCACCAGAGCAGAAAGTTTAACAGCAACGGTTTCATGACCTGGGTACCATCAGCCAAAAGAGATCATTAAATTCTACGGATGCCAGATTGAGCCGGGGTCAGAAGAATGAATGAGTTGGCAGGTAGGGGGGAAAGAACCAGCAGAGAATGTATTGGTGCTGGCCTTTGTCATTCAACAACACAGCAGTGTGTTAGCACACGGGCACATCGAGTCTATCTCCCTCTGGCCCTGCCTCTCAACACAGCTTGTCACCGAGAAGGATCCCGAGGGAGGGTAAGGGACAGGGCTGTGGCTGGACATTCAGTCAGTAAGAGAAGCCAAGCTGCAGGCCATTGAATTTCCTCCTCTAGGGACTGGGCTTCAGAATTGGAGCTTAGAATCTCTCGTGCTCTGCCATTGCCAAACTTCACCCTTCCACCTTAAGAGACGGCTGGAGAGAGAGTTGACATTTCTCCAGAACTATCCTCCCAAAGAGCTTCAGTTGCTGTTCTAGGCCTCTCTTACCAAATTTCACGTTTCCAAGACTGGGCACTGGGGCAGGGACCTGCTCAGGTGTCTGGGGGCATTTGGGGTTAGAACCTGCAATGTCTTGTATCCCATCAATGTCTCTTTCCCTCGGATGATATCAGCTCATCAAATTTCAGCAGGCATTCTATCTGATGTTTCCTTTCTCCATTAGAATCAAGATTTTGTCATCATCTCCATAACTGAAAGGGGTAGCGGGATTTGTGGAGGCAAACAGACCCAATATAAATCACAGCTGCTTCCGTGGGCGTGAGCTGGGGTGCTAAGAAGTAGTGTTGGCGCCCTCTGCCGGCGCTCTTGAACAGGCTTGCAGTCCCATCCGAGTCTAGACAATTACTAAGGGGAATACAAGCATTTTTCTCAGCCCCGCTCACTCTATTCTCCCAAACTGGAAACACAAAGCAGATGATGAAGTCCAAGTTCAAATGCCAGGGAGAAGGAAGTGTTGAGAAACCGCATCCAACCTCCAGCCTGTTTTCAAATGTTCCAGTAAGCGTTCAGTTGCTGTATCTTGGGCTGGTGTCGTTTCACTGTCTCAGACAAAGTCTTTCTATGAAAAGACGAACACGGGTTATGTGAGGAGGAGCTAACAGAAGGCGCGTTGGGGAAAAATCTGAGCAAGAGCACGGTCCTGTGGGCTCTTCCTCCAGAGGCAGCTCCCTCCTTTTAGCTGCTGAAATTAACATCCAGACTGATTCCCACCATCTCCGTGTCAATCTCTAAACCAGAGTCTGGAAAAAACAATCATTGGGGGGGTGGGGGTGGGGTGGGGCTGATGACACAGGTGTATTGGCCCATGACCTGGCCAGCCATCTCCTCCAGCTCAGGTGGACAGTTTCTAGGTTAGGGTTCTCTGACTGGAGTGGTCGGTGAGATTCTGGGTGGAATGACTCTGAGTGATAGTGATTTTCTATAGTTGCTCTTTTGAATACTTTGTTCTGTTCTTATACGTAAGTGAATTATTTGATAGAGAATCACTGGGGCAAGACTGGAAAAATCTTCTGCCACATTGTCTTCCTTCGGATTTTCACTCTTTGAGCTGTATCCATGACAGGTTTCCATGCAGGCAGGGTTGCACATTTCTGGCGGAGCCTGCTGCCCCGTGCATTGGCCATTCCATTTTGGACTGCTCTGATTTTTAGAACAACCCCTCTAGATTAAACTCAAGGATGCCTCCTTGATACCCACTGGTTCTCTGGGGGCAGCCCCGGACATGGGTGCTCACTGGCCTAGGTCACGTCTTCCTGGAAGCCTTCACACCTCTCCTTCTCAGGTTGGGTTAGCCATAGCTAAGGCTGCCCCCAAATCTGGTGACTACCTCTGTCCTAGGACCTCTATGCAGTTGTTATTTACTTATTTAATAGTTCTTTCTTTCTACAAAATTATTATGCGGGTTAACTGTGGAATATCGGCAAAATTTAGATGAGCAAAAGAGGAAAATGAAAACTGACAATTATTATTGCATCTGTTGGAGAGGGGTACTGTACAAGCTTTGATAGATATCCTGATGGTTGTATTTCTGTATTTATATGATCTTTTCCAAAAACAAGGATTAGCGAATGTTTATTGTTTGGTTAAGGTTTGCTTTTTCAGGCTGTTTAATACTCTTCTATGGCATCGTGTACCTGGCTGTCAGGTACTCTGTAGTGTGAGGGGAGCCGGTATGATGAGGGGGACAGGATTCTGGATAAGCTCCTTTTCTCTGAAGACCCCATGGCTGTATCCAGCAGCAGGAAGGTTGACTAAAGACACTTCTTTTGCTGTTCCACGCCAGCCCTTGAGCGAGGCCTGACCAAGGCACTGAAGAAACTGGATGACTACCTGAACACCCCTCTGCCGGAGGAGATCGACGCCAACACTCGCGGGGACGATGACAAGGGCTCCCGGCGCAAGTTCCTGGATGGAGATGAGCTGACCCTGGCCGACTGCAACCTGCTGCCCAAGCTCCATGTGGTCAAGGTAAAAGCGCTCTATCTATCCGCAGGTGCTCCCCAGATCCAGCTCCATCAGAGGCCCGGGTCACCTGTGGAGGTGAGGCGAGGACAGTGCCGCCTGCTGATGGAGAGTCAGAGCTCGGAAGTCACGCGAACCGGGACCCCAAGTCAGCCTCCACTGCGTGCTGGCTGTATAGCCTCTCTGAGCTCCAGGTTACACCTGTAACATAGGCATATGTTGTTTAACTAGGGCTGTTGGGAGACTAAGTGTGGCCTGAAAGTGCCTGCCATATTGTAAGGGCTCAATAGGTAATAGTTGCTATTATTGTCCTGTTATATATAGTTATATATAGTCCTGTCACTCCCCAGGCCTCTTCCTTACCTCTTCCTCATAGGTTTTCACTGGCCGCACCTCCACCCCGACGTCTCTATTAAGCGTGCCCTCACATGCATGTTTGCTTTGTGGGCAGATGCACCTTCTGATTCCCTGTTGCCGCTCTCTGGGGCAGGCAGGCGTCTTCCTCATCTACCAGCTGAAGAGCTGGAGGCTGCAAGAAGTGACAGCATTTTCTTGCTACTGCCACACTTACTGATCACGGTTAACCTGCAGTGTAATCCTTTCCTACACCAGCCTTAGGATCTGAGAATTGGAAAGAAGGGGGAAATTCTGAGGTCACCCTAATCTCCCACCCCAAAGTGGACCCCTTCCTGTGTGTCTGTGACAGGCTTCTGTGCAGCTGTGACTGCACGTTTCTGATGACGAAGAGCCCTCTGCCTACCGAGCCAGCCCTACCATTTTGGACGGTTCCAGTTATTAAAGCATCCTTCTTTACATGGAGCCCAAACGTGCCTCCCTGCTCCCTTGGTTCTCTGGAGCAACACGAAACAGGGCTGCTCTCTTCATCTCATTTGAAGACAGCAGTTGTGTCTCCCACATTTCTCTAAACTAATACTTCTTCTCACATCCTTTTATTCATTTTTATTTTTTTAACCATTTTATTTGTGTGTTTTAAAATCATCTTTCTTGGAGTATAGTTGATTTACAATGTTGTGTTAGTTTCAGGTGTTCAGCAAAGTGATTCAGTTATATATATATATATTCTTTTTCAGATTGTTTTCCATTATAGGTTATTACAAGATATTGATATCTTGTATTGATATTGTGCTATACTGTTGTTGTCTATCTTTGTTATACATAGTAGTGTGTATATGTTAATCCCAAATTCCTAATTTGTCTCCACCCCTCGCCCCCCAACTATCCCCACTGGTAACCATAAGTTTGTTTTCTATCACATCCCTTTCTGACCCTCACCAGACCAGAGAAAATTACAGTGTGGTCGTAGAGCTAGACTGCTCTCTACTTCTACATGTGTTAATATCTTATTGTCTCAGACAGAAAGCTCTGTGAGGACAGGTCTTCTCTAAGCATGATGGTGGGTATGTGGTAGCCCTTTAATAAATACTCACTGATTGACCATTTGATCACCTAGCTTGTGATCCCCAGTTTCTTTCCACCTGTCACTAAGGAGGATCAGATTCAATCATTTATCAGCTGGATATCTGCCTACTGGTTTTCAGCTGATGTCCTGAGCTGGAAATCAGAGCCCTCCAATCAGAACACACGCCAGCTTGAGTTGAAATGTTAGCTGTGCACACACTGGTGTTCCTGCGGGACACGTCAGGGCTGGAGGCTGGGAGAGAATCATGCTCGCCAGGGCTGATGGGCAGAACAAATTCAGTCTATTAATAGGAAGACACTTTGGGTTTGGGCCAAGCCAATGGTCACTGGTAGGTCCAGCCAAGCTATATGTCTTTGAAGTTATTAATTACTGCACGCCCACCCCACCTCCAAAACATCTTTTATTCTCATTTCCTGAGGAACAAGTGGCACCACTAGGGGTGATATGATTCTATCAGCTACACTGTCAGAGTGAGGTAATGGAAAGAACCCTGTTCTAGAAGTCCGGAGACCCAAGTTCTGGTCTCGTGTGTACCACCATCTAGCCGCAGGAGCTGGGGCAGGTCTTTTACTCTTTTGGGGAATCATTTCTCTCATGCCCAAAAGAAGAGATGTGGATTACATTCCTTCTCGCCTCTTCCCCTCACTTCCGTCCCTCCTCCTCTCACTCACACGTGGGTTGACCACCCACTCAAGAATCACGTGTCTGATCAGGTGAACAAATGGATCTTCCAGGCCCCGGGCTTCGTCCTCTGGTTTCTCCAGTTCCTTCCAGCCCTGGACGACTAAGTTACACTCCTGTCCTGGGATGAAGTTCAGTGTGTCATTTACTTGCAGGAGCCGGGGATCGGAGGGAGGATGGCCTGCGAGGGGACAAAGGCTGGGCATCACCTCCCGTCTCCTTGGATTTCTGCTGACCCAGCTTATCAGATCCCAGAGCCCTGGCAAACCTCTGAAGTGTGGAAAGCGCGAAGGGGGAAGCCAAGTCAGACCTCCAGTTTGGCTTCAGACGCCGAGGCTTAATCTGGGCTGGGGGAGCTAACTGTTTTCATATGAAAGCAAATTCAGAACATGAGCATGGAGGTTCCTGCGGACGTCAGAGCTTCTGCCGTGTTCATCCTCTCCCTCTCTCTTTCATTGGCTCTCCTTCAGTTTGTCTGCATCCTTGGAGGCTGAGCTGCTCTGGCCCCACTGCTCACTGACAGCCTGGTTTGAACTTTCATTGTCTGGCCGCCTTCTATTCTCATCTCCCCGCACAAGCCAATGTGTGAGGAAAGAACCAGCTCTGGCCAAGGTCATGGTGCGTGGATCTGGGCAGGGAGGGACACACGGGACCCTTGTGGCTGTCCCTGGGACCCTTGGCCCCTGGACCCTCACATGGCACAGGGACCTGTTCAGCTGCTGAAGCAAACAGGAAGGGAGCTATATATATAAATACAAATATATATTCATAAGTTGCATCTCTGCCGTTTTCAAGCTCATCTTATATATATCCTTTAAAACTTGAAAATACATTCCAGGATGTAGAGACTTGAGGCTGCCCCATGGATCAGTTGATAATTTTGAAAAATATTTTTTGATCGATGCCTTGACCTTATTGTGGGCCTTTTTCTTTCTGTTTTTTTCCATTTTTTAAATTGAAGTATAGTTCATGTACAATATAAGTCACAGGTGTACAACGTAGTGATTCATGATTTTTAAAGGTTATACTCCACTTATAGTTAACTATAAAATACTGGCTATATTCCCCATATTGTACATCTTTGTAGCTTATTTTATACGTAGTAGTTTGTGCCTCTTGATCTCCTACCCCTATTTTGCTCCTTCGCTCTGGTAACCACTAGTCTGTTCTCTGTATCTATGAATCTGTTTCTGTTATATTCACTAGTTTGTTCTCTTTTTTAGATTCCACATATAAATGACAACATGCATTATTTGTCTCTCTCTGTATGACTTCTTCCATTTAGCCTAATGCCCTCCAAGGCCATCCATGTTGCTGCAAATAGCATTATTTCATTCTTTTTAAAGGTGGAGTAATATTCCATTGTCTATAGACCACATCTTCTTTATCCATTCATCTGTTGATGGGCACTTGGGTTGCTTCCATATCTTGGCTATTGTAAATAGTGCTGCTATGAACACTGGGGTGCATGTATCTTTTTGAAATACTGTTCTCGTTATTTTAGGGTATAAATAGGAGTTGAATTACTGGATCATATGGTAGTTCTATTTCTAGTTTTTTGAGAAAACTTCCTACTGTTTTCCACAGGGGCTGCATCACTTTACATTGTGTGGGCCTTTTTCATTCACTCTGGCAATTTCCAGCTGCTTTCCTTGGTGGAGCCTCCACCCCTGCGTGGATTTTCTCATTACCCAAGACAGCCTTTTCTAAAGGTTCACGAGCAAACCCAAGGAGCCGCCGTCTTGCAGCAAGCAGAGGGCTCTGTTGAAGGACCCTGATTCCATCACCTGTGTTATCGGCCCCACCTATGCTAGACAGACATTGCCAGGTGGCTTCGGTAGTGACCACCCCAAACCAGTTATTTTAACTGAGATAATTTAATATGAAGAAGTACTAAGTACTAAGAACTAGGAAGACAAAATGTACCTTGAGGTTCCTCCTTCAGGGCAGCAGGGCAGAGGGAAGAGGTTGGAATGATCCAAACTTGAACTATACAATACCCAAGACATGGAAACAACCTAAATGTCCATTGACAGATGAATGGATAAAGAAGATGTAATGTATATATATGTGTGTATACATATACGTACATATATATATGCAATGGAATACTACTCAGCCATAAAAAAGAACGAAACAATGCCATTTGCAGCAATATGGATGGATCTAGAGATTATCATACTAAGTTAAGCAAGTCAGAAAGAGAAAGACAAGTACCATATGATATCACTTACATGTGGAATCTAAAATATGACCCAAATGAACTTATCTATGAAACAGAGTCACAGACAGAGAGAACAGACGTGTGGTTGCCAAGGGCAGGGGTGGGGGAGGGACGGACCGGGAGTTTGGGATGAGCAAATGCAAACCAGTATACATAGACTGGATAAGCAACAAGGTCCTACCGTACAGCACAGGGAACTATATTCAATATCCTGGGATAAACCATAATGGAAAAGAATATGAAAAAGAATGTGTAATATGTATGTATAACTGAGTCACTTTGCTGTACAGCAGAAATCAACACCACATTGTAAATCAACTACACTTCAACAAAATAAATTAAAAAACAAAAAACAGAAAACTTGAACTCCATGAGGGATCCCGCAGAGCTACACCTTGGACCTCCGAGGTGGGGCGCTACTTAGCTGGGGCTGAGAACAGAGTTCAGAGCGGCCCGTGGGGCTGGGACCCAAGCTCAGTGGTGGGCTCACGGTTGTGTGCCGGCCTCTCTGAGCTGGTGTGAGGACACGGGTCCTGCGAGCGTTTGCAAAATGGCAAACTGGATTCAGCTGCTGCTACTGGAGGAAAGGAGACTCTCACAGGAACAGGAAACCCACAGGAAGGGGCCAGTCCCTGCTCTCTCCTCCAGACACGCAGCCTCTCTCTAGCACCCCCTGTTGTCAGAGCCTCAGGGAAGCTGCCGGCAAAGCAGAGGTAAGCTTTGCAGTCCCAGTCTCAGCATTACAAAGAAGCCGGTGCAGCTACACCGGTAGGTCTGGATATAAAGCAACAGTAGCTGAATAATTGGCACAGGAGGAAGTCTGAGTAGAGCTATTCCTTTATCATTTACATAAGGCTGAGTGGCAAAGTGGAAAGAATTGGATTAGGCAGCAGAGACTGTAATAAATATTAGTGATTAATAGAAAATTACAGATAACAGATACTGGTTGAATTAATTATTTTCCTGTGTAACATTGTATAAACCACTAAATCTCTTGGGACTCCGGTTTGCTCATTGCAAAGGATCTTCAGGCTTTAAAGTTAAGTGATCATATACGTTTGACACTAGATGCACTCTGTCTGATGTTCGGATAACAAGATGGTAAAGATTAAATACAACTTTTTATTGAATCCCTCCCTGCTTGTTTAACCTCTCTCTGCCTTTTTTTTCTCATCTGTAAAATGGGAATATAACACACTCTTCCGTGTAGAGTTATTTAAAGATTTCAGTAGCTTGCCAAGTGCTTAAGGCAGTGCCTGGTGCAGAGCACAGAGGGAATAGATGTTTGCTATTGTTGTTACCCTTATCAACAGCATTACTGAGGTTATCAAGGGAGACAGAAATGAAGAAGCTGCAGTTCCTGTCCTCATACTGCTCACAATCTAGGGAAGAGAGGGAGGATATGAACTGACTGTCATTCGGAGTAGAATAGAGCTTAGGGCCGTAATGGAAGTTCAAAACCGATGGAGGAGATCGGAGCGGGGAAATGCATCCTCCCTGGAGCGTGGTCCTGCCTATGCGACTGAGCTGTTCATACAATAGGTCATCGGTGTCCCTCACTCAGAACTGCTTTCTGGGGGAACCCTGCACAGCACTGGTGCCCAGATGAAGACGAAAGCCCGGAGTGGCTGGTCTGGGGGGTTCCCTGAGTGGGAGGATCCCTGGGCCAGTGATCTGGTGACCTCTTTGAAAAGAAAGCAAGGAAAGGAGTCAGAAGTCAGTGCTGTAGGAGAGAGGCTACTCTTTGCTCTCTCTCCCCCAGTTCCCGAGGGGTAGAGGCAAGACTAGCCAATGTGCAGGCCCCAGTGCCCAACGAAACTAAAAGGGTGCCCGTTAAATAAGTCTTCAGTTTCCAGATGTTGACAGCAGAGTGTTAAACCAAGAGCAGGGCCCTTCTGAGTGTGAGACCCCCTGTGACTCACAGGTCTCACGTCTTTGAAGCCCTCCCTGGCTAGAGAGACCTTATTAAAGAGACCACGCAGCCCCTACCTAGGAAGGAATGCATGCAATGGGCAAAAGGTGGGTCTCGGATGAATTCTGACAAGAGGTCATCTTTCTTGAGCACTCAGTATGAGCCAGCCCCCCCCCCAATCACTTTATGTGTATTAACTAATTTATTACTCCAAGGTAGCTTGTCTTATTACCTCCATTTTAGAGGAAAAGAATTTGGGGCTCAGAGAAGTTAAGTAACTAGTCCAAGGTCACACAGCTGTCAAGTAGTGGGGTCAGGATTGCAGATCCAGTCAGCTGGGATCCAGAGCCCACGCTTTTAACCACTATGCCACTGTGTCTCTCAATACAAACACCACTTCCCCAGAACGCCCAAGTCCACAGCCCCGAGTGTGGTAAACTAAGGAGAGAACAGAAATCACTGTCTGTTCACTCCCACATACCCTGAACCTACATATACATTCCTATACCTAACTTACGTTTTATGCTTTGTATTCTCTTCTGTAAATAAGGATGCTTCGTAAAACAAAGTGGACAGGGAAAAAAGAAAAGAAAAAGTTGTCTATAATTCTATCAAGCAGACATAACCACTGGTAATAGATTGGTGTATATACTTCTAGTCATCCTACATATTTCTCCAAATGCCTTATACTACACTTCAAACTTCACGGTCTTTCTTGAAGCGTTTTCCAAGTCACTGGGATTTCCTCTGCATCATTTTCCATGGCTCTCCAGATATGTATGATAACGTATTTATCCATTCATGTGTTGTTGGACATTTGTGTTGGATACCATTTTTTGCTATTCCAAATAGTCCTACGGTCCTGTGTGTGTAGCTAAATCTTCTTGTACACCCGTGGTATTTCCTAAGGAAAAAAATCCCTGGAAGCAGAATTACTAAGTCAAAGGGCAAATTATATTTGCTTGAGAAAATACAATAAAATAAAAATAAATAAAATATAAAATAAATAAGATAAATTATATAAACAAAATTGCATTAAAAAAGGCAGCACTGCCACCTTGCGTGACAAGCATCTTGCTGCTGGCCCCTTGGGATGCATGGAGGGTCTTCCCGCTGTGCACACACTCGGTCACACCGCTAACATCTTCCCAGTGGTTTGTTTCATGCTTTAACACCATCTCCATCCTGCCATCTCTGTTGTAGATTGTGGCCAAGAAATACCGCAACTACAATTTCCCGGCTGAGATGACGGGCTTGTGGCGGTACCTTAAGAACGCCTACGCCCGGGACGAGTTCACCAACACCTGCGCGGCCGACAGTGAGATCGAGTTGGCCTATGCGGATGTGGCCAAGCGCCTCAGCCGATCCTGAACTTGGCCGTCTTGCCCCATCACTGCTGCAGAAAGACTCACCATCTCCCCAAGGACTCCAGCTTCACGGACTCCTTTTCCACGTCACCTCCAGAAACTTCTGTTTTTATCAGGCCGCATCTTGCTGGCATCATTGGAACCCCAGCCTGCTGTCTTTGATGAAGGTCGGCACCATCCCCATCTGATCAGGCAGGAATCTGCAAGCAGAAATGAGAGAAACGGTCAAGCTCTCAGCCTTTCGGGCCTGGGCTGGGTTCAGCGTGTTTGGGGTCGGTGCGGGAGAATGAACCCGTCTGTGGGATGGTCACTGGCCCCTTTTGCCAATATCAAAATATCTCCTAGGCTGCGTTAGACACGTGCAACACCCTGTCCTCGTCCACTCTGCTCTTTGTCAGTAACTCCAAGGCTGAGGCCAGATGCCACCTTAGTTCTCATTAGAAAGAGATGCAGTGCTTTGTTAGGGGGAGACAGAAGGTGAATGGGAAGAATGGAGCAGGTGTGGATTTGGGTGTCCGGCAGACACACCTCCACTCACTCACCACTTTCTGGCACTCCTGTCACTTCGGGCACTGAAGGCCAGATTGGAAAACTATTTCAGACACAGTCTCAGTTCGCTGCAGTGCCAGGCACAGTCTAATGCTATCAAGTACCTGGCTTGATACTGATCTCCATTTTTATCTGTCCAGGCCTTGCCAGGAAGGGAAATTGGCATGTAATTCCAAGCTGGGGTGACTGGGAAGGGGAGGGGAGGGGAGCAATGTCAATGCCAAAAGGCCCAAGGGGTCTACCAGCCATGGGGTTTGCTTGCTTACAGGAGTGGTTTCACTGGAGATTACATGCCTGGGTTTGACTGTGTTTATCCACAAGTGAATTTTGGTCTCTGAGAAAGCAGATGGGAGTGGGGGGGTGGAGGGATGGGTGAGGATCAAAAAAGGTCTTTAGGAGGCTCAATGGTTCCCGGGAATCTTTTAGATAGGTCTTCTCTGTTATGATCTAACTAAGCCTTGAACTGGTGATGTCATGTAACTACCCACCTTATAACAAAAATCCAAGAATTGGCCAAAAATGACTGTCCGGTCTCTTCAAGTTCTTCCTGGATGTGAGTCTGCTAAGCCGGGTGCTCTCTGAATCAACTGTAGCCTCTGATGGGTGAGAGATACGTTTAGGAGGTGGCTTGATCACGGAGCCTTAGGAATAAAGTCCGTGGGCCTTTCTGATGTGGTTTAAACTCGAACAGAAAATACATACGCATCTGGGTAAATTTTCCTACCATCTGACTCCATTGCCAGATGAAAAAGAAGAAACTGTTTTTTAGCTAATATTTCGCTCTGTAGTCGTTCTCCTTGAATTTCACCTCCTTAAAAGCTCACCCTGCTTGAGCACGGGGACCTGTGCAGAGGAAACGAAGAAAAACGAACTGGTCATCAGCTCTCTCTTCCCACGAACACCCTGGGAGAAAGTCCACCCGCCACAGACCCTCACCTCCAACAGTCCTTCCTTCTGCGTTGCCTGTTGGTGGCGAGTGAGGCTCCCAAGTGCCCGAAAGCCCCAGGACTTGGCTCACTGCTCAGTGAGGGCAGGACGGCACAGGGCCTTCCTGTAGAAACATCACCAGACTCTAACCCAAGCAATCCCCGGACCTACCTGCCTCCAGGGATCTCTGGAGATAAAAGGGGCCCACTGATCAGAGCCAAGGAGAGGAAGCAGGAGGGTCTCCTTTAGCCCAGGGAGGAAGACGACATTTCTCAGTAAGACATCCTGTAAGCCTGAGACCTTTCAAAAAGCAGAAGGAATGGATGCATTTTCACCTCTAAGGGAACCTTTCCACAGACTCCCTGGTAATTTTGTCCCTGGAGATGTTTGAAAAGAACTGGTAAGGAAAGAGTCCTTTTGACTGTAGGGAAAAGCCCCAAACTGGCCTCCTGGGAGGTGAAAACTTGAATGATCCCAAAAGCCTTTTAAGTAGTGTGAAATCCTGTTGTCCCAGAAATCCTTCCCTCAACATCACAGCACAGGCATGATGATCTAAGAGGCAGTTTACTTCCCTGAGACCCAGAGAGGCGCTCTTCTTAAAGCACATCTGAGAAGCATAGCCAGCCAGCGACAGAGAAAACAGGCGGACGCTCAAGTGGAGTAGCTCCCCCAGAGGAGTTTTTGCACACCAAGACTCTGCTTTGATATTCAGAATCCAGCAATTGGTGAGTCTTTAATCACAGCCTTTAAAAACAAGCAAGCCAAACCAAATCAACATTGTTGCTTCTAGATGTTCCTTCTGTGGTTGACTTAGTTTTACATAAATAGCAATATTAAGGCACAGGGGTGGGGTTGGGACAGTTATAGGATCCATCGTAACCACTTAGAAGAGGGAGAGGAGTTATAGATGGATGGCACTTTCTGGTACTCAATCCAGGACTATCTTTTTATTGCAACAGGAGATTATCATGTGATGCAACTGACTATTGATTTAAAGCTTTAATGTCTATGACCAGATTTATCAGAATATTTTAAAATAATAATAATATTGCCTTATGATTATTTTTTTCCAAAGAGATTTTTCTCCAGATCTTTCAGCCTCCCTGGATTTTGGCCATGACCTTGTCACATACACAGCTTATCATCTCCCAGCAACAGTGTGGAGAGGTCCTTAGGTGTCCCCAGAACCAACTCAGGGAGTATTGATGGTCTGCAGTTTGACCCTGGACTCCAGAGTGTTAAGATGGAAGGTGACCTTTGTCATTGGTCTGGAATGCATATCGATGCCTCAGAAAGCATTTCAATGATGCTGAAAGGGGATTTATTTGGGTTAAGATCCTGTTTTACTCTGGATTTAACACTCTCCTTCGACTTTCACATCACTGTGGCTTTTTTGGTGGAGTAGCATAGTGGGGGAGAAACAAGAATCATACTCAGAACGACTGTGTTGAATTTACCCATCTTCTCAGTCCTGCCTGCTTCTCAGGTGGCCCCAAGAGGGTATGGGATAAGAATTTAATAGCTATAAAAGATGAGCTGGGTCAGTAAAATCTGGATTGGTCCAGAGCATAGTTTCTTCTATCGCACGCCTTCATCACCTGACAATTCAGAATCACAGGCATGAGTATGGCTGTCTTGTTTTGAACAAGGATACAGCTACCTGGCACCAAGCTCATGAGTTGAAAAGTGAAACCCATACTCCACTGGGTTGTTCGACCGCAGGATCTCAAACCGGTTTCAACTTCCTAGGAAATGGCACTGTCTTCAGCGTTCACTTCTCGTGCTGGTGGGGCCATTGAGGAGTTTGATCTTTTCATTAGAAAGGGGCCATGGCAAGAGTGAGGTTTCCTGGGCTGAATTTTCTAGCGCTGAATGAAATAACAGAAGCTCACAGCACCTGTGCCCACTGGCCACTCTGCAGAAAGACAAGACCAAGCATCTTAGAATTGTTGCAAAATGCATCATGCCCAGAATGGACCCTGAAGATCTAAGAGTCTTAGAAATCAGCAAGGTCTGGACAAATAGAATTAAAAGGGAGGCAGAGTCAGGAAAGTGCAGGTCTGCCTAGTAAGTTTTTCATCAGGAGGAAACAGGGAGAGTCTGTCTGAAATTAAGTTGGTCTAGGGGCAGCAGACATCCAGTAGGTACGTCTGTGGCTCCTATTTCCACTGACCAGGAGCCAGTTCAACAGCAGAGGGACTCAAGATGCTGGTGTCTTCCTCCTTGGAAAGATGAAGCATTAACTCATGGTTAAAACTAAGCTCGATGATTCACAAGGGATCACTTTCTTTTTTTTTATGTAGCCTTAAAAAGAACCTAAAGCATTAGAGAAAGGAGTGTGCCTGTGAAGCGTCCTGGTTCTGATGTTAGGACAGAAGTGATCACATCATTGGCTTTGGGACCCTTCTAGCACACAAGGCCCATTATCTTCTATCCACTGCTCTTGGCATTTAATCCAAACAACACGTGCCCTCCTATGAATGCATCTTCCTCTCCCTTTGTCAATATTCTCCTCCCAGTTTAGTCTCAGGATACTTTCATTTCGTAATTAGGTATGATCCAAAGTGTGCATAATCTTACTTAATGTTACTCAAGGAAATGGATCCAATGCTCCCCTCCCCAACCAAAAATAAAATTAAAAATTGCCTCATTGTAGGGTTTGGGCTAATCTGTGTTTCTATAAAAGCAATCTGTTTTTTTGGCAAAATACAATTTTAAGGATACAGTTGTCTAAGGTATTTATGTATAATTAGAGATTTTGCAATATTGACTATGCATATATTTAAAATATAAAATATCCAGCTGATGTTTGAATTTGTCTATCTTTCCTGACCGCCTGCCTATCCCATTTTATAAGCTGGAGCGCTAACTAATTTAGCAAAAGAAGCCTAGCTTTTATAAAAGATCAAACATTTCATTTTATAAAGACACTCCCAATGATGGTAACTTGATTTTTCTCAAGACCTTTAACTGTGGTGATAAAATAACAGGTCTTGCTTTCAAGCCTTAATAATGTAAAACGCCTTTTAATGAAGATATTGCTGAGTGTCTTCCTCATGAATCTGAACTGGTTATAAATTTGTTTTCCAGTCTTGATTGATATTGACTGATTCAAATAAAGTTGGTTTATTTTCAAATATTACAAAGGCAATCATCAGACTTCTTACTGGAGGTGGGGATTTCCTATGCTGTTTGAAATGTGTACGAAATACCTCTTTTTTCCCCAAACATTATTTTATTTTCCCATTATAAAAGAAAATATGTTCATTCTTCTTAAAAATCAAAAGCAAATAAAAATTACACAACAATAAAAAAGAATGAAATAGGGAATTCCCTGGTGGTCCAGTGGTTAGGATTTGGCACTTTCACTGCCGAGGCCCCGGGTTCAATCCCCGGTTGGGGAACTAAGATCCTGCAAGCCCCACGATGCAGCCAAAAAAAAAAAAAAAAAAAAGTAATAAAAGGAATGAAATAATACCATTTGCAGCAACATGGATGGACCGAGAGATTATCATACTGAGTGAAGTAAGCTAGACAAAGACAAATATCATATGATATCGCTTCTATGTGGAATCTGAAAAATAAAAGATACAAATGAACTTATTTACAAAACAGAAATAGACCCAGAGACATAGAAAACAAATTTATGATTACCAAAGGGGTAGGGGGGGAGGGATAAATTAGGAGGATGGGATTAACAGATACACACTACTATATATAAAATAGATAACCAACAAGGACCTACTGTATAGCACAGGGGACTATACTCAGTATTTTGTAATAACCTATAAGGGAAAAGAATCTGGAAAAGAATGAATATATATATATATATAAAACTGAAGCACTGTGCTGTACACCTGACACTAACACGACATTGTAAATCAACTATACTTCAATTAAAAAAAAAAAAGAAAAAAAAAAGGAGGAAGAAGAACAGAAGGAAAAGCAAAAAGCTTGTGACTCAGCCATCCAAAAACAGATTTTTATTTTAGCAAAGCTAAATATTCTATCATGGTGCATGGCCCAGGTGAAAAAAATATACTGATGTTCCTTCATGGGTCTTATTTCAATTTCCTATGTGTATTGTACCTGAGAGTGGGCCAGCAGTGACAGTGTAGGTGCGATTTAAGGAACACCTTAAGAGACTGGTCTATCTGCACCCAAAGCTCTCTCTTGGCCCTCGGTGGCCTCGCCCTATCAGCTTTCCTGGTCTGAAATTCCCACCCTTAGCATCATGTCACTGACTCTGGATTAAGGTCCCCAGAATCCTCAGTAAGAATTTACCTGTAGGGGCTTCCCTGGTGGCGCAGTGGTTAAGAATCCACCTGCCAACGCAGGGGACATGGGTTCGAGCCCTGGTCTAGGAAGATCCCACATGCTGCAGAGCAACTAAGCCCGTGCACCACAACTACTGAGCCTGCACTCTAGAGCCCACTAGCCACAACTACTGAAGCCCGCATGCCACAACTACTGAAGCCTGCATGCCTAGAGCCTGTGCTCCGCAACAAGAGAAGCCACCGCAATGAGAAGCCCTCGCACCACAACAAAGAGTAGGCCCCGCTTGCCGCAACTAGAGAAAGCCCACAAACAGCAACGAAGACCCAACACAGCCAAAAAATAAATTAATTAATTTATTAAAATAAAATTTAAAAAAAAAGAATTTACCTGTAGTCAACGTAGCACCTGAGGAGGACCTCTGTGAGCATTCACACTGCTGAAAGGTGCAAAGCTCCCGGAAGTCCTCTGTGCTCTCCGTGCTCTGTCAGAACAGCTTCTCATCCCTTGGAAGAGATCAGACCCTTGACTCAGGGAATAAGTCCTGGTGGGAGAGGCAGCCGGCAGCTCAGAGAAGATACTGTTGGTGGTCATCTCTCCATCCCGACCACCCCTATCTTCCTCTGGTGATCTCTGATGGGGTCAGGAGTCCACTTCCCCATTCCTCCCTCCTCCCCACCTGCCCACTCTTTCCCCACCCTCCTGTGACTCAGGTGAAAATGGTTCCAACCCCAGGTTCAGGGGTGAATCATGAATGGTCTGAGCCTGTCCTCCTGGCTGTGGTTGGTTTCAGGGTGGACTCTTGACCAAGTTTCACCCAGTGTTGTGAGGGGAGGTTTGTTCAGGAACTGCTGAGAAAGATTTCGTTGTTTTTCAGAAAGTGACTCCCTAAGTCACTGCCTCTGGTGCTCCCTCGGAATGTGGGTGTGAGGTCTGGAAGTGCTGCCGCCCTCTGGAGACCATGAGGGCCAAGCCTCAGGCAAAGGCAGTAATACACCGCAAAATGCAACAAGAGTGGAGAGAGCCTGGGTCCTTGATGGGACCCCGAGCTGCTGAAATGTCAAACCTTGAGACTGCACTTCTTGTCCTGTAATACATCCTAGACTGTTTGAGGATGTTTATTGCTTATTTGTTTACTACTATGAGTGGCCAAAACATCCTAAGTGGTATATTAGCCAAGTTTGTTGTTGCTGTTAATAGCCAGTTATATCATCAGTTTGTTCACCCAGGAGGTGTTCTGTGTTTCTATTGTTTGCGTGCAGAGGGTCTGTTCTACAGGCTGACCAAGGGCTGGGAACATGGGTCTTCATCTCTCTGCATCTTGTTTCCTTCCCTATGCTGTGACAAAACCAAGGGGCATGCGAGTGGCAATCACTGTGCTTGGCATTGAGGAGAACTGTGCCTTGTTCCAGAGAAGCTTCCAAAAGGTGGACTTGGAGATGAGAGCATCTCATAGACTCAAAGGTGTTGTGAGCCATGTCTTTTTTACTTTTATGTCTAGTAGCTTAAGATTGCCAGAGTCCCCAGTAAGTTTTGCCTTGTGGGGAAAGGCATGGGGTATCAGACAAGAGAGGTAGGAGGCTGAATATTAAAAACAAGGAGATCAGGATTTTAATCGTAGGTCCATCACTTAGTTACTATGTGACTTGGCACAAAGTCCCTTTCTGAGTCTCAGTTTCCCCCAGGGGTTATTAAGGCCTCTTGCCTATGAGATGATGAAATCCCTGATGAAGAGTATTTATGAATAAATAAAGAGTTATTTCAAGTGGAATGACATTTTGGCCAATTGGAATCTTCAATCTGTTGGAAGATCTCACTGTAGTCTTTAATGGAAAGAGATGATCACCAGAAAACACATGGATACTAGGGATGTGTGTGTGTGTGTGTGTTGGGGGGGTGTCTTTTAAAGTAAATTTCAGGCTATTTTGGAGTCAATTCCCATCCACATCAGCCTCCTATCTTTCTCATCTACACTGAATGAAATCATCTAGATGCAATGAGAATGACTGTGGGCCCTGCAATTAGGTTCACTGAGCTACAGTTATTTATACAGAAAGTAAAGCAGACTCAAGTTTTGGAAAGATTTTCAATATAAAGAAAGAACATTTTAAAAAATTTGAGTTTAACCCGTCTTTAACTAGAATATCTCAATGTCCCAAACCTTCAAACCAGTGAATTTGTATGGGACTTGGAGCCTAGACCACACAAGATGCATAATACAAATGTCATAATAGAGACCAGCATGGAATCAAGTCCAGATCGACCTGTGGCTTGGTTATATGCCATTTTGTAGCTACTTGGAATTGTTCCCTGTGTGTCAATCACTCCTCATAGCCCCTTTCCCAATGAAAAACTAAGCTCCTTTAAGGACTGGAACGTAGGTTATCCAATTTTTGTGCCATGCCTCACCTGTCCAGCACTCAGCAAATATTAGATGCTCAAAAATATTTATCAGTGGTTGACTGGAGAGTCATGAGACAGTATTCGAGACTTCTGGTTCACCTCGGATCTCACTCCTCACTTCCCTGGAGTCCCTGATCCCCACTGTATCATAATTCTGAAAATAGAATGATAACAGAGTCCAGGACAGAAATGCATGTCTGTGTTTGTTAAGTATGCTTTCATTATACATCTGAAGAATGGATCCTTCTAATACAGTCTGTACAGCGCTTATCTGTCTGAAAAGATGAAAAGCCGTCTAACGCACATTGAATCGCATGGTTGTGATTAGGGAATGATTTAGCCAGTTCCCCAAGTTGGCCACAAAATTCTGCCTCGATTTGGTGTACTTAGAAATGGATTAGAAGTTTTGAAATGAGGGTGACTCTGGACGCTACAGTCCTGCAATTATCTGGCTCAATATGAGTTAAACAAATGCATCTTTTTTTCTGAATATATGTTCGTTAGAGAAAACTTAGAAAATACAAACTAGCAGAAAAGAAGAAACTAAAAGAATACCTGTAACCCCTCCACCAGGAGATCACCACCTTTAATTTACACATAGTTATCTTTCTAGGCATTTTCTAGTGAGATTGAAATATAAATATAAACAATTTTTTTTAACCAAAGAGCTATTATTGACAACTGAAATCAAAGTACTTTCTTGTCTCTATGATAAACAGTTATGAGCAAAACATATATTCCTGTTTCTGTGCCAAACTATACTAGGACTAGGCACAAATAACCTGCTATTTGCTCCAGAAAATACTTGCTTACTTATCAAGATCAACAGTTTGCTCAACAATGTTTGTTTCAAGACCGTACCTTACTGTGTCCATCAATCCAAAGCTGTTATGTCATATATCGTTCAATCCCCACCAGTTCCCCACCTGGTAAGACCCACCTTATAATCAATCACTCAGCTCTGGCGTAAAGCCCTGTAAATATCCTCCTCCTGCAGCTTCCACTTTCTGCTCTACTACTAAGACTCTGTATTCTTCTTTATTGAAATAAATCTAATAAACTTGGCTTTTCTCAATCAAGTTTTTCTAGTGTATTTTTTGTTTTGTTTTGTTTTGGTTTAGTTTGGTTTGGGTTTTTTTGGGGGGAGGGGTGTAATTGTCAGCTAACACTCTTTATACTGTTTTTTTAATGTGTTTTTCTTGCTTATATAGCAAGAACATCTTTCCAAGCCCCTTTTCATCTATGACATCATTCTTATGTATCAATCCATTTAACCAATTCCCTATTACTTAGTCCTTAGGGTATTACTAATTTTTTTACTCTTATAATCAATGCTATAATGAAGTTCCAATCTGCGAGATTCTCTGTTACCTCTATTTTTTCCTTAGAATAGATTTCTGGAGGTGAAATTGCCAAATCAAAAGGCATGCAGATTTTAAGACTCCTGATACATACTATTGCTAACTTTGCCTCCAGATTGTTCCAACTTATTCTCTCGCCAGAAGAATATGAGTGCTTATATTTTCACATCATTGCCAGTATCGGGTTGTATTGTTTTTCAATTCTTCTCAATTTGAGAAGTGAAATATATCTGACTGCTATCTATTTATCTACTTGTTGAAGATCTCTCCCAAGTGCACAATTCCATTTTCTTTACTGACTTTAGGTTTTCTCTCTCTTGGAGAGCACAAGAAATTGTGCTCCTTTCTTCCTCTGTAATTCAGTTGCTACATCCCCATGAGGCTGCCGCATCATGGAATGAGTTGAGTATAAACTGTTTCTTGAGGAAGTTGCTGATCCCCTTGTGACTTCTTGGTATAGTTTTAAAGTAGAAGGGGAAAAAAATGTAGAATTCCTCTTTTAAATAAAAGAAAATTAAAAAATAAAAAACACATCCTTACTTGAGGCCACGTAAGATTAAGCCAAGTGTACACCCTGCCAGTATCGTCTTCAGGGTATTGGGAACATAATATGGGAAGGTGTATTTGTGTGTTGGTGGTGGGGGAAGACAGGGGGTCCTCGCTGGCTTACAGCTTTGGAAACATTAGTATTGGACTTGTGAAGTGTTATTTTCTACTAGAAATTTCCACAAGAAATTCTCACCATTCATTGAGCTTTTGACCTTCAGGATAAGGTTGGGCCCACCCTTAGGGAAGATGAGTGTGGATAAAGTAAAGAGAAAGGAAAATGGCAAGTTGGCAGGTGCCCCACTGGGATTTGTAAAAGTGTGGTAGGAAAGTGATGAGAGAGAACCTGAAATCCAGGTCTGTATTTCTAGGGTAATGGTCTCCAAAGTACTGTGACATCTAAAATAAAACCCAAGAGACAGACAGATCTTCGATCTTAAATCCTAGATTAATTAATGGGGAAAAGACACTTGACATTCACCTTGAACCAAAGGACTTTTGGAAAATGGTGGTCTTCAGTCTTTCCTTTCACACCCACCACATTCTCATGATCACATGACTCCTTGAGCACAATCTCTTATCACGGCGTCAGTGATTCTCAGAGGGATTCTCAAAAAAACAAGCCCAGATGGCACTATCTGGCCCTTAATTTATCAAGATGCCATATAACCTGAAAACACAAACTAGGAGAAAGATGAGGAATGGGAACAAGCATGAGACCCTAACTGAACCACTATATAAATAAAGACCACAACAGGGCCAAGTTCAACATCTAAAAGAGACATGGAGCCCAAAAGCTATGATGTGGTTATTTAATTCTAGAAAAGGGAACTACATGAGGGTGTTGTGAGGGGTAGTGAAAGGAGCAGTTAAAATGTAAATTGCCCACTAGACACTATTTTAAAATGCTTTTTTGCAGTACCTTACAAGGAGCTCCAAAGTCAATAATAAAAGACCCTGGTCAATGCATCAAGGCAGGAAGCCTACTAGATAATCAGTGAGACCAATTGACCCAGAGCTGCCCTGGGAGATGAAATGGAGAGAGAGTGGAGAGGCAGTTCTTTCTCTTTTTAACTCTGTAAAAGTGAAGAAAGACAGCATGGGCATCCTCACTTCCTCTTCTGAAAGACATTGTTATAAACAGAGACTCAAACACAAATAGGACTAATGGACCTAGGGCAACAGAAGGCAACAAGAGGCATCTTGCGGGGGTGGGGAGGAGCCACTTGATACAATTCATGTTTAAAAGATGAGAATAAGCTTCCCTAAGAGGGGCTGTAAATGCACCGTAGAAGCAAAACACAGCCCCAGTTGCACCCAGAGAATATTGAATTCTGAACTATTATTAGTAGCTGCTTCTCTGAGATACAGGCCCAAGGCTATTGTGGCCAAAAAGACCAGCCAAATGCTAGGCTTCCTCTGGAACAGCCTTGGCCATGACACACAAAGCCTTGCCTCTCCTGGTGCAAAACCAGGGTGTGGTCCCTCCTGTCTACACTTCCGATGGCCACATCCCAAGGAATATTAATGATGGTAACAGCCACCATCTTGAAAAATGCTTACCCTTGGGTCCTTATGTGCTAAATAGTTATTGCAAATTCTTACAGCATTCCCGTAATGTATTCTTTTTTTTTTTTTTTTTTTTAACGGATGGGGAATCTGAGGCCCACAGCAGTTAAGTCGCTTGTGTTCACAAGCCAGTAGGAGCTAGGATTTCAACCCAAAAGACTGGTATCAAGTCTTAGAGGTGAGGAAGACATACCAGGACAAAAAATAGTCATCCTTGATCTGAAAGGCAGGGATGTGACATGTTCATACCCCAAGTAATGAAAATTGGTGTGGGTTGAACCAGGTAGAAGCGTCAACCAAGTAACACATAGTATGGGAAACCCTGAAGCAGCTAAAATTTAAAAATATATTGTTTAACATCGTATCTTGGAAACTGTTCTGTATAAGTACATAAAAATCTTCCTCAGTTGTTTGTTTTACAGCTGCAGTTTTCATTGTATGGATATACCTTTATTTGTTGATTTATTTGTAAATATTTTTAATCGAAAAAAATGCACACAGTAAAAGGCATGTAGTTCAAAAGTCATTACAATGAAAAACAGGTGACTTTCCTCCCCTACACACTCTCACCCCCTTCCCAGAGGCCACCACCATTAGCAATTTCTTGTATTTGCTTCCAGAAATTTTCCATGTGTGTACACACACACACACATAACGTTGCACGTCAAGTTTTTTTTTAATAGAAATACAGGATACATGGGAGTATGTGCATGCATCAAATTTATTTTATCAAAAATGGGAGCACGATGTTTTTTTATGTTGCATTTTTTTAACTTATATCTTGGAGAGCTTTCCATATCAATACGTATTTCACATTCTTTGGAATATCTGCATGGTGTTTCATTCTTTGAATGTAACTTAATTCACTTAACTAGTCTACGTTTAATAGGTATTTAGGTCATTTCCAGTCTTTTGCTGTTGAAATAACACTACAGCGAACTTCCTTGCAGGTATTTTTGAACATGTGTGAGAAATATTTGTAGGGTAAGTTCCTTGTGGTATGCTTATCAGATGCTGGGGATATGCATTTAATTAATTTATTTTTATTGTATGTCTTATTTTAAAGAGAAAACACACTTTGCATGGTTCAAAAATTAAAATACTATAACAAAATAAATATTGGAAAATTTCACCCCCTTCCCTGTCTCTGATCATTTTACTTCCTTCACCATCTGTAACTAAAGACTTTATTAGGTTCTAGTGAATCCTTCCAGATTGGTTTTTATTCAGATGCAAGAAAATGAAAATATATCTATTCTTATCTCCTTCTTTCTTACCCCGAATACATACTAAATACATTATTTATACGTTAAAGTTTTTACTTAATGCATCCTACAGATATTTTCATATAAGTACATAGGGCTCATCCTCATTATTATTATTTTTTTTACAACTGTGTATTACTCCATAGTGGAGATATTCCATAACTTAATTAGTCTCCTTTTGATGGACACTGGAGTTACTTCCAAATTTTTGCTGTTGCAAACAACACTGTAATGAATAAACATGTACATACCCCATTTTACACTCATATGAATAGTTGTAGGAAAAAGCATATAGCATGCTACCTTGGTGTAAAAAATTAAGGGGAAATAGAATTATATATCTGTGTTGGCTGGCAAATTTGTAATAATTCCTTGGAAGGATAAATAAAAAACTACTAATAATGTTCCTTGCTGGGAAGGATAGGAACTGAACGGAAGCGGAAAAGGTAGGAAGGAAATTTTTCTCTGTACACATTTTTATATGTTTTAATTGAATCGTGTGAATATGCTACAGTGCTACCTATCAATTTTGAAAATTATGTAATATGTGTCAAAATCTGTTTATGACAGGTTCGGATGAACTCATAGGGTTTATTTTTTAAAGCAAGACCATTCACGGCATCTTTAGGCTCCGGAAGCAAAGTTATAAATGGTCATAATGCTTCTCCTCCAGATTCAGCCCTTAGTGCTCAACCTGGCTTGTAGCATGACCATCCGCATCGATTGTCATGTGTTTTCTTCCCCAGGTGGTTAATTTAATATTGCTAGCATCAGCCCCTCTTCCTGGAACCCTAGGAACATTAGAAACGGCAGCTAAGAGAGCCTTCTACAGAATTCAGTTAAGAACTGTAATCGATAGGTAATACCCTTTATCACACGTACATCAGAGCCAAGGTCAGGTGAAGAGATGATGCCTGGCTGTGGGGAATCCCAGGGCAGCCCTGGTTTGCAAGGCCCCGCCCACTTGGCCCATGTGTGATATGGAACCGGGCACTGCTTTGCGTTTCACGCCCCACGGGTACCCCTTGAGGGAACCCCATGGACCTGCTCTCACCTCAGTCCTCTTCTTGGTACCACTACTTCTGTGAGCACGCCACAGTCTCCCACCACTAGGACCTTCTGGAATGTTAGGACCACACACTGTAAGCTGGTGCTGCCTTGTTTGTTTTTCTCTAACCATGCTCCCTCGTCAATGTCATGCTACAACCTGCCCGAGGTACTGGGGGAATTCAATCCGTGAAGCTTCTCTGATAAGTTTTCTCCCTCTTCCCAATCGTTCTCCCCCTCTTCTAAGAACACTTCATGTGACAGTTAGGCCCCTAGTAACTTCCCTGCCCCTTAGGTTTACAGCCCCCTTCTATATTTGTATTATAATTTCATTATACCTGAGTTTATTATACATTATATTACATCATACCAGATTATCTCTTTTTTGAAATTAAAGCCAAAAATAAAAAGCCATTGCCTCTATTAGAGGATGAACCCAAAGTTGAAGTGACAATAGATCCAATAAATCATATGAATAGCATCTTTGCTTTTTCACATATCCATGTGTTATGGGTTGAATTATGTCCCCCCAAAAGATATGTTGGAGTCCTAACCCCAGTACCCGTAAATGTGACTTTATTTGGAAATAGGTCTTTGCAGATGTAATCAGGTTAAAATGAGGTCATATTGGATTAGGGTGGGCCCTAATTCAAGATGACCGGCAACCTTATAAGAAGATGAAAATTTGAACATAGACAGACACACAGGGAACACAGCCATGTGAAGACAGAGGCAGAGATTGGAGTGATGCTGCCACAAGCCAAGGAGCCACCAGAAGCCACCAGAAGCTGGAAGAGGCAAGGAAAAACTCTCTTCTATAGGCTTTGGGAAAGCAAGGCCCTGCCAAGGCTTTGATTTTGGACTTCTGGCCCTCAGAACTGTGAGGGAATAAATTTCTGTTGTTTGAAACCACCCAGACTGTGGTACTTTATTACGGAAGCCCTAGGAAATGAATAGACCATGCATCTGTTTCATTTCTAAAAATGTCCTGTGTGTGCCCCTTCTCAAATCTGTTTCCACATATTCCAGCCAAAACGGAATGTCAGTCAAGCATCTTCAGAGAGGCTGTCTGGCAGGATCAAAAGTGGGATGTCCATGTCCTGTGCCCTCAAGTCTGAGACCAAGTGACCTGTTCATGTCACCTCCCTGGCATCCCCCGTAAGCATTGGAGGGCATCTGCACTGAATGGGCGCAGGCAACGTCCTGGGAAGTCCCAGGAGATCAGAGGTCTGGCTCCATGAAGTTATTTTATGCATCATCCCACGTCCAAAGGGCTTCTCAACCCTGTCATGCCCTGGCTCCAGGCAATTTGGAAAACACGTCTTCCTTTGCTTCCTTCCACTTCCTCCTGCGAGGATGCACCCACGCAGCTTTGTCCACCCCAAATGCCTTTGAGCTCTGCAGTGACGAAGGGCAGAAAAGACCCATTTTCAAAGCCATTCGCCTGAAGAGCACCTGGAATATGTATTTAGCAGGTTCTTCCTTCAGATTTCCTTTCAGGTGATCACGGATTTGGCAGTGATGCCCTTGGAGAATCCTCAAAGAACACAGATCAAAACGTCCCATCCTCCTGCCCCATAATTACGTTATCCGGTTACTCCCGGTGAGCCGGTGATAAAAGGAAATCTACCCAGTGGGTGCTCGACAGGTGTCCTTAAAAGGTTTAAATTGCCACTTGAAGCTGGGCTGATGCAAAGGGTCTGTGCAGGTGTGACTTGGGTGGATGAGGACAGGACACACTCGATCAGGGTGGGGCCCCTCCGAGCACACTGAGCGATGGAGGGGACGGGCAAGTTTCTTCCCTGGGTTCGCCTTTCTTTACTGACCCGGATGCTGAGGCAAAAGCCTGGGCAGCCTTAGGACGGTGGGCGGCACCCGGGAGAGGTGTTGGGGATTCTGCTTTCTTTGGCCACGTGGTACCATCTCGAGCCACAGACCAATCCATGTCAGGACCTATTCCGACAAGACACCCAAAGAGCCCCTTTAGAATTCAAAAGGCTCAGCTCACTTGGGACTTAATCTTTCAGATACTGTTCCAGCCAACTGGTCCCATTCCTAAGCATCCGTCTTCAGTTACATTCCCCTACTTTCATCCTGTGGAAATTTGCAGAAGTCCTTGTGCCATATTGGTTTCTTTAGGTCGGGACCTCTGCTTCCTCCCAAAGCCCATGTTTTTATTATGTCTTCAGAATTTTGAGGGCCTCCCACCCGTCTTGGGCCATCTCCACATTTGAAGCTTCTTGACATGGCATCATATTTATTTTTCTCTATGCCGGGCATAGTCTCCTCAGGATACCTTTCTTCTACCTCGGTGACAGCTACCAGCTGTTTTACTGTGGCCATTTGTTGACACCCAGTCTTCTCCATGATTAGGAGCCACTTGAGGTCAGGGGAAGTGTTTTCCATTTCTCTGTGCTCCTGGCAACAGAACACTATATTTATTAAACTATATACTATTATTATTATATTATACCTATTAAACTCTATTTATTAAGTACACTATAGGTACTTAATAAATGTTTCTTTTTGTCCAAGTAATATTTGGTTTCTGTCTTGTTTTGTTTTATTGAAGATTAGTTGATTTACAACATTTTATTAGTTGCAGGTGTACAGCATTATGATTCAGTATTTTTGCAGATTATACTCCATTCTAGGTTATTGCAAGGCTATAATTCCCTGTGCTGTACAGAATATTCTTATTGTTTATCTATTTTTACACCTAGTATTTGTATCTGTTAATCCCATACCTCTAATTTGTCCTTCCCTCTTGCCCTCTCCCCACTGGTAACCACTAGTTTGTTTTCGGTACCTGTGGGTCTGTTTCTGTTTTGCATATCCATTCATTTGTGTTGTTTTTTAGATTCCACATAGCTAGTAAATGTTTCTTGATTGATCAACTGGTAAAGGTGTTCCTCTCAGCGATGACACTCTACGCCCGAACCAGGAGCCCAGCACTCAGCTCACATCATTTCTCTGAGGCTTTCCTCTCCCATGTGCTCTAGCTCCACATCGGCTCGTGAATTCCTGGAATGCTGAAAGAGACCTTAGAGTTTTCCTAAGGTTTATTATAGCAGTAGCAGCTATTGACTGAAATAAAGGATTTGAGGAACAAATATATTTGGAAAACACTGAGTGAAAGAAAATCTGAATAAGTCCTTCACTGTAGAACTTCTCTGAAGTGAACTTCTAATATTATATTAGCCCTTATATGCTAGGATGTGTTGGGTATCTCTGAGAAAGGAACATAGTGCCATTTCTCAATGCCCCCTCACTGCACCCTCACAGTGGAACCCTTTTCTCTCAAAGCTTCCCCTTGGACTCGGTTCTGTGGAACTCACCGTGGGACACTGACCCACCGCAGGCCCCTCGTTCTGCAGGTGGGAGTTCACATCCTTGGATCACAGCGCCAACCCAGCAGTGAGGCTGCCTGCCTCCGGCTCAGTCTCTCCATCTCACTCTGGGGCTCCACCTTGATCTTCTCCACCACTTCTGGCCACACCACTAATTTAGCGCTTTGCATGGTTGGTCGTGTATGCACTTCTGTCTAGAACGAAATTATAACTTTCCTAAAGGGAGGGGCCATTTCAACACTCTCTTCATCTCCTCCTGAGTGCAGAGAGTCAGGCATGGGGCCAATATACTCTGACCGAAGAAAGAATGGCGAAGAAATGAGTGAGAGAGGTAAAAGTTTATCACAGTGTTTTGAAAAGGGATCTTATATCTCTTTGGGGACTAGAATAGATGCACCCTCACTATTCTATGTCCCACTAAACAGGAAAATGCTTTCCATGACCTCACCATAATACTTCCCCGTCATCAACCGTAAGGAGGATCCTAATTTCAGGGCTGTTCAAAACAAATCTGTAGCTTAAAAAATTAATGAAATACAGCAAAGACATTTACTCAAAGCAAAACTCAGTTCTACAGATAGCCTCATTCCACTGGAAAGTCATTTCGAAATTTCCCAAAGCCTCCGAGTAGGAGAGGAGTGGGCAGGGAGTGGGGAGAAAGAAAGGTCTGTAGTCACAGGGCTAGAGAAGGACAGTGAAGGGAATCCTGCCAAAGGCCAAAGTTGTAAGTGCCTTGAGGTTTTCAAGGGTGGTGGCCATTGCCGTTGGGCGGACTCCAGCTGAAACCCAAGAGGCAGGGCACACAAATGGCATCAATTAATCTGAGATCGGTAATGACATGTTTGTTTTGGATGGAAGGGATGCCACTGTGGCTTCAGTGCCGTGGTTGGGTTGTTGTGGACGGAGGGTGGGGAAATGTGTGTCCCGGGTACAGTGGTGCCTATTGCCCTTGGGAGCTCGCTAGCCAAGAGGGTTCGCGGGTGTTTTTTGGTAGCTGGGAGTCTCCGGGTTAAAAACATTTTCTCGAAGAACCTCAAACAAAAGCAGCAATTGCTCATTCTGAACCTGCGAACCGGAGGCTAAGACTGGCATGCCAGTGGCCACGGGGTAACACTCTAGAGTTGATCTGAACATCTTCACTTTTTTTTCTTTTTTTTTTTTTTTTAACGGAAGGCTTCTTTCTCTGATTGTGTAAACACTGGGACCAGGAGAAGTCATTTCCCCATTGCCAGAACACTGTCCAAATTCACGAGTTCGACGTTTCAAACCAGACCCATGCCCTCAGCGGTCAGGTTGGTTTTCCTTTGGCCAAACACAACCTTCTGCACTTGGACGGGGCAGCCTGGGGTAGAAGGGCACTTACAGGGCTTCTTAAAAAGGACTCCAAAATCTTCTGGGAGAGAAAAGAACTCTTTCCAGAGGGATATTCGTGATTAAGTGCAAATGAATCTGAAACACATGGATCAAATTTCCCTGAAATTACACACAGTTTTAAAAATTAAGGGGGGAAAGGGAATGGGTTTTCTGGTAACCCCAAAACATCTGAAGAAGAAACACACACACTCGGGCACGCAAAAATAAACCAAACTATGGTGTCTGAGGGCTCCTATAAATGCAGGCTCCAGCTGAACTTGTCCTTGAGTTAGGCTAAGGCCTCGCCTTGGAGCAGCTAACATCAGCGAACAGGAGAATCTGGGGCTGGGAGCCCATCTGCCACTGAAATGCCCTGCAATTTTGAAGAGGGATTCAGGGCAGCCGGGGAAAAAAGCCCATTTTCTGTCTGTTAAGCCTCTCCATTAGTTACCTTTACCTTTATGAATGTTGTTAAGATTTGGGCTTTAACATACATAACTTTAAATCAGTAATATCCTTCATGGTTCCATGATTTGTTGGCTCCATATGTAACCCCTTGGCCCTTTAAATTGGCTCCAACTCAAATCCTATGGTTCCTGTACTTTCAACTCTCTTTTTGCTGGGAAGGGGCACAGAGCAGAGGAGCGGGCAGGCAAGAGACATGAGAAGAAGCTAGAGAAAGAAGAAAAAACGGAATTCCTTCTACTGAAATTTCTCAATGTGGAACTCATTGTCTGTACTGGCTTTGAGGCAGAAAAAAAAAAACAAAACAAAAACCTAAGAGTTTAAATATTTGTTGAAGTCTGGATTTCTCCCTGCACCCGTCCCCACCAACCCCCCCACCCCGCCCCGCCCCGCACATTCCCTCTTGTAAAATTAAAGCTGAAGCTAGCAGTTCACATCTCGCTCTTGAAATGTCACCAGCAACACTGCTATTATTCTGATTTTCTGGGCAACGCCCGTCGGTTCCCGGCTGCAGCTCAATTAAGCGAACTCTGCTTCTCTCGGCTCTGGCCTGACAGCTGCATTGAATTTGGGTTCATGGGGTGATTTATCGGGCCTGCTGATGTGCAGCCACGTGATTTTGGAGTGCAAAAAACCCTGGAATGCACCAAAAAGCAATATATGCATTATTATTAATAATAATAATAAAGATAAATGTCAGCCCCAAGTGACTCTGGTGACCCTTGCCACTCCATTTAACATTTTAACGGTGGCATGTGGCCCCTGCGTGGCACTCGGTTCTGTCTGGTGCCTTCAAGGAGGCTAAGAAAAGGTTATTTGTCAAATGCTGGGTCAGAGATGGAGGGGGAGGGGGGGTATTTTTAAAGCTCTAGGTCAGCCCAGCCCAGCTGCATTCCTGTCCCTGTCACTGAAGGAGCTGAACTTTGTCACATTATTAAGCTGTCAGCAACACCAGGGCGTTGTTTAGATTTCTGGTGGGAACTCCTCACACATGCTCCAGGGCTCCATGGGGATTTTATCAACACTATTGTAAAACATGCACAAATGAGCTGTGCTGGAATTGCCCTGGGAGGACCGGGCTGCCAGGCCTCATCGGGCGGCAATACCAGAGCCGGGCTCTTGTGCTACCCACAGCACCCTCCCCAGAGCCCCCTGCAAACACCCATGCGTGGCGGGTCCCTCCTTTCTGCTGGGTCCCTTCTCCCTGAGTGCTGATGGTCGAGAGCCCTGCTGCGGCCTCGGCCAGACCGGATGCGGAGAAGCTCTGAGTTCAGGTTCACGTGGCGCTGATGTGGCCCAATGGGGCTGTGGTCCAAGTCCAAGTTCAGCCTCCCCGTTTATCTCTCTTTCCCCCAACAGGCCAGTTCCTCCCTCACCCCTGAGAGCCGAATGTTCCCTCATTGTTCGTCTTCCAGTCTGGGAGCCGGGAAACCTCTGGATACAAATTAGGGAGGTTGAATGGTCAAGAATTCTGGGGTGCGCTCTCTCGGTAAAGAAGGGCTGTATTCACAGGGGGCTGGAAGCCAGAGTTGGGCTTCCAATTTTAGCTCTCAGCAACGAGACTCCAGGGAAGGGGCTCAGGGCTGGGGGTTTCCAGCAGCCCTCAAATCACATCACGACACGCAGCCCACACTTCACATCCATGTGGAGCTGCCTCCAAATAGGGCATAAAGGGGCGGGGAGAGGAGCAAGGGCAAAAATGAGCGGTACGATACTAACACACCATCGTAAAGCAATTATACTCCAATAAAGATGTTTAAAAAAAAAAAAAAGAACAGTAATGAGAACACCTGCAAGGACACTCCAGAATCCCTGAGGTCTTTATAAAGCTAGGAAAGCACTGTTGCCACCACAGCCAACCCCACTACTGGAAGAGAAAAGGGGAGGACAGCCCGGGACTCTTGGGATCTGTTTAAATAGCAGGCTAGACTTGAGCAGGGTGAAAAAGCCCTGTCCCCTATTGGCTCTGTGACCTCAGACCACGACCATCTGTACAGTAGATACAGAAGCAGCATGTGCCTTGTGGGCTGTTATGAGGACCAGACCAGATAACGGAAATATCAATGTTGATCATACTCTGAACGTAATAGCTCTGCCGCACTGATATTTTAAAGAAAGCAGATCCGGGCCCTGGTGCTCCTTGGTGTGCCTGGCTTTTTCTGCTCTGACTTGTGGCTGTGTTGTTAACTGGCTCTGCGAACTTGGGAAATGACCCTCTGACCAGCAAGGAAGGTGCCGTCATGACTCAGTCTTCCTGTAACTTCTGTGATGCTTTTTTCAACTTGCGTGATCAAAAACAGAGCGAAGGAGTCAGAGCCACCGTTCAGAACCCCGGGTCCACATGGGACCGAAACCACGTAGGCAGTGACACTCGCACAGTTGAGTGCCCCAAGCCTAAGTGACAACACATGGCCACTTCACCGCCCCTCTCCAGGGCACACAACGCGGGGGTGGTCCCCGCAGGGAAGTGGAAAAGATCATGTCCCTGCTCAGAGGATTCTTTTCCACATAAGAAGAGCCCCAGATCTTTCTCCAGACTTCCCACTGCCGACAACTTTGTCCATCACCTGGCAAAGAACTCCTCAGGGATGGGACACTTCTCCTAACAAGGTCCCTCGTGACCACTGTGGGAAGCCTAAGTTGGGCTAACAACAGCCTCATTAGACTGGGTTTGTCCAGGCCTTCAGACAGATGCTCTGGGCACATCAGGTAGAAGCCACAGGCCTCTCCCAAGACACGGAAGGCATTACGGTTTCCCCTCCTTTCGAGTTTGTGGAGGTGGATATTGTTAATGACAAGCAAAGATGCTACCACGTTTATTGACAAGCAAGGCAAATCATCACTCGTGGGCACGAGACACCGAGATACTGGGACAGGTCACTGATGCATCGTGGTTCAGACATAGGATTTAGATGGAGGGACACAGAGCTACGCCCGGGTCTGCCATCATGTGACCCTCAGCAAGCCCCTTCCGCTCACCAGACCACCTCCTCAATTCAGAACGGAAAGTATGAGGATGCACCTGCCCTCCTTAAAAGGCTCTGGGGACGAGGAATAATAAGTGGAAGTGGGCTTTTAACAACACCCATCTCCAAGAGGATTTCATAAAACAATACACCTAAAGTTCTTGATACAGAGGTAGGCATGCAGTAAGAGCTCAATAATTGTTGGCTATTGTTATCATTGTCAATCTGTCTCCTTTCTAGATGTAGTTAGTGCTGGATGCTGAGCTGGATGCCATGAAAATATTATTTCACTTAATCCTCACAACTTGATGGGGACTGTATTATTTTGCACATTTTACAGGTGAGGAAACTGAGGCTTAAGAAGATAGTTTTTTTCTCAGGTCCTCTAGAGGGGGCAGAGATTCATACCCATGGCCTCTAACTCCAAAGCTGGTGCTCTTTCATTTCTAACTAAATGAAATAATGTGCACAGAAGTACAATATTGTTGATAACTCTTACGTGTATTATTTCACCAAAGACCCTGGCTTCCTAGTATAATCTCTATCAGTTAGGATTCCATTCATTTGGCCACATGCAACAGGACACTCAGTTATCAGTGGCCCAGGTGATAAAGGCATTACATTATCTTACACAAACGCAAGGATGGAGGAAGGTGGTGCAAGGTCAGCAGCTCTGTGAAGTCAGAACACCAAGGAGCTCGGTTGGCATTTCCCTGATTCTCTGGTCTTCCCCCTCATTTCTGCAAGATGGCTGCCAAAGGGCCAAACATCACATCTCCACACCACAGCATCCCAACAAAGAAGGAGGGGAGGGATCAGAAGAGCTTTTTCTCATGCAACTTCCTTTTTTGTTATTATGAGAAAAATCTTTTCCAGAGGCTCCCAACAGAGTTCTAGTTATGTCTTATTGGCTGAATTGAGTCAGTGGCAAGGGGAAGAGAGTGGCTATAATTGAACTAGAACAATCAAATCCATCTCCTGGGACTTCAAGAAGAAAATTGGAGTTCTGATTAGCAAGGGGAAGTGGGAAAAGTCAGCAGTATTGGGTGGTCAGCGATTCCTTTACATAGTATTCAAACCCCGACTCCCTTCCCTACCTCATAGCCCACTCCCCTTCTCATCCCCACCTTTCATTGCTCTCCCATTGGACCCTGCTCTGGCCAGCCAGTCTCCTCATTACTTGACCCATATGCCATGCTCAGGCCCACTTGCACATTTCTTCTCTTGGAGTTCCCTCTGTTTACCATACCTTTCTCCCATACCTTTGCCAATGAATATTCTATTCTACAATAAAAGATAAATTCTATTCTACAATAAATTCATATTCATCCCCCATAAATGCAGTCCACACCAGTGTTGCTTTTTTATAAACTTGGGAACACTTAGAATTTGAAAGAAAGGGTGTCTAGCATGGTGGTTAAAAACATGGACTTTACACGGCTACCCTGAAGGTATTTGTTTCCTGCCTATAGTATCTACTAGCTGTGTGACCTTGGGCAAGTCACATGGTCTTTCTGGGCCTCAGTTTCCTCATCTGTCAAATGAGTTTAATAATGGCTTCTACCTCACAGGATTGTTGTAAGGCCTAAAGGAATTAATGTAAATGACTTTAGAGCAGTGTCTGACACATGGTGAATGCCATTTTTATACGCTCATTTTACTATTAAACTATCCCTTTCATTACTTAAATCCTAGATTACAAGACTGAAGGAGAATATCCAGATCCATCAATTCACATGGTAGTTATGTGAATTGAGGTCTAGAGTGTTTAAAACTGATATTTTCAAGGTCACAGGAGCAATTACATACTGCTGGCAGGTCCTTGAAATACAGACATTTTGGTGCCAAGGGTGCTCTTTCGGAAACTTTGTAAAATGTTTCTGAACCTCTGGATCTGGGTTTCTCGAAGCCTGGGACTTCACCACCATCAGAATCCCCTGGGTGCTTATTAAAAGTTATGATTCCTGGACCCCATTTCAGATTCCCTGAATAAGAGTCTCTATGAGTGAGGCTCACATCTGCTATTTAAACAGACTGTCCAGATGTTTTTATGAACCAAAGATTGGTACCTGCTGCCGAAGGGGTTGGCATTTCCTCCAGGGAAGACTCACATGGACAAGACCTAGGATAGCGAGAAGGATATCGCTAAGGACCTAGGCAGACCTCCATGGAGATGGGAAATCACACTTAGCCAGGAAGGCACAAGGTAAGGATCTCTTGGGTCTATTCAATCACTGTCAGTCAGAGCCCTGTGGGATTTTAGAGACTGAGAAATTTGTCCAATGCTGTGAATTTTCTCAAAGGAATCATGTTGGGGAAGGAGACAAGATGGGAAGGGGCAACTCTCCTGAGACCTGGTTTATGACTCAGCTCTCAATCTTGGGCATTTTTTTCCAGGGCTAATTCCATGGAAAATGTCACTGGAGAAGTCTGACACTTGGAGGACAAATGGGCTAAAAGACCCTTGTATTTGTTTTCTTTGGTGCATAACAGATTACCACAAACTTCACAGCTTAAAAAACACACACATTTATTATCTCATGGCTCCTGTGGGTCAGGAGTCTGGGCACAGCTCAGCTGGCTCCTCTGCTTCAGAATCTCTCACAAGGCTGCAAATGAGATGTCATCTGGGGCTGAGGTCTAACCTGAAGGTTTGACTGGGAAGAATCTGCTTCCAAGCTTACGTGGTTGTTGGCAGCATTTAGTTCCTTACAAGTTGTTGGATTAGGACCTTGGTTCCTTGTCAGCTATTAGTGGAAGACTTCTGAGAGTTTCTGATCATATGGGCAACTTACTTCATCAAAGCCCACAAAGTTGTCTGCTACCAAGAAGGAAGTGACAACCTTTGTAACCTAATTATAGAAGTATAACCTGATCACATAACCTAATTAACATTGCTGTATTCTATTGGCTAGAAGCAGTTTACTCAAGGGAAGGGGAATATACAAGGCTCTGAATACCAGTACATGGGGATCATTGGGAACCTCCATATTGAAAATTTTCTCTCTCAACCAAAGTGGGTGAAACCATTGGAGAGAAGTGTGGATAATGCAAATACACGATGTGGGCAGGATTATATTAATCCACATATACCACCTCTCAAATTACTTTACTACGTTAGCTAGACATCTCATATTTATTCATGAAACATTATTGATGAGGGTATAGAAGTAAGTATTTCCAGGCAAACTAGATGTATAAAACAGGCGACTTCCGCCAAGAGGATTTTAATCCAGAAGGAGAGATAAATTATTATAATACTTGCTTTTAAATTCTGCCTGCCAAAATCCTCACTCTGAAGCCACTTCTGGGAGTAAGAGCACAGGATCTCCTAAAGGTTCCTATTAACTGCAAATATATTATCCCTGGACAGAGAACAAAAGTGATGCATTATATTTCAGCAAGATTTGGCTAACAGTCACAGAACAGGTGTAAGCAGAAACACCGACTCAGACATGGTGACAGACTGATGGGGACAATGTGGTCCAGGCCTTGGGGGGGCTATAGAAGGGCCTCTTTCTGACTGGGGAAGGGGCTGTGACAGCAAGTGCTGGAAGGGAATAGGCAAGCACACTACCAAAGGGACATTTTTCACCAACAATTCTGTCTGGGGCGGACTCAAGTTTCAGCCAACAAAAAGTTAGCAAAGAAAGGTGCTTGGTAAAGTATAAAATCCTTTAACCAATACCCTCCACTTCCAAGCATTATTAATGCAAAAGGAAGTATAAAAGTAGGGTCATTCATTACTTTCACGCAACAAGCTTTTATTGAATGCTCTCTCTGTGCAAAGCATGGGGGCCCTGTCTCTGCTCCTGTGCAACTTTTTGTGGGACCACAAGCAAGGTAACTCCACGCTTCCTTGTAATACTCAGGGAGAGTTATTCTATAGCTCCCGTGGGAATCTGCAAAATATGGCCTCAGTCCTTCTTTCACAGAGCTCTCCTGGAGAGAACAATGAGAGAAGCCAGCCTGACATTTCTAAAGTGGGAGCCTCAAGTGAAAACCGCTTCTTGGAAAGACAGCAGGAAGAGAGGAGCCCAGAGGTTTGGAAACGCATTTGATAACAATAGTAAGGGGACTGCTTTTTTGAGGGATTTAAACATGTGCACTGAACTCTAATTGGTGTGGGAGAAACTGGGACGTAGAGATGAATGAACCATCTATTGGAAGAAGGCCTGATGCATGCCTCCCAGTACCAGGCCAGGGACGGTGTGCCAGGCTCACTCCAGGCCAGGGAGGTGGGAGGGACAGATCTCTAGCTGAGGTTCCTCAGCAGAGTCAACTGCTTTGTGATCTCCAAAAATCACGTTGGTAGAAGAGAGGAGAGAATGTTTGCCCTGCGCTACCCGATTCTTGTTCTAAGCAGCTGAATTTCTTTATTAACACGACAAGATCTCTAGCCCACATCCAACCATGTTTTAACTTTGCCTATATTGGTCCTTCAAGTTCATGACAGCTCATGGAAACCCCTTATGCAAATGAAGAGTGCCCAAAACAATGGCTCTGACCTAGACTAGCCTTATGAGCGTCGGGCCATTGTCTTGGGGTTCAAGGGCTCTTGACATTCAGCTCATTCTGTGCAGCAGGCATGGCGGAGATCCTCAAAGATGGACATTCAGAAGCTCTAGCATCTAGAATGGACATCTAACCCCAAGGGCTCTAGAGGGAAGAATTGGAAATTTCAACAGAGATTTGAAAACTTGAGACTCTAATCACAATGCAAAACTCAGGACCAAATGAGATAAGAAGGTGTTTCTCTATTAGCGCCAGAATAACTTGTCTCTCTTAAATCTTACCTTCTTCCATAGATGCTGAGTGACAAAAATTCGTGGCAGCTGGGGAGGACAGACACAATCTAAATAGGTGGAGGGTCTTTTCCTGAGATTGTGCTCATGGTCTTCCTTTGTATTTTAGTTTCTCTCCTGATTTTAATATTTGTGATCTTTACACTATCAGAGAACAAAGACATACGTAACAGACATCAATTTACTCTGATCAGTTTATGTAATATTATGATTTGTCTTCTTTCACATTTCTAACATTTACCCCTTTCCCCCCAATCATTTTTTTTCTGACGCATGAGGACACTACATTAAGAATCACCAGGGTGGCATATATCCAGACAAAACTATAATTCAGAAAGATACATGCACCCCTATGTTCATAGCAGCACTATTCACAATAGCCAAGACATGGAAACAAACTAAATGTCCATCAACAGATGAATGGGTAAGGAAGATGTGGCATACATATATATATATATGTAATAGAATACTACTCAGCCATAAAAAGAATGAAATAATGCCATTTGCAGCAACATGGATGGATCTAGAGATTATCATACCAAGTGAAGTAAGTCAGAAAGAGAAAGACAAATACGATATGATATCACTTATATGTGGAACCTAAAATATGACACAAATGAACCTATCTGTGAAACAGAAACAGAGTCACAGACATAGAGAACAGACTTGTGGTTGCCAAGGGGGAGGGGGATTAGGGGAGGGAAGGATTGGGAGTTTGGGGTTAGCAGATGCAAACTGTTATATATAGGATGGATAAGCAACAAGGTCCTACTGTATAGTACAGGGAACTATATTCAATATCCTGTGATTAAACCATAATGGAAAAGAATATGAAAAAGAATGTATATATATGTATAATTGAATCACTTTGCTGTACAGCAGAAATTAACACAACATTGTAAATCAACTATACTTCAATAAAATAAATTTAAAAAAAATAAAGAATCGCCAGGGTGGGCGATTGATACGTGAGTACTGGGAGGGAGAAGGGTGGGCTAGGATGTAGAGGGGATACTCACCCACTTCAAATCCCTCCTGCTCCCTTGAAACTATACTTCTGAGCAGGAGCAAATCTATCAGGTTGTCAGAAAAGTTATTAGAAAATGAGGAATCTCTGAATTGTAGAATAAAGGAGCCACTTAGAGATCCTCTGCTACAATCCGTTCTCAGAAGCCAAGAAAGGATAGGGAATGTACCCAGGTCACAACAAAGAGCAAAACTAGGATACAATGCGAGGTGTGTCTGGCTCCCAAGCTTAGATTCTTTCTCCATGCTGAGCCACCCCTGAGACGCTCAGACACTGACACCACAGAGGGATTCAAGCATCAGACCCATTTCTCCTCAGGCCATTTGCAAAGGCCACTTTCTACTTGAGAACATAAATCTCTGTCCTGTCCTACAGTGGGTAGCTTGTCCTAATTCCTGTTGTGTCTCTTCCCTGGTTTCCCCCCACCCGCTTATGTCCAGCCATTCCCTGGGCCCCAGCGGGCAAGAAGAGGCTTGTCCAGTTGAATTGAACCCCATGGTGGCCAAGTCCCCACCCGCCTCCCTTTTGTAAATTTCCCTATGCTAATCTCATAACAACTTTACACACACATACGCACAGAAACGAGCAATAGTTAACAAGAAGAATCTCAGTCGAAGTAAACGTGAATGTTTAAAAAGCAAAGAATATATTTTAGCTCATAGAGCAGGGCTGATCTGGAAATAATCTGGTTTCGATATGCCTCTCGTGTAACCCTTCGAAAATATAAGACCCTTGCAGAACTCCCTATCTCTAATTTCTTTTGTTGCAATTTTCCAATAAAATCTGGCCCTGGCCCAAGTTCTCAGAGGACTAATAAGGATAAGAATGTCCCTGATTTTCCTTCAAAATGAGAAATCATTTCAACGTGAGGAGTTCGGCCGCAACTGGCACAATCCCCCTGGGTCTCTGGATTTCAGGAAAAGGGACCCGGGCCTCTTTCTCTGGCCATCCCAACAGCCTTCCAGACTTATAATTATTCAGTCAGCAGCCCAGAATTGTGGCCTACTTAGTTTTCTCTAAAAGCACTTAAGGACAGTTTAATGAAAGGAAAGAGCAGCAAAGAAAGGGGGAAAATGCTTTTTTTAGGAACAGAACAAAATATCATGTTTTCTTCTCTTTCTCTCTTTTTTCCCTTTTTGCAATATTTCTCCTCAGAGAAAATTATAGTCTTGAAAGCCAGCAATGTGCTCTGTATGTTTTGCTTATTACAGTGGTTAAAACGAGCACCACGGATGATGGAGTATCATTATAACATTCTTGATACCCCTGATATATTTGTGCAAACATAGTTGTGGGCGATGCATGCACAGCGATGAGCCCGTGTTGTCTGGAGAAGTCTCTCCCCATCTTTGTTTATTCGCACAGCCTCCTGTCTTTCTCTGGAATCCATCCTTCGTATTCCTTTGTACAGCTTCTGTCTCTTTGAGCTCCCCTTTTCCTGAACTTACCTTCTTTCCCACCTCCCTGGAACAGCATCACGATGTTTGGGTGCCAAACAATTTGCAAAGGAAATGGTTCAAGTTAGAAATGGAGTAAGATGGAGGCTGTAACCACAATGTAGGATTTCGGGTCGTTACCACTTCATTTCCTTTGGTTTGTATCTGTGCCTTTCTCGATTTTCTGTTCCTGTCTACAGGATCCCAGCAAGAGGCCCCCATTTCCTAGCCGGTGGAGCGGGAAGGCGTCTAAGAGCCAAAAAACAGAAAAATAAAAACATAATACCGTTCAAAGGCAATATTTCAGAGCACTGAGTCAAATGCTGTTGGGACAATGAAGAATAATACCCTCCTCCATTCCACTCCTTGCTCTAAAAATGTTTACAATGTGCAAAAAAGGAAAACATGAACCATTAATAAGGCCAGACAGGTCAAGGGCCATAGGCGTTCAGGGAATAAGGGCCCTCTGAGGACTGGAAGATTCTAGGAAGGCTCCATGGAAAAGCTGGCCCTGAAGGATGGATGGGGCCCAGGAAGAGTAGTGAGAAGTTAGGAGAACTTTTCGAACAGAAGAAGCCGTAAACTTTAAAAGCATGTCACTCATGGTTGTCCTGTGGGTCAATTCAACACCGGAAGGCTGGTGGGACATTCCATAAGAACACTTTCTAAATAAGCATTACGTATATTCTAGATGAACTGATTTGCCCACTTCGTTGGCCTCTGGTGTTAATAATGCAAATCTTTTGAGTTCAAGCCTTCTTCTTAAAATCTAGTATCTACTTAGTTATTGGATTCTGTCTGTCTGGGGACACAAACACTTTGGGATTCTGACAAAAGTTATGGACTGTTTCCCTAGAAGAAGTCACATGAACACAAAATGAGGATTGTAATTTCAAGGGCTTCCAGAAGCTTCTTTATGAAACCCAGGTGAAAATGCCTGGACTAAACCACCCCCGAGACAGAGATTGACTTTGATTTATCATGGTAGCCTGATGTGCAGAACACACTAGTTGGTCCCTGAAGGTTGAATGAATAGGAATGAATTCTGTGTTCCCCCACACATTTTGGCCCCCGGGACTTCCATCCATCTGCCCTCCTGGGGCCACAGACTCAAGTTCCCCACTGATCCGGATGCCAGTGTGGAAGACTCTCACAGAACCTGCCCATTGTGCTTCCAGCTCCTATCCTGGTATCCAAGAACCTGTCCTTTTCTTGAATCCATCTCCTTATTGTTCTGGGCCCATCTTGCATCTTATCTCCTGAGGGCTGGACTCTCTCTGGCATCTAAGGTAATAGTTAAAGGGATCCATGTCAACATGCTAAAGGAAGAGAAATAAAGCCTCTCCTTTCTCTTGTTTCTGTGCCCAGAAAACACATTGCATCTTCATGGTTGCCTTCTGGAACCAGACCTCAATCTTACTTTCTAGTCCTGAAGTTCCTCCAGTGAGAGGAACTGAAACCTAGTGGAATGGGACGTATCTCCGGGGAAGGTCAGAGAAGAAGATGCTTTGTGGCAGGAAGAAGCTGGTCACACTCTCTCTAGCCATACTCCATGTGAAGAAAGATGATCCAAAATTTGGAAATAACACCAAAGATGACTGAGTTCCCTTTTGGAGTCATACTAGAGCACTGCCTCACAAGCCTTGATTTTGTCCTGAGGATATAACCTTTTTTGACTTCTTATTTAATACCGATTAAGAGCCCGGACTTTGTAAAGTTAGTCGTTAATTTATAGAAGATTGATAGGTAGATGACATATAATTTTTATCTGGTAGAGATGTAAGCAAAGCCTGTGTAATAAAAAAGATAATTTCAAGGGATAGAGTTGTATGGTTCTGTAGGACATTACCTAATTTTGTATTTAAAGTTTCTATCTTACTTCGTCAGTCTGTCTTGCATTGACTATACATACTGCAGTCTCTTTCATTCTCTTGTAAAGTAGATTTAGCATCCTGCAGTTTTCGCGATTAATGAGTTCAATGAATCTATGATCTCACTCTACAGTTGTATGGGAATTACGAGTTCTTTTTTTTGAAAACTCTCAGCTACATCACAGCTGTGGGCAGACACCAATGTCAGAGGTATTTTAAGACCCAGAGTGCTGTAGGACAGCACTTCTCAGACTGTAGTGGACACACGAATCACCTGGGGACCTTTTAAAATGCAGATTCTGATTTGGTGGTTCTGGAGTGGGGCACTTCTCACAAGCCTCCCAGGGATGCCCGTTATGCTGGTCCATGGACAACACTTCACTGAGGCTGTAGAATGTACATAGTCTTCACCAAAGAGTGGATGGATCTGTAAATCTGTGTCCCCCACCTCCATCCCCCACCCCCTGCCCTTCGAAAGGCACAGCAGAACTAACCCAAGAGACAGCCCTGACTACCAAAGACCTGGGCTTGGTGGGGAGTTTCTGGAAACTTTCGGGGGAGGTTCAAGTGTGTGTAGAAGGGAGTGGGTAGGAGGGTGGGGCAACCAAAAGGAAATGAAGTGATTCATGCTCAACTGCGATTGCATGAGCATTAAATACAATCTGAGGGAAACCCAATCTCCCTATTGCAAAGGGCAATATCCAACTTGGAGCGCTGCTCTCCAAGCAATACAGCCTCCTCCCTCTCCTGACGGACCCACCCAGACTCTTCCCCAAGGAGCCCTCAGGGCTGTCAAGTGCATGGGCAGTGCTCAGACTTCGTGTTTTCCATGGCAGTTGAGCTCTTTTCCCCTCCTTTGGGAAGAGGAGAGGTGGGTCCCTTTGGTTTTCAGTGGGCACATTTCAGTACGTTGGTGGCCTGCCTCCGCTCTGCTACATGCTCTCTTACATCATGGTGCACTCATATTTTTAATCCTGCACATTTCTTGGAAACACACAGATGTCAGAGACTCCAAGAAACACACAATTGGTTTAGTTCACTCCTACCCCTGGGCCTCTACCAAATCGAAGAGGTATCTGTTCCCAGAGAGAATGGAAAGCTTCGATTCTGGAGCTCAAAGACCTGCTCTTGGACTGCACTGCACTGTGATGAGGAGAGAGAGAGAGAGAGAGAGAGAGAGAGAGCAAGAAAAGGGGAGAGAGGAAGGAAGGGAGGGAGGGAGGGCATTGTTTATAAAGCTAGATTTATTCTGTGAAAGAGATGTCCTCCATTCTGAGAGCATGTTCTCTCTGTCTTTTTTGGAGGTCATGTTAGATATCTTCATTGAGATGATGTTGGTAGTAAGATGACAGATTTTGTGTTGTGTTGCTTTTGTTTTTTATGTCCTTTTTCAGTAAAATAAAAAAGTTGGCAATCCCATGCTAGTCCTCCAATTTTGGGGGAAACTGTTCTACTCTGGAAAGCCACACACCCAAGAATCACTTACGCTGGGCTCTCCGGCTATAGCTGGGATACCCCTGAGTAACTGAGTCCCTTCTTGCATCTTTCTGGAAAAACAGCCTTTGATTCCCGGGGCTGGCCAGTGTGGGAGCAGGTAACTTTCTTCCTGACGTGGGCAGCCCCTCTGCTTCTGCCTTCACCAGTCTGCTTAGAGGGAAGAAACACTTGGCAAAACAGATAACAGAGCATCTTCTACACGGATTTAACATAAGGTTTGGAGACTGGGAATGAGTTAGAGTTTGAATACCTGGGAGTGAGCCTTGGTTCTTCCACTTAAAAACTGTGTGAACTTTTGCAAGTGGTGTAATATTTTTGAAGCTGAAAAAACTTTCAGTTGCCAAGAGAATAAAATCAGTAACATATATGAAGAGCTCTGTAAAACATAACATAAAAGAGCTGTGAAAATATAATCTATTGTTACAAGACCTCTCCCTCCCTCCTACCAAATTTCCACACACAAATGAAACATTGTTGGGTTTATAGCTAAGATTTCTGGCTCCCTTGTGCCCACTTTTGGTGTGGGGACAATTAAATGATCTCAGAGACAAGCAGTCTAATTTTCAGTTATTTGTTAGATTTTAATATCTGGAGTTTGTCAGGGCATCAAGAGCTATCTGGGTAATTCAAATGTGCATCCAAGGTCAATAACCACTGTTTACAGAAACGGGGTAGAGAAAAGTTATCTAACCTAACTAGCTAAGTTGCAGCTTATCAAATGTTCTGACATAATAATCTCATTTCAGTCTTAAAAAATTGAGTTTTACTGTTCCCAATCACACATGAAAAACAGAGGTTCTAGAGATTAAATTATTGCCCAAATTCACACCATCAGAGCGGCAGGGACAGGATGCTAATATATTTCGGGGTGATTCAGAAGCCCTGCCCTTTACCCATCACTACCTCATGCTATCAGAGAGCCAACACTGAATCTTTTTTTTTTTTTAATAGAAGGGTTTTTGTTTTTATAAATTTATTTATTTATTTATTTTTGGCTGTGTTGGGTCTTCATTTCTGTGCGAGGGCTTTCTCTAGTTGCGGCAAGCGGGGGCCACTCTTCATCGCGGTGCGCAGGCCTCTCACTATCGCGGCCTCTCTTGTTGCGGAGCACAGGCTCCAGACGCGCAGGCTCAGTAGTTGTGGCGCACCGGCTTAGTTGCTCCGCAACACGTGGGATCTTCCCAGACCAGGGCTCGAACCCGTGTCCCCTGCATTGGCAGGCAGATTCTCAACCACTGCGCCACCAGGGAAGCCCAACAGTGAATCTTAATTCACTCACCATGGGGGAATTTTTTTGACAGGGTACCAACTTGGATAAATGGTCCCAACTTGACCATTTATCAAAAGTGTAACTTTGGACCCATTTCTTTTGATAGATCCTGTACCATTCATAGAAGAAATATAAAATCTTCTCAAATAATTTCCAGGAAAGTGATTATAAAAAAACAAAACCAAAATCAAAATACTTTGCAATTGTAAAAATCATAATTATTAACTTTCTCTAATGAACTACCTTACCATTAGCCAAGACTTGCTGTTTTTGCCATAACTGAAACGTAATTGAAATGTCATTCATTTTCTTAGTAGGGCTGGTAAATGGAACTGCTCATATCTGAAGGGTTAAATAAAATATTTTTATCCTATTTACACTGAGCATTAGCTAAGTCCCTGGGCTAATATTGGACATTATCCCATCAGTGTACATTAGATGTAACATAGGCATCTGTTACCGATGCTAAACATCTAATTGAGGGAGTGGAAATATAATATAATAAAGAGAATGTATATATGAGGAAAACTGAACTCCAAAATGCTTTAAATTACAACATGATGCCTCCCACTTTATTTAATCAAGTCCTTTCTTATAACTCAGTTAAAATGAGAGGGAAGAGAGAAAGGGAAAGTAATACTAAAATTTATTCCTAATTTTAACTCTGAAGTATACAAATCATAGTGATTTGGTGAAATAGTTTGAAGTTTCCCAAAAAAAAAGAAAAAGAAAAAGAAGAGTTCTGTGTTTTTCCTGTAAGGCCTCTCTTCGAGAAGATAATTACAGAAACTTTACCTTAACCATTCTAATATCCTGACCCAAGAAAAGTTAGATGTTGCTAATGTTAACACAGATGCTGCAGAAATAGACATGGACCAACAGTGGCGAGTCTGGGTGATAAGGGTCAGTGCCAGAAGGTTCCTGGGGTCCTCAAAACCTCAAAATATAGACAAAACCAAACTCGACTCACCAAGTATTTCAGTTACATCTGGTGAGGTGACCCAGGTTAGCCGGGAGAACCACAAATCTGCTTCTACATGTTAGAGTATGTTTGACTTAAAAATGGCAGGAGGAAGCAGAAAATAAAGTCTGTGTCCCTAAAAAGTGCTTGATCTTGTCCATCTCATAAGACATCTCTCTTCCTTCCTCCTGTCCTGAAGTCACCAAAAGATGGCAGACGCCAGTAAAGACTCCCTCACATAGCAGCAGTGGAAGGCACACTCCCTCCTTGAGGGCTTCCCTGCCTTCAGTAAAGGAACTCAAGGGAGATCTGCTAAAACAGGGGTCAGCAAACTACTCCTGTTTTATTTTTAAATAAAGGTATATTGGAACGCAGTCATGCAATTTGTTTATGTATTGTCTAGGGCTGCTTTTATACTGGGAAGGCAGAGTTGAGTAGTTGCCACTGAGATCACATGGCCCACAAAGGGTAAAATATTTACTACCTTTACAGAAAAAGTTAGCCAACTCTTGTACCAAGAAGGGCACCAGCTACAGAGCACCAAGATTGGTATTTTATCAACTCCCAAACTCTGGTTCTCAATCCTTCTGTAACCCTAGCACACCTTAGGGAAAAAACATATATCCATCGGTAATACCATCTACCTCCTCTAAGGAGTAAGAATTTTCCATGAAGCTAGTGCAATTTAAGCTTCGTGTCGCTCACTTGCAGAAGGTCTTGGGAGGGACCCTAGGGATGTGTTCATATGGTTAGATGTTTTTATAACATTTGAAAACATAAGAGATAGAGACTATTGTGTCTTTCCATTCCAGCTTCCCTTCCGCTAATCTTCTCCACGTCGTGGGTAGTGCTGGATGGAAAGTGGGAATTTTGTGGATCCAATTAAATAGAAGTTGAAATGGGGAGTTGGGGATACATCTAACTGGGTTTCATGAGACATGGACAGAGAGAGACAGAGAGATGCTATCTCATAGGCACTTCTCTTTAGGTTAAGTTTCTGCCAGTCTTCCCAAGATAGGAATAACTCTCCGGATTCTTCTGACCGCTCACTGCGCCAAACCATTGTCATTGTGACATAAAAGTACAGGCTTAGCTGTCCTAGCACAGCGGATACGTCCTGTGACATCCATCGCTGAAAGTGTGTGGTTGCAGGGGAGAAAATGTTGTGAAATGTGTGAAGCCAGAAGCTAGTCTATGGGAAATTCTACCCAGGCTTACAGTACATAACGGAAAAAAACATGATAGATTTTTTCCCCCCAAATCTTCAAACAGTCTAAAAATGTCAGCTGGCACTGTTCATTACAAGTTGTGATGCTAAAAAAAACTTTTCTATCAATAATAAAATTTTTTTTCAATCAACCACATTGAAAAAGGTCAAAATATCTATTTTTCTTATAATAACCTATAATGGAAAATAATCTGAAAAAAATATATATATATATTTCTTTTGCTGTACACTTGAAACTAACACAACATTGTAAATTATACTTCAAAGCTTCGAAAGAAAGAAAGAGAGAAAGGGAAAGAAAGAAAGAAAATACCTATTTCTTTCTGTAGAAAATGATATTATAGCATTGCAATTATATAAAGAAATGCTCAAAGAGCAGGCAGCCCACACATATAGGAAAACTAGTATTATAGAGTGCATCAAATAATTAATTAATAAAAACATCATGTTGTTTTCTGGATTTTGTGATGTTTGTGGTCACCTTTTTAAAATTAGTCGTGTCTTGTGATGTTATCTTCATTCTAAAAAAATTGTATATCCTTTTTCATAACTAGGGGCCCCCAGATCAAGTCAGCTTTAGGCCCACAAAACCTGGCCTATGTATGTACCTACTTACACACACTTGTGTGTTATTAAAACACAGATTTTCTTTCTTTCTTTCTTTCTTTCTTTCTTTCTTTCTTTCTTTCTTTCTTTCTTTCTTTCTTTTTTTAATGCTGGCCATTATAACCCACTACATTGATGCAGTGATCTAGTAATGCATTAGGATTCCCAGTAGAAAAAAGCTTCCTTAAAAATCTATACAAACAAATTATCATTTTAAGTGAATCTATTACTAAATGGATATCTCATGTCTCATCCCAAGTTACCTTGCTGCAATGGTCTGGATGGGATAGAAAGACATAAATTGCAGAGCTTGGTTGACCTGGATCTGAATCCTGACTTCACCTTTTTTGCCCTCCGAACTTCCCTGAGACTTAGTTTCTTTATCTGTCAAGCAGGGAAACTGGTGCCGACTTCATAAAGTCCTCGTGAAGGGGAAATGAAGGAACCAGCATTAAAGGCGTAGCTCAAAAGCTGGTGGACGGCAGGCCTTCCACCCTGGAGTTTTCCTTCCCTTCACCATCCGCATCTCTCTGGGAGCCCCCAGCGGCTCCCGCACAGAAAACACAGCTGGCAAAGAGACACTCCGAGGAAAGCCTCTGTAATTAATGTCATATTCACTCAATTTCAGGTCTAGACAATATTTTTCTAAAACAATTGCTTCCAAGGGCCAGTAATAAAAACAGAACAATGTCAGTCATCAGAACTCAGAAAGGGGAGAATAAATACTGCCTGACGGGTCCATTCAAACTTTGATCCGAAATCCTGCATTCCTCTGGGAGACTTATAGTAAATGATTTCCACACTTCTCCATGGCTGTTGGTCCTTGCTGCGCATGGCCCTGTGTCTCAGGAACAAAAGACAGGAATGCAGAGAGAAGACGGCTTTAAGACTCTCCTTTAAGGGATCCAGAAGCCTCAGCGACTGGAGTAGCAGATGTTAATTGCCCTCTGGAGATCACTGTCCTAGATACGGTGTGAGACGGGTCCTCTGAAAGCTATGGACAGCCCCAAATCTCTGACCTAGAGTATTTCCCCAACCAGCATGCCAGGGGTCTGAAATCCCATCTGCTACTTAGGACAGCTGCCTGTTGTCCTGGAGAAGCAGAGGACGAGATGAAAGGGAACTGGAATCTTCCCTGGTATTGGGCCTGTTGAAGGGGGTCTCTGCTCTTCCTCAACCCACCTCTACGCTCACCCCATTCTCATTCTTCCTAACTAGTTAGGAGCAGGGACTACGGAAAGCGCTGGCCACAGTCGCCAAAGTACCTCGACTCGGAGAGGGTGGCATTTCGATGGAATTCTTTGCAAATGGCACCTCCTAGAAATGCACAAAGTTCTTGTTCAGTTGCTGGCAATTTCGATCTTCCGTCCAGAGAAGTCTCTTCACATCTCCCTTCATGGGGAGAGAGAGTGAGAGACTAGAAGCAGAGAGAAATGGAGGGGCTGACAAGAGGAAAAAGAGAGAAAGAGGAGGCCCAGAGGGAGACACAGAGAGAGGAAACTGGAGACAGAGGCTGAGTGGCCTTTGTTACAGTCTTTGGGAATCAACCCAAGGCTCTTCGGTAAATAGAATTCAGCAAAGAAGCCAACAGACGTTCCCACGAACACAGGGCACAGACCACCCAGCACTCAGACTCCTTCGCCAGATCCTGGGGTGTTGTCACCAGAAGGAGTATCTCGGTCTGCAGAGGCCCTGGGAGTCATTCGTGTTTGCCCCCCACCCCCCCCCCCCCCCCGCCGAACTTAAATTCCCATATTTGAATGAGGACAAGCCTTTGTGATCCGAAACGAAAATCTGCATCCCTCTCCCCACCCAGATTCAGTAGCCCCTCCCAGCAAGAAGGGGCAGCTCAGCTTAAAATGGCACGTGGCCTCCTTGGGCATGCTCACCCACTGGGCACCCAGCAACCCTCCATCCTTTAAAAATAGGTCTTCCTCTTGCAATTTCTCCAAACCAATCAAAAATCCCCTTCTCCCGTGAAGGTATTCTCCACCAAGTCAAAGGGGAGCCTGATCTAATTAAATCTTACGTATGAGTGACTGACGATCTTCGTCAGTGCTTCCAGGAGCATCTACACTATAAAAAAGCAATTTATGACCAAAAGAAACAAAGAACCAGGAAGATGAATCTCTCCTTGGTAGCGCTCCTGGGAGGGAGGCAAAGGGAAGGGATAAAGTTCAGGAAGGGTGGAGCCTTCATGGAAGGCCCAGCTGGTCTGCTAGTGCCCCTAAGTCACACCACAAGGGCAGGTGCTTGCTCTGTCTAGGTCGAAAGTTGCTTCAGCATCCAGGAAGTCACAGCTCTCCTCGGATCAGAAACCTGATACCCCTGTTTTCTGCCATAGCACCTAACAGGAGAGCCAAGGGGGTGTAAGGCAGCGGTTCTCCAATTGCGAGCCCTGCAGCGGCAGCACGGGCGGGCATCGCCTGGGATCTCATTAGAAATGCAGAATCAGAAATCAGAATCAGGGGGTGGGACCCAGGAATCTCTGTTTCTACAAGCCCTCCAGGGAAGGCTGATGTACTTCAAGGCTGAGAACCACCTATAGAGCATGATGAACAGGGAACCTTTGTCTTCCTCCAGCTAGTTTCAAACCTTGAGTAACTTGATTCACTTCTGTGAACTTCAGTTTCCCCAAATATCCAATAGTATGATGGGATTTAATCAGTGTCCTAGGGAAAACTGGTTTCCTCAAATGCTGCATGAAAAAAAAAAAAAATGAATAGCCAGATCATTCTGGAAAACCGTTCCTTAGACATCCATAATACGTATTAGCCTATTAAAGACTTCAAAAAATCCAACCATGAATAAAGAAGCCTGTTTAACTGTGTTTAACTCCGTGTTTGGGAAACATGTTTGAGTATGGATCTTCTTTCTCAGTCACATCCATTAACATTGGGAACAGGAGTGTTTAGGTGATCACCAGGGTCTTTTCCAAATATAGTACCTTGTAGGTCTACATCGTACTGCTCCAAGGAGGTTGACTCTGGTCTGGCTCACGTCTGCTGCAGCACATGTAAAGTCAGCTCCAATAAGCAAATGCTCAGCTTATACAGGACCCAGGCCATCTACAGGAGTTTATCTACCTTATGATTTATGTGCATTCAGTAATTTGTTAGTGTAGTGTACAATCTTACCCGTCTCTGCCACCTAGAGAAAAACCTAGAGAGGGGCATTCTACAGCTTTGAGGGCAAGAGGTGAGGCATGTGGGGAACAGCAGGAGAGGTGAGGAAGACATCCTAGGAGGAGGGGAGGTGTGCTGGACGGTGAACTCCTATAGAGAATAGAGGGCCCTTGGGAGGCATGAAGCTGACTGTCCTTGGCCATCTGCAAGACTGCCAGCAGCACTTCACAGTTTCTTATTTCTTAACCCTCTGCCCGTCTCAGAGGGCAGAGAAGATGAGTCACATGCATGAAACACCCTGATCTCTGAAAGCAAGGGATGCCAAGAGTCATAATGATTACTAACTAATGATCGTTAGAATGTTCTGCAATTTACAGAACATTTCTGTGTAGATTCTTCCTTAATCTTGGCAATAACGAAGCTGTGAAGTAGGAATTACATTTTACTCCCATTTTGCAAATAAGAAAACTGAGGATCAGTTGGGATTGTTTTTTCCCGGACAAAGTTCAGGAAGGGTGGAGACTTCACGGCAGGCTCTGTAACTGGGAGTAAGTGGATTCGCTACAAGGGCTCTTCCACCATCCCAGGTGACAGTGGTCTCCAAGGGCACGTGATCTATCCTTCTAAAGCCATTTCCATTCAGAAGTTCTCTCTGGTTTGTGCAATGTTGAATTCACTTCACATTAGCCCAATGCAGCCCTGACAATCCCCTCCCTAATAGTGTAATGGCTCAGAGCATGATTCTAGAACCGATAGCTCAGGATCAAGCCCCAGGTCCTCACACTAGTTGTATGATTTGGGCTTTTGTGGGACCAGCTGTGTAAAGTTTTTAGCACAGTGCCTGGCATAGGAAGTGCTCTCTGAATGTTGGCTGCTCATCCATCATTGCGAGAAGACACATCTTAGCTGACTTCGGGCACCAGGAAAGGGAGTAGTAAGCACCAGAGGAACGAAAAGTCATGGACTATCCCAAGACCAAGGAGACCAGTAACGCAAGGAACAACAGACTCAGGACTGAAGGCTTTGGTTGGAATCTTTACTTTGCCATTTAATTCCAAGTGGACTTGAGCAAATAACTGAACTGTTCAGTTTTCTCTTCTGCTCGTTGGGGGTTGTCATGCCTTACTTTCTACATGAGGCTGTTAGAAGGTTAGACAGACCAAGCATGACCCTTCTAGCAGACACTCTTGGTTGCCTACCTAAGAGCCACTTACCCCAACTTCTTGATAACTGAACCCTGACTTTGTTCGGGTTCTGCTCTTCCCCATCGTCATTTCCTTTAGGGGATGTGCTCTGGCTGGTCTAAGCTCATAAAGGCAGCTCCATTCCTCCTACCAGTGACTGGTGGAAGTCAGGCATGTAACTCACTTCTGACCACTGGGATGTGAGGCCAGGTCCTCTTTGAACTTGGGGAAAAGATTTTCCTAATTTTAAAAAGATGCATAGGAAGAAATGGTATCTCCTCCCCCTGGACATGGTGCATCTAGATGTGATACTGGTCCTACTGCTGCAGGTGTCTTGCTACCATAGGGTGACACGCCTGAGCATGATACTAACTCTTGGAAGATGGCAGAGAAGAGGATGGAAAGCACCCGGGTCTCGGACAGTGTTTCTGAGCCACTTAATTAGCCAATCCTAAGATGTCCTATTTCTGAAATTCTTTGTTTAAGGGCAGTGGAGTCAGTGTGTTGTGCTGTTTACGTCTGAGAGTGCCGCAGTGTACCCCAGGTGATAGATCACTGTAAAGTACTATTTTATGAATCTGTGGAACTATTTTTTGCAGTGAATCCTCCAAATTCTCTGCATAAGTGAGAGAATAGCAACAAATTACCCAGCAAAACCCCAGCAGGTCATAGCACTCAGGTGACAAGGCGTAGATCAGTGATGCAGAATAGAATCTTGGTACAAAACCAGCCTAAATGAGCTTCACAGTTCATTTCCCTGTAATGATGTTCAGAACTCTGCTCCCCCATATTTTCATGTTCAACAAAAGAGTGTCCTAAAGAAATAACATATGATAAAGGAGCACATTCTGCCACTTTATGAAATCCATATGCCCTCTCCCTTGCCATCCAGATTTCCAAAGTTGACATTTACTGTGTATCAGAACATAGGCAAACCAACTGCGTGAAATCATCTGGAAGTCACAAGTCCATTGCTTCAGCTTTTTAAAAAGTGAAATAGAGAGATGCTGGCTGCAGCAAGTGTTCCGTTTTCTAAATAGAATGCTTGATTTGGCCAGGCCAGATATGACCTAATGACAGAGATTAAATTACATCTGAAAGGAACATAAATTAAGATATAAGTAGTAAAATTGCATGTTCTTGCTAAACTGAACCTATGACAGGATTTTTTTTTTTCTTCTAATAGCTGTTCACTCTTACTATTTTCCCTGGGTTGACAGCAAATAGTCAATATCTTCAAAATTATTTAAAATCCTGTGGGATTATGTTTGTTTTAAATTTTGTATTGGGAAGGCAGGAAACTGTTCCTGGTAAAGAATCGGGAAAATGTCACAGGGATAATGTCTTGATCGGAGTTGTGACTTTCAGTAATGGCAAAGCCTGCATTCATTACTGGCACCTAGTAAGTGCTCAACAAATATGTTTGAAAGAACTAAAGCACAGTATCCTGTTTATTCTAAGCAGAAGACCCTGAGTGTCCTCTCAAGGTGGCAGTTTAATGTTCTGTGAACAGGTCTGAGATGTAAATTGTAATAAAGTACTAGGATAAAATTTTTTTTTTAGGATAAATGTTATCTTTATTGGAAAACCTATGATTTTTCAAAAATATATGACAGTGATAATTGATGTCCCTGATGAGCCACAGGGATTCACAACCTCTAAATACCTTAAAAGGAAGCATTATTATAAAGAGCATGGAATTTTGAGTCCACAGAACTGGGATTCTGTCCCTGGCTTCTCCACGTAGTAGTTGCATGACCACTGGCAAGAAATTCAACATCTGCACCCATAGCTTCTTTTTTTCCCCAAAACAAACAACTTTTTATTGAAGTACAGTTGATTTACAATGTTGTATTAGTTTCAGGTGTATAGCGAAGTGAATATATATATATATATATATTCTTTTTCAGATTCTTTTCCATTATAAGTTATTATAAGATATTGACTATAATTCCCTGTGCTATACAGTAGGACCTTGTTGTTTATCTATTTTATGTATATTAATGTATATCTGTTAATCCCAAACTCCTAATTTATCCCTCCCCACATTTCCCCTTTGGTAACCATAAATTTGTTTTCTATGTCTGTGAGTCTGTTTCTGTTTTGTAAATAAGTTCATTTGTATCATTTTTTTAGATTCCACATGTAAGTGATGTCATATAATATTTACTTTTTCTCTGTCTGACTTACTTCACTTGGTACGATAATCTCTAGGTCCATCCATGTGGCTGCAAATGGCATTATTTCATTCTTTTTTATGGCTGAGTAATATTCCATTATATATATATATATATATATATATATATATATATTATATATATATATATATTATATATATATTCCATTATATATATCTATATATCACATCTTCTTTATCCATTTATCTGTCAATGGACATTTAGGTTGCTTCCATGTCTTGGCTATAGTAAATAGTGCTGCTATGAACATTGGAGTGGATGTACTTTTTTCAAATTAGAGTTTTCATCTCTTCCAAATATATGCCCAGGAGTGGGATTGCAGGACCATATGGTAACTCTATTTTAGTTTTTTAAGTAACCTCCATACTGTTCTCCATAGAGACCACACCATAGCTTCTTTATTGGCCAAATGGATGGTGACAGTAGTGCCTATCTTATAATGTGGTTTTGAGGATTAACTGAGATAATGCATGAAAAGCACTCTCCAAGGTGTCTTTGTCAGAATCACCCAAAATATAACAAATGAATGAATGAAGGAAGGAAGGAAAAAATGAGCTATGTTGTGATAGCTTTCAAATCCAATCTATGATACTAAAGCCTAGTTCTGTATGACCAATTCATGGATGACACATAACAGGAACTCAACTAACCAGACTCTGATTAACCAGAGTATGCTTCTATTACTGTGCTTACCTTATTGTGTCACCATTATTTGTTTGCAAATTTCTCTATAGCTATATTCATCTTTTTATCTCCAACAACCCAGCATTCGGCATATAGTAAGCACTTAATAAACATTTATCAAATAAGTGAGTGAGTGAATAAAGAATTTTCCCTGGGGTCAGAACTATTTTCTGTAAAATATTAAGTGATTGACAGGGGACCCATTGGTAGCTGCTAAGACAAGTCAAGATGAAGCCGCTACAGAAAGCCTTCTCTGAAGGCTAAAAACTACACGCTCCCACTGCTGGCCCTGCTGCCAGATGAAAACCACATCACGTGGCAATTTACATTGTGTTCTTCTAACATGGACAGATTCAAGACAGCCTGGCTCTTGCCATCTTATGGACCATTCTGCCCTAACACACTGGCTACTGTTCTTTCTATTGAATTGCAACTTCTTTTTTTCCTGGGTATCGATAAACAGCTGCAGAGTCAAATTAGTACTGTTTACTGTCAAATTAAGATGGAAACCGATCCTTTCTGTTCTTTGTTTACAGCGCCTGTATGGCTTGTCCCAAACCTCCAGAGTAACTAAATGCAAACGGATGGCTTCTGACGGTGGATGCTGTCCCAGATCAAACAGAAGGCAGATTTTGTTTGTCTTCTAAAATAAACTATCTTTTCAGGTTCATGGGCTCGGAATAACAGCTATCATATTTCTCCAGCTGGTTTTTATTCCTTTACTAATTTTACAGCTTGGTCTTTTAGAAGGAGAGTTCTGTCTTTGTTGCATTCCTATGGGGCTAGTTCTGTGTCAGGGGAACAGAATATTCGTAGAAGTTCAGGAAGCCGAGAGAGACAGAGAGAGAGAGAGAGAGAGAGAAGAGTGTGTCTGTGATTTGGATGCATGGATAATACTGTTCTGAAAACTCATCATGAAATAAAGTGTTTATTGTCAAAACCTAAATACTGTAGCAATCTCTAAATAATAGAATTTTAAAAATTCTGGTCTTACTACTTAACTTTTCTTTTCCTTCCAGAGTCTTTGCCATTTGCATATTCGATAAGCAGACCTGTAAGTTCCTCTAAGTTCTTTTCTTAAAATGTTGAACTAGATGGGTAGCACGACACTTAGAAACCATCTGCAGCTTGACATCACTTTGACTGATTCCACCACTTTGGGGGACAAGTTTTCAAACCAGCCAACGCACCGTCCTGCGGTGCCCTCTTCTCTGTTGTTCATCAGCCCGTTATGAAGAAGAATCTTGCAAGTTGTCTCACTGAAATCCAGACATGCTACTTCTGCTGCCTTTTCTGGGCGAGACAGGCAACCCTCACAACAAAGGGAATGATACTGTGCTCACATGAAGAGTTCTCATGAAACACAAGCTGCCTCCTGACAATGACAGCTTCTTTATTTCATGCTTGCAAACCACAAACCAAATTCCCAATCGTCTGATCTAGAATCTCACCCAAGAACACCACCGTGTTGATTGTTCTGCAATTAGTAGAATCTATCCTCTTACCCTTTATGAAAATGGGACCAATAATTTGCTAAATTCATTTACCATTCATTTCACAAAGAGTCATTTTACGTATGCTATATAATTTAATCTGCATGACAATTTTATAGGAAAAGTACCGTATTCCCACTTGATAAATAAACCATCACACAGGAGGTTAAATTCTAGAACAAGAGGTGACCTTCTTGTTTGCCATCCTAGTTCAGATCCTCCTGCCACCAGGCCCTGCCTTCCCTTCCCTGGAATTTGAAGCCTCAGACCTGGCTTTCAAGCCATCTCTAATGTGACCTCACTCTTTCACTTCAAATTTCCACTCTTCTAACACTTGAAGCTCCAGTCAAACTGAGTTACTCCCTGAGCCTAAAGACGTCTGTACAATCCTTCCTCCGTGTTCATGCCATTCCCCAGTCCTTGTCACATAGCCAGGTTCCAGCTAAAATATCTCAGCTTCCATGACCCTTCTCACATGGACACATACAGACACTCACTCAGAGCTGTTGCAATGGCTGCTCAGTCATTTGACAGTGAATAGAAGAGCACCTTGCTGGGAGGACCGTGGGCATTGCAGATGTTAAAGCCAGTGAGCTGAAGACTCCAGCTGAAGAAAATACTTAGAGGGCCCCCAGGGGCTGGGGCAGATCATCCAGGAAAACCAGGCTGAGCAGACATGGGGCTTGCATTGGTTTCGTTCTCTCATTGGTGTTACACCTGGGGGCACGGATCTTTCCACCATCTTTAGTGCATCTGATACAGTAGAAAATATCAAATTCATATAGTCTTTGGCAGAAAGACAGTCTTCCCCTGCCAGAATCAAGTGGGAAGACTGCAGCTGGAACACTTACTATTAATACAGTATCACAGGTAGTCAACTACCTGAAGGCAGAAGTCGCAAGGTGAGTTTAGATGAGGACAAGTGGATCGAGGTTATAGTACACATTCCTTGAAGATCATGGGGGCCAGTCAAGGTGAGACTGAAGCCTCCTGGAGCACCAGGCTAATGAATGGGTACTCTTTGTATGCTTCTGGGTGGGTGATGGTGAGCCCTTGAAGGTTTCTGAGCAGGGGAGTGATGTGATGAACACAACGTTTAGGAAGGTTAATCTGGTCATTCTATGGAAAAGGAAATTGTACACGCCATATGCTCTGACTTCTTCACAGTTGGAAATCCTGACTATTCTGTGAATCTTCTCACTTCTTATTCACCTACACTCATCACAAGTTATAAGGAAGCCTGGGATGCAGTTCCAACGTCCTTTTTTCTTGCTGTTTTCTTAACTTTTTTTTGTGAACAATATATCCACACTAGTTCTAGTTATGAAAAACAATGGCTATGGTCGAGTCACACAAGTTCCTAAAAAATGGAAGAAACCTCAAGTTAGGGACCTGAATCTGGTGTAGTACAAATTTCGTCGTTGTCATGTTAATCACCATCATCATCGTCATCACCATCATCACCCTCACCATCATCCTCATTATCATCATCCAACATCACCATCACCATCATCATCATCATAATCACCATCATCACCATCATCCTCATTATCATCATCCATCATCATCACCCTCACCATCATCCTCATTATCATCATCCAACATCACCATCACCATCATCATCATCATAATCACCATCATCACCATCATCCTCATTATCATCATCCATCATCATCACCATCACCATCATCCTCATTATCATCATCTATCATCACCATCACCATCATCATCATCATAATCACCATCATTGCCATCATCATCATCATCATCCATCATCATCACCATCATCATCATCACCATCATCCTCATTATCATCATCCATCATCACCATCACCATCATCATCATCATAATCACCATCATTGCCATCATCATCATCATCATCCATCATCATCACCATCATCATCATCACCATCATCCTCATTATCATCATCCATCATCACCATCACCATCATCATCATCATCACCATCATCATCATTATCATCATCCATCATCATCACCATCATCCTCATTATCATCATCCATCATCACCATCACCATCATCATCATCATCATCACTATCATCACCATCATCATCATTATCATCATCCATCATCATCACCATCATCACCACCACCACCATCATCATCATCCATCATCATCACCATCATCATCATCATTATTATCACCACTAACTAACTATTGAGCATTCACTCTCCCCACTAGGTACTTGCTATGGACTCATTTATTCCTTATCATACTATAAGCTAGAGGAAAGTGGCTGACCTTTACACTTGATCACCACAACATTTTGATTCCAGGTTCTCTTTGGTGTGTGTCTAGTCCAGGACCAGAATAGAATTTTCAACCTGCATGCTGGGAACCAGCTCAGGGCTCAAGCTGGTTATAATCTGGAATTCTTGTTTGCTTCACTCTTTGGTCCCAATCGATATTCAGATCTGGAATTCTTTCTTTCATCCTTCAAATATTTTGTGAGCATCTGCTATGTGCCCAGCACTTTGGTGAACAAGACAGATGTGTTTCCTGCAAGCATGGGTGAGTTTTGCTTGGAATGCTTGAAGGTACAAGTTTCACCCCCCACTATGATAACAAAGAAACCTGGGTATAAGACTTGGCTCAGATGCTAATTATTCTGGGACCTTGGCCAAGCATCTAAATCTCCCTGAGCCTCAGTTTCCTTGTGGTTAGAAAGACAGAATTCACCTGGAGACTCTCAGTTCTTCATCAGAGTCTGGTTTTCAGAGTTTAAAAACTGAAGTTATGTTGCAATCAGATGTCTTTCTGTCTCCCCATCTAGGCCTTTCTACTCTCCAGGGCTGAACAGTTTAGCCATCAGTGGAGCGAACATGCCACATTGCAAGCCCTTCCTCACTGAGGTTAATTGGAGTCATTCTTGTCTTGGCCTCCCCACATCCCATGGGGGCCTGAGAGGTCCAGCCTGGCTATTTGCTCAGTGTCACTCTGAATCTAAACCTGTTCCTTTTTAACTTGATATTGTGTCTCTGTTTACTTTACCCAATAAGCAAATCATTTCCTTCATAAAAAGCTCATTTTGCAGATGAGGTGGGATTCAGAAAAGGGCGATGCCGGTCATTTTTCCTGACCTCTTCCATTAGCTGAAGTACTTGCTGAGAGGTGATGTCATTCCCTGAAACAGAGGCTAGACATACAGGGATAAACAAAGTTGCTCTTCTCCTCCCATTGGAAGAGACCATGCCAATGGAGTTACGCTGGGTTCTTCAGAAAAGGGAACCCAGGAACTCAATACCAGGCTCATTATATAGACCCCACAAAGTCTCTTTGAACGTAGGACTATTGACCTAGAGCATGCTATTAAACTGGAAACAGGATTAAGTAAGGCAGTTGCAAATCACAAAGCACTTGAGCTGTCATTTATTTTCACCCTTCTCTCCTTCCAAATGAGCACGCAATTTCCTTTGTGCAATGGCATTTGGCATATGCCAACCCAAAGCCATTTTGATTTTTCCTATTCTTCTGTGGTTTCAGCCATGCATCAGAGGCCTATATTTTTCCTTTTTGCCCACATTAAAAAAAAAATTCATAGTAGAACAAGAAGTTGATGGGAAGACTGGAACTCTTTCACTAAGAGGCAAGAGGAAAAGTATGAAGTATTCAAAGAAGATATTTAACACCTTGGGCCCGCCATTATGTTCTGTGAGCCTCAGTTTCCTCCTTCAGAAAATGGGATGAAAGATGCTTCCAGAAAGCTGGAGACACTTCAAGGAGATACTCTATATAAAACACATATTCATTCATTCAACAATTAGTAAGTGCCTACTCTGTTCTACACCGGGATGACTTTTAACCCCCTCAAAAACATGAGAATGCAGACCTAACTACCAATCCTATTAAAATAGTACAAGAATTTGTTTCGGAAAATCACTGGATTTTCATAGCCTTTTTCTCTTTATCTTTTTCCCTTCCCTCCCATCCCAAACTTCAGTGTGAAGAAAAACCTCCTCCTTCAATGGCTCCAACTCAACTCCCTTCTCCATAAATCATTCCTTGAATCCAGGAAATCAGACTCGGAAAAACTGTCTTGGAGAAAAGACACATATGAGAAAAAAAAATGGGTGACTTTTGACTGATTCGGTTCCCAGTAAAAACTCGAAGGGTATGTTCATTCAATTCCACAAGCATCTAGTAAGTGCCTATTAGACACACAGCCATGCCATGTGGTAGCTCGGAAAGAGCTGGGTTCTAGTTGGCATTCCATCACTAATTGATTCCCGACACTGGCCAATTCCAATTCTATTGCCTCTCTGGACCTCCTTCTCTATAAGGGCGGCTGGAGTAGATGGTCATTAATGACCCTTCCAACACTAACGTTTTATGATGCTGGTGAGTGCAGGGAAAGGAACTGAAAAGTAGCTCCTGCAAAAATGGAACAGCTTTGCCACTTCTGTTCTTTATTTAACCACAATCACTTAAATTATTTAGAACATATTTCCATGTTGAGGTCTAATTACAGAATTTTCTAATTTTCTTTTTTTTTTTTTTACTGCTGTTGTTGCTGTTTGAATCAAACTTGTTTTGCTCTTTGCTTCGGGTGGAAATTTTTAATGCTGAGTGTGTTTTTATGAGTGTAAGCGAGATTTAGATTCAGCCCCTCTGCCCCGCTATGGAGGTCCCTGAAATTTACAGGGGAAGAAAAAAATCTAGTCACTTCGAATCTAGGTCAAACCAAATTTTAATATCCAAAGAATTTAATCAGAAAGCTGGAGTCTACATTACTGTTTTAAGATACCAGATTTGGCAAGTGTTCTATTTTGTTATGAAGGACCCTACCCATCTCAAGGCTAATGCAGTACATATTAGCATTCAGGACCTCAGCAAATCACATATTGTTTTGAACTTAACTCTATATATCCCAGCATTTGTTAGATAAAGGACTCTCTGCTTCAGAGGTAGTCTCCTAGGTCATATCATATTTATTTCTCTAGTTTAGGGTATTTCAAGAGTTAGTTATCAATTGATTCAACGCATTCCAAAAGTAAATGTGATAATATCTCATTAATTCAGACCTCACTAATTTAGACTTTGTGCACCTTGGGGGCACATAGGCAAACCTAAGCCAAACAGTAGTGTAAATGACATTTAAGAAATTTTTAACGTTCTTAAGAAGACATAGTTTTAAGTACATTAAAAAAAAAACACAAACTCTTGCATTTAAAAAACAAAAAAGGGTGCTACATACAAATGATCCTAAGTTAATTTCCAAAGCTGACACAGTAGCCCCTCTTTGCACAATATATTTTTGGCCATTATTTGTGACACAGTTTCTAGTAGAAATCATTTTTTTATACATTCTGCAATTCTAGCTTTTCCCTTTCTGGGTGTACTGGTGCCGCAACTTAGTACAAAATTAATAATATCACTGCTACAGAATATACCATGTTGGAAAATGTGACATGTTTGATCACAGTGTGAAATTTGCTTTCTATGACTCACCCCAGGGTAATGATGAAAGCATTTGTGGTGGGAAGAATATCTGAGTTGAGTTTGGGTAAACGCAGAAGGAACGCATGTTGTCAAAGAATTGACTCAGTCATCTCATTATGAACAAAGTAAGGCCCAGAGAGGCAAACTGATGCAGCTCCCTCCTCAGTTTAGCAGGAAGTGGAGCAATATGTAGAAAGTATGGCTCTTGACTATGGGTTCAGGCTTTTTCACTACCCAGTCTTTATGTGCTGAAAGGGGGAAACCTCACTGGAGCCATCTTGCTCTGTCATAAATGCTCTTATGCTGACCCGCTGCCTTCACACCAAGCAGCCACAGAATCCCTTGTTGAAGTTACACTGAGGGCCTGCCTACAGAGTTGTTCAATTTCCCCCGAAAACCATGTACTTAGCCTCTAGGTTTGTTTTTGTTCCAAGGCATCTGACTCAGTGGCAGGCCCATAGAGACACAATGTTTAGGTAGGGGTGGGGAGGGTAGAGGAGATAGATCTGTCTATCTATCTCTATTTATATAGAGATAGATAGATAAAAATATATCCTGCCACATTATCGAGCCTGACCCTTCCGCCCATTTCCACCCCCTGCTTACTGGTAAACCAAGGGTAAGTGTGTATTTTAAGGAGAATGTACTGAGGGATCACCAAAGCAACCTGAACTTAAGTTGAGCTGAGAACCACAGGCCACAGTAACCTGATTCTTGGAATGTTCACCACTGATCTTGGCAGCCGTTTTCTTTCTGGTTTGTGATTTTCAATAAGATCCCAAACAACCAAAGAGGGGAGGAAAAAGAAAAAAGAACAAGCAAAGGGAGAAAAATCCCTAACCTTCCCAAACCAGCCATTTATCACAGTCATTGACACAACGACCTCAAGGGAGGTCACCACTACTTAGGAATTGGCGATGGTGCTGTGATGAGCGCTGAAAAGGGCATTTTTGGCCGAACAGACCAATTAGCCAATGATCGTATCCACTTCCGTGCTCCTTCCTGAATTTCTTAAACATGTGTTTCTTGGAATCCACCTCTATTGCCACATAGACCCAAGTGACAAATCATCAACCCCCAAGAGCCAGGGCTCTGCAGCAAACCAGCAGCACACACTGCAACTTGCCAGAGGGCAGGAGGGAGCGATAAGCCAGACTACCAAATTTGGTTAAAAAAACCCCAAAAACCTGTTTGTATTGGCTGAGTAGTATATTGCAAAACACAGTGGTGGCACTTACTTCTTTGTAAAATGTTCTGAGGTCTATTACACTTAAGAGGAAGCCTGGTGAGAGGGAAGGTGTCGTCAGGGGCAGGCTGGCCAGCTCCCAGAGAAGCAGTAGCCGATGAAGCTCCAGCCGTCCACACACTGGTCCTCAGCCCGGTGGGTGCAGCAGTTACATTTAGCCCACACGTACCCAGATACGAAAGATGAGTTTCTTACAGGCAGGTGTTTGATAATCAAACACATAGGAGGCTGATGTAGAAACCAGAAGCTAGTCTGGACCTGACATGCTCTCTCCCTTCCCATCCCTGTCTGGAATGGTCCTCCAGTGATGAGATGCCAAAGTCTTCCACTTACACTTTTAGATATGTGATGTTGGGAGGACTTTTCCTCAGATTGGCTTCTGGCTCCACACGTTTATACCTGGCTTCTCCTCCAGTCTCATCCTACTGGTGCCAGGCACCTTAGGACACAGTCAAAATGAGATGATTTTTTAAAATTAATTAATTTATTTATTTATTTATTTTTGGCTGTGTTGGGTCTTCGTTTCTGTGCGAGGGCAAGTGGGGGCCACTCTTCATCGCGGTGCGTGGGCCTCTCACTATTGTGGCCTCTTTTGTTGCGGAGCACAGGCTCCAGACGTGCAGGCTCAGTAGTTGTGGCTCACGGGCCTAGTTGCTCCGTGGCATGTGGGATCTTCCCAGACCAGGGTTCGAACCCGTGTCCCCTGCATTAGCAGGCAGATTCTCAACCACTGCGCCACCAGGGAAGCCCAAAATGAGATGATTTTGACCCTACACCTTCAGGCCATGATGGGGGGCAAGTCCACCCAGCGGGTAGTAGGATTTTCCCTGACGTTCCTACATGAGGAGGGTTTGCAATAACATGATCGTACATGGGTATGATCGACAAACTACACTAATATACACCCAAGAAACCTGAACTTATGTATCCCCAATGCAATTGCCCTTTATCCAGGTCCCCCAAGTGCCCACGGCCACTCCAATGTCACCTGACAGGGAGGGAGGTATTGGAGGGAAGGTTGGGGAGAAAAGACAGAAATCTTGACTACCTTAAAATAGCTTACTTCTGCCAATTTTACAAAGACGTACGAGCACTAGGGCCTCTCGCATGCAAGCGGGGGAGGGAGGTCCTAAAACTTAAGCCTCATCAGCTTCATAGTAAATCCAGGCCTTAAATCTGGACATGCCAGACCTGTTGATAAAGCTCAGTGCAATCCCCTCCTCCCAGAAGGCTGGCTCATCTGATGTCTGGGTTGAGGAACTGATCTTCTAGGTCTGTAGCTAGCGGATGGAGGCGGGGGGCGTCCTGGATAATCCTTAAAATGAATCCATATGTTGCTGGATTTGTCGGATGAGTGGGGAGGAGGGTGAGGAACCAAGACCAGCAAACATCTATATTCAGGGGTTGATTAGCATCGTGGGGGAAGGAGACCAGCAAGCAGCCTGGCGTGGAGTGTGGGAAGCAGGGGATGGGGGATGGGGAGGAGGACGGCACAGAGACACACACATACATATGTACACACCCACCAGGCCCAAATGTGCGGAGCCAGTGGCTGCCACGTGAAGCTGGAGGGGGGCATTGCTGAAGGACTTGGTAAGCCATGGACACTCCGATCATCACCTGGTCAAGCCCCAGGTGACTGGGTGTGTGACAAAGAGTAGGGTAGCAGCCCTTTCCCATCTAAACAGAACGCTCATGGCTCTGGCAGCTTAGGACCCGCCACTCTCCAAGGAGATGGCCCTGAACGTGGACGGTGGTGTTCCCGAGGTGGTGCAGGCAGTGGGGGAGAGGCAGCTCAGGAGGCCGGGCACAGAGGGCACACCATTGGGAGGGCCTTGATGGGGAGAGGGAGGAGGTGGAGGACACCATGTGCTGACCACCGCTGGCACATGTGACACATCCTCCCAGGATCCCCAAAGTGACTGGGTGGGGCTCTGCAGAGCGCGGAGACCCTTGTGAGCAGGTGAGGGCAAAACCTAGCTCAGATCGCATTGTTGTCATTGAGACCTGGGGAGATGGGAGTTCCATTTCACAGACATTAGCATCTTAGCCTGCTTTTTAGAAGGAACCCATCTAGGCAACATTATTGCTCTGATTTTGAAGGTTGAGGAAGGATAGGGCAACCTCAGGCCCATCCGTTAGGGGTGAGAGGGTCAGATGAGAATGAGATTCTACTTATGTATTTATTCGTTCATCCATTTAATACTTGTTGAGCTTCTACTATATGCAGGCACTGTTTGGGGGTAAAATAGAGAGTTCCAGCTGATAGACTGTCGAGGGAACTGGCCATCTCTGAGTTAAGGCATCTCTCCATCTCACGGGAGCTGGTGTACAAACCAAGTGGGAGGGCACACCACCCAAAGGTCAAGGTTGTGGACTCTGGGGCCAAATGACCTGGGCTTAAACTCATAGCCAACCTTTACCAGCTGTGAGAACTCAAGCAAGGTACCTCGTCTCCCCCAGCCTCCACTGTTGTGGTCCTTACCTGTAAAATGGGAATAATAGTATTTGCTTCCAGGGTAATTTTGAGGATTAAAATGTAGACTCCACAGAAGTGTTTAGCATCATGTCTGGTGCACAGGAAAGGCGAGGGGAGTGTGAGCTCTTCACAGTATATTCGTATGAGGATTATTCTCTCCTTGTCCCCGTTTGGGAGTGGTTCAACAGCACAGAGCTGTGAGCCAGACCGGCACACACAGGATACAGGAAAGAAAGCACAGGCTTCCACAGGCAGCAGAAGACAGCACTGGGGCCACAGTTACCCCAGAGCATGCTGACAGCAGCTGCGGGGACCTGGGAAAACGCTCCACCTCATCAGAGAAGGAAACTGGCAAATGCCATGAGGGAGATGAGAGCTGCACACACGAGCACTCAGACGACATCTTCTGGAGACTAGAAGGAAAACTAGAGGAGGGAGCTTTTGAAAGACTGAAGGACGGCTGAGGTTCCCATAGTGACAGATGGAGAAGTGAACTCTGCTGGATTGCATTTCTCCCTCCAGGCTGGAGGCTGGGGAACTGCGGGCGACAGCAGAAGTATCCTCCTCTCGGTAGGCCTGGGAAGGGAGGAGGCATTGGCCGGGGATGAATTCACCTGAAGGGTGAATAGGAGTTTTCTAGGTAAGACACCAGTGAAAGGAGACATCAAAGTCTAGGAAGAGGAAAGAAGCAAATGAGAATGAAGTTGGAAAGTTAAATCGGAGGCAAATTGAGAAAAGCCTTCTATGCCAAACCTACCCAATCTCGCAGTTTGGGAGGCCCACGGGAGGTTTATAAGCCAGAAGTAAAAAGCAGGTAGGACAATCAGGCACGCATTTATTAAAGGTTCCCTGTGGCAGTGTGGAGGGTAGATGATGGGGGTGCTGGAGGGGGAGGATTGGGTGTGGGCAGTTATCCGACAAGGTCAAAGTTAACAATATTCATGTACCGAGGGCTACCCAGTTGGCCCGTGAAGATGCACTTTTTCTCTCTCTGCAGGTTTTCTAATCTCCTTTCTTTCTCCACATGCTAATAGTTCCTTATGGTTTCCTCCTGCAGGGAGCATCTCGCTCCTCTGGTTCTTCATCCTGGGGGTACATAAGAGACCAGATCGGTGTCTAGACTTTGCAGAAGTCTAGAAGAATAAAGGAGCATTCAAACCAAATAAGATGAAAGAACAATTTATTTTGAGGCTATCTTTCTAATATCTTAAATATCAGGGTGAGCTAGATGGGGGCCCCTGGGACTCAAGTTGTGTTTATGGGCTGACCTAAGACACTAAGAGATGATTTGAAAACGTTAAGAAATGCTCCTCCTTGCCAGGTTGATCCCCTTTACCAAAATGATTTACTAGAATGGAAACAAGAAGAAACGTTGACCTCGGCTCTTTGCCTCCTTTTTTTGCGTGTAACCACATGGACCTGAGGAGGAGGTGGGGGACGAGAAATGTCTTTTGTCGGAAGCATAGTCCCTGGAGCTCCCCTCCCCCAGCCCCTCCCCAGGCGTCTTCCTCCTCAGCCCTCCTGCCCCCTCGCTTCCCCAGACACACCTTGCTCCTTCTCGCTTCCCCATCATGGCTTCCACCCTCGGCGACATGGGAAATGCCTTCATCCTCCTCATCCTTTCCATCCCTCCGGGTCCAGAGCACTCTTCTCACCTTCCACTGGCCTCCCCGAATCAAGCCAGTCATCACCCAACGTGAAAATAGCAGTAAGGACAGTCACCCGTGCGGAGCCCCACAGGCCAGACACTGTGAGCCCTGGGCTCAGCCGTGCACTCACTCATTCTATAAAAAGTAAGGAGCGTTTGATAGTGTCTGGCCTTACATTTAGATCTTTAATCCATTTTGAGTTTATTTTTGTGTATGGTGTTGGGGAGTGTTCTAATTTCATACTTTTACATGTACCTGTCCAGTTTTCCCAGCACCACTTATTGAAGAGGCTGTCTTTTCTCCACTGTATATGCTTGCCTCCTTTATCAAAGATAAGGTGACCATATGTACGGAGTTATTTGTAGTGAGGTGGATGGAGTTAGAGTCTGTCATACAGAGTGAAGTAAGTCAGAAAGAGAAAAACAAATACAGTATGCTAACACATATATATGGAATCTAAGGAAAAAAAAAAGGTCATGAAGAACCTAGTGGCAAGACGAGAATAAAGACACAGACCTACTAGAGAATGGACTTGAGGATAGGGGGAGGGGGAAGGGTAAGGTGTGACAAAGTGAGAGAGTGGCATGGACATATATACACTACCAAATGTAAAATAGATAGCTAGTGGGAAGCAGCCGCATAGCACAGGGAGATCAGCTCTGTGCTTTGTGACCACCTAGAGGTGTGGGATAGGGAGGGTGGGAGGGAGGGAGATGCAAGAGGGAAGAGATATGGGAACATATGTATATGTATAACTGATTCACTTTGTCATAAAGCAGAAACTAACACACCATTGTAAAGCAATTATACTCCAATAAAGATGTTAAAAAAAAAAAAAAAGTAAGGAGCGCCTATGACAGGCCAGGGGACCAGCCAGGAGCAGGGATTCGGCAATGCACGGGACAGGCTGGGGCCCTGTCCTCGCTGGGCTCTGCAGCGCTTCATAGCATCCCAGGGACCCTGGGAATAAATAGGCTGTCCTGTTCTTTACAGATGGGTTAATGGAAGTTCAGCCAGCCGGAGCATCTTCTCCAAGGCTGTACAACTGGTAATCGGGGGATAAAGCTTTAGACACTGGTCAGTGTGATGCATGGCTCTCCAGCTTTGGACACACGGGTCACCTCCTACAGCATCTGTAGGGGCACCGTGTCTGACCTCCAGTGCCTACGATGTTTTCTCATTGTTTGGTGTGTGTTGAATGCAGCTCCTTAACTGAGATCATTTAAGGTAGGGGCCCAATCATTTGTGTCATTTTTCCCTATAGCACTTGGTACCAGGCTGAGCCCTAAATACTTGGGGAGTGAGGCCAGGCAGGCCTTATCTGGCTCCCCAGCTCCTGTCTCAGGTTTTACCCATAAATTCCGCAGCAGAGGGAGGGTCAGTGGGGCTCCTGGATTCTGAGACATATCAGGCTGCTCTCCATGTCCCACCATCTTCAAATCCTCCTACGGACCTTCTCTTGCAGTAGGAGGACTTGCTAATCCACTCGATATCCAAAATCTTCTAAATGTGATATTTAATCATGTCATGTATTCCAAAGATACTGTGTGTTCTTTTTTTCATTTCTCATGTAAATAATGAATAACAAATAAATCACACAGCACTGGTCCCGTGCCAGGCATTGTTCTAAAACATGGTGCTTGATATTTCGGGGGCTCTCGCCTTCTGAGATGGCCCACACTCTGTCTGTGGAGTGTGTGTCTCTCTAAATAAATCCACTTCTTACCTATCAAAAATAAATGAAGTAAAACAAAACAGCGTGCTTTGTTGGACAGAATCAGCATCACTCGGGAACCTGTTAGAAATGCAAACTAAAGGGACACTCTGGGGTGAGGGTAGGGATCCAGCAATCTGTGTTTTAACAAGATTCCAAGTGTACTGAAGCTGAGAACCACTGTCCTAAGGGCTTTTCGTGTGTAAACTAACTCCCTGAACTCCCATTCCAACCCTCTGAGGTAGGTTCTATTGTTAACTCCGTTTTGGAGCTGGGGGAACTAAGGTACAGAGAGGTTAGGTAACTTGCTCAAAGTCACACAGCCAGGGAGGGTGGAGTTTCCAATCCCTCAGCGGGGGAGAGGGCTTGACCTCAGGGAATTTGCGGAGCTGATGGTGACATCTGTCTCACCCCTGGAAAACATATCTGGAGACAAGAGGCTGGTGGGCACAAGACAGGGCCACCCTAGGACTTTGGAGGCCTAGGGACGTGCCAGGTTTCCTGGGGGTCATGTGGACCTGTGAGCTGTCACTGGCCCCAAGACCCTGAAGAACAATTTGACTAAATGTGTCTGAAGATGGAGCTGTAGCAAAAACAAAGCGCTTTAAAAATCATTCTCGGGCTTCCCTGCTGGTGCAGTGGTTGAGGATCCGCCTGCCAATGCAGGGGACACGGGTTCGAGCCCTGGTCTGGAAAGATCCCACATGCCGCGGAGCAACTAGGCCCGTGAGCCACAATTACTGAGCCTGCGCGTCTGGAGCCTGTGCCCCGCAACAAGAGAGGCCGCGACGGTGAGAGGCCCGCGCACCGCGATGAAGAGTGGCCCCCGCTCGCCGCAACTAGAGGAAGCCCTCGCACAGAAACGAAGACCCAACACAGCCAAAAATAAATAAATAAATTTATTTAAAAAAAACAACAACAAAAAACAAAACTCTTTTGATCTGTACTTAACATTAAAAAAAAAAAAAATCATCCTCTGCCATTTGTAGTTATTATAAAATATTGGCTTTATTTCCTGTGTTGTACCATATATCCTTGTAGCTTATTTTTTAATTGAAATATAGTTGATTTACAATATTTTGTTAGTTTCAGGTGTACAGAAAAACAGTTCAGTTATATACATATAAAGAACTAGAAAAGAATATATATATTTTTTCAGATTCTTTTCCATTATACGTTATTACAAGACATTGAATATAACTCCTTAATTATATTTCTTTTTAACCCGTCCAACATTTGGAACATTAATACCACCTGTCAATCATGTTTTCTTCTTATCATGTTACGTGATGTATCAGTTCATTCTAATGTGCAGGCCTGGCTGTATCGAAGGGCTTGTCCTGACCTTAGGGAGGTTGAGGATGTCAAGTTGAACACATTTGGCAGGAAGCTGTGATTCCACTGACACATCCAACCAACACTCCAAGTAGGTGAGTTTATGGGTGTGTGATGGGAAGGGGTACTGGGGAGACGTTTAGTTATCCCCAGATATCCCTTTCTCACTCATGACACTGAGATGTCACCCTCAGATTCACTCCTTTGGACCTTGAAGAATTTTGGATTTCTCCAATCCCCTGTGACAGTGCAAGGGTCTCTGGCTATGACTGGAAGGGGCAGTTATCCAGCTGGGAGTACAGTCTCTGGGGACTAGACCACTGGGGAGGGACCGAGGAATGAATGGAGCAAAAAGAGAGAGAGAAACAGGGAAGCATTGAAGGGGAGGCACCAAGGACTATTCCACCAGCCCCCCAGGTTTCTTCTTCTTTATGACCAGGTAGAAACAGCATCCTCCCGAAGGATGCTGGATGGACAGCATATAAGAGCGCACAGGTAAGTGCACAGGTAAGCACACTATGCGCTACATAAGCACTGTGCTGATGCTTCACAGGCACTAGCTAATTTAATCCTCGCAACAACCCCGTGAGAGTGTCACTATTATTATTTCCATTTTACAGATGGAGAAACTGAGGCACAGAGAGGCTAAGTGTTACACCCAAGTTACACAGCTGTGTGACAGAGTCAGGAGCACAGACAGCTTGACTCCAATGCCATGCTCTGTGCCATCACACCAGAAATATGGTCCTTACCCCATAACACACACACACACACACACACACACACACACACACACACACACACACGCTCTTGGAGGATTGTCAGGGAACTCCTGCTTTCAAGAACTGCTAGTTGCCACGTTCTGCCTTTTAGAGCCAATGAGACAATAAGAACTTGTTGGTCGTGTGTTAAGAGCGCTTATTTGATACTAACATAGTAGATTTATTCTCTGTCACTCCAGAGCACAGAACTAAAACTGAGAGGGGGGATGTACAGGAGGCAGACAGTGGCTCAACAGAGGCTGTGTCATAAGACAAAAGGGCTGTGGTAGGTAACGAGCTCCCCGTGAGTGGAAGTGTTACAGCTTGAGCAGTCACAGGCCAGGGAAGGTCTATACCCCAGGGACAAGGTTGGAAGAGACCAGAATCAAAGCCCCCTACTCCTCGCCCCCAATCCCTGGCAGTCAATCCCAACATACTTCTCCAGATCTGCCATATCCAAGCAGTGTGCCCACCCAGCAGGAGATGCCTGATGAATATTTAATACCATCTTCATAGACTTTCTGGGAGGAATTTAATAAAAACAGCAAGCATTCATTCTTTTTGTCTCCTAAGGGTAAGTCCATTCTAACCTGCCCAGTCACCCTTTCTGTTCTCTGTCTGCTTGCAGAGAGCCCTATGGGGATTCAGGCTTATTAAAAAAAAAAAAAAAAGCACATGTATAATAGGGTCTATGTCTTTGCCTCCGCAGAGGAAATGCTCTGTGTTACTGTAAATAATAATTTGCAGGTCAGTGAGGGTTGTTAAACGTCCCTGATGCTTTTTCTCACTTCCCTCCAGACTTTTGTAATTACTACTGCTCTGAACCCAGCTGGCAGAGATGCATATTTCTCTGTCCAGGAAATGACAGCAGTGTGGTAACCTCTTCTCACTGTGGCAAAAGCCTGTATGACTGTGGATCGGACCTGTCCTGAACCATTCACATCTCTGCATGAAAACAGCCACATGGGAACCGAGCAAGCTGTTGCCCAAAAGACCCAAGGCATGGCAGCTGGGTTCTAAAGCTGGCTGTGCCACTATGTGCGTGACTTCAGACCAGGCACGGAAACTCCTGGGCTTCTGTTTCTTCACCTGCAAAGCTGAGAACACAATAGTTACACTGACCAAGAAATATCATTGCTATGAGAATTCATGCTTTTATCCAATATTTCATTCTAAGTCTTTGTGGATCGTCGCTAAGGGCCAGGGGGCCAGGCACATTGTAGTCCCTGGGGAGGGGAGGATGCAGTCATAAACAAAATGGGCAAAAGTCTCTCTGCCCCTGAAGCTCCACTGGGGGAAGCAGAGAAATAAGGGAATAAGCCAAACATACAGGATTTCTAATGGTGTTAAGTGCTTTGGTGAAAAGTAAAGCAGAAAAGGGAGGTGGGAAGTGCTGTGCAGTAATTGGGGAGGGCATCTCAAAGAGGCTGCAATTGGGAGACTTGGACCCAAAGGAGGTAAGGGAGTGGGTCCAGGGAATATTTGGGGGAAGAGCATTCCAGGTGGTGGGAATGGCAGGGGCAAAGGCCCTGGAGCAAGTGTGAGTCTGCAGTTCAAAGATGATGTGGCCAGAGTGGCTGGAGCGGAGGGCGTGAGCTGAGCGGTCACTCTGAGGTCCCAGGGAAGCGGGACCAGACAGGGTAGGGCTTTGTAAGGCCTTTGACTTGAACTCTGATTGAGACAGGAGTCGCTGGAAGGTTTGGAGCAGAGGAGTGACACAGTCTGACTTGAGTCTGAAAAGAATCTCTCCAGCTGCCGTGTTTAGAAAAGAGAATCCAGTGAAAGAATATTTGCCGAGGGGTTTTGAAAAGCACAAAGCACAACAGGGAGATGAAGTCCAGGGAAAACTTCAGCTCTCCAGACCCCTCAGGCATCAGTAGTTCCGGAGACCTAGTGTGGATTAGATATGACCACCCAATCACTGTCACTTTCCCTGTTGAGAAGGGGAGTTCATTTTCTCCTCCCCTTCAATCTGGTTGGTCCTGCAACGACTTACCAAATAAAATACAGTGGGACTGATGCCGGGTATTTTTTAAGGGACAGGCAATGCAGGAGCAGGACCCAGGGCTCCACCACTCGGGCCAGAGTTCCATCATCAGCTTCACTGAGCACAATTCTCCACTGTGATCTGTAAGTCCCCAGTGAGTCCAGGGATCCCCTGAAACACCTTCCTATAAGGGATGGGGAATCCCGGGGGAAATGCTTTGTTTGGTCCCACTACTTACCAGCCTTATGATATTGCACAAGTCTCTTGGGCTGCCCGAGACTAATTTATTCAGGGTAATAAGTTCCACTATCCAAGATCACTATGAACAATCAATAAGAGAATACATGAGTACCTAGCTCGGTATCTGGCACTCATTCAATTACCATCGTTCCTCACAGATGTAGGAAAAAAACTTATGGTTACCAAGAGGGAAGAAGGGGAAGGGGTAAATTGGGAGATTGGGATTGACATGTATACACTACTATATATAAAATAGATAACTCATAAGGATCGACTGTAGAGCACAGGGAACTCTACTCTATACTCTGTAATGACCTGCATGGGAAAAGAATCTAAAAAAAGAGTGGATATGTGGATATGTATAACTGATTCACTTTGCTGTACACCTGAAAATAACACAACATTGTAAATCAACTATACTCCAATAAAAATTAATTTTAAAAAATTACCATCATTCTTTTGTTGTGCCCTGTATCAGGCTTAACCCTATAGGGCTGGATAAAAACCTTTCTTTCTCCTTGTGACTTTACGTACTTGATTGGAATATTCCACCTCTAGACCCTCCCCTCTGGAAAGTGATCGCAAAGGCAGGAGACTGTCCAGGGAAGGCATCTGCTAAAATGTGTATACATGGTGGAAGGGGTTATAGAGAGATCCCGGCCAGAACAGAATCCAAGTTTGCTGAGTCCTGTTTATAGGACTCTTTGCTGGGCAAGGGCTTCCCTGGGGATGTGGAAGAAGCCTGGTTTGCCAGAGAGTGAAAGTTTGAAGAGGGGATACCTCTAGGAGCCAGCAATGAGATGTAAATGCTTCCCATCCCACGCCTCCCTTGTCAGTTCCCAAGGACTGTGAGGCCCCCATACTTGTTTTGGAGAGAATTTTAGTCCGTGCTCAGAGGAAAAAAAGAGAGAGAGAGAGAGAGAGAGAGAAAGTCAGTAAATCAATAACAGATTTTCCTTCCCATCAGTTGGTTTCAAGGTTTGAGCCAATGTCAACCGATCTAGAATTTCGAAGTTGTAAATAAAAAATTGAATGGTAAGATTTTTATCTGAACCACCTCATGAAAGGCACTATTCAGAGTACTGGTTTATCACACTCCTCACGTAGTCTGAGCTAAGGTATGGGTGCAGCAGTGCACACCAGTCCAAGAAATGCAGTGAGAAAGTTTTCACTTCTGCCTGGCTTGGGCTATGGTGCTAAGATGTGGCACTCTTACTGGGTCTTCTTGTTTCTCCTCCAAATTTTTTCCCTCCGTTGATTTCTTGCCCCCTGATCTAATCAACATACCCCCCACTGTACCAGGTACTGTGGAAAATAACAACAACAACAGTAATAGCAATGGCACTTACTATTTACTGAGCACCTACTACGTGCCAGGCACTGAGCTTGCCGCTTTTCGTATCTTATTTCTGATTCTTCTGAAAAATGGGTAAAGTGGTCGTCATTACCTGTTTTATACACCGATAAACTGAAATTTTCAGAAGTTAAGTAAGTTGCTTAAGGTTGCCCAACTAGTGAGAATAATGAAACCATGTGATCATTTCCTTGCTCCCAAGGAGTTTTAAGAAAACCATCTCTCGTCAATCACCCAGGATTGGGACTTCCCTGGTGGCGCAGTGGTTAAGAATCTGCCTGCCAATGCAGGGGACACAGGTTCGATCCCTAGTCCGGGAAGATCCCACATGCCGCGGAGCAACTAAGCCTGCGAGCCATAACTACTGAGCCTGTGTGCCACAACTACTGAAGCCCTCGCGCCTAGAGCCGGTGCTCCACAACAAAAGAAGCCACTGCAATGAGAAGCCTGCGCACCACAACAAAGAGTAGCCCCCACTCGCCACAACTAGAGAAGGCCAGTGGGCAACAATGAAGACCCAACACAGCCAAAAATAAATAAATTAATTAATTAAAAAAAAATCACCCAGGATTCTTACTTCTAGCCATTCACTAACATTCCTTCAGCCAATAAATGTGCCTAAAGCACTTACTATGTGTATCTGCAAATACAACATTGGCAACAGAGAAAACAATACATAGAATGATTATTTTTTTCAACTTTGTGGAATATAATGGAAGGTCAGAGAAACAAGACGGCATGGGCCTGAGAACCCAGGGAGAGTTTTACAGAGAGAGTAAGACTTAGGTTGTGTATTGAAAAGTGAAAAAAAAAAATTATTCAAGGGCATTCCTAGTCAGGGGAACGGGATAGGCAAAGGTACTGAGGCACGAATAAGCATGACAGGATGAAGCATAGTGGAAGGACGTCTGAAGTGGAAGAATGAAACTATTCCCACTCCCTACAGGGATTGGGCAAGGGGAGGGCATTTGTCTAGGAATTGAACTAGATGATTGCAAATGGTAATTCCAATGCTTCACATTTCTCAGAAGGTTTTAGAGTACTTTTAAAAGTCAAAGAAGAGTGGAAAAAATCAACCAACCAACCAACACTTCTCTGTGTTAATACTTGAATCACTAATTCTACTATGAGAGAAGCAGTCCACCAAATGTGGGGTGATTAAGAAAGTGTTTCTGCCCTTCATCATTGGTTGAAATCAGAATTTCTCTGAAAATTCATCTTCATCCTCAGAAGTTGTGTGTGTGTGTACAGTGTGTGTGTGTGTGTGTGCCTCTTCCAATAATATGTACTTTAGAAACCTGGAAAAATAAGAAAGCGTAACTGCTCCTTATCTTGAACCTGGAAAGCTCTGTGGGGACCAGATCGATTGTGCCCATACCCCCACCCCATAGATACGTCTGAAGGTCTCGGGATGTCAAAGACCACCATGGAATGTTTTACTGTCCTAGTCTCCCCTCAGGAACCACCAAAGATGGCAGATTATTCCAGACTGAAGAACTCCAATTTAGGGGAAAACTCCTGGAGGGTAAGAGCTGGATTCTTTGGTGAGAGAAACTCCTATTAGGTGGAACGGCACTTCCTCAAACCTAGGAATTTACATGGTGAAAGTGGAAAAGAAGGAGGTGCTCTTGCAAAGAGGCAGAGAGACCCAAGGACAGAGATGGGGAGGGTCAGGGGGTGGCAAGATTCGGACCTGGGAATGCTTTCAAGGGGACCATCCTATAATGGTTTAACTTCCTGGATGCCCTTGCACTAGGGAAGATTAATATTTAGGTACATTGTTGTCTCTTGTGGCAGAGCCTGTTATCTGTCCTCCTTGTGCCCCCATCATTTCTGGGTGGTCACTGCTCTATCAGAGGTCTCATTTCCCAGCCCCCCCCCTTGCATTCAAGTAGGGCCACGTGGGGTCTTCCAGGGCCCACTAACTGCCCTGGGCATGGGAAAATCTTATTCCTTCAAATATTCCCTTGCTTCTTCATACAGAATCTATTCCTAATAATATTTCAATCGTCAGGATAATAATAGCACCCTAAAATTAATAATTTGCAGTTTAGAATGTTTGTCCATACCTATGGTCCCATTTGATACCAACGAGAACCCTATGATGTGGCTATGGTACCCATCTTGTCCCCATTTTAGAGATGAGGAAACTGAGATTCACGTCTTAATAGAATCTGGTAAGTGGTGGAGCCATAGTGGAGGTAACACACAGCTGAACAGATGCTCTGTAAGTGAAAGTTGGTGGATCCGACCCTATTAAATTGCTTTGCTTTGTTCCTTGCCACTGCTACTCTCATGCCACCCAGCTTTATGACCTTCAGGTGATTCCCACGGATCCAACTCTCCTATTTTTACACTCAAACAAGCAAAAGGCCAAGGAGTCATCCCTGGTGCCCGTGGTTTAACTTCGAATCTCAAATCAAAATGACGATGAGAAACGTAGAGAACAGGTCCAGTGGAAGTCGAAATGTCATGGCCTTCGGCGAAATCTCTGCACACAGGAGTCTTTGCCCAGGTTAGTCGTCCAGCTTTAGAAAACAGACCCACGAAACACTGTCTCTTAGCAATTTTCCAGGAATATTCGTTGTCTCCAGCACGACATCCCATTCATTCATTCAGTCAGTAAATATGTTTACAGCAGGGTTTCCCAACCTCTTTCTCATGATGACTCCCCTTAAGGAGCCTTTTTAGAAAATTTTCGCCCAATCTCCCCATGAAACTTTAATACCACCGATATACCGTGTATCTCTTTATGTACTGTGGCCCATTGAAGGGCCATAAACCATTTCTAAGACATTTTCATTGCCTTCCCCCAAGAATCACTTTCACCCCTTGGGGGCATTATCACCTCTGTGGAGAATGCATGGTTTAGAGGACATACCACGTGTGAAGGATGTGAAGGTAGAAAACAGACCTGATCCTTGCCTTCAAAAGTTTCCAGTCCAATACGAAGAAGGCTTTGTCTCGCGTCATCAACAATCCTAGTAAAGAAGAGAAACCGGAGATCCTGGGTTGATTTTAGAGACTTCTTTCTAAACCACCAAAGGTGATTTTAAGACCTTTCTCAATCCAAGACTTTAGTAGCGTTAGATAGGGTTTCAGTTCTGGGCCATCATCCGTGGGGCTCTACACACACACAAAAAAATTGGCAAAGACCTGTGTTCTGTGTGGAAACATGGCTGGGAGGCACTCACCACACAGTTATGGCACGGAGAATAATTTTTGCTAAAAAAAAATTGTTTAGAGTGAAACACAAGACAGAATGGAACAAATTCCTCCAAAAATTATTTTAAAAAAATGGTTTTTTGTTCAATCACTTCTATTGAAAAACCATTCAGCAGGATTTAAATACTCAAGATAATGTTTCACTTTCTCTAACAAGGGAAAGAATTTGAAGCTAAAAACCCAACAGCTCCTTCATTACTTGAATGGAAATCCCCTTGAATTCCATCATCCACTCAATCACAGGCTTGTAGGTTGAGTCACAAAAAGGTAACCAGTGGTCAGGAGGAAAGGGACTGAATGTGAAAGTCGTTTCCATTTCGCTTTAGCACCTTTGAACGTGTTATTGTAATGCTTCTGGTGGAAGTGGGGAGGAAAATCCCACGTGCCATGCGCCTTCATTCAGCAAATATTTATTAAGTGCTGCTATGTGACAGGCCCCATGTCAGGTATTTTTTAAAAAAAGAAGTCTATTAAGGAAAGAAGTACTTCTCTGACATCTGTACCATGCCTGGCCTTGATCTTGATGTGTGAGGGATTCAACTTGTATTATTAGAACATTTTTCCACGGGGAGCAGGAGACCTGAGTGCTAGATCCACCTCTGGGTCTAGCTGTGTGGACCTCTATCAGTTGCCTAACATCTCTGGGACTTGATTTCTCCATCCATAATAATTAGGGGGGGTTTTGCTAGTGGTTCTCAACTATGGCTTTCACCTGGGGAGCGTCAAGGATGTACCAATGCTTGAATCCTATTTAGGACCAGTGGTCTCAGAATCTCTGGAGGTGGGACTTGGGAGCAGGTATTTTTTAAAAGCTTCCCCCAGTGATTCTTCCAGCTCTATCTTCTTTGCTAAAGACTAAAGACAAAATGCTAGAGGGGGCTCATCTTAAAACAAGATGGCAGCTCTGACTTTCTGACCATGGGCAATTCTCAACAAAAAGAAGAGAGCAAGGCTTGCCTCCCCTCCTTCCACTTCCTGTTTTAGCATATTTATGCTTTCCTTCCTCCTTTCCCCCATTACCATCTGTTTCCTGACTCCGTTTCTCTCCTGACCCACTTGCTATGGCCTACTGCCCGCTGTACTTTCCTTCTGCTTTTGGTAAAGCATACAGTAGCATTCATTTGAAGCTAAAAAGAGTTCCTGCTCTCAGGAAGGATGACCCGTAACAGGAAGATGAAAGGCCCTCTAACCCTGAGAATGCAATTACAGTCCTCAAGCAAATAGGACAGGACACTTCTAAGAGTCGGGAGCAAGGCTAAAATCAAACCCTGTGGAATAGTACATTCCCTGGTTATGCGGAGGAGTTGTATGCCTTCCACCTCCAGTGGAAAGTTAGACACAATTTCTCCAGGATTTAACCCAAAAAGCTAAGAAATTTGGAGTGGATTGGGAAATCTTCCAGTCAAATATTTCTGCCCCACGCTCAGGCTCTCAAGCCCATCAGGGAGATTTTTTACTTGATATTTTTCAGTTTGTGGATGTCCCCCTTTAAAAAATGGAAGTTTCATTAAATTAAAACATGTTTTTAAAGATGTCTATAAACTGAAAACCCCAGGGCCTCTGTAAAGTGCAGTTGTTTCATCTGCTTGAAGACACAGATGCTGGGCTGTCTAACTTACAACCGCAATGATTTGAACACAGAAGGTATTCAACTAATGTTCCATTCTTCTTATGAAAAAAGTAAAATTTACACTGTTAAAGTCAACCTGGGCCCTTTTTGCTCAAGGCCTTTCTTTTGGCCCCCAAACCAAAACCCCTTGCAGGGATGAGAAGAGCTCCCAATTCAACTTTTATCACTTAGCAGAGGGTTTGGTACCAGAATGAATGAATGAACGAAAAACTATCTCAGTGGAAGCTTCTGTGATTTTTCTCTCCTATAAATCATTGTCCCTTGCTTATTCCCCAAACGACACTATTTGCATCACAAGGAGATCTGGACTACTTCAAGATAAAGCAATAATGCCTAAATGCTGACCACACCATCTGTACTGTGACCAAAAGTCACCCTCACTGCTCTTTCCACATACCCATGAAGTCATTGCCCACAGCGGTGGTGTGGTACCTATGACACCTAGAAAGAACTTTCAACCCTGGGTGTCCCATCTGGCCCCATGAAATCGCCCTGAAGTTTCAGTTGAGGGGTTAGTTATTCATTCATATCACATTTAATAATCTATTTTGAAATTTGTATTTTGAAATACTTCTATAGTCACAGGAAGTTGCAAAAATGTACAGAGAGGTCCCAGGTACCCTTCACCAAATTTCTCCAATTCACCAAACTAATATGCAATGTGGCAGAATCACTTTTATCAGGTCTTTTCATGTGAGGGAATGGGAAATAGAGTGACTGACCTTCCTGGTTTGCCCAGAATGGAGGGGGTTCCCAGAACACGGGATTTTTAGATTTTAAACCAGGACAGTCCTAAGCAAACAGGGACAAGTTAGTCACCCTAAAAATATCCATACAAAACTGCCAACCAAGCAATATTTGGGGGGGGATCTATCCCCACTGCTCTTTTTGTGCCTTTTCTAGAACTGGTTTCCATCACCCCCTCTGTGCTCTGTGGCTATTCCATTTCTGCTGTTTGCAGGCTCTCACCTCCCACTAACTGGATCTGCCTCTCCTCCCAGACCTCTGTTTTGGAATTATCCCCTCATATTGTCCTGAGTCCCCCATTAGCTATCAAGATTTCTACTTCCTCAACTCACATTGCTGGTCTCAACAAGATACTGGGAGAAAAGCCTTTCATTCCAGTGCAGTGAAAAGAGACCTGGACTCAGAATCAGGAGGCAAGGGTTCTCATCCCTCTCCTGCTATTGGCCGAGTGACTTTGTGTAAATGATCTTCCAACTCTGGATTCCTTACTCTGAAAGTAAGGGAACTGGTCAAAAACAGGCTTTTTCACCTACTGACACTATTGACATCTGGGGCTAATTCTTCTTTGTTGTTGAGGTCTGTCCTGTGCATTATAGGATGGTTAGAAACATCCTTGGCCTCTGATCTCTAGATGCCAGGAGCAGCCCTGAGCTGGGACAGCCAAAAATGTTTTCAGACACACCAAACGTCCTCTGGGGGCTAAAATCACCCCTGGTTGAGGATTGGTCTGAAATATTTTTCAAGACACTTTCAGTTCTGGAAGCATTTGCTATCATTAATCTGCAGTAAGTTATAAGTGATTAATAGTTTCCCCTCCACCTCCCTAGAATATTTGCATTTTCAAAGCATAACCTGTTTGGGAAAAAGTCTAGAAGCAGCTTCACCGAAACATGAAACTCAGCTCTCTCTAGGCTGTGTTCATAGAGGTTTAATGCTTTTTCTTTTCCTCTTCTTTTCCTTCTCCCCCTACACCTGTTCCTCCTTTTCTTTTTTTTTTTCTTCCGTTTAATATCTACATGATCATGTATTACCTGAGTTATTTTTTTATGCATTTTTTTGACAAAGTAATTTTTTGTTTTTACTGAGGTATAATTGACATATAACATTCTATTAGTTTCAGGTATACAACATAATGATTCAATACTCGTATATGCTGTAAAATGGTCCTCACAATATGTCTCGTTAACATCCATCACCATACATAGTAACGAAAAATTTTCTCTGGTGATAAGAGATTTTAAGATCTACTCTCTAAGCAACTTTCAACTATGCAATACAATATTATTAACTATAGTCACCATCTCAGCTTCTTCATCTTTAAAGCAAGAATGGTAATATCTGAGTTATTTTTTAAATTGGATGTTTTCAGATCCAAATGAAGTCAGTAGGTTTTCAAGCCAGCACTATGAATGAAACAGGAGGAATTACAGGAAAAACAGGGGCTCACTAAGTCACATCATTCTGAGCTCTCATACCTTTTCATATAGTTGTACTTACTTTTAAATTTTGATGATGTAATTATCCAAATCAGATTATTTTGGCAACCAAACAAGAGTTTTCAAAATACTCTTCACACCAAAGGCATCCCTCCAGCTCAGGGTACCTCAGCTGGAATGAACATAACCTCATCAACTCTCCCCTCCTAGAAGGACAGTGCACCCCAAACCCTTCGCCACTGACACTGGGCCTGTCTGGCTGAGGGAGGGTCCTAGAAAACAGACTTCTTGGAAAAATCTAAAGCACCTCCAAAGCTCATGGATTATCCACTTCATACAAATGTGCTAAATATTTGATTTAATCATATGAACTTATTGATAACTGACTGTTTCTGACCTACAAAAACTGCAATTTTATATGGGTTTCCCCTAATAATATTCAGTAACTGTCAAATACATGAAGAATCCCACCCATCAGCACTGGTCCTCCAGCCAGGTGCCTTGACATCAGAAGTGGATAGGAAGGGAGAGAGAGGGGATGGAGGAAAACCTGCAGGGAGAAGAGAGACGAAGCCAGACCTCTTATGAGTGATGGGGGACCCCTGGGGATGATGGTGACCCCCACAGCTGACATGACCTGCGATGTCACCAAGAAGGACAGGTTGAGAATTGGGGCTCTGCCCTGTGCAGTGTGTAAGCTCCCTGAGGGCAGAAACCATCTGCTATTATATGCATCTCTTTGTCTCACTCTGTGCCTCTCACAGAGCGTTACACACAGCAAGGACCCAGTAATGACTGCTGTATGGTTATGTGCATAGGAATATCTAAATCACATTGTGCTATGAAATGATTCATCCTGGCCTTCATTCATTTACAGGTTCCTTCATCCACTGTATTTGCAAAGAAAGATGCTGGATAATGTGGTCGGTTCAAAAATCTTGCCCCAGCTCTCAAGATATTTGTAGCCTATGCAAATTAGGCCTAAAGAAGTGGTTTCAACGCTAGAATCCGAGTTCGGTGTGGGTCCATGTATATGGCTTTTTCATTGAAACAAGTGAACCAGGGGAACTCCCTTGAAGTTACATTCATGACCCCAGTCTCTCTGACAAATGACAGTACTCAGTTAAAGCAAAGGAAAAAGTCTACTTGGAAGAAAAAAAAATTTTATTTCATTAATGGCTAAATCTTCACATGCTCAACAACTCATTTTTGGATTCTCAAAACCCATGAGTTTGCACCTATTGTCGAAAATACACGAGTAGCAAATTCTCCAAAAATATTCCAATATGCAAAAGTCAGATTGAAGAAATGATGAGGGAGCTCATTCTAAATCTTTTGGATTATTTTGGGGGCGCCTTTTCCTTTGTATGGCATTTATGCTTTATGAACAGACTTGACTAGGATCGGGCCTTCCTAGGGGTAGAAAGCCAAGTAGATTTACTCCAAGTGATTAGAGCTACTAGCTCTGACTTGAGGTCAATAGAATAAACAAATCATTACTCAAGGAATGGATGTTCTTCCATTTTTTGTAAGAATTTCAACAAAATCCTCAAAATCTGACCAACTCATATGTTTGGATCATTTTCCTGTTTTTCCCTGACATTTGCATAACTAACAGCTTCTTCCAACATGGCTTTGACTGGTGTTAAGTGACTGCCAGAATTTGGACAGGAACATTCGTAGGAGGCCCTGTCCCATATCGGCAGCGTGCGGCCGCACCCTGGAACCCGCTGACTCTCTTGGTTACCATAATGGAAAGACTGCCAACTTCAGCTTAGTTCCATTATTTCTTCCCAAGAGCACCTGGCCAACGGTATCTTGTTTTTCTAACCTCTTATTTAGGCATTCAGGATCTCTGGTGGAAAAGAAAACTACCGGAGGAGAGAAGAAATTTCAGCGCAGGGCAAAGGTCAACAGGAGTTGGCAGACCTGTGCTCACATCCCACCTTTCTGCCTCCTATGGTACCCAAAGCCAGTCATGCTCCTATGTATCTCATCTACAAATCACAGAGGTGATATCAGATAAGCCTGAAATCGCTTCAAGTTCTAATTCTCTATTATTCTATGGCCTCTTAGGAAAAAACTATGCTTCTTTTCTGCTCTCCCTCCTTCCCTTTCTCCCCTTCCTTCCTCAATCAATCTTTCTCTCTCTCTCCCTCTCCCTCCCTCCCTCCTTCTCCGCCTCCCTGCTCCCTCCTTCCTTCCTCCCTTCTTCCTGCCTTCCCTCTCTCTCTCTCTCTCTCTTTTTTTCCATAGGGCTTGCTGAAGGCTGGCAACTGCTTCCCAGCAGCCAAATAGAAGTCATTACCAGAAGCACCGCAGCTAAACAGAGGGAAATGTTTAGGTAAGCATTATAATGGGCATGGAAATAAAGAGACCACAATTCAAAGCATAAGTCATCGTAGATGAGAATGCACATGTCTGGGGCTAGGTTTATGAGAAATGAACGGGATGAGGCTGGGCTGGCGAATCCCTGGGCTTGTGTTTTCTTAATGCCAGGAGTGATTTATTTTCTGGTAAACAGTTTTGCTCAAGTAGGGCATCCAGTTACTACAAACCTTGTTTGGTATAAAAACTAACTGCATAGAAAAATATTGCCTTAGCAAGGTTTAACTGGTTGTTAATCCAAACATGTGGCAGAGACTGAATTCCAGGGCTCAAAATATCCTCCCGATTCTCAGCACCATCAGAACGTCCAGAGGAGATCATAATCATCGCTCTTAATGAGGCGTGACTCAGAGGTAGCGTATGGAAAGAGGACATTTCCAGAAAAACCATGGTATGGAAACCAAGCCCGCTGGGGGAGGTAAGCTGTCCCTTAGGTAGAAGTTCTGCTCAGCTCTTTTGAAGTACGAGGCTGGGCTGCCTCGGGAAGATGAAAAAAAAAGAAAGTTTTTAAAATCCTCCTTTCCACACAAATCTCTTCACATACAGCTCTGTTCCCTGGGATGTTTCATCACCTTAAGAAATATATTTAAAACAGACACAAGGAAAAGTATCCTTTTATAAGGAAAGCAAAGCTCTGGGCTTTTATTTTTTTAACAAAAAAATTGAATTGCCTGCTTCAAATTCTCTGCGTTTGCCTCTCAGCATCCATGAGACCTAATTGTCATATTTTCAATATCTTGTTTTTATGTTTAAAAAAAAAGCTTGAAAGAACTCAAGAAAGAAAAATGAAAGAGAGAGAGAGAAATCTGGTCATCAAGAACATTTAGCTTCTATGTCAAAAAAATGTTTTAGAAAGAGAAAGAGAGGAGATAAGTTTAATGTTCAGATCTTCCCGCTCCCCACATCTCTTTTCCGCGGGGGTTCCTGCTGCGCTAATAGTTTTCAGTTGCCTCTCCGAGGTGTCCGGTGACCGTGTATTCTGAGCACTGCAAATACACCCTCAGCCTGCATGTCCTGGAGGGTTTGTTTAAAATACTTTTCCTATTTCAAGGTGGCAGTTGGCAGTCAGAACGATCCTAAATGCCCCTGGAGCCGTTCGAGTCTACAGGATCGTGAAGTGTCAGCTTACCCAGCACACAGACCAGCAGCTTCGCCACGAGGCAGCAGGATTCTGGCTCCACGTACTGGGTTCCCTGCCACGTGCAATACACTCAGTGCAGCAGAGTCAGGGCGCCCCAGGGGGACTTGGCCCACGGAAACGGTCGGCTCAGCCATCCCAGGCAGATATCTAAACCAATCCACCGCGCTGATTCACGCAGATCACATTCATTTAAGAATTCCAGAGATGGGGATTTCATAATCTTCCTTGGTTGTTCGTTCCAATGTCTCACAACCCTTCAACCAGGACCTGCTCCTTCATCTCCAACCTAATCTCCCCTGATGCAATTCCAGCTCCTCCAGTTTTTTTTTTTTTTTTTCTGTCTTCACTAGAAATGAAAAACAGCTGGACACCATCTTCCGCATAAAAACCCTGCATAAGCTGGGAGACCATTATTAAATCAACCAGGTCCTTGTCTTCTCTAGGTTACACAATGGATGCCAAAGCCTTCAGAGTTCCGTCATCGTGCTGGTTCCTCTCATTATTTTCCTGACTCTCTGTGTCACTCAAATCTAGAAATTTTATGAGGATTTGACTCATACTAACTAAATGTGTGTGTGTGTACACTAACTAAATGTGTGCATGTGTACACTAACTAAATGTGTGCATGTGTACATGCATGTATAGGAGGGAGGTTAAGCTCACAGTTCCAACAAGTTACTTTTGTAAACTCTTTTATTGTGAAAAATAGCAAAAAGAATTTATATAACATACATGCATGGTTTAAAAAACAAAATACAGTGAGAACTCACATACCCAGCACAAGTTCTTTTTTCTATTAACACTGACCTTGTGTTTGATTTGCTTTATTTGAGAGGAGATGGAGAGTCATTTCACCATTGTTTGTAGTTTAAATTACATTTACATTTAAATCACACTATGTTTTAAACCAATGATGCTATTTAAACTCCTTCACACATGTTTGTCATAGCCTCTTTCCAATCTGACAATATTTAGCTAAGGCATCAGAAATTTTATAAGGTGGCCCATTCTAAAAAAAGCTGAACCCAAATCAAAAAAATCTTTAAATGGGGAATGTTTTCACTGAGCCAAGTTTACTAACAGTCTAGTTCTGTATTATTGAAATATTCATGTCTGAGCTAAAATACAATGTTTTCATCAGGAAATGTCAGGAAACAGGCCATTTAATCATGTTTCTAGCAGATGATATTTGATGGTATTGTTTCCATCATCCAAACAAACTGCCAAGTATCAGATGTGCCCAGCATTCAAGTGAGTCAGAGATTCAAGCCGCTGTAGATGTAGCATCATGACTTTTCTACTTGCTATTGGTCAAAAAGATGCTGCTTCATGAAAACATTTGAGATGAAGCAAAGTGAAGAAACCACTATCATTTTGTATATTTTAAGGGAAAGTACACAGATCTGATCTGTGTTAATCAGACCCTCCTTTATGGTCATCCTGAATCTCTGCTTGAGTCAAAAGCCCAAAGGCTTCCTGGACATTAAACCACAATTCTCAGTTCAGCTGACGTGAAGTATGGTGCATATGCTTGTTCTCCAGAGGCAGCTGTGATTCCCTCTCTCACCCATAGGTGGCCCATCTTTTCTTTTTCTTTTTTTCTTTTTCTTTTTTTAAACTGAAGTCTAGTTTTGATTTAAAATATTGTGTTAATTACTGCTGTACAGCAAAGTGATTCAGTTATACATACACATACATTCTTTTTTATATTCTTTTCCATTATGGTTTATCATAGGATATTGAATATAGTTCTCTGTGCTATACAGTAGGACCTTGTTGTTTATCCATCCTATATATAATAGTTTGCATCTGCTAACCCCAGACTCCCAATCCATCCCTCCCCCAACCCCCTCCCCCTTGGTAACCACCAGTCTATTCTCTATATCCGTGATTCTGTTTCTGTTTCATAGATAGGTTCATTTGTGTCATACTTTAGATTCCACATATAAATGATATCATATAGTATTTGTCTTTCTCTGTCTGACTTACTTAACTTAGTATGATAATCTCTAGGTCCACCCATGTAGCTGCAAAAGGCATTATTTCATTCTTTCTTATGGCTGAGTGGTATTCCATTGTATATATGTACCATATCTTTATCCGTTCATCTGTCGATGGACATTTCGGTTGTTTCCACGTCTTCACTGTTGTGAAGGGTGCTGCTCTGAACATAGGGGTGCATGTGTCTTTTTGAATTATAGTTTTGTCCACGTGGAAAAGGGAACCCTCCTACACTGTTGGTGGGAAAGTAAGTTGGTGCAGCCACTGTGGAAAACAGTACAGAGGTTCCTCAGAAAACTAAAAATAGGATTACCATATGATCCAGCAATTCCACTCCTGGACATATATCCGTCTCTTCTTAATCTCAGAAGAAGCCTCAGTTTTCCATCTCGGCTCTGCTTTTCCCAGAGCTCTCCATTGCTAACTTTTCCTGTCCTAGAAAAGGATCAGGAGTCAAAGCTCTGTTCTCACCACCTTCATATCGATTTCTCCTCAAGCAGCCTAAGGCCTTTCTTGCTTTTTGTTATGTTTGTTGTTGTTGGGTTTGGTTTTTTTATTTACCTCTCCTGCCAGCTGCTTCGCTACCGTGGCTGGGACTCTATCTCACTTGTTTTATGTTTACAGGTTTTCCTTTCATGACTAGATCAAGGTTTGTAACTTGGCAACACACTTATTTTCATTTCTTTCAAGAATCCAGATCGTTTTTGAACACAGACCACAGTTGGCTTCATCACATGGTCCCAAAAAGCTATGCAGAGGCTGGCTTCCTGCATACAGTCCCTTTATCCAATACCAACCCTTTCCCTTGGCTTCAGGTAAAATATTTTTAAACCATTGCCACGCTTCCTGAGAATTTATAAAGACTGTTCGCTTCCATTTTTTTTTTCCTAGCTAATACCCATGTTTTATTCTGATTCCCTTTGCTGAAATTGAGAAACATGCAGGATATTTGATTTCTCTTTGGTAGCAGCTTCACTGTGGACACTTCTTGCAAGGATTTTTCTCCACCTGTCAGAACCAAGGCGAGACTATTTCCCATCCTTATAGCTGCTCCAGGTTCCAGAACAAGGCTAGACCCACCTGACAGGCTCTGTGCCGGATCCAAGGTCAGGATGAGCCAGGCTACCTGTCTTGAAAGAAAGAAACTTCACCATTAGGACCACCCACCTGATACCATCCTGGAGCTTTGGACTGGCCTTTTAAGAGGGAAAGGGGGAAAAAGAGAAAAAATAACATAGCAAAATTGATCTCAGCACTACCCGTGGAGTCATTAATGTGGTTTCTTGCAAACTGCTCATAAAATTCATGGCAGCAGCTAATTGCTACCATGTTCTTCCTCATATACTCTCATATTAAATTTGAAAGAAAGAAATAAAAGCCCTTTCAAAGCCATATTAATCCAATGCACGGCAGTGGAATGCGTGATCTAAAGCGAGCCTCTCACATCGCCACAGCTATGTGGGCTGGCTGGCAAACGTGGATTTCATGTCACTCACAATACAATGAACAATGCTTTTGCCAGCCGCTGGCTCTGCCTGGGCCCAGCTCCCCTGAACCACAACAGCCCGAGCCAGCAAGGAGTGCCGTGTGAGCTCCCACACGTGAACATCAGCACATGTGCCTGAGTGTGCATATCGGTCTCCACGGAATTCAAGCTAAACTTGGCGTGTATCTTTCTGCCTCCGCCCCCCACGCACATTTGCTTGAAAGTTCTCAGCAGAAGAGTGGTGGCCAGTGGCCAAGATCTGGTTGCCACTTTACCCTCACGAAGTTTCACTGCATTTGCCCTGCAATGTGCTAAGAAGACCAGCCTTGCCTCAAGGCACCTCTTGCAAGAATTTAAAGAACTACAAACTCGACAAGCCTCTCATACTTTCTTGAAATTCTCACTCGTAGAAGGCTCCTGTTGGAATGAATTATTCCAAGCTCTCCTGGGAACCGGGCTGCCCCTCGGCTGGTCTACACAGGTGTGGTGCTATCAGTTTTGATGGGTCATGGCATCCCTTCTGATTGGGTGTGGCATCTATCCAATTGGTCCTGGCGTCCCTTCTCATTGTTTGAATCAGTGCTGCACTGATTTGTACATATTGTTAAGTGTATTGAATGCAATAAATCTAGCCAAGAAACCAATATGTTCAAACAATATATCAGAATAGCTAGGTGACAACTAACCAAAGACATGGCTGAGTCTGCAATGAGCAGTTCATCTGACAATTTCCTGCTGCTCTATGAAAATATGACCCTCTCCCAGGTATATCAGAGATGTCATTGCAGAATTGCTACAGATGAATTTCTTGTCCCAATCCTGCCTGAACAGGAAAGCTTAAAGAGGACTAATGTGGGTCTCCATGGTCAAGAAAGACAGAGCCCATAGTATCTTATGGATGATTCTTTTATCCCTCCCTCCTGTCCCAGCCTCATGACCTGCAAGACTTGATCTCTTTTCATTACCATCCCAGACCCATTCTGGCCCCAAATCAGCCCTAACCAAGCCAGACAGCAAATCAGAAGCCCCATCCCAACCAATGGGCATGTTTGGTGCTAGTTTAGAATTAGTCTTGGGATCTGATGGGAACGAGGTGAGCATTCTGTGTCCACCAAACCTCTAACCTTACTTAGCCTCATCCTCGCGGTCATTGTTCCCCCCTTATCCCGTTATTTCCATGGGAACGGGTGCCCTGCTCTGAAGCACAGCCCACTGATGTGAGTCTCCACCCTAACATAATATTTGTGACGGCCTCTCACCTCTACAAGTAGCTCAAAGCCTCCTACTCCCCTCTAGGTGGCTTCCCCAAAACTCTCATCTCTCTGCCATTTCCAAGAGGAAGAGTTCTGAAATCACAGAGTCTTAGGACAGTTGGATCTCTGCTCTGGACAGTGAGCTTTGGACAGGAGGAGATGATGTGGGCATGAAATTGGCCAATATTCTCTTTCTCTTGGGTTCATCGTTTTGGGTGCACCCTCACTAAGAGAGAGGTGAGAGTAGAAACCAGTGGGAAGAGGCCAAAGAGCCATGACTTTAGGTCTTGAATTACAGGAGAAAAATGTCTTTACAGTTCACATATGACCCATTCCAGTGCCTCAGGCATGACACCAGACAAGGACATGGGGCCAAAGTCTAGGTTAGAAATAAAGTACGTTTCCTCTGTCCCTCTGCCTCAGGAGTCTGTGGCAATGGTAAGCAGCTGATCAGGTACTAGAGGTTCATTATCTTAGATTCATTTCAATGAACACATGGTTCTAGCCAGGCATCTTTCCCTAGGTTCAGGGCATGTTTACCATACTCTTCCTCATTGCCTGGAGTCCTGCTTCTCACAAACAGAAGTTCCTGGATGCACAAGGCACCTTACCCTCCAGACAAAAAATATCACCCCTGCTTAAACACTCTTGCTGCTAAGTCCCACTCACTACATTGGCATCCTAAGAGGTATTCATCAACACACATGCAACCCAAGTTCAGGCACTGATTCTGTGACACACACTCAGCCATCCTCCTTCAGGACCTTGAGTCGGTTTCATACATTCTGACACACTCCCCTTATCTGTTGCCCTATCTCGGACGTTTCAGATCACCCTGCAGCTATAATAATAGAAGTACTTGGTGCATGTCCAAAAGTGGAGCTGTTGTCTCTGAACACCGCTATGTATCTGTGTTGTGTCAGAGGAAAGTAGCAAAACATGAGAAAATTACTATGCAAGTTAAATTTTCAGTGGACGGGGGTCCAAGCAACAGTGTTTATGAAAGTCTGTTGAGAGACTTGATATCTTCCCTGAAGGTTTTAGCTTGTCTGCTATTCAAAAAGAAGGATTCTCATAAATAATATAACCCAAGTGTTATATAACTACAAGCTTTGGGTATTATCTTCTGTCTAATAGTCAGATAAAATAATTCAAGTCTTTACCTTCCATAACTATGGGGAATCCAATGCCTCTCCAGTATTTCTCAGGATTTCGACAAGGAGCTTGCCTCTACCTGCCAGCCCTAAACCCTTGTTCCTGGTTTCCCCCAAGTCATCTCTGATTTCAGACCATACTCCTCTCACCCGTAACACTGCCCCCAAGGGCAGATCAGCCTCCTTTTATTCCCCAAGGCAAACCCAACAATCTTGTGTGGAACAGACTTTGAAGGATTACAACAGAAGACAGGAAACAACTTAAAATTGGATATCTGATATGAATGTTAATAAAGTTGGTTGTCTTAGCTCTTCATGAGGGCTTGGATGTCCACTATCCAAGATGGCGACTCCAGATCCGTCACAAATCAGGGCTTCTTTCTCATCACCTTTCTTCCCCAAGCCTCTGCCTGCTATTACCTCCCTTCCCCCAATGGTGAGCCCTTAGGCTAACTCAAAGGACACCGAAATTTTCACAAAAATCATGCAAAACCATTTTAGGCCTCTCTTTGACTCAAAGGCATCCATATAAATAGAACAGGATGTATAATCAAAGGCTCATTAAAGTGTCTTCTTATAAAAAGAGCAGCTCCCCACTTAGTAGAAGGCCTGCCTTCCTTCTAGGAGGTGGCAAGACTATAACTTTAAAAGGCAGCACCTTTCTTTCTTTGGTTCCACCATGATAATTTAATCCGAGGATTTATGCCAATCATTCCATGGTGGAGGGATTTTAGGGTGCTTAAGGTTTTCTTAAGCATTTCCAGGTGGAGTTTAAAGGTATCCTTGTATCTGGAAGAGAGAGAGGAGACCTTACCTGCAAATCTAGATAGCCTTTGATTTGATGCATAAACGAAGAGAAGTTCAGATGATCTCATGGACTATGTTCTCTCAGGCATCCCCACGTCTTAATGAGAGGGGTCTACAACCTAGTGGGATGGATTTTAAAACTAGAATTCCAAAGAAGAGGACATTTTTGGGAAAAGGAGGCGGAGTAATACAAGTCAAGGAGATAGACAGCTATGTTAAAATTCACAAATCTGCTATGGAAAGTTTTCTGGAAAACAAGTGAGTGAGGGGACCAGGACAGGAGGGAGGATGTGTTGTGGTCAGAGAAGGCTGTGTTCTACTGGAGGGCATGGACGGTGCCACCCAGATGCAGATAATGGGAGGTGCCAAGAGCAGAGTGCCAAGAGAAAGTGTTGGGAAGATCTTAAAAAGGAGTGGGGAAGCAGTTATCACTGTGATGGAAAATCATCTTTTGATCTCAAGTGAAAGGAAAGAGGGAAATGCCTCAAGTAGATCCAATGGTTAATTTGCGGGTGTTATTTAATTTTAGCCCCTGGTACTGATTCCTATATCCCTTTTAAATAGTAGGGGACCTGATGTAACTTTAAAAAAATTAAAAGTTGGCCTAGCTTGAAGTCATTTTTAAGAAATTTAGTATCCATTTAAAGCCAAAGAATCACAGAGGAGAGAGTATAAAGTCTGTTGCAAATGTGTGCACTCTGACTAAGACTAATATAGATCTCAAGAAATCCCCTCTCTTAACTCAATACAACACAGCCTTCTTGTGGTTTCGGCTCCTTCCCCAAATGACATTAGAACCACCCACGTCAGAGGGTGGAAGCAAGAGGTGCAAGAAGCGGGATATTAGCAGAAGGCATGGGATCAGCTTGGAGATATTTGGGCATCCTTGTGAGCATTTGGTGGCTTGTTAAGCTCCAGGAATTGGCTGTGCTTTAGCCTCCTGCCTTTCTGTACTGAGCGACAGATCAGCTGGCTTGCTTTCCTTATTTATTAAGTAGGGTCATCCTCTTGGTGTCTCAGATCCTTTGTGTCATTCTCTTAGTCAAACGAAAGATCTGTATGGTTTAGAATTCATCTGCAAATAGGAAAAGAACCCAAGTGGCAAGCCAATTCCTTGAGCAGCTCTGACGCCTCACACAGGATGCTTATGTGGAAAGTCCCAAGTATCCCTTTATTCAATAGAAGTCAAGTGATGTCTCCACCTGATTTAAAAAAAAAAAAAAAAAAAAGGTAATGCAATTGAAATAAATCAGCATTCTTACACAACTCAGAATTGTATTTTAGAAATAGAGACAAAAGATAAATGGTAAATCAAACATGAATATCATGTGAATATACATACAGAAGAAGAGTATCAAGGAGGTCATAGTCCTGACAGAGTGACCAGCTGTTCTGGTTTGCGTAGGACTGAGGGGATTCCCAGGACATGGAGTGTTCAGTGCTAAAACTGGGAGAGTTCTAACTAAACCAGAACGGTTGGTCACCCTGGTCTACGATGAGTGAGGTTAGTGACAATGCAAGAGTCAGAAGAGATTTTTTTGTGTGGCCAGCACTAACTACACAGTCAGAGAGAAGCCTAGGAGCTGATCTCCATGCTGTATATTTGAAGGATGATATACTGAAAGTAGAGCGCTCACACTCCTGCTTTGCTTTTGTTCTGTCTGGAAAGAAGAATGATCTTCAGGCCAAGAAGAATAAAAGCAAAACTGGTTAAGGGTCTACCAAAGCTCAAGATGGATGTAGAGTTAATAAGAATTGACCTAGCTGTTTGAAATGAAATCAAGAGTGCTAACCCAGGAACTTTGAACCTGAAAGAAACAGCAATAGAAACTACCAAATCCTGTGGACAGTATTTAGAGTTCTCAAACTTGAGTGTGCTTGATGTCCTCCTGGAAAGCTTGCTAAAGATGCAGCTTCTGGGGCCCCACCTTCAGATAATCTTATTCGATGGGTCTCAAAGTTGGAGGTCTGCAGCCTCAATAAACACACCAAGTCATTCCCCTAAAGGTGGACCTTTAATGTCCACTCTTTGAGAAACACTCTTTTAAAGAACATTGGTGAGCAACCAATTGGTGAGCAAACAGTTGGTCAACACCAACAATTGGTGGACAAAAAAACAAAAAGAAAAGATTAGAGATAAAACAAAAAAAGAAATATATGGATGTCTATATGTGCATGTAGGCACATATACATGTTTAAATTTCAATTAAGAAATTTCTAAGATGGATTTCACAAATCCATCTTAATGAGCGGCTTAATGAGCCACTTGCAGGTCCTGTCAGATGCAGGCGATGCCTCTCTGGAGGACAAAGCAGCTGGTACTGGCAGAGGCCACACTTGGTCCTCTGATGTCCAGACTCTCTAGAGGCCTTTGGGCTGAGCACTCTTCAGAACCATCTGTTTGGAGTCAATGCCTCCACCCAAAGGAATGAACTTCAAGGTAAGAACTGAAGACACCCTGGACAACCAAAGCTTAATATATTATCACTTGGGTGTATTTTTGTCATCAGCGGGCCAGACAGTTGCAGGTATGCAAATCAGAGTTCTGGAAACCACACCACTGAAAATGCCTGGGCTGGAACCTCATCTCCACCCAGACAGCTTATATTCTAATAATGGCATTTCCTTCCTATCTGGTTGCTAATTCTCTGAGATGCAAACAAAAAAGAAATGAGAAAAAAAGAAATGATCTGCCAATTAGCTCTATGGAAAAATTCCTCCAATTAAGTGAAATAAGTCAGACAGAGGAAGACAGATACTGTATGACATCACTTATATGCGGAACCTAGAAAATACAACAAGCTAGTGAATATAACAAAAAAGAAACAGACTCACAGGTATAGAGAACAAATTAGTGCTTACCAGTGGGGAGAAGGAAGGGGGGAGGGGCAAGATGGGGTGGGGAATTAAGAGATACAAACTATCATATAAAATAAGTTACAAAGATATATTGTACGACACAGGGAATATAGCCAATATTTTACAATAACTATAAATGGAGTATAATCTTTAAAAATTGTGAATCACTATACTATACATTTGTAACATATAATATTGTACATCAACTATACTTCAATTTAAAAAAAAGAAAATTCCTCCCAAATTAAGATTTGTATCTCTTCTTAACTTTGGTTTCTGAAATAATAGCTAATATGTGCGTCATGCTTTATTTCTTAACTAAGTCCTTTATGCATGTTATTATATCTTTATCCTCTCACCAGCCCCATGAAGTAGGTAGGACAGAGAGTTTAATGACACCTGGGTCCTCTAGGCTGAGAAGGGGCAGAGCACAAATAATCAGAGCTGAGACTCAACTCAGTCTCCTGATGGCAAATCTGAAACCACAGCCCTCTGAACTGGACAATCATCCCCTTAAATCCTTCAGGGAAAAGGGGAGCAGTGCAGGTTACTGAACGAGCTAATTCCTCCATTGAAGAAATGGCTCAGACAGTCGTGGCTGTTCTCCTGATCACCATTATATTTGTGTTTGCTTTTTCTTAAAATTAACTTCATTATGTTCCTGAGTGGTGGATGCCAATGTGTATCTGCAGGGAATTACAATTCTGGGCTGGAAGGAAGCTCCCTCTTGGACGCCTTGCAAGACCCATCAAAGAACCTGATGGAAATTGAGCCTGTCATTAATGAGACAGGGCAATTTGGCACAGAGAAAACAATCTTCTAAAATGACTGTGTCAGCAACCTCATTGGACTCCTCACTGAAACAGAGCAGGGACCTGTTCCCAGAGGGCAGGGGCCACGTGGTTACACATTTATATGCTCCCTGGTACCAAGCACAGTGCCACAGGCAGAGTGGGTGCCTAGGAATGTCTATGAGATGAACAATTCAGGATGGGTACATGATTTGTGAGCTAGAAAGAGGTGCAGAGAACAGAGCCAAAGAATAATAAATTAAGGTCTGAGGGTTTTCTTCCCAGCTCCAGCCTTGTAAGAGCATTTTACTCTTCTTTCTCACGAGTAAAGTGCTTTAGTGAAGAATAGGACAAGCTAAGCATTTATTTTTCAATAATCTATACAAAATCTGCCAGAGGTGGGTAAGCAAGCAAAGCAATTAAACCACTTTAACAACAGAGGGGAAGCAGTCCAAATTCAAAACTGAGAATCCTGGCTAGGAGAAAAAGCAGTTTAGATCACTTCCCTTTGTAAAACGATCCCACTGGCTAACACAAGGTTGACTATGCTTAAGGGTTAAATGCATTACCAGCTGGCAAACGACCTTCTGGAGGAGAAAGAGGAAGCAAGGGAGGCCAATGCTTCAGAAGTAACTTATTTAATAAAAATCATCTCCCCCTCGCATTTCTGACACCACCGGGCAGTCACACCATCCTGCCTTGGGTCACCAGACTTGGCTCCGTGTGAAGTCAGAGGAAATTATAGAAATCCATCATGGCTGAGTTTTCTGAGCTGGTTATTACTCGTTGCTTTTTATCTTCCAAACGGTCCCTAAATTTAATTGCTTCGTTGTAATGGATTAACCTCTGAGGTCCACAGTAGCATTCATATTGTGTTCAAAGGGAAAGTTGCAGTTTCTGAGCTCGGTGGAGGAAGTTTCATGAGACCAAAACGTCCCTGCTCAGTTCTGGGTAACTCTGACAGTCACTTGTCTGCAGAGGTCACACACAAGTCCAGGCAAGGAGTAACCCCAAGAAGACTCTTATTTGACCTGAAGGAATCAATGCACGCCCTCCAAGCTGATTTCAAGATGAAAGAGGTGTGGACAGTGACCATGGGGATTGTCACTCTGCAAATAGATATTAAAAACACTTGGGCTTCCCTGGTGGTGCAGTGGTTAAGAATCTGCCTGTCAATGCAGGGGACATGGGTTCGAGCCCTGGTCTGGGAGGATCCCACATGCCACGGAACAACTAAGCCCATGCACCACAACTACTGAGCCTGCGCTCTAGAGCCCATGTGCTACAACTACTAAGCCCACGTGCCACAACTACTGAAGCTCACGTGCCTAGAGCCTGTCCACAACACGAGAAGCCACCGCAACGAGAAGCCCGTGCACCACAACAGTGGCCCTCTCATGCCACAACTAGAGAAAAGCCCTCTCGCAGCAATGAAGACCCAATGCAGCCAAAAATAATAAATAAATAAAATAAAAATAAAAATTAAAAAAACGCTGGTTTTCGGGGAGGATTAGACACAGGTCCTACTCTCCTGCTTCATTTATGCCTCTACCTCTTCTAGACCTTTCCCATCAGCAAGCACACAGGCTCTACTATCTCCCATCTATAAAAAGGTGCCTCTCTTGGCCCCAGAATCTTTGCTATTCTTTAAAAACAAAATTCTTACAAGTATAACTTACATTCCCCTCCCACTCAAACGTCTCTTACCAGTGACCAACAACCCTCATGGAGTCAGGTTCCATAGACACTTTTTTTGGTTCATCTTCATCACCTTGGTAGCGGCATTTGATACAGGGGACTGGGCCCTACATCTTGAAACATTGCTCCCTCCTAGATCCCATGAAACCCACCCTCCCCTGGTTTTCCTCCTACCTCTCTGGCCGTTCGTTCCCATGTCCCTTCTCTTGTTCTACTCCTTCTACTTACCTCTCAATGTCAGGTTTTTTTCCCTGGGCCCTCTTCTCATTTCTCTCTATCCTTCTTTCCTAGAATTTCTCATCTGTCCCTATGGCTCTAAATGCTATCTATACACTGATGACTCTACAATGTACATCTCTAACATCTGACTTCTTTTCTGAACTTCAGACCAGCATATTCATAGTTTATCCGGCCCAAATTTAAATTCTTGAGGATTCACCATCTCAGGAAATGAATCTTACCCCTCTTTACCTCTAATCCACTGGCCTGTCCCGTTGCATCTGCCTCCAAATTATATCTCATTGGGTTCTGACCCAGGGATTAGAGCAGAGGAGAAGTCTTCTTAGAGTATCTGGAAATCATGTTCAATTTTCATATATGTGTTGGAATTGGAAAGGCAAAATCAAGAGGGGTCGCGCGTGGAGCAGGTATATCTGGCTTGAGTTCAGGGCCTGTGAGCACAAAGTTTGGGAGACAAGCTTGGAGAAAACAGCATACTGCAGTGGTCACTTTTGCAGTGTCCATAGCCAACCCTCCCTCCTTCTTTCATTCAACCCATTTCTTCCACAAATATTCACACAATACCTTCTGTGTGTGCCAGACACAGTCCTGGCAGCTGGGGGCATAAGATGGAGAACCAAGGGAACACAACCCCTGCCCAGATGGAGCTACAGCCAAGTGAAGGAAATAGATATTAACAAACACTGACAAATGTTGTATTTCTTTGATTCTAGAACATTATCAGTTGTAAGAAACACTACTTCACCAAAGGTATACGTAAGCTGTAAGACGCAGCCCAGTTCAGAAGCCTTAAAATATTGGGGAGGAGATATGGCACAAAACTGTATAATTGTGAGACATGTTATGAAGAAAAAGTACAAAGCACTATGGGAGATGATCACAGGGTGTAGGGGGGACTAATTTAGACTGTGGGAGTCATAGAATCCTTCTTGAAGGAGTGATATTCAAGCTGAGATATCCTTCCTTGAAATTCCCTTTGACTTCTGTGTTACTTTGAGGAGTCACTGGAGCCTTAGGTGGTAGATAGTTTTGACATGGGAACACCTCCATCGTATTTAAAACAAATATCTTTTAAAATAATGTAAGGACATTTTAACACATTCTCTTCTCATATGTTTGAAGAGACTGAGCATCATTTGATGATAAAGCAAGAGTAAGTTCTCTGTCCCAAGCCCAATCTTGCCAATCTTCATCATGCCAGGCAGTTCACTTCATAGGGATGGTCTGAGCAACAAGGATGAGAAAGAACAAAAAACTACAAAATATAAATGCCCACATACACCATCAATAATAATAATAACAACAACAATGACAACAGGCCATGTAGGACCAACCAACCACATCTTCCTAGTGTTGGTGGTTGGTGACCCCTCAAACCTATTTCTCACTCATATAATGATCAGCAAAACCCCAAGTGTGACTCTGCCTAAGACTTTTCCTCAGTTCCCTTCAAACCCATATGGACGTTGAGGTAAATCTAATCCACATGTTTCTGATTCATTTACACTTAACTCATCAAAATGTTGTTTTCTAACAGCTATTTGATGGCCAAGAAGTCATTCTTAAAGCTCTTTTCTTAGAAATAGGATGTTGTGGTTTGCAAAGAGAAAAAAGGCTGAGCCCCTAAAGGTTTAAATTCGACTTGAAACTAAGAAATGGTGAAGTTTGGGCCAAATCTGGTCTAATGCTTTCTCATTATTCTTAAGAACCTTTCTGCCCCAGTTGGTTTTTCAACTCTCGGTTCAGTGTGAAAATGCTTGGACTAGGCAGGGTTGCTGGTCCAGGATGGCCTTTGAGATGAATTTGAACTAGAAAATAGGATGTGTTCAAAAAGGATGTTTTTCTGTTGGCTCATTTTTCCTCCCTTGAAATTCCCTTTACCTCCATAATTTACAGTAAGCCTCTTGTCAGATAAATGGCAGCTCCTTGACTCACCCTGGGGTGCTCCCCCTAGGGTCAGGCTACTCATGGTACTTGGAACCACTGCTTCTTTCTTCGTTTCCCCTTCTCAATGAAAGCTCTGTGTCAAAGCTTTCAAGAAAACAAAAATCCTGGAGCATGAAGAATTTCATGGCCCTGCAAAGAAACAGAAGATACGTTAGATCAAATTTAGGCTGATAAACTCACCAACTCCCTTTAACTTGACTTTAATTGAAATGACCCTTGTAAGGAGGACTAAAAATAAACACTCATTCATGGTTTTGCTCTGGAATCCCATAAAATCTACATGAATACACTACTTCTGGTTTACTGTAGCTTCTCAAGACACCCTGCCCAGATGGATTCGATTCCTGCCATTTGGAATTAAGACAAACCTTTAGCAGCCCTCACAAGCATAGAAACTCTGATCTTCCTCCATGTTTGTTTCTCTTTGGGCAGCTTCCAGACATGGGCCATTGGACACACGATACACTAGTAAGATGAGTTTATGAATTCTCTCTGGTGAAGGAGCAAACTGTGTAGTCTGGCAGCAGTAACTAGGACACAATAAATGTCCAAAAAAATATGTGTTGAATTAATCTCTATCAACAAAACTCAGTGGGTCTACAGACCTAGTGGAATAGAGAAGAGGAAGCATATTCATACTTTGCACAGCAAAAGAAGAAATTGACCATGTAGGGAGGGAATGAAATGAGGAGAAATGCAGAGAGAAGGTACCCAGTTAAGTCATTCTGCAACCCCAGCCATTGGCTTTTCTCCTGATATCATAATGGTATATAAAATGTGTACACACACACACACACACACACACACACACACACCGGAATACTACTCAACCATAAAAAAGAAAATCCTGAGATTTATGACAACATGGATGGACCTTGAGGGCATTATGCTAAGTAAAATAAGTCAGACAGAGAAAGACAAATACTGTGTGATCTTATTTATATGTGAAATCTAAAAAACAAAAAAACAAACCCCACCAAACTCATAGAAAAAGGGATCAGATATGTGGTTACCAGAGGTGGGAGGTAGCAGGCGGGAGAACTGGATGAAGGTGGTCAAAAGGTACAAACTAGCAGTTACAAGGTAAATAAGTCCTGGGGATGTAATGTACAACATGATTACTATAATTAACACTGCTGTACAGTATATTGGAAAGTTACTAAGAGAGTAGATCCTAAAAGTTCTCATCACAAGGAAAAAAACTTTCTTCTTTTTTTTTTTTGTATCTTTATGAGGTGACAGATGTTAACTTATGGTGGTAATCATTCTGCAATATATGTAAGTCAAGACATTATGCTGTACACTGTAAACTCATACAGTGCCATAAGTTAATTATATCTCAATAAAACTGAAAGATAGATAAATAAATAAGTAAATAAATGCCAGCAGTTACAAAATTTTAAACACATATATTTTCTTTTATTGAAGTAGAGTTGATTTACAATGTTGTGTTAGTTTCAGGTGTATAGCACAGTGATTCAGTTATATATATATAAATATATATAAATATATATATATATATTTTTTGAGGATAGTTCCCTGTGCTATACAGTAGGTCCTTTCTGGTTATCTATTTTATACATAGCAGTATGTATAAACATATATATATTTTATGTGAGATAAAAGTTTTTGTCTTTTACTGATATCGATAAATATAGATGGAGCAAATTAAACAAAGCTAAAATTAGTGATAAAAGTGTGGGAGAAATATCACTTCTTGAAATGGGACAAAACTTGAATCAAAGTCTATCAATAAACTCTCATGAATTTTTATGTTTGTGAATTCTTTATGGAATGTGACTGATATAATCTCTGTCAAAAATATATGTATAGGGCTTCCCTGGTGGCACAGTGGTTGAGAGTCTGCCTGCCAATGCAGGGGACACGGGTTCGAGCCCTGGTCTGGGAAGATCCCACATGCCGCGGAGCAACTGGGCCCGTGAGCCACAACTACTGAGCCTGCGCGTCTGGAGCCTGTGCTCTGCAACAAGAGAGGCCGCGACAGTGAGAGGCCCGCGCACCGCGATGAAGAGTGGCCCCCGCTTGCCGCAACTAGAGAAAGCCCTCTCACAGAAACGAAGACCCAACACAGTCAAAAATAAATAAACAAACAAACAAAAAAAAATGGCATTAAGACAAAAAAATCATACTCAAGCTAAGAAATTCATAATAGAACTATAAACAGACCTCTGAATAATGAATGTGCAATCTGATTATAAATTTAGTGTATGGCCCAGAGCCTCTGTTCACCTGTCCTATTCCTTAGGAATTAGTTGCTCACAGCACATAGCTCAGAGCTAAGCACCTTAACAGGTAATTGAAAAAAGGCCTGACTCTTGACCAAGTTAAGTTAAGCCAAGTTAAGCCTTTATCTGTATTTCTTTCGTGTACACACACACACAGACACACACACACACACCACAGAGACACATCTGTAGTTAGATTAATGCCTCATTTATCTGACATTATTGTTAGTACATTTCCCAAATAAATAAAGCTCACCCACTGCAAGTTATATATTTTAATTGGAATCACAAAACTTTCTAAAAGAAAATACACACTACTCAAACTTCTTAAACATAAAATTCTCAATATAATATAAACTGTAAACAATGAGTCATGATGGTTCTAATTATGAACATCAGTCATTTTACTGGGCCCTCAGACTCTGTTGAGGATTTTTTAGCAATCCTCAGGCTATTTATTATTTTTAAACTGCATTCTGAACAGCTGAGGCAGTGAGATCTCTCCCCCTCCTTCAGTGCCGTGCATTTGATGGCAAATTTTGCCTTCAGAATAAAACCTGAGGGTTGATCTCTGAAGACAATAGGTGTTTTGCTTGGGAAGGATACAGGTGAGGTTGAGTTTGAGATAGTATTAAAATAAATAGTTTGGTAACTCTAGCCATCACTCCCATTCAATTCTTAGGGAAACAAAAAAATCAGGTCCACCCAGGAGTAAAACACAGTGAAGGTTAATACCCCCAAATGGAAGTCCTCTTTATTTTGCTCCTTTTGGGTTGCCCAGCCTGCCCATGCAGGGTACCCCATATGGAAACATGTGCCCTGCCCACGTAGGCAGAGTAGGGAGGCTGTCCTCCTATTTATGAGAGGGGACCGTTAGGCAAACAGTCCTGTACAAAAGCAGGGGAACCTTAAACCAAGGATCATCCAATGTGGAAGGAAAGCTGATTCCATAAAAGGGAAGGATCAGGTGAATAAAGAGATCAACTGTTATTCAGAGAACAGAAGTGACATTTTAAAAAAAAGTATAATTAGTATTTGCAGAGAGTTTTAAGAAGATAATGCATTCAGAAATGGAGAACAGGGTGCTGCAAAAAAGAAGCATTCAAAGAACAAGAAGGAGTTCCTGGAAATTAAAACATAATAATTTTCAAAATATAACAGTCACACCAATAACAGAACCAAGGTAGTTGTCTGGAATCTATAACTGGGCAAACATTCCATAATATAGAGCAATACAACAAAGAGATGGAAAATGTGATAGGAAAATTAAGAGACCATGGAAGAAAAATCTACTAAATCCAGTCTATGTCCACTAAGAGTTTTAGAAGTAGAGAACAGAGACAAGGGAGAGGAGAAAACAATCAAAGACAGGAGGGAAGGATAAACGTTCCCTGAGCTGAGGAATGATAAGAATCTCCAGCTTGGAAGGGGCCCATAAAATCTCAGAAGAATGCCTAAAAAGATCCCACCTAAAGGTACAAGAGATTTCAGGATTTTGAAAAATAAAGAGAAAGGCTTAAAAGCTTCTGAGAGCAAAAGCAGTTTTTATAAGGGAATTTAAATCAGAGTGACATCAGACTACGGTTACAGTAGATGCTAGAAATCAATAAAGCAGTGCAAACACAGAGTTTGGAGACAAGAAGGGACCCAGAAAATGCACCTGTGTATCATAAAGTAATCTGGGGGCTGACACTGCTAGTTTCTTGCCTTCTTTACCATTTTCTTAGGAAGGGGGATATCAATGTACTCAGCTAAAATTATTCACATCACCAGACTCCCATGACACTAAGAGTGAGCACATGACCCAGTTCTGGCCAATGAGTGTAAGCAGAAGCTGATAACTGGAACTTCCTGGATAGTTTTTTCAAAGGAACAGAGTCAATAGCCCGATATTCTTTGTCCATTTGTCCCTTTGCTCTTCCCCCTGCCTGCTTCTCAGAATATGGACTTGATGCTTGGAGGTTCACAACCATCTTGTGACCAAAAGGACCACAGTTTACATAATAAAGATGCTAATAGAGAAGGGTGGAAAAAGCCTGGATCCTTCAGGAAAAATAAAATCATAAAAGTATTAAAATAAATGTGGGGAAAATTTTTAAAATAGTCTTGGAGGAGAAAGGACCATTCTAAGTGTGACACAAGATGCATAAGCCATAAAGAGAAAGATTAATATATTTGATAAATTAAAACTTTAAAATTACCGTATGGGAAAAAGAACCTCATAAAAAGTCAAATAATTAAAGACAAACTGTGAAAAAAAAACATAGCTACAATTCTTATCATAAAAAGATAATGTCTTCAATATATAATGAAATCCATACAAATTGGTACAGAAAGAAAGACTTGACTCAAAGAGAAAAATAGGCGAAAGATAAGGACAGTTCACAGGCAAAAGAATACTATCACCCTTGTATGAAAAGATGTTCAACTCATTAAAAGATTAATGTAAACTAAAACTATGGTGAAATACCATGTAGATATAGATATACAGATATATAGATATAGTCTTGTTCATGCGTGTATATTCATAAAATATTCTGGACAGATAAGTAGGAAAATTGTTCCCGGAAAGAGGAAGTGAATGACTAAGAGACAACGATGGTGGAACATTTATTTTTCACCATATACCTCCTTTTATAAATTAAACGTTGTATTTTGAGGTAATTGTAGGTTCACAGGCAGCTTTAAGAAATAATACAGAGGATCCTTGTATCCTTTACCTAGGGTCCCCCAGTGGTAACAATTTGCAAAACTCTAGTACATTATCACAACTGGGATATCGATGGTGAAACAGTCAAGACACAGAACATTTTCATCGCCACGGGATCCCTCCTGTTGCCCCTTTACAGCCACATCAACTTCCCTCTCACCCACAATCCCTCCTTAGCCCCTAGCAGCCACTAGTGGACATTTCAAGAATGTTACACAAATGGAATCATATATTACGTAAACTCTTCGAATTGGCTTTTTTCGCTGGCTTAATTCTCTGGAGATTCATCCAGGTTGCTGCGTGTATCAATAGTTTGCTCTTTTTATGGCTGAATAAGTTTCATGGTACAGCTTTCACTCATGGAAGGATATAGGATTGGCTTCCAGTTTAGGGCTATTTTGAATAAAGCTGCCATAAACTTTCACGTACAGGTTTTTGTGTGAACATCAGTGGTTTTTTTCACTCTGGGCTAAACGCCCAAAAGGGTAGCTGATGGGTGGTATACTAGTTGCAGTTTTTCTAAAGAAATTGCCAAATTTGTGGCTGCATCATTTTACATTCCTACCAGCAGTGGAAGAATGATCTAGTTTCTCCACATCCTCTCCAGCATTTGGTGTTGGTATTTTTAATTTTAATTTAACTGATGTATGTTTAGTAATATCACATTGTGGTTGTAACTTGCATTTTCCTAATGGCTAATGATTGTTGAACAGATTTTCAGGTTCTTATTTGCCATTTGTATATCCTCATTGGTGAAATGTCTCTTCCTGTCTTTTGCACATGTTTTAATTGGATTTTATTTTATTTTTTACTGTTGAGTTTTGAGAGTTCTTTATATATTTCAGATACTAGGCTTTTGCCAGATATGTACTTTGTAAGTAATTTCTCCCTGTCTGTAGCTTCTCTTTTTATTCTCTTAACAGGGTCTTTTGCTGAGCAAAAGTTTTGAATTTTAATGACATCCAATGTATCATTTTTCCTTTTGTAAATCATACTTTTGGTATCAAATCTAAGAACTCTTCTCCTAGCCCGAAATCCTGAAGGTTTACTTCTATGTTTTTTTCTAAAAGTTTTATAATTTTATGTTATATATTCAAGTCCATTATTCATTTGAGATATTTTTGTGTAAGATACGAGGTTTAGGTCAAGTTTCTTTTTTTTTGGAGGGGCCATGGATGGCCAATTGTTCCAGCAGCATTTGTTTAAAAAGATACCCTTCCTCCTTCTAATTGCTTTTGCACCTTTGTCAAAAATCAGTTGGGCATATTTGTGCCCATTTCCCTAATGGCTTTCATTGATGTACGTGTCTGTCACTCCACCAGTACTACACAGTCTGGATTACTATAGCCATAGGATAAGTCTTTAAATCAAGTAGACTGATCCCTCCCTGTTTATTTTTCAAAATTGTTTTAGCTATTCTAGTTCCCTTGCCTTTCTATATAAATTTTACACTTGATCTTAGCCAAAAGGCCAAGAAGTCATTCCATATGAATTTTAGAATAATCTTCTCTATATCTACAAAAAGCCTTCCTAGGATTTTGATAGGGATTGAATTAAACCTGTACCTCAATCAATTTGAGAAGAATCAACATGTTTACTATGTTGTCTTCTTATACATAACATGATATTTTTTCTCCATTTATTTAGATAATCTTTGATTTCTTTCATTAGAATTTTGTAGTTTTCAGCATACAATTTCTGAACATGTTTTGTTAGGTTTACATCTAAGTGTTTCATTTAGTTTGAGTGATTTAAGTGGTATTGTATTTTTCATTTTGTTGTCCATGTACTCCTTGTTAGTGTATAGGAATACAACTGATGTTTGTATATTTATCTTGTATCCCGCAGGCTTGCTGAAATCATTTATTAGTTCTAGGAGATTTGGGTTTTTTTGTAGATTCCTTAGGATTTTCTACATGGACAATCATGTCATCTCCAAATAAGAACAGTTTTATTACTTCCCTTCCAATCTGCATGCCTTTAATTTCATTTTCTTGCCTTATTTCACTGGCTAGCACTTCCAGAACCATGTTAAATAAGAGTGGTAAGAATGGACATTCTTGTCTTGTTGTCACTCTTAGGGGGAAAGCGTTCAGTCTTTCACCATTAAATATAATGTCAACTGTAGTTGAGGTCTTTATTAAGTTGGAAGTTCCCTCTATTCCTATTTTTCTGAGAGTTTTTATCATGCATGAGTGTTCAATTTTGTCAAATGCTCTTTCTGGATCAATTGATATGATCATGTGATTTTCTTCTTTAGCCTGTTAATGTGGTGAATTACATTGATTACATTCTGAGTATTGAAGCAGCTTTGTATCCCTGGGAGGTACAAATGACAAGGATTATTAATGCAAATAGGTTGTGGTATCTTTGAGCCTCACCTAAAGTGTTCGTTCTCTGAGCTCCACCACACTTTCTCTCCTGCTGAAGAGGTGGTCAAGGCTGGCTGCAGTGGACACCGATCCAGGCAAAGATCACCAGGCCATGGTGCCAGCAAGTATCACAGGGAAGCAAGCGTGCTAAAGAAGAGAGTGCTGTGGATGCACCAGGCTGCGGGGAGGAGGAGTAAGGAGGTATGCCCACCATGACAAGTTTGCTGCCTGCAGATACCAATGGGATACCAGCCTTCAGCTGGCCAACAATTCCTACTTGAGAACAATGTGGCTGATTAATTCTGACTAACTTTGCCCATAAACATGCAAAGCATGAAGGGACTATGCATCCAGCTATCAATGGAATGCAGTACTTGGGCAGAGACACTCACATCAGCTTACTTTGCCTTGCTACATTCTAAGAATATATTCTGCATTTTTATTTGTGTGGAACAAATTGTCCTCAACAAATCCCAGGCTTTGTCACATTAACCTAATGCTCAGTCATATAAATACCCATAGACCTTGAACACTACTCATAGGCTAGAGTAATGCATCTGTGAAAGATGAAATTTAGAAACTATTCCTTTTAGCCCAATATCTGTATAACAGTTAAGCTGCCTAGAGAAAATAGGCAATATTTTGTGTGTGGAGGATCTCTCTCTGCACCTAAGACCCCAAGGGAAGCCAGAAAATAGAGTCAAATCTCCATTTAGAAGCAGAGGCCATCTGTAAATCTACTTCTTTCACAAGAGTCATCTAGAGAGGAATTTATATATGTCTAGTGAAAGTGGGAAAAAATTGTCCAGCATTTTAGATGGAAAGGGTTCCATTTTTTGTCTATTTTTTCTTCCTTAGATCAGTATTTCTCAAACATGTTTCATTATATCTCCCTCTAAGGCATCTTTTAGGACATTTCTTTCCTAATTGTCCCCCTCCTTCCATGAAATTTGGATACCACAGATATATTGTTTAGTTTGATGGGTAAGGTTGAGTTTTGGGGGGCCAAAGTTATTGTAATATCTAATTCTCTCCCAACCAATTTTTCCCCCTGGGGAGCAGTACTGCCTTGTTAAGAATGCATATCTTAGATAAATGAGTATTTAGATTCTTCACAAAAGCAGAAGAAAGGAATATTCTAAAACCACTTTTAAGGTTGCTCCCATATCCTGCCCTCAGAATTGCAATGGCAATTATTCTCCTTTATCTGGATTCAAGTATACATACTTTAGTCCAGAATCAAGTAAAAAGAGATTTATTATAATCAAAGAAATGTCAGGGAAGTCAGCTTCAGGAAGTCAGTTTCAGAAAGTCCTAAAAGACTGGGAAAGTCACGATCAGGCAGCTACCTTCTCCTTAACCTAGTAAGTTCTAGGTGAAGGCTCTCACCTGCTTTTGCCCAGTGCTGTGTGCCTCCTGCAAAATCCAAATGCCTAAATCCTTTGTCCACACAAACTTCCAATGTTCCTTCACTGTTATGTTAAGGATGAGGGGTAATAGAGGGTGAGTTATATGGCACCATTTATTGCAATATTTGATGGCTGGACTCAGATGAGATGTTTAAGTGGACAAGCTTTACTTAAGACATTATATAAAACCTGGCGTTATGTCTTGGACTCAGAGTCCAACAGATTTTTGGTACATGAACCATGACATATTTATCAAGGGTGGTTAACTGCAATGTGGTATTGAAGTTGGGTATCTGACTCACCCACATTAAAGATTTCTTTCATTCATTTCTTTTGGACTTGAGCAGCCATAACAATGATGTCAGGTAGCAGGAAATCTAAAGCTGTGTGGTGGCAGCTCAGCATGCCCGGGTACCAAGCTTTGCCAGGGAAGACAGTTGCTGGGTTTGAGGGCACCTCTAACAATCTCTCCACAAACTGGTTTAATGAGGAGTCTCAACTCATTGGGAGATAAACCTGAAACAGTCTGCTTTATTGAGTATCTGCCACCAACCAGGCTCTGTGGACCTGCCCTTCCCCCTGGACGCCACACTACTAACCATAGCTGAGATGGCAGCATACGTGTCCCATCACCTTCAATTATCAAAGCAGTCTCATTTCAGCTCTGTGAGAGTCAGTGCTGTCAATGTAAAATCTCCAATTCCATATTCAAGGGGAACATTTCTCTTTCCACTTTCCGGACCTCAGGGTAGGCTACACTGGGAGCTCAACTGGCTTAACCAGGGGAGGGAAAGTGAGACATGGTCTGCTCTCACACATCTCCTCCTTCCCCTTCTCCACTCTCATTTTGGGGTGGAGAGCAGAGGGTTAGAAAGTATATATATCTTCTTACGTGACTGCTCACAGTGAGCTTTCAGACTTTTCCCAACTTCATCTTGGTTGGTCCTACCTGCTGACTTGGCTCATTATCTATGAACTCAAAATGGTCAGGTGGTGGTTCCAACAGCCTTGCTGATAAGGGGCTCAATTTAGAGATGCTCTGCTAGGCATAGGTGGTCTCTTGAGAGATGAAGCCACCTCTTTCACTTGTCCTCCAGCCAATGGATTCACCTACTTGCTCTGATATTCCAAAACTCTCAATACTTTGATCTCTGGAAAGACTATGGCCCCAACTCCCAATTACCCTTCCCAACCCCAAATGTGGGGTCCATGACACATATAGGATCTATTTCCCATACTCTCAGGAACTATAGAGAGGCAGTCATTGTCTCTGCCGGCAGCACACTGTACCATCTGCCCCCAGGGTTCTTTCTGCCTTTCTGGTCACCCTGGTATGGCCTCTCAAGTCTGGTGACTTGCTGTCACAACCAGGGAATTAAACGTCTAACTTCTTCTACTTGCTGGACTTACTTTCAAGGGATTACATGAAAACTTATGAGGGATTCTCTTGAGGTCTCCATCCTTTGGCTTCAGAAAGTAAAACTTCCTTGGGAAGGGAAAGGGAGGATGGTTTGAGAGGCTCATGGCACTCCCTCAAGTAGGAAGTCTCATTCCACCCCCCATGGCCCTCTGATATCTACTGGGAAGAGGGATGGAGAGTAGCAGAAGCCATGCCTCTTGGCAATCCCGATGGGAGTGTCTGATCCATTAATGATGTGAAAACAGGATCTCTCTGCCCCGCTACATGGCTTCTTTCCAAGTCTCTTGGTTCTTTTTCTTCCACAATGAGAGCTTGCAAATATGGCTTTGGGTTGCTATGCTAACAGATCCGGCCACCAGTCCACCTGACCTCAACTCTATTGCTCAATTCCAACTACCTCAATCTCTGGGTCTCAGTGCAAATTTTCAAGAGGGAGTCTGATTGGCTCCGCCCTGAACAGACGTTCACTACAGTTTCAACCTAATGTGAACAAAAGAGCAGGTCCCCACGTGAAAACACATCTTCGTAGTCCCACTCATTCACCAGGGTCAAGTTAGAATTACGGTATCATCACATCAACCAAATCGAGGCATTCCGGAGAGCAAGAGGTAGAGTTACCAATAATTCTCCAGGGACAATTGCATACTTTGGGACTGTCCTGAACAAACTAATATATATATTCATCCAACCCAGAGGAATTGCCAAAGAAGGAAGAGTGGGTAGACAGGTGTACCAGGTACATTTATGATATAGTGAACCACAGATGAGTCAACAAGCTCCCTGAGGGAAGGAAGTGTGTCTTGTACACCTTTATATGTTGGAGTCTTTCACGGTGTCTGTCAGATAGAAGACACCTAATGAATATCTGTTGCATAAATGAAAATAGAACAAGCTCCAATATCTCGGTGAAAAAAAATGTAGTTAATTTTAACATGTGAACATGGAATCTTTTTTCCTGTAAAAGGGAAAAGGTTCATATTATTCTGAGAGATACTTTTGTAGTCTTGCTGATCAAGTTGCCCATACAATGCAATGAGAATTTTGAAGCTTGGGAAAGTACCCTGCTTAGAATTTAGCCTAAAGCATAACCTTCACCAAAGCAGCATCTTTTATTTCTAATGAGACTCTTTCATTTACAACATTTGTCATTCTCAACTTTCTACGGAATTTCAGCCCTTAGCTACAGGGTTATATTGGCAATCCTATATCAGGAATTTAGGCAGAAGCGTGGTCTCCCTCCCTTGTGGTTGGACACCCTCTGCTGCAGGATAATAAAACAGAGCAGAAAAAATGGAATATGGCCAGGGTTGGTAGATGAAGGGATACAGAAGAGAGAAGTAAGAGAGTAAAAGTCAAGAAGATACCCAAAGACAGGAGTAAGTCCACAGCCAGGAAAGAATTGAGAACAAGCTCTGAACATCATCTCTGATGGGTACAAGGTAGGTGGTACCTCACAGTGCTTATGAAAGCTCACCAACTCCCGGCTACCCTCCTTCTCAGGAACTTCCAGTTCCTCTTCCATGTAGGCTTTCTTCAGGTATCTGCAGCCCTTTCCATACACCCATCTAAAGCCATCTCCAAGAGCAACATCTTTGGAACCAGCAGAGGCACCCACATGTGGCTGGGCTGACCACCCTGACCCTCCTCCACCCAAGAATCAGAGTGTCACTCTCCTTATAGCTGTTAATATGGCCTTGGTCCTCTAGCTCTGTTCGAGAAGGCATCTCTGACTCCGTAACAAAAATAATAACTGTCAACTCTGTGAAAAGAAACTTTCTTTATTTTGGAGCATGAGACCATTATCTTATTATATATTATTTTGTTTTAAATGGGTTTATATTTAATGACTTTCTACAAAAATTAGAAGTGATTTGTGTAACAAGAGAAAGAGGAGATAAAGGGGAAAAAAAAATACATCACCTCCTCCCCCAACTCTCCTTTCATGTTTTGAAGCTACATTTTTAAATTTATTTAAATTGTCGTAGATACTTTCTGTGGTTGATTCTTGTACTTATGAATGTTCAAGTTGCTTTATCTTTTTTCCTCTTAAGACTATATAATTTTAATTAAAATATGGGCTGAGTAATGTGGATTTCTCTGGGAGGAAAACCCCCCTCCGCCTCCTGATCTTGTTCTGTGGGAGAAGCTCTAATGCCAAGCATTTCCCCTCTCTGGGTGGTTGAATCACAGACATAAAGCCTCAGAGTATTTAACTTGGCTTTTGAGAGTCTCCTTGCAAACTTGAACTTAATGAGGACAGGAAAATTATTACAGAGGTGTTCTTGATGGCGTCCAGAATGAAGGCACATTTGCCATTGGCCAGTGACGACAAGGTTTACCCCACTCTGTGTCACTGCCAACCTCAGGCTCCCGGAATTTCCCTGAGGCCTAGTTGCCTCAAAAACCCAATAAACAGTCCAGATTGTTTATTGGAGAGGGGCTCTGCTTCTCCCCCACCACTCACCATTGCCCTGGGTGGCATGACCACCCTCACTTTTAGGTTGGGAAAATGGCAGACTCAGGACCATGTGTATGGAACGCACTGAATTATCACCTGTGAGAAGAAAACAGAGAGAGAGAGAGAGCCTCAAGAAATCAGTTAATCTGGGAAGGAGAACATGAATGCATTTATAGCATAAGGAAAATAGAAGGGTTACAGGTTTGGGTGGGTTTTTAAGATTTCAAAATGTTTTGTGGTGGTTTACGCCCACACGATATCATGTTTTAGACCACAGGTTCGCAAACGCTGGCCTGTGGGCCGGATCTGGCCAGCCATCTGTTTTTATAAATAAAGTTTTATTGGAACACAGCCACACCCACTTGTTTACACATTGTCTGTGGCTGCTCTTATGCTCCAAGGCTGAGTTGAGTAGTTGTGACGGAGACCATGTGCGCCACAAAGCCTAAAATATTTACTATCTGGCCCTTTGCAGAAAAAGTTTGCCGACTCTCGTTTTAGACCAACATGGAGGCACAGTCTCATCTTCCTAATTTAACAGGAGAACATTTATATATCAATGCAAAAGTAGAACCTAGGACCCTCCCTTGTAGCTTATGATCACGTCATTGTTTTTCTGCATCCACGAGCATGTCCTAGAGTGGAGGTAAAGAGCAGCATCCCTCCTCCATGCTCACCAGGTGTGTAACTTTGGGCCAGCCCCTTAACCTCCCAAGTCCCAGTTTTCTCATCCGTGTATGGCGGATGAGATGGCAGATGGGATGGCGATTGCACCTCGCTCATAAGGTTGTAATGAGATTACGTGAATGAACACACCCTTTGTATTCATGTCAAGAGTCAAGGACAGTGCCTGGCCATAATGCAACCTCCACGCACATTGGCTGTTGAGTGGTTCTTTTTCATTGCCGAGCCATCTCTCAACACCCAACATCCACGAGACATGCATTTCTCAGAAAAGGGGTAACAGGAGAACACGGAAAAGAGGTAGTCACCCATTGGCAATTTGGCAAGATCTAAGTTCCTACCTCTTATTTATTTTTTCTAAAAATCATTCATAACCATCCATGAACTGGATGTTCTAGGATACGGCCTGCAGAATAGCTCCTATAAAATCCAAACTAACAGTGAACAAGAATGATAATACTTATTTGCACTGGAATCTGCTCAATTCAGTATCTCCCTGGATGCAGCTACTAACTCACTCTCATGCCCCAGTAGGCTCATTGTTCCTTAAATAGACTCAGCCCTGGGCTCAGCACCCAGCTCTCTTCAAAGGGCTCAGTAAATCAGTGGCTCTCCACGCGTACTCACTCGTGTGCCACAAAGTCAGATGCACGGGGTCTGCGCTGACCTCGGCTTAAAAACAGGAAAGCTAATCAAGTCATTGCTCCAAGGGAATCCAAAGAACACGGGAGTAATTTGCCCCAAACACCCAGCGCTACATTGCCCCTCCACAGAACAGCTGAATCAATTAGCCTAATTAAAAGAGGTGGAAAATTACTCCCGCAAATAAGTTGCCATGAAAGGCATGTCTTAATTTGGCCTAAGGGAAAGCAAAGAGCTCGCCCCTGTGTCTTGCCAGAGTCTATGAATGGGGAATAATTGGCAATTTATGCGTGTGTGTTTAAGGCCATGGTACAAATATGTTTTCATTGACAAGCAGCTGAGGCTTTCCCTGGTATAAAGAGAGGGTTCTAATTAAGGGACAGTATAATTGTGTGTGTTGGCTGAAACTCCGCGTGTGTACCGTGGGTGTACACTTGGGGGCCTGGGACAAACCCCACTCTGGGGAGCCAGGTCTGGGGCCAAAATCGACCCCTGGGAACAAGACCTCACATCAGCCCAGTCAGCCTCTGCTTCCTTCTCAGGGGACGTTTCCCAGCTCAGTAGACTTTGCACGGAGGGTCTGAGGACTCTACCGCAAGCATCCTAGAAAGACAAGCTATGAAGTTAAAAAGTAAAATTAAAAAGGGTGCCTTCATCCCATGGAATCCCATTAGGAATAATGCTGGAGAAGTATATCTCTGAGTGCAGGAAGGTAATCGAAATTACTTGATAGAAAAAACCAGCTGCATGATGGTCTATGTCAGCATGGATATAGCCACCTCGTTCTTCCATCCACAACCCAGCATCCAACCTCTGGGACCGTCCCAGCCCTCTGCCTGCCCCCAGCCCAGCCCCATCTGCAGGGAGAACTCTGAGACCCCTGCATGGCTGAGAGGGCTGTAGGTCCTTGGGATCCTCAGAAAGGGACGTCTACAAACCCAGCACAGCTGTCTCTTGCCCGTGTCGGCCCCCCTCGGGCAGTGTAACTTTGATATGCTTTTTTTTGAAGAAGAAGAAAGAAAAATGTCTCTTTTTGATGTCTTTCTCAAAGATCTCTTCCCCAACAGGGATGAGGACTTGAATGAAAGAAGGCTATGGGGAAGAAGAAAATCCTTGCTGTACTTGGGTAATTGAAAAATTAAAATATTGAAATAATCACAGGATGCGAACGTCTCCCAACACCCTCTTTCTAGGTTCAGGGAAGGACCCAGAGCAGTGTGGTTCTGAGCCGAGGGGCAGGACATGGGATTCTCGGTCACCCTGGCTTCCTCCTCCCTCAACACCCCACCCCCACCCTGTTTTCCTGGTCCCTCCCATACAGTGCAGCTCTTAAGCCCCTACTGTTTGCCAACTTTTCCTTGTGAACCCAGCTCATCTCCACTGTGGGTTTCTGGACGCTGGACTGTGTCTTACACTCTCCTTTCCTCTAGCTGGGGACGATAAATGATTAGCTAATGACCCAGAATGGGGGAGAATCGATAGACCTAAAGGATCCTTGAGAAGAGGGGGCTTGAGGTGATGGAGGGACCCAACAAACACAATCTTTTAATTGACCCAGGACTAGGGCTGCATGCCCTGTGGATACCAAGAAAATCAGTCCCAGTCCCTCTGTGCTGTGACAGGGCTCAGTTTTTGAGATATTACCTTTAAGAGGCGGTAGAGCTTGGGGTTAAAAGCATCAGCTCTGAAACAAGCCAGAGGGAGGGAGGAAGAAGGATGGAAGGGTGGAAGGAGGGAAGGAAGGAATGGGGGGTGAAGTGCTAATACCAGTTCCATACGAGCCATGTGCCGTGCCCTTTACAGACATTATCTCAATGAAGCCTCCCCTCAAACCTATGGAATTTACCATCCGAAGAAGAAGGGAATTTTAAAGAGAACCCTCTTTCTAAAGCTCAGAAGCCATATCATTAAACGTTCCATTTGATCTGTAACCCTCAGCTCATCTGGGACCCTCACCCCCATCCCCGAGCATATTCCATCCTCAAACCCCATCTCACGCCTAAGAAGAGGCTCAGAGATGGGTGGGAGGGAGGGAAGTGTCTTCCTTCTAAGTTATTCGATCATTTTTAAAAGCTAACACTTTGAGGATTTTCTTTTGGTGTCATAAACTGTAGTGTGAATGCCAAAATCTCTACCTTGGCTACCAAAGTGCTGAGTCAACTTACCATATTACCCACCATCATCCCTATTATACAGATGAGGGTCCAGAGAGATTCAATAACTGGCCCACGTTTCCAAAGCTAGACCGTGATGGAGCCAGGGCTCCAAAGCCATGCGCGTTGGTTTGTTGGAGTGCGTGGCTTTCCACTCCACCACACTGCCTTGCATCCCCGCACCCCGGAAGCCCCACCACCACCCATCTCCCCACCCCCGGCCTGGGCCGGGATGCAGATCTTCTTTCGTGTCCAGAATCATGAACCAGCTTGAATCAGTCCCTTAGCAGCCTTAACTGTGGATGTCCCAGTAGCTTATTGTGTGGAACTGTCTGGAAAAAAAATTGTTCTTGTGAAATGGAAAAAAAAAAAACGAAGTCAGATAAGATGCTACAAGAAAAAGCTTTCTTTTCTGACAGGTGCCATTTTTCTCAAACTCACATGGCTTTAAAGTGGACCAGATACTGCTTCTTTTAATATAACACAAGGATCAGGTAAATGGATCCATGGTACCAGTTTCTATTTTCCACTTGCTTTGAAATTGTTTACATAATGTGGGCATGGTCAGGTGTTTGTGCAGGGGAGAAACTCTGGAATTTGGGACAGCGAGATCTCGCTAGGAGAGTCTGCCAAGGCCTGAACGGGACTTTGAGGACATCCTCGGGCTGTAGTTTTCATGAGGGCTTGTTGAACTCAGATTCTTGCTAAAGCCCTGTTTCTTTTCCTTGCTCTTTACTGACGAAGTTTTCCTTTGAAACCTAAATGCATGAAGCAACAGATCCTTCCGATCAATCTCAAGAGGAGGGCCATAATGAACCAGAACTGACTCTCTTTTCAACTTTTTAGAAATGGGGGAGGGGTGGCAAGAATTTTTATCTTACTTTGTCAAGGGACAACAAGCTTCCATGGTTAGTCATCTTCCCATTTGGTGAGCACACAAGAGACTGAACAGAGCAGGTAGATACCTCCTCGTTCTAGCCCTGAGGTTACTCATGGACAAAATGATTCTAGTGTTTTCTCTGCCCCTTCAAGTCTGACAACCATTGATTGTCCCTCATTTCTCAATGTCTGTCAAACAAATGAGTTTTTTGGAAAGAAATAATATTTGCCACCGTTTAAAAAGGTCTATTGTGTCCCAGACTAAGACACAAGTAGCTAGAGTTTGGATGGAGACGGGGGAAAATGGGCTGGCTGGAGGCCGCTCTCTGGACTCAGAGCATCTTGGGTCCGCTGCGGTCTGATTGTGACACAAGCTTGTGGGCTTTGGCCTCCTGGATGCAGAGACACATCTGCCAGAGTCAGGAAGAAGACAAAATTCTCATCCATCCTGGTGATCAGCAAGATAGAGATAGACAAAAACAAAAAATAAACAAATGAACAAAAACAGGTAAGACACACAAAAAATAGCTTTAAGCCAGAAAACTGCCCTATTCCTAAGTAAAGACAGCAAGGATGCCACACCCATGTCTACACCTTCCCCACACTGCAGAGCAAGTCAAGCCCCACAATGGTATGTTCATGCCCCATCTCCCAATAGCATCCCTGGGTAGCAGACCGCCTCAGCAACCTCTCTATAAGGCTGCAGGGCACGGATTCTCACTGCAGGAACCCACTGGGGGCCCCCAAAAGTGAGGGCTTTTTCCAAATAACATTCTGGGGTCCTTTTTAAACCTCTGTATCTCTGCTAAATCTGCAAGGCTCCATGGAGTTGGGTTGGAGCCAAGGTGGGATTAAGTGGAATTGTAGAAGTTTTCCGAATAAACAGTTTCCTACTATTAGCAGCTTTGCACCTACAGCAAAGGCTCAACTTTTCCCCCTCCCTTTCTTAGCCAAGAAGTGTATATAATAATTCTGTTGTGTGAGATAAATTTGTTGTGTGGATGTGTGTGTAGTGGGCCACATATATGTTTGCACCTCTATACACAAGAACTGCAAGGCCATATCCATACCTTCCCTGCACTACAGAATTGGCCAAGCCCCAAAGAAAACATGCATTCTGGATGCCTACATAAGTGTTTTCAGTGTGTATGCATGTGTGCATATTTCTGTGTATGCGTATATATGTGTAAACACATATAAATATATATCCTTTCTCTCCTTATTGATTCTCTTCCAAAGATTTCATCAAATCTGATAACCATTCTTTTCCATTCCTATCCAAACCAGGTTTTCTGTTATGTCTGCTTCAAACATCACAAAACAAAGGTTAATTTTTTTTAACAGCCTCAGTCATAAGACCTAGAACTGCTGTTTCCCCTTCCTTGCTGGCCTTGACCTCGCTGGGATATCTCCCAGTAGAATTCCCCAGAAACACGCCATCAACCGGGTTGCATGGCCAGGCATCTCAAGTCCTCCTTCTGGGTTGTGTTATAAATTTTGGCTGAGACATTGACACATGTCAACATGTTACTTTCAGTGACATGTTTGTCTTTTCTTTGTTAGCTTTGGTTCAAGGCCGTGAATCCATTTGGAGAATCGACGTTTCCAAGCCTAAGTAAAAGTCTTCTAATCTGCTTCATGGACTTTGGGGTTTCTCAATGCCTGCCCCCTCCTTCCATTGCTCTCCCTCCCCTCTTATTTTTCTTAGAAATCCAAGTGAAAAGGATATTTGGTGATCAAAGGGAATTCAACTGGCAGGGCATGAATGAAACAAACCAATGAGCTCCCGGTGACCTCTGTCTTTGGTTGGATCTTGATGAGATCCATCCCTGGTACCCACGTTTGCTGCCTCTGGGGGGACCGCAGCCATCTCTCTGCTTTTTCATCTGAGCTCTGTGATTCTTTTTATCTTTTCAATGGCAACAGCGATCTGTGCTGAGGTTTTAACCCTGCTTTGTCAAGTCTCTTCTCTCTTTGGTCATTATTCAAAGGATCTTTGATCTATTTGAAGTCAGACTCCAGGGTACCTGCAGCATTCCTTCCAGGAGTTTTGAGAGCTCCAAAGCCATCTCCCTTTGCCCAGACGGGCTGCTTCTCTGCTCATTTCCTTTTGCCCTCGAGACAGTAATTTCCCTTGGTGGTGCTTTCATTAGCTGTCGTGGAAAAAGACGAGCCACAGCAGCTCGGCTCAAACGTGGCTTGGGAAAAGTGGCCTAAAAGTGAAGATGTGTTATGCATTCCTTGGGGCGGGCTGAAGGTGGCCAGCAGGAAGCCAGTTTATAGCAAAAGAAACACGGCTTTGTTGCCTCTTTCTTAAAAGAATTCTTCTTGGGCTTTGAACAAATAATATTAATATAAAGCTTGAACACACATCTTAATCATCAACCTTAAATCTAAATCAGTTTTGGCTGTCGCAGAAGTCCATTTACAAAGGGTAAAGATTTACCCCCATTAGGATGGCCTAAAGAATTAGTCACAGACTCTAAAAAAAAAACTATAGCAGGAGACAGCATGTGAGAATGAAGGGGGCAATTAAACCAGAAGTCAGACAACTGGATTCTAACCCCAGAACTGCTTCTGTGTGGCCGTGGGCAACCTATTTAATTACCCTGGGGTTCAGTTTCCTCATCTGTAAAAGGGGAGGGGGGTGGACTTAAACCTCTAAATTTCTATGTTCTGAGCAAGCAAGCAATATCATAATAATCAAGTATTCTCCTAAGGCAACTACTTTGCAGGAAAAACATATTTATTTGGATATACAAGTTCTGGTGTTTGTTTTAAAAAAAAGATTTTCATTGCTTTATAGTCACACCTCGTATATTCCAGCTCCTGTTAGAAGCCTTTTATGACTCTGTCATTCATAAATTTGTCCAAACTCTTTTTTAATCCATTTACATTTCCTGTCTGTACCGCCTCTCAGGGTAATGAGTTCCATAACTTTATTATGTGCTAGGAGAGTATTATTTCCTTGTTTGCCCTAACTTACCTCAAGCTTCCAAACTGCCTGCTTGCCCTGGTATTTCAGAATTGGGTGAACAAGTTCATCCATAGTCTTTGCTTTATAAACTGGATTTAAAATCATTTTAGGCTGCTTCATAAACAACAGCCCACCCCACGCCATTCCCCTAATCGTTATAGTTACTTGTGCAATAAATGTGGAAGCTAATGCTGTTAAGAAAGTCCTGGCTTCCAACGACTGAGAGTCAGGAGAGCCTGAAGGCCTAAAGCTTGGGCTCTAGAGTCAGACAAACCCAGGCTCCTATTCCAGCTCTGCTATTTGCCTTGTGGTCTCTCTGAGCCCCATTTCCTCATCTGGAAAAGAGAAAACAGTCCCTACGTCAGAAGCTGTTGTAAGAGTTGACTGATATAAATTTTGGAATGTGCCCAACACAAGCCAGGGATGTTGTAAATATCTCTCCAAATCTAGTGGTTGGTTCGGTGATAGTTAACGGATGCCGTGACACTAGATAGAGTTTAATGGGCAAGGTGTTATAGAATCATGGCTCATATCGTGAGCATGGGTCTAAATAAGTGGTTGACAAAGAATAATCTAAGCTTCAATGCATGAAAAAAGCATGCAAGGGGAGTGCCGTTCCATACGCGACCAAGTGGGTAGGATTTGAGGGGAGATCTTCGGCAACAGATAGATAGGAAATGTAATCTCAGCTTGAACTAAAATGGTATCAGATCATGGACAATAAATATTTACAAGGTAGCAGAGGATGTTTTAAACCAAAGAAGGCAGAGGAAGCCAATATGCTCTTTCCAAAGCAATGGCCTGAGTGTCTCAGAGAATAGAAATTCAACATCTAGATCTTACTAACAAGTTGTGTGACCTTGAGTAATTCAAAGCTGTCTCTAAGTCTAGGTTTCCTTGCACATAGAATGGAATCAGTCTAGTTCACTGACTTAAAAACCCTGTTCCTTAGAACCTGTATTAGGAAGAGAGGAAAGAGAGAGGGATGAGGATAGGATAAAGTCCTTGTTCCTAATTCAATCCAAGTAGCTATCTTTCTAAGGTCCTAAATGGGCTCATAAAGGAAAATTGCGTAGAACCAAAATCACTCTTTAAAAAACCCTTAAATCACCCCAATGTATACTGTGATAAGTTCAAGGAACCAAAACCAAGTGAAGAAAAGCAAAGTCACCTCTCCTGTCTCATCCTGACTCTAGGGTATGCCATCATTGAGCCAAGGGCCAGGCTGACTTCTCTCTCTTTCTCTCTGTCTCTCTGTCTCTCTCTCTCTCACACACACATACACACACACATATGGTTCCATAAATGCATGAACTAAAGCTATTACAATGAACTTCCCTTTAAGATTTAAAATTTGGTTTGTAAAAAGTCTTCCTAAGCTGGAAAGAAACAACTGATACCACTAGATTAGATGCTGAGGTGCCTTCCACTCTAACAGAATGAGATTCCAACCAGAAGAATGTAAGCCCTGGCTCCAGGATTCTTATTAGAGAGATTTGGAGAGAATCCTTAAGAGGAAATTGGGACAATTTATTTGCACACCTAATCAGACAACCAACCGGTGTAGGAAGTGTATGGAAAATAAGCCAAAATACATAAGCATTTCTGCATGAATGCTGGAAGCCTAAGAACAACAAAAAGAAACACTTGGCATCCAGTAGATCCATAACCCAACTGGTGTCCCCACAAGAAACTGGTTACAAGAAACGAATGCAGAAGACTCCATAGTTATTCTCTGAAGACATGATCCCAATGTGTATTCAGCATCAAAATGACCAATAAACTTTCAGGCACATCATCAGCATGACTGCTTTTTAAAAAATACATAGATGCTTTATCCAACTCCTGAATAAAAACATGGCGCAACCCAACTAAGGTAATTTGCATCGTTCTCATTCTTATACCTCAGAAAGATGTAATGAGCTGGGCAAGGCAACGCAGAAAACAAAGAGAGAAAACAGGGCAAGAGGAGCAAGAGGAAGAGAGGGAGGGAGGGAGAAATGAAGGACAGACTGAAGTATTTCAAAGAGGGGTATTGAAATAATTAGAGTGATAGAAGATTCTTCAACAGAGAACGCTTGGAAGGGATGTTACCAATATCCACAAACTATCGACAGAATTACAAAGGAGAAAACAAGCTGGCCACGGTCTTTAACCCCATTCATAAGTCCTTAGAGAAAAGAGTGTGGGGACTCACCAAAAGCATACTCTATCCAATAAAGCAACATATATTTAAATGATATCTCATAGGTATAGTGTTCACATTTATCCACAGGAAATGCTTGGAACTGGTTATTCCACCAGGAGAATTCAACAGATGTTATAAATAATTCAAGAAAAGTTAGAAAAAAAATGTAGATAAATTTGAGAATTTGATTTAAGGAGAATGCAGCTCTTCATATATCTTTGGCCAAAGAACAGTCCATTTCTTATAGGGAACGTTGTCATCTTCAACCTGGAGCATGATTCTGGAGAATACTACTCAAAAGTCTTCACATTTTCGCATTAGTTTGCCAATGTCCAGAGGCAAGGACCAGCTCTTACTCTCCTTTATGTCCTTCGAAAGCTCCTGTCCAGCACAGTACCTCATACATATTCAGCAGTCATTTATATTTGCTGAAAGAAAATTAATTGCATTGATTCATTGAAAGAGCTGGTTAAGTATGGTCTCTCTACAAGCTTTCTTTCTTTTTTGGGGGGGGGTGGGCCACACTGCGTGGCTTGCAGGAACTTTGTTCCCTGACCAGGGATGGAGCCCATGCCCCCTGCAGTGGAAGCACAGAGTCCTAACTACTGGGCAGTCAGGAAATTCCCTATACAAGCTTTCTTGGTACAGCCAATTTTCCCTTTGGATCCATAAGATCAGTCCCTAATAATCACTACATTTCCTGTCATCTGGAAGACATTCTTTCTGAGTTTTTTAACTTCTTTAAAAGATCCAACCTATTTGGTTCCCCAAGCATTCCATCTAATAAGCCTTTTATAAAAGTATGTGATTTGAATAACAACAGAATAAATGTAGCCTTGGCCTATTGTGATACTAGGAAACAGCCAGTGCCAATCAATTTCAAAACAAATCCCAGAGTTAGTGCATCCAAACACAATGGCAGTCAACCAGCAATTTTCTCCAGAGCATGACCATTGGTGCTGAGCCTGCTAAAGAAAAGGAGTATTTGTGAGCTTTCAGGATTTGTCATCATGTTCTTTGAGGAGCTACCAACCCGATGTGAGAGATGGAAAGTCTAAGCCCAGTTCTATCATGTAGGCACCTGTGGCCTCAGGTGAATGATTTAGCCTCCCTGGGCCTCATTTTCCTCATCTGTAAAGTGTAGAGTTTACTGACTCAGGTCATAACACCCAAGTCCCAGAACTGGATCCTCTTAAATCTATTGGTTAAGAAAACTAGATTTTTTTCTGTTTCCAGTAAGTGAGGTTTTGATTTCTATATTTGAGAATATAGATTCTCTAACTTACTCTAATTTCATTACAGCTCCATGAGATATTTGGAAGCCCAGAAAAGATTGTGTGGGGGGATGGGGGGGGGAAGGTGGGGAGGGTTGCATAAGGCAAGAGTTTAATACTACCCTCCCCTTCAACTCCCCTGATTTGAGAAGAAAACCAACCTTCTCTGTGATGTGACCGCACTTCATATATTTCCATGTTCATATTTATCAATGAGACAGCTCTTAAAGAAGAAATATTCCTTCTCAGAATCTTCTTAAGATCTATCCTCTACTGTACTACTGGATGAAAAACTCCTGGAGAATAGACACTTTTAGGCCACAGTCCTGAAATGGTTCAAGAAGTGGAAAAGCAGAGTCCTACGTGAAAAGAATGGGGCTGAGAGAGCTGTAAAAAGAAGCTGGCCATGGAGAAATACTAGAAGTCTCGCTGGAGAAGTCAGAGAGGTGAGGCTCATTCTAGATAGCTGCAAACCCACGAGAAGACAGAAGCCTGCCTCAGAAGATGTTACAGTCCTTCCAGAATTCCAGTTCTTTTTTTTTTTTTTTTTTTTATTTATTATTTATTTATTTATTTATTTATTTTTGGCTGTGCTGGGTCTTCGGTTCGTGCGAGGGCTTTCTCTAGTTGCGGCAAGTGGGGGCCACTCTTCATCGCGGTGCGCGGGCCTTTCACTATCGCGGCCCCTCCCGTTGCGGGGCACAGGCTCCAGACGCGCAGGCTCAGCAGCTGTGGCTCACGGGCCCAGCTGCTCCGTGGCATGTGGGATCTTCCCAGACCAGGGCTCGAACCCGTGTCTCCTGCATTAGCAGGCAGATTCTCAACCACTGCGCCACCAGGGAAGCCCCAGAATTCCAGTTCTTTACCAGCAAATAGAATGGACATCAATGAAGGACGTGCCATGCAGCACTATAGCAATGGGCCAAGACAAAGAAGATGAGGCCAAGAAAGAGCATGCTCTTCAAAGGCTCACGGACCAGCATGGCGAGTGATTGGCTCCTAAAAAATGCTATGAGAGTGTTTGTAAATAAATAACATAGAAATAAAAACCCTTGTAGTTCAAAACCCACATGAAATAAGAGCCTGCCACAGACATCTTGGAACGCTTTCAGCATTGCTATCTACAAAATTTCTCCATTCATATAAGCAATAGGCCTGAGATGTGACTGTGTCCTAACAAGAATGGAGGATGAAAGGTCTCGTGCCCTTGCAGCCAATTTCATAGGACCTGGAGACATGCTTTGCCCTGTGGCGAAAGAGGATATAACAAAATAGAATATGAGGACTCTACCTACAAGAAGATCACAATCCAATGGGTGAAGTAAATTAAGCACGTGCCCAAAGTTAAACACCTACCCAAGAGATGCCATCAGACAACGTAAGAAATAGCAAAAGACTAGTACAGACAGTATGTGTGATAAGTAAGAAGAATGTGGATGTAAGCAGGTCAGGGACATTTTCATGGAGAAGGGCTTTGAATTGTGGGCATCAGAGGCATAGTGGAGATGAAAGGAGAGACTTCCAAAAAGGTAGAAGAGTGAGTAGAGATAGGCACCAACATCAGGGAAGAATGAACAGTTCAAGCAGGCTAGCACCATTTGGTGGCAGTAAGATATGACCTTACAGTGACTGGGTAGGTCAGTTGGCCAGACTAAGCAACTCAGACTTTATCCTGTGAGTAGTAGGGAACCTCTGATGATAAACAATGTAAGCTAGGCTCTTGGTCATCCAAAAGTGAGTCTAAAATATTGATCATTGTTCCTTGCTCTATTGAGTCCTTGCTCCTTTTAACCACAGAAACACTCTTCGGAGTTGCCCGCATCACATGTGGTTTTAACAGATTTTCTTCCTAAATTACAGGCATCCTTGCAAACGTGAGGAGGATCCTCGAATTGGAAGAAGTCTAAGAAGTTGCCAAATCTATTTCTCATCAATGCAGAAACTTTTTCTACAAGACCCTCAAGAGCAACGTATTCCCCAGGCTGGTAGAATACATTGAAAGTAGGAGGAACTCAGGAAAGGCTGGTGAGTAAGCAAATGAATTCAACCACTTCTTAAACTTGGTCATTCTGATCTCACTTGCAAGATTGGACAGCATTTATTTCTTAGAAATTTCTTTCTTCCTTTGAGTTAATTTCTGTCCTCCTATTTCTACCACCCATTGGCTCTAGTTCTGTCATCCAAAGAAACATAAGAAATTTACTCATTTTTCCATGTCCCTGCTCTTTTACTATTTGGAGACATTTGTTGGGTCTTAGCCTTTTCCTCTCCAGCTAAACACCTCCAGTTCCTTCCTAGAGCTCAAAGGAACCAACCTGATATTGTGACTAATGCTGGATTCCCTTTTCTCCCTCTTCATTCACTGAGAAAGATGGGTTGCAGAAGGGATTGGGTTATAGATTCTAGGGGGAGGTGTCACCCAGAGGCTAGATCAATGAGTCCCTGAACATTTACATACATGCCATGTTTCCCTGGGCTGTGTGTTCCGACCCTGCTACAGCTGAGGCCACTTGGCCATTTTCCAGTGAGCCTGATCCTTTCTCCCCGCAAGCTCCCAAACTCCCATGCTGGAGGAGGATCTATGTGACCTGTCATCTTCCCACTGCTTCCATTTCCATCAGATGGTGTTTTCCCGGGAAGGAGCTTTCTCAGCGCCCCGCTGGCAGTCTTCACACTAGCCTGTCTACCCTAAATCGCAGCCATTACCATTTAAGCCCACTTCCTCCAGCTTGGTCCCCAGCGCCTCAAGCGAGCAAAAGCAGCTGATTCCTCACCCTCCACACCATCAACCTTCAAATCCTCGAAAGCCATCATTAAATCACAATTCCACCAGTGTCACCACACCCTTAAGCTTCAGGGAAGGTTCGGCTACAAACCAACCTTCCACCTTCTAAGCAGAGGATCGTAGTCAACATTTCTAAAAAGCGAAACAGAAAGCACTTGAGCTCATCATACTTAATAAACATAAATACGGTTTCTGGAAGTTTGGGTTTTTATATACAGTAATATTTTTTAGTTATGGACAAATATGTCCTATAAGTACATACATATTCTTCAGGCACTGAAATAGTAAATGTCTTTGTGTTGTGGGTTTTGGTCAAAAGAGTTTGATAGGGCTTCCCTGGTGGCGCAGTGGTTGAGAATCCGCCTGCCAATGCAGGGGACACGGGTTCGAGCCCTGGTCTGGGAAGATCCCACATGCCGCGGAGCAACTGGGCCCATGAGCCATGATTACTGAGCCTGCGCGTCTGGAGCCTGTGCTCCACAACAAGAGAGGCCGCGATGGTGAGAGGCCCGCGCACCGCGATGAAGAGTGGCCCCCGCTTGCCACAACTAGAGAAAGCCCTCGCACAGAAACGAAGACCCAACACAGCCATAAATAAATAAAAATAAATAAATTAAAAAGAAAAAAAAGAGTTTGATAAACACAGTTTTCTGCCAGCCCAAAGCTGTGGCTGTCCCTAGTTAAGGGCTCTGTAATAAAAAGAGGGATTCTGAAGGTAGACACCACATCCGTCTTATTCACCTAGGCGTCCTCACTCAGTATCTCCATGAAGTAGGTGTCTAATAAATATTTGCTAAATGAATGAAAACCACTCACTGGCTCGGTGACCTCTGAGACTCAGTCCCCTCATTTATAAAATGAATTTTCAGCACTTCTTGGTAAACTCTGAGTCCCCTCAAACCCTACCCTAAGAATCCATGACTATCTCTGGGTCCTAGAAAATGCTTTTGCCATGGCAAAATTTGGTTCCAGTAACATCTTTCTTCCCCCAAAATTCACACTGTACAAATAACCACCACTGGGTAGGAAGTGTAAGGATAAGCTGGTGCTGAAAAAAAGGCTAAGAAAAAAAAAAATAAAGTAAATCCTGCCCAGTGTATGTCAGGCTGTGGTTTGTACTAGATTAATGAAAGCCCCACATGGCATAATTGTGTTTACAGTGAGCTTATAGGAGTTTTCCCTCAAGGTAGGGAAAGGGGATCGGGTTAAACAAATTATTTAGCTTTTCCTGACCTGAACTGGCAACAGGGATGGGGAACGGTAGTTGAGGAATGACCTCCCCAATTCCAGCCCAGATTATGCTCACCTTGAGTGCTTTTGCAACCGGAGGCTGGTCTTCCATCAGGGAGGTAGAAAGCAATTCCTAGGCACTACCCTAGAAGGTCTAAAGCCCCAAATTGTTTCCTGTGGGCCAACTGTACCTTGTCCAGTTGGGTAGAAGACTCTCAGCTACAAGGCAGCAAGTATCTGGTATTACAGGAATGAAAGGTCCTGCTTTTTGGATGGAAAAAGTGAAGCATATAAGCAAATTTGATTGCCCAGAACTAGAATCCTGTTATCTTTATTGCTATGACTCGGCTCTTCTTCCTGAAACAGAAACACTTCATGGAGTTACACGCAGCCCACATCCACAGGAGGGTGACACCCTGAAGTTCTGATAAGAAGAAAACACAGATCTTATCTGCTGAGTTTACACAACACCAAAAATCTAATTTGAATGAACACTTTACTCAATGTATTCGATGAAGGACCTATAGCTCCGGCATAGTTGACTTTGGTCTAAAAGCAAATTAATTTTAACTACAGCTTAGGGGATATGGATATAATGTTGCTTAGTTTTTGTGTGTGTGTGTGTGTGTGTGTGTGTGTGTGTTTTCAGTCAATCCATAGCCACTGCCAGTTTCTCTTTAGTCTCTGAAGATATTTTTAGGTATGAGACTGTACTAACAGGATGTATGTAATTTATTGGCAGAACTTTCCTGTCAACCCGTCAGTCATTTCTGATTCCAAATTACACGGGCCCAACCCAGGTCTGGGATGCATTCACATTAAATGATTGCGGATCGTTTATTTCAGAAATGATAGGTTGGAGAAAATGTGCTTTGCACATGAGAAATGAAATCCCACAGCACATCAGGTTTCCTGTTTCCTTGAGATCCTCCTTTTTTCCATTTAGTCTCTATTTTCACTTTTCCTCCCTCTCACTAAAAGGTCTTGAGAGGATCCAAATACAGATCAGGAAAGGCCTAACTACCCACTCCCTGGCCCGGGGTTGCATAAGACCACTCACGCTCCTGGAGGGGAAGAAGGAAGGAATCACAGTCATGACTGACACTTGGTACGGCCCCTGGAAGCTCAGGAAGTCAGGAGAGGCAGTGTGATGACCCACCTTTGCAGGCTCAGCTGGATTAGGTGACTTGGCCAAGGTCACACAGAAAGGATGAGGATGCAGGAACGTGAGCACATGCTCTCACGATGGTATGCTCTTCTCTCCCCACTGTTTGTGAGTTCCCTCGTGGTTCCTTTTACCCAGCACCACATCTGTACCAATAAGCCAAATCCCTTATCAGTGTGGGTTCAGTCAGAGAAGCACAGCCTCTGTGAATGTCCTGGAGGATGGGATACCTTCTGCGGGTACGTCTTAACTGTCATGGAACTGGCTTACCGAGCTTCTCTAAATCCTTTGCCTGCTGTCAGTGTGGGCAACCAGGAAGGGAGAATGAAGGTGAAGTGGGAAAGGTCAAATCCAACAGGAACGGTGTGCAGCCCTTACCACCTCCAGTCTTTTCTTTTTTTTAATTAAATGGAAGATTCTTTAAATTCCATAGTGCTTTACAATTTTCAAAATTTCACACACATGATTTCATATAATCCTATAATAACCCTTTTCTCCCCCTACGCCTATATTATCCACCCCCCGACTGCTAACGGCTAGTTTGTTCTCTATATCTATGAGTCCGCTTCTTTTTTAGTTTTATTCACTAATTTGTTGTATTTTTTAGAAGCCGCCTTCCAAGTCCATCCATGTTGCTGCAAATGGCAAAATTTCATTCTTTTTTATGTCTGAGTAGTATTCCATTGTGTGTGTATGTATATATATATATATATATATATATATATATATATATATATACACCACATCTTCTTTATCCATTCATCTGTTGATGGACACTTAGGTTGCTTCCGTATCTTGACAATTGTAAATAATGCTGCATTGGGGTGCGTGTCTCTTTTCGAATTAGTGTTTCTGTTTTTTTCAGATATATACTCAGGAGTGGACTTGCTGGGTCATGTGGTAGCTCTATTTTTAGTTTTTTGAGAAACCCCCATACTGTTTTCCACCATGGCTTCACCAATTTACATTCTCACCAACAGTGTGCAAAGGTTCTCTTTTCTCCACGTCCTTGCCAGCATTTATCATTTGTGTTCTTTTGATGACAGCCATTCTGACCAATCACCACCTCCAGTCTTGATGGTGTGAGGCCTTTCCCTGGGGAGCTGCACTCAGGCCTGGCCCGGGAGTTGAAGAAGCTGGGTGAGGAGTTCTGGAGGCCTGGAAGCCACCCTGAGCCAGCGAGGCTAGCCAGCAGATCAGCCCCAAGAGACCTGCTCATACTTCTGTAAACAAAGCTGGCCCATAAACAATTATACTGTTTGGACTTTGTGACTGTTCTTAGGTAATTTTTTTTATTATTGAGATTTTATTTATTTAAGCTTTTAATAGAGGTATAATTTACATATTATGAATCTTAGGTGATTGATACTAATAAACGCATGCATCCATGCATCCATTTAACAGGAACCCTATCAAGGTACACTCCATGACTCCAGAAAGTTCCCTCCCAGTCAACACCCCTCCCCCGCTACCACCAGAAATAGCCACTGCTCTGATTCCCTTGGCAGTAGATTCTCTTTGCCTACATTAGAACTTTATATAAATGGAATCATACAGTACTTACCCTTTGGCGTCATGGATTCTTTTATGTAACATAATATTTGTTAGATTGTCCATGTTGTTACGTGTATCAGTAGATCATTGCTAAGTAACATTCCATTACATGGATGTATATGAATCGACCCATTCAGCCGCTAATGGACATTTGGGTTGCTTTTACTCTGAGGCTATTATCACACAATTACTATGACCATTTTTTTTTAATTAATTAATTTATTTATTTATTTATTTTTGGCTGTGTTGGGTCTTCGTTTCTGTGCGAGGGCTTTCTCTAGTTGTGGCAAGTGGGGGCCACTCTTCACCGCAGTGCGCGGGCCTCTCACTGTCACGGCCTCTCTTGTTGCGGAGCACAGGCTCCAGACGCGCAAGCTCAGTAGTTGTGGCACACGGGCTTAGCCGCTCCGCGGTATGTGGGATCTTCCCAGACCAGGGCTCGAACCCGTGTCCCCTGCATTGGCAGGCAGATTCTCAACCACTGCGCCACCAGGGAAGACCACTATGAACATTTTTGCACAAGGCATTTGGTGGGAGGGCATGTGATTTCACTTGGATAAATACTTATGGGTGGAATTACTGAGTCATAGGTAGAGGAATATTTAATTTCATTAGAAACTGCCAAACTATTTTTTTAAAAATGAGATGTTATGGGTTGAATTGTGTCCCTCCACAATTCATCTGTTGAAATCTTAACCCCCACTACCTCAGAATGTGACTGTGTTTGGAGACAGAGTCTTTAAAGAGGTAATTAGGTTAAAATGAGGGCATTAGAATGGGCACTAATCCAATACGATTGATGCCCTCATAAGAGGAGATTAGGATACAGATACACCCAGAAGGAAGACCTAAGAAGACACAAGGGGACGATGGCCATCTATCCACCAAGGAGAGAGGCCTCAGAAGAAACCAATCCTGCCCACACCTTGATCTTAAACTTCTAGCCTCCAGAATTGTGAGAAAATAAACATCTGCTGTTTAAGCTCATCAAACAAAGTTGTGGTACTTTGGTATAGCAGCCCTTGGAGCCTAGCCTAGATGCTTGGCTACCATTTCCAACTCATCCCCTGCCACTGTCACCTTCAATTGTCCCACTCCAGCCACCCTGGACATTTTGCCATTTCCTCCGCACGCCAAACCCACTCCCGACTCTGGGACTTGGCGGTTGATATACTCTGCCTGGAATCCACTTCCCCCGCATTGCTGACTCCCTTCTTTCATCCTCAGCTCAAATGTCACCTCCTCAGAGAGGCCTTCTCTGACCATGCTACTAAAACAGTCCCCATCGCCCCCCCATCCCTCTCCATCACCAGCTAACTTTTTTACTTCATAAGAGATTTGACTTTCTAAGGCGTTACATCTGTCTTGTCTTATCTCCCAAGGTAGACTGTAAGCCCTACAAAGCAGACATGGAATTGTTCAACACTGTACATTTGGAACCCAGAGAAGAAGCCCACAGAGGGTACTTAGTAATTAGTTATTGACTGAATAGTTTTGTTTTTTTTTAATTTATTTATTTTTGGCTGTGTTGGGTCTTCGTTTCTGTGCGAGGGCTTTCTCCAGTTGCGGCAAGCAGGGGCCACTCTTCATCGCGGTGCACAGGCCTCTCACTGTCGTGGCCTCTCTTGTTGCGGAGCACAGGCTCCAGACGCGCAGGCTCAGTAGTTGTGGCTCACGGGCCTAGTTGCTCCGCGGCATGTGGGATCTTCCCAGACCAGGGCTCAAACCCGTGTCCCCTGCATTGGCAGGCAGATTCTCAACCACTGCACCACCAGGGAAGCCCGACTGAATAGTTTTTTAAAAAAGAGAGAACAAGTTCTATGCACTGCCTGGCACAGAACCGTTGCTAAACAAATAATGTTATTATAATTCTAAAGCTATGTAATCATTGAAACCATAAGAAAATATCATCACGTGGTTACAGTTCTCAATTTAAGACACAAAAATGGACTTTAAAAAACAAGTACAAATTATAAGCATGTTAAAAACATCCCCATATTCAGGCATTAATTAGGTTTCTTGCATTAAGCATAGTTTTCTTTTCCATTCTTTATTTAAATTTTTTAACTCTTTTTTAAATTGTAATCTATACCCTGAAATTTTTCTGCAAAACAGAAACTCCGTGGTTGAAAACCTTGCAATGAAATAATTTTAAGTAACACCTAGAGTTTTGTATTTCCCATGTCTTCAGGGTCTGATAGCTTCTGTATGCCTGTTCCCAGGATGTTTGGCTGTGCTGCAATTCCTACCCTTAGATTTCATGAGTATTCCTTTGTAGCTAAAATAATCACCTTAACTCACTGAACTAGAATGATTCTCTTATTTAATAGAACTTCTTCATTGGGTGTCTGTATCTTTCAATCAATCATAAAAAACTAAAAAGAACAAGTCTTCTGTCTTGTAATCTTTTTTCACTTAACTGCATAATGTGAAAATCTTTTCATGTCAACAGGTATACACATGAATGACTTTAAATGGCTACATACTATTCCATTGAGTGGCTAAAATATGAAATCTTACCAGTCTTCTATAATTTGACTTTTAAGTTTCAAGGCTTTGCTTTTCTCCTTACAATTTTTTCACATCTTAAATAGCAGTTTATTTCCATAAACTGAATTGCCAAGTAATTCTTAGCTTATTTTAATCAAGTAAATGCAGGGAGCAAGTATACCCTCCCACTGAAAAGATCCAAGAAGTGGGTAACACTGAGCATTACTAAATGTAGCAAAACCACTATCCAACTTTAAAATATATAAAATGATCTTATCTAGAACTTGTTCTAAAAGAGCTGGATACATATTTTCCCCTTAAAAAACAGTAAGTGATGTTCCCAGTAAAAACATCTTAGGAAAATTAAACTTTAATACTTGCTCATTAAATAGTATAAACTTTAAAATCTCTTTGTTTTTTTTTTAATTTTTATTTCATATTGAAGTATAGTTGATTAACAAAGTTGTGTTAGTTTCAGGTGTACAGCAGCCTGATTGAAATCGTAAACTGGCTTTTGATTAAAAGACAGAACTTGTATATTTTCTTGTGAAACTTGAAAAGGTAAAAGACTTAAAATGAAAGGATTCAAAATAGTGGGGCATTTTATAAGTTCATGGTGTCTGTAATATATCTGAACAGGGAATGGGCTTCAGAATGGGATGAAAAAGAGCTGATGTCACACAGCCTCTGTCCCGACCAGTGCAAGGACAGAACTGGATGGTGGTGGTCCATTCTGCTGCCTTTGGCAGAAGACAGAGCTTCTAAGAGCCAGATCTGAAATCTCGGATGCTAGTTATCCCTAATGAGGATAATTGGATCCCTCTTTCTCAAATCATAGGCTTGAGAAATTCCTTACTAAAGTGTTCCCTAAAATTAATTTTATTTTTAACTTCATTTTATAGCTGGTGCTCATGCAGCTCTGACTATTGAACTCAGGTAGGTGTGCTTTGCAGAGGGGGGCTGGTGGAGGTGCAGGGGAGCCCATGTTTCTCTCTTAGCTTGTTTTAGCCCAATTGTTACTCAGCCTCTGAACGGAATGGATTCTAAAGGCTCAGAGTGCTCCGTTAGCCACTCTAATTATTCCAGAAAAATTGAATTTCCAGGAGTTTAAGTTATTTGAGGAGGGAGAATGACAGGCAAAGGCCTGTGGTCTACAAGACAGAACCAAGAGGTTTCTGGGGTGTCAGCACAAATCACTGCATTGCATTGCTCTGAGCCTGATGAGAGGATTGGGCTAGATGTTCTCTTGTATCTCCCTAAATTCTGAGATTTCGTGACCCAGTTGTCTCTGGGAGAATTCAAACTTCTTTCCTAAAAGACTTAATCACTTCTTAAGTTAATTTGGAAATTCTCACTTTAGCTGGACACAATATTTTGAAAAAAAAAAAAAAAAGTCATTCCCTTATGACTTCTGTTAACTTCTGTAGAGCAAGCAGTTAATTCTACTCATACTTGGGCTTGGGAACTCATAAACAGCACATTCTCAGCCTGGGGGCTCTGTGAATCATCATAGCCTCGCCGTCATTTTAAATAATTCAATGGAGTGTAATAGCAAGTGTTTAATTCAACACACTGACTGGAATTCACCAGTCTAAGGCACCCTAGACTGAAGATATTGTGGGAGATAACAGAAATTAATGAGTTTCTTTCTTACTTCATTCAGATGACCAGCTGAAGTTATCTCCCTTGCCTGAGTTAGAGAACTCCCTAGCTCTCCTCTCTTCTGCTTCCTGTTCCTCTTGGGCACCCATGTGCATTTGTGATGTGTACATATAGGTGTATGGAAAAGCTCAGCTGATTGGAAATCCTGCAGGACTTTGGACAAGGGAGTGAAGATCAGACCCCAGAGAGTTAACCTAAAGCACACTACTAGCTTATAGCCCACTATTTCTATAGCAAAGGAGCAATTTTAATGCAGAAAAAAATAATATGGAGGCTCTGCTATATCACTTGTATTATAAAAACTGGGGGAGAGGAATCTTCAAAGATGGGAGAGACCTGAGTGACTGAAGCAGTCATGTTCACATTGTATGGAAGGGAAGCATGTTAGAAGACAAATCCCAGAGCCGACGGCAAGGCAGATCGCTGGAATCTTCCCTAGATACCTGCTCAAACTTGGGGCCCCCAGGGACCAGCTGGCTGGGCAGTGAAGGGGGTATAAAGTGATAATGTGGTACTGAGTTTGCAATTTACTTTTCTTGATTTGTTTCAACCTCATTTCACAGACGTAACAATGCTCATTTCACACTACAATAAAGTATTGAATAGAAACTAGGGAAAGGGGCAGAGAGATCTAATTCAGGGCTGAAGTACCATAGCAAGACTGGTCCCAAACTTGAACTTTTAGAGGACATCCCCTGAGGAATTGTAAGAAATGGACATGAGGGGAAAAAACCCTCGTCTAATGCTTTGTCTATGTCTTAAGACTTATGAAAAAAGATATTGAAAGCTATAACATCAGGACTCAATCCATGCAACTGGACTTGGGAAAATGTCATCCTAGGAGAACCTGCTCTGTTTCTTACATCTCCATTTGTCATGTGGCCCTAGAGAATAATCAGTTGTCATCCAGGTAGAAGTTCATTCCTACAGACTCCTGCTGCAATCCAGTTTTGTGAAGAACGTAGCTTCTCTGTGAAGCTTAATTGCCTCCATCATTGTTTCTGTGAAAAAAAATACAAAAGAATATAAACTGGGGATACTGCTCACTAATAGCTCATAACCTACATTGTGTTTTACTAGTAGGATTTCTTTAGCACTTACGTATATAGTGTTTAATTTATATTATTTATACACATTTCAATAAATTTTCAATATGGATAATATCCTGTATGCTTCTTTTTTCTTAGCGGTAGATATCCTTTACATACTTACTTTATGTATTTACATATATAATTACATATCAGTACTTTAGAACTTTAGGCACTGAGCTTGCAACATTATAATGCAATAAAATGACTCAGAATAGAAAATTAAAAAGAGAGGTTCTAAAAAAATTTAATTAGAGAGGGGATATTGTTTTGTTAAATGCCTGCAATGTAAGAGTAAAAACATTTGAAAACTAAGTTAAGCTTGAAGCTCCCTTGCAGCCTTGGCAGAAAGGGAAACATATATCCTAATGAGACAAAGCCTTTCCCCTGTGCTAAAATATACTTGGAATATTACACAGAGTCCTCTATTTGAGACCTTGAAAATATAATGGATGTCCTCACCCTGAGTTTTATAGAAGACACAAAAATTGTCTTCAATATGGCCATAAAATAAAATCTGAGGGTACATTATCCATCAAGATGGACAGGAAACTTGAACATGGGGGCAAAACCCAGCTCTTTTCATGGCAGTTGCCAGGATGATATCAATAACGTTAGCAGTGAAGGTAAGATTTCCCCAGGGAAAAATGAAAGTCCCACAGGCAGACCATAAATAACTATAGGAAGAAGCTCTCCACCCTGACACAGAGGATCTTATATTTGAAAGGATAAGTATGAAAATCCAGACATAACCTAATCCTCACAAGTTGTGTTCAAGAGTCACTCAATTCTCTATGTCTTTAAGGTCTTACGAAAAACATTAAAATTCTAATTCTTTTAAAATGAATTGGAGCCACTTAAAGTTGTGTTCTGTTAAATCAACACACCATATTATTTTGGTCAATTTCATCCAGTAGTGAAAAAGCAAAGCAGTCAAACCACTGATTTCGAATGTTGTAGATACCTCCAAAAAGGAAAGCAATCAGCAAAAAAAAAAAAAAAAAGAAAGCCTTCCATCTCTTTCCTTCATTGTACCAGAGCACCAGTTACTAAGAATCTCAGATGAGTAGAGAAATAACTATTAAAAAATTGAATTCTTGTCTACACAATGCCAAAACATCTAGTAAGTCTGGTTAAAAAAAAAAAAAAAAGTCAACCCAGATGTTTGGCACTATATAGACAAAACATCCAGATGACTGGCTGAACTTGCGAATAAACTGCTGAAATGGGCCAGATGTTCCGGCTTCTTTGGGCTTCAGAGCCTAGGGGGTCCTTGGGGACATCAGGAGAAAGCAAATGTTCCCTCTGGAGCTTCACCACCTGCATGCCTTCCTTGGAAACTGAAGTGGGTGTGTAACAGCGGGGTTTCAATTAAAAACGTCAACGACTGCCTTAGAAAAATCAAGGAAAAAGTACAAAAAGGCCGTAATGTGATGTTTATCTGAAATCCGTGTTTTGGGAAGTCACTGAGTCACGTCTATCTTGAGGCCCTGTGGTTGCATATCTAAATATTCTTCCCCTTGAGACTTTCTCTTTCAACCCAAGTTCTGGGCTACCCTTACCCAACCCAGGGGGCAGTGGTTTTTCACAGGCAACCGTTAAAGCTGAGATCTACAGCTCTCTGTTTCCCCACATCAATTTTGCCCCTTCCTTGCTCCCTTCTTCATGGTTCCTGTTATATCTTTTCTTTCCTACAGAGGTGTGCTAAGTAGGAAAGGGAGAATCAGAATCAAGCCAGGGATTCTTCTGGTACAGCCCAGCCATGGGCAGTCCTGGCAGAAAGGCCCAATGCCAGAGCTGGCAGGGCGAGCAGAGGGGACAGAGGGGCCGGGATGCTGAGGGATGCTGCCCTCCACAAAAAAGAGACCCACGTGGCTGCCAGCCAGCCAGCAGAGGCTCCAGCAGCACTCAGGCGGGTATTAACTGACAGGGTGGGACAGAGCCACAAAACCCAGAGTCCCCTCCAGCAGATGTGTCTAAAATGGTGCCTCGCAGGAAACTGAGGGCAGCAGGAAGGGAAGAGTCTCATCAACTACCATGTGATTACTGAGCTCCCAACTGTATTTAGAAAACAGCTTCGGCTTCCATCAGAAAGTTCAGATATGCCTTGAATCCATGAGTTAATTTTTGTTTTCAGAAAGGGGTCTGTTTTGTTTCTTTTAAAAAACATCCTTAAAAAGATTTCCTTTGAGTCCGTCTTTTCTGTAGTCACCTTCCTTGGGAGACTTTCTGCTTCTCTGTAAAAGAAAAGCTGTGATTGCTTTCTTGTCCCCCTCCAGAAACACTTATTCAGACAATTTCCCGACTGCCACTGGAGGAGGAGTTTCTGCGTCTCTCATCAGGATACAATTAACAGAACAAATGAAGTGATGTGGGAAAGAAAATAGAAAAAGGAGTCATTCCCACTGTTCCTCTTGAAGTCGTCCCTGCACTCTGCTGGGCTGAAGGAAATCAGAACAGCAAACTTGAGAGCTGAAAGAACATTAGCTACACACCCACCCCAAGACCCATAGGACACATCCCGATTTCACTCATGTCAAAAGATGGCACAGACAGACGGGAAAATTTAAACACAAAAATAAAGTGTTATTTTCCTCTCTTTGGATTAACAAAAAACTCCTTCTCCCATTTCTAACCACCCCCTCTCCTGTCTCCCTCTCCCCTCCCCTCGCCCCCTCCTCTCTCAGGGGTTGGCTTTATTTAAAAAACTATATTTCTGCCCAGGCATTCAAAAATGCTGAGTGCCTCAAGCAAAGTAGTAGAATAAGCATGTTTCTTACTGCTTCTTGGCAACTCTGCGGCCCAAGACCTGCTTCCAATTAGGGATCATGTGGCTTCAGTTTAGTATTATCATGAAAATGAAATTACCACTTTAGAAAAGTCAAGTTATTTTGGAAGTGAAAACTGCAGGTCAGAGCCCACCAAAATTCCAAAAAATTTGCTCAAGAAACATCTTATTGAAGGGTCAAACTGGTCTGGCTGATAAACATCCTAGGGTTTGTGATATGTGCCTCTCCTCCGGCAGCTCCACCGCCCCCAACCCGGCCCTAGGTCAAGTTCATTGTCCTTGGGAAAAAGGTATCCCTCTGATGGCAGATCCAAGCTTGCTCTGCTTGCAAAGCAATAGCACCGTCTTCTCTGATCCTCTGATGTACTTGAACCAGTGGACCTCATGTGCTCACCTGGCTGGGACATAGTCTACCTTAGCTGGCTCTTTCTCTCCTGAGGTTTCTATTCCCTGCCCAGCCCCGCCACCCCCCCCCCCCAACAAGATTGTAAATTCCTGAGAGCAAGGGCCATGTCTTTTTTTGTAGCTTCATAAATTCTTAGAACAGGAAGGGACCAGATCCAATTGCTTCATTTTAAAGATAAGGCCTATTAACTAGTTCTGGCACACACGCTCTGAGGACTGAGGTCTCTGTCCTCAGCCAGGTCAGCCCTGAGCCCACAGAATGTCTGACAACAAGGATGCCCTTCAAAAGTGTTGCAGACCAGACCCGGGGGACCTTGCCTATCAGCACAGTGGTTAAGACCCTTGAGAGTCAACCCAGCCGAAATAATACATAAATAAATAACTTAATTAATTAATTTTTTTAAAAGTTTATTAAAAAAAAAAAAGACCCTTGAGATTCAGAAAGACTGGGTTCAAATCCTGGGGCCATCACCAACTAGTTCTGTGACTTAAGACAAATTGCTTTACCTATTTTAGGCTTCATTTATTCATGTGTAAAGCTGGGAAAACAGGGTTTGCTGAGGATTAAAGAAGGTAATGTACGTATTTAGTCCATGCACCTATCATTAGGAAGCACTAAATAAATGGATATTGTTTTATTGTCATTATTATTTGGCATGTTTGATGGAACCCAAACAGAGGGGTTTCTTTTAGAGAAACCTCCAGCGCTTGTCATATGAAAACATGGGTTTATTTGGAGGAAATGGTCTGTATCGGCTTTTTGGAACCATCTCTGTTATTATGAAATTCCAGGAACTGGAATAAAATAACAAGGGGGTGGGAGAGAGGGTGAGCTGATGGCTCACAAAGCAACTGGAACCAACCAGCCCGGGGGTCACGACTTGAATGAGCACCCAGTGTGTGTCAGGCGCTGTGTCTGGTGCTGCAGGAAATCCAGGCCATGTTAGACGTGGCTTGGTCTCCAAACGCTCACAGTCTACTTAGACACATAGAATTCACGGGAAGAAAACTAAAATTCCAGCTGTGGGTAGTCTGTCTCAAGGGGTCTGTTGATCACAAAAACTACAGAAGTACAGAAGAAACAGGATGCCTTCCAGGTGGTGTGGGCAGGGAAAATGTCACAGAGAAGGTGAAACTTAAAGAAGGCTTTGAAATTTTGCCATTTGCAGCAACATGGATGGACTTGGAAGGTATTACGCTAAGTGAAACAAGTCAGACAGACTTGATGACATTGCTTATATGTGGAATCTAAAAAATACGGCAAACTAGTGAATATAACAAAAAAGAAGCCGACTCACAGATATAGAGAACAAACTCATGGTTACCAGTGGGAGAGTGAAGCGGGGGGGGGGGGGGCGGTGGGCAACATAGGGGTGGGGGAATGGGAGGCACAAACTACTGGGTGTAAGACAGGCTCAAGGATGTACTGTATAACACGGGGAATACAGCCAATATTTTGTAGTGACTGTAAATAGAAAGTAACTTTTAAAAATTGTATAAAAATTAAAAATAAGATAAAGTAGGTTTTGAAGCACTGGGAAGACTCAGCTAGGTGGAGATGAGGAAGCAGCGCTCCTTACGCTAAAGGAAGAGTCTCTGTGAAGTCCCAGATGTAGGGATTTCAAGATGTGTTTAGAGGCAGTGAAACCAGCCTGGCTAAAGGTAGAGGTACACCTACAGGCTTAGGGAACAGAAGATTAGAAGAGTTGCTTGAACATGCACTGTGAAGAGCTTTGAATGCTTCGCTTCTCACAGGGCCTTAGCATGACTGTGCCGAGTATGAGTCACCTTAGCATTGTGCAGTGTACAACCTAAACAACTGTCCTTAGCAGCTTGGTTAAATCTTTGGACTTCATCTTGCAGGTGGCCATGAGGCACTGAAGATTTTCGAGTAAGATATCAGGGTCTGATTTTTATATATGTTGTTGAGGGCATTGCACTCAACTTGGAAGAGTTTTAGAAGTGGGTATCACCAATTCCATGGAATAACTGACCACCAATTACCAATTTGGGTGTGGAGAAGGAGGGAAGTCATGGTGCTTTAAAGCCCTGGCTCTTTACGATTCACAGTCTCTGCACCTTTGGAGTTTAAGGAATCTTGGTCCAAGTTAACAATTTTTCAAAGCTGACTGGGGAGAAAAATCTCAGAATAGAACATATTCCAGCTGTCCGATCTTTATTGTGGGCTGTTGTAAAACTCTCCTTCTCTAATAGCAGAATGTCTGAAAGAGTTTAGAGGAGGAGGGCCAGGCTGTGGGGCTGAGGAGAGGGAGACACAGCTATGGTACCATCTAAACCTCCTCAGAGGCAGGAAATGAAGGAACAGGTGGATGCGGGGACTCGGTCACGATTCTTCCATTTTCCCTTTCACTGTCTTTGAGAACAATCGTTCTGTGACTTCCGTCAAAAACAGAGACAAATCCAGGATTGTGCCAAGAAAGACTCCCCTGGATGTAGCACAATACTGAGCCTAACGTGAGGTGGAGGGCAAGGAGGGGAGACTATCACAAAAGGAAACAGCCGCGTGTGGTCCTCCTCACACACATTGGCAATTGATGGGTGAGTTTCTGTATCACGGGCTACTTCAAATGCCATCCAGCTTGAGTCTTTACCCCACTGCACCGGGCAGACAACCCCACGGCACCCGGGGGCTCCCAGACACCCCCGGCCCTGGGTTCCCCGTGTCATAGCTCCTACTGACCACTTCAGGGAAGACTGAAACTCAAAGGAGAGCAGAAATTTTCTGCAAGGCAGGAAAGGTGTGGAGCAGATGCTGGGGATGGGGGTGCCAAAGGGATGGAAACAGATGCCTGGGAGTTTCTGCCATCAACACCTACTTGTAGATTCAAGTTTGAGCCGTCATTTGCAGATGCCTGTGTAAAATAATCCATCTCCCATGACCTCAGCGGAACATGACTTGGCTGGCGGGGACAAAGCCTCCTGAGGAGAAAAGCAGCTTGCCCAGATCTTCACAGAAAGCTGAAAAGATCCCAAGATGGGCCCCACTGCTTTAAGGCAGGAGGACTGGAGAGAGGTCAGGGACCCCAGAGCTACACCAAAGGAGCCTTTTCAAACCCTGTGGTTGACCACAGGAGAGAGAAAACGTGGAGGGAGAGCCCAGGGGTGGAGGGTGGCTCTCCCAGGCCCCTAGGGAGCACCAGGGACCATGTCCGCATCTCCTCCTCCTCCATCTGCCACTCTCGGACACACCCAGGAGAGTCATCTGTTTCCTCAGGAGAGAGCAGCACAGGCAAAGCCCAGCTGAGCCCACAGAATCCCATCCCAGAGCTGCCCCCAGCCCAGGGAAGACCCCTAATGGATGTGCCTGGTGGGACCCCGGGAGACCCAGGCATGAAACCAGAATGGAAAAGAAAATGACTCCAGATTGCTGACAGGCAACCCCGCGTCCGTGGACTGCAGAGGTGGGGGTAATGTACAAACACAAACCGAGCAGCTAGCAGAGTGGGGTTCTGGGTGGCTGGCATTCCACCAGCACGGCCACCGGGACGGCAGCAGGGATCAGCGGCATTTAGCCTTTTTTCTGTCATTTCTTGCAAATGCTGCTCGGACCATCTCGAGATCAGAGCCTCGCGTAGGATTCCAGAGCACCGCCGGGGCACTCGGTGTGCTGACAATTCAGGAGGAGAGGATGCCACGAGGTTCCTTGCCTGTGGTCAACACCACTCATTGTGATGAACGGGACATGCCCTCGTTTCTCTCTCCTGCCTCTTTCTCTCTGCTGCCTTTTTCTTACACACAGAAGATGTGTGTGTATGCATACATATATACATATAGAATACTGTAAAATACATAAAATATAACAGTATAATACAAATACAATAGATCCTTGTGTATCAGCATAGAAGTCAAGATCCTTGAGACTGACTTTCGGGCAACGGCCGGTTTTATCAGCCCAGCACTTTGAAAATCAGCTCAGAGCAGGGTCACTTCGAGATCTCTGTGCTACCAGTTTTCAGGAGGAACCAGGTGTATTTCCCTTAAGCGTTCCAAAGGTTCTCTGTGAGTGGATTCTTTTATTCAGCTCACAAAACCAGAAGCTTCCAGTAGCTTCCATGACTGTCACATCAACAAGCTTCCAAGGTTGGGCAAACAGTTGGTAGCATCTGGCAGAGGCTGGCTCACACGTGAAGATGGGGAAGGGTCTCCTCTAAGTGCCACAAGCTTCTGCCTCCTTTCCTGATCTGCTCCTCACCTCACCTCTCCTGCCATAGTGTTTTAAGGATGAACTGTTCCTCCCCACCATCCCAGCTCCATCCACGTCTCTAGATGGATGGCAGCAGGAGCACACCTCACTCTGCTGGTCTTTTATATCACTGGAGATGTAGAGATAAAATTCTGAAAAAAGTGCTCCAGTATCTCTGGGCATTCAGAATATCCACAGAGGCCATGAAATCTGAATTTGTGCATCACCCAAGCTGTCACCACTGCCTGGAATCACCCCCTTGTCCTCCTGTACCTATTTCATCTCCAGCTACAGATGCCCGCGTCAAATTCCTTCAAGAGGTCCCGAGCTCATTCATGCATCAGTAAATGTTTATTGAACATGCACTACGTGCCAGCACTGCCTGTTCTAGGCCCTGGGAATAAGGCGGTAGGCAACACTGCCAAAGTCCCTGCCCTCCTGGGTCTTACAGTTAAATAGTGGAAAAAGAAAACAACTACTTCATAACATGGCAGGGGGTGATAGGGGCTAGAGGTAAAAATAGACTTGGTTAAGAGGATTGAGAGTGAACTAAAGGAATTGGGTAGCACAGCAGATGGCAAGGGGCTGGTCAGAGGAGCCCCTCTGAAGGGGAGACACTTGGCAGGGATTGAAGTGCAATCAGAGAGCCTGCACGAGGACATTGTTCACCTATTAAAAAAATCCCGAATTCCCTATGGCAATGAAAGGTGGTAATAAAAATTAAAGTTCCTACGTTATTGCAGCACCTAATCACCTATCACGTGCTTTACACTCACCACTTCATTAGCTTCTCGCTACTCTCTGAGGTGTTATTTGCACTTTAAAGATGCTGATATGGAGTCCCAGAGAGGGGAAGGGACTTTCCCAAGGCCATTCAGAGAAAACCCAGTGGCAGGGTGGGATTAGAACCTGGTTCTCCTAATTCCCAGCCAAATGCTTCCTAGGAGAATAGATAATGTTGGACGACCTCACTATCAGGCATATTTTTGCTTAAGACTTCAATCAGAGATACATGCCCCAGATATATACCCCTGTCTGTGTGCAGCCCCAATTCCCTTCCAGCTGGACCTAAAATATAACCACATGGTTACAAGTAGGCAAATAGCTCACTGAAGCACCATAGGTATCCCACTCTTAGATAAATAAGAGCTGAATATATTCAATCAGAAAGGAGGTAAAGAGCAGAGAGTGCCCACTATGTCTACTATATTTGCTATAACTACTACATACATGTTTGTGGACTTGCTCACCTCTGCATGTTAATAGATGGATGTCCCTGGACTTTTGACACTTGGGTCCCAGCTTTCCCCACAGACAATGGTCTATAAGGTGGAAAGTTGCCAGTCTTATGTGACTTTGGACAAATCTTTTCCCCTCTCTGACCTCAGTTTCCTCTTTTGGAAAATGAACACTTTGAACTAGATGGTCTCTAAGTTTCTGTCACTTCCTGACATCTTACAATTCTATACAAACTCGTATTTTTTAGTAATAAATACAGATATGGTCCTAAGTAAGCCCTTGCGTGCTGTGCCACATTGTACCTGGCTAGAGACTTTCAACAATACCTTATCACCTTCTTGATTCATTTTTCCAGCAAAGAGACTCTTCCAAAACTAAAAAATTCCTGAGCGCTGCTGAGACGAGGCGCAGAGAATGTTCATTTGTTTTTCTAAATCAGTGTCAATTGCTGACTAAAAAACTGAGGCAGGGTTAAGCCTTTGGGGATGAGTATGAGGACAAAAGGGAACAATAGGAAATGGGAAGAAAACAAGCAAAGGAGAAGAAAGAGTAAGAGAAGGTGAGGAAAGGAAGGAAAAGTAGTGGTGGGTTGTGGGTGATGGAGGGGTGTGGGCAGGGACAGGAAATGTCCTGGAAAGTATTTCCAGAGCTTTGTGATCTGTTTCTTGTATAAGGCATACGGGCTTCATTAATAAGAGTGTGTGTGTGTGTGTGTGTGTGTGTGTATGTGTGTCCTGAAACATGTATTAATCATGCTGGTGACGAGCAGATGAAATCAATGATTCCTGAAACTTCCTCTGAAATCAACTCAAGAGATCACGTACGTGATGTTTCCTCAAACTGGCACCAACGTAGTCATCCTTCATGGGCTGGTGTCCAGGACCCTTTTCTCTTAGGCTTACCCCTCACTCCAGGATCCACCCCCAAACTCTCCCTCCTTCTCCAACCCCATCACTGATTTCTCCTTCTCTCCTGGAAGGGGAAGATTTGTGTCATCTCCCTAGCCAGCTTCAGCCAAGGAAAGTTTTTGCTTCTCAACTTTCACACATTTTCTATATGATTTGAGCCTTTTACTCCACTTTTTTGATTCTGGTTCGTTTTTTCATTGAGGTCTTTCCATTCATTTTACCTTCACCTACGCCTATAGCATCTTATATCTTATGGAAATAATCCTCAAACTGGGTGTGTGTACTCCTACAAGGTCCAAAGACTTTCTTTCAGGCAAGAATAATGTAAGAGGGGGCTTCCCTGGTGGCACAGTGGTTGAGAATCCGCCTGCCAATGCATGGGACACGGGTTCGATCCCTGGTCTGGGAAGATCCCACATGCCGCGGAGCAATTAAGCCCGTGCATCACAACTACTGAGCCTGCGTGCCGCAACTACAGAAGTCCGCGCGCCTAGAGTCTGTGCTCCACAACGAGAGAAGCCACCGCAATGAGAAGCCCGCGCACTGCAACGAAGAGTAACCCCCTCTCGCTGCAACTAGAGAAAGCCCACGTGCTGCAACGAAGACCCAACACAGCCAAAAATAAATAAATAAAATAAATAATTTTTTTTAAAAAAGCATAATGTAAGAGAATACTTTTCCAGACCCTAAACTTCCATAAATTCTTAGATCAGCACCACCAGTCTGTGGCATCTGCTTTCACTTCCCCTTTCAAGGTCACCATTTTCTTACTTGACAAAATATGGTATATTTCTTGCCCATCCAAGTCTTGCTTTGGGGTATGACTTTGGTGAGTAAAAACCTCTGGGACACCAAACAAGGAGCAATTTGATAATGCATTGTTCCGAAAGGAACTCCTTGACAGCAAAGCAATGAGGACTTTAGTAAGAATTATTAAAAGGGCAGAACATTTTTTCTTCCAGGAAACCAATTAATGGCAGGACACTGTGACTTTAACTGTGGGACTATCTACCTATCTACAAATTAGAAATAAATAATTGCCATAGGAACATATCAACAAGTATATGTGAATTGAATTTTTAAGTTAGATTTTTTTCCTGACAACAGACAAGGCTGATTCGACTGATTTATTTGAACATGCGAACCACCTTTGCCAAGGGGGTTTTATGTGAGTGGAAATGTTCTCAAACTGAATGAGTTTCTAAGGTTATGACAAAATATATGTAAAGCACATATGTAATATGCCAGAAATTATAACATTTGCAACTATTAAACTTACTAAAAAATTTTAGATGGTGTAATAGATTGTATTTTTATTTCCAATTGTTTGCTGCCCCATTCTTATAAAAGGAATATACTTGGGTCAGGCTCTGCCCTATGACCTGCTTTGGCCCATGGAATGTGAACAGAAATTATGTATGCCATAGCTGCACAGCAGCTTTAAAAGTCACCTCATGGGCTTCCCTGGTGGCGCAGTGGTTGAGAATCTGCCTGCCAATGCAGGGGACACGGGTTCGAGCCCTGGTCTGGGAAGATCCCACATGCCGCGGAGCAACTGGGCCCGTGAGCCACAACTACTGAGCCTGAGCATCTGGAGCCTCTGCTCCGCAACAAGAGAGGCCGCAATAGTGACAGGCCCGCGCACCGCGATGAAGAGTGACCCCCACTCGCCGCAACTGGAGAAAGCCCTCGCACAGAAACGAAGACCCAACACAGCCAAAAATAAAAAATAATAAATAAATAATAAATTAAAAAACTTAAAAAAAAAAAAAAAGTCACCTCATGGCTCTGCCAGAGCTCTTTTTCCCTCTGCCACAAGCATGTCATGTTCCAAACAGCAGGTGCTGCTTCAGCCTGGATCCTGGAAGGAGAAGGCATATGGAACAGATCCATAAACAACCTGCAGCCAACGTATCAGGTAAGCCAGAAATAAGACCTTGTTACAATAAACCAATAAGATTTGGGTACGTTTGTTATAGCATCATAACCTAATAAAAGCTGACTAAATAGAGCTACAATATGACCCAGCAATCCCACTCTTGGGCATATAGCCAGAGAAAAACATAATTCTAAAAGATACATGCAGCCCTATGTTCTTTGCAGCACTACTTACAATAGCCAAGACATGGAAGCAACCTAAATGTCCATCGACATGAATGAATAAAGAAGATGTGGTACATATATACAATGGAATATTAGTCAGCCATAAAAAAGAATGAAATAATGCCATTTACAGGAATATGGATGGACCTAGAGATTATCATACTAAGTGAAGTAAGTCAGACAGAGAAAGACAAATATCATATAATATCACTTATATGTGGAATCTAAAAAATTATACAAATGAACTTATTTACAAAACAGAAACAGACTCACAGACTTAGAGAACAGACTTGTGGTTATCAAAGGGGAAAGGTGGGGGGAGGGATAAATTAGGAGGTTGGGATTAACATATGCACACTACCATATATAAAATATATATATATAATTGTATATATATATAAAATAGATAATCAACAAGGACCTACTCTATAGCACAGAGAACTCTACTCAATATTCTGGGATAACCTATATCAGAAAAGAGTCTGAAAAAGAATAGGTATATGTATATGTATAATTAAATCACTCTGCTGTACACCTGAAACTAACACATTGTAAATCAACTATACTCCAATTATAAAATAAAAATTTAAAAACATAAAATAAAAAAGGAAGCTGACTAATTATAGATAACAACTCAAAAACATCTGACGGGGTTTCCCTGGTGGCGCAGTGGTTGAGAATCTGCCTGCCAATGCAGGGGACACGGGTTCGAGCCCTGGTCTGGGAAGATCCCACATGCCGCGGAGCAACTGGGCCCGTGAGCCACAACTACTGAGACTGTGCATCTGGAGCTTGTGCTCCGCAACAAGAGAGGAAGCGACAGTGAGAGGCCTGCGCACCGCGATGAAGAGTGGCCCCTGCTCGCCGCAACTAGAGAAAGCCCTCGCACAGAAACGAAGACCCAACACAGCCAAAAAGAAAGAAAGAAAGAAAGAAGCTTTAAAAAAAAAAAAATCTGACGGGAAGGGCAAATAACTTTTCAAAATTTATTTATGGAGTATGAGAGTGAAAAGTTTGCCAACCTCCATTTTAGATCAATGATCATTTCCCATTAAGTAAACCACTTTTACACATTTTGTGCAGCTGTGGCATACATCACTTCTGCTCCAGGTTTATGTTAGATGTGAGCACTGGAAATAAAGAAATGAAGAACACATATTCCCCAATCTTAAAGAAATTAGAGTCTAATACAGCAGAGATATACAAGTAAGGTACCCACTGCCTGATGAGCATGACCATAGATATGGGTCCAGAGAACAGAAATATCACAGAGAAAGGAATGATTCAATTTTTCTAAGATAGAAGACACTGCGGAAGAATCACTGGAGGAGGTGAAGTAGGGGAGGACATTTCAGTCAGATACAAATGCCTATATAAATTCCTAGAAATGTAAAAGGAGGTGGTATGTTTTTCAGAAGTAGAAACATCTGGCATTGCTGGATTCCACTTTTCAGAAGCAGTAGAGGGAGCTACAGTCTGTGGCAGACAGACCCTAGATCCCCACCTCCTATTGTTCACACTCTTGTATAATCCTCTCCCTTTGGGAATGGAAAGGTCCTATGACTTACTTCTAACCAATAAAATATGGCAAAAGTGATGGTATTGATTCTAGCCCATTACATAAGACTCCTGGAACACTTGCCCTGGAGTTTTTCCTTCCCTTGTCAGCTGTGAGAAAGCAAGTGCTCTTTAAGTAAGTGGAAGCTCACATGTCAAGAAACTGTAGGAGGTTCCTAATAGCCAAAGGAGACTTCACTCCTGCAACCATAAGGAAATAAATTCTGCTAACAATCAGAGTGAATTTAGAAGTGAATTCTTCCCCATCTGAGCCTCTGATGAGACCACAGCTATAGCTGATAGCTTGATTGCAACTTGGTTGAGGCTCTGAAGCAGAGAACCGAGCTAAGTCAGGCCCAGGCTCCCAACACACAGAAACTGTGAGATAATATATATGAGTTGTTTCAAGTTGCTAAGTTCATGGTAACTTGTTACACATCAATAGAAAATTAAAACACAGTAAAAGTGTGGGGAGGCACTATTCAAGGAGTCTAGATTTTATTACATGGTTAATGAGGAGCCAAGATGATGGTTCAAGGGAGGGAGATGATACAAAAGTAAGTTTTAGGATTGTCACTCTGACAACAGCGATGGAGAAGGGACTTCAAGGGACAAGGTTAGAAGCCTCTCATCTTCCACAAAACCAGGCATACAAATGAGTATGTGACCTCAGACCAAGAAATATCAAGAAACATGTATTTATTGAGCATCTACAGGATGCTGTGTCAGTGAAAAGAATTGTACGAAGAGTCACAGAGCATGGTCCCCACACTTCAAGATTCTTATGTCAAGCAAGGGAATAAGATAGATGTGCAAACAAGGATTTGTTTGCTTTGTTTCGTTTTGTCTTCTTAACTGACATTAATCAGTAAGTAGATAGTACTCGAGAGGAGGAGTGGATCAAAGTCTCTTCCCGCAGGAGTGGTCAGGGAGGGGTCCTGTGAGGAGTGATTCTGAGGTCCATCTTGAAGGATGGGTAGGATTTGGATGAGCCAGGTAGTGTTTCATGGCCAGCAGACAATTTCCTGGTGAGAGAAAATACAAGTTGGTTTGGAGAGAAAGCCTGGAACTGGGACTTTTGGAAAGAACTTTAGAGGGAAAGACTGAAGTGAGAGATTAGTCTTTCCCCTTCTAATTTGTTTACAGTGCTGACTATATTTTGTAATTTGTTAAAGGGCCACCCAAGAAAGCTTCATGGAGGAGGTGAGACGTGAACTGGTTCTGAAGGATGGCAAGGCTTAGATGAGCACCTAGAAGTAGAGAGAACCTTCCAGTGAGGAGCAGGGTGTGGCAGTGTAGTGGGGATTCAAGGAACATAAAGAAGACCCATCTGTTTGAGAGAAGGGAAGGAGAATAGAAAGAAATACAGGGAGAGAAGGTTGAGAAAGTTGGTTGGTGTCACATTTTTACCACAAAAGCTTTAAGATCAATCAATATCCTTTTGAGCTTATACATTCTTAGCCCTTCCACGATCATGTTACTCCCTATTCTTCACCTTTTAAAACTATTAATAGTTTTCTATTATCTTTGGGATAAAGTCAATACTCCCTCCCATGACCTACAAGGCACTGCCCGATCTGGCCTCTGCCTACCTCTCTGGCCTCAACTCATACCCCCAAGACCCCTAGCACCTGGCCTCACTTCCTCAGAACACCCAGCTTCTTCTGTCCTCAGGTCCTTTACACAACCAGGGTCAGCAGATGGAGGAGGAGGAAGCCATGACCTAGGCAGTATTTCCCTGGACTCTCCTCACCTCAGTTTGGAGTCCTTCTTTGTCCTAAGTGCTCATGGTACCAGCTTGCTTCACAGCACTTATCATGCATGTCATTACAACCCTGGTTAAGGAGTGGTTGAGTGTCTGTGGGTCTAACTAGACTCTAGGAATCTAGTCTGTGTTGTCCACCACCATATTCCCAGGCTGTGTTGTGGCTGGCACAGAGCTGGCAAACAATAAATATTGACCCAATGAGTGGGGTGGACCCATGGGTCCACCCTCAGCTGGAGTGTAACCCAACATAGATGACAGGAACCAAAGCTTGAAAATGATGCTTCTACCACTCATGCTCACCCACCTGGGACAGAAGCACCAATGGACACAAGCACAAACCACTAACTGGCAGTGAGTAAAATACTTCTACAGCCATCCCTCAAAACAGGGAAATAAGAAAGGAAAAAGAAATAAGTTCCGGCTTGGCATCACTGAATGCCATATCTCCATGGCTGCATAATGCTTCTGTTGGCAAATGTTCACCACAGACTTACGGGTTGTTTTTTTAAAATCACCCCTCAATAGATAAGAAACCAAGAGATTATGATACACCTGGAGTCACATGGCAAATTGACAGTGGAACTACAGGTTCTAACTCAAAACCACGAGATAGTCAACATATTCAATGAGCAGTCATTGTTCAAATGTGAGCTCTTTGGTTTCATCTGGTGATTTCATTCCAATTGTATGTAGACTGAGAGAAACCCCAGTCTGGCAGAGGACTTAATATTCAGAATGTAAGAGGATTTAGGACTTTCTGGGGTTGATGCCAAACTCCGTGCTGAGGACAGACAGTGAGTTAAGAAGAAATGAATGCCTGAGAAGGGTGACCTTTTTGAGAGAGGTTAAGGGGGATAGAAGAGAGTTGATAGGACTCAGGCTGGGATGCCGAGGGTCCCAGGAGGCGCCTGTGTAGGGCGTGGGTCAATGTTTGGTGCTTTTAGAAACTCAGAAGGGTGGTTTAAACATGGGGCCACTAGTCTGGGTCTGCATCCTGGCTCTTCCTGTCTTAGTGACCTCAGAAAAGTGACTTAATCTATCTAGTTAACTAGTACCTACATTATGGGCTTGTTACAAAAATTAAATGGGAAAATTCTTATCAAACCAGGGTGGCAAAGTTGAGCCACCCTGAGCCCACTGGCTGTTTTTGTAAATAAAGTTTTATTGGACTACAATGACACTCATTTGTTTACACATTGTCTGTGGCTGTTTTCACACTGCAGTGGCAGAGTTAAGTAACCACAGCAGAGAACATATGACCTGCAAAGCTGGAAATACTTGCTGTATGGTCCTTTATGAAGAGTTGCTGATCCTCGATAGGAAGCATCTATTACATGTTTAGTGTAATAATTTAGTACTAACTGTGCACACATTTAAATATTTATTACACAGCCTGGCACAAAGTAAGTGCTCAATAATTATTAGCTTTTATTATAGAACCCCCTCCTGTCAGATGAAGGCCCAGAGAGAGGGTAAGTGGTTTTCCCAGGGCTGCTGAGCTAGCTTGTATTAAAGAAACAGGGTTCGAGAAAGAGAATTAGGTGCCAAACAGGGCAATCAGGAAACTTGCCCCCAGAGGAATGCATACCCAGGACACAGGAAGTTCAATTCAAGGAATCTGTATGTCAAATCCAGTGCCTTATGAGTTGAGCTGGCTATAGAACCAGAATTGATTAATCGAGAATGAAAAGCTAAGGAGAGTAAGTTTCCTCATGTGTTTTTCCTTATTAAAAAAATCCAGGAAGACCGGTCTGGAGAGAAAAGCTATTGTAAAGGATGCCTTTGACTCCTGAGTGATGGTTGTGACAATTTACCCAAAAGTGATGAGAACCTGCTAGCAAATCTTCATCTTAACTAAGGTTGGGGGCTGGCTGGTCATTGCAGTCCACAATTTCCCTTTCAGGAAAGTAGACGGAAAAACTTTCCATTTAATTGTGTGTTGTAACCCAGCAAATACAATCCAGAAGGTAAATAATGAAAATAGGCACTTTCAGGTCAATGATGTCTTTGTACAATCAAATAACCATTTGGGTGCATCTGAGGAGAGGTAGTTATTGTATATCAGAAGCCTTTGAGCAAGCACGCAGTTTTAACATGAGGCAGCAAAACTGGAGGCAAAAATAAGCTTGTTACTAGGGTTTATATTGCTTTTTTTTTTTTTTTTTTGCTTACTCATTAACACACAGATGGCAAATACTGGTCCTGTAAATATTGATCGTATGTGCTTCCATTCCTCTATCCATGGCAGACATTACTAATTGATCTTGGCATATTTTCCCACTGATTTCAGACTGCTTCAGAATTTACTTCAATGCCGTGCTCTATGAATCTACCAGGTGACATGCAAGATGAAATAAAATTGCCATCCCCAGATGCATGGCGCATGGTAGGGGCTTATTAAATTTCTCTTGAATGATGAATTAATTAATTAATTAATTAATGGATGAATAGGTGATTCAATAATGGACCTTTCTAAATGCTGCAAACTGCTTTGTCTGTTCATATCATTGATCACAAGAGAAATCAATGAGGGGTTGGAGCAGATTGTGGGTTTTTACTGGAGAAAAACAACTCCAGCGCATCCTTGGAGTCTTGAACTAATGGTGACAACGACATTTCTAAAGAATTGAACCTGGGAGGAAATGGCTCTGGAACCAACGTGTTGCAATTATCCAGAAGTATGGCTCACTACAGTGAAGCTTCATTCATTTGTTCACTCAATAAATCTTAATTTCCTTAGTCAGGACCCCAGCAGAATACAGATAATGGTAGAAACAGATAAACTCAAAAGGAGTCATTTTCTGAGTTTAATGAAGAGACTATTACAAGGGGTAGTACAGGATCCTGGGAGTAGAAGAAGGGAGGTTTTACCATCCCTGGGTTTGACAGGGGCTGTGACTGCAGCCCAGAGACTCAGCCAGCTCGATGCTGATATTCCCTGGTGCTTTCATTGACGTCCAAAGGGAAGCTGGAGGGCCAGGGAGCCTGTGTCAACCAGGGTTCTCCAGAGAAACAGAATCAATAGGATATATACAGACATGTATGAGATTGATGATAGGCATTGGCTCATGTGGTTATGGAGGCTGAGAAGTTCCACAGTCTGCTGTCTGCCAGCTATAGAACAAGGAAAGTCAGTGGTATAAGAGAACTGGGGGCCACAGTGTAAATCCTGGAGTCCAAAGGCCCAAGAACCAGGATCTCTGATATCTGAAGGCAAGAAGAGGTGGACATACCAGCTCAAGAAGAGAGAAAGAGAATTCACTCTTCCTTGGCCTTTTTGTTACAGTTGGGCCCCCAATGAATTGGATGATGTCCACCCACGTTACTCGGTCTAGCAAATCAAATGCTAATCTCTTCTAGAAACACGGTCAGAAACACCCCCGAGAAACAATACTTTACCAGCTATATGGGGATCCCTTGACCCAGTCAAGTCGGAGCATAAACTTAACCATCACAGAGCCCATGGACACGGTTCACAGGCATTAGCCCCGGGGCACAGAATGAGGTGATAAAAGGTACAGAGTGCATCTGGAGGGGCAAACAGAGACACTCAGCTCGAAGCCAGGCAGCAGCGTTGGTGAGACCTTGTTCTGGACACTGAGGACTCAATAGAGAACAAGGCAGACAAGGTCCTGGCTGAAGGTGACAGTCCAGTGGTGGGAAGAGAAGGACAGAACTAATGAATAGGTGAAAATAACATGATTTCACATATTTTAGAAAACCCAAAGCTGGTGGTATTTTGCCAATATTGCTTTGGCTACTTTTTCCTAAATTAAAAGAGGAACTATCACCAGCAGATAAGGCAAATGCCAACAGAGATCATTCTGCCTGACTGGCTGTCTGTTCTTGAAAAAGAAATGAGGCACAATTTTCCTTTTTTGTCTTTTAATCACATGCTCGCTTCTCAAAGTCATTCACTCTTCGATAGTTTGAGAAAACAGATTTTTGGTTTTGGAATGGGTGCCTTGTTTAATCCTGGTTTCTGCAATCTTGGTAAATCAGGGAGAAAGATATGTCCAGTGGGCAACACAAGAATGTTTTATTTGCGTAAGAAAGAGAAAATAGAGATTTTTTTTCCGAGTTGCAGGAATCAAGTCTTGACCATACTTTGGTGTTTCACATCCATTCATCTCTTTATTTCCAATCTGTTCTGGATTCTAGCCAAAGAGAACTATGACATTTCTCTTCACCGATACTATTTTAGAGCTTACTACCCTACAGGATCTTTCTTAAATATTGTCAAAGGAAACAGGATTTGGCCAAGGGTTTTGATGGTTTTCTTGGGGGGATCTGAGGGAGGGGTTGGCAAGTGGGAAAGGGGAGAGTTTCTTTTTTTATTTGAGTGTGTTCTTTTGTTTTGTTTTGTTTTTTTACCAAGATACCAAGTCCCGATCCCCAAATCAACAAGCCATGCCCAAAGTTACGAAAGTAGAGGAGGGCTGGCTGAACTTTCAAAAAACTTGCAAACAAATTCACAATCCAATGGGTTCACAGTCTTCCGCAATCACAAATCCTACAGCGAATTCCAGAACAATGAAAAAAGAGAGAGAGAGACATAAAGACCCCCAAACCAGCTGAGCCAGTATTTAAAGCCTTTTTAATTTAACGGAACTATTTTTTTTATGGTATCCAGGATATGTTTCTGGCTTTTCAAGCTGTCACATGATCTCTCGTCCAGATGTACGGGTGTATATCTGGGACGGGACCGGCCACAAGCTGCAGTGCTTCCCTTCGGCTTGTAGCTTGTTCCTGTAACTCAGCCTAGTCCTATCCGCTCCAGAAGCCCTGCATTAACCTGTGGTAGAACAACAGTCACACAGGAGGGGAGAAAGTTAACCAAAACACTCACGTGAACCTGGAAAAGCGGAGAGGCAGCGGGTGGGGCTGGAGGGGAAGGAGCGCCAGCTCAGAAGAGGTTTATTTGTCAGCCCCACACAACACTGAAAGTGAAACCTCCAAGTGTGCCGTGGTCTGAAAACTTCCCTTTTTTTTCACCTACTGGGAACAGCTTTTACCCGAGGACAAGGCTTCCTGGAGCCTTCCCCAGGAAATTAGCAAATGCCTCTGTTTGGAACGTCAGGTGGCAGGAACCCACAGCAAGGCCAGCAGTGCCTCAAGAACCGCAGAGAACAGGGCTTCTCCTTCAAAGAAATTTCTGGAAGCCCAGGCCTTCACCGCAGAGCAGGCGGGAATGGGCAGCCAGGGGGCAGCTGCCTGCCTGGAGCGTCTTTGCCGGTGACCTCTGTGGGGACTAACCCGTCAGGCTGCTTGGAGAGCTTCTGGCAATCAGTTAAATTGGTTAAGCCTCGGTTTCTTCGCGTATGAAGTGGGGTTATTAATAGAACCTGCCTTGAAGGGTATTTTCAGGATTTGATGGAATCGCTGTGAAAGCACTTAGCACAGCGCCTGTCACAGATGAGGGTTTTGATTCATTCTTGAGTTCAGAAATATTGGCATGCCATCTGTGCTAGAGGCTTGGGGACATCTGTGAACAAAACAAAGATCCTGGCCCCGCGGACCTTACTTTTGGGGGGAAAGGGGGTAAACATCATAAGTAAGCAAACAAATGTGTGTGTGCAAAGGTGGTAACACGGGCTACAGCAAAGGGACTGCGGGTTTTCTGTGGGTTTTCTCCCCCCTGTAAAGCAAGTAGAGCCCAACGTCCCCTTTATGATTCTCCACGAAAGGGGCATGAAAGGTAAGAGCCTGAGATTGATTAAGGGGGTCTTTATAGTCTTTTCTGCCTGAACTCACACCCTTACAGTGCCACAGTACAGTTGCCAGAAGGGAATTCTGCCGGGCCCTCCCCCAACCTTTTCCATTTTCAGGACACTTTTCCCTCTGCCTTGGAGTGTCAATCCTTCCAAAGCCTCCGTGCTCTACTCGGTTTGACTTCAGCTCCAGTGGTGAGAGGGAAGATTTATTCCCACAACTTTCTGTGCAGAGTGTTTCACAGAAGATGTATTGTTCCGAGTGAGATTTTCACCGGGGCAGTGGAAGAGACGAGAAATCTCCCCCCAGAAACACTGTCACATTTCTTCAAAATCATTGACTCTGAAAAAGAAAGAAAAACCTATAATCATTTCAGTTAGGTAGTATGCAGATATCTATATTGTATGTTTAAAAATATGTGGGAGTCTGACATAACCCACATATACACACATTAAATCATAAAATCTCGGGGTCAGAAGGGTACGACTAGCAGAAGCCCTCCTCTCGCCGTAATGCGTTTTGAGTTACGCCTGCATGAGGTGTAACATGGGTTACAGCCAAGGAGGAACATCTACCCTTCTGCAATCTAGCCAGTCTGCGGAAATTCTGCAGATGGTACCCAACAAAGGTAGGATCTTAATTCACAGGCTGAATTATGATAATTAATTCCAAAACACTTTCATTTAAGGTGAGTTTAAAGGCAAAGAAGTTAATAAAATTACTCTTATTGAGTTTTCACAGTGGTTTTCATCTGTGGGTACACATTAGAATCACCGGGACCTTGGTATTTTTAATCCATACCTGTAGAGAATCTGTTTACAGCAAATTCCAGTGTTCACTATGCTAGGTTCATTTTTGCAACAGAAAGAAATATTCTGCTTATAATAATGAAAACTTGCAGCAAGAAGGCTCATATATAATTTCCCTCCAACAATATTTAAAATATAAATCACTCCCCTCTCCACCCCATAGTCATACCCTGATTATTTTTTCATTGGCCTTTGCAAAAGGCCTTTTGACTCTTCCTGTTGCCGTCGTGGGGAGTAGTTGAAAGAATTCGTGGTTTAGGAACCCAGAAACATGGTCTTCCCCTCCTTTGACATCAACTAGCTGTATGATTTTAGGTGAGGTCTTTGTGGCCTCAGCTTGCTCCTCAATAAAATGGGCAGATTGTACTAGGCGATCTTGAAAATCCCTTCATTTAGAGAGAAAGCATGGAAATTATGGAAGGAGTCAGAGAGATGGGAGTTTGAATCCTGCTCGGTCCCTTCCTAGACCTTGGGCTTGTCTCTGTTTCAGAACAGCCATTGGTAAACACGTCCTGGGAAAATGAATTGAGATGGCATGCATGAAGACTCTTTGCGAAAGACACAATTAAATATTCATTTCCATTCCATTTGGTTCCCTTCCTCCCCTCAGGCCCCTTCCTGAGTTGACAGAAGACTCAAGTAAAATACAAGAAGTGGTTAAGGAACCCACCCAAATGATGAAGGAATTTCTACTTTGGCACATTTTTTTTGTCCAGTAAATTACTCTTTTCTCTCCAGGTAGCCCAAAGGAGACAGGGAGTTGCTCATGCTGTCAGCAGGCCTTCAACATTCAACGTGCTTCCTAGAGTTGATGACTCCCTTGGGGACCCTGATGGTGGGCATTGGGGGCTAGGGGAGAGATGTTTTGGAAACAAGCCCTGGATGGAAACCTCCAAATCACATTCCACAGTCACCCACTGTTTATTCCAGCGTTAGATGAGCCCGAGTGGTCTCAGCTACTGCCTTTCATTGCATCAGGGTCAGGCCCTCTGAGTAGCATCTGATGCTTCCGTCTTCTCATGGGAGGGAAGAGACTATTCATTCAAAGAGGGCAGAAAGGAAAGCAGACGTTTTCTTGCCATCTCTGAAAGCGGTATTCCTTCCAATAGCCCAGGTATCCTGGGAATTTGCCCAGCCCTCTATGCAAAAGGCTTTCTACCCTAAAAGGAACCATCCTTCCGATGAGTCCAGCCTGGCAAAGCCAGTGGTAGATAAAGCAAGCATAATTCCTTGCCATCTTGAGCCATCGTAACTATAGAATATAAGCTTGGTGTGCTGATGGTGTTTTGAGCCTGGCAGTTGGAAAAACATCTACATCGGACTCGTTCCCTGAATGAATATGATCGGGGGTGTTGGGGTGGATGGGAGAAGAGAAAAATGAACCGGAGCTGTGTGAAATTCATCAGTTTCAGTTCACAGGGCTTTGAGTTAACTTCTTTCAGTTTCGATTCATGCAGGTTTCCCTCCTTTGGAGAGAAACTTTGACTTTCAGGTTGAAAGAAACTAAACGGAGCTGAAACCACATTATTTGACGTACTTTCAGGTTGAGTCGAGGAGAAGAAAGAGGTGGAAAGGTTGCCCCAGACTCCTTCCAATTTCTCCTACAAAAATCTGCCGCTGGTTCACCTCCCCAATTCTGTGATTCCTGGTCAGCTGTCCTCCCAGCTAGATTCGAGTTGAATTGGGAACCCAAATTCCTATTTATTTAGCTTCTCCTGGAGGTCCACTGCCTGAGCCCAAGCCCACCCCGGAGGGAGCAGAGCCGGTCTGTGAGGGAGGGGCAAGACCTACCCTGAAAGACCCACCTGCCCCCAAATGTCACTCTGTTGACCTTTCTGAAATCCCCCTTGGGGCCTGGAACGGTGATCAGCAGAGAATCTGGGTTGGAAACTCACCTCCACAATTTACTATCTGTATGACCTTGGCAGGGTGGGGGAGGGGAAGTTGTCAATCGCCAAACTCTTGATGCAAATGTTGATGATTTCTTTAAATTCCTAACATTTGTCTGACTACCTCAAAAATCCCATTTTTGCTCCAAGTTTGGTTCAGTTATTCAACATGTTTAGTGAGGACTCCTTCATCTATCTCTAGACCAGTACCCTTTAGATGCTAAGTGGTTTGGGGAGAAGTCAGTAACGGAGCAGTTAAGAAACATTTAGGGGGCTTCCCTGGTGGCGCAGTGGTTGAGAATCTGCCTGCCAATGCAGGGGACACGGGTTCGAGCCCTGGTCTGGGGGGATCCCGCATGCCGCGGAGCAGCTGGGCCCGTGAGCCACAGTTGCTGAGCCTGTGCGTCTGGAGCCTGTGCTCCGCAACAAGAGGGGCCGCGATAGTGAGAGGCCCGCGCACCGCGATGAAGAGTGGCCCCCGCTTGCCGCAACTGGAGAAAGCCCTCGCACAGAAACGAAGACCCAACACAGCCAAAAATAAATAAATTAATTAATTAATTTAAAAAAAAAAAAAGAAACATTTAGGAGAATGGGAAACTCTTAGACAACAGAGAGGAACGAAGATGGGCAGAGTATTCTTAGCGCGGGGAGCCCAGGAGGGAGCTGGAGGTTTATGAAGTGGAGCTAGAGGGCGCTGAAGCCAACTCCACTTATTCCACAATCTGGCCCCAGAGAGGAGTTAACACTCATACAAATGCACTCAGTTCCTCCGAAAACCAAGCAGCCCCTCACTGGAGACTGTGACCGCAGGAGACCCTCTCGTGGGTCTGACTGAGGCCATCTTTCTTTCCAAATTACATCCTGTCCCCTCTGAGGATCCCGCTGAGGAAATGGGTCACAGGGCAGCCAACACCCCTGCCGCATGTTCCATGGCATTTCTAAATAGAAAGAAGGAGGGAAGGAGGGAGACAGAGAGAGAAAAAGAGAGAGATTATCCTCCACGTAGGGGAAATCACTGCTCCCAAGGTTGCTTTGATTTCCAGAAATTAATTAATGTGCATCCTGACAAAATTCCTGCCGCACGTGGGAACCACTGTAGACAGGGATCATTTACTGGAACGAGAAAGCAAGATCGGGTACAGAATAAGAGAAGGAACTCTAATAAACACAGGCAGGCCCCAGTCAGTGAGAATGGGATTTGCTCAATGTTTCCAGTAACCAGAAGGTCTACATTACATGGTTAGAAGAAGAGCCTCAAGGAGATTCTATTGGGGATGGTTTTCTCTCTAGAAGAAAAGCAGCTCAAATGTTCAAGGTCTGACCTGGGCTCAGTACTGAGTCAAGCTCATCTTTGACGATGTAAGTTACAGGAGCTGACTCCACAAGCCACCCAGGATACTCAGTTCCTCATGTGTACATCTGAGACCCTTGCAAAGTCAACCCAAGGGCCAACGACTGAAGCATACACACCCACTTTGGGAAGTGGGGAACCTCCACCCCGTGCAATGGCCTGTTGGACGGTGACTCAGAGAGGCAATGGTTTGGGGGTATGGAGGTACTTTTAATGAAAATCCTTGAGGCATGAATCCAAAACTCTTAGCTTGAACCCAAAGACTCCCTGTTACCAAAGCAAAGGTTGCTGAACAGCGTTTCCTCAGAGTCCACAAACTCCCTGTGGCAATGATCACTGACTGTCCCCCAATACCTATTCTGTCTTTCTTCTGCAGTCCTTAGATGCATGATTTTTTGTGGGCCAACTGGCTGCCAGATTAAAGACTGCACTTCCCAGCCTTCCTTGCAGTTGCGTGATTGGGTACCTCATTCCTGGTCAATGAAGTTAAAGCGTTGTGTGTAACTTGCTGGGAGTGGTTTTAAAAGCAAAGTCACGCCCTTTGTCCCCACCTCTCTCCCCAGCCTTTTTCCGTCCCACTGGCTGGAATGTGGCTATCCTGGTTAGAGCCCCAGCAGCAAACTGGGACCAGGACATATTCTAGAGAAGCCACGCATCACAGAGTATTCAGATGAAAGATGCCTGAATCCCTGTTGCCACGGAGTCCAGGGGTGCTCTGGACTGCCTGCCTCCAAACTTATTGAATGTAAAGGTGTAAAGAAACTTCTACCCGGTTTACACTGCTGCTCGCACCTAAACTTAATCACGACTGATGCATTCCCTTAACATGCTGCATGTTTTCTCGCTTCATTTCCTCTTCCAGTTATTCCAAAATCTCCCCTTCTAATAATTTCAATTATTCAGTGAACAAAGTTAAAATAATCAGAGCTAGCCTTTGTAGAGTGTTTATTGTATGCCAGGCACTGTTCTAAGTGCTGTATAGGAATTAATTTATTTGTCACCACAACCTGTGAAGCAGTCCTGCTTTTTTTTTTTTTTTCTGTTCAAGGATGTTTATCATGAGAATGTTTGCAATGGCAAAAAAATAGAAAATAAACTATACCGATGGGGGACTGATTGAATAATTGTGTGTGTGTGTGTGTGTGAAAGGGTTATGCAGCTCTCTCTATATTGATATGGGACAATCTCCCAGGTGTGTAGCTAGTGAAAAAGGCAAGCTATCAAAGTGTGCTTTTACCAATCAGGAAACTGAGGCATAACTTGATGTTACATTTCTTACAGATGGTTTGATACTTGAATCCAAATTATCTAACTTCAACTCTGAAAAGTAAGAGAAAGGGATGGATTGGCCCGGGTCTTCAGCTGCCAACTGAGGTTCACAGTGGTGGGGGGAATCTATCCACTGAGCAGAAAGTTGAATCAGATGATTTCCAAGATGCATTCTGGTTCTAAAAGTTCCATAATTGCATGACTAGGAGACATTGTAAGATCCTTAGGCCACCAGTGAAGATTCACTGATGTGTATCACACCTCTCTTCCTGAGAGAAAGAGAGTCAACTGGAACCTTTTAGATATATTTTCAATGCCTTTGTTACAGGATGATTCTAGATTCATCAGAAACTCAGTCAGAACTTGCATTTTCCCAAGTTTCTGATGAATCAAGCCTCATCTCCATCCAGCCATGATTCATTCAGTCACGAACAAACCAACAAAATCCTTTCCATGTTCAAGTCACTATGCTACCTGATCAGAGAGATATAAAATAAAATAAAATAAAAGAACATGACACTGTCTGTGCCCCCAAACCCTGTGAACTCTTAGCATAAAAGAATCATGTAAAAGAGTCTTAGGCTTGAATTCAGAAGAACTTGGCTTATGTCCTGGACCTTAAGGAAGTCACTTTTCCTCTTTGAGTATCAATTTCCTCATATTTGAGTTGGGATTGATAAGACTTGGATGAAAGAGTTGGCATGAAGATTAAGTAGCACGATTATAACACGCTGTAGATCAAAAAGCACTAAAACCATGTATAATTCTTAACTGCTCTTTATAATCTTCATAAACCTCTTTCACACACATTTTCTATATCATTTATTCCTTATCACCATCCAGCAGGATGTGTCACATGAATAATGTCACCCTATTTTACAGAGGAGGAAACTGAGACCCAGGAACATGAATGAACTTGGCCAAGTTCACAGTCATTCCGTAAAAGAGTCAGCCCTTCGAGCAGACACCTTGAAGCTGAAATCCTGACTGTGCCGTCTCCAGATGGTGAAGCCGCAGACAGGACACTTAGCGATTTCAGCATGAGCTCTGGAGCCAGGCTCCCTAGGTGTGAATCCCAGATCTGCCACTGCATCCTGTGCAACTCTAGAAAAGTGGCTTAACCTCTCTGTGCCTTGGCTTCCTCATCTGTAAAATGGAGACGGAATAAGGTTAGAAGTGTGATGGAGGTTTAAAGATTCTCTACAATATTTTGTTCACGTACTGAAAGTTTCACTTTCAAATCTCTCCACTGTCTTTCTAAAGGACAGTCCTGTGCTTGGTTTGAAGGAGCTTTCAAGTCTGCTCTTCCTTCTGTTCATGAGGGTCTGGTGTCCACACCTGTTGCAATGGCCCAAAACCTCAAAGGAAAAGGACATCATAAGAGGTACATTGATTCCTCAGCTGGGGGCCAGAACCCCAGGCTGAGAGCTCACCCCGTGCAGAGAATGTCCACCTCTGAACAGGGAGGAGTAGACTCTGCTGAGCAACAGAGGAAAAGCAGGAAGGAGGGATCAAATCCTAACTGTCCAGGCTTGACTCTCACCATGTAAACACTCCCTGGCTGCACACGGACACCCACGGCCACACTGGCGTATACGTTTACACTGGGACCAAGCAGATGAATTGGCTCAATTCACTAAAACTCCTGTTTAATTTGGAGGCTTGAGCGTCCAACTGCCAAGTGAAATGCCTGTCTTAGAAAGCGCCTGTGTATTTTAAAGGAACATTGCATGCATTTTAACCAGAGATTTCCGCTGTGTGTTTATTTCCAATAGTAGAAGTGCCAAAGGGTGGTAAGTTTGTTGCCTCTCATCTGTGGTTTTTGGGACAAGATGACTGGCCCGCCTGAGGACATTGAATGATGGGCTACAAGGAGTGAACTGGAAATCGGTGGGGTTCCTCTGTGCCCCATTGTTCAGCAACCAGGGAGAGGAAGGGGCTAGTTTTCATCTGAAGTCTAGGGTGCTTGCTGATGCTCTATTTTATCCAAGCCATCAATGTAATGCTTGAATATTGCTTTGCAGTTAGAATTTTTTCACATGCGTTCTGTATGTCACTGGGCATCAGAAAGGCTACTGGTCTGGTTACATCCTGGGGCATCTCAGGTTATGCACACAGCCTGATGCTAGCAAGAGCCATCACCTTACTTAAACTGATGCCACGTCCCGGGTATGTGGTCTTAGATCACTTAACCTCTCTCTGTGTCTCTCTCCTCATGTCCCTACATGTGAGGTTGTGAGGATTAAATGAGTTAATGCATGTAAAGCATTTAGCACCCGACCCACAGTGAGCGCTCGATAGGTATTAGTGACAATGATGCTAAGGGTGGTCATGATGATAAGGGTGGAGGTGATGATGGTGATGACAGCGAGGAGGCTTCTCTCTCCTCCTTTTTGGTAAAATAACAATAATAATAGATTCCAGTCACTTGAGGTCTATTGTGAGCCAGGAAGCCACCCTGATGGGCACTTTATATACATTGTGTCTAATCTTTAACAACCCCTATGTTCTGGCTGGGAAAATGGAGAATCAGGCTGGTTAAGTAACTGGCCTAAAGTCACAGCCCTAATAAAAGGCAGAGGGTTTGGATCTGTGGATACCCCCCTACCACAGTGCACACATTTCTGCTGCATCTCCTGGACAGTTTAGTCCTCTTAAATGCTTTCCAGAAAAGGAGGTGTGTAATATAAATAAATGAACATACAAACAGATCTTTTGAAAGCTTGAGTTCTTGACGGTTTCCCCTTCCTCTCTACATTTTGTTTCACTTCTGTCTTGACTTTTCTACCTCCTACCAGGTTCTGTTCCCAAGTTTCCTGTTCACAATACCCCTCGTTAAGAAAGTGCTTTTGTGACCACCTAGAGGGGTGGGATAGGGAGGGTGGGAGGAAGGGAGATGCAAGAGGGAAGAGATATGGGAACATATGTATATGTATAACTGATTCACTTTGTTATAAAGCAGAAACTAACACACCATTGTAAAGCAATTATACTCCAATAAAGATGTTTAAAAAAATAAATAAAAATTAAAATTAAAATTAAAAAAAAAGAAAGTGTTTTGTGAAACAAGAGTTTTTCCCGAGGCCCCAGGTTATGGCAATGCCAGTTTGGAAATCCTGGGTTAAGTGGACAATGTATTGATTGGAAATGACAAAGTTGCCTGACTCATTTCAGTGGGCCTGCGGGCACTCAGCACCTGGCATGTGCCGGCAACAGTCCTATGTGTAGGAACAAAGCCCCTGCTTCCACCGACCTGCATTCTGGAGGATGAAACCTACAGCTCCCATACACACACAAAATCATCTTATCTTCTGTGTTTCACTAAAGCTGCATTCTTTGCAGGGAAAGCCATGCAGTTCAGAGCATTCATGTCTTCAGCCCATTCTGGAGTCAAGAATTTCAGAATCCAACCCCAGCTGGGAGAGACAAGGAGTTGGGGACACTGAGATTCAAGTGTTGGTGCTACTTTCTTCATCTGTGACCTCGAGCAAGGATTAGCCCCTGATCTTCAGGTTAGTCCTTTGCAAGGGAGGTGACATTCAATCCCTCCGTAACAATGCTTTGCTTTTGCCCCATACATTTAACCATCACATTTTACATCAGCATTTCCTTTCATTGTGCCAAGCCCGGCCCCCCAGGTCACGGGAGACATCAGCTCCCTGGGTCTCTGTGGAACGCAATGAACTAGTAGCCACTACTGCACGCTGACCATTCAGGGGCTCCGCCCCCTTGTGCTGATCGGGACCGAGAATTCCAAAACACAGGCAGCAGCAGATGCGCCGGCTGAGCTGAGAATGAGGGGTGGCCAAGGCCTTGAGAGGAGACTGGTCCATCCTAGACAAGACAGCATGTGCCCCCCAGACCCTCTTGCTAGCCCACAGTTGCTGCCTAGCTTGTTGATGGAAATAAATTAAGTGAAAGCCATTTAAGCGAAGTGGTGTTTGTGTGTGGTTTCTCTTAGTCAATATCCTGTACCTAGGTCCTTGTTTTGACGTTTGGGTGTAGTTCCTCAGAATGAAACCTTGACCCTCCAAAACCACTGAAGTTCTGCCTGTGGTCAGGCTGCTTCCTCACTCAGTCCTGCACCCAGTTGGAGCAGATTAACCTAGTCTTTGAGATTAACCTAACCGACACCAAAGAGCCCTGAATTCAAGTCCCACCTTTTCACTCATTAGCTGTGTGACTTTGGGAAAGTTACTTGACTTGGCTGTGCCTTGGTTTCCAAATCTCTGAAATAGGGATAATAATATTGGTGGTTGTTTTAAAGATCCAATTAAATAATGGATGTAAAGAACTTAGGACAGCAAGCACTTAGAAACTGGTAAAAGACAAAAAAAATGCATAATAGCTAATTCTTATCAGGTAGAGTCTGGAGGAAGAAGGGAGGGGGCTCAGGAGAAATAGCTGTGCCCAGCATACCTTAAGCATAGGCCCTGGGCAAAAAGGCATGGTAATCTAACCCTGTTTCTGAAAAAGAATGGAGATGTATATCCATTGCACGGTGGGCGGCAACACTTTCTTCCTAGTGGGGAAGCAGGCAGGCCCAGATCTCAGAGCCCCACAAAACAGTGGCATCTAGCCTAACTTTTTAAAAGCCTGAGGGGTCTCATGAGCAGGCCAGAGGGACACAGAAGTAGTTTTATATTTATATATATATATATATGTATATCTGATTCACTTTGCTGTACACCTGAAACTAACACAGCATTGTAAACCAACTAGACTCCAATAAAAATTTCAAAAAAAAATCTAACCTTGTTTCAAGTACCCACCAAGAGCTTGACATCTTCCAGACATCTTGGGATAGATATACATTTCCTGATTTTACAGATAGATGAACAACCATGGCTCAGACACACTAAGACGCTGCCGTCACACGGGTGGCTAGTGAGTGTCTTGAGGAAGGGGACCACTTGGGGCTTATTCATCACTGTATCTGCCGTCCCATTACCCGGCACCTTGTTGCTCTGCCTGCCTCGCCTGGCAGCAGGTCCCTCCCAGATGACCCGTGTCTTATAGGCAAGAGATGAGATGATGCCCGAGACGTGGCCATGGCAACTGAGGAAGAGGGAAGTTATTAAAAACCCTACTTACCAGACAAGTTCTGTGTCCCTCTGGCCTGCTCTGGAATGTAAAACCCCTCAGGCTTTTAAACTGACAGACCAGATGCCAGCAGTTTTGTGGGGCTCTGAGGTCTGGGCCTGCCTGCTTCCCCACTAGGAAGAAAGCATTGCCCCCCGCTGTGCAATTGTCCACACAGCTTCCGTCTCCGATATACGGCCCCCTCCATCACCCACCAGCAGGAAGGATGCTCCTGTCTCCTACCTCTGACTCACCTCCCACAGTCATCTCAACTCCCATCTGACAACACTCATACCGGGACCCTTTTTTGCACGTGGCATTTCCTCCTTCTCCCTTAAATCTCAGGGATTAAGACTGTTGGCCCCAGACCGACACCTCTTCTTGGCCAAAGCTGGTTCCACCCCTGAGCGTTGCTCTCCTCCTCACCACATGCCTCCCCTTTCCTCACCTCTCTGGCCAAGCCCCACGCTGGAGCACTTCCTGAGGGTGGGGCCTATGTTGGAAGTTGCCTAGCCCAAGCCAAGGCCACATGGTTCCAGGGCAACTGAGACAACAGCACAGTGGATGACAATAGCAGGCAATGAGGGGAGATGCACAAACAGGACGGAGCATCCGCAGAAAGGACAGGTGATCTGGAGAAGGTTTCGTGGTGGAGGGGCAAATAGACAGGTAGGATATGGACAGGCCCAACTGGGTGTGGAGGAGATGCCTTACTGAGAACCCTGGTGCACTGCGGGTGAGGAGGTAAACTGGCATAGCCACCCTGGAAAACAGTGTGGAGGTTCCTCACAAAATTAAAAACAGAGCTACCATATGATCTAGCAATTCCACTTCTGGGTATTTATCAGAGGAAAATGAAAACTCTAACTCAAAAAGATATCTGCACCCCCATGTTCACTGCAGCATTATTTGCAACAGCCAAGATATGGAAGCAACCTAAGTGTTCATCAACGGATGAATAAAAAAATGTGATATATATATATAGATATAGATATATAGATATATATGTGTGAATATTACTCCACCATAAAAAACAAGGAAATATTGCCACTTGTGACAACATGGATGGAACTTAAGGGCATTATGCTAAGTGAAATAACAGACAGAGAAAGACAAATTCCATATATTCTCACTTACAAGTGGAATCTGAAAAAACAAAACAAAAAACCAACCCCAAGCTCCTAGATACAGAGAACAGATAGATTGGTGGTTGCCTGAGGTAGCGGGTGGGGTGAGCAAAATGGGTGAAGGGGGTCAAAAGGTACAAACGGCCAGTTGTAAAATAAATGTCCTGGGGGTGTAATGTACAACATGTGACTATAGTTAATAATACTGTAGTGCATATCTGAAAGTTACCAAGAGAGTAGATCTAAAAGTTCTCATGACAAGAAAAAAAAATTGTAACTATGTATAGTGATAGATGTTAACTAGACTAATTGTGGAGATCACTTTGCAATATCTACAAATATCGAATGATTATGTTATATACTTGAAACTAATATAATAGTATACGTGAATTACCTCTCAATTTTTAAAAAAAGGAGATGGTCTGCTGAGAAATCCTGAACCAACTGTTAAATCTGGAAAGGGACCCGAGGGATATTGCACCAGCCTGATAATGATGAGACAGGGACCCCAAAGGTGTGACAGCTCCCCAGCCCACTTGGAATCTTGGAAAACACGTAGGTTTTGAGGTAAAATAGTCATGAGTTCTAATCCTGCCTTTGCCCTTCTGACCTATGACACCTGGAGAAAGTCTCTCAACCTCCCAAGCCTCAGTTTCCTTATCTGCAAAATGGGACTGTCAGTATCTATCTCAAGAGAGTTGATGAGAGGATTAGTGGCTAGATGTGCATAAATCACTGAGCCCTGAGCCTGGCCATATCCTGTGCTACATAAATGATTCTCTACTGCCCTCAGGATCAAGGGCAAACCCCTCACTCCATGCTTACGAACTCTCATACAAACATATCCATTATTGTAATTTAATTTTATATTCAGAAATTGATTTTTTTATTGTTGTCATAATACACACCACAAGATACAAAGTTCAACAAAACCTTAGCCAGTAGGGATGCAAATTGAAAAAAGGTCCAGATCTGTCCACAGCAGGAGTCAGGGTTCAGTCAGCATAAAATTGTCATGCTCTCAGTAGAGGGCAAGCGTCTTTAAGATTGAAAATCTTGGACTTGGGTGTCTCCTTAGGGTCCCTCTGGCTACAAGAGTCTAAGTCTGACTTGGGGAAGGCTGGGAGGAGCAGAAGAGAGAATCTTATCCTCCGAGCCTGCATGGGATCGGGGATTGAGGTATGAGTGCCGCACGCAGGTCTTGTCTTCCTTGTCTTCCCTGCAGTGGGGTGTAGGAGTGGGGGCCATAGTAGGTTTAGAAGCGGAATGCTTTCTGTGAGCCCCTTTACAACAGAGGACAAATGCCGGAGTCCAAATGACCAGTATTCCAGAACTCTCCAGAGTCTTCCTGGAAGTTCTCAAGCCATTAGTCAAGCACTCTCTCAACATTCAGAAGGAAAAAAAAAAAAAAAATGGCATCTTTTGCTTCCAGAGTACATGCTATAAATCTCTGTACCCATCTTCCACCTACCTTCCATCTCCCCTCCCACTTGGGCCAAGCACTCAGAGGATTCTGGGTGGCTTCTGCTTCCCTCACACCAAGTTCTAGCTTTCTGGAGAACCAGGGACCAGCCACTACCACTTCCACTGGCTGGACTGCATAGGGGCATCTTAGGCTTGGTTAGGATATGATGTAAATTGTACAGATTGAGAAGCAGCCAGACCCCAGTCTTCCCTTCCCCTGCCCAGAGGATGCATCTCCTGTCACATCTGCTTAATCAGATGGACTGCAGACCCATTTTTGCAGAAGTAGGTTAAGGTCAGAGCCAAGACAGCTGCAGAAAGAAGCAAATTGCTTGTGGATCCCCACCTGGGCTATCAGCTCACTCTGGTCCTGGAAATGACTAGACCATGTTTGGGCATCCATGTTGATCAGCTGGCCTCCAGTGAAATTAGGTCCCAAGGAAATCTGAGCTTCCATCTCCTTGGAGCTGTGTTGACTCTGGGTGCACCTGTCTTATTCACGTTTGTGCCCTGAGAGAACCATGTGGGAATGGAGAAGAGATGCCCCCAGGCCAGCCTGGGGAGGCGCCTCTGTCAAGTGTATACAAGAGCCATGCTTACAAGGCCAAGTGTGGGAATACTGGATAGCCCAAGCAGGTCATACCCTTGAGCCATGGATGCGTCCTCCCCTCACCTGCCACTCCAGCCAGCTGTCTTCATAATACCTGTGTGTAGACAACAAACAAGCCAGGTGAGAGTGTGGGTGGCTCAGGGAAACTCGTCCCCATGACCATAGAAGAACCCAAGCAGCCCTGGGGGGTAGAGATAGGCTAGCATCATCTTTAAGTGTGGAAAGGACCACTCTTCTCAGCAGCTCCATCACTGTGAGTAGCAAACACCTTGTCTACCTACTCAAGTGCTGGCCAGGATGGTAAATGATCGTTCAGGGCTGGAGAAACTGTTTCAGGGAGAGTCCTGATCCCAGACCTGAAAGCAACATAGGGATTTCCCTGGGCACAAGGCTCTCCTCCCCAGGGCCGCTCTCCTCTGGTCCTGAGCTCTGGAGGCGGCAGCCCTGCAGCAGTTTCTGTGACAGGACCGATTGGAAGAGCCTCCTACCTCTGGGCTGGTCGGGGTCCAGGTTTCCACCCATCACGTCATCGCACTGACTGCCTTGCGGAAGTGCATGCTCTCAGAATCAGCTGGCTAAGGTTGGATGATCTAGGTGGAGAAAGAGCTTTTCTTTTCAAATCTGATTGATTATGTTTTTATACCATTTCTGCTATAACTATTATGATCACACTTACAGTGCAACATGGACAAAGATTCGTGTTGACCACAAACCAGAACCTCATAGAAGACAATGTAGTGACACCCCCCCCCCCGCTACACGATATCTACTTAAAGGACCCCCTAAGGGCTCCTCACCCCCGAAACCCTCTCTAGCTGGCTTGTCACCATCCAAGGAATTGCCCTCTTTACAGTTTCATTCCTTTGGGTTAAGGTAGTGTTCCCTGTCAAAGTATAAAAATTCCTGGGAGGATAACACATTGAGTATTGGTCTCCAGCATCTTAGAATCCATTCATCATGCTTTCATCACCCTCACCCAGACCATCGCAGCAGCCCCCTTGCCAGCTGCCCTGGTCTGCTCTTTCCTCCCTCCCACTCATCTTCTCCACTTCTGCCAGCGATTACTTTTAAAAAACTCAGTCCTTGTCGCTTCCCTGCCTAACAACCTCCCCTTCTCCTACGGAATCCAACTCAAACTCCTTAGGGTTCAAGGTCTCTCATTTTTTAGCCCCTGCATGGAGACGGAGACTCTTCACTTCCGTCACCCACACCCTGAGCATTTGTTTCCCGAACAAACAAGCCTCTTTCACATCTCTCTTCCCCAGGGTGTTCCATTTGCCCTTCCTCTTCCCGTCCTCCTGAATTGAGATGCACCTGAAATTGTATCCCGATTGGGCTGAGTTTCCACATCCCACCCCATGCTTCTATGCACCCGCTGTCCTGCCTTTCTCTTCACCCAAAGATTCTTTTTGGATCCCTCTAGAAAGACACTCATCCTAGGGCCCCATGATTATGTTTGGGTCTATTGAATATAATATAAAGAATAGATTATATTATATTCTTTCATATATATATATATAAATATAATATGCATGATAATATTCCTTCCCCCTTTCAACTGTAAGCTCTTTGCAGACAAGGACTTTGTCTAATTCATCTGTTTGCCCCAAATCCCAGCACCGGCTACACAGCCAACTTTCAACAAATATGTGTTCTCTGCCACCCCTGACAGTCAGCTAGGAGATTTTGATATGGAAAAAAGGAGTGACGGGGCAGAGTGGGGTAAAAGCAATAACATACTTTGGTCTGAATACAGCAAGCAGTCACTTGAAGCCTGGATCCGGGAGAAGAATCATAAAAGGTAAGAACTCAGGACCGGCATCACCTTCCAAGTCCTGGCCTCCAGGTCAGCCCAACCTTAGCAAAGACTGCTAGCCACTTACAGCTTCTAAAAACTCTCTGCCAGAGTTGATGTCATTTTATCTTTTTTTTTTTTTTTTGGCTTCGTTGAGTCTTCATTGCTGCACACAGGCTTTCTCTAGTTGCAGCGAGCTGAGGCTACTCTTCGTTGCGGTGCGCGGGCTTCTCATTGCGGTGGCTTCTCTTGTTGCAGAGCACAGGCTCTAGGCGTGCTGGCTTCAGTAGTTGTGGCACGTGGGCTTCAGTAGTTGTGGCTCACAGGCTCTAGAGCGCAGGCTCAGTAGTTGCGGCGCACAGGCTTAGTTGCTCCGCAGCATGTGGGATCTTCGGGGACCAGGGCTGGAACCCTGCAGGGGACCAGGGTCTGTCCCCTGCATTGGCAGGCGGATTCTTAACCACTGTGCCACCAGGGAAACCCTGTCATTTTATCTTGACTCCCAAATTTAAATTTCCAAATACACGTGTGTTATTTTTCTGTCATCAGTTTCTAATTTAATGGCGTTAGAGTCAGAAAATGTGGTCTGTGTGTTCCTGATTTTTTGGAAACTTAGTAACCTTTATTGCATAATATATGGTCAATTTCTATAAACATTTACACAGGAAAGACTATGTAAGCCCCAACTGTGGGGCACAGGGCTCCCTGTATGTCTACCAAATCGATCTGGTTCTGTGAGCTGTTCAAACCCTCGACAGCTGTACTAACTCATGGTCTGCTTAGTCTAAAGTCCATTGTGTTTAACATCTGCCCCTGTGTTGGTGAGATTCACAGCCTCTCCTCCTAATTCACTCTTTCTCGACAAACATTATCTGCTCTCACTTGCCTCAAAGTGTTGTCAGCTCCAGGGAAGAGAGGGTTTGTGAACTACAAAGCGCCCCATGCAGGTTAATTATTACTGCTGAAAATTTTTGCAACGCCTCTCACCATCTTGAGAAGAATAAAAGCCTTTTTTTTAAATTAATTAATTAATTTATTTATTTTGGCTGTGTTGGGTCTTCGTTGCTGCACATGGGCTTTCTCTAGTTGCAGCGAGTGGGGGCTATTCTTTGTTGCGGTGCGAGGGCCTCTCGTCGCGGTGGCTTCTCTTGTTGTGGAGCACGGGCTCTAGGAGAGCAGGCTTCAGTAGTTGTGGCTCACGGGCTTCAGTAGTTGTGGCTCATGGACTTCAGTAGTTGTGGCTCACGGGCTTCAGTAGTTGTGGCTCACGGGCTCCAGAGCACAGGCTCAGTAGTTGTGGCGCACAGGCTTAGTTGCTCTGTGGCATGTGGGATCTTCCTGGACCAGGGCTCGAACCCATGTCCCCTGCATTGGCAGGCGGACTCCCAACCACTGCACCACCAGGGAAGTTCCCTAAAAGGCTTTTTAATTGTTCTTTTAGGCCTTCTTCCCACCTTCCTCATCATTGCTTCCATGGGTGAACACCTACTGTGTGTGGGCTCTGCTCACTTCATTCTTGGGTTTCCCCTCCAATGCCCATGAGGAGGTGTCATTAGTCTCAGAGGGAAGAGCCTTGCTCAGATCCCAAGTTCATAAAGCAGCAGAGTCTGGAGCACAGCCTAGGTTGGCCTGCTTCCAAAACCTATGCTTTTATTATGTTTTGTTTCATTGCTTAAATTGTTTTTCTAATGATGAAATATTTCATATGTATACAGAATCATATACATAACACTATATAGAAAGTATAAAGAATAATCCCTACCACGCAGCCTTAAGCATAGTACATTCTAGATGCTTTTGAATCCACCTGTGTGCCCACCCCATTCTCATTCCCTCCACCCTTTTCTCTGGGGTATCCACTCTCCTTAATTTTATGGGTATTTTTTTCACCTTGCTTTTTTCTCAGTAGTTTTACTATGTGTGTATATGTTATACATAGATGTGTGTAATAATATATTATTGAGTTGTGCATAACTCTGAACTTTAGTTAAGTGGGTTCATACTACACATATTCTTCTGCAACTTGGGAGATTCATCTTTATTAATTTGACTAGAGGGATATATTCATTTTCACTTCTATATAATTCCACTGTATGAATGTATATCACCATTTATTTATTTCTCCTACTACTGGTGGATATATAGTTTGTTCCTACTGTTTGCTTAACAACAGTGCTGTAAATATGCTTATCCCTTGGTGTACATATGCAAAAGTTTCCCTAGAGTGTAAATACTAGGAGTGTGTCTTAGCTTGGGCTGCCATAAGAAAATACCATAGACTGGGTGGCTTAAACAGCAAAAATTTATTCCTCACAGTTCTGGAGGCTAAAAGTCCAAAATACAGGTGTGTCAGCATGGTCATTATCTGGTGAGAATTCTCTTCCTGCTTGTAGACAGCCGCCTTCTCACTGTGTCTTCACATGACAGAGAGAGACAGTAAGCTCTCTTATAAGGACACTAACCCCATCATGAGGAGCCCACCCTCATGGCCTCATCTAGACCTAACTATGTCTCAAAGGCCCCATCTCCAAATACCATCCCACGGGGGCGGCGGGGGGGGGGGTTAAGGCTTCAACATGTGAATTGAGGAGGGGAGCACAATTCGGTCCAAAGCAGAGTGGAATTGCTGGGTCATAGGTCACACCTATCTTCAACCTTATTAGATATTGCCAAACTGTTGTCTGAAGAAGTCAATTCAAACTCCATGCTCCTGACCTGCTTCCTAACTGAGCCACCTGCCTCCCTCAGTATGCCTCCCATTAACATTCTTCACCCAGATTCAAAATGTTCTCTCTCCAAGAGCTTAAGAATCTTCTCTGTGTCATGATCTGTTTCTCTTCCCTGCCCCCTTGCCCGGCCACCCTATCTTGTTTGTCTCCTCCCACCATCACTTTTCCCCACCTTCCTGGTGATGACACTGGCTGACACACACCCACACCCTACCTGTGCTCCAGGAATCCAGTGTGCTTCCAGGGGCAGAGAAGAAACTAACATTCCTCTCTCAAAGGCACGTGGAGAGATGGTACCCCAGCCCTCCTACAGTTAACCACCGTGAACAAGCCAAGCAGTGACAGAATCAGTGGACGCTGAAAATCTTAGAGGTGGAAGAGGTCCAAGCAATCGTCGTCTATTCCCCCTTTAACACAGGAGGAAATGAACTCCCAGAGGGGAAAGTGTTTTGCCCAAGGTCACCAAGCCAGTGAGGGGCCACTGGGCTGGAACAATAAGTCCTGTGTTGTGAGCAGAAGTTACCATCCCGGCAGTTTGTAGGGACAGGGGTGACATTATTCTAATTCTGGTTTTTGGATACAAACAGCGAGTCTCATCATAGTCTAAAGAAGAAAATTTAGGTTGTCCCAAATGAATCACCTGTTTGGGGAACTGATTTTTGAGGGCTAATTTTATGTCCAACCAAAGCAGACAATAATCAGTACGTTATTGCAAGGGGTTTGTTTATAGCATAGGACAATGAATACCTTGTTCATACCATCATTCATTCAAAAAGTATTTCTTGAACAGCTGCCATGTGCCTTATTCTAGGAACTATACCAGGAAAGCGGGGGAGGGAGGGGAAACAGGCGAAAATCCCTGCCTTCTTGGATCTTACTTTCTAGTGGGTGATAACAGACAATAACAAACAAACAAACAAAAAAACACAAAAAACGAACAAGCACATAAATATCAGCGTGTAGGTGTCTGTGTGCGTCAAGTGGTAGCGACCACTATGAAGAACAGCAAAGCCAGGTAAGAGAGAGACAGAAAACAAGGGCCAGCAGGGGGCGCTGTTTGTAATGAGGCCTGTGGGAGGGTAGAAGGAAATGAAGTCAGAAAGATGGCAGGACCAGATAGATCATTTGGGTTTATCTCTATTCATTGCTCTATAATAAATTGCTGTAGGCAAACTTTGTGGCTTCAAATATTTCAAATGTATCATCTTGCAGTTCTGGAGGTCACAGTCGGACATGGGTCTCACTGGGCTGAAATCAAGGTGTCAGTGGGACTGGGTTCCTTCCTGGAGGCTCCAGGGGAGAAACCCTTGCCTCCTTTTCTAGCTTCCAGAGGCTGACATCGCTCCCTGGCTCCTGGCCCCCTTGTCTCTACCTTCAAAGCCAGCAGCAGGGTGTCAGGTCCTTCTCACCTGAAATTCCTCTGACCACCTTTCCATACCCACAAGTCAACCTCTCTGATCTCAGCCTGGCAGGGTTCTTCACTCTTAGGGACTTGTGGGATTAGGGTTGAACCCACTCGGATCGCCCAGGGTACCTTCCCCATGTCAAGGCCCATCCTCTTAATCACATCTGCAGCATCCCTTTCACCACGTGAGGTAACACACAGGCTCCAGGCATCAGGCTATGGACATTTGGGGGCCATTAGTCTGCCAACCACCAAAACCACTGGAGGATTTTGGTAGAAGAGTGACCTGATTTCTAAACGGCTGCTTGGCAGGGAACAGACCACTGGAGGCGATGGTGGGGGTGAGGGGCAAGGGGACCAGCTAGGAAGCTGCTGCAAGTACCCAGGGCAGGGGAGGTGGCAGGGAAGGAGGACGTGGATAGGAGCCGTGGAAGTTTCAAGAGTCCTTCTTTCTGCGGGTACATTTTAAAGGTATAGGCAATAGGATTGCCTGACCAACTGGACGTGGAGTGTGGCAGGAAGAGAAGAGTTGTGTAATTCCAAGGATTTTGTTCAGAGAATGGAGTTGCCTGTCATCGGAGGGAAAGACGCTGAAAGAAACAAGGGGTGGGGAGGGATGAAATCAGGTAATACTTCCACCCACAAGAGTTAAGCTAATGCCTCTGCTCTGGCCCCCAGCTTTCAGGATTTTATATTTCAGTTGGGAAATCAAGACACACAAGATAACACAACTGATTACTTCTGATACATCAGAACTTACACTTACAAGTGAACACTATCCCCAAAGCTGTCATCTCGGGAAGCCATATACATTTATTCCAAGGCTGCTGCCCAAACAGCCAAACAGCCAAAACAGCCTTGGAACTTCTTTCTAGGAACTGGATTGATTTACGGGCTGTAAAGAACATCAGCCTTGTCATTTCTCCCTCAGAAGTTCAGTTTGAACATTGATTTTATTCACCAGACCTGACTCAACCTCCAAAGAATTAAAACCGCGTTCCCAGGATGATAATTGGCCACCACGGAGGACAGTCATATCTCTAGCTGTGGCCATGCCACTGGAAAAGTCGGCTACCATCTCCAGGGAGGACAAATTTCCTTCTACAGACCAGTACCCCATCCAGTGGAGGTGAGAGCCACTTCCCTCCAGAAGCTCCAGTTATGATGCCATAAATATTGGGCAGAGGTGGTCTTCTTAACAGCCCAGCCCTCATCTGGGTGTATAGGTTTGGGTATAATATGGTTTAAAATTGTGCAATTTGGTGATAGTGGATCATCCATACATTTCACAAGAGACATTTTTTCTCTGGTTTCCATACCAGGCATATTCATGTTTCTCATAAGCTACTGGATTGTTCAGATTGTATGGTCCTAGTGAAGATGTAACTGGTCGTATTTCTTCCTTCATTCCACAGACTAGAAAATTTTCTGTTTGCTCGTTTGTAAAATATGGAACCTTAGTTTCTAGTGGGTGCTAACAGACAATAACAGACAAACAAAAAAACACAAAAAAAACAACAAACACAGTGTGTAGGTGTCTGTGTGTGTCAAGTGTATCTTCTTAGGGTAGTTTTGAGGAGGAAATCAGACATTCCATATAAAGCACTTCACATGATGCCTAAGAAACTCTTGAGAAATTGTATTAACCTCGGTCCATGTGCAGGATCACGTTTACCAGATCGCTGCTCACCTTTTACTTTTCCCTGGGAGAACTTACTCCTTTCAGGCTCCAACTGATTGTGTTGCTTGCTTCTGATTCTTGCCTGGTTTTCCCAACATTCCCTTCGAGTACCTTAGCTGTCCAGTTGGTTGTGACGATCAAGCGGGTGAGCAGGGGTCTTCTTTTCCTACCTTCACTACCCTTCCCCTTTCTCCAACGACTGCCAGGCCATCCCAAAGACAGGCAATGGCCCCGCCAAACCAACGTCCTATAAATTATCAGCCCTGCCCGCTGCCTTCACGATTGACATAATACAGACATAAACTACTACCTGGACTTCACCTGCAGAACACAACAGAGACTTCATAGGCTCCAGGTAGGAAACTTGGTCTTTGCTGGTACCTGGATGCCCAGAGAGAGAGGTGAGATCTACCTAAGAAAAACTTTGGGTCTCCATTCCTTTCATTTAAACCAACACCCACGATTTCCACTAACCTGAGAAATAATTACGTGGCGATGCCAGGAGTACCTTTCTTTCTTTTTTTTTTTAATCAGTCATCAATTTTGTACACATCAGTGCATACATGTCAATCCCAATCGCCCAATTCAGCACACCACCATCCCCACCCCACCGCGGTTTTCCCCCCTTGGTGTCCACACGTTTGTTCTCTACATCTGTGTCTCAACTTCTGCCCTGCAAACCGGTTCATCTGTACCATTTTTCTAGGTTCCAGAAAGAGAAAAACAAATATCGTATATTAACGCATGTATGTGGAACCTAGGAGTACCTTTCTTCTCTCACAGGGAATTTTGGGGGCATTTTAACAGGGGCTTCTGGAATCCGTGCGTGGTTCATGTTTCAAATCTGATTCACTAGTGGCCCAGTTGTTTGGAATTTTAGTCCAGTGGGGGAGATAGTTTTGTCCAGAATATCCTTTAGAAGCACCCCAAAATGACAGTGAATGATGGCTCATTTTCTCTGTTTGTCCATGAGTTAGAGTGGCCCTAAGGTCAGCGTGAGGCCCTCTCTACCCCTCCTGCCCTCTTTCTCCTCCTCCCCTGTCCCCGCCAGGCCCTTAAAGAGGAGTCATGACCCGTGGTTGATGAGATCATTGTCCGCATTAGATGAGAAAATGGATTTGTAAAACTCCCCACTCTGCTCCTGGCACATAATAGGCCCTTCATTAATGTCAGGATAATTGTTTCTCCCATCCCCCATGTTTGCCCACCAAAACCATGAAGTTCAGACCCCAAAAGACAATCTTCAGAGGCTCTGAACTGGCTGTGAAGATCCCCATCCTCCAGAACCTTCCCCAGCCCATTTATAACATCACAGTCTCACTACGGCTGCTGATGGACCAGCCATGTCCATCTTTCTTTCTGAGTCTCCAGGACTTTATAGAAACTTCCAACCACTTGATTTGACAAATGACTTTCTGAGTGGAAGAGGGTTTTACATTTAATACATATCATAAGAGACATCAGAGCTATGCTCAGGAGATCAAATAGTTTCTTCAGCTAAGAATGTAAGCATGATCCCCATTAATATCTTTCCAACAAAGGCCCTGAGCTCCCCACCCCCGTTCCCCTATGATCTCAGTTTATTAATGTTGCCGTCCCCTCCCCCTGGTTAAGCTGCCCTCACCGCAGACTCTCATTCCAGTCTGACGTACACCCTCCATAGAACACACCTCCTTGGCAAGCATTTAATGTTAAAAAAAAAAAAAAAAGTCCTTCATCATCAAACAACTGAACACCATCTCCTGGGAAATAAAATCTGAAAAGTTAAGAAGGGAAAAAGAGAGGGCTATGATTATTTTAATCTTATTCCAGATGCTCAAGTACGCTCCCAAATAAAACCCAAATTAAACGTGAGCCTTATTCAAAGGGATGATGGCCGTGCAAGTGTCTGAGACAAGGTTTGGCAAATAGTAGGTGCTCAGTTAATATTTACCTAAAAATAACTAAGAACATCCATACAAGCTGTCCCATGGACCACGCTCTGTCGAGCCCCAGACTGAACAGACAAGATGGGTTCCTGTTACTTCAGTCCCCACCTGGACCCAGGATGCTGTAATTTTTCAAAAGCACCTTCATGCTTACTAGCTGCTTTGATTAATGCAGCGTATCGAAGCTTGCACCTGGCCTTGAGAGAAGGGGGTCTCTCCCAGGTCCCTCAAAGACAGGATTAACGCAGACACCCCACACTGACACACACAAACACTGGGAAAATCTGGTTCTCGCAAGATTTTGGAAGCATCTAAAGATTTTGGAATCTCTGTCAGCACTACAGAAATTGCTGAGATCGGAGCTCTGATTCCTTATCAAAACTAGAGGGAACAAAAACCTCTTTACCACCAACATCAACACCAAAAGTATGTCAGAAGAGTACCGACATTGTAGGATGGACACTTTGGCCCCTTTGGTCAAAAGGGCCAATGTACCAGCCAGGAAATTTCCCTTTCACTTAGCCACTCCAACCCTGAAACCAATGCCCAAGTCACGTTGTTCCCTGGGCCTCAGTTTATTGCATCTATAAAATGGGAACAAAGAGGTTGGCTTCATCTCCCTGCTGGCATTCTTGGGAGAATAAAATTAGACAGCCTGAGAAAGATTTTTCAAGAATGGAAACTTACAAATTGGCAACCACCGGTGAAGGACAGGTGATGCGGGTACCAAAGAGAGCCAGAGGGAGCTCCTTGCCAACATGGTACTAGGTAACAGGAGTAAGGATGCTCAGATCATCACGGGTTGTGTTCTTCCTTTGAGGGATCTGTCATATCACCCAGGTTCAGGTCACTGGCGGTCCTGGATGTGAATCCCAGAGCTGTCATCTACCAGCTAAATAACTTCATAACCTGAGCTGGCCCCTTGGCCTCCCGGGCCCTTCACCTCCTTCCATACAAGGTGGACTAACATCTCCTCCCTCATAGAGAACAGCCAGATGTAAGGATCCAGTGAGGGAACGGAGGCCAGCGCACAGAGGTGCTGCACAGATGTTAGCTCAGCCTGCGAGTTTGTCCTTCAAAGAAACCATTCTGCTCTCAGGGACCCTCAGAGGGGAGGAGGAGCTTCCCTACAGCTGCCTGTGGAAATTTGTCTCAAGTTCTGCCTCATTGCCCTGGGTCTCCTCCCCCCACCCTCTCTGTGGCACTTACACAAGCCTTGGAGGGTCGCATGCTGGGAAGCAAATGGCCCTTCGCCTCACGCTCTGTCCCCTGCTGGTAGAGGTGGTGGCTGGAGGGGAGGGAAGACGGCCTGATGTGGTGGCTGGTGGCAGCTCTGGACCGATGGCTCTAGCATCTCCCGCGGCCCCCAGGCAGTGCCCTAAACAGAAGGGGGAATTGGATGAAATCCTCCTGCACGGTTTTCCCACCTGCATTTCACCACCCGCCCCCCCAGCAAGGCCTGGGGCTCCACAAGAAGTGCTGCACCAGGTCATTCACCCGACCTCCAGAGCCTCCTGTCAAAGCCTCCTTAGACTCGGAACTCTGGGACCCGGATGGGATTCAGAGAGCATCCTATCTAGATGCTAACCTGGGTCACTGAGCCCCTTAAACATCCTGGCAGGCAGTAATGGGGGTGCTAGAGACACTCTATTTTAAAAAGCTGTTCCTAAAACATACATGTGCCCCATGTGAGACTGGACGGGCTAATTATGTCCCCGTCTCTTTTGGATGGAATTGCATCAATTCAATATGATCATTCTGGTTAGCTGGTGCTGATAAAAGTTCTAATAAGTAGTGTATCATTTTTAAATTCAGCAATTACTACTGAATGAATGCTGTTTGAAGCAGTGACGAACTTTTCTTTTCTAAACAAGGAGTCTACGGGGGAAAAATGATGAAAAGGCTCCTTAGTGGCAAAAGGGGCAAAACCCACCAACCTGTCCCATTTTACAGGTGAGGAAATAGTCGCCGGAGTTAGGCCTCTCCCAAACCCGAGCAGCTTCTCTGGAGTAGAAGCAAGATTCCATATTACAAGCCCAGAGTTTTGCTTCCAGCGCTGTTTGCTCGAGCTGCTTTGTCCCATCCTGGGCCCCGTCCTCTCCACACACACCTGATAATTACCAGGTTATACCAAACAAGGAAACTATACCTTGTTAGCCAAACGATGGGCACATGTCAACAGGCCCTTCTAAAACTGTGTTGTCCATTAGGTAAATACATGTGGATATTTAATTAATTAAAATTAAACTTTACAACTCAGTTTCTCATTCATACTAGCCACATTCCAAGCGCTAGGTAGTCACTTGTGGCTACCATACTGGACCGTGCAGATATAGACCGTTTCTATCATTGCAGGAATTTCTGCTGGGCAACACTGGTCTAGAAGCAGTGACTTTGACAGGAAAGAGTCCAGACCCTGTGGGTGGGCAGGGCTTGGAGGTACTTCACACATCACCCAGGCTCTGCACCTCGACTGGTGCTGTGGTTTCTACGACCAGAGCCTCTCTTGAGATTCAGCCACCCTGAATATTTGCAAGTCACTTTGTCACAGGTGAAGAGGCACTAACATGGGCATCAGAGAGGGGGTTTCAGCCCCAGGGCTGCCTTTTACCAGCTGTGTGTCTTCAGCAAATAACTCCTCTTCTCTGGCCCTCAATCCCCCACTAGGGAAACCATTCTGTCTTCCGAAGCCTGAAAATTCGATGCTGCCCCATCCTCAATTCATTCATCTCTCGTGGGTCTGTGTCTTATCTTTCTTGGGTGTGTGTGCATTTAGAGAAATGTTCGTCTTGATCAAGGGCATGGTGGAGAGGGCAGGGGAGATTGCCTTGGCCAACATCAGAATATGTTTTAATGTAGAGAAAAACCTCTGAAGAGACTAAGGCAGCAGAGGGCCTTTGGGCTACTGTTTTCCATGCAAGAATCCAGTAGATGGGGCTGCGGCACAGAGGCGATGTCCTGACAGGCTCTGCCTTAAGCTTGTCATAGTGGGTGCCCAAGCTCAGAGGGCAGGAAATGTGTCTTTTTTGTCCTTGCAGGACCCCAAATCTCTCCATATACCCAGACTTAATGAGTCACCGCTAGAAGCCTCGGTACAGGCCCAGGAAAGCCCCTCGTGCCCTTTCTGTGCCTTTAGCCCTGATGAATTTTCCCTTTCCCCTTCCAAATTATAAAACTGAAGCTATTTCCTCCGGTGCCTTATTTAGCAGCTGTCAAAAGTTGGAACCTGACAAAGATCAACAACTTTTTACCAGCTCAAAATTCACTCCTGTCCCAGGTGGGTTTTCCCCTGCTCTGCCCTCCCTCTCCTTCCCCAGTGAAAACTTTCAAAGTCCACCAAGGCTGCCTGAGACCCTGGCCGTGTGCCTCTTTGGATACAGAATGCTTTTAAGGAAATAAAAGTGCAGCCCCGCCATTCACTTTTTCCTAACTGCCTCATTTTCCTTCCCAAGTTGATGATGGGACTAAATCCTCCTCCCCAGATGAAGGGTGATTGGCAGCCTCGGTCCACAGTCTCTCACCATCTTCTGAGAACAAGACTCACCCAGCCTCAGCACCACAACTGACAGCAAATGGTTCGTCGGAATTTCCAACTCCTATGATTTCTCCCTTCAGTCCTTCGGAGGTAAAGATGAGAGTAAAATACGTCAAGAAGGCCCCTGGCTGTGCATGCCCACCGTGGGAGTTTTGGGCAGAAGGGTGTACATCCTTTGCAACTTCACAGTGAGACTTGCACAGAAGGGCTCTTTTCCTTGTAAATGGCCCATTTAAGGCTTAAAGTTCAAGAGCGTACCTGGGTCCAGCCTTACTAGCATCACCAGGCCCCAGGCTTTTCAGCGCTGGGAGGAGAGGGGGGAGGGCAGCAGAGGATGGCGACAGTCTGGCAGGGACCTCTTCTGTTGACACCAGAGGGACCTGTCCTGGTAAGTGAAGCTGCGTATGGCAGCTCGGGGGCTGCTTAAAGCGATGGATGAGAACAGGTGCTGTAGGTGGAGGGAGATCTCCTTCCCTGAGGTTGGTCTCCAAGCTGAATAGACAAAGGAGCAAGAAATGCGGGAAATTCTCAAGCAAAATAAGGAGTATTTGCTGGTCCATCTGAGTGAGAATTCTCAAAATATTTTCCAAAGCTCCAAGCTGCTTGGGGACTGCGGCCACAGTATAGAGATATTTGCCCCATGTTCATTAGGAGAGCCTGTGTGTGTAAAGGGAAGAAATAGTCAAGCTTTGGGGCCAAATGTTGGTTCAAATCCCAGCTCCATGAGCTTCTGCTTGGATAACTTTAGGTAAGTCACCTGGACTCTCTGAATCTTCATTTTCTCATCTTTTATAGATTGATTATCGCCAACAGTCAATGAAATAATCTGTGTGAAGGCACTCAGCACTGTGCCTGGCATGTAGTAAGCACTCAGATGTTAACTACTATCTTACTTTGCACATAAAATAATACCACAACGCCCTTCTAAGTAGAAATAGAGATGTATGAGAAAATTCTCTCTTTCCACAGGCTATGGGAATTTCTTTAGGATTAACATCCTAACACTTGTGGAATTTAAGACTGACCCCCCAAAGAAAAGTCACGGGGGAGCTTGATACGTGCTCCCTAAAATTTGCTTCCCGTTCTACCCAACAGCCCTTACGAGTTTGGAGTTCTATCGATGAAGCCACGTGGTCAATATAAATGGCAGCATATTCACCAAAAAACAAATATTTCTCAGATCCAGTAAAACCCTGTGAAAACACCACGCCCTTGCCCTCTAAATCAAAATCAGACACCGAGAGATTGGGTCCGTCCTTGTTCTAGCCCTGACTATAATAAAATGACCCTACATTCATGCTATGGAATATTTTGGACCCCACTTCGAAGATCGTAGTGGAGTATGGGATCTGTGTGGGGTGTGTGCCGACAGCCCCGAGGTGGGCAGACACCGCCCTGACGGTGTTAAACAGTATGTGCCTCGTTCCCATTCTTGTTTCTCAGTCAAGGTCAAGTAGATGTTCTTGGCGCAGTTCAGTGGCAGCGCAATTCCCGAGGGTTCTAACCCCAGCCCAACTCCAACTCCTGCAAATGAGAGTCACATTATCGTGGGATTAGAACCTTGAGTTTGCACAAATAGTGAAAAGGGAAGGAAGAAAGAGTGTGGTTTCCAGGTTTGAAGACCTCAAGGTTTTCTAACAAGAAATTCGCTATGACACGTGTCCCGAGCGATCAATAGCATGTTGCCACTCACAACTGAAAAGTGCGCTGGTTTATTCCTTCATCTCACAAACTTTTATTAAGCACCTACTATGTGCTATGCCCTATGCCAGACCCTGGAGAATCAAGAATGAATTAGGCACAGGCTCAGCCTTCAAAGACCTCACAAGGGTACAGGGGAGACCGACCATGCAGGGTGACGAGTGCTGTGCAGGGTGACAAGCGCCGTGCAGGGTGACAAGCACCGTGCAGGGTAAGCACAGGGCACTGTGGAGCCCACAGGAGGGAGAGACTGTTAGTTGTAAGCAACTCTGCCTTGAGCCAGGAGGCCAAGGTCCTGAGATGGGAGAGCCAGCGTGCAGGGGAGGCCTCCTGGGGACATGGAGGAGGGGACAGGCTCAGCTAAGAGCACCTGAGGCCAGCACAGGCAAGAAGGATCAAGTGCAAAGGCTCTGAGGTGGGAGCCTATGATGGGCATCGCAGCCTGTATGGAGGTGGGGGGGCGCTAATTCCAAAGCCCACATTCCTCTCCCACACTCACGATTTCTCTGATATTTACACTTATATTCCAAATGCACAGTCAAAGCACAATCAGCACTGAATCTGAAAAAACACAATGTAGATGCTTATTCTGGAACCAGAAAAGACCTTCAGGTTTCCTAGGAAGTTTATGACCCTATCCCTCAAACACTGAAATGAAGGCCACGTATGAGGTTTCAAAGCTCTCTAACGAAGCACATGCCTCAGCGTTCTTTGATAATAATATCTGAACTCTCTCCTTGAAAATCAGGAAACATTTCTTCACATGGCCTCTTGTCACATTGTAAGCCAATTGGCTATTAGTCAGCATGCATCAGGAATAGAGCGTAATATCATTCATTTAATATAATTGTTTTAAAACCTCATAGAGTGATAGAATGAATAAAATGCCCCAGGCACTGCACTTAACCCCCTCCCTAAGTCAGCAACTCTGAGTGTGAACTCTGGACGTGAGCTGGTTGAGCCAGTCTACGTGCAGATCCAAAGCCAGCTGAGCCCCGCACTTAGGTAGGATTTGAGAGGCACCAAGAAACCTACCCTCAGTGGCAGAATTCCAATAAGTTATTCATATTTTGAGTGAAGGTAGTGGGAATTGGGGGTTTTGTTTGTTTGTTTTTCCTTTTTTTTTTTTTTTATAAAGCAGTGGAAACCTTCCTTCATGTGAAATCTTGCAGAGTGCCCCATATAAAATCATAATAGCAGATTCTTAAATAGTATTTACTATGTGCCAGACGTTTTAACTTATTTAGTCCAACAACAACACTGTAAGACAGATACAGTGTACTGTTACTGTCAAGATTTCCCAGGTGACAAAACCGCGGCACAGAGAGGTTAAATGACCTGCCCAACATCACACAGCTGGTAGGTGGTGAAGCTGGGGTTTGAATCAGGGTGGTCTGGCTCCAGAGCCCACCCAATACTGACCCCTCTGGGTGGTCCCAAAGCAGAAGACAGCATGGCCCTGGTCGGAGCCCAGGTGGAGGGCAGGGTTTCCAGGCTCCATGGGGATGGGGTCACCCTCAGGCACATCCATGGAAGGATTCCATGAAACACAACTTTAAAGCCATTGGATTGAGGTGTTATCTACCAAGGGTCACTTCACGATAACACCTCCTTCTTGGAAGGAGTGACATGTTAGTGCATTAGTATGAATCCGTTTTCAAGAACCTGGTTCTAAGTCCAGGGAAGTAGTGATGGGGACATCCCAGCCTCAGGGCAGGGATGCTGGCAAGGGCAGAGCTGGGTCCAGGGAGGGCTAGACTCCAGAGTCTGAATAGTAGGAGGAGAGGGTGATGGGAGAAACGGCGCCTCCAAGACCACAAGCTCGCTGCCTGGCAGGCGAGCGGGAGATCAGGCTAAGAGCAAGGTGCCTGTGAGGCCCATTGGGAAGGGCCTTAGGGCAGGCCGTCTTCTGGTTGCTGAGCGCAAAAAAAGGGGGGTAACTCCTGGCAGAAGCATAGCGTGACTAGAGTTGTAGGGGGTGGGTGAGAAGAACAGTCTGACGTGAGAGTGTCAGGGCTCCCCGTGTGGTGACACTCAGAGTTTTTCAGTTTCTATATTGATAAAAAATTTTGCAATTTTCAAAATCGCAGAACAAATAGAACCATGACTCATACTTCACAATTTGCCTGGCAAATTTACTGTAGTATCATGATTCTGACCATTGCATGTTTTTCAGGGGTGATGAGACATCAGGATAGAATATTTGGCACAAGAAGTTATGTGATCGTGGGGATGGTGGGACACACATAACCCCCACCTCGTGTCTTATGTTCAAGATTAGATACCAGTGATTTATGTGGATTATGAATCTCAGTGGACCTGGGGGTACAAGTTTTGATGTATCCACGTGTGTCTTTTTGGTCTGCTTTTTAATCAGCTCTGAGCCACATTTTCATCCTCTGTAACTTCATGAGATTAATTACTTTGGGCCCACCATTAAAAGTATTAAAATTTTGAATGGATTTGAAATTTGAATGTTTAAATGGTAGGAGTTTGAGTATAAACTTTCAGGATAATGTAATTTAAGAGCTGATGATATGCACAATTAAATCTTGACACTTTAAAGGAACAATTAAAAAACCAGATTTCTGCCCTTTGGTTTCTAACTGAGGAATCAAGTCAGAAAGTCTATAGTCTCTTGTGAAAGAAATAGACATGGGGGACCAAGTCTTGTCACTGTTAGATGGCACCTAGCATCATGTCAGCAACAGAAGACATAATCGATAATTTGTTGAATGAATGAATGAATGATAAATACATATATGCAAACACTCAAATATACAGTCTCTACAAGTTGAAATACAGGGCCCAATCTTACTATACTTAGGGACCATTTTCCTATTTACGATTTTTCTGGTATTTGTTCCTTTTTAAATGTGTTCATTAACCCTAGAAATGAGTTTATACAGAAAGAGAAACTACTTTATATCTTGCATTTGTTCAACACCTTTCACTCAGATCTCATTGACATTGTTCATATTTTCAATTTTCAGAGCACCAATGGGCTGTCCAGGCCCAGGGTAAAGGTCATGGTCTCCAATATCTCACACCATCACGTTTTTCACTCTCTCTCTCTCAGGGGCTTTTGTGGAATAGAAACTATTCTATTAACTAAGAGACTAGTTCTCCTTAGAAGATGATTCATTTGAATAGTCTGAAACTAGTATTTGGTGAATTGCCTGCCTCTACAGGCGTTGGGACAGACACTTAATCTTTATTTCATTTAATCCTCCCACGTGTAATTTTGCCCATTTTTAGGAGATGAGAAATTGGGGTCAGAGAGGTTTATCCAAGCCACAAAGATAGGAAGGGGCAGAATTGGGATTCCAAGTCAGGCTGAGTCCAATGCCCGTTATCTTTATATCAAGGACAAACAACATTAGTTCAAATGGTGGTGGTTGGAAATGAACACCTTAACAGGGCTAGGAGCCAAACCAGGGATGCTGACCAGGAGGGCTTTTAGGCCAGTGGGTAGAGCTGATATTTGGGGAGACCCTCCTGTTGCACCTCAATTCTCACTGTGTAGCAATTTGGCCAGTTGGATGCTGCAGGGGCCTCCTAACCAGCCAGGAGCCCACTCTGGTCCCCCTCCAGGCCACCTTCCACGCTCAGCCAAAGTGATTGAATGTCAATCAGAGGCGGTCACTGCCTTGTTGAAAGCCCTTTAGCACCACCCATTGCACTCAGAATAAAGATCCCAATCCCCACATGCCAGAGGTCCCACCTGAGCGGCCCCACCCCCCTCTTTGGGCTCATCCCCCCCTTCTGCCCATGCTCTCTGCTCTCCAGGCACCGGTCATTCACTTCCTCCTTCCTGCCACAGGGCCTTTGCACGTGCATCCCCCTCCCTGAGAGCCCCATCCCACCTTGCTCTCCACCAGGCCACCTTCCTCCCCCTTTTCCTGCCTCAGTGTAAATGTCCCTCCCTCAGAGAAGCCACTCTTAAACTTTTTTTTTTTTTAATTTATTTATTGATTGATTGATTGCTATGTTGGGTCTTCGTTTCTGTGCTAGGGCTTTCTCTAGTTGCGGCAAGCGGGGGCCACTCTTCATTGCGGTGCGCGGGCCTCTCACTATCGTGGCCTCTCTTGTTGCGGAGCACAGGCTCCAGACGCGCAGGCTCAGCAGTTGTGGCTCACGGGCCCAGTTGCTCCGCGGCATGTGGGATCCTCCCAGACCAGGGCGCGAACCCGCGTCCCCCGCATTAGCAGGCAGACTCTCAACCACTGCACCACCAGGGAAGCCCAGAGAAGCCACTCTTGACGATGATCAGCTTAGGCCCCCTGCAGTGCATCCCAGGGCACCTTGCCCTGATCTTTAATTTATCACTGTTAGAGTGAGATAATTACCTGCATGATCGTGTGTTGAATGTCATCTCACACCCCGCCCAGAGGGAGATTTGGCTTAAGTGACACCCGTGAGGCAGGAACTCATCAGTCTTGTTCATCACTCTATCCCCAGCCTCTGCTTCAGCACCTGACATATAGGAGATGCTCAAAACATGCTTTTTCCACCCAGGAGGCAGTTCATCACAAAATCGGGCACTTGCCCATCTAGCATCAGGCTCAGGAATCCCCAGTCATACTTACTATCTGATTTCCTTGAGTTTTATCGGAACCAGTGTGTGAGGAGCCAGGGGAAACAGCGTGTAGCACCCATGTCACAGGAAACCGTTTACCACTTGCTGATCCTCTCTCCCTGCCACGTTTTAATAAGCTTAATAGCAACAGCAGCCAACATTTATTAAGTGCTACATTAGCCAACATTTATTAAGTGCTACATTCTCAGCAGTGCGTTACGAGATTTTCATTCAGCCTAAGTCCACGAGGCATGATGCCGTTTCACTTACATCGGATCCTGGCCTGGCTCCGTTCACCTTCCAGAGACTCCGTCTCACAGGAAAAGCCCCCATTCGAGGCCTGACCTGCGAGGCCCAGAGGCTTGGTTCCTCTCTGACCTCATCCCTGTGACTCTCCGCCCCCTCACTCAGCTCCAGCCACACCGGCCTCCTTGCAGCTTCTAGAACACTCCTGGCAGGGAAAACCCCCAGGGCCTGTGCACCTGCTCTTCCCTCTGCAGGGAGCCCTCTTCCCCCACCGCAGAGAGCCACGGCCCTGGCATCTGCTTCAAATGTCTCCTTCTCTCCCAGCCTCCCCTGACCACCGTCCTGCACTCCCTTGGCCCCTTTGTTGCTACATTTTCCTCCATCAGGTACCACCATCTAACATACTGTTATGTTAGATGTTATATTAGTTATTATGTGTCTGTTTATGTACTGTCTCTCTCCCCCCCTTGGAAGGGAAGCACCATGTTGGGAGGGCAGTGCCTGCTTGGTTCGCGGCTGTGCCCTCCTGCCTGGCACAGACCAGGAGCTCAGCAAACGGTGACTCCACCGGTGAATCATCTCCTTTCCTCCCAATGCTCATCCTGAGGGATGCACACGCCACCCCAACACCTTCCAGGCCACCTGTCTCTGCCGAGGCTAACGCTGCCCCTGCACCCTCTAGAGGAAGAGACCAGGAAACTCAGCCTCCAGAGATGTGGGGTGCACCACGGCCCCCAAAGTCTGATCTGAGGCAGGCGCCCTGTTTCAACTTCCCATTTCTTCAGTGAATCCAGAAGATGAGCTTCCTTCCCCATCAGTCGTGCATTTGTCCATTGTTTTAGCCGAAGCCATCACTTACTCAGATGGAGGAGGCCCCACCCCTGGGGGACTCAAAGTTAAGAAGCCGCCTCCCAACAGCCATGTGAGCTCCATTCTGTTGAACGTGTTTTCCTTCTCATTTATTTTTCTAATCTCAGATATAGATTTTTGTTACCTTTCAAAATATGGGGCATTTAAGCAAAGCAGTCTTTTCAAAAAGTGCTCATGGCCAGAACTGACTGCACTTCTTTCATACCTCCCGGTCCCAACCTCCAGGGGTGAAAGGGCTGCAGCTTGGTCTCAAATAGGAAAACACAACATTTTTTTTTTAACCAGGGAAGGGTTGTGTTTCCGTACAGAGGACAGGTTCTGAGCCCTGGGATAGCAGAGAACTTGATCATTTTTCATCTCAGACACCACATCTCTGAATTCTTTCCCCGACCCACGACTGCTCAGCATGGCTATTAGTAGCTCCAAATATGTTGCTCGTATTTAAAGCCTTGTAGTTACCACACAATAAATACCCCAAATGTGCTCCCCTCGCTCCCCACTTCCTGCCTCCGTTCCTTCCACTGGTTTCACAGCTCTGTCCTTTTCAAAGTTGTCCCCTGTACTTACGACGACCCGTTTCTTCTGCTCCATCAAACCACCCTGCTTTCAAATCCCTCCCTCCCTTTAAATCCCTCTTCACTCTTGAGTGAAACCTTCTCCTGGGGTCTCACAAGGAGGGCCCTTCCCTCCTGCCACCCCTCCCCGGCAAGCTGGAGAGGAAGGAGTAATAGTAGAACTGAAATAATACGTCAGTTTCAGCTAACCTGAGCCAGGCACACTTTCACCAGGTGTTTCAGATCTTGGCTCTTGGGGCACATGAGGATCCAAAAGAGCAAAAGCTGAGGACTTTATGTCCCCAACATCACAGCCTGGAACGTCAGAGTCAGTACCTGCTTTGGAACGGACAGGGTATGGACTTGCTTACACCCTCCAATTAGAGGAACTGGCAAGGCATCGTGCACCCATTAATTCGTCAATGTCATCCTTCAGTTATGTAGCCAATAGCGATTGAGAGGTTTAGTTATTGGATTGCTGAACATTTTACAATCTAACTTTCAAGCATGCCCTATCACAGTGCAAATCTTCTCACAAGAAATTATGTCTTACTGAATGCAATTGAATTTGATAAAATTCAGTTCCTTCATTTGAACCTCCATGGTATTTTTCGAGGTAGTAAAAGAGCACTGGGCTAGGGTTAAGGAGAACTGGAGAGGAATCCCATCTATCCTACTTAACCGTGGGAAAGTCACATGACCTCTCCCAGCCTCAATCTCCCTTATCCATAAAATGGGTGCGATACCAACTGCCCTGCCTACATTACAGGAGTTGCTGTATCTTATTCATCTCAGTGTCCTTGGCCATCAATACAAAGCCTGATCTATAACAGCCTTTCCAAAAACATAGATGACACTGAAAAGATGGTAGTTACATTGAGAAAATAATAACAAAGGACCTTTTTGTTGAGTCAAGCATGACAGACACAAAAGCCTCACCTCTACTTAACAGAATTCGGTGCATCCTTCCAGACCTAATTCAAATGCAATTTTATCCACGAAGTGGCCCATCCCCGCAACCCCAAGACAGAAAAGAGTCAAGGAGGTTGTGTGGCATCTGGGACACCGGGCCATACCTAGGAGGTACCACCCCCTGGAATGGAGCTCTTGAGAGCTGCCATGAGGAGAGACCCAGTGCAGGTTGCGGAGTCTGGAAACCCAGGTCCTGACCAGGAGGAGGGATGAGCCAAGGACCCAGAGCAGAAAAGGACTCTGAGCCATGAGAGCAGTGATGGATCAGATGGGACATCTGAGGACAAAGTTGGGGGTTTTGTGGAGTCAGTAGAGATGGTCTCAAGGGGGAAATGGATAAGGACAGACTCACACTCTGTGTGTCTGGAATGTTCTCTGAATCATGCTGGATGGAGACCAACTCTCCCTTTCTCAAATCCCATAGCACTTTGCACTACTTGGGGCACTGCCCACACTGCCTGTCTTTGTGGTTCTTTGAATATGCGCATCCCTCCCCTAATATCAACTCTTTGAAGGCAAGTCCAAGCTTTACTCATCTTTGTACCCCTTTCTCAGTCCACACCCAAAGCCTAGCCCAGTGTCTTGCCTATAACCGCTCTAATAAATATTTGTTTGATGGATTATGAAAACATTACCCTCTTTGGTTTCCAATAGGATCAAATAAAACATGGTCCAAGATACTATAGAACCTTATAAACTAGTTCACTCATCTAGTTTTATCATCTGGGTTTTGCATTTTCTCCCTTATCCTTTAGCATTTTACAGCACACAGTGTTCTCCAAGAAAATCGCTCACTGCTCACCGGGCTGTGTGTTTCATACCAAATAACATAAGCATGGCTACCATTTATTGAGCCTTGTGGCAAAATGGCCAGCTGTTGGCCAGAAACATTTGGCACCCCTTAGAGAGTGCGGAGTTATTGCTCAGAGGGGCTGCTAAGCTGGGACTACATTTCTCAGCTCTCCTTGTACCCAGGTAAGGCCATGGGACCGGTTCTCATCAATGTAACATGATGAAAGTGGATGCATCTCACTTGTAAGGATTTTAAGGCACAGTAGGGCTTCTCCACTCTCTCCTTCTCCTTTGCCACCTGAAGTCAGAGGACTTGGAGTTTCTAGGAGGTGGGGGAGTCACAGGATGGAAGCCTGGATCCCTGAGTCACCACGTGGAGGAAGGCCTCCTGCTTCCCCGTTGAGTCTATTTCATGGGCAAGAAATAAACTTTAATTATATGAAACCACTGGAATTTGGCACTTAACTGTTACAAGAGCTAGCGTTACCTTAATTATTTCACTAAACCCTTGTAATGGCCCTGCATGGTAGGTACTCTCACCAACCCTCTTTGTATTTTTCAAATCAGTGAACTAAGACACAGAGGGGCTAAGTTACTTAGACAGGGTATCAGAGCTAATAAGTGCTAGAGCTGGAACTTGACCAAGATTTGCCTGTTTCCAAATGCCATGTTTTTCCCCATTACCTTGTCCTGTCTCCCATCCATCAATGACCTTGGACTCTGTCTTTGACATCATTTTTAAATTAGGGGTTTCTGGGCTTCCCTGGTGGCGCAGTGATTAAGAATCTGCCTGCCAACGCAGGGGACACAGGTTTGACCCCTGGTCCGGGAAGATCCCACATGCCGTGGAGCAACTAAGCCCATGCGCCACAACTACTGAGTCTGCGCTCTAGAGCCCGCAAGCCACAACTACTGAAGCCTGCGTGCCTACAGCCCATGCTCTGCAACAAGAGAAGCCACCGCAATGAGAAGCCCCCGCACCGCAAAGAAGAGTAGCCCCCACTCACCGCAACTAGAGAAAGCCCGCGTGCAGCAACAAAGACCCAGCGCAGTCAAAAATAAATAAATAAATAATAAATATCAGGGGTTTCTGACCTACACTCTTAAAAAGAAGTTTAGATATATGTCTCCCCTTTCCTTCACAGACCTCCTTCCATCACCTGGAAGAATCATGAATGCCAAGCCCTGGAGTGTTCTACAAAGAACTTAATTTCTTCCTCACCTGTTCTGACACAATTTTTTTTTTTACTACCAGAATTGAATTATTTCTCTAAGGAAATATTTAAACTTAATACTGCTTGGCTTCTGTGTTTTTCACCAGGTATGAAGGGTAAGAAGAGAATTCATTATGGGTTTTGAGTGGGAGACAGGAAAGGGAATGGGGAAAAAAGAGAAATCATATGGATTCATCAAATCCCCCCTGGTCCTTGCTTGCTTCAGTAAGCTCCCAAAACCTTTGTACTGGTTCTCAGACACTTTGTTGATACAATTTATGCCACCCACGGTTTTGTCTGTATTCGTTATGTATCTTTTTCACCTTCTGACTGAGGCATTTAAAAAGTTCAGATGACTTATCCAGAATCATATAGTATCAAGGGACAGAACTGAAAAGCAAATTATATCAGCGTGAAAAGGAATAGAAAGAAAGGTCAGTATAAACTCATCTGCAAAAAGGAGCTTTTAAAATGACAGGAGTTTCTTTTTTTCTTTTCTTTCTTCCTTCCTTCCTTCCTTCCTTCCTTTCTTTCTTTCTTTCCTTCTTTCTTTCTATCACCCTTTACATATAAAATTACAGTTACACAACTTAGAAAGAAAAAAAAAGGAGTAGGCAATCCAGATTTTTTTCAGTGGATGAGTGTTTTGCTTTCTAATTATTTCATCTCCTCGTTTTATATCAAGCTGTGTGCTGTCATCATTTCCTTGGCCCTTAATTTGCTATTCCTAATCTTCTGTGGGTTGGAAAACTAAAATAGATACATAGATAGATAGATAGATACATACATACATGGATAGATAAAAGAAATTGTGATATAACTCAATAGAACTTTTGAACTTTCTACAATGATGGAAATTTCTCTGTGCACTATCAACTTACCACTATTGAGTCCTTGAAGTATGGGTAGTTCAGCTAAGGAATTGAATTTTACATTTTTATCTAATTATAATTAATTTCAATTAAATTTAAATAGCCATGTGTGCCTAGGGGCTACTGTCCTGGATAACACAGGTCTTGAACAAGGTGCTAACTAAGAGTCAATAAAGACTCGTCTGAAGCTCAAGGGACACATATTTTGAAAACTCAGCAGCATTATTTTTTTTTTAATTTACTTCTGCCCTGATATGAGTGAATAATGAAGCCAGTGGAAAGACCCTCCAGCAAACCCGGGCATGGGAGGGGAGCTGCACAATGATTTGGCTCAAGAAGGACAGTTCAGCTTTCGTGATCATGGAAGGAGGACAAGGGTGCTGAAGGTGAGAAGCAGGGAAGCTCAGTCAGGGGTGCGCCTGAGGCCAGGAGAGCCTGGAGACAAAAGCTGCTCTTTTCAAGGAGCCCTTCCATCCTGGTCACTCAGGGTAGGGAACAGGGCAGACAGAACCTCCCGAGACCCCCAGGACCAGCTCAGAGTGTCCCCTCGAGCACAGCACACACGTGGGACCAGCCTGGATAATGACAGCCTGTTGATGTGGGGTTTGGGGCTTTTTTTTAATCCCCAGACTTGCTCACAATTTTTTTCCAACACGAGGCTTCAAGCGACCAGAACTGGCATCAACACTCTATCCCTACCCTAAGAGTCAAGGATCATTCTAATGTCGTTGGGAAGGTTCAGGGTCTATGACCTGACTAGATACCGGGTCTTCCAGGGCATCTGTGTCCTGTAGGGGATACTTGGTGGCTTTCTGAATAGGATGGAACAGGCCTGCTTTCTGAAGGGAGTCCATCCATCCTTCGCAGCTTTGTCCCAGGTATTCCCTGGAGCTACCACAACCTCAGCAAGTTAGACCTCAAGGATCCCACACCAAATTCAGGGTCTGTTGTGTTCAGAAATGGCATCTGTCCATATCTGTGCAGGAAGATAGAGCCTCAGTTCTGAACACTGACACACACATACGTCTTTCCTGGACAAGGATAACGGTGCTGGTCTGCGACCTGCAGGTACGTGCCACTGACTAGCTCGCCCACCTACTCCCTCATGAAAGGGACAGCTTTGGCCTCAACCTCCCATACTTAGGCACCAGGTGCTATTTCAGCATCAAATCTGTGCAGTTCTTTTCTTTTTGAAATAAAGATATGCATAGATATAGAGTCATGTGTCTATTTAATAGAATATAAAAGCAATAACTGATCATTGAAGAAAATGTAAAAAAAATATAAGCATAAACATCCAAAGACCCCCATCCAAAGGCAACCTCAGTTACCATTTGTTTGTTTCTTGCCTGCCATTTCTCTTTGCACAGAGTGTTTCCCCTCTTGACCTAGTTGTAAGCATTTTATAATCAGTATCTTGGTTTTTGTTCCATCATGAGCTTTTCTTGTAATCATACAGATTTACCCAACATCATTTGTAATGTCTGCAGAGCACCCCGTTAAGAAGAGCTACCATATCCGCTTACTCATTCCTCTCTTGAAAGACATTTTTTTCTAGCATTGCCCATTTCTAAATTATGACAGCAAATGACTCTGTGTGCAAAGGTTTGCCCCCGACACACACCAGTTTTGGGAAACTCTCCTTAGTATGCAATCATAGAAGAGGAATTTCTGAGTCCAGGGTCAGGAAGATGGGGAGCCAAGGTCCAGGGTGGACCAGAGCCAAGTTTATGAACCAATAATCTTGACCTTCTTGGCATTCCAACTCCCAAACACAAGACCTACTGCTACAGGATTATCTGGGCATTTATTTAAAACCCAGGTTCCTGACAGTTCCTAGGTGATTGCTTGATAATCACTGCTTCTGATCGACCGGACCCCCAGGCAGGAACACATTTTGGAGAACGTCTTCCTGAGCTTTCTGTTTATCTGTTGCTATTAAAACTGCAGACAACAGGGACTTCCCTGGCAGTCCAGCAGTTAAGATTCCTCACTTCCACTGCAGGGGGCACGGGTTCGGTCCCTGGTCGGGGAACTAAGATCCCACATGACGCATGGCAAGGCCAAAAAAAAAAAGAAAACTGCAGAGAATAGGCCTATTCTTTTTTTTTTTAACATCTTTATTGGAGTATAATTGCTTTACAATGGTGTGTTAGTTTCTGCTTTATAACAAAGTGAATCAGTTATACATATACATATGTTCCATATCTCTTCCCTCTTGCATCTCCCTCCCTCCCACCCTCCCAATCCCACCCCTCTAGGTGGTCACAAAGCACAGAGCTGATCTCCCTGTGCTATGCGGTTGCTTCCCACTAGCGATCTATTTTATGTTTGGTAGTGTATATATGTCCATGCCAATCTCTCACTTTGTCACATCTTACCCTTCCCCCTCCCCATATCCTCAAGTCCATTCTCTAGTAGGTCTGTGTCTTTATTCCCGTCTTGCCACTAGCAACCTAAGTGTCCATCATCGGATGAATGGATAAAGAAGATGTGGCACATATATACAATGGAATATTACTCAGCCATAAAAAGAAACGAAATTGAGTTATTTGTAGTGAGGTGGATGGAGTTAGAGTCTGTCATACAGAGTGAAGTAAGTCAGAAAGAGAAAAACAAATACAGTATGCTAACACATATATATGGAATCTAAGAAAAAAAAAAAAAAGGTCGTGAAGAACCTAGTGGCAAGACGGGAATAAAGAAATAGGCCTATTCTTAACCCTTGCCTCTTGGCAGGGAGAAAAACTCATAAGAGCAATCAGTTCATTTCCTAGTTCCTTTTTTGAAGTATTCACTTAAATTTTTTTTAAATCATCCCACATAAAGATATGGAAATTGAGAGCCCACTGATTAAAAGTCCTGCCTTTACCTTACATGATCTTTGAAAGTTAGCCCTTCGCCATGTGGACTTTTATTCCTTTTATTCAGTATTTCCCTTGCTGAGCCCGTCTACAATTCCCACTGCCAGGACTCTGGAGTCTTTTTACTGGAAGACACGGAGAGGGTCTCATCAGTTTTAATCATGAACCTCAAGGAGGTAACTGGAATGTTAGTCATAGAACATTACACGTCCACCAAAGGAAAAGTGTTTGGGAATTGCTGATGGGATCCTCCAAGGAGGAAAAGTGAACCTGGCTCAAACCCAAGATGTGCAAAGAACACTCAAAACTCTTCCATCTCCCTGAACCCAAGCCTGCTCCTTCAGTGTTCTTTTATTAGGAACGATGGATTCACATAAAACAAAACTGAGAAATAGAGACAGAGACAGAAACCAAGTCAAAAGCAGAGACCAATTTTGAAGCACGCAGGAATTCAGGATGAGCTGGGTGTGATCCCAGAGGCTGCCACCCAGTGGAGTTCGAGGGAAGCATCTTGCCTGCCGCATCCTGGCCCCGCGTCAAGACGGCTTTCTCAGAGGAGGCGCTGAAAAAGTGTCCGGGTATTAATTTGTCTGTTGTGAGAGGTTTTAGTGCAGCTGTAAATCACTGCAAATCACAAACAGGGCCTCCACAGAGGTATCCGTGAGCGACTTGAGCTTGGTGAGGCCTGAAAAGAAGAACTTCTGTCCATCGCGGGAGGGGTCAGGAGAGCCAGACTACAGGCCAGTGTTAATCACCTGATGTGGTTAACAGGCAATGGCTCTGGTCCCACAAAATCACCCCACAAAAGTGAACCTGGCAGGTGCAGTGTTTTGGTAGTTGAGAGATTTTTTAAGGAAGCGTTTCTCAAAAGTTAAGATGTGTTGAGACTCAAAGGCTGTGGTTCAGGGTTAAAAGGCCCGGGTCAGGGAAGGGCCATATTCAGTTGTCTGGGAGAGGCTTCCTTTTAATATTAGACAAGCAATCAGCCAAATCCAGAGAGAGAAGTTGAGAGGCTGGCCATTGAGATGGGGACCTGGCCGGGACACGGGTGTCACTTTAAAGTAAAACAGTTCCCTAGAGTTTGAAGTTGCTTCACGCAAGTCTTCAATGATACTCAGGCCGGTGCGTGGCCTGGTACGATGAACCCACCCCAGGGTCCATTCTCTAGTATTCGCAGATGAAGAGAACAGAGGTCGAGGCAGAACAGCAGGAAGCAAGGGCTTGTGATAAAGCTTATTTTCTAACTTTCTATGATTAAGATGCCCCTTCTCTTTAGAGTGGGTAAGAAAGGCTGGAAATCCCAGGTCCAATCGCCAACAATCCCAAGGGTGGTCCAGGAGTCTGTGATGTTCACCAGCCCCCTTCCCCATCACATGATTCCGATATCGGTGGTTGAAGGACCCCTTGTGACCAGGACTCCCCAGAGCACCAGGCGTGGCCCCACTCGTGGCCCCAACATAACACTTTCAGAGGCGAGCAACCCTCAGATAAGCTCCGTGCTCCTAGGGTGAAAAGGCCATGGTTTCTCGGCCCTTCTTTTGGAATGAATCACAGAAGGAGGACTCTGCCTTTATTCTTCGTGCGTACAAGCCAGTGACTCAAGTCTGGCAGCGGCATTCTTGTAAGATGGCCTTTGGGGGCCCCATAAGCGAAAGAGATAGTCAAATGCACTAATTCAGCTAGCTGACTGGGGCCACACCTCCCCCTCAGGGTGAACCTTATCAATCATATTATCATTCCCAAATACTTATCCTCCCCTCCTCATTCCATCAGGGCTGCAACCAAGTAATATGACATAAACAAGAAAGAAGTGTTTATTGTTGTAAACCATTGAGCTGTTGGGGGTGTTTTTTACTGCAGCAAAAGCTGCTTGACACACACAGCTCTGCTCCTTGTTAGACACAGGAATGTAGGATTTTCTTTCACCCAATATACTTCCTTTAGACACCTACTCTGTGCAAGGCATTATTCAAGGATAAATGTACAAACCTTACAAATATAGCATCTGACCACCCCCTGCCATTCAGCGTTAGCCCCTTCTGCTACAGAAACAAATTATGTCATTCCTACTCAGAGCCCTTCAATGGTTCTCCAGTCAATTTAAAATTAAAGCCCAAGTCCTTTATGATGGCCTGGAGGGCCCCACAGGGTCTGGCTCTTGTCTCCTCTGTGACCTCATTTTCTACCACCTCTCCATCAACCACTTCTGCTGCCACCCTGGCTTCCTTGCTGTTCCTGAAATACGCCAAATGTGCCCCTGCCTCAGGGCCTTTGCACGTGCTGTTCTTTCTCCCTTGACTCTTGTTCCCCAAGATACCACAGGGCTCACTCCCTCCCCTCCTTTAAGTCTTTGCACAAGTGTCACCTCTTCACTGAAGCCTGCTTTGACCACCCATTTGAATTGAACCTTCCTCCTTTGCTCTCCGGTACCCCTTCCCTGCTATAACTCGCTCCTTCGCAAATATCGCCATCTAAGTAGTTCTCAGAGCATGGTGCAACAATCCTGAAGGTCTCCAAGACACGTTCAAACTATTTTCATGATAATACGAAGATGCTATTTGCCCTTTTCCCTGTGTTGACATTTGCACCGATGGTACAAAGGCAGTGGGGGTAAAACTGCTGGCACCTTGGCGTGAATTGGGTTAGGCACACCAAACTGTATCATTGGTCACTTTGTCCTTCACTGCCACACTCACAATAGAAAAGGTGCTAGTTTCACCTAAGAATGTCCCTGAGGAAAGTGTGTAGATTATTAATTCTATTAAATCTGACCCTTGAGCACATGTCTTTCTAATATTCTGAGGAATATGCACAAAGCCCTTCTGTTACCTACCAAGGTATGATTTTTTTGTCTCAAGGAAAAGTATTCATGTGATTGTTTGTGTTACAGGCTGAATCAGCTGCTTCTTTCATGGACTACATTTCACTCGAAAGAATGACTGACAGAAAAATTATGATCATTCCGACTTGGGCATTTGACAGATATTTTCTGGAAAACAATTGGTATTTGCTGCCAAAGATAAAATACTGGCTTTCAAGCAAAAATTAAAATTTTTGGAAGACTTGTATCTGTCACTTCCCAAAACTTAAAGACTTTTCTGGTGAGATTGAAGATGACATGCATAAATGTGATTTTGGTATTGGATCATGAAAAGTATGAACACTGGGAAGAATCTGCATAACTTGGCGAACCCATTCTTTCCAAATGATCAATTCGTAAGGCGTGGGTAAAAGACCCATTCAAAGTACAAGGTAGACCAACAGATTTTAATGAAATGGAGTATTGATATGGTTTCAGATTCGACATTGCAACCAACCTTTAAGAGACTACTACTTGTTGAGTTCTGGTGTAGTATCAGAGAAGAATATCCACAATTAAAAGACTATTCAAATACTCCTCCTTTTTCTAACTACCTGTCTGTGTGAGGTCAGATTTTTCTCCATCTACTTCAGCCAAAGCAACACATCAGCACAGACTGAATGCAGAAGCAGATATGAGAATCCAGCCGTCTCCCACTTCAACCAGAAAATAAAGAGATCTGGGACTTCCCTGGTGGTCCAGTGGTTAAGACTCCGCCTTCCAGTGAGGGGGGTACGGGTTCAATCCCTGGTCAGGGAGCTAAGATCCCGCATGCCTTGGGGCCAAAAAACCGAAGCATAAAACAGAAGAAATATTGTAACAAATTCAATAAAGACTTAAAGAAAAAGAATGGTCTGCATCAAAAAAATTTTTTAAAAAAGGAAAGAGATCTGCCAAAATGCCAAACATGCCACTCTTCCTCTAAATTTCTGTTTTCGAAAAAATAGCAATTTTTCACTAGATATATGTTATTTATCCTAAAATGTCATGAGCATATTGTTGCCTTTCAATTTTCATATGTGAATATTTTTGGTTGCTCAGTTTTGATTTCTAGTATTGTAAATTTCAATAGCGATAACCTACACAGAAAAAATGTTCTTTGAGATCCTCAATAATTTTTAAGGATAGATGGGGGTTTTGAGACCACAAAGTTTGAGAACTGCTGCTATATATAACTTCTTAGTTATTTTTTGTCTTCCTCTTTTAGAATGGAAACTACACTAAGGCAGGGGCTGTTTTCTGTCTTGTTCACTATCCCCAGAGGTTAGAAAAGTGCCTGGTATTAGTAGGCAGTCGGTAAAGATCTGTTGAATGAATGAATGAATGAATGCCACCCAGCCATACCCTCCACTCCTATGAACATGTCTGTGGCACAGTCCACAAGGCCTAGCTAGGGCTTGATACCCATCCACCTGCTCTCAGATATTTTCCAACTTCCTGCCCTCTCCCTACCAAACCATTCTCGCCCCACTGAACCATTCTGAACTCCCACTCCACCGACCTGTCTCACTCATCCTGACCCCAAGGCCACCCCTTGCCTTGTCTGTGTGCATCCACTTGTCTTCCCACCAGCCTGCAAGGTCCCGGAGTATCATGTCATGATCCCCTATCTCTTCCTCAGCTTGAAGCCCAGAGCCTAGCACTGAAGAAATGCTGTTGAAGTGAAGAGATGCTTTTTAAATGAGTGAATGATATAACACATGAGCATCCTTGCACATGAATAAGCACATGTGTACAAACATGCAGAAGATCCACCAGCCAATCAAAACCTTTCTCCAGTACTGCCTGGATCCCACACATTTCTGTACCTATAGCTCAACCCTTGACTCTCTCCTGAAGGTTCTCTGGCTGACCCTCACTGGCCCATGCACCAGAGCTAGTATCCAGGCTTCTGCCTTGTGGCCGCAGGTCCAGGCATTGTTCCCTTGCAGGAGTCCTTGCCTTGGTGATAACAGTAGCATTTCTTGAGCATCTACTATGTATCACTCATAGATACATATAATCCCCCCAGACCTTCCAACAACCTAATTAGGAAGAACCAAAAGGAATTAAGGGCCGTGTCTAATTAATTTGTTGTATCGCCAGCCCCCGGCACAGTGCCTGGTACCCAGTATGTGCTCAAACAGTATTTAGAGAATAAATGGATTAATGAATGAGTCCCACCCCATTTTACAGATGAGGAAACTGAGCCTTCTCAAGGGTAGGCATCCCATCCATCATGTGATCCTCTCTCCAAATATTCAGGGCTGCCAATGGTATACACCTGGCTTTGCCCCCACAAGTCTCTCTACCCAGTTGGACAAACCCAGTCTTCAGGTCACAGACCCTCCTGGTCCTAGCTCATCCCAATGTTCATTCAGGAACAATCTCTCACTGGCAGCCACCTGAGACAAGGCACCTCAGGCCTCCCAACCCTGTCACCCTTGGCCGAACAAGCAGGTGTGTTTTCAAGGTGCATTAAACCTCTTGCAGGAAATCTCTTGATCTCAGCTTGGTCCAGACCAGGGACTAATACCACCAGGACCAGCTTGCAATGCAGAGAGCAGCAAGCCGACCACAGGAAGCCATCCTGCTTTCAGCGAGAATGAAGCTGAGAGCCCTTCTTTCAGGAACTCCTCAGCTTCCGCTGCTGGGGAAAGAAAAGTGAAGAAGGAGGTCGGGGAAAGGCAGGCTGACCTACACACTCAAATCTCACCCAGCCTCCCCACCCGTGGCTACCGTTTTTTGCTGGAAGGTAATAGAGCCTAGGGTGGCTTGCTTTCTGAGGGCTTCTAAGAGCTGCACTTGATCAGACAGAAACAGAGCTGGGAAGGAGCTAGGAAGTCCAAGGTTGGCCTCCCTCCCCTGTGCCCAGGTCCCCTGAGGAGCTGGCCATAACCATCCTCTGCTCAGTTATTGCCACTTACAGCACAGGGAGCACGTGTGCCATTGTGAGGGCTGACCGTGCATCAGAGAAGGAGCGCCAGGGCCCCAGGCGGGATTGGAAGGCCCGGGCCTGTGTGTCGCCAAGTTCTCTGGTACTCGTGGAGGTCAAGGGACAGTACCTACTTAGCGATGGGGGAAGAGACACAGGAGGATCGGGCCCTTCCCGGCAACCTCCCCAGACAACAGAATGGCTGTGATGCCTTCACCAAAAAAAAATGTCTTGCTTTATCACTTTAAAAGTGATACATTTGGGCTTCCCTGGTGGCGCAGTGGTTAAGAATCCACCTGCCAATGCAGGCGACACGGGTTCAATCCCCGGTCCAGGAAGATCCCACATGCCGTGGGGCAGCTAAGCCTGTGCACCACAACTACTGAGCCTGCCCTCTAGAGCCCACGAGCCACAACTACCGAGCCCGCGTGCCACAACTACTGAAGCCCGTGCGCCTGGAGCCCGTGCTCCGCAACAAGAGAAGCCACCACAATGAGAAGTCCGTGCACCACAACGAAGAGTAGCCCCCGCTCGCCACAACTAGAGAAAGGCCGCGCGCAGCAACGAAGACCCAACACAGCCAAAAATAAATAAATAAATTAAGCTTTTTTAAAAGTAGAAAATTCGACTACTACATAAAAGCACTAAGAAGAAAACTGAAATCACCTGTAACCCCACCCACGACCTAGCTTGTGAACATTTTGTACAAATCCTCCAGTTTCTTCTTCTACACGTATCTTTATTTTGTAACATATTGATCTCATAACGTTCAGACTGTTTTGTAAACGGGTTTTCCACCAAGCACTGCGTGGTAAACATTTTCTTCATCACAGTAAGTAAGATTTTGCTATCTTAAAAGCATATAGAGTAATCCATCATCATATGGAAATTTATTGAGACATTAATTTTTTTTAACTCTGCCCTCTCATTGAACATTTTCACTTTCTAAACAATGCGCTGAAGATCTTAAACCTAAATTGGGCACTTCAATTATTTCCTTAGGAGGGTGACTAGAAATGGAGTTATTGGGTCAAAAGGTGCACACATCTTTACATTTTTAAAACAGACATATTGAGGTATAACTGACATACAGTAAGTTGCACGTATTTGAAGTTTTGTAATTTTTGACATAGGTCCACACCCATGAAACCATTGCCATAAGCAAGGTAATGAACATGTCCATCACCCTCGTAAGTTTCTCTGTGCCCCTTTGTCATCTCTCCCTCTCTCCCCTCCACACCCCCAGCACCACTGTTCTGTTTTCTGTCACTGCAAAATAGTTAGCATTTTCTAGCATTTTATGCAAATGGATCAGACAGTATGGACCTTTTTTCCCTCTCCCTTCTTTAATTAGCATAATTATTTTGTGATTCATTCACATCGTTGCACATATCAATAGCTTCTTCCTTTTTATTGCTGAGTAGTATTCCACACACGCTTTTAACATTCTTGATGCATACCACCAAATGGTCTGTGGGGATCTTCTTGAGGCCCTCCATCATAACAGTACAGTGATTTGGAGTTGATCACCCCTGAAAAGCTAGCATTGAAATGCCACTTGTCCCAAGAACACCATTCTGCCTCCTGAACTGCCTGGCCTCCAACACAAATTACCAGAAACAAATAAAAATGGTCAAGAAGACATGCAGGAGCAGAAGGGCTGGGGAGGGCAACCATGGGTTCTTGGGGTCCTGATGGTTCACACCTCAGCCCTCCAAGCCCAGAAGGGACCCGTTTCCTGGATACGGCACTGCTGGCAGGAACCTGCACTAAATCAGCTTCTGATTGCTGGCAGTAATGGGCATTCATGAGCAGGGCTCTGGGTCAATACAGACCACACCAACAAGTGTCGGGGGGGTGCATCTGCTCTCCCTGTAACCATGCATGAACATTCTATTGATACAGACCAATGTAACTATAAAATAGCAAAAAAACAAACAGCAACCAAACAAACAGTATTTGCTTTGCTACTAGACTGTAAAACCACTGGAGGGTAGAATCTATGGCTGACTCATCTTTCTCCACCGCCTCTCACTCTGGTAAATTCTCAATACGCTTTCTCAAACGCTGTGGCCCACATGTTCTTTGAAATAGCTCAGCTCCTGCCCGGCACCACAGAGACAGAAATCAGATGACCGCAGGACAGACCAACTGGGGGGGCTGCTACATTCGGGAAGGCTGTGTCCTTGAGTAGCTGTGATGGTGAATTTCATGGGTCACACCCCAACGTGTTCATAATAAAAGCAAGAGGAATGCTCATGACAATTTCAGTTTTCATTTCTGTAACTGATCACGTGGTCGTAGCTACTGTTTATAATTACCTTCTCCCACTACCCGCTCTGTACTCCCTTTGCCATCCGCAAGCACCTCAGCTGGTTGTGATTCTTTCCCTGGTGGGATGACCCAAACCTTCATTCCTGAAGGGTCTGAGTCATTAGTAGTCCTGCCTGGAGTGGGTTGTTGTAGTTTTCCATTGACCTTAATCACAGGACATGGAAATACTAAGAGACTAATTTCATGGGCATGGAATAATCCAGGGCACGGAATACTAAGCCCTAAGGGATCTCCTATATTTCAGACACACCCTTCCTTACTTTCACTGTGGAGGAGCAGTCCTATTTCCCCTTGGGAGTCATGTTCAATCACCCCAACCAACACTATAACTCACTATAACTCTGTACCTGTTGATTCAGAGGAAGGAGGAGGCCAGAGTGGCTGGGTGGCTGTCTTAACTTCCAGTTCAGTGGAATCATTCTTGTGTCTCCCACTGGAAGCCTTCCTCCTTCTGGAACTAAGACCTCTAAGCCAGCAGAGCATAAAGTCACAGGAATGGAGAGCAAAAACTTTGATGGTGGGTCACTAGGAGTGTAGCCTTCTCCCCACTCCCCTCCCACAAGCTTCTCTGCTTCCTTCAACATACAGCCCCATGTAGTCTCTTTAAAGCCACTTTTGACCTCTCCAGCTGGAGTCAGTCACTACCTCTGTCCCCCTTGTTTTCCATTTTATTGAAATATTTGTTTATTCATTCGAGGAGTTTATTGGGAGTCTCCCATGTGCCAAGCACCCTGGCCCTTCCCCACGTGGAGTCCAGAGTCTAGGGAAGCCAAAAGACACTGAAGACAACTTACCTGCCCATATGTTAGGAGCAATGATGGAAATGTACAAGGGGTACCACGGGCCCACTGAGGAAAGGCGCCTGTCGTGGGGTGGGCAGGGAAATAACAAAGGCTTTCTGGAGGAGCTGGGCCCTAAAATAAGCCTTAAAGAATGACTAGGAGTTATCCTCTTCAGTAGCTCATAATAGCAGTTATCCTGCATGACAAAGGAGACAGGGGGCAGGGAGCAAAGGCAGAGAGGTGGTGGGGTGGGGGCTGGGTGCAGAAGGAAGGGTCAAAACACTTACCCACCAGGAGGACCAGAGGCCAATGCAAAGGGCTGAATGGTCAGTCTGGTGGTCAGGAGCACCTACTAAGGGACAAAGCTGGAGAGGCGGGTACCAGCCAGGGCACCAAGGACTTTGTACTCCATGGTAAGTGGGCCACAGGGAGCCACTTGAAAGCTTGGCTAAGTGACTTAGATGTATATTTTAGGCAAATCACTCATACATCAGGGTGGGAAAGCGATGAAGGAGGATGAGACCAAGTCAGACAGACTGGCTATGAGGAAATTGCAATAATCAACGAAAGAGGTATGAAGGACCTAAACTAGGGGAGTCTTGGATGGGATGCAGAAGTAGAGATGAGTATGATGAATGTTTTGAAGGTAAAATTGATAAGACTCCGTGTTTGATTGCAGTGTGGAGGCAAAGGAGAGGGAGACTCTTAGGTTTCTAAAGTGGCTCGAGTGTGGATGGTCTGTCACCTTCAACCAGGACAGATCTGTACCTTATTCACCTCTCCAACCTCAGAGGCCAATAGAATGTCTGAGACATAGCCAGTGCTTAAAATTATTTCTGAATGAATGAATGCATCAGTCAAGAATAGGGCAATAGTCTTACCTCAGTGTCCAACTCCAAGGGGACATCTACACAGAATGCAAAGTGAATAGTGCCCTGGAATTGGACAGCTGGAGGCCCTGCCCGGAGACCCTTGGCTTGAGGATGGTCCCCTGTCGCAATAGCCTGAGCTTCACAGGGGAAAGTGCTAAATGAGGACTCGCTACAGCAAGGAATGGAAGAAGCCAAATAACCATAAGTAGAGGTGACTTAGATCCTTGTCACTTTCAAGCTATTGACAGCTTATCAGGTCTATGTGAGCAGAATCCCAGGAGCTTGACCTAGAGAGAGAGGAAAGGATTTGGAGAATTTAGTCAGCAAAAGGGACTGAACGTGGACAAGATCCATGTTTACAAAGTCAAGAGGTGGTTCCCCCCTCTTGTTAGTATAAAGAGGTTATTGGAGGTCAACTAAATGGAAACTCTAGCTCCTGTAAAAGGGACCGCATAAAATTGTTGAGAGGAGGAAAGATCAAAGACTACAATAGATTTTTTAAAGTGTTCAATTGATGATGCCTCATAGACTTATCAGAAGTTATTGGGTATTTGTACAGGATGGGAGAGTTGAGTGTTTTTACCCTCCATCCCTTCTCTTTTTGTCTTGGTTGAGGACTCCTCCATGGGCTTTATGGATTCCCACTGGGAGCCTTCCTAGCCGAGTGTCCTTGAGCAAGCTTTCCATCTCTCATTCTTCAGATTCCTCCTGGTGGAACAGTCACAGTAATACCAACCTTGGAGGACTTCTATAGGGTCGAGTAAGATCCTACACATAGTATGTGCTCAATAAATGTCAGAGTTTATTCTCAGAGGCAGAACCCCATCATTAACCTAGAACAGATCAACCTTTCTGAGTTTCCCCACAAAAAAGCATGACCATGTTTTGTGAGAATTCAGTGAGGTAAAGGAGCGTTTTGTATCCTGGGAAGAATTTTCTAAAGAATAAAATGGTGATTGTTGAGTGGGAATGAGGAAGGAAATTCAGGCCCCCAATCCTCCTGGAGACAGTGAGGATTTTCACTCAAAGAGTGCAAAGTTTTGTCTTTCATTCAAGACCTGTGATTCAGATCAGGGATCTGCACACTGGGTTCCTTGAGGGCTGGCCTTGGAATCTCCCTCCAGGACCACCCAGGAGTCCGAGCAGCCACAGGACGCCTGCAGCTTGTTGACTTAAGAATATGAACCATTGGAATGTATTACACCTGTCTGGACTGGCTACCTAGTCTTTTAGTCCTTCAAGGTGTTTAATTTAATCTGCAGAACTCTATACAGGGGACCCTCATTGCCTCTGAGGTTACTGCTTGCTTTTGTAACATCAGGCTTGGAAGTTGTAAAATTGCAGAATGCGGAAGAAATACCAAGCCCCTAACCTTGTTTTGACCACCTACCAACTCTATGGTCCTGAGCAGATCATTTCACTTCTCTAAGCCTCAGTTTCCTGGCGTATAATATGGGGCTTTGAATACCTGTTTATCTTGCAAGGTTAGGAGGATCAAGAAAATATTTTGTGCAGTATAAACAATTACATAAAATAAATATATGAAATTTTTCTGTTCATTTCTGCTATATTAGTTAGGTTAGGTGACACTATGCTCCAAGACTACAACAAGGAGTCATTTCTTGTTTAGTTAAATTTAAATGTGGATTGGGTTGCTCTTGAGGGCAACTTTCCTCCATGCAGTGATTCAGGGATCCAGGCTGCCTCCATCTTGAGATGCTAACACCTCAACATCTGGCTTCCTGTATTGTGGAAGAGGAAGAGATGGATGGTGACCCATCCAGGATGTTCTCAAAGGTCATGCTTGGGGTGGTGTACATCATTTCTGCCCACATCTTATTGTCAGAAACCAATCACGTGGCCCCAATGTAACTGGAAGCGAGAGTGAGAAATTTAGGGGAACCCACGAACTAATTGGTGAATACCACTATCTCTGCTACTTCTGCACTAATGACAATGAATTCACATGTTAAGGAAAATGCAGGACAAAGTACAAAGACCTTAGAATCAGGCAAGGCTGGATCCAAATCTAAGCTTTGTTGCTCACTAGCTGTATGAGCTAGTTTGCTCAACTTTTCAGAACCTCAGTTTCCTTATCAGCAAAGTGATTCAGATACATACATATATATTCTTTTTCAGATTTTTTACATTATATGTTATAACAAGATATTGAATATAGTTCCCTGTGCTATACAGTATGTCCTTGCTGTGATATGTCTTTAGAATGTACTTTCACTCATTTGTTCTAAGCACTTTCTTCAAATGAGGACAAAGTGGGTGCTAGAGTGTGCTACTGAGAATTACAGATTCAATATCTTGTAATAACCTACAATGGAAAATAATCTGATATATATATGTATATATACATATATATATACCTACATACAAAACTGAATCATTTTGCTGTACACCTGAAAGTAACCCAATATTGTAAATCAACTATACTTCAATTTTTAAAAAAATTATAGCAAGCTACAAGTAAGGGAAGCCTGAGAAACAGGAACATAAATAACTTAGAAGTCTCATTTTTCCTCATGTAACTACAAGTCCACAAAGAAGGCTTTCTCAGCATTAGTCCTGTGGCCATACTCTCAGAGACCCAGGCCCTTTCTGTCTTCTCCCTCAGCCATTCTTATATTGTGCTGTCACCTCAGCATCACATTCTCACTCCAGGCAGGAAGAAGGAGTAGGACAAAGGGGGTCCCCACCCCCCCTCCAAGGAGTGCCACTCAATGTTTCATTTGTTTCTCATTAGCCAAAGGAGTGTCACATGACAACTGCTTTCTGCAGGGAAGCTGAGAAATGTAGGTTTTTAGCTAGGCACATGGTTCTGATAGTAAGGAAGAAAGGAGGAATGGACATTGGGTAGACACCTAGCAGTGTAGACCAGATGGTGTCTGTGACCAGCTGATTGACACAAGGGATAAAGGAGTGATAAAAAGTCTAAGGGGTAAATCCCCACATCAATCATCTACATCCACCGTAATGCTGCTGTTACTGACCAGGGTCCTTGGACTCCTTAATCAATAGAAATTGATAAGAGGCCAGATGAGGAATTCAGGGAAGGTTTTTATTTTGTTTTGTTTTGTTTATAAATTTGTAAATTTATTTGTTTGTTTGTTTTTGGCTGTGTTGGACCTCCATTGCTGCGCACGGGCTTTCTCTAGTTACGGCGAGCGGGGGCTACTCTTTGTTGTGGTGCGTGGGCTTCTCATTGCGGTGGCTTCTCTTGTTGCGGAGCATGGGCCCTAGGCACACAGGTTTCAGTAACTGTGGCATGTGGGCTCAGTAGCTGTGGCTTGCAGGTTCTAGAGCGCAGGCTCAGTAGTCATGGTGCCATGTGGGATCTTCCTGGACCAGGGCTGGAACCCGTGTCCCCTGCATTGGCAGGCGGATTCTTAACCACTGCGCCACCAGGGAAGCCCCAGGCAAGGTGTTATTGGGGCTTGTGCTGCAGCACAAGGGAGCAAAAACAAGTAGCAAGTACCCTTGCTCGCTACCTGTGGGGGGGCGAGCTGGTCCCTTAAATGGGGTGAGGGTAGGGGTGGATCAGTGGGTCGGGCCAGAGGGGTAGCTTAGGTGGTCTGCCCACCCCTTTGGTGGTGCTGTGTGCAGGGACCATGCTCAGTACCCTACTTTTGCTCCCGGCACCTCAGAAGTGGCAGCTGGGTTTTGGACTTTTTGTATCTTATTGTTCATAATTTGCCCCACCTGCGCATGCCTGCATTAATTTTTAGTCCTTTATTTGTATTCTGTTGCTCGAGGAGATGTTTATCTAGGTTCAAGCACTGCAGTAAAGAGTCCCAGGTCCCAGCCTGTCTCACTGCCTTGCCATCACTAAGCCGCAGTGACACGCAAGAATAAACATCTAGGGTCAGCTGGGGGTCAGCTAAGAGGCTCTGCTAATCTAGGCTGGGCTAACTCATGTGTCTGGGAGTTGGCTGACTGTTGGCTGATCTAGACTGGCCTCAGCTGGGACACCTGGGGTGATCTGGCTCTGCTCCTCAGTGTCTCCTCCTCCAACAGGTTAGCTTGAGCATGTTTCCATGGCAATGAGAGGCACAAGAGAGCAAGAGGAAACATGCAAGGCCTCTTGGGATCTAGGTTTGGAGCCAATGCACATCACTTCCACTTTATCCTGTTGGCCAAAACAAGTTCATGACTAAGCCCAGAGGTAGCCTTGGAGGTCAATGTAAAGTTATATGGCAAAGGCATGGATACAGGAAGGATGAAGAATTAGGATCATTTTTACAGTCTTCCCCATCCCCCTCCATGGGCCATGGGCCCTCAGCCCTAGGGGTTAAAAGTGGAGCTAAGTGGCTAAAAAGTATTCTCTAGGCAGTAGTGTTCAGCACATTCACACTCATTCACAGCTCTGCTGATAGGAGAGTACATCCAAGCAGCACAATCTCTTTATTTCCTATAGCTCATTTGGGGAGTTAAATGTTTTCCCAGGAAGTAGAGAGAGAATGTCAGAATTTATGAGGGGTGGAAGAGCCAGGATGACAAAAGCGGCATCAGGGTGAGAAGGGGGAATACAAATCCTTTAGCTGCAGAAATGGCCCTTCACCTGAACTTGGAACTGATGGAAAACTAAACCTGTTTCAGAGCCGCCTTTCTGCACAGAGCTGCTATTGTGGGTGGTACAGATTTAGCTAACCCTACAAAATCCATTGCCCTGGACACATCCTGCAAGGTTTCTGTGGCCCCCGGTGGTAAAACATCAAAACGGAGCTCATTCGTTAAAGAGTGCTGTCGTTTGGCTCCGTTGCTCCTAGGGGCACACACTGGAGGAGAGAATTTCTCCGCTGAGTCCTTGGGCTTGTCTGCTCATGATCTTGTAAGTCACAGCAAGGAGAGAGGAAAACGTGGGAGAAATGAAACTGGCCAAAGGAAACGGCCAACTGTACAGACACGGTGCTTTCAGGAGAACGTGACAAGGACCTTCTTTCCCCCCAGGGAGAAGGACAAGAACGTAGTCAGCATAAGGCTTGCACTAGGATGAAGCGGATTGGGTTGCAAGAGGCCTGAGTTCTACTTTAGATAAGTGAGTACCCCTCTCTGGGTCTCAGTTTCCCCAAACAAGCAGATGAAGCAAGGTGGGACTGAGGTCCCTTCCAGCCCTTGGGGTCTGTGTTTGGGGAAAACCTGGAGGCCGTCACTTCAAGGGATGTGTATAGTACCACGCACGGGTCCTCCCCGGAGGGGAGAAGATGGCAGGCAAGCTGGACATTGGCATGACTGGAGAAGAGTAAGAGGCCCCAGCCCAGGAGAGCAGACCCCTTACAGTAAGACCTTAGGAGGGCAGAAGGGGCTGTGTGTTGCATCCCCCAGGTGGGGACCTCAAAGAGAGGGGGAGGTTCGGAAAACAAACTTTGCTTTAGAACTCCAGAGGAACCGAGACGGAATTCTCTCTGCATACGTGTGGGCAGCGTTCACAGCAGACAGCCTCAGCTCCCAGATCCAAAAGGGTGACCACATCCTACAGGGATAGCCGGATGGCGTTTCTGAACCAGATGTACAGTTCTAAGAGGAGAGCAGATTATTATATTTAGTAATTCAATGTCGGGGCTCAGAGCCCTTGAATGAATTAGATCTAAACATCCAGTCGTTGACCAAACATGACCTGATCACCCACTACGTGCCAGTGACACATGGGGCATCTTGTTCCCTTCCTGCCTCCATGCCACGGATGACAAACGCCGCCACCTCTCAGCCGCAGGTGGAGACCCCGGCCAGGGAGACAGCATGGAGCTGCAGATCAGTCTTGACCGGAAACACAACAGGACGGCCTCTGTTTCCCCAGCCTCCCTTCTAGACTGAATTTCCTGCCCTGAAATGCTGCCGACAGCCAGGCCAAGGAGCCAAAGAAAAAAAAAAAAAAAAAAAAAAAAAAACCCTTTTAAAATGAACGTACTAGGATATGGAGCTGGTGGGAGGAGGGGATGAAAAGAAGGATCTTGGAAGAACTCCAGCTATTTTATTCCAACTTTTTCATTCCAGTTTGGAGATCTGGGACACATTGATTCACAACTTTATAGTTCTTATTCAGCATTGATTTATGGGTTGACCAATCTGGGCCTAATCTGTTGGAGAAGGATTGGTTTTTCGGTCCAATAATGTTATATTTATGAGCCCATGAAGTGCACCGGGGCTGCAGCCCAGCCTGGAGTCAATAGAACAGAACTTCTAAGATCTCGGAGAGGGGTGTTCACAGACCATTTTCTGCTCCCAGATCATGCTTAAAGCTCCCCTGTACATTAAAGGCTTCTGGTGTCATCTCATATTTGAACTCCAAACTGCCTGCCCATAAATCTTTAATGACCGTGAACGGCTCCGACAGTTGGGAACGTTCCTGGTTCCGTTTGCCTGTCACTCTCCTCCCCCGCGCCAACCCCGCCCCCCAGGTCCTTCTCTGATTGTGGAAGTGACTTGCCCAAGCCTGGAGCTGCAGACACCACTGGCTGCTGGCTGGAGACCTCGCAGCTGCGCAGGCCAGGGCAGGATTTGAATGTGCGCCCCGCCAAGGCCATGCAGAGTTCAACGGGGTTATCGTGTGCTTCCGGTTCGACTTGTGGTTATTCTGGTTCAGTAACTATAAAGAAATGAGTGGCCTGGAGAGACAGGAACTTGTGGAGAAGCCTGCCTGCCGTGGTGAAGAGGAAATAGAGCTATTCAGAGAGCATGCATTTCTGTGTTTCTCTTTGATGGGAAAGACATTTTCCTTGTCACGCTCTGGGCAGTTTTCTGTTCTCAACCACCACCCGTGGGTCCTTCCCAGCCGGGTCATTCTGAGGATGCCTCCGGCAGCAACCCCACAGTGGGTACCAGTCGTCAATGTCCATTGCCAGCCTTGACCCCCTAATTCACCACTGGGGGTCTCCAGACAAGGGGGGGTCACTGCATGGTCTGCCCTTAGAAGAGAAAAATCTAGCAACAGCAAGACACCACTCAGAGAAGGCACCAGCCTCTGAGGGATGAAGAGAGAAGCTGCAAATTCTGAATTTCAGAGTCCAAGCCCTACAAAGATGACCAGATCGACCTATAAAGGGAGTTTTTAGCATCCTGGGAAGATCGTTTACCATCCCTGGATGAGCAGTGCAATGGATTGTCCAGACCAGGAATCAGCAAACTTTTTTTTCTGCAGACAGTCAGATAGTAAATATTCTTGGCTTTGCAGGTCACATACGGTCTCTGTCCCATATTCTTCTTCTTTTTGCAGGATTTGAAAATGTAAAAATCATTCTCAGTTCCCAAGCTAAACAAGAACAGGTTATGGGCCAGGGTTGCCTGACCCCTGGTTTAGAAAACTAAAAAATGTTGTTTTCATTTAAAAATGCTAATGCGTCCTCCATGTGTGTACACGTGTGTGCTGAGTGTAGGTGCGTCCACTCTGTGCTGGAGGAGGCGGACTGACAGCTCATCCGGCAATGGCAAGATGCACTCCGGGGAGCCAGGAAGAGTGGCAGTTGAAAGAACACAGGACTCAGGAGACATCTGCTCTGCCTGCCGCCCCTGAGCAAGTCACCCGACCTTTGTGACGCTTCCTGTACCATCTGCACAGTGACAGGCCAGATGCCGTCTGAGCTCCCTCCCAAGTGCGATATTCCATTTGGCCATCTCAAACACTTCTGGGAACCAAGTGGGATGCAAGAGAAAGGAATGGATAAAATCTGTTAGATCCGTTCACTCCAGCACAGAGCCCAGCCAACTTTGAGGTGACTTAAGGAGACCATCCCCCATCGGAACACCCCGCTTTGGGAGCGGAGCCCCCTGGCACGAGCCCTGCTTGGGGAGACCCTGAAGGAATGCTTGGCCTGGGAGTGCCAGCCTTCCCTGCCATGCTCACCACGGAAACAAGCCACGCGGCCCGCGCACCACGCCAAGCATCCAGGCAGCTGAATGAGCCATGCCATTGTGGGCAGACACCGAGGCTCCCAGAAAACAAGCAAGGGCGAGGCCTGGAAGCTGCAGCGGAGGCAGGTCGTCATGACCTTCCCTCCCGGGCCAGCACCAGACTGGCCAGCCAACAGGTCTTCATCTCCATCCAGGCGGCCCAGGCAGCCCTCAGGATGCAGGAGGTGGCACCCACCGCTGCCAGACTGGATGCCCGGCGACGGCTCCCGCCGTCAACATTTCTGAGCACCAGCTCCGTGCCTCAAGGCTGCCAGGCCCCGTGAGGATGGGGCAAATGGGGGGGAAATGCCTGCTCCAGAAGAGATGGCTGGGCCAGAGTCAGTGCCCTCCGGAGAGCACGAGGGCAAGAGACACAGCCCTTGGCGCATTTTGGAGGAAGCAGCTGGAGCAGAGAGCCTTGGGTGATGCCCCTGCTGGCCCCTCATCAGAGGCTTTGCAAGTTCGTTTTATGGAAGTGGTTTGAGCTGCCGGTACCCCCCAGCCAGCCTCATCCATGAAAGCCAAGGTTAGAGTCAGCCTGCTTGCTGCTTGCTGGGGCCCTTGCTTTATAGGAGGCTTAGCAAATGCCCCCTGGGACTTGGGATTCTGGTGCAGGTGCCACAGTGACCTGCAGAAATCCTTGCATTTTCTGGCTCTCTACACAGAGTTGGTTGTTGGAAGCCAGGTGGCCCGAGGGGGTAAGGAGTGAAGGAAACAAAATACAGTTACGGCCACGTCCCCTTGTACGCGTAATGTGGCTAATGACATCGACCTTAAAGGACCCGAAGGTTATCAGTATTTCAGAGCCACCGAGGCGGCACAACCCTCCTGGCCTGTCCTCATCCACTCTTTCCTGGGCCTTGTCTCCTCCTCCAGTATCTCCTCTGCCTCTCCACGCCCAGCACACATGACATCATTGGTACTGTGGCCCGGGGGTGGGCGGTCCCCTGTTTATTGTTCCAGTTTGCTGACATTTTCTGATTCTTCAGGGACCTGTTACTTCCAGAGAGCAATTCTGCTGTCACCCTGGGGAAGAATCATCAGCCAAAGGCAGTTCAACAGTCCTGGGTCCTTGACCTACTTCTGAAAAGAGAAAGTCCAGTGTAAGAGTCAGCCCCGGGTGGTGGCACAGCCAGGACCTTGGAGACAGACAGATCCAGGCTCTGTCGGTTACCAGCTATGCGACCATGAGCAAGTCACATGACCCCCTTTCGCCTCAGTTTCCTGATCAATGAAATGGGCCTTATAGGCGCTAGCTCCCAACTTTGCTTACAGGGATGCTGTGAGAAGTAAACCCAGTCCTGTACATAGCACACAGCACAGGGCCCAACACCTGATACGAGCCTGATCAGTGTTAGTGCGGACGTCCTTTAGATAAAGGAAGATGGCCAAGGGCAAGTCCAGGGTTGGCTTCCTGCTCCCAGAGTGGCAGCACACACCAGTTAACCTACAGTTGTCCAGAGCCTAACAGCCCACCAAGAAGGCTCAGAAACCCAGCCCGTCTGCACCTGGCAGCGAGGCCATCCCCTGGGGACAGTATCTCATTGCCACACTCTGGACGGTTGAGTGGCATCAGATAAGAGAGCCAGGCTGCCTTCTGTGAGGCCTTGGCTGGGTGCAGAGGGTCAAGCAAGCACTCATCTGCTGGCACCGGCACTGCCCACGTGGGTCTCCCTGGTGCCTGCTCTTGGGTGCTCCCGTGGCCGACCCGTTCCGCTCTCGGATAGAGAGCTGCTTTCTTCAGATACACCACTGCTTTGACTCGAGTTCCTGCTGGGACTGTCACTTGCTTATTTGTTGTCAGCTGCATTCCTGCTCTTCTTTGCTCTGTCCTGTGTCATTAAGGGCTGAAGCCCCACAAACTGTATCTCCCAGACGCCCTCCAATGGGCCCCCACCTAGGTTCTGGGAAGAGGAGGCGCTGACAGGGAAGGCGGGAGGCGGGGAGAAGCAACTGTCTCCCTTCCTCCCCCGTGGCCCCCCGGTGGCGGGTGTCAGGCAGTAGCGACAGCACTAGTGACAGCCGAGGATGACGGTGGCAGGGGCTGCAGCCTGGCAGGGTCGCTCCTGGGTTCCTGCTGAAGCAGCTCAGCTCTACCGCCGGGGCCTTGGCGTCACACTGGTCCTGAGTCCCCTCGGCATCTCCAGCCCAGGGCTGGTAGCGCTTTCCTGCAGTCACTCCTCTTTGGGTACCCACCTTCCCCTCCACACTCCTCCAGCCTTCCAACACCCTTGCTCCTGATTCCTGAATGAATGCACACCCCTCTGTGTGCAGAACCCAGATGGCCTCTGTTTCCTGACCAGACCCAGACTAACTCACTGTTCGAGTGACCATCCAAGATCCACATCTTCAGGGCGGTGGCACACCTCTGTCTGGCCCCCCTCGCGCCGACTTTAAAGTTCAACCTTCAGAAGGCAGCCTTGTTTCTATTTCTCCCTTTTTCCAGTTTCCTGGATGCAACCACCCCAAGGTCCCCGTGTTCCTCCTGCCATCCACTCACTTCCCCTTTTGGAACCTTGATGAAGCCATAGCAACAGCCTAAAGCAAGAAGTAGGAACGTATGCCTTGGACCCCACAATTACACCTCCAGGAATCTACATGAACAACATAGTCACAGAAGAGACAAAACATGTATCCCCAGACACGGTCATTATAGGACTGCTTATGATTGTGAAAAATCTGGAAGCACGAATAGAAGATGGACTAAGTAAATCTTGCTTCGTATATAACGTCTATTTTTTAAATAGAAAGATTTTCATCATCTATTATCAAGTTAACAAACAAAACAGGCTACAGAGCAGCAGACATACTGTCCATCTGTAGAATTGGACACACATGTATGTGTTTCTATTGAAACACAGATGTTTCATATAGTAGTTGCCAGAATACTGACAGCAGTTATCTCTTGGGGGTGGAATTTGGGGTGAGTTTTATATTCTTCTTTGTTCTCCTCTGTGTTGTCTGAATTGTTACAACAATTGACAGGTCCCTTTTACAAAACACTTTGTTTTTTAAAAGGCAGTGTGCTGGGAAGACAGCAGTGAACAAAACAGACAAAAATTTCTTCCCTCACGGGAAGCTGACATTCTAAGAACAAAAAATAAAGTAAGACGTATACTGGGTAAGGTGGATATTGGTGCGAGGCAAAAAAAAAGCAAGAAAGGAGAAAAAGAAATGCATCTAGGGAGAGGAGGCTGATGGTTAGGGAGCGGATTACAACTTTTAAAAGGATAGTGATGCTTGAGCCAAGACCTGAAGGAGGTGAGGGAGCAAGCCATGTGATATATCTGGGAAAGAGTGGTCCAGGCTGAAGAAATAGGCAGTGCAAAGGCCCTGAGGTAGGAATGTGCCTGGTACACGGGAGAAGCAGCAAGGAGGCGTGGGTGACCCGAGCGGAGGAGAGTCATAAGAGATGAGGTCAGGCAGGTAACAGGAGACCAGATTATGTAAAACTTTGGCTCTTACTCTGAGTGAGATGAAAGCCACTGAGAGTCTTGTGCAGAAAAATAACCTAGTCAGAAATATTTTTAAAAGACCCCCCTGGCTGCTCTGTGGGAATGGAGAGGGAGCAGGGAGCCCATTTAGGAGCCAACTGCAATAACTCAGGTGAGAAAGGATAGCGTGGTTTGGACCAGGTAGTAACAATGGAGGTGGTGAGAAGTGGCTGGATCATGGAACTCTCTAGAAGGTAGAACCAATGTGATGTGCTTTTGGATTGGATATAGGCATGAGAGATAGGGAAGAGCCAAGAATTACTTCAAAGTTAGAGTGAAAGAGTCCTTAAATCAGTGCCCCACCGAGTGGAGAATCCTTTCTGCTGAAGCATCAGCTGCTCTCCATCCAGTCTCTGCTTGGTGCCCTCCCAAGACAGGGCCCTCACTACCTCACACAGTTGAGTCTGGTAACTGCTGGTAAATCCTTCCTTGGCTGAAGCCTGCTATCCTCCGCCATAGGTCTTATGCTTGCCTTCAGCTTGCCACCTTGAACCATCGTGTGTTTGTCTCATGCTATGCCCACCCGAACGACACCCTAAGCCTTGGGAAAAGCAGGTATCAAGACAGGTATTGGAGGGAAGTTTCAATCTAGAATCTACAAGACTAGGGAATTCCCTGGTGGTCCAGTGGTTAGGACTCCACACTTTCACTGCCAAGGGCCTGGTTTCAATCCCTGGTTGGGGAACTAAGATCCTGCAAGCCGCGTGGCAAAAAATAAAAAATAAAAAATAGAATCTACAAAACTAGATTTCCTTTTTTCTGTCCAGCACCTTCAAACTGATACTTTGAACTCAATTCCATCCCACCCCCCCAGCCCCCACCCTAGAAATTGTCAAATTTCCCCTGGCTGTACCTTCTGCAAGATGAAGGCCATCCTGCCCTCCTAACCTCCTTCAGCCCCATCTTCAAAAACCCTAAACCAGGCCCAGTCTCTGAGGCCCCAACTCACCCAGGACAGGAGCTCAGACTTTTCTCTGGTCTGCCCGGATGGAATCAGTGTTATGTGGGTTCCTTCCTCTGATATCCTCAATCTCAATCTCATACATAGAAATATAAATATATAAATATATATGGGGATTCTGATCAAATGATTCAGTCCCTATATCTAAATTTAGGATTTATATGTCAGCCCCTCTTTGTTCTTGAAAGATTTAGGTTTTTTGTTGCTGTTTTTAATCTCACACAAAAGAAGTCAGTTAAAATTAAAACAAAAGACTGTTCAGATTAGTAAAAACCAGAAGCTGATGCCCTCAGGTGTGGCACTGGCATTCCAGTTGAGCTGTTTCTTCCACTAAAGAGCAGAAGAAAGGCTGGTCCCTTTGGGCCATAGATTCTCTTCCTGAAAAAGTCCCTCAGAGCCGGAAGGCAACTCAGACCTGAGTGTGTGATTCTCACTCCACCTGGGGCCTCCTGACTTAGGACCCAGGAAAGAGGAAGTAAAAATGCCCGCTGACCATAAAAAGGCATTTGGACTGCACTTTCGGGAGGGCAAAGCCGCCATCACGTCCATGTCTGATTCTGATAGGCAGATGCCATCATCCCCATTTGACACAGATCAAGAGACTGAAGCTCAGAGGGGTTAAATAACTCTCCCAAAGTCAAACCTCAAGAAGCCTGGCCTCCTGTGACTGCCATTCTCACCACTCCCTGCTGCTTCAAATTGTTTACATGCTGGGATCTATAATCCCTCTCCTTGTGGGACACTGGGCTGGGAACCCCTGGAGGGCAGGGCCTTTATTCTATTCATCTTTGTGTCCCCCAGGGCATCAGCATTGTAGATATCCAATAAATGCTTGTTGGCATTGGTTTGAACTCCACGGAAGCTTTTTTAGAAGTGGGTGGTTAGACTTAATACGCCCTGGCTTTAAAAAGAAAAGTCCCCCAAAGAGACGCTTTGAAAGTTTAAAGGTTGTGGAATCCAGGCCCCTGCAGGGGCAAAGACAAACAGCAGTTTCTGGGGAACAGTGGCAATGCAACGAGCAGGAATCCCAGAGCAGACAACCCCTACCCACTACTACACAAAGTGTGTCTTGGGCAAGTGGTATCAGCATCCCCTGGCGCTGATTAGAAATGCAGAGTCTCAGGCCCACCCCAGAGCCGCCGAAGCAGAGCCTGCATCGTAAGCTCTCCACGCCAAAGTCTGAGAAGCTCTGGGGGTGCCAGAAACTGCAGAAACCTGGCAGCTCACCAGCTGTGCGCCCTGCAAATGCTCCGGGTGGGGTTTTACTCTGTGCAATGTGGTTTCCAATGCTTGGTTTGTTTCTGGAACAAGAGCAGTAGATTTGCTTCTGGCAAATGAGCACACTTAATTAAAATTCTAATTCAATCAGGAAGGCGAGAAGGGCCCTCTTCCTTATGGGAAGTCAGATCCTGGAGGGCATAGGTTCCTCCAGATTTCTGAAATTCCATCTAGGTCTCCACCAGGGGACACTGGCAAAGTCTGGAGACATGTTTGTTTGTCACAGCTGGGAAGGATGGTGTTACTGGCATCTAGGAGGAAAGGCTAGGGATGCTGGCTTCCTCCTTGTTGGCCAGTGAATCGGTTTCTGCTCCAATCCAGAGAAAAAGGGTGGATTTACCAAATTTAGGGAGGTCTGGGAGCTTTAGAAAAGAACGATGACAACCTTTAAAAGCTTATTCTTCACAAGCACGAGAAAAGTTGAAATAAGACTCAAGGAGTAAAGTAAGGCTGGGATAGGTAACTGAGAACAGAAAGAGCAGGGGAAGGAAGAAATGTGGCACCGAAAGGCCAACACCCAGAAAGTACATATAAAAATCTTGTTTATTACACAAAATACTTTCTTATTTATAAGAAAGACTTAAATACCCCCCTTCTCCAAATACATCAGATTTTTCTCACTTCTCTATTTTCCAAACCTCTTGAAATGTGGTTATAATGAGAAAAAATAAACTTCTTTTCCCAAAAATATTTTTTAAAGAAATGTGTAAAAGTCACCAGAGATCAGATACCACATCAACAACTCAAAGGAACACTGGAGCTGCCCTTGAACTACTGCTTTTGTAACATGCTTCGCACTTGCCTTCCCTCCACAGGACTCAGAAGTCACCAATGTGGGTCGGGAAAGGATGGTTCTCTGAGCATCTTGCCCAGGGTCCCACCACAATCTTCGGACACTTGTCCTGCCAGGAGCTCAAGGCCTTCTCCAAAGCAAGAGAAGGACATCTGAAGGGCCAGGAGAGCTCCCAGGAGTGGGGCAGGCGGGAGAGAGCCGAGAAAGAGCCTGGCACTGCAGAAAGTGCGAGGAGCACCGTCATTTCAGATTGAAATGCGAGGGGAGGTCCATTCCTTCCCATAAAGTAGGTTGAGCAGAGTAATCCCGTCCTCTGCTGGGTTTGCCAGGCTCAGGGGTGACACAGGCAGGGTTGCCTGGTGCATTCGGGAGCCCTTTACTGCGCGGCTCGGATACACAGTGTGGGGGCAGCTCCATCAGTTGCCATCTGGGGCATCTGGCGGCGGCTGCGGCGGCGGCTGCGGCCCCAGGGACGAGGCCAGTTTGGTGAGGGCCCTCGCTATGACGTCCAGGTGGCCATTCATCGTCCGCAACTCCACCAGGATGTCCCCGACGTTGGCTTCCAAGGTCGCGGCGGCGGCGGCGGGCCGGGCGCAGGGCGGCGGGGAAGCGCCCGGGTCCTCCGCGCCCTCCTCCCTGCCCGCTGCGCCCGTGCGCGGGGCGCAGGTAGCCGGCCGATCACGCTCATCCCCGCGGACGCCGGGAGGGGTGGTCGAGGGGCAGCCGGGCAGCCAGTCGACGAGGCGCGGGGCTCCCTCCGGGGAGGAGGCGACCACCGAGTAGAGGCCGGCGCGCCGGGGGGCGCCCGAGCCCGAGGCGGGAGGCGCAGGGGCGGCGGGGAGCGGCGGCAGCAGCGCGGGCAGCACCGAGGGCCCCGGGGAGAACGCCTGGGGCTCGCAGGACGACGAGGGAGAAGGAAGCGCGGTGGTGGAGGGGCCTGGCTCCTCGGAGGAGAGGAACAAGGTGGTCGAAGACTGGGAGTCCAAGGTGCTGGGCTCTGAATCTGTCAAGGAGGAAACGAGAAAGGGTCACTCGGGCATTTATTGAGTGCCAGCTGTATGCCCGGCTCCATGCTAGGTATAAAGGAACTGAGTTAGAAGGTGGAAAACTTATTTCCTACCCCCAGCCTTGTGATCCGATAAGGAAGAGTGGGTTTCAGGAGCGCGGGAATCCATAGGCAGGGGAGACCACGGAGTCCAGGAAGGCGTCCTGGTGGGTAAGGCTCTCTACTGAGGTCTAGAGAGGGGCACTGCTGGGAAGGCAGCGAGGGAGCTCCAGGCAGGGGCGGAAGTTGCAGCCTGTTCGCAGGCAGTCTTGCCAAGGACAGTAGGTCAAGGCTGTGAAAAGAAGACCCCTCCACCCTCCTCAGAAGCAGAAGTGTGTTAAGCAGAGGGCTCCTTCCACCGTCCCAGCAAAGCCAAGCTCTCAGGGGGAAGTTGAAAGAGTTTGCGGCCAGGAGCCAGATCTCAGCGCTGTTTCCCACTCTGCCAGAAGATGCCATGGAACCTTGGGCCAGACCCTTCCCCCCCTTGAGGACGTGGTTTCCTATCCCAGTGACCCCCGGGTCCCAACCAGGACTGATCAACCTGCCTTCAAAAGTCTTCAGCTTGAAGCGCGGGTCTAAGTTCCCAGGGGGCCGCACTCAAAGGCTCTACAAGCCTCCTGTTGTGAGTTCTCCCCTAATCCCCTGAGTCCCCACGTAGAAAGTGGGCAGCAGCTCTTTGCAACTGGGTATGGCAGCAAGGTTCACCAACCTCAGATCAAAGGATCCACCTCAATGCCAATGACCTCAGCTGTTCCGGCCAGCCTGTTCCCGCCTTTGGGTAGATGGCTCGTGCTCACCCTGGAAGCGGTTCTGAGTTTTACTGGAGCCCAGTCTCCGAAGGCTTGCTCCCAATTCCAGCTGGAGGGTCTGCTCTTGGCTCGCCTCATTGGCAGTTTGGGTGCCCACCTTTATGCCCTGCCCTTGAGGGGTTCCAAGCCTTTCAAAGGCAGAACTTGCTCTATTACCTCAGCCTGTTATATTGTGGCGGTGGGGGGTGGGGGGGGGAGAATGACATGATGACAGAGCCAGTAAGTAAACACGTTCCCCATTGCTTGTGAACATGTGTGCTCTCGCTGCCCCTCATGGGTGAGCTATTCCTTCATTTGGGAGCTGAGTCTTGCGGAGACTCAGAGCCATCATCTGGCTAGAGCTTGTTCTGTCATCCTGACTTCAATCCTACCACGTTCTCACAGTCCCAGATGTTCCAATGTCCAGTCGGTGTGGTTGTGAATTTGGTCTGATGGGAGCAGAGAAGCGATGGCTCCTCGAGGACCACAGTTGAGGAGAGCCACCCGTGTGCCTGCAAACTCCTCTGATGGAAATTGCATGGGCACTTCCTGCTATTGGGTTTCACAGAACTGCCTCTCTTCCACCAGAACTTAGGTTCCTCCGGTTTCTGTGAGGCTCTTCTTTTGTTAACCACGAATCGCAGACACTTCTGGGCACATAACCCTCATGAGTTGAAAAGAATCAAAGAGAAACCCTACAAACTGTTGGCTCTGCTTTTGCTTGAAAACGATGTTAATAAGCTTCACACATAGCAGACAAGAGGCTGTTATATTTAATCGAATAGAAGTCTAACAAGGAAAATGAGATAGAGGCAAGTACACAAAATGTTCTAGCGCAGTGTTTCCTGAATTTTCATGCGCAGGCCATTCCCCTGGGACATTGTTAGAGGGCAGGTTGTGATTTGGCAGGTCAGGACTGGGGCCAGAGACTCTGCATTTCTAGCCAGCTCCCAGGTCATGTGGGTGCTGCTGGTCTGGGGACCACAACCTGCAGAGCAAAGGTGTAGACCAAATATACAAGGTTGGCAATAAAGCTTAGGGTTCACAATCATAGAAACTAGAGTAACCAGGGGTAGAGGAGCAACCTAGAAGCCCCATATGATCATGAAGATAGTAATAGTAATGATGCTGGTGACCTCGCCTAGCTATCAGAGGAATAAGAGAGGTGGCCTATCCTGCTGTTAGTTTGATGGTTTTCCAGCAAAGCCTTGAACCAGTGAGCACTGGCTTAGGGAGGAGTGAAGGTTTCTTAAAGAGGAAAGCCCTTCACTGCTGTTTAAGCTAAAACTTCAAAGATTTCTGCAGTGACCATGCATGAACATGCCTTCCCTTGTCACTGACCTTTAGCAGAAAGTGACTGCTTCCTCCCAAGCCTGTAAGTCAAGGTCTTCTGAGTACTTTCTGTTCAATCCTATTGCTGAGTCAGGCTGAATCATTGCTTGGCTGGTAACTATGTACCTTGAACGGCTGACCTTTTCTATCTTTTTTACACCCACTTGGCATTCCCTGTCACCACCACTTAAACCCACCTGCCTGGGCCTAGGCTTTCCCTGGAGGAGGCCTGGGGAAAAGGTGAAGTGTGCAGCTGGCTACAGGAACCTGCGATTCATTTGCAAATAAACCCTTCAGATCATCCCCTAAAACCTGCTCCTCTTGCTACCTTCCCCTTCTCAGTAAGTGACCTTCCCTTTGTTTAGCCAAACACCCAGGACAAACCCTTGACCCATCTCTTTCCCTTACTCCCCACATCCAATCTGCCAGCAGTGGTTATATAGCCTCTGCCTTCAAAGTATATCCAGCATCGGGTCAGCTCTCACTGGCTCCAGGCAGTGGTCCAGCTACTGGTGGCTGAGCTGAGACCAGAAAACGGCTCCTGAGTTCCAGGTCAGTGTTTCCTCTGCCACACCCAAAAGCTTACTGGATTTGAATGAATCATTTAGAACTCTCCCCTGGCTCTATTGTGTCTCCCCAGCCCTCCTGGCCACCCTCCACCATTTGCCCAGGAAAACTGTTTGCTGAGTCTTAGCCTCTTTTTTATATAAGATAATAGCTACATTTATTCATTAAGTCGTTCAACAAATATTTATTGAGCACCTACAATATGCCCAGCAGAACGCTCCACAGTGTACAAAGCCAGACCTAAATCCTGACCTCACTGTGGAGGCAGAAAATAAATAATTGCATAAACAAATGTGTAATTGCAACAGTGATACAATCTACATGCTATAAGCATCTGAAAGAAAAGGGAGGGTTTGACCTAATCAAGGAAGATTCCCTGAGGAAATGCTGTTGGAGTGGAGTAAGGATGAGTAGTTAAGTAGGAAGAGGGGAGAATGTTGATGCATGAGCAAGGGCCTGAGGCAGAAGGGAGTGCTGCAAATATGTGGGACTTCCAGAGAAAGCCAGTTTGCTGGGAGTGGAGAGAGCCAGGGGAGGGAAGTGTGCGGTGAGTTGAAGCTCAAAATGGAGAGCAGGGGTCAGGAGATGGAGTGTATGATAAACACTGCCAGTATTGCTCAATATCCATTTTCTTCCTCCTTTTCAGCTGGTCCATGACCACTTAGAATAAAGATTACATTTTCTAGCCTCTCTTCCAACTAGCTCTAGCCATGTCACTAAATTCGGGGCAGGAAAATGTCAGTAGAAGTGCTATGTACAATTCTTTGTTCCTGTGCCTGGGTTTTGGTTGCAATGGCTGGTGCTCAAGCAGCCCCTTTGGACTATGAGGTAGAAACCACATGCTAAGGATTATAGAGCAGAGAACTGAGTCCCTGAGAATTTTGAGGAACTGCTATACAAATTCTAGCTGGCTCAACTGTAGCCTTTTTGTACGAGAAAATGAAATCTTATCTATTCAAACTCCTGTTAAATTGGGTTTTCTGTCACTCACAGCCAAACCAAATCCTGATAAACATGGCTTTGCTGAATTTATTAAGGGGTTTTGTCATTATTCTATGAGCGATGGAAAGCTTTGAAAAAGTTTTAAACATAAGTGTGTGTGTCTGTATGTGTGTGTGTGTGATATGATCAGTTTTGTATTTTGAAAAGTTCACCTGGCTGCATTGGGCAAGAAGTAGACAGAATAGAAGCCGGGGACACAAGTTAGGAGGTTGCCGTTGCAGGTGAGAAATTACAAAATGACAGTGGCTTTTACTAGGGTGGTAGCTAGAGATGCAGAGAAGTAGACAGCTTCTAGAGACAGCTGTGACCCAGAAACATTAGGATTTACTATCAGCAGGGATGCAGGAGGTGGGGGAAAAGGCATCAGAGAAATGGGTGCCCTCCTGGCTGCTGCTTCAGTGCAAGGTTCCAGAAATTCTGTCTGCAGAAGGGGAACTTTCCCTTTCTTGTGCTCTGGAGCCTGGGTGGCCCCTTCCCAGCCCACACCCAGCCATGCAGCATAGCTCAGCTCTGACACACCTCAGCAGAGGCAGCCCGTGGGAACATTTTCCCAGGAGCCTGGAGGGAGGAGAAACAGGGTAGCTTTGGGCAGGGAACCAGAGAAGCAGAAGTCTGTGGGAAAAGGAAGAAACCTGTCTGGGGGAGAAGCAACATCTATCCGCAGTGCAGCCAGGCCCTGGCCTTTGAAGGTTCAGACTTGGCTGGGCCACTGCCTGCTTCTTTCAGAACCCCCGGCACACAAAAGGGAGGGTGAGTGTCTGATGAACTAAACCCAATAATATTCACTCCTTTTATTTTCCAGAAACGTCATGAGACCCACAGGGCAATCTTCTGGTTTTAAGACCTGGTGAGTCACGCCTACAAATACCTCTGACTCAATGTGATCCCAAGCTCTCACCAGGCATCTCCCAGGAACGTGGCTCAGCAGGAGAGCTGGAGCAGGACAGCCTGGCAGGGGAGAGAAGGGCTGGTGTCTCTGGAGGGGGTGAAAAGGGCCGGCTGCAGTACAGACCATGGGATTCCTGACTTGACACTGACTGCTCCCAATAACAGCCAACATTGACCGAGTGCTATCTCCAAGCCACATGCTAAATTCTCTCTTCTAATCTTCATGGAAGACCATGATGTGGATTCTGTTTTTAATCCCATTTTCTTGTGTAGGAAACTGAGGCTCTGTTATGTTAAGTACCCTGCTCACTGTCACAGAGCCAGGATATGAATCCAGGCAGCTAATGCCAAAGGCTATCGTGTGTGAAGGAGGGCACATGCTTTATGGAGTTTGCAGGGATGAGACAAGGGCTGAGAAGGAGAGCTAACATTTGTGGAGGGTCTGCTACACTCTAGGCTGATGATTTGTCACCTTGACTGCATATTAAAATCACTTGGGGAACTTTATAAACACTACTGATGCCCCAGTCAATTAAATCACGACCTCTGGGGATGGTGCCCAGGCATCTTATATTTCAAAAGCACCCATTTTATAAGATAACACTAATACGCAGCTAGGGTTATTCGACAAAAGCAACGTTGATACGTTTTCTTATTTAATCCCAACAGTGGCCTTCTTCCCATTTTCAAACGGAGAAACTGAGGCTCACAGAATTTGGATAGCTTAGACAAAGCCCACAGCCACCGAGACCTTATCTGTATCTGGCTGACTCCCATGCCATTCATGTTGATTCCATTCTCTCTCATATCTGGGCCTCCTCCATTTTGAAAGTGGGTGAACTTTCTTAATGTAAATGTCTTTTGCAATTTGCATCTTTTTTGTTCAGGTGCAAGTACTGTTTAGGCCAGCTGTTGGAGAGTAGCAGTGCAGTCTATAGCTACTGAGTAGAATGGGCTGGCCCAGGGGCCTGTGAAACCATGGCTATGGCTTCATCCAGGCTCTGCTACAGCCAATGGACCAGGACGTCTGAAGAGATGTCCAGTAGCCCTGGCCAGGGTGTGCCTGTGGACTCTCCCAGAACACCACCCATCCACTGGAGTCCCTGCCTCTGAGGAACCACCCTCTGAAGATCAGAAGGCCCAGCCCTGGGGAAATCCTTAGTCTCTGCTTCCAGCAGCATTAGTGACTTCCCAAGGATGACATGGGAAAAGTCATCACCCTTTTACTTCCATGTGAATTATCCAAGCCTCTAATTTCCTAGCGGCTGAGGGCTGCGCTAATGAGAAGGGGTGTTCATCATCAATCAACTTAGTAAAAAAGCAGCTGGGAAGGCAGAAGGGCAGCCAGAGACTGATTTGAGCAGCCAAAAGATTCTCCTGCCCAAAGAGTGCTTTTTAAGGAGGGGAGAAAAAAAAAAATTGACAGCAGGGGTCTATCCGCCCATGCTCATGGCAGGATTATTCACATTGGCCAAAAGGTGGATGCAGCACATGTGGCCATGGATGGATGGATAAACAAAATGTGATATTGATATAATGGAACATTACTCAACCTTAAAAAGGACGGAAATTTTGATACTTGCTACATGGATAATGCTTCACATTATGCTAAGTGAAATAAGCCAGTCACAGAAGCGGATACACAAAATATTATATGATTTCTCTTGGGTGAGGTTCCTGGGGCAGTCAGATTCATAGAGGCAGACAGGAGGATGGGGGTTGCCAGGGTTGAGGGGAGGGGGGGTGGAAAGTTAGTGTTTAATGAGTGCAGACTTCCAGTTGGGGAAGATGAGGACATTCCCGGAGATGGATGATGGTGAGGGTTACCCAATAATGGGAAGGTACTTAATGCCACAGAACTGTACGCTTAAAAATGGGTAAAATGGTGAATGTACACTGTATATATTTTACCACAATAAAAAAAAAAAACAGGTGGGGGAGGTGTGACACAGTAATTCACAATTTTATCCATACACTTGAAGGAAGGTCTATGTAAGAACTTTCTGGGACGGTTTGTAAAACAGGAATAAGAAAAACTGGTAAAATAAATTACTGTTGAGAACATTATAGAGCAGATGTAAACACCCCGAAGACTCCCCTGAGAATGAGGACCCTTTACCCAGATCTGGACCTAAACATTACTGCGTCATTAAAGATCGTTCCATTTTCAATCAGCAGGGTGAAAAGTTCTAAAATCGTTTCGTTGAGACTGTGGATATAGGTTAGAAGAAAGGAAAGTCTGGAGTCTGACACTTTTAGATCCACTTTTAGACTCATTCTACTTTTGTAAGCAAAGTGATGTCAACCCTCCAAGCATTTCGCAGCCAAGCTGCTGGCTCCTCAGGGTCCCCCTTTCTCACTAGCACCACTGGCCACCGAGAAAAAGTGGGGATTGTTTCAGTTCAAGAGCCTCAGGTCCTCAGCCCGGCCCCTAGCCGCCCCACCCCTTCCTCATTCACTCTGCCCCAACTATTTCTTGAAGGTATCAGACATAGTTCGACCTCAGGGCCTTTGCACTTGCTGTTCTGCCTGGCATGCTTCCCCCCTCGAACATTCCCATGGCTCAGTCTGTCACCACCTTCAGCCTTTGCTCAAGGTCACCTTCTCCAGCGGTCTTTTCTGGACACCCTAGTTGAAAGGACTACCCTCATTCCCCCACATCAGTTTTCTGTCCCCCTTGCCCTGCCCAAAAGATGCTGTCACTGTCCCACTCATACCCTGGGGCTCATTCCAGGTGGAGGGAGTTATATGAGGCTTGGGGATTGTGGCCTGAAAGACAATATGAAAGAGCTGAAGTGTAGGGTGCCCAGGGCTGGGATATTTGCATGAAATGACTTACTAGGTAACAAGGACGGAGAGCTGAGCGGCTGGTCTGCTAAGGTAAGGAATTTGAGCTTGAGCAGGCAGAGGGGAGCCACTGAAGGATTTTAGGCAGGAGAGTGATAGATTTGATTTGCATTTTTAAGCGATTACTCTGGCAGCCGGCCTTGTAGAGGCTGAACTCAGGGGGTGAGGCTGGAGGCAGGAAGACCAAATGCAAAAGGAACCTCTTGGCTGTTCAAGGAGCTAAAATGATACTACAGCAGAAAGAGACACAAGCGTGAAGTCCAGCCAACCAGTATGAGAAGCAAATTTTTTTTTCTAGGAATGGATTGAATTTCAGCAAAAAGAGACTTTCCTGCCACCCTTTACGGACAATACAGTGAAGGCTGCCTTCTGCCCTGGTTCAAGTTGTCCACCCTGGGCCTTTCATGCATCAATATTCAATAAAAGCGAGCGTGGGTTTTATGGGATTGTTTGTTATGCACGGAGCCAAGCTTTTCTACTCACTCAGACAGAACTGCTCTGCCAACGTCTAAATTGGACGTTTTTTGCATATAGGGTGTGAGGGATATCTCTATGTGTCTTTATGAGCACACCCATTTGGAAGGAGACATATGTGACTATATATAATATCTTTATGTGATTTTTTGAAGAGATGTTTATACAACCTGTATATTCCTTGGCATGAATATGTTTGTAGCATGGAGAAAGGGAGAGACAGAATGCAAAAGCGATTCCCACACCATAACCGACTTTGGCTCACGAAGAAAAATGCAAAATAGATTATGTTCCCTAGCAATGCCTCCAGGGTTGAAAGATTTCCAAATCCACCCATTTAATCCTTCCTCCTGGAAGGGCACTCACCTTTGAACTTTATTTTTTAAAACTATCATTAAAAAAAATAACAATCGCACAGCCCAGACCAGACCCTACTGCAGTCCAGGCTCCCCGCCCCTATCCCACACCCCAACAAGAGAGCTAACCAAAGGGGTCATCTCGCTCACAAAAAAAAACAAACAAAAAAACCCCCGCGGGCTGCTTGATGAACTTGATGGAAAGAGCCAGGCTGTAAAAGACGGCATTTTGGCTTTAACAAGGCCAGGAGCCCGGAGCACCGCCAGCTGGGTAGTCTGAACCAACCCAAGAATATAAGAACCTGGGGTCACCCGGAGCTGGGACGCCACCAGGAATGCAGGGAGGAGAGACGGTCTGGCGGGGGGGGTTGGCGCTGGGGATCACTGGGGCCCCGCGCTGCCAGCTCCTTGATGCAAGTCAACAGGCGGACAGAGAGGCCAGGACAGCTGGGCGGGAGCAGCGCTGTGCCCGCGGCACGGGGCTCGCCTGGGCCCTCTTCACACGACCAGGCTCCAGGACCCCTGGGGTAGGGCAGGGGGGACACACACGCGTGTCCACTCACCAGCTCAGCAGGTACAGCACCTCAAGGAGGAAGCCTCCTTGGCTTGTTACGATGCCTCCTTGCCACGCTGTTGACCCACAGGAAGTAAGGAAGCAGTGGAGTATCCCACCTGAGGAGGAGGGAGGGGCGATGGTCCCATTTCCCAAAGCCATAGGCAGCAAGGTTCTCAACAAGGGTGTTCCCTGAGTCAGTGGCAGAGCAGAGGAAAGGGACCCTTCGCTGTCCTCTGGACCAAAGTGGCAATGCCCAGCTCTGGACACGCTTGGTAAACATCTATTAAGTGGATTACCCTGTTTTTCTCAGCATTCCATGCAGCCCTGGGAGCAAAGCCTCGCTCTTAACATCTGACGCCTCTGGTGTCTGTCACCTATTTCCACAGTTTCCCCACCCCACCCCCCTGCACATAGAAGCAAATAACCCCAAGAAATGGCCCTATGAGTTCTCTCACTGCCCCATCCGGACACTTTTAATACTTGATCCTTTCTCTTGAGAATTCCCTGGAGATTAGATCACCCAGCTGTGCCACTGTGTCTCTCCTTAGGAAAGCTTTTCTAATTTAAGTCCGAGCTTTCCCTTTCCTTCATTCCATGCCATCCCTCCTAATGATAACCCCTTGTGCCAGGCTCAATTACACACAAAGCTCAAATGAGCAGCCCCAACTCTAAACTTGGCCCTGTCCATTGGAAGGGGAGGTCTTGGGCATCTTGCTCTACCCAGAAAGAAAGATGCTGTTTCCCAAGGGGAAACAAAGCCAAGGATGGGGGGGGCGGGTGGAATCTCCTGCAAAAATAAAAGTCAAGAATGAAGAAACAGGGACTTCCCTGGTGGCGCAGTGGTTAAGAATCTGCCTGCCAATGCAGGGGACATGGGTTCGAGCCCTGGTCCGGGAAGATCCCACATAATGTGAAGCAACTAAGCCTGTGCGCCACAACTACAGAGCCTGCGTTCTAGAGCCCGTGAGCCACAACTACTGAGCCCATGTGCCGCAACTACTGAAGCCCCCATGCCTATAGCCCGTGCTCCGCAACAAGAGAAGCCACCACAATGAGAAACCTGCACACCGCAACGAAGAGTAGCCCCCGTTCACCACAGCTAGAGGAAGCCCATGCGCAGCAAGGAAAACCGAATGCAGCCAAAAAATTAATTAATTAATTAATTAATTAATTAAAAAAAAAAAAGAAGAAGAAACAGACCAGCTCTGGCTCCCCCAGGGCACTGGGGCTGGAGGCTGACGCAGCATCTTCAGCCAGGCCTGTTAGGACCCTGCCCTGCCCCAGGCATGCGAGAGCAACAGAAGTGCTTTGATTTTTCCCTTTCTAAAAACGTCCTCCAGCCTGACCCTACCTACGCTCTCACTACAGGGTCAGCAGAGGGTGAAATGAGAGCATTCTCTCGGAATTTCCTGACTTCTGTGAATTTTTCTCAAGATCTGGCCATGAGTCAATGTGAGGCACTGTGACACATGGTGTGACTTGCAGTGGCTCCCCTCCCTTCTGGAACACCGTGAAGAGCATCTCCCAGCTGAGTAACTGAGGACGAGAATCCATAAGGTCCTCCCCCCCTTCCCCGCAACTTTCCTTCTATATTGTCTCCAAATTAGAGGAGATATGGAACTATATTTTATCAGGATATTAATATTCTCTAGAAGCATGGAAAGATCTGTATTGATGCAGTTGACTTCCTTTGCAGAATTAAGCTCTCTTGTATGATGTTTGTTGGTCTTTATGTTTGGGGTGTTTAGAGAATGGGGCAGGGGGCGGATGAGAACAGCCGTGGAGGAGACAGGAGGACATCGCTCAGATTTACAAAGTCCTGGCAAGATCCTAGAACATCCCCTGAAAGGTCCAGGTGAACCGGACTAGGTAGGCAGGTAGATTTATCGGCTCAACTTTATTGATGTTGACAACCAATCTGAAATAGCCAAACAAAGCAGATTAATTATAATTTTGCATGTGAATTATCTGACTGCCAGGACTGTATATCACTTGCCAGTGGAGACCAGCTACAACCAGTATCTGCTAGTGATGGTTTATAATTCCCCCCCAGAGTTTGGGGGGGAAGTGCTCAGATCAATGACATCTTTCAAAAGAGCCTGGAATTAAAATGAAGGGAATACTACTCGGCCATTAAAAAGAATGAAATTTTGCCATCTGCAGCAACATGGATGGACTTGGAGCGTATTATGCTGAGTGAAATAAGTCCAACAGAGAAAGACAAATACTCTGTGATATCACTTCTATGTGGAATCTAAACAATAACACAAATGAGTGTATATGCAAAATAGAAACAGACTCACAGATATAGTGAACAAACTAGTGGTTATCAAAAGGGAAAGAAAAGGGGGAAGGACAAATTAGGAGTAGGGGAATAAGGGATAACAAACTACTATGTATAAAGCAGATAAACAACAAGGATATATTGTATATCACAGGAAATTACAGCTGTTATCTTGTAATAACTTTTAATGGAGTATAATCTATGAAAATACTGAATGACTATGCTGTACACCTGAAACTAACATAATATTGTAAATCAACTACACTTCAATTAATTAATACGAATGGAGTGTGAAAACGAGACTGCTAAATGTTTGTGGAGCCTGGCCTCACTCGGGGTTCTTGGGAACGTGTGTGGAAGCATTTTGCAAACTGTCATATGCTACGCAAACAGCAAGGAATCACCATCCTTAGGGTGTATTAAGACCCCACCTTGGGACCAAAGAAGATTAAGCCTTTTATAAATACAGCAGAGAATTTCTAACCATCCTAGTGAGTGTAGGGGCGAGTGTTTAGGGCCTAGTGCCTCTCTTTCAAATGCAGGAAACAAAGGGCAGACCCTAGGGGAGTTACCCAGACATTGAGGAAAATGAGCACCTCGTACCCCCTCTGCCTACGTAGCCCCTTTCCCTCCTTAGACCCCCCAGGAAGGGCATCCTCGGTTGTAGAAAGTCGAACTTGGGAAAGAAAGTCCCAGTTTGAAGCAAAAGCTCTCAGAGCTCCTACACCTTCTGCTATTCTGAGGTAAACGGAAGATAAATATTTTCTGGGGCTCTTTCAACCAAGGTGAAGTAGGTAACTTTCCTCTCCCCGCCCCCCGTTTCTTCTCCTTCCCCAAAATCCCCTCCCTTCTCTTCCTTTCTTCTCACCACCATCCAAAGAGACCACTCTTTGGTTTTCTTCTCGTTCTGGAAAAAACTGTTTTTCTGAATTGCTGTCTTTTCACTGACTTGTGAAGGCAAAACAAGAGAATTAAATGAGGCCATTGGGTAAGAAGGTATCAAATCTTAAGCGAACTAGTAGATTTATTTACAATTATTTTTATTATAACTTTATATATATATATATTTATCATTTATTTTTTTTAACTAATAGAACCTTTCCTTTTCCTAGCCGACCATCTACCATCTTTTTCGTAGTTTGCTTGCTGAGATGCGGCCCCGGGGCGGGCACTGGGGGAGCCGGTATTTCTCCGAGCCGGGGGCAGCCTCTCTTACGGGCAGGCCCTGGAAACATTTTCCTTCCAACTCCACCCCATCATGCTGCGGTTCCCCTCTATACAAAATGAGCAAAACAGCACTCTTCCCTCCCACAGGCAGGAGATGAGGTGGAATCCTTGCAAATTTGTCAAGTGTTTTAAGGTCCTTGGATTAAAGAATTTACTTGAGAGAAGAAAATAACGATTCCAGAGTGGAATTCCACTCGGCGGTCACGTGTTCTGTCCCTCCCACCACCCAATCTCCCCCCACCCCCCGTGTCTTACATGACTTGGAACAGGACCCCGTGAGCTACGAGGGGTTCAGAAAGCCTTTAAGTCATTTCTTGGCCTGCTCTTCTTTACCTTTTAATAAATTCTAGTTCTGCTCCTGCTTTTTTTCTTCTTCACGCAGCCAAAACCTTCTCTCTCCTAATGTGGATTATCAGACGAGGAGCCAGCTGGTTGGAGACGGGCCCCCTCTCATCTTGCTATTTCCTCTTTGTCTCTCACCCCTGCCTCTCCTTTGCCTGTGCTTCCCATTGCACCCCCTGTTTTTAACATGCCATACGTTTCGATAAACTGAAACAAATTTGACTCTGGATTCTTGGCTGTAGAATTTGCTTTGGCCTCCTGGACTGGTACTTTCTGAAATGGAGCTTGGTGCCTCCTCGGGGGTGCGGGCCACTGGGCGGTGACGGAGCGGGGCCCTGCTGTCCCCGAGGAGGCTCCTCCCTACTCAGGGCTCCCCGACCTCAGCATCCCACGTGGAATGTGGGAAAACACCGCGGCAGCTGCTAGGGCGGCCGTGAGACGGCGGCCAAGAATGCCCCCGGCCCTGGCCGCAGCTGTGTCCTCAACAGGTGCTGGCTGGCCGCCGGGCACGCCTCCATGTGTCACCCCCTCTTCTGGACACACAGAAACATCCCAGATCAGGGCCACCGACGTGGCCTCTCTCCATTCACCCCGCCAGTCCTGAGGCCACAGAGATTTTGGGCACAAGACAGTCCCAGGTGACAAAAAGCAGCCAGAGTCACGTTTCCTCCGCCCTCCACCCTCCGCCCTCAGCGTGAGGCTCACTGGACAATTGAAAGCAACTCCTCCAATGAGAGGCACCTTCCCGGCCTCGCTGCAGGAAAGGAGGCGTTTCCAGAGAAGCGCAAGGCTGACCCTTCACTGGCTGGCTCTGATCACGGCTCCAGAGAGGCGGCCACCCCACACTTCCTCAGCTTGGGGACAGGACAGAACCTGCCCCTGGGTCCCCTCTGTCACCCCTCCTCCCTTTCTCTCCTTCACCTGCCCCAGCTTCTCACCTCCCAGAGCCCACCCTCCTCTCAGGGAGAGTTAGTTACCCTGGTGGGGCGCGTGTGTGTGTGTGTGTGTGTGTGTGCGTGTGTGCGCATGTGTGCGCACGTGTGTGTGTTGCCTCCTCAACAAGACAAGAGTAGGGACTGTGCCATCTACAGTCATACAGCAGCCCCCCAATAGTGGGTTTTTGGGGGGTTTATTATTATTATTTTTGTTGTTGGAGTATAGTTGATTTACAATGTTATGTTAGTTTCAGGTGTACAGCAAAGTGAATCAGTTATACATATACATGTATCTACTCTTTTTTAGATTCTTTTCCCAATTAGGCCATTACACCAACAGTGTTTCATTCATCCCTATGGAAATAAAAACCAAATCAGAAAAACATTACGTGTTAAATCCCGTGTGTGTCTGTATATAAAATCTCCTCTCCCAATCCCGTGTGCTTTGGGAAAAATAGTATTTACTTGTGTCTTCCTTATCTGTATTTTACTCTCTTTTATTGTGTTTTACTTTCCATTTCCCAAGGCCTGTTAAGTGGAGTACCATGAAAATTCAGTTCAGTAGAAACGCTGGAACATTCGGAGCTGAACAAAGTTAAACAGGACTTTGCGGCATCTTAACACAGTAAAGGGCATGGCAATCATCCACAAGAAATGTAGAATTCAGGGTTTTCCAAATCTGCTTAACCTCAAAACCCCGTCTTTGGAGGAATATTTCAAGGAACTGGCATCCCTTTGGTCAATGCTCTTCAGTAGACATCAGCGCCTCTCGTGAATGAGGTACAGCACCCAGCAAGGATCGTGCACAGGCCAATGCTCATTAAAGACCAACGCCTCTGCCTTCCTTCAAGCCAGAAGAATAGAAACGCCTCGTCTTCCAGAACTTTTGACAATTACAGGAGGAAGAAGCCCTTTGGCAGATGAGGGATTTGCTCCGGTCTTTGTGTTTCAGCCTGGGATAATGAGGGACTATCCAAAGCTATTCTTTCCACCAGAGGCCCTCATAAAAAGCCAGAGCCCCCAGTTGTTCATCACCAGCAGTACCAGCATCAGGGCAACAAAAGCATTGCAAAGCCTAGAAAAGTCCAGATCTGGTAGTGAGCTGTGATGACTCTTTTAATTACAACTCTTACCCTCCTGCTGGCTGCCTTCTTGGACTTGGTCTAACTTCTTTTGAGCCCCCTCGTTAATCAACTCTCACCTCCTGGCACCCCAGAGGCTCTCTTTGGTGGTCCATGTGACAAGGTTCTGGGACTTGTGTCCTTCTTCTGGATGCTTCGAACTGCCCTACAGCCTGGACATAGATCCATGAGCCAATTTTGTTTTCTTCAAATCCGGGGGAAGAGAGGAGTGGTCTGCTAGCTTCCTGGGAATGTTGGCGATGTCGGAGAGTTGGGGTAGGGAGGGAGGGGGGAACTGTCGGGGCCAAGCCAAGGGACGGGATCAGGGCATTTGGAGAAGCCAGACCAGTTCCCACAGGGCACCGACTTGGAAGCTTTGTAAACAGAGCTCACTTGGCAAAGGATCTGTGTGGCCACTGCCATCCACGACACCATCGCTGCTGGCAGAGTGTTTACTCCCATCACTTCCTCCTCATTTCCCCCCTGACACTGTCCCTACAAAGAAGGATGGGAATTGGGTGAGAATCAGGCAGACGATATCCTCTGGACCACCGTCAGGGTTTCTAAGAATCACACCAAGCCGCTGCCGGCCAACTCATGTTTCTTCCTCTTCCCCTCCATGGGCGTGAGTACCCAGTGAGGCAGCGAGGAAGCACAGCTCAGGAGCCGCCCACGCTCTGTGAGACGGTGTGGCCGCTTTGCAGCTTGGAGCCTCAGTGTGTCCATCTGGGACGTGAGCACAGTGGTTCCCTCCTGGCTTGTCACTCAGGGGCCTCTGAGATGCACGATGGGGAGAGGGGGCTGAGAGAACTAAAGACCAGCCTCCCCTCCATTTCCCCGAAGCTTTCCATTCCTGCCTCTCTCCCCCATGAAGATCAAATCCAGACTCCCTCTCAGCCAACACATCAGGCCACAGGAGACCAAAGGTCCCACCTCGTTAGATTCCAATCACAGAATTACATGGTGAGAGTCCCCTGAGCTGCCTTACCTGGGACTACAACTCATATCATAGAAAAGACAGCCCCCGCCCCCTTCCCACTTACCCGCTCTGACTACGCCTGTCTCGTCTCCTCTGCCAAGCTCTTTCCTGGGAAGCTATCAGGGCTGTGGTTGAGCACGTGTGACTTTAACCCTGACAAGACGGAACCCAAGGCGACCCTACCTCCATCTCCCTAACTGGTCCGTATGGAGGGAGAAGGCAGGACCACAGGGAAGAGAGAACAGAATGGGTTCATTTCTGCCCCTTCCCCACTCCCCCAAGCCAGCCTCCAGATCAGTGCTTCCAGTTACAGACGCTCTGAAGCTGGTTCCCAGAATATAAGTCAAATGGAAGACGCCCAAGTAGAGAAGGTGCCTTTCCCCAGACAGAGGAGCCCTCCAGGGCACCCACGAAGAGCTCAGGATAAGCCCTTCCCGTTGCTGTGCTGCATCTCCTTTACCCTCCTGATGGTAACTCACAAAGCCTTCATCAGCCCCGTCTCAGACTGCAGGATTCTGTAGAAGGAGTCCCAGCCCTGCACACACCCTCTCCGTCTGCAGGGACCTGACGGTGGTCATTGTTCTCGGCCTCGTACTTCCCTTCCCTGAAGTCCCAGCAAAACCGCCCGAGCTCAGAGCCTTGGGGTGACACAGGGAAGACACCAGGAGAACCCCAAGCTGTAATGTGGGAGGGTGAGGACCCACTAACCAAGACGTGAGAGAAGTGGGGGGGGGCACAGGAAAGGGAAGGAAAGGAGAAAAGACAGGAGGGGGTAGGAGAGAAGGGAAGGGAAGGGAAAAGATAGGAAAGGAAAGGAAAGGAAAAAGAAAAAAAAAGAAAAAGAGAAAGGGAGGAACATTTCACCACAAAACCTTTAAAAATGAACTCTCTTCCCCAACAGAGGGATGCAGTGGGGAGGAAGGCCACAAAAGGGAGCACAGACAAGTAAATATAAATACGGTTATTTTAGGGCTTGGTGGGGAATGGACGCTGGTGGTCTCCAGCTTCTTCCTGGTGGGTCGGCGCTCATCCCAGGGAGGAACCCTGGGCCATGCCAGCCCTGGCCTTGCGGCCCGACGGGGTGGCCGGCGTGGAACCGCAGGGCGGCCCCAGGGGCGGAGGCTCAGCCGCACCTCAGAAAAGCCAGGGTGTAGGTGTAAGCAGCATATCTGGCCGAGGAAGGGCTACTTCTCAAAGCCCCCATTCATGGACCCTACGCGCAGGAGCGGCAAACAGGAAAAAAAATTGTTTCCCAGTCGGCCTCGCAAGGTGGGTTCCTGTTTATTAATCAAAGACCACATCAAGAATGCAGGGTTACAAATGTTCCTTCTCAGGAGCACAGAAGCTAGTGGCTGGATGTAAAAAAACTAAAAATCCCAAATGGTGGACAAAAAGCTGCCGCTAGGGGGGCGGGGGCGGCGGGGCCCCCCCGTGTTAGTTTCCGAAGGAAAATTCTACAAAAGGATGGGGGGCCCAGCAGCGGGCGTCCGTTGCTGAGGGCAATGTGCTCTCCATGGGGCTGGAAACAGGCCTCCTGTTGCCGGAAGCTCTTGGGTGGTGGGGTTAGTGGCTGCCCTGCACCCCCTTTCTTCCTGCTAGCCCCCTCTTCTTCCTTCTGAGCCGGTAGCAGTGAGAAACGCCCAAGGGGATTTTTTTAAAGATAATTAGCAATTAGTTCCCTGTGGAAATGGGGGAAAATCGAAAGGAGGCCCTTGGAGAAGGTTCAGAGAAATTCATTCACCAGGCAAGGCTGGGCCAGACCAAGAGGGTTCCCCCCCGCCGCCCCCGAGGGTCCCCATCCCGCCCATCGGAGACCAGGCTGCACTTCCCACCTACAGCAGGGACCGTGGAAAAGGAATTAAAGAAGCAAACTGCAGATAAGACGGAGGCTCCCGCTCTCCTTTGAAGCTTAATTAAAGCAAACTGATCAGCCTTACACTGGGCATGCTGCAGACTTCCCAAATGGCAGCGATAATCGCTAACAGGGAGCGATGTTATTCCAGAATCGGGGATGCACAGGAAGCTCGTTCAGGCTTCCAGTGCGGGTAGAGAAAAATCTGAACTGTGATAATTAAATACAAATCGCGCCTCGGGGCAAACAAACGAACAAAATCCTTGCTCTCTCCAGATAAGGGGGAAAGGCAGCAGCAGAAGAAATGGATTCAGGGCCATCTACATTTAATTTCATTCTCTGGCAGATCTAAACTGATTTCGGGGTGAGGGGGATCAAACAGACCTGTCAGCAGATCACAAAGCCGTCTCGAATACGTGCAGGGTATACCCCATCCAGCACCCAGACCACCGGTACGTTTTATGATTTCTTGACAATACAAATATTTGGCAGTGTTGAAATCGCCCCAATCAAATCAACCTGGGGCTTCATCTGCAGTTCTGAGGTGCTCTCCAAGAGCTGGCTGGAGCCCAGCCCCAAATAACCACGGCTCATCTTATTCTAATATTGCAGGAAACTATGTCCTCCTTCCCATGTCTGCTCCCCACCCTCTGCGGGGGAAGGGAAGGTCTCCACTTGCTGTGTGTGGTTGTTGCCTTTGCTGTTGACTTGGCCGCTCTTGTTTTCCACACACAGGGCAGCCTAGTGGCCTGAGTCAGGAGACCAAGACTCAGACCTTCCCCTCTAGCCCTTCAGCTGCAGGCCCTTCACCCTCCTGCCTGCAGAAGGAGGCCAAGGCCAAGTTCAGGCTGGGAAGCCAGAGGGGAGAGCAGGCGTTTCTGAGACAGGGCCGAAGTCAAGGCTCAGAAGGGCCCACCTGAAGAGGGGCCGTGTAGGATGAGCAGGGAAGGGAAACGAAGCAGGAGCTGCTGCAGCTGTGATGCCTCAAGGTGCCCAGGGAACACCAGGCAGGAAGGTGCTATCATCCATGTGGCTGCTGGTGGCTTCTTCCACAGAATAAGATTTCACCTGTGTTAAGACACTGACACATCTGCCTCATCTTTCTCTTTGAAACTAGAAGTTCTTGGAGCATACAATGTGCGTTTCACTCAATGCCATTTTGGTCCTACTTAGAGAAGGTGGTATAATTTTCCCTCTTCACAGGTGAGAAAACAGGTACAGAGAGGTACAGAATCAGGAGGAATCCAGGCAGGCTTACTGGCCTATAAGGAGGGGCCCTGAAGATCTTTCAGGAAGCCTGGAGAAATCCGTACTTGCTTGCTAAGCACCTGTCTCCAAAAGCCTCAATGTCAGGGGTTACCCGTGAACCTAACCCATGAACTTGATGTATAACTTGCTCCATACGCCCATAAGCTTCAATGCCTCACCAACATGTGGAGAGGATGAGGTCCTGGACAGCAGCTAAAGGACCATGCATTCCATCCTTACCCCGCTGAGCCAGGCCTATGAACAGAACAATTTCTATCAGACCCCAGCCCTAAGTGCCCCTGGATCCCAGAGAGTGGACACATGAAAATCAGCCCTGTTCCTCATCACATAGAGACATTCCCCACCCCCCCCAGAAAAAAAGTCTCAGACAAGCCCCATGGCAAAGCCAACAAAATTCAGTGTTTCTCCCCAGGCCACACCATGCTACAAAGTGACTACCAACCCCCTTCTTTTAGTGATTGCTTTGTTTCCTTCCTCCTGCCTGGGAGATTGGTGAGATACTAAGTTACTAAACGGGCCCCACTTTGTGTTTGTGTGCCTGCAGTCCAGCGTAGACCTCGATTCCCTGGTCTCTCCCTGACATCATTCAGTCTGAGCCCAGAGCTTACAGTAAGCCCCTCCCCAGGCCTTCCTCCTGAGAAGCCTGTGGCTCTTTGGGGCATGTTCCCCTCGCTGCAGCAAGTTAGTGAACCTGGCTTTATGTGGTGACTTGCATTCTTGGTGGTTCTTATCTGTTGGAAAGAGCAATGTGGGGGGTGGGGGGGGGGGGAGTAACTGAGGCTAAGCCTTGGGTCTGACCACAGCCTCTGCAAACCCAGCTTCCACTAGGTTGATACTGATACTCTGCTGAGATATCACCTCATTATCAACACCTAGTTTTCCACAGGGAGGTCACAGGCCCCAACCGTGGGGTCAATGGCTCTGTATCTTCTTCCTATTTCTCCTGGAGGCCACTTCTCCAGTTTGGGTCCAGGGTTCTGAGAGGCAAAAAGAGCAGAGGTATACCCTCTGAGCTCTGAAATGTACGTGTTGACTTTGTCTTATTGTTGCTATATTTTTTAATTGAAATATAGTTGATTTACAATGTTGTGTTAATTTCTGCTGTACAGCAAAGTGACCCAGTTATACATATATATTCTTTTTCATATTCTTTTCCGTTATGGTTTATCACAGGATATTGAATATAGTTCCCTGTGCTATACAGTAGGACCTTGTTATTTATCTTATTGTTGCTATTTTTAATTTTTACATTGAAAATAGTCTTTTTTTTCTGATTCAAATATAATAAACAGTGCCAAAAATTCAAACTCTAGAAAAACATAAGAAACTAAAACTAACCTGAAATCCACTAGTCTGTTAATCACCACTAACATTTTGGTAATCCATCTCTTGATATCTCTGTCCATGAACATACGTACGCTTTCTATATAAGTGGGAGGTAATACGTACTGGTGTTCTTATATGGTGCACACCTTTTTCTCTTTTATGGTCTTTTTTCTTATCTCCCACCTCCCCATCTTCAACACTTCCCCTGCAGGGCACCAATGCTGCCTAATGTGCCCTCCTCCCACCCTGATCTGCCTGCTGCTTTCTCCACACGGCAGTGGAGCATGATAAAAGCCCTGCTCCCGGGAAAGGTCTAGATTTTGACAATGGACCCTGGACAAAGAGACAAAGACAGAGATCCACACTTGCAATTAAGGAATCTCTGATAAGAAGTCAGAAGACCTCTAACCCGTAGATGCTGAATATGGTGCTATCATTTTAAAGACTGTTGCTAGGCCATAACCGAGTTCTGCTCAAAATATACCGACTGGCAGGACAAACAGAGCAGCCCCAGATGTCCTCCTCTTCCTCCCAAAACAAAGTTGGATAGGGTGGGGCGGGAGAGGGCATCCTATGTGGGTTTCAACACACCCTGTAGCCCCTTTAGATGGTACTTCCAGTCCGTTCTCTGTGTGTGGCAGGGATCTGGCCAGGATGGTACCAAACCAGGGTGTTACTAGCCTCCTTGGGGGCTCCACGCCCCACACACGTCTCCCTACAGTTGAAAAGAACTCCTCAACCCTACCAAACAGAATTCCCCTCTGCTCCCACAGAGCAGCTTCTTGCTTTCTCTCATTTCTAATTATTTAAGATCGTTCACCGTCTTGTATAACATCCTCAAGACATCAGCCATGCTCAATGGCCACTTCCTAATGCGCTGCTTTCCACAGCATGTGGTAAAGATGGATGTCATTTTAATCAACTCTATTTTTTGAAAATGCAGATGTACACTAAAGATGAATTTGATGGTGGTTATTTGTTTAAGAATCAATTTATTGCATAAGACAGGGATATCCTAATTGGGGCTACAAAAATACATGATTTGCACCCAACATTTCAGGAGCATATTTGTTGCATTAAAGAGAGATGGGGGCGGGGGCGGGAGCGCATCTGGGTCCCTGTCTGTATGTGTGTGTTTCTGCATCCATAAGCTTGGGCCTCTGGTCTCTGGCCTTTTAAATCAGGACCAGGTTGCCTGCCACATACCTCTCTTCTGCCTGTCACTCACCAGAAGCGGCCCCTTACAGGCTGGAAATCTGCTGTGCAAACAGGTGCGGCAGAGTTCATCCAAAAGAGTTCAACGGAAAAAAAAAAAAACCCAAAACAAAATCTTTCCACTCAGAGCAGGCAAGCTTTACTTTTTTCAAGTAAGTGTTACTTAACAGAAGGCCTTGTAAAGCTCATAAAACCCTGGAACATCTGGTAAACGGTGTCAATTTTACACATTCTCCAACACAGGGTACATGACTCTTGTTTCCACTGGCGTAACTCAAGGATACTGGTGCGTCTCCGGGCATCCTGCCCATCCTGATTTTCATGGGATGGTCTCAAGCCAACAGGTCATCTCTCCTTCCACCAGCCCAGCAACAGACAACAGAAAACCTCAGAACCCAGATCCAAGAGGCAAGGGAGATGGTGGGGGAGTGGAATCAGCCAAGGACATCACTCCTGCTGTGACAGGCGTACACGGCACACTGGGAGATGGGGGAGGGGGCACAGACCAGGGTGCTGCATGTGAGGGGCAGGATGACTTCTCTGGGTGGCTTTAAAATACCATGAGAATCTGCGGTTTTAATATTTAGTCATTTATCCCAGTCGTTAAACATACCACCTTTGGCCTGAGTTGGATGCCAGGGGTTGAGGGTTACTCAAAAACATTTAAAATCAATATTTCCAAAGTTGTCTGGAAATGAGGTCACAGTCCCATCAGCAGATGCTATTTGCTATACATGTTTTTATATTCTGGCAAGTGAGAACCCCAATGGCTCCACTGTGAGATTCTGACTTTGCTATCAGAAGAAGGCTTCTTGCTTCCCTGCTGGACTGTTCTTCCCACTGTGTGACTTTCAACCCTAGGGACGGCCGTAAGAAAACGTCAGAGAGACCATCTAAATTTTGAGTCCCCAAGCAAACATCTCAGAAATCAAAACCTCACCCTTTTGCAAACCCTCACACTCTTGCATGTCCCTTCGGGATGTATTTAGCTCTCAGGATTGTCCCAAAACCCAGGCATCAGGCAGTGCGTGCACCCAGGAATGAGCCGAGGACACCTGGCTGTAGGAGAACTGACTGTGTGTTCTTGGGCAAGTCCCCCACTTAAGCCTCAATGTCCTCATCTGAGAGATTGCTCTGTGTTTCTCACAGGCTTGATGGGAGACTCAAACAACTTAATACACATGAATGTGGTCTGTAAGACATTCCACAAGGGTTACTTACAGTTATACCTGCGTAATTGCTGACCATTTTGTCTTTTCTATAGTCTTCCCTAAGAAACCCAGTTCTGGCTAATGAATTAACAGAAAGTCTGCTGAAAGATTTCTGGGAAAGAATTTTTGCTGCTGATGAAATACTGAGGTTAGAGAAGAGAGCTCTCTGGTATACCCTCTTCCCTGTGCTTCCTGACTTTGAAAGCAGAGCTGCAGCAGCCATTCTGTCATCATGAGACTAGTGGAGCTGCAGCAGCCATTCTGTCATCATGAGACTAGTGGAGCTGCAGCAGCCATTCTGTCATCATGAGATCACAAGCCCAAGAGTAAAAAGTCCATATGTTGAAGAGGGGAGGGAGGAGGCATAGAAAGGGCTTGGATCCTTGAAGACATCACCAAACCAGTGCCAATAAATGCCTGCTTTTGGACTTCTTGTTATGTGAAAAGAAATAAACTCTACTTATATAAGTCACTGTCAGTTTTCTGTTCCTTTCTGTTCCTTGCATCAGTCCCTCTGTTAGCCACTTTCATATGACCTTGTATTTTCCTCTGTAGAACTGATCATCACAGTTATAATCACTTAATATATTATTCAATCCTTAGTGTAATTATCTGCTCAATGTCTCTATTCCCATCTAGACTTTAAGTTCTGTGAAGGCAGGAACCACCTCTGTCTGGTTCACTGCTGAATCCTCAGATCCTCGCTCACTGTCCAACACATAGTAGTTGCTCAGTAAATATTGGTTGGTTAAGTGAACAGCTCTGGTTCTAAATGGACGCTGGTCACTTTGCTTCTTACTCCCCGTAGTGTTTAGGTTCTGGGGACGTGGAGAGGCCACTCCACCGTTTTACTTCCAACACTAACTTGAGTCAGAGTTTTATGCCAGTCAAGCCATCTCCCTTGTGGAAGATAACACCCAACACCGAGCCCTTAGAGGACCCTCAGTAAATACTTGTTGAACAGAATTTGCAGCCTCCCAGAGTGGTTTTCAATAAACAAATGCATTCTGCTTTCTAAAGTTGATTTGAATCCTTTCTTCAGAAGTCTGAGCCTCAACCCCAGCTTTGAGAGCAGGAAAACACAGGAAAATAAGTAATACCCGCCCATACAGTTTCTGGATTTTGCTTCAAGAACAAGGAAGAATATTTTCTCGGTGAAAAATCTTCCTTTTCTTGCAGCTCCCTGGGCTGTGTTACCACTTCTAGCCTCAGCTGGAACTAGCAACCCAAAAGCAGCCCCAGAAAAGAGAAGGAAAAAGAATTAAATCACACCACCCACAAGGGATCAGGAGTTTACAATATAGTTTCCCCGTGGTTGGCTGCGAACACCGTCTGGAGGGTGGTCTCTCCCTCCATCGCTGGTCCCCGCGTCCTCCCTGCGCGCCAGGGGTATATATTACCTTTCCCTCTGTTAAATGCCAACACGCAAACTCCTGGAAATGGTCCATCAGCAATTCCAAGACAGGATCCCCCACATAAGGCAGGAGGATCCTGAGTTCCAGCTTCCTGTCTCCATTCATAATGTACCTTCCAAACGGAGAGAGAGACTGGGTCCTGAGGGGCCATAAAGCATAACAGTCAAGAACCAGGATTCCAGACCTGGGAATTCTGCCACTTCCTGGTTATATAATCCTGGCGTTTTATCCAATCTCCATAAAACTCACTCTCTGCATTGCTCAAATTGGGAAATAAATGAGATAACCCATGTAAAAGTGCAAGCTTGCCACAGAGCAAGCCTCGAAAAAACTTCAGATATTTTTATCCAGGCTCAACCAGACCCACACTTACCTATTAAACCATGCTTCGGGAGTTGTTAAATGGCCTTCAAGATTTTTCTTCCCGATTGGCCAGTTCCCCCAGCCCTCTCTGGTCCTGCCTATGTTGCCTCTGAGAGCACCCGCCTCTCCTAGCCTCACTCTCTAAACGGGCTACTCCAGCTTGAGAGATGCCTTTTACAGCCTTTGTGGAGCCTGGAAATGGCTATCTCGGTGAATACCTTAGTCACCCTGAATTTTGCTCTCCAGTTCTCTGCCAGGCAAGTTATCTCCCCTCAGCTTGTTTGCATCCTCTGAACATCAGGGGTAATAATTGCTCACTCGCAGGATTGGTATAAGGTAGAAAAATTAAATAATATTTGCAAAGTGCCAGGCACATACTGGGCACTTAAATTGTACTTAATATTGCTAGTATTAATACGAATATCATCATGATCAATATTATTATTCAAGCTAATAATTCAACAATATGATTCAATAATAATATTGATATCATTGACATAATATTGATATCATTCATAACAATATTGATATTCAATGCTAGTATTAATATTCAATCATATTATATGTTCATTATTATTATTCATATCATTATCATTATTAATATTGTTATTCAGGATTCAAGTTAGCATACGCCTGAGTTAACCAAAACGAACAAACAGACACACAAACGAACCAGAAGTAAGGGCCAAAAAAAATTTTTTTTTTCCTAAAGCCGAGATGCAACTTGGCAGTCGGCTGGGGTCTGGAAAGGGAGCGGGCCAGCCACCCAGCGTGCTGCTGCCTCCTGGGAAGATACTGCTTTAAAACCGAAGCCCCGTGGGCAGGGTCCAAAGATGCCTGGCCCATAATGGTACCACCACACAAACAAAGAAGAATGTGTGCTTGCAGATACCTGTACAGACTTGGATGAAATAAAGTCCCCAGATGGACCCCACCAAGCTTATATTTTAGAAGGATTTCTTTCTCTCTCTATCCCTCCACGTGTGTGTCTGTCTCTGTCTGGCAATATTCTGGACTCCTGAAAATAGAGGTTTATTATGGAAATGCTGACAGACCCTTAAATAGAGCACTGTATTTGCAACACTGTAATTATGCCTCCATTGAAAAGCTCCAAAGAAAACATGATTTCCTTGAGCAAATAAATCACGCATGGCTCTAAAGGCCCAGATTTAAATCATTTGAACCATAAAGAACAGTCGTCTTCCATATATAAAGAGAATATAAATAATAATGACTGAAAAAAAAAAAAAAAAAACAACTAGGCCTATACCAGGGAAACGTAGACAAACTTTTACGGTCTTCATAAAATTGGACCCACGTCTCACTACCATCCGACTGCATAAGTAGGCACCAGATTAGCCTTAGGACAGTGCTGATTTGATTGGCCTAGAAACTGCCCCTGAATAAATAAGAGATCCATATCTTCTCCCATGCACACCTGGCACAGGACTCCCATTTCTCTCTGTCTCCCTCCCTCTCTCCCCCTCTCTTATCCTGACCACACCCTACCTCTCCACCCCCCCCACCCCCCCCCACCCCCCTCCCTCCCCGTCCCACCACTAACATTTGCTCTGAGACATTCCTCAGCGATATGATCTAAGGTTAGACCCTGCAATTAACAGCCTCAAGGCGATGCAGTAGCTCAGATGTGTCCGGTCACTACAGACAGGCTCTCACTCCCCGTGGAAAATGACTTGTGCATTTCTCTGTGCTCTCAACACACATCTCATTGAAGACATGAGGCCACCGATCCTTGAGACCAGCACCTTGACAAGCAGCGTGTGTTTGACATGTAACCTGTGTCTGCAGCCTGGGCAAAATTCGCTCCAGATTTCACAGTCACCATAGCAAGCACTGAAAAAGGGGCCCTTCTGTGACTCTGCAGCAGCTCCCAGCAGTAATCAGAGAAGCCCAACACGGTACTGGAGGACAGGCTTTTTTTTTCTTTTCCAGCCAGATTGTGGTTTGCTTATTTTCAAACAGTTATTGATACTTCCAAATGGCAGTCACTAAATGACAGGTTTCATTTAGATGATTATCAAAAATGAAACTCGTAAAGTTTGAGGCTATAATTCCTTTTCTTAATAGCAAAAGAAAACCTGCGTTATAACTATATAGACCTCATGTGCTTATCCATACTTATTTATGCCTACAAAAACCGAAAGTGTTCTATGGCTTAGTTTTTTTCAACAACATAACTATATCCAGATATTTTTCAGATGTAATTTTCATATTTGGGGGTGAATTCACTCCTACGAGGCCTTTCAAATTACAAATGAGAGATTCAGTTATGTTCCTTCTGATTTTCTTATCAAGTTTGTTTTATTATATTCTGATCCTTTGAAAACTGGGTAACAGAGAGTAGCCTAAAGCTACATACAACCCCTATAAACTCAGGGCCCCTGTGACCCCCGGCTTGGTACAGGGCTATATTAAAAGCAATTCAATAGAAAACAAATATACTTGAAAGCAATTTAAATCACTTTTGCTTCTTTTTAGAAAAACTAAATTGGGGATGGTGGGGGGAGACACATGTTTAATATAATAAAACAACTTTAAAACCCTTGTATGGACTAAATTGTGTTCCCCCTAAAAATCATATGTTGACGCCCTAACCCCCAATGTGACTGTATTTGGGGATGGGGCTTTTAAAGAGGTAATTAAGGTTAAATGAGGTAATAAGGGTGGGCTCTAATCCGATATGACTGGTGTCCTCATAAGAAGAGGAAGAGACACCAGGGATGCACGCACACAAAGAAAAGGCCGTGTGAGGACACAGCAAGGAGACGGCCACATGCAAGCCAAGGAGAGAGGCCTCAAGAGAAACCAACCCTGCCAACACCTTGATCTTGGATGTCCAGCCTCCAGAGTTATGAGAAAGTAAATTTTGTTATGGCAACCATGGCAAACAAATACAAGGCTCTTTAGATGTCTTTCATGCTTATTCTCTCTCATACCTGTCATTGCTTCCCCCACAAAAAAAAAATCCACTTCCTCTCTCTCTATGGCCCTCAAACTCTCCCAAATGCCCATTTCACACCTGCTTTCACTTCTCCCTTCCTGCTCCCCTCTGGGGCTCAGCTCTCTATTATCAACTAGGTCACCCCGGCCGTCTTAGCCTTAACCCATCTTATCCTGTCCAGTATCAAAGATCCCAGAAAATTAAAAGCCTTCCTCCGAGAGATGGATGGGGAGAGAGGCTATGAATATTATCACAAACTGCTGTCCTTGTTACAGACTTTAAGATGATAACGTAGGAGCAACTAGGACAAGAAAGAAAGGGATGAAGGTAGAAAGGACAGAAGTACGAACAGTGCAGCAGCACTACCTACACGATGTCAAACGTTCAGTAGAAAAGACCAATTCTTTCTCACCATTAAAAAAAGAAGAATCCAAACGTTTGACTAATATGTTTGCCATCCTGACAAACTGGACTGGAAGCTTTGACATCCTAGCCACCTAGGTATGAAGGTAGCCTGCTTGAAAAGGGTGTGTTCAAGTCTTATCACCAGGCTGGCTCTCTCCAGGCGGAGGCGGAAATGAAGCCAGCCTCATCTAGCCACCCCTAACAGAAGAAAAACGCGGGAGAAAGAAGGGAGCCGTAAATGCTCAATGGAATAAGGACCATTTAAAAAGCACCAACAGAAAGTCTGATTTTTGTTTTGGGATGGGCTTGTTTACAATTGACAACCAAAATATTCAGAAATGTCGCGGGGAGAAAAGGTCACCACCAACTCTGACAAATTCTACTGTTAGCAGAGTGCCTGTAAATCTGGATTCAGGCATCTGGGTGCAATTAGGACAGCATTTCCGACACACCCTTCACCTTTAAAGCCCTTTCGCCAGCATTAACTAATGAATCCTCCCAACACCCTGGGAGGGGAGGTGTGATTATTTCTGTCTTGGAGAGAGAGGTAAGGTGGCCCAAAGAGGGCTCTACCTTCCCGAGGCCTGAGAGAGAGGTGACACCTCTGTTGTAGGAGCCACCCAGAGAGGAGGCCACCAGCTTACAGCTGCTGGTCCCCAAGGACAGACACAGTTCCTCTCTCTCGGGGTGAGGAAAGCTCATTTCTGCACCCACATGGGGACCCCTCCTCCAACCATTAGTTTTCAGAGTCTTCTTGCAACACGTGCCAGCTTTGTCTAGTGTCAACTCAGCTAAGCTGTGACTGGGATTCCCAGAATTCCCTTCCCTCTATGGTTCCAGATTAGGGTTGGCCACCAAAGAAGTTGGAGTGGGATTCGGGGGGTGGAAGGCAAGCAGCCTCCATCGCGTGGGGAAAGTGGTATAGAGCACCAAGCACCTTGGTGGCCTGCACCTGTTGTCATTGGTCCGCTAGCCCACTCTGTTGGAGGAGAGCCTGCAAGATCACCTCCTTCAGCCTCTCTGGGTCCTGGGCCAGACATGCATGCAGTTCCACGGAGAGACGGGCACCTGCTTCTGTAGAGTATCCGTATGGTTAAGGTTAGAGGTGACGAGTGATGCACACGGGTCCCAGGATGTCTTCATGGGCTTCTTGAAGGTGCGTTCCAGTTTGTCCTTGGCTCTCCCCCGCTTCAAATCCAAGCTTTTCTTCCCAACTGTCGACACGGACCTGCAGTGACTTCAGGCCACCATCAGACGGAGGCAACAGCCTTCCATAGATTTCTTCACCAGTGGCAGATGGGTAAGCTATAATCCTTACAGAAAATCTCTTATTGACCACATCGCTCATAGTGGTTTGGCTTCCTTGATCAAACCCTAACTGACACAGAGCATTTGACTAATTATGCGATCATAGAACCTCCAGACAAAGTGGGGGCCCCCACCAGGAATCTCATCCCCAGGGAGCCTACAAGGCATGTACGATGTGCTACACAGGCTGGATGGACTTCCCAGTTTCCTCCATTTCTCTCTCGTAGGTAGTCTGCTTGGCCTCCTCCCCTGTGAACCAGGATCAGAAGACCTGTGAATCGGAATTCTAACCCAAAGGCACATTCCCACTGCTCTCTTCTCCCTCATACTCCCTCCCAACACAGTGACCCCAGCCTGTACTCTTACAGGTCAAGTGTTTATTTAATGAGGTGCTGCCTAAAAGATACTCCACCCACATACATTTCCAGTGTCAAGGGTGAAGCTAATTTGGGGTGCAGTGGATTCACTAAGCAGTTTACATATTTTCCAAGAAAGGCCAAATCGGGAAGAAAGAGAGAAAAGGTTCAGTACAATCCTCCCAAGGGGCCACCATTTATCTAAGATGAGTGCGGCCACATTGCCTCAAATCCACACCGTAAGGAGCACTGGGGGCGTCTATGGATGAATGCTGGTCACTTGCCTATTTGCCCTCAGATCCAGTCCCCACCATTTCCTTGTTCTCTGTATTCAAAGCGGGAGACCCCAGGAAGCTACCAAGGCTACCTCATCCACTGCCACCTGCTTGGTTTGGCCAAAGGGAAGCACAGGCAAGAGATTGGAGGGTGGATTGGAAAGAGAAGCCAGGTGTTCACTTTCACCCCATCCTGTACTTTGGGCTGAGTCTTCCCCATTCAGCACAACTGTTGAACTTCCCATGGAACCAGATTCCAACAGATAGCCCAGGCTCTTGAGCTCAGGTAATGCCTCTACTCCTCCAGCCCTAGAAAGGCAGAGTAAGCTGTAATTGCTAATATTGGGGTTGCCTTACCTTCCAAGCTTGCTCTTGCAATTCTTCTAAAAATTCTTTGTAACTAATTTCCCATATTAAATTTCTTCTATGATATTACTCTGCATGAGTTTTGTTTTTTCTTGAGAGACCCAGGCTGATGCATTTGCTTTCAACCCTGAGGAATAGAATTTGCCAAAGCTGACTTCCTTCCAAGATTTCTAAGCTCCCTGGATGAGTATCATTTTGTAAAATTATTGTAGATAACAACACACAAAGTGTTGCAAAAGAGGAAAACTGAATGATAACTCTGCACCCAGCCTTTCTGGGTGGGGGTGTGCAGAGTTGACTCAAGTCTCCCATCTAACCCAACGAGAGCAGATATGTACTAGAGGAGTTTCTCAAGGGATGGCAATGGGTTTCTACTCATGGTAAGTAATGGGTTTCCACACTGTCTTACCTGAAGTTCACAGCTTTCATATAATCACCAGCATATGACCTGCTAGGCCCTGGAGAGTTGTGATAGACAACAATGCTACTGACCTCAAGAAACGTCCAGTCATGTAGTCAAGCATGATCATGTGTGTGCTGATTCTAGGATCAGCCCTTACCAGTAAAACAAAGGGAAGTCAACTGGCCCCGCTAGAAGGAGTCTGTGGTTGTGGCTTAGAATGATCTGCTCCAATCAAGCCAACCAGATCAGTTCATTGTAGACTAAAACCTTTGAAGTCACTTGGGTAAGGCTGCTCATAAACATAAAGCTGGACTCTTCAAGTTCAGCCTCACAGCAATGCCCATCGCTAAGGTCATTCAGATAGAAAGGACAGCGACATGCACCCCCAGGGAGGAAACCATATTCTTCCTCTCAAAGTTCAGAGCCCAGTCTCTTCCAGGATTGGACATTCCGGCCCCTCCTTTCACTGCCCTGTGTGCTCTGATCATGCATCAGTCTAATCAACTAAACCTTCAAGGCTTGCCTTGTCTTACATGTTCAAACGAGCTTATCTTCCCTCTTTCTCCTTCCCTAAGCCAGATACTGACCCCGCCACTCTTCAAGTCCCTTAGGATCATGCCTCCATCTCTTCCTTCTCAATCAGCTCTGTGTCTTTCCTCAGCACCTGGTAGGCTCTGACACACTGAAGTCCTTTAATGAGTCTTTGCTTTTTGAATGAATGATTGCATGGGTGCACGGATGATCAGTTTGGAGTGGGAAGCAACCACGGATGGATTCCCTAGGAACTGTCTGCAAGCACTGGTCTAGAAATCCTGCTTTAAATATGGTAACACATCCACCCTTGATCACCATTAGAGCTGAACGGCAGAAATGAGACTTACAAGGAGGAATGCGGAGTAACGCTGAAACTCCATCCCTGGGCACAGATCAGGACCAGGGTGTGCAGAGGTGACCAGACCTGCAAAACTGTGACCAGACCTGCAAAACTAGTTTCGTCCTAAAATTCAGCCAATTCTAGAAAATCAAGATGTCTAAGGAAAGGTCTGAAGCATTCATTTCGCAGAGTCCCCCCATGAAGCTGGTTCGGTGTGGATCCAATATTTTAAAATCTTCCACTGGCAGTTCCAGTTGTAGAAAATACAGATCACAACAGACTACAGGCAGATAGATGGCTCCTCCGTTTTCCTTTGCCAAAGTGGCCTGCAAACCCAACATCCACAGACAATGCCCTCTCTCTGCAGAGGATAAATTAGACCCCAGGGAGGTGTCTGTTAGTAGCTGTAAGACTCTCCCTTTTCCCAGACTTTAAACTTTGGCCTCTAGCTTGTTAAAGATAGAAGGTAGACTCCCATGGGGCCCAGACTTGTGCCCAGCCTACTAGAAATAATCAGGAAGCCAGAGATGACTCAGCGTCTACTTTAGACCCAGGATGACTTTTCTACCAGCCAGCGCTATTGTTCTGAGGTACCCAACCCTCGGGGTTCCTGACCTTGCTTGCCTTGACCTCCAAGACTTGTTTGCCCTGTCCTGCCATGACAGATCTACTAGTTGGGCCTCAGGCCTGACCTCTGAAGACATCAAGTTCATCATTCTTGGCCTGCAGCCCCCTAGTCTCGATTCCTGATCCATCTCTGCATGTCCGGCCCTGACAGGAACCACCCACACCTCAAACTGTGAGTACCTCTCCCTCAGGAGACAAACAAAACAAGACATAAACCAGCAAAAACCCTAGATAAAGACTAGATGGCAGATTTGCAGTGGCGTGGGCGCCATGCAGAATTAACACGGAACGCCTCGTGCCGTAAGATGAGACCACAGCCCCCAAACAAGCCACCTCCAAACGTCCCCCACTTTGCTGAGACAGGGTGGCAAAGGCCTGCCCTCTCTCTGCCTTCTAGGCAGGAAGTCTTATATGGCTCTTGCATTCCATCCAAAAGACAAAAGAGGGGGTGGATTTCTCTGAACCCTCGCCAGGTCGCACTGAGGTGGGTGTTGGGTCTTTTGAAACCGTCAGAATGAGTATGCTTCTGATTATGGGGTTCCCAAGACTCTGAGCCAGTTTTTTTTAAAAGCACATACATTTTCTTTCTGATCCACAGCCACGTTGCTCTGGCTATGTTAATCCCCCCAGTAGCCACGGTGCTTCCCAGGACATCCAGGGAGTTGCTTGTTTTAGGGAAATCCTGTTAGATTGAACTCTGTTCAAGAATGTGCCCAGTGTGCTTCAGCCCAGAAGCAAAGTGAATTTTGCCTGGAGAGTTCAAAGCACTTGGGTAATTGGGGGCCGGGCAGGGATGTGCATCTGAGGGGTCAGTTAGCTCAGCCCTGCAGCATCCTGACCTGCGATCTTGGGGATGAACTAGCTACTAGAAGATTCTCAAGATGACCCAATTAATGAAAGAGCCAGTTAGTACTGATGTGGTGTGGGCAGCTGTCAAGTGGGCCTTACTCCACCTTGTGTTCTAAGACCTTCCTCTCCCACCGGGTTCTCTGGGCCCTCTCTGCGCCCGGGAATTCTCAGCGCAATCACTTTGCTGATAGGGGAGTATGTTGACCTTTCCAAACGTTTACCAGAACTTGCCTGACCTGGGTCCCTACGCTGATAGTAGGGTATGATCATTAATCCCCGTTAATGTATTTTTAAGGGTAACCTTAAAAATAACTGGAAAAGGACATTTCCTTTATGATGGGAATTTAACCACACCAGTTGTTTGCCTCCTTCATCCCAAGAACTCTCCACTTCTGATTCAAGACCACGTAGAGGTTCACCATGACGGATATGAAAAAGCAAATCGGAGAGGCCGTATGCTATAGTGGGGAGAACGACACCGCTAGGAATCAGGGACTTCTGTCTCCCGGCTCTGCCATTAGCGAGTTATGAGATCCTGGGCACCCACTTCATCTCTCTCGTCCCTTATGTACATGAAGTCCAGGAAGGTCCCAGGAATAATGGCAATTTCGTGGTTCAATTAAGTCACACAGCCCTGAGGATTGCCTGTAAGCAGGTGTTCTCTAAATATTTGATGAACAGATGTGCACCGACCATAGACTAGCCTGCAGGAGAGTTAAGACCTTATGACCACTTACGTATACTTGTATGTTTATCAGATTCTTTCCCAATATTGGGTTTTCTTTAGTTGAGGGAGGGAGAGGGAGAAGATATAAGAAAGGGGGAGAGACAGAGAAAAAAATGAGCTGGAACATAAAACAGGCCATCAAGAAAAGAGAAAGAAAGCAGAAAGGGAGAACAAAGGTAGCAGCACTGAGGAAGAAATGAGCTTCCTTCATAACTTCATTCAACCCTGCTTCCCTTTCTCATCACCAGTTCAAATATACCACACAGCATGTGGCCCTGGAGTTAATCAAGCTGCGAGACAATGTTCTGAATTGGAATTAGACTCTGCCTCTCCTTTTAGAAAAGGTATTTAACCATGATTACTTTCAAGGAAGAGATTCTGGGAATATTATGCTGTGCTCTTTAGAAAATAAGATTTTATGAAATGTGAACACTGGGAAATTTTAGACATGATCAGGTTTTACTGAATAAATTGCTGCATTTATAAAAGTTAATAAATTTAATAAAAACACACTACTGATATACATGAGGCTCAAATTTGCCAATAGCTTTTTTTTGTTATTAAAAATCTATCCTCCGGGCTTCCCTGGTGGCGCAGTGGTTGAGAATCTGCCTGCCAATGCAGGGGACACGGGTTCGAGCCCTGGTCTGGGAAGATCCCACATGCCACGGAGCAACTGGGCCCGTGAGCCACAACTACTGAGCCTGCGCGTCTGGAGCCTGTGCTCCGCAACAACAGAGGCCGCGATAGTGAGAGGCCCGCACACTGCGATGAAGAGTGGCCCCCACTTGCCGCAACTAGAGAAAGCCCTCGCACAGAAACGAAGACCCAACACAGCCAAAATAAATAAATAAATAAATTTATTAAAAAAAAAAAAATCTATCCTCCATCTGTGACACTACGAGTGAATTATATATGTAATATAACATAACATAAAAATGAATTGTATATATATGAAGTACATAAGCTATCTCTACATGACACAGACAATATTACTTATTAAAATACTGGAGCATACTAAAAAAGACAAACAAACAAACAAACAAAAAAACAAAGGTATTTAGCTTTTCTATGTCCTGACTTCCTCCTTTACAAAAGGAGGTCAACATTAGTACCTAACTCCATGGGTCGTTTGGAGGACTAAGAGAGTAATGCATGTTAATCTCCGCCCTGCTAATGGATGTTTAGCCTTCCTCACTGAAGACTCGCTATTTGTAAGCTCTTGTTAGTATTTGGGAGGAACACGATGCCCTGAACTCCAGCCAGGCGTCTAGAGGAAGACGTATTCCTTAAACAGGAGAACAAGGGCGGTGAGCATTGCAAGGCCTCTTGGGTTGAACCCTGTGCAATGGGAAAATGAGCTGTACATGATGAGCTCCTTGAAGGACATGCATGAGGTCAATTGATAAACCCCAAGTAATCCACAGGCGCCATGTTAGCCGGTGCGCTAAGTGCATCCCCCTCTAAAGGTCAGGTCAGACTGATCAGACCTTGAGATTCACCCCTGCATTGAGGTGAGATCTCCAGACTGCCTTGTGAAATGTGATGGTTCTTGACCAGTGAGTTATTTTTAGCTGAGAATGAACAGATAGACTAAAGCTCTTCACAACTTAAAAGGTTATCTAGAGATCAGGTCAGCTGAGGCCTGGGGCCACCACCCTGCTCCAAGGGAGTGAGGATAGGATCCTGGGGGTGTTTTCTTCTCAAAGTACGACTTGGGATTTTTATCACCGATGATAATGTTGTAGACTCACAGCTAGGACAACACACTGAGATACCAGGGCCTAAAGAAGTCTGAGTGTAAAAGAAAAATTATCTAACAATGTGGTTTAAAAAAAAAAAAAAATTCCATAGAGTTCTTTTCTGAAGAACTAATTAAATAAAATCCATAGTCCTCACAATGGCTTCAGTCTTCTACGTGACCCAGCCCCTTTTCTGACTCATTAGTGGTCATGAAATCAATGTAATAGACTGAAACAAAATTTTTATGCGATAAATGAGAAAAGGATAGAAAATATCAGTATTTCATAAAACTTGTACTTCCATTTTGTGGAGGTGTTTGTAGTGTCACGATCTAAAATAAATTTTTCACTCTGGGTCACCGTTAAAAGGGTTGAAAAGTACTGATTTAGAAGAATTTATTACAGTCCTGATTTGGGGTGATTAAGACTTGAATTGAAGTGGAAGCTATGAGAGAAAGAATAACAAAAACAATAATAACTATTATTATTATTTTATATAATCCTCACAATAACCCTGCTGGGTAGGGTTTATTGTGTTATCCTGATTTTTCAGAGACAGAATAGTAGAGAGTAAGTCACACAGCAAATAAGTGGAAGAGCCTGCCTGGAACACAATTTGTGTTCTTGGTTTCTCTGTTTACTCCAGATCCTACGGTCCTACGACTAGGCTATCTGCTTCTTCTCAAAGGGGACTGAGGGAGGCAGAAAGCTAAGAAAATTCAGAGTCAGTATTGACACTAAGACTTCAGTCCTGAGTGGCTAAGAGAATGCGTGTACAAATGTCCAATATGGACACGTCAGCAGAGACGACTGGTTTGGGAGGAGAACGGGATAAGCATGAATTTAAAGTGATGGAGGGACATCCAAGTGTCTAAGTTTCAAGTCAAAAGAGAACTTCAAGCCCTTGGGAGAGATCACTGGGATTTGGGTTTGCACATCTCTGGGTCAGAGCCAGCACCTGTCCCCTCCGTGCAGAGGAGCACCTCCTATACCCTAGAAGGGCTGGCTGGCCCTTGTGAACTATGTGCTGGCCTCATCACGGCGCCAGTATCCTACTGACACCTTCAAATTCTGAGGAACCATCGGCCTTTCCCTGGGAGCACACCTCCTCACCCCCTCTAAACTGCAGTCCTCCACTCAGAGGTCATAGAACATGCTAGAGTCGCTTCCTGTTCTGCAGCTTCAGTCTCTGAGGGCCTCTCAGACCTCCTCTAACTCCATCCCGCATTGCAAGGAGAAGCATTCATCAAACCTCTCCCTGGCCTCCGTGATCAGCCGTCCTGCACAGCTCGCCCAGTCTCCCTTGCTGCCATGTGAACGGTTGTTCTCAGAAGATGTGGGCCAGACAGGCTGTAGCCTTCTGCAAAAAGCAATGACCCAGGGCAACCATATGCTAAGCTCACTGAAAGTCAACCTCACACCAAAGGCAAAAACTAAGGCTCACATATGGACCAGGGGTCAACAACATAAAACAAACACAGTTTTAAAAATTCTTGCACCAACATCAGTGTGAAGCAAATTCAGCTAGTGGATGACTCCTCTCCCTCCTCAGCCTGAGGGGACCTCAGAGGTAAGGCATAGAACTAATGATTAAGGGGCTCTGGAGTTAGAAAAATAAACTACGACAACGAAATATATAAATGGCTAAGCTGTTCACCTAGGCCATTCCTAACATTTATGGTTAGGCTGTGCGGTCAGCCGAATAATGGTCCTCCTAGAGATATCTACGTCCTAGTTCCCAGGACCTGGGAATGTTACCTTATATGGCAAAATTGCCTTTGCAAATGTTAAAGATTCTTGAGATGAAGAAATTATCCTGAGTTACCCAAGTGGGTCCTAAATCTAATCACAAGTGTCCTTATAAAGAGAGAGGTTGAGAGAGATTTGACACGTGAAGAGAAGAAGGCAATGTGACCACAGAGCAGAGTTTGGAGGGATGTGGTTAAAGCCAAGGAATGTTGGCAGCCGGCAGCAGCTGAAGAGGCAAGAAACAGGTTCTCTCCTCGAGCCTCCAGAGAGAGTATGGCCCTGCTCACACCTTAATTTCAGCCCGGCAATATTGATTACAGACTCCTGGCCTCCAGAACTGTGACAGAATACATTTCTGTTGTTTAAGCCGCTAAGTTTGTGATAATTCTTTGCAGCAGCCATAGGAAACTAACACAGTCTGGAACACGAAGAGATGTGAAAATGCCTGGTGCAACAAATGGTACATAAAAGACACTCCATAAAGGTTTGTTTCTTATTTGCAAGTCTTTCTCCATCCCTTCCTTCCTTCATGTGCTTCCTATGTTCTTATCCTCCTTTTAAAAAATATATCCAGTCTCTAGGGCATAGAAAAAGGAACACAGGCTTTGGAACCTTAGCTCAAATTCCACCACTACTCATTAGCTGAGCTTAGGCTAGTCATGTAACCTTCCTCAGTTCTCACATCTGCAAAATGGGGATAACCCCACTTGCTATGCAGGGTTCTTGTGAAAAGCAAGGGAGATAATACACATCAATATATATGCAGTTTGTTTGCATCATGTACCCATTTATTATATCTTGCTGTTTCAACTTTCCACATTTGGGGGAAAAAGAAAATGAGAGAAAGATCATAATAGCAGAAAATAACTATTTAAATTGTGTTAGTAATTAAGCCTGGTGTTTTTCTCTATAGTCATTTTCTACAAAGAGCATATAAGATGAAGGATATGTATCTACTCTTCCTTCTGGGACATCCAACCTCAGGTGATTCTGCTGAGTGCATGTTCTGAGTACAAACCCAACATTTAAAGACATATTTTGTTATAGAACATGGTCCCTGAACACAGGTGCACTTCTTCATCTGGTGCCCAGCCCCAAAACAGCAGCATGATCCAACATAGAGGAAAAATCACCGGGATGCCTGACACTCTCCAGTGTGTGCCTTTCTATGGGATTTAAACCAACATTATTAAGCATGCATGGTATACACCTTATGGCTGACTTCAGAACGTGGACCCAGGGAAGATGTGATTCCGCTGTACTGACTACTTAATAACCTCCCACACATATATGCACTTGGCTGGCCGGCCCTCTCCTTCCATCCCCCAAGTAAACCATCCCTCACTGAACTCCTGTAGGCACCAAAGGCTATTAGCTTTCTGGTCTTCTGGCCACACTGTAATTCTGGAACAATTATCCTGCTTGTCTCTTATCTCCATCACATAATTTCAATGCAAAGTTGCAAAGAGGCATAAAGATTCCCCAAAGTTGGGGAAATGTAGAAAGCACTAAAAAGTCATGAAACTCATCAAACACCAAGTGACTGCTCCTTGCCCTCAGCAATTCCCTCAAAGAAGACATATTTATAGAACATTGGTCTTCCTACAGCATCTCCCACTTCAAACATGATTTCTTTTAATTACAGCAGAACTTATTGCTAAACAACCATGTCTGCATCCGATAGCTTTTTGGGAGGTTAGAACACAGATAAGCAGCTCTACTGGAGCCATAACATAGTAAAAACCTAGTCACACCACTGAAAAAAGAAAACCTGAAATGTGCCCTACCCGCCTTAAAATGGGAGTCTCTCAGGGGAAAAAAAAAAATGTCTCTGGCTTCTTTAAATATCTCTCTGTATTTAATTTCACTGAAAACCACGCTTCTGGTCCCACGGTGCCGGCAGCCTTCTCATTACCTCCAGCAATTTACATTGCATCTTTTTTGAACTCTAAGTTCCCGGACAGAGTGTGGTGCAGCAAATTAGTGAATCATAAAAACTAGAGTCGGGAAAGGCCTCTGGGGTCATAGGGTTATCCTCTGCCAATTCTAGATGGTTCTCTGTGGTTTATTCCTGAGTGCTTTGTTCAAACTGGTTTGAAGTCAACAGTACATCCCACAGGGAGGGGAAAAAAGAACAACAATATATCTCTTGCCTATCCATTCCCTTAGCCAGCCCAACCCAGGAGAGGGAAGCCTGGGGCCACCAGGAAAGGAGGGATGAACCATGGGATGTGAGGGCTGGAAACGACTTTGGAGGGCATCTCATCCAACATCACATTTCACAAATAAGGAAAATGAGGTTCAGGGAGTTTAATGCACAAGCCTCAAGGATAACATGAGACCCATGACAAGGACAGCACATCAAAGGAACTCAACAAATCTTGGTTCCATTTCCTTCATCAGTTCATCTTGTGCCTTGTATTTGAGTTGGTTGTATGCACACATTAGACTGCGGCTTGTGAACTCCTTGTGGGTGGAGCCCCTATTTTATTTATTTTTATATCTCCCAGAGTGCCTAAATCACTGCCTTGCACATAAAGGATGGCTTAGTGAGTGCTGGTCATGTTGCATTAAGTTACTACAGAAATAGTTTTTCTTATACAGATCTCACTAGCTTGCATCCATGTGTGTCCCTGCCCCCATCTTGTAGACCTAGGAACAACAATCCTACATTATAGGATCAACGTGAGCCGAGCTTTCTATGGATGCCACCCAAAATGGACTGCACTGTCGTGGGAGGTGTGTCAGGCAAAGAAGGGAACTGGACATAGACATAAAGAGGGGACTCAGGAACCCAATCTAGGTTTAGAGTATTGACCTCCGGGGTGCTATCCCACCTTCAAGCTTTTATGATATAAAAGAGCTTTATTTCCAACTGCACATAAGGTTTCAACTAGTTGAATCCCTTAAAAGTCAAAGCCCTCTCAAGACAGATCCCTCTAGCCCCTCACCCTTATAAATCAAAGACATCAGAATAGGGCTCCAACCGTGGGTATAGGGGGAAAGAGTTGTCCCCAAAGTTTTCTCCCAAATGCACCTCTTGACCTAGCTGAGAGACTTCAAAAGTTATCCTCTGATACACTTTTTAAAACCTCATTTAACATAGTCGAAAGTGGAATTAGTTCTGTGAGTTGGTTTGGCAGAGAGATGAAGTCACATCAAATCCATATTCATTATCGACATCCCATATGTCATCTGTGCAGATGAATGGGGGCTCTCGTGTGGGAGAAAGGGTACTTCAACGGAAACACTCCGGGGCTCACAGACACCTGGCTAGAGTCTTCCTGTTTGGCCTCCTTTTTTTTTTTTAAGAATTTCTTTTTTTATATATATATTTTATTTAGTTAGTTAGTTAGTTAGTTAGTTAGTTAGTTGTGCAGGGTCTTAGTAGTGGCAGGCGGGGTCCTTACTTGCAGCTTGCAGGTTCCTTAGTTGTGGCATGAGAACTCTTAGTTGCGGCATGCACATGGGATCCACTTCCCCGACCAGGGATTGAACCTGGGTCCCCTGCATTGGGAGCGTGGAGTCAACCACTGAGCCACCAGGGGAGTTCCTGGCCTCCTTTTAATTGATTTATCTCAAATACTGGCCAGCCAGGGAGACTCATCCAGTTCAGCTGAAACTCTCTCATGTTTAATACTTCTCTTCCCACTCTTAGCACCTAAATAGGCCTTTGAAGACATTTAAACCCTATGTGTTGTTTTTAAAATTAACTTAGTTAAAACTGGGAATGTTATTGTAGAAAAATTAGAAAATGCAGGTAAACAAAAGAAAAACTCTCACCTCTTGGAGAAAATTGCTATGATTATCTAGTAGGTAGGCTTTCAAGCCTTCTTTCTCTGTCTTAGTCCTTTAGAGCAATGGGAATGAGGGTACTTAGAGAATAACTTTATTACCAACGCTCCACTGAGAGTCAGCTGTAACTTCTAGGTCAACCTCACTCTTGGACACTTGGGAAAGCCAACAGTAGGCATGTGTGGAAAAAACTTACAGAAATGATACAGGCTGTTTCAAACCAAACATCCTCTCCCTCTTGGAAATTATTCAGATTTCCAATCATTATCAATAGAGCTAGTCCACATGTAGCTTACTGAACATGTATAATGTGCCAAGCATCCTTCATCTCATTGAGTTGACATCTTCTAGAGCCTTCCCAGGGGCGTGATGGTAAAGTTTTAACAACTGGCAAATTTGGGGGTAGAGCCCTGACTTGTAACATTTGTCATTTTCTGTGGCGTAAATACTCCTATGGATTTCAAGTTATGACTCAGAGTTGGAAAGAGGAGCACAGCATCCTATAGTGTTTCTGCCACTCAGATGTCATAGTCATAAGAGATGATAGCAAAATAGAGTCACGTAATTAGGAAGTGGTGAGTGTTGTGTGTTGTATATTTATTACTTATGTTTTTAATATATTCAATGGAAAGTTTATATAGCTTAATTTTCATTAATGGCTGTGTTTAACAACTGGCTTGCAAAATTCCTGAAAAGTAATAGATTGGTTCTCGTGAGCCTGCACACCATGGAGACTTCCTCACCAACTCTTTCTTCACCAACTCATCAGGTGTAAATAAAACCTGATTCATGAGCTTTTGTTTGACCTAGATTTAGGTTTTCTTTCTCTATTTTCCATCCTCAAGATATTCTTCTCCTCCCCCTCCTCTTCTGATCTTGTCTTTCAGCAACAGGAGATATTGGGATGGGAAATGGAAGCTAGACTCCAGAGGGAAGAGCTTTTTCTATGGAACAAAGATTTGAAGAAAGGGAGAGCATTAAAGCCAGAAACATAAGGCAAGTTCAAAAGCCATGCTGTCCAACATGGTAGCCACCGGCTGCATGTGGCTACTGAATTTGAAATGTGCATAGTTTGAATTGAGTTGTGCTATAATTGTAAAATACGCACTGGATTTTGAAGACTTAGTTCAAAACAATATAAAATATCTCATTGATGATTTCATATTGATTGTATGTCGGATGATGCTTTGTATCTGTTGAGTTAAATTGTTATAAAATTGGTTTTACCTGTTTCTTTTCACTTTTTAAAAGACATCCACTAGAAAATGTTAAGTTACATCTGTGGCTTGCTTTATCTTTCTATTGGACACCACTGCTCTAGACAGTTACCAGGAATCAAGGATAAACTTTCCTGAAGGTTATTTTGGGCTATTCAGCCCTAAGTTTCACAAGCTGGGGGCATGGTCTCTGAAACCGGCTGGCTTGGTGAGAAGGCAAACCCCAACCCTAATCCGTAGCATCTTTCAGGAACTCAGGCCGACCCTGACTTATTTAGTGCCAACTCTTAGGGACGGTGTGAGCAGGAACCAGCACCAATAACACACTGCTGTTGTCATACCACCTGACTTCCTTACTGCGCTCCTCTCCCCAAGCCCAGCGACATTCACCTGGATCTAATGAGAAAGCCCTGAAAACACCTGCAATCAAGTTATAGCCCCCCCCCAGCAGTTATTAAACACCTATCATGTGCTAGCCCTGAGCAGGGGCTATGACAGAGTGGGGGTCAGGAGTATTAAAAGAAGTAGACCCACAGGTATACGGCCAATTGACTTCTGACATAGGCGCAAAGGCATTTCAGGAGAGAAAGGAAATTCTCTTCAATAAATGTTGCTGGAATACATAGATATTCATATGCCCAAAAAATGAACCTTGAGCCATACTTCACACTCCGTACAAAAACTAACTCAAAATGGATCCTAGCCCTAAAGCCTAAAACTATAAAACTTCTGAAGAAAACATGGGGGAGAATATTTGTAACCTTGAGTTAGGCAAGGTTAACTGTTGCTGCCGTTAATTCTTTGCTAAGAATCCTAGCAAGTAGACCAGATCGATTCCTTTTAAGATCTGGACCCATATGGCCCCGGTCCAGGGCCAGCGGCCAGCAGCCCTCCCACCTCTCTCTAGAACCTTCTCCCCTCTCCCACCTGTACTCCCTCCTGCCAGCTGTTCTGAGCGCCCTGTGGGGAGCACGGTTCTCAGTCACTCCCACCCACGGAGGAATTAGTGCCTGAAAAATGTTTGTGTTGTTTCTCTCAATGGGACATGCATTTTTACAGATTTGTGGAGCAAAAAGACTCAAAAGCATTCATTTCTAGAGGGGACATTTCAGACTCTATTGGGACTTGGGGGACCTTTCCATCACCTGGGCAATGGGCACACAATCTCCTCTCATCTTCTGCAATCACAAGTCAAGAGACCCTTACTCGGGACTTCCCTGGTGGCGCAGTCATTAAGAATCCGCCTGCCAATGCAGGGGACACAGGTTCTATCCCTGGTCCGGGAAGATCCCACGTGCCGTGGAGCAACTAAGTCCGTGCGCCACAACTGCTGAGCCTGCACTCTAGAGCCCATGAGCTACAACCACTGAGCCCATGTGCCACAACTACTGAAGCCCGCACGCCTAGAGCCCGTGCTCCGCAACAAGAGAAGCCACCACAATGAGAAGCCCGCGCACCGCATGGAAGAGTAGCCCCCACTTGCCGCAGCTAGAGAAAGCCCGCACAGCAATGAAGACCCAACACAGCCAGAAATAAATTAAAAAAAAAAAAAAAGAGAGACCCTTACTCTCCAGTTGTGGGAGGTGCTGGCAGAGGGAAGTCGAGCTCATCTCTTGCTTCCTTTCGAACTGACCGCTCAGGAAAGAGCAGGTGGAAGGGAAGCCCTGGGGCTTTGGCTGCCTGTTGGGAACGCAGTCATGCTGGCCACCACCTAAGTTCCACCTGAGACGGTGAGTTGCAGGCTGAGAAGTGGGGAACAAACCCAACGTCCTATTGAGACAGGCTGGGACCTGGGACCCTTTGCTGCAGCGCCTGCACCTGGACAAATGTCTCCTCAAGCAACAAAATACAAAGAAACTATAAGGGACTAAAAATAACTGCATGCATGTGCAGTTGGGGCGAAGTATGGACAACAAGATACAAAAACGAACAAACAAACAAAAACCAACTACCACTTCTGAAGAGCTGAGAGCAAAAACAGGGTGTCAGGAGCCAAAGCAGGGTGCTGTGCATGCACCCCGCACACAACAGCAGCAAAGGGGCTGGCAGACCACCTAAGTCACCCTTCCAGCCTGACCCCGGAACACACTGCTGCCCTCACCCCATGTAAGAAACCAGCTCACCACCCCTGCTGGGGAGCGAGCAGGGGGAACTGTTACCTGTTTTTGCTCCCACCCTGCTGCAGCAGGGGCCCCAATAAAGCCTTGACTGAATTTCTTATCTGGCCTCTTATCAGTTTCTATTGACTGGGGAAGGCCAAGAACCCTGATAGGTATCACTCTGGAGGACACTCCCCGGTGAGACTATGCCTGCCAAAGAGTGGCTTGGAATCTACTGGAAGGGAATCCTTCTTCCCTCTAGGTAATAATGACGGGCCAGGTTAGTTCCCGATGGGGCTAGATGATGAGCCAGAACCTTGACTCAGAACCTCCTGCGTTTTGACATGGCCCAGGTCAGCCCTGCAAGCCAGCCCTCTGGAGTCTGAACCACCCAGGGCTGGCTGAGCCCCAAATCAGAGCGAGACAGAAAACAACAATGTTGTTTCTGGAGTTTTTTAAACTGCTCTTTAATCTTTGGACAACTTAACACAGGATCAGGCAATCTCAGTTGGAGGAACAGTAGAAGTATTCTAGCCTGACTACCTCGCTGACACATAATCTCAGCTCCATCATCCCTGTCTGTTCTTTGCCTGAATGCTCCCAGTGACAGAGTTCTATTTTCAAACAAGCCCTAATTGTTAGAAAGTTCTTCCTTATATGCAGCTGTGAAAAAGAATGAGGAAGTTCTCTTCGTACTGATGTGGAAAAATCTCCAAGATATACTCTCAAGTGAAAGGAAAGAAAAAAACACAACCCAAAAAAACTGGTGTTGAACAATGTGTACCACATACTAACTTTGGAATTTTTAAAAATGAGAAAAACGAGAAATGACATTCATATCTGCTTATATTATGTGCATTAAGAAATTCTGAAACAATATACAAGAAACTTGAAAAATAAAGGTTACTTAAGGGGGAATGGGGAGAATGAAGCCAAGGATAATGAGAGGAATGAGAGCTAACATGTATTGTGCAATTTACTGCGAGCCAGGAGCTACTCTAAATGCTTCACATGTATGAACCCATTTAATCTTCTCTACAATCCCGCATCATTATTCCTATTTTTCAGATGAGGACGCTGAGGCTCAGAGAGGTTAAGTAACTTGCCTAAGGTCACACAGCTAGTAAGCAGCATGGATGGGATGCAAATCCACGCAGCATAGCTTCAGAGATCCAGCTCTAAGGACCCTGCCAAACTGTTCCTTCCAGAATACAAGGGTGAGAAGGAGGCTTTTCCCTGTGTCTGTATTTGTTTTTATACTTTTGTTAGTTTGGTTGTTTGGTTAGTTGGTTAGTTGGTTGGCTGGTTAGCTTTTTTAACCACATGACTATATTAACCACGTACTAAATAAAATTTTCTCTGGTTGCTATGAGGAAGCAATGTTACAAGCTGGGTGGTGGTGGTGGGGAGTTGGAAAAGAAAGGAAAAAAGAGAAAAAAGAAATGAAAGTTCTTCCTTGAGCTGAGAAAAACAAAAATAAAAACCTGAAGCTTTTTGCTTTTTTGTCCTGGGTTGGTTCTCTGGGCAACTACCAGCTCCTGCTAAATGGACCCTTTCCCAGAAATGGAAAAGGACATTCTCAGTTCTTTCTGCTGATTCCTAGATGCCCTAGACTTTCATACCCTTCACCATTCTGGTCTGTCTTCCCCAAATACACTCCAGGATATCACTGTCCTCTTAAGGGTGAGGTCCCAAACTTGAACCCAGGTCTCCAACACTGGTCTGGCCAATATGATACTCTCTTGTTTTGAGAACTATATTTCTACTAATGCAGCTTATGTTTACACTTGCTTTTTTGGACTCCTCATGTTTCCATTGCAATTAACTAAAATGTCCAACAACTATTCCCACGTGCTTCTGCTTATTCAGCTCTTCTCTGTTCCTGCCTGGCTGAGTTGTTTTCTGAGCCCGTGTCTAGGATGTTAAATCTCTTCCCATTAAACGTTCTCTTGTTAGTCTGTTTGACCCATTGGTCCAGCCTGCCTCAGTTGGCTCCTGAAATAGTCAAGATACTTCCCAGACAGACAGGTTTCCATTTGGCAGGTAAGGAGACTCAGTCCCAGAGAGGGGTCTTGCCTAAGATCTCACAAATTGTTGGTGCCGGTGGGGAGGAATGAATCAAGGACCTTGACCTCCATTCAGTGCCCTTTCCAGGAAGCCCTGCTGTCACAGGCCGGTGTCTTCATAAGACTCCATCCTACAGGCATGACATAGGCCGCCTCTGACAGGAACCAGGAAAGAGCGCACCGAGGTAGCCCCGCCGGTTGAGTGTTGCAGTTAAGAAGGGAAGGCCGGCATGTGCGTGGCACATGTTCATAGTTGGCTGGTGATTATAGCAGCTTAAAACATCATGTTCTAGATTAGCTGCTTGGGGTTTTCTGAAGCTTGTGCCGAAATCAGAGATGCCGTGGGGATGAGATCTTCCTTATCTGTGAAGTGATGCGATGTGGAGTTATTCAACAAGCAATCCCCAGAGACCACAGACCAAGGAACCGGTCCAGGAATTCCACTCTCATCTGCCCGCCCGCCTGCCAGATGTGCAGGTTGAAGTGTGTTTCGATGTTCCGCCTGTCTCCTCTCCAAGAGATGGGATCAGACAGCTATTTCGAGGATGAGTCCAAAACAGGAGGGGGTGCCTACCTAATCCTTATGCTGGTACAATATCCGATTTGGCAAAGTGGGTAGAAAAAGTGAAAACCGGAAAATTCCCTGAGATAAATGCATCCGTGGTCATGAAGACCCCAGGAGACAGGGTAAGGGAGACAGAGGAACCTCAGTTGGGCTGATCCAAGTGCTCCAGGACAATCACCCATGGGAAAAGTCAGGAAAGTACAAGTAGCAATGAGTGAAAATGCCTTGCAGATGAGGTGACTCGGAGGCCAGCCCTCTGCAAAGGTCATGGAGGGTTTGTCTGAGATGTGAGACACACCTCAATGTCTCGAATTAAGTCTCAGATGCCATCAGGAAATTTAGCTTTACTGGATCAGGTGGAACTTAAAATGAAAACTTACTAACCTAGACCCCAAGATTGTAGTCTCCAATTCTGACCCTGCCTTACTGGAGGGGCTTTTGAACATTACGTAACCAGTGAGCACCTCCATTTCCCCCCTTTGGTGGTGACTCTTGGGAAGGTAAGAGGCCGAATAAGAGAGATGATTAATAATCCCCACTCTGCCTGCCTAACTGATGTCCTATAAATACAGAGACAATAACGTCAGGAAATTCTTCTGAACTACTTCAAGAATGACAGAGAATAAATAGGAGACTTTGTTACTGCGATTAACCACGAAACTCATAAAACTGCCTATGGGGGTATGTTTTCTGAAATCCCAAAACACAGCTTTTTCTCAAGTATGTAACCGACTTCACAATGTCAAAACACTTAACAAAAGGTCCCCGGGACTCCATCATGGGAAATTAAATCTCTGGAAAAGTAGAAAGTCCTCGAAAATATGCCCTTCTGACCCCAAACCAGGAGCAGGTTAGTGCGAGAAGCTGTCTCAAGTATGTTCAGTTGTGAACTGGGTGCAGCTGGCATCTCTTAACGGATAAAACTGGTTCCAAGAATGAGTCATCCTGATTATACCCTTGGGACATCATTCATAAATATCATCTGTCCCCAAAGACTTCCAAAACACAGGAGTAACGGCAAAACACACACACATATATACATGTAAGCAAGGTTTCTAACAATCGGACCATTGTCCAGTACAGAGAAACCGGGCACACCCTTTACCTAAGATAAAAAGAAAATGCGAAAGCAATCAAATGAAATCTGTCTTGTCCAACCTGAAAAACGGCAGTTGGATTAGAACATTGTCTGTGATCCACTTTCAGCGAGCCACCTTTCTGGGAGCATTTCAGGGAGCAGAACAACTTTTTGGGGGCCAGCCCTCCCCGCCTAATGAAGAAGCGTTCCCTGCCACCTGTACCCAGGTTCCCTTCCATGACTGTCCTCCCCAAATCGGTCCCAGCCTCACTCAAGGAGCCCAACACCTGGTTAACTAAACTTTCTTCTTTCCTATAAAATGCGGTCTCAGAAAAATAGCTCTCTTTTTTTCATAGGGAATAAAACTTCAGAAATGTTCATTTCAGCCTTTCGGGCTCCTGTAAGCTCTTAGAGATGGGGCGAGGGAAGGCGAAGGGGATGTATACACTATCCTCTCCACCTCCTCGAGGAAGAACCTGCGGTTCATCACCGTGAGGGAGTCTCTCCCACCTCCCCCTTCAATCCTGCACAAACAGAAAGTCGGCAGAGGACTAGCCCTACGCAATGGCCACTTGACCCCACTGCAGCATCTTACCCAGAACAAAGCTCCCCAAAGACGCCTTTCTGCAGAAAGACCTGAGAAGAGTCAGCAGGCCACACAGCATAAGGCCAGGTGTAGAACGTATTCATCCTTGCGGAGCCTGCAGCCCTGGGGTAGAGGCTGGGGGGCTTCAGACTCTCTCTACCCCCTCGGTGTCCCCGGTAGGGTTCAGGAGCCTTCTGTGTGGTCCCCATAGAGAGACGCACATAGAACTCTGTCCCCACAGCCTTTCCCTCTACTCCTCTCCCCACTGCATCTCAGGAGTTGGGAACTAACTGGAGTCCTACCCTCTCACGTGCAAACCCAAGTGTGGCCATGACCCCTACACCCACACGCTGCTAGAGCACCAATTTTAACATAGAAATGACGCCCCCACCCCCCCCCCCATGCCTACCCTTTCGAGGGCATTAGACAACCAACTTCCCACTGGACACACATTTTCTTTTTTTTTTTTAACTTTGGGTTTGTTTATTTATTTATTTATTTATGGCTGTGTTGGGTCTTCGTTTCTGTGCGAGGGCTTTCTCTAGTTGCGGCGAGCGGGGGCCACTCTTCATCGGGGTGTGCGGGCCTCTCACTATCGTGGCCTCTCTTGTTGCGGAGCACAGGCTCCAGATGCGCAGGCTCAGTAATTGTGGCTCACGGGCCTAGTTGCTCCGCGGCATGTGGGATCCTCCCAGACCAGGGCTCGAACCCGTGTCCCCTGCATTGGCAGGCAGATTCTCAACCACTGAGCCACCAGGGAAGACCTGGACACACATTTTCTAATTTGCCCCCGCAGGAGTTTTCGCTCCAAGTAGAAAGAATTCTAGCGTTATTCTGCATATTCAAAACACTCAGGCAAAGAGAGAGGCAGAGAGAGGGAGGGAGAGTCTCACAGGCCACCAGGGCTGGGAGACACCTCCTTAGAATAAGCCAGACGCAGCCACTAATTTTTTTTAAATTTCTTCAATGGTTACAGATCTATTCATTTTTTAAAATTTATTCTGAGTCAGTTTTGGTAATTTAATAGGAAGTTACCCATTTAAATGTTCAAATTTATGGCATAAAATTATTCAAGATAGCCTTGTATGTACAGTTATGTCGCTTTTTTTCATGGTTTGCTCATGCTTTCTGTTCTTTCTTGCTTAATTTTGCCACAGACTTGTCTTTTCAAAGGACCAGCTTTTGGCTTTGTCAGTCCCCTCTTGAATCTTTGTTTCTGTTCCTTTAATCCCTGCTCATGCTAGTATTTTTCCCTTCCTTCCACCTCATCTTTATGCTTGCATTTCTCCTCACTTCCTAAGTTGGACACTTAGCTCATTAATGTAAGGATTCTTCTGTTTTCTAGTTGTAATGCCCACTCTCACTCAGGTGGTCATTTGTGTCTTCTCTCCCTTCATTTCTTGGTCCGTCTAGCTACATGTTTGTCAATTTTACTGATCTTTTCAAAGAACCAACTTTTTTTTTTTTTTTTTAATTTTTATTTATTTATTTATTTATTTATGGCTGTGTTGGGTCTTCGTTTCTGTGCGAGGGCTTTCTCTAGTTGCGGCAAGTGGGGACCACTCTTCATCGCGGTGCGCGGGCCTCTCACTATCGCGGCCTCTCTTGTTGCGGAGCACAGGCTCCAGACGCGCAGGCTCAGTAATTGTGGCTCACGGGCCTAGTTGCTCCGCGGCATGTGGGATCCTCCCAGACCAGGGCTCGAACCCGTGTCCCCTGCATTGGCAGGCAGATTCTCAACCACTGCGCCACCAGGGAAGCCCAAGAACCAACTTTTTGTTTCATTGAATTTCTTTATTGCTTTTCTGTTTTCTCTTTCATTCATTTCCACTCTGTTCTTTATTATTTTCTTCCCTCTGTTTGTTTTGAGCTTAGTTTACTCTTAATTTTCTAGTTTCTTAAGGTATAAGCTAAGGTTATTAATTTGAGGTCTTTCCTGTTTTCAAATATAGACACTTAAAGGTATAAATTCCCTCTAGAAACATTTACGGAATGATGGAGTAAGAACCTCTGAAAATCAACTCCTCCATAAAAGCAACAAGAACATTGGCAAAAATGTTACAAGCAATTTTTTTTTGGAATTCATAACAATCCAAGGAGCATTATGACTTTTAAAATCAACTTTTCCATTTCTGCAAGAAAGGCAATTGGGATTTTGAAAGGGATTGCACTGAATCTGTAGATCAATTTGGGAAATATTACAGACATAACAATATTAAGTTTTCCAGTCCACAAACACAGGATATCTTTCCATTTATTTGAGTCTTCTTTAATTTCCTTCAACAATGTTTTGTAGTTTTCAATAGATAAGTCTTGCATTTCCTTGGTTAAATTTATTCCTAAGTACTTTCTTCTTTTAGATTCTATTATAAATGGAATTATCTTCTTGGACTGTTCATGGCTAGTGTTTAGAAATATAATTAATTTTTGCATATTGATATTTTTCCTGCAACCTTGTTGGACTAGTTTATTAGCTCTAAAAGGTTTTCTGTGGATTCCTTAGGATTTTTTATATATAAGAGCATGTCATCTGCAAATAGAGTTTTATTTCTTCCTTTCTAACTTGGTTGCCTTTTATTTCTTTTTCTTGCCTAATTGTCCTGGCTAGAACTTCCAGTACAACAATGATTAGAAGTGGTGAGAGCAGACATCCGCGTCTCCTTCCTGACTTTAGGGGTAAAGCTTTCAGTCTTTCACCAATATGATTTATTTTAGCTCTGGGTTTTCCATAGATGCCCTTTATCACTGGTGGGAATATAAAATGGTAAAGCTGCTTTGGAATACTGTTTGATGGCTCCTAAAAAATTTAAACATAGATCTACTATATAACCCAACTTCCCACTTTGGTATATACCCAAAATAATGGAAAACACATGTCCACACTAAAAAACCTGTACATGAATTTTCATAGCAGGGTTATTCATCATAGCCAAAAAGTGGAAACATCCCAATGTCCATTAAGCGATGAATGGATAAACTAAATGTGGTATATCCATACAATGCATTATTCATTCATAAAAAGGAATAAAATACTGATACAAGCTACAACATGGGTGAATCTTAAAAACATGCAAAGTGAAAAAAGGCAAACACAAAAGATCACATAGCATATAATTCTATTTATAAGAAACGTCCAAAATAGGCAGTCCATAGAGATAGAAATTGCATTAGTGTTTGCCAGGGAATGGGGGAAGGGAATAAAACCGATTGGTAATGGGTATGGGGTTTCTCTCTGGGATGATGAAATGTTCTGAAATTTGTGGTGAGGGTTGCAAATCTCTCAGAGTTATACTGAAAACCACTGAACTGTACACCTTAAAGGGGCAAGTTTTATGGTATATGAAGTTTATCTCAGTAAAGCTGTTATTTAAACAAATTTCCTTCTAAGCACATTAGCTGCTTCATATAAATTTTGATGATGTATTTTGGTTTTCATTCAGTTAAAAATATTTTCTAATTTCCCTTGTGATTTCTCATTTGACCCATGGGTTATCGAGACATGTGTCATTTAATTTTCAAATATTTGGAGGTTACCCATATTTATTTCTGTTGTTAACTTCTAATGTAACTCCATTGTGTCCAGAAAAATACTTTGTATCATTTAAATGCTTTTAAATTTATTGACAGTTTGCTTTATGACCTGGCATATAACCTGTCCTGGAGAATGTTCCATGTATGCTTGAAAAGAATGCATTCTGCTGATGTTGACTGGAATGTTCTATAGATCAGGTCAAGTTGGTTGGTAGTGTTGTTCAAGTCTTCTTATACCATTGCCAGTTTTCTGTCTGGTTACCTATCAATTATTGAGAGTGGGGTATTAAAGCCGCCAAATATTTTTGTTGAATTATCTATTTCTCCCTTCAATTTTGTCAGTTTTTATTCATACATTTGGAACCTTGTTCTTAGGTGTGCATAAGTTTATAACTTTTATATCTTCTTGATAAATTGACCAGTTATCACTATGAAATGTCCCTCCATGTCCCTTAATAACATTTTTTGTCTTACAGTCTATTTTGTTCGACATTATAGCTCTCTTATGTTTACTTTTTATATGGTATATCTTTTTCCCATCCTTTTATTTTCAACCTATCTGTGTCTCTGAATCTAAACTGCATCTCTTTGTAGATAGCACATGGTTGGATCTTGTTTTTTATCGAATCTGACAAACGGCCTTTTGATTGGAGTGTTTAATTCATTTACCTTTAATGCAATTATTGAAATCTTAGATTTATGTCTGCCATGTTCTTTTTCTTTTCTGTATGTCTCATGCTCTTTTTAGTTTATTTGTTCCTCCTTTACTACCTTATTTTGTGTCAAATAGATATTTTCTACTGTGCCATTTTAATTCCTTCGTTGGATTTTTAAATTATTTTCTTAGTGGTTAGTCTAGGGATTATAGTTTATATCTTAATGTATCACAGCCCACTTTGGATTAATACTAACTTAATTCCAGTACAATGTTGAGTTTACTTCAATATAACTCTGTTACGTAACTCCTTTTTGCTATTTTTCACGTATCTATTACATCTTTCTGTAAGCCCCAAAATACAGTTTTAGAAATTTTGTTTTATGCAGTGATCTTTTAAACCTGACATGAGAAGGAAAAAGAAAAACATATAATACAGTCTTTTATATTTACCTATGTAATTACCTTTTCCAATGGTCTTTATTTCTTCATGTGGATTCAAGTTACTCTTTGATGTCATTTCTTGTAAGGTAGTTCTGCTAGCAATGGACATTCTCAGTATTTGTTTGTCTGGTAAAATGTTTCATCACCGTCACTTCTGAAGGACAGTTTTTTGGATATAGTATTCTTGGTTGATTTTTTTTCTTTCAGTGCTTTGAATACGTCATCCATTGCTCTCTGACTTTCAGTGTTTCTAATAGAAATTCAACTTTAATCATGTTGTTCCTGAGTATGTATTGCATTATTTTCTCTTACTACTTTTAAGGTTTCTCTTTGTCTCTGTCTTTCAATAGTTGTACTATGATGTGTCTAGATGTCACTACAGTCTTGGTAGTTCAGGTTACCTCATCTATTTTGGTCTTGATCATACAAGATGCAGATACAAATTGCTTTTATTATGTTCAACCCATGGTCCAGGAGCCAAGCAATGTGCTATCATATTTCAAATTGAATCTTCATAGCAATGCTGGCAGGGAGGGAAGCCTAGTCATGCCCATTCTGAAGATGTGGAAGCTGAGGCTTAGAAACATCTCAGTTTTTAAGTGGTAGAGATAGGATTTAAACACTGACTTTAGACTCTACGGCTTAGTGTTGAACATAGTTCAATGTTCTCCTTCAATTGGGATGTCATCCAGCTGAAATAAAGTGGGGAACATGGGACGAGCCTTGAGAAAATTGATAAGAATAATGCAAGATTTAGGAATAGAAAACTTAAATATTGGGGATTATTTGGTCTAGAAAGGAGCTGAAATAACAATATTTAATATCTGAAGTGATATCAAGGTTTGCTGGTAAGCACTAGATAATTATTTTCACTGAAGGGGAAAAAGCAAAACAAAACAATAGAAAGTGCATTTCTAGTGAATATTTCATCGGGAAAATTTTACTCCTTTCAAGGATTCATGAGATGTTAAAGTTTGTTGCCTGAAAGTTTATGTGATCGCATTCTGCAGTAACTCATTGCTTTTCATGTCTCCTTCATATATAGCTTAGGTGCAGGCAAAAGTGGCTTCCCAAGACTCTTTCAGCCCTGCCTGCACTACTCAAGTTAGAATGACAGGCTCCCCATCCAAGACCACCAGCGTCTGAGCTCCACACGCCACTCACCTCTGGTCCTCCACATTGCTCTCTGGTTCACGTAACTAATTAAAGCAAGATTCCTGTATGAAACACCCCTCCAGGCAGGGCCAACCCTCTCTTGAAGAAACAGGCCACCATATGAGTTCTAATACAGAGACATGTAAAAGCCCCACTTGCTCCAGCTAATCTCCCTGACCGAAAATCCACTATTTGATTTAATACTTTGAGGTAAGGAATGTGCATCACCTTGGGCACATCTATTTAAGTACATGTGTACCTCCAACTGGCTAACCACCTCTTGGAAAGAAGGAGTGATTCTCAGATAGTACCAGCTTAGATCAGGAGAAATTCAATTTGTGGACAAAAAAAGAAGATAGAGAGGCTGAGATTTTGCCTGGATGGAGAAATGAGTCAATGGGGGCTGAGAAAGGAAAAACCGATGAGAGAGGAGGGCTAGTTGACATTCAGAAAACACCACTGTAGACCAGGGATGTGATACTTGTCCTTCACAATTGTCCTTCAGCCCAGCATGGACTCAGATCACGCAACATCTATGCCTTGGGGCCAAGAGTCTGAAGCGAAGACCTAAATGCCGTGCAACTTTGATTGCACCTCAACCAACCAGCTGGAATCGTAAGCATATGTTCTTACATTCACTTTTCTATGAACTTCATTTTGCTAGAGATTTCATTAAAACCCACTTCCAGTCTTGATATGTGCAACATGAAATCCTCCAGATGAATTGGGTCTGTAGATGGTGACAACACTCTCGCCACACTCCATGGATCAAATTGCTCGGTATCCACTTAACTTGGCCGGAACGTAAAGGCAAACGCTGAGCAAATGCTATGAAATCAATAGCTACAGAGTGTCGGTTTCTTGGGGTTTTTTTTTTTCCCCCCTAGGCAGACCCCAGAGGAGACTGACACACAGATTAGACAAATCACTTTTCATAATCCTAAGGACTGCAGCATGACACATCCAGAGTATTAATCAAAGGCTAGGACCGAGCAAAATGTGAATTAAATTTCTTAATGGAGAGAGACGTGAACTTTCTATTCTCAGATCTCTGGCTGTGGACGTCTCTAAGGCAATGAAAAATTCAGCTACCCAGTTTATAATATTCTGAGAGATATATCACCAAAGTGACACAACTTATCATGGTTACACTTTCTGTTTAGAGAACTTGGTTTCCGATGTGCTCGAAAGGAGCTCGGGGGCTGCTGGCAGAGAGTTTGAGGGTAGCCCGTGAAACACAAGGTCTTATATATTTGGGGTCATTTAAAGATTCCTTTCACCAGTGTCTGGGGGCCTGTCCTGGGGTCTCAACCAGACACCAGGGTCTTAATACTTTTTATTTTGTCCATGGAATTGCAAAGAAGTGAAATCTTTTGCTTTCTAAGCCAGCAGAGCGAAGATGAGCCTCAAAGAAATTAGACTGAAAGCAAATGAGATTTAATACTGAAATTGAAAATAAGCCTGCACCATGGCCTTTTTTAAAGGTCAAACTCACACCGCCTAAAGTCCCTGCTAGGACCCTGGTTAAGTTAGGGATAAACAGCAAGAAAAAAAAAGGTCAGTCATTGTGTTTGTGAAACAAAGGTTTTTTTTCTCAACCCTCACAAAGATATATTTTGGGGTATGTGGCAGCGCAAAGTCTATCCAGGACAACTGTCTATCTTAGAAGGCATGGGCACAGCAGCAGACACACCGGATTCCTCCTCATCCGGGACTGTCTCCTGCTCCTTGTGGATGGACGGGGCTACAAACACACATGGAATTTTTATAGGACGCAGTGTTTGTCGTGGACAACTTTCTCCTGGGGGTTTAAAAGCCTTTTATGGGCATTATCTGACTTATCCCTCGCAACCTCCTGGTAGATGGAGGGAGGAGAGAGGAAGCCAGCCGTATAGATTGGAACACCAATCAGAAATCCACAAAGCCTGTTTTAAGAAGTATCAGTGACTTGCCCAGGAAAAAGCAAGCTGGTGGAAAAAGAAATCAGAGGCAATCAGCTTTCCCAAGGAGACAGGGGCTGCAGGATTACACACACACACACACACACACACACACACACACACACACACACACACACACACACAATCTGGGCCTCCCTGGGACTCAAGATTACAATGTACACCTTGCAGGATTTTGATGAAGACTCAGGGAGATGACCTAAGTAAAAAAATAAATAAATAAAATAAAAATAACTGATCCATAATAAAAGGCAATTCCCTCCTAAACCCTTCCCTTTCCCTCCTCACTGCCATATCCCTCTAGAAATGGGCCACAGAAGGGGGCAGAACATATGAGGCAGCCAGATTGGCAGCGGGAGGAGTGAAGCTTCTAGCAACCCCTCAAACAAACTGATTATAGATTCTGTATATTCTGGGCTATACATTGCCCGTATCCATTAAAGCTCATCTCAAATGTATTTTGCATTTTGTCAGCCTAAGCGTGCACTGAATCACTGGCTGAACCTTTGGCTTCTTCTGCAATGCCCATCTGCTCCTCTTCGCCTGTGGTGGGTGGAGGTAGATTTCACCCCCTCCTCACCCTCCCCAGCTTGGAGACCCAGGGATTTTATCAGCATATGTGCAGTAAATCCTGAAGATCTATCCCCACTTGAATGCAGTGTGCTGTAGCACACCGGGTTACAAGATGCATAATTAGAACTCATTCGGCTGACAGATTGATGGGGGTGTAGCAGAGGCCAGATGGCAGTAAATTAGGCAGCTAAACACAGCAAACTCTGGCATCACATCGGCACCAAGTTGCATGTCTTTTGCAAAGCTTCTTCAAAGTGTATCTGTTTTAGGAGGTGTTTCCTTTTCAAGGTACCTCAGCATAAATACTTTTATGGGGAGTTTGTCCTCCTGGTGTTCACCATTCCACTGCCCCAACTACTTCAGAATCACCTACTTAATACATCTAATATATCACTATGGCCTATTATTGGATGAATGGTCACATGTATACGTGACAACAGTGACTTCTTAGTAGGACTCAGAAATACTCTCCCTAATGAACTGAAAAAAACACCCTAACAAACTCATGATTTTTGTACAAATGTTCTGATGACCTCATTCTCTGAAAGTCAAATTGGTTAAGAAGAAAGTTAAATTCCAGAGTGTTCTGAGGGATAAATAAATAAACCTGAGTGCTACGGGTGTTCTCATTCTAGATAGGACAGCTCGCCAAGATCTCACATAAGACAGACAAATTCATGCCTAGGTACAGGCAGCAGGATTTCTCCCCCAGGGTCTCCTAATCTTTTTCACCTTTTTTCCATCGCTGCTTAGATTTCTGCAATTTTGAGAGCATTTTTCGAATCCCGGGCTCCTTTCTGTCTATTAATAAGTTTTCCTCCTTGCCTGTGTCTCTCAACTTTCTCTAAACCAGGGGTCTTCAGGAGATTTTGTGTGTGTGTACCCGCGAAAGAAATTTTTAAAACTACATTTTTCAGATAACATCTACATTTCATCATCGTACATGTAGTTATAAAGGATGTACCGTCTGGCAATTGGTGTTCTCTACTTACTTGTACTTTAGCTCTATTCCATCAAACCCTTATTGCGACAGATTCAGGTGATTCCATTTATGGGAAATGTCTGCTATAGCACTTAAATGACTAAGCAGTTCTCACTGCCAATCCAATTAGCCAAATCAGACTCACTTTCTCACAGAGAAAGTCGAACTTCATTTTTCATTTCAAATAAGTGTGTTAATATGTGTCCCCATGGCAACTAACTCATTTCTGAATTGTCATTCTAATAGACAGACGAGTGGGTAGATACTGATGGCAGATACAGACATACATACATGGAGACTTACCATGAGTTTGTTATGGGGTAGAATAAAGCTCTGTCCCCTTTCAGTATTTCTCCCCAAAGTTCTCTTTGCTTTGTTCTCCTGGGACTTTTCCTGGGGTGAAATGTCTTCACAAATTATCCCTTCATTTAGAGACCCAGAGGATATTTAGACCCTGGGGCAATGCTCTACAGTGACACTGGGGTGGGTGAGAGGATGCCTTTTATTGTAACATCATTGTAAAGAAATGATGTTCTCAGGCTGTTGAGCTATAGAAAAGATGGGAGTGAAGGATCTCAAAACCCATGCCTTGGGCTTCCCTGGCGGCACAGTGGTTAAGAATCCACCTGCCAATGCAGGGGACACGAGTTTGAGCCCCGGTCCGGGAAAATCCCACATGCCGTGGAGCAACTAAGCCTGCGCGCCGCAACTACTGAGCCTGCGCTCTAGAGCCCGCGAGCCACAGCTACTGAGCCCGAGTGCCACAACTACTGAAGCCCGCGCGCCTAGAGCCCGTGCTCTGCAACAAGAGAAGCCACCCAATGAGAAGCCTGCGCACCGCAACAAAGACCCAACGCGGCCAAAAATAAAAATAAATAAATAAATTTATTTAAAAACAAAAACAAAAACCCATGCCTTTAAAGCCATGTGCATCTGCATAACCCCTGGAGAATCCAGGTACCCCCAGAAGGATGCATACTGCACTGAAGATGCTGTTCTTGATCAAGCACACAAGATGGGGGTCATTTGGGGGCCAGCAGCAAGAAGCACCTGCTGTACCACCATCTGCCTCCGTTATTCCATCCGTCACGATCAAGAGGTGTCCCCTCTTCACTCGCTCATTAATTCATTCAACAAACACCTGCTTTGTATGAACCACAGTGCTCTGTAGTCTCCCTTGACATTGTGTCCCTGGGATCCTCTTGAATGATCGTTGCCAACAAAATCTGGAGACTCCCATCAGCCCTCATTTGCGATAACTTCAGATCGTAACAAAACCAGGGTGTGTGTAGAGACAGCCTCTGGTTACTTGGGTAGAAAAACCTGCTTTCGGTATTTCCAGGCACTTGAGCCATCTAGAATTCCAGATCCCAAATAAAATATAAAATAAAAGGGGTGGGAGGCGTGCCTGAGGGGAAAAAGTCATATCCTAAACTTATTGTTAAATTGCTAGGAAGTGTGAGTGATGAAAATGGCCAGAAAATATGATCCTTTGGTGAATTGGGATCTCACTCACGTTTAATTAGGTCTCCTGTGAGACATTTAAATCTAGGGGCAGCTATCAAGGGTGAGAAGTCTGCCCCAGGGGCCCCCAAATGATTTCACCTTCACTTTCATTTTAGTGGTGGAGGAAAGCCAGGACATTTGCTAAAATATCTGAACTGTGGGTGTGTGTTTTAAGGCCTGTATGCGTGCGGCAGTCGCCGTGGAGGAAATTCAGAGTCCCACGATCACTTTAGGGCGTGTTGCTTACCAAAAGCCAGGGCAGCCATGCTGGAGGTAGAGTCACCTTGTACATGCCCTGGATTCCTCAGTTTCCCAAGACAAGGTTTTCGTAAGAAGTATGGCTTAGAAACGACTGTACTCAACACTCCTTCAAGTACTTCCAAACCTCCTTCAGGCTGAAATCTAGGTGCTTCCAAATAAACAAAAAGAGTTTGCAAAGCACTCCCTAGCTACTTCACCCCAAACCCGTTCAGAATAAACAATAAACGTTGTTTTTTTTTGTTTTTTTTTTTCCTTTTAAATTCGACCTCATCATCACAGGTTTGGGGACTAGAGACAGGGAGGAAAAGCAGTGGACCAGAAGGCAGGAGACTGAAGGTTTAGTCTCAGCTCTGTGCAGGGACTAAGGAGGCTCTGGACAGAGGTGGTGAATCTCCACCCCACACTTCCTTGCCAAGTGATCTCGGATAAGTTACTTAACTACTCTCTGCCTTGGTTTCCTTATCTGTAGAGTGAGAAGCTTCTGAGTGGGTTGTCGAGAACTAAAGAAGATACGGCATGGGAGTGCTCAGCCTGATGCCAGCACGTACCACGAGCTCTGTCATGTTTGCCATTACTGTTGGTGGCATCGGGCAAGTCACTTAGTTTCTCTTCTCCTGCCAATGTGGGGAGGAAGAAAAGCACATTTTATGGTTTTACCACAATGAAGTTTTACTGCAAGGTAAATGGATCAAAAAGCAGTTCCTCCCTCCAATAAATTGCAAATGTCTTGAGATCTAAGACCAGAATCCTGCTTTTATATTCTACCCCAAGCTCCCCTGCCCCCTCCATTGCCCATCAGTACCTTATACATGGTGGGCATCCATCAATACACGTTCGTGGACCTGAAGTATCTCTAAGTTTAACTTTGCCATAAGGGAGTGAATGAGTGAGGCCGATTTTGGGGGGGGTGTTAAAGTGTGTCTGGGAGAGTCTGTCTGAGTGAGAGTGGGTGTGTTTATCTGTGATTGAGAGAGGGATGGGGGAGGGGTGGCCACACATGGGTATAAACATTTCTGTAATTGCTGAGCCTGCTTTCACTGACCCAAAGACTGAATCCACAGTAACATAAATCTCCAGCCGGCAGATAGAGATGCTGTTATTAAAATTCTAAAAATAATAATAATAATAATAAAGAGGCACATTTTAGATCTCAAATGAATCAGATTTTTGACATTGATCTTCCAAAGATAAGTCCGCGTGGGGAGAAAATGAGTTGCATGTTTTCCATCTTTGCCCTTCCTTGCCTTGTTTTATTGAAAAAATACCACCTAGGAGAGAGCTTTTTCACTTCAAAACACAACAAAAATCAACCCCTGCTTCTCCACAGGCCTCCCCCTCCACCTTCCCTGTGAATAATACCAAGTGCAGATGAAGCCCTTTGGAACAAGCCTGGGTATCTAAGACTACCTCAGAAACCTGAGGTTAAAAAACACCTCTAAACAGCGGATGTCCATCTCTATGTCTTTTTATTTTGAAATAAAGGAAAGATAAAACAAAACCAAAACACCCAGTGTTTTACCTGGCATGTGTGTTTGTGCTGACTCACTTCAAGAACATCCGGTGAGGGGAGAAAAGTCCACTTCACTTTTACCTCTAGAAAATTCCCTTTTCATGGGAATGAAAATCCCGGCTCCCACGCGCTCAGATCTGGGGATGTGGGGACGTGGGTCGGTCTTCCTGCCCTGAAGCTACGAGCCCTAGGGCAAGGCAGTGCTTTCTCTCTAACCAGATCATATTTTTCCATCTGAACGGTTTTATGATGGGGGCTTAAGCAACTTCCTACAGCCCCGTTGTTGTTCTTAATTTCTTCGACTTGGAGTGAAACCCCTACAGGGAAACTGTAAAGAAAATAAAAGAAAGAAAGGAGGAAGGGAATGTTCCTCTTCTCTTTCCTCCCTAGCCCCCCCTCATAAACATCCCACCCCATGTCGCAAAATGTATGGCGAGCGTTAAGCCTTGGCAGTATTTTGACACGATGCGCGGTCCCTCACTCCCCCTCTATTCCTTTGAGGTTCATCTTGCAGCCCAGGGCTCTGTTCCACTGCCAACTTGGTGGGAGTGTTTAGTGACTAGAAGGTTGTGGCTTGCTCTCCCCAGAACTTCACACTTCATTTTTCCATATCCTTGGGAGCAGCAGCAAATATTTCACCAGCCTGGTTTGCTGGCTACCAACATAAATCAGACTTAGGCCTCAAAAAAATATCCAGGCCTGTCAAGGCATTAAGCTTTTATTTTCTGACTCCATCCAGTGGTAAATGAGAGCTTGTATTTTCCTTGAAAACTGTAAAGGGATTTTTAAGGATTGTCGCTGGACGGCTGCCAGCTCTGAAAGATACAATACGTAGTGTAACTGGTTAGGAAAGATTTGAAAAAGTCTTAAGTATGAAAAATGGCTTTTCTGAAAGGTTTTTCAATGAAATGAGAAACGGGGCTTAAATTTCATATAGATTTTTTTTTTTTTTTCTTTCTGGAAAGACCTGAACTATTCATGAGAAAAGCATTAGGAAGAGACGTGTTCTCAGAGAAATGTGAGTTATATTAGTGAGGCGTGCTTCTCTCCCTTGCCCCCGTTCTTCCTCTCTTTCTCTGTGTACACAGACACTTGGGCCGCTTCATTAGGTCAGTTCCTGCCATCATTACTGATGATATGACAGCAAGAACAAACAGACTGGACAGTTTTATGTGCTGTGTATTAATTGTTTCATAATTGAGGCCAGCAAACCAAGTCCGCTTTGAAAACGCTGGCTTAAAATTCTAAGCAAGTTTGCAAGGTGCAGACCATGCCTCTGAGATCGCTTCTTCATATCTCCCCTGGGTGAGGAATGAAATCTCACACTCCGAATGTCGAATGTCGAGAGCTTTCTTGCACTGGGAAGGGCAATGGAGTTAAATAGGCAGGCATTTGCACCAAAACACCATGCAGGTCCAGGAAATCTGGGAAAAGGTGCAAGGAACCGGGCTGAGATCACAGGAACTTGGGGTAGAAAAACAACCCTGCTTAGATTTTGTGATGTGTCATGTTTCATCGAGGTACATGTTGAATTTCAGTGGAGTAGGATGAAATGAGAATAAACGTAATCTGCCCCCGGTTTCGTCCAGGTCATTGTATAGACTTGCCACCTGGGGTAGCAAGGAGGTGAGGGAAGGCAAGGAAGAAATAACTAAGGAAATAGTGAGCCTCTAGCTTGGAGGTTTCCATGTAGCATTTAAAGCAGGATGAGACCGATCAGGAAGGTAACAGGCCATGGGGACGATGCGATTTGATTTTTGAATCAGGGACCTGGGGATGAGGTGAGTGAGACTGATGGAAACACAGTAGCCATGGACCCAGGAGGAGGAAATGGCAGGTGTGTAGCAGAGTGTCATAAGGAGAAGAGCGGGGAAGACATACCCCGGGCTGACTTTGCAGGGACCCACAGCCCATCCGACCTGCTTGTGCAGTGATTGAAGTACACGGCTCCCATCCAACCCCAAGTCATTAGTTGTATTAAATCTTGGGTGTTCCCAAGGTGGGACATTGTTTCCCTGGGTGCTTTGTCTTCTTGAGAGAGTACAGAAGAATCTGAAAGCAGACTTTCTGGACCAAAGCACTTTGAGCCATGGTTCAAACCTCAGGGCCAGCCCAGAATGAACCCACTTCTACGTTCCTTCCAGCTGATCTGGCTCCACACCTTCAACCCCTTTGGTGGCACCTGGAGCCAAGCTTACAGCGGCTGAAGCCTCTGCAGGCACAGACCTCACCTCCGGCTCCCACTCAGTGGTCTGTGACCACCTTCTGTTAGTTCTTTCGATTTGCTGAGCTCTCACCTGCCTCTAGTATTTTCCCTCTGAAAACTGTGAAAAGTGTGTGAAATTCAGAATGGATTCAGATTTATGGACATGGATGTCCATAAACCAAGTTTTATTGGGACACAGCCGTGTTCATCTGTTCATCTCACATACTGTCTACGGCTGCTTTCACGGTAGAACAGCGCAGTTGGGTCGTTGTGACAGAGATTGCGTGACCCACCGATATTTACACCTGGCTTTTTACAGATCAAGCTTGCTGCCCTCTGCACCACTTCCCTTCGTCAACCATGCACACTCACGCTGAGTCTGGCCAGCCCCTTCCTCTTCCTTCAGAGCTGCCTGCAGACTAGCCCTCAGGCTGGTGGTTCCCCTCGCGTACACTCTGAACTTAGCCTTGCAGAGCGAATATGTTGTAAATTGAATTCATTTCTAAATGCTTTGTCATTCAAACTACAAAATGGCAAAACTACTAGATGAAAAAATGTAAAAGTCATCCAGCGACCATAAAAAAAATACCCTACTTGAAAACTGGAATCACACACCCAAAATGTTCATATTGGTTATCCATAAACAGTGATATTCTGGATGAGTTTAATACACTTTTGACTTATTGGCACTTTCTAAATTTTCATAATATGCATCTTCTAAGTTTTCTCTGTAACGCACATGTTCTAAGTTTTCAAGAACGTATATTCTATAATGTTTAAATATGACTTTTAATGGGACTTTTACGAAAATATATACTGAGCACCTTTTATATGCAAGGCACTGCGTTAAGTGTCATGGAAATAATCCATGCCCTCAAGGAAGTCTAAAATCTGGTAGTTTACAAAAAATGGACATGCATAGTGGTGCTGACAATATGCCGACTTTGCCTATTTTGTTTGAGTATTCAAGAGAGCAACTATCATTTGCTGAGGAAATAGGTTTAAGTGTTATGAAACAATGTATATGTGTCTACGTCTGTCATCCCCTATTTTATCCACCCACCCCCTCCCCCCTCCCCCCTGCTGCACCCCGCTCCCCCCAGGGGCATTCACTTATTTATCAGAAGTCCTTGAGTATGTCTCTACCCTTTTTTAAAATGGAGTGTATGTGTTTTCATTTACATTAAAGATATTCTGCTATAATATCATGCTTTAATTTTTACATTCTTTAAAAGAGTTATTAAAATTTCCCAAAAAGGTTTTGAGCAGTCTTCTGTTAGGTTGATTCCCAGATTTGTGGTGGGTTTAGCTGCTACTGTGAATGGGATCTCATTTTCTCTCATTTTTTCTAGTCGGTTATTGCCGGTGGGCCATGAATCTTGAATATGGGCCACCTTGCTGGGGAAGGGGAAAAGTCAGTAAAACACAGAGCAGCCTCCTACAGATCACCGGGCCACAAACTACGGAGTTGAGTCTGCACCTGAGGTCTAAGAGCCTGGGGTAGGGTGGGGCGGGGCAGAGGAGCCGTCTCTATCTGTGTCACCCATCAGGCTCTTCACAGCTGAGACCCCTGTAGGCCTGCTGCTTGCACCTGGCATTTCTTGACACCACACCACCACCACTCTGACCATCCAACCTCACCACCTACACACGCCCACCAAGAAACCCATCCTTCCCTTAAAAAAATCCCCTGCAGTCTCACTGAGGCTCTAAGCCTGTCCTCTCTGCTATAACTCTGTGGGCAAGAAGCAGCACCGACAGAGCCCTTTTTCTCTTTATACCCTCCCAGCTATCCTGGTAGATCGAATGGCCTCTAGTATCCAGCAGACCCCACTGGATGGATCTCATGATTCTGAGGGCGCTCCTACCGGTTTAATACGATCTGGAGAACCCTGGAATGATCTGAGCACCCGAGGTTTCCGGTCTTGGCCGGTCCCTGTTACCACCACCACTACCTGGGCTGAATCTTTTCATGGGTATCATAATGTCCTAGTTCTCTCAGGGGTTTGCTGAGAACAAGCACCATTTTGGCAGGAGTCACACGAGCTGGACAAACAGATACTCTTTGTCCACATCCATGAAATGTTGGGAAGAAGCTTTTGAAAGGCTTGTCAAAGGGCTCTAGATTATCAGACCATCCTTAGCTGATATTTATGCAGGAATAAGCAGTGCTACTTCTTACTAGGGCCGGGCCCAACTTTTCCCAGTGATTTGCCCTCTAAGTACAGTTAGTCATCCCAGTTCTTTCAATAACTAGACCAGAGGCTCTCAATCACCTGGGAGTTTTTAGCAAATACCAATACTTAGGCCCTACCCCAGAGAAACTGAATCAGAATTTCCCCATCTGCTGGGCCAACGGTACCATGTCGGGTCTCTGAGCCCAAGCGGGACACTTCTGTCTGTCTGGAGAGATGGAGGAGTGGGGTGGAGGGCCTGTCCTCTGACCCCACCTCTCTCTAACCACATCTAAGTTAAAAACCACAAAACCAAGTACACAGGCAAATGAGGGTGATGCCATGATTCGAAGGAAGGGGGCGTGGTGGGGTGGGGAGGATGGATAAGGAAGAGAGGCCGTGTGTGATGGAGGGAGTCCTCTTCAAGGTCAGAATGGACACTTCACGGCGGAAGTGATCTTTGAGGGTCAGGGGAAGGACGGTGCCACCAGTGCCCAGGCTGGAGAGGGCCGAATCTCAGCTAAGCCCAGGCCAACTCCAGGAGTTCCTGCCCCTTCCTCCCTGCAGACCCAGGCCACCCTCCGGCTCCTCCTCCGTGCCCCCTGCCTGGCTCACACTCACTTCATCACCGCCTATATACTTCTTGGGTGTCCCACCCGCCTCTGGCTGCCGCGTGAGGGAATTCACTTCCTAAAATGCCACAGCAGCCTCGCGGGCGGGTTAGGGAACAGCCAGCAGGGTTGGCCACGTGGCTCAGGAGGCCATGTCTCCACCAACTAGAAGTGCCAGAGACTCATTCTGGGGGCCCTTGGGGCGGGACGGTTTGCTCACCAGAGGTGTTTACTAGAAAGGAGGAAATAGCTCTCCCAGGCCTCCTCTGATACTTTCACCAAAGTTACAAAGAAACAGAAAGAACTCTACTTCCATCTCCGTTTTCCTGCTCCAACGACCTCTCGTTCCCAGCCAGGTCCTCTTTGCTTCCTGTCTGTAATAATAAATACCTTCGATTGCATGTTAGCTAGCATTGGTGGCAGCGCGCTGAGGGATTTCCGCGTGCACTCTTCTGTAACGTTCCACGCTTAGATGAAGAAATTGGGGCCCAGGAAAATTAGGCGGCTTGCCTCACATCACATGGCCAGTAGCTGGCAGAGGACGATTTGGACTCAGGCCCATCTGAGACCAAAGCCAAAGCAACCACCACACCACGCCGAGAGCTTTGTAGGCCAGAAATCGGGGTCATCAGTAAAGTCAGAGCTGGTGCTCAAAGAGCCCGACTATCTTCCACCAAACTCACCAGAACTCAGAGCCACTTGGCAGCTCTGGAGGGTAACAGTATAAGCTAGAGTTGAAAGCACCCACAGGCTTTGGAGTCAAACACTTACTTGACTAGCCAAGCTTCAATTTCCTCATCTGTAAACTAGGACAATAGTACTTACTTCATAGAGTTGCTGCAGAAATAAAATAAGATAATCCAGGGGAAAGGTTTACTAAAGTATCAGGCACAGTGTAAGAGCTCCATGATGTAGCCATTTTATTATCAATGGTATTATCGTTAGAAATATAATAACCACCAAACATTTTCTCACTCGTTCGGTGAATATTTACAGAGGGTCCTGCACCAGTCACTGAGGTACACAGTGAAGCAAAGACAGAACAGTGCTGTCATTGGTCAGTTCATGCTCTCCCCAGTTGGAAAGTCCACTCTGCAAAGCAAGTTGCCATCGGAAGGCTGCCTGCAACTTGTGGATCATCAGAGAAAGACGGCAAGTGTCTTTTAAGTTGTGACAACTTGAAGTGGCCCCTTCCCTTCAAACACCTTTGGAGCTAGGGTTCAGGATGGCCTATTGCATGGAGGAGAATTGGGGAAAGAGGGAACTAAGCCTTACGGAGTGCTTCCTGGGTGTCAGGTGCAAAACTCCTTGCTTTCATGCAGGGCAATGTCTCCCTATAATTCATGATGCAGGAAATGCTTTTAGGCAGCACCTGACATGCTCTGGGCATCATGAAGTCAGAGCATTAAATAACATTGATCCCGCTGTGCACGAGAAGAAATAGACCCATGGTGACAACAGCTCTGGAGACAAATCACTTTGATTCTCTCTGTGTCTGTACCCCTAACTAGCTGTGTGCTTTGAGCAAGTGATTTATTCTCTCTCAGCCTTGGTGCCTTTAGCTGGAAAAGGGATAGAAATAATAGGAGTAGCTGTTTCATATGATGGTGGAGTACATGCAAAGAGGGGCTCAACAAACTTGATCCATTACTGTTGCCTTCTGTCAATCTTCTTTACTACACCAAGGAGAGAATCTCGGTTGGCTGTGCTGGTAAGTCTAACACTTGTTAATCTGATCTCTAACAAAAAGAAAGCAAGCCTCAGGCCCACAGAGTTCCACAGACAATAGTACCTAGCTAGGGCTTAACAAGCTGACTTTCTTCTTCATTGTGGGGTGTGTGTGTGTGTGTGTGTGTGTGTGTGTGAGAGAGAGAGAGAGAGAGAGAGCGAGAGAGAGGGAGGGAGAGAGAAAGATTAACTTCTAATTGTGGTAAGTGATACTGGTTTTTCATTTCTGCTAGTAACAGAACGCTTCCTTTTAAAATAAACATCTTTTAATTAAAAGAAGAAATCAACTTAAATGCAAATATTGAGGAAATAAAAGGACAGGTAGCAGGTGGATGTGACAAACATCTTGACTGTGACATTTGAATGATGGAAGTTTGGCAAACAAGGATAGGGCAGCCCCCATGTCACGCCTTCCAATCTTCCAATCTCGTTAGAGACGAGACCGCAAAAGCTTAAGAGCAATGGAGCAAAATGAAGCTTGGAGGGAGGGGTTGTGCCTCTCTCTAGCACCTCTGCCCTTTCCCAGTATGTGCTAGCAACAGACCTATGTCTTTGCTTTCCAGCCACCCATTTTTCAGACCCCAAAGAGACCACTGCCCGTCAGCCATCCCCTTCTTCTAAGAGGTCATGCACCATGACTGTGGTTTCATTCCCTGGAGTCGCCTCCCAGGCTGAGGGATACGGCCCCATCCCCTTGGCAGGATCAAGCAGGTTTTCAAGTTTTCTTAGAAACACAACTACAAACCGTCTCTAGGTGTGGCCTACTTTTGCACGTGGCTCACCTCACTCACAGGCCATTGGGTCCAACTGCTTCCTTCCTTAGATGGCAAGGGGGGCCCCTGGCTGGAGTTCCTCACGTTCCAACCACATGTCTGAGATAAACGAGCATCTCATAAAGTGGGACAGACCAAAGCCCCATGAAGGATTCTGTGTCTATTGTGGCTCTGATTTCTGTCTCTCACGTTAGAGAAAGGGGAACTCTGCGTAGATATTGCTGGATAAACAGTGTTCTTTGGCAAAGCTGTGATGGTGGGTCTTAGAAGTCAGTGAACTAAGGGCCCCAGAGGGCGTGTGTTGGGAGAGATAAGAGTCATAGTATTTGAGATGTCAACATTCCCTAAAACTACAGCCCCACGATTCTGCTTCACACACAAGGGGAATGAGGCTGAGAGGTTACTCGACCTGCCCAAGGTCATAGGCATCCCAGTCAGAACACTGCCACGTTTCCATTTGGGCCTCTGAACCCAGTTTGACCCTGGGCCTCATTAAAAATTCTTGCCATGTCTTCTTTCTTCAATGGATAATTTAAAATAGGAATAATAAATATAACACCTCGTTGTATATGTGTAGCACCTTTCTTCCAATAAATGGTGTTCTTTCAGCTTGCCCACCCATGCTGCACGGAGCGGAAGTGTTTCCACTGTGGACTCTGACACTGGTTATTGACTGAACCTCGCCTCAAGCCCACACACATACCCCTATCAAAGGTATAGCTCACGGGACAGGGCCCAAGTCCTACAGGGAGCTCTGTGATTCGCTGCTTCAGGGTGGTGTTAAAAAAAAAAAAAAAAACAACCCAGCTCTCACACATCATATACATGAGAGACATATTTAGAAAGCTAAAGTTTTAACTGTTTTTCTTCTATCTAATTCTTTGATTCTCCATGGAATAACAGGCCCTTTTGTGTTTTTAGTAGTTTTTGCTATAGCGCTTGTAGTAGAATAGTAGTGATAACCATCATTTATTAAATGTAATAGTGATTACCACCATTTATTAAACTTCGACATTGTAGACATTTATATCCAGTATCTTATTTAATCTTCACAAAAATCTTAATGATATAGGTATTATGCTGCCTTACGAATGAAACAAACTAAAGCTCAGAGAACTAATTGCCTGATACAAAAAAGTAAAGTCTTCTATTTTTGACAATAGGGTCAACTAGATTTTCAAGGAATTCCTAAGAGCACTACATAAAATATAAAATCTTTTTTTTTTAATGCATGACAGATTTGGCAAGAAAGTGAAGTAATTCTTTGTGTTGCAGAAATGACCAGAAAGCCCAAATCCAAAGGAGTCATTAGGTGCTGGACTTAGCATTTCCCACACGTGAGGGACAAATCCTGAAGCCCAAGCTGAGTGAAAGGTCAGAGCAGAGACCAAGAATACTGAAGGGAACCGTCTCAGTAAGTGAACCGGCGAAACCCTGATCCCACAGAACAGGAAGGAGGAGATCTGTGACCACTTGTCCTCAGCTCTGTGTGGAGCAGAGAAAGAAAAAGAAAAAAATCACCCCCCTCCTTATTTCTAATTACAGACCTGGACTTTCATGAGTTTGGGGCCTGAATATACACAACCACTGCGGCTGGAAGAAAACGTTGAAATGTTAGTTTAAACTGGTTTCAACTTGGTGATACCCCCAGGCACCTGACAGAAGCAAATTCCAATTTTCTGTGGAAGAAAATACTCTTAAATGGGGCCTCAATGAATTCCTACATGTTAAGTTACAAGGAAAATGACTTTTTTTTTTTTTTTTTTGTCACTAAACACACAAGGAAAAAAGCCACACTGAGAGTCAGCTGGAAAAAGAAACTCTAGAATCAGACCTTCAGAGACCACAGATACTGGAACTAATCAAACACAGAACATAAAATTAGTATGATTAACATGTTCAAAAATATGAAAGGAGATTGAAAGTATAGCAAAGGAAAAAAGAGACTATCATAACTGGCCAGATTTGATAAAAGATCAGATAGAAATTCTAGAAATGAAAAATGTGATCACTAAAATTAGAATTTTAATGACTGGGCTAAAACAGAAACTAGATGAACTAAAATACTGAAAAGATTACGCATACTCTAGTAGTAGAGGGGAAAAAACCAATGGGAAATATGAAAATGTTTAAGAACCTTAGAGAATAGTGTGAGGCTATTCTATAGGAAACAATAAAGAGAATGGGGAAAAGCAATATTAAAAGAGATAACGACTGAGAATTCTCCAGAATTAATGGAAAGGTGCCAGTGCATGGATTAAGAAAGCCCAGAGGATCCCAAGCAGGATAAATAAAAAGAAATCCATTCCTACACATATCACAATGAACACAACAACAAAAACAAACAGAAGCTCTTACAGCAATCAGAGAGAAGAAGCAGATAATCTGGAAAAGAATGACAAGCTGACAGCTGAATTCTTAAGAACAGCAGGGAAAATTAGATGCATTAATATCAACCAATTAGTATCAAATAACCAACAATTTAGAATTCTAAACAAGGAAAGCTATTTCCCAAAGGTGGGGGGAGGAGCAAAAATTTTCAAAGCATCACAAACTGAAAGAATTTACTACCAGAACACTCTCACTGTAGGAACTTCTAAAGGAAATGCATTTTAGAAAGAAGGAAATTGATCCTAGAGTGTAGGTCTAAAATGCACACAATTCAGTTAGCAAAGTAAAAGGTTGAAATGTGGCTAAATCTTAATAAACATTGATGGTATAAAACAACAATAATGTCTAATTTATGGGTTTTTTAAAATTAAGAGAGAATTAAAATCCTGGACAACTGGGTATAAAACTGGAGGAGAGCAATTAGAATTCAAGGGTTCTTTGCTTCTTTTATCTTCTGGAAAGAGCTTAAATATATTAATTTTCAACTTTATTATGTTAAGTATCCATATTGAAATGTCTAGGGTAACCTCTGAAAGAACTGGAATATGGAGAAAAATGAAATTGGGGGGGTGAATGAAACGAATAAATTCAAAACAAGGAAGCAAAGGAGGAAAAAGAAAAAAATACAGAAAAAGCAGGAAAAAGATTACTAGAAAGTGCAACATAAGATGATAGAAATGAATACAAAGAGTTCAGTTACTACAAATGATTTAAATGGACTAAACTCTCTAGTTGAAAGACAAAGACTATCAGACTAGAGACTGACCTGGAAGGAGTAGTTTGTCCAAGTTGAGGAAGGGCAGAAATAAGTTTGAGAAGGTGATGCAAGCAGTACCATGTCACACAGGGATATAAAAGCTTAGCATTTGACTTTGATTTAACAGGGCTGCTAGTGTGAAGCATGGGACAGAAGACTGTTGTTTTCCATTATAAGACTTTTTCTATTATTATTTGAATAAATTTTTGTTTAACATTTGCATGAATTATATGGATAAATATTTTAAAATTAAAAAAGACTAAAAGAAAGAATCTCAAAAGACCAATCCTTTGGTTTGATGATAGATAGAAAGATAGATGATGATGATAGATAGATAGATAGATAGATAGATAGATAGATAGAGATATTTTCCTTTATACACTTCTGTTTGTATTATTTGAATTTGGGACAGTAAGTGTTATTTTTGTGATTTAAAAAAAACTCAAAAATAGGCAATGGGGTACTGTAGAATTTTGAGTCAGGGGGACTTGAGAATGGGTTATTATTCGGGGAGTAGACTAGAAGATGGATTGAGAGATCAAGAGACAAAACCTAGAATCAGAGAAATAAGTTGCAACAACTAAAACGATTGTCTGGACCCATGTGATCAATGTGGCATGGAAAGAAAGGAAAAATCTAAAAGGAAAGAAGTGATGGTCTTTGTTGACTGTTCTTGTTCCTGCAGGTCAGGGGTAGTGAGAGCAACTGAGTTCTTGAAGATGAAGGAAGAGGCAAAAATTACTTAATGAATGATGAGGACAATGCTTGTTCTAGTCTGCCCCTGCAGGAGTCACTCCTACCCTAAGCCAGCTTCAGACTCTCTATTTGGAGAGCAAAAGATTTACTTATTGGACATTCTGGAGTGTTTGCAGTGACCCCCAGCTGTACTGTAAACCCCTCCTTGGTATCTTTCCTGGAAATAATTTGGCATAACAGAGGACCAAACACTACTGTAGCCTTCAGAGCCTCCAAAACACAAGCCAATTGGATGAGAATGGGAAAAAAAAAAAAAATGCTCATTTGCTATTCTTCTGGAAGCTCCCCTAATCCCAGTCCACAACACTGGAGGATCTGGAAGGATCTTGGAATTCCGGATAAATTGTCGAAAAGGAGAGGACAGTACCTCAACCATGCCACAGGTCCTGGCATAGGACGGGCAGGTCCGCTCTCCACGCCCTAGACCAGGCTCTTCCTGGAGCCATGCTATCCCGTGGTTGGATAGGAGACTCTAAGCCCCAAAAGGCAAGGAACCAATTACCTGAAAATGGAAGCACCTTTATCATCATTTCTGGGGCCTCCAGAATGGTATCCAAACTGGCCATTCCCCAGGCCTTCTAGAACTTCACTTGTGTGACCTGAGAAAGTCACTGAGTGTGTCTGAGCCCGAGTTTCCTCATCTGTAAATGAGGATGGCAGTAACAGACTTCTAAAGGTTTGTTATAAGGGTTAAATGGGACAATGATCTAGAAATCTGGTGGCAGAGGTTTGGGCAAGGTATTAACTTAACACTTATTTTTTTAATTAGTGGTTTAAAAAGAGATGATAAAGAGAGCCCTTCTATTTCTGGAGAAGTGCCAGGAGAAACATAAAGGGAAGAGGAGACAGGAAAAATAAAGGGTAGAATCAATAGGACTGAAATAGCGGGAATGAAAGAAACGGAATCTTCATGAGAATTCAGAAAATATACGCCTGGGCTATTACGTAAAGTGTGTTATCAGTGACCAAAATAATGATGTCAGGAGGGGAAGTCTTGTCTCTGCAATGGGATCGTAAGATGTTTGAGGCAAGAAACTGTGATTCTTCACCACGGCATTGAGCACAGGTCAAACCTTATTTTAGTTCTAAAAAACTCAAAGTTATCTGTTGAGTAAATAATGAATAAGGGAAAGAGTGAATGAATGAGAGGGGAAAGGGGGTCGAAGGAGGGAAGGAAAGAGCACAAACTCTAACACAAGGCAGGTGCCCTCTCCTAGGGTTGGGGTAGCAGCTCTCGCATGCCAAGGAGGGCGCCACCATGTTATCTATTCCAAAACAAGAAGGGATGCTGAACCTCGAGGCGATTTGGACATCATTAACCAGAATCCTTTCCGAGAGGCTAACACTGTCCCTGAGCTTCGTCCCCTGCTCCCTCATAGCATGTCCAGAGGTCTGAGCCCTAAGAAATGACCCAAGGGCTAGCGATGCGCTCAGAGAAGCGTGGCCATCATTGGCCTCGCTGGTCACAGGTACAGAGGCACGAGCTAGGCTGAAGCTTTGGTGCCCGCACTGCCCCAGATCTGGCTCCCACCCCAAAGCCAGTGTCCCCCAGAGGCTGAAGCCCGCCCTGGCTCTCATCACTGGTAAGTAAAGTGGTTTCAGACAACCCTGTGCATGGAGTCAGGACGTGGAAGGAGTTACTTCTTTTCCCTGCAGAGAGTTGGTTCTTCTGATAAACTACAGTTTGATTTTATTTTATTAATGCCAATAGTGGAGTGTGATTTCTCATGATTAAGCTTCTTTTCCTCCCGCCTCTTTAGACTTTGGCTATAAATAGGAGCTTCTTTGTTCTGTCTCCTCTGGGCAATAATTGGAAACATAAAGTGGGGGAGACACCCTCGTGTCCTTCCGCATCTCTTGGTTGTTTCTCCACAAGTAGGCAGTCGCGCAAACAAACAGCCGGCTGTGTTTGTATTTTCTCTGAAGTCACAATTTCTTCCACTAAATGTTTACACATTCCAGCATTTCGGGGACTTGAGGACCAAGACTGATGGTATTTTAATATTCGTTTGAATGTGCGCACTTAATGTGCTTGGTTAATTGGAGTAATTAGTAGTCTTTTCATTCCAAAGCCGTTGCTGAAATTAAATCTGGGTTGTTATTTCTTTTAACAGACTACCTGAAGAATTTTTACTTTGAAAATGAATCAGGACTGACAGACATGAAGTTCAGCTCTGCAAAAGAGGAGGAAGGGACAAGGATTCTAGGGACCTGGGGGTCTTTGGGGAGAGTTCTCAGCCTCATTTAGTCCCTCCAGATTTCCATTGTCAGTAATTACAATGCCCAGGGTGATAATGACTTATCACCCAAACCAAGACACTTCTGAGAATGAAATGCGGTCCCATTACTGATTTGAACAGGACCGCAGTCCTAAACGGTCCCAGGCAAGCCAGGACTGTGGTCTCCCTACCCCACAAATGCATAGCTCTTTACACAGGACATTCACTATTTGATCTCATCTGCTCCTCCCCATGAGGGAGGGATCATTCCCATTTAACAGATGAAGCAACTGAGGCTGCAAAGTTAATAACCCGCTTGCCCCAGACCCACCAGGCAGTGGATAAAACCACGCTCAACCACAGCTCTTCTTCAGAGCCATATTCTTCGTCCACCACCCTGACCCACATTCCTTCTGGTCAGCCAGGAACGGCCACAGGGTTGAGTGGTAGCATGTAAACATCTGTGGCAGAACCGGAAGATGGATGGGAAGGTGGCAGAAGGAAGAGCCACATTAAGGAGCCGGCAGGAGGTCCCAGCCAGGAAGGCAGGTGGACAGCCAGGCTGGGTTTCTGAAAGAGGTTGACCTCCCTCAGGGGCCACGGAAATGGCTACTCTTGTGTTCTGGCCCCAGATGCCACCCCCCAGGCATGCATGCGGCTCAGCTCCAGGGCTCCTGTGTGGCCAAGGGAGCTCTAATTATAAAGGCAATGGCTGTCGTGACAGAATTTTCCAGGAGATAATTTTTTGGCAAACTCCCTGGACTGAGAGGGCCGGCCATACACAGCTGGGGGCTGTTGCGGTGACTCTCTGTGTGTCACCCTCCTCTGTGACTCATCGGCCAGGCAGCACTGCTTCTCTCGTGTCTACGTGTTTCTCTCCACCTCCCATCTCTCCTGCTCCCCTCATCCTTCCCACTTGGTGAAGGCAAACGTCCTCTGCTCAGTTTAACTAATTCCCTCTGATATCAGCGTTTCTATCTTTACAGTTTGGCGTCCCTGTGAAGTTTCCCTTTGTACATTTCCCCGTTCCTGTATTCCCATCATTCAGGTATCATCACTCAATAACCATTCGACAGCAGTAATGCTTTTCATATGGAAGGAATTGGTTTTTTATTGATGGCAAATGTTGTGATGAACATTCACGCCCACTTGGAGCCAAAGGAGCTTTTTATTGGATGAACCGCACCAAGATGTGGTTCCCAGAAATGTCTTTGGAGTGCGGACTGAGATGTACTTTTGGGAACAGGTCTTGTGGCGGGGGGCGGGGCAAGGAGGGCAGCCTTTCCGTTTAGCAAAATCTCATCCATCAAAATGTATAATAGCAACCGTATTAATAACCCCATAGTTGCATAGCACTTGGTATTTTTCCAAGCACTTCCCTGGAATATTATCATTTCCATGTTACAAGTTAAGCAACATTGTAACAGGATGGACTGCCCTCATGAGCAAGGAGTAAGTTGATAAGTGGGTCAGTGTCCCACGAGAAGGATAATTTTCAGCATGTGTGAAAACCCATCTTTGGGTGTCTCTGAAGATCAGAAGTCCTTCCCAAGCTAAACTCTCCTCAAGGTCCCTTTTGCCCGGTCAAAATATAAAATGATGGCCGCCATGTCCAAGCACAGGATTCATCTCAATGCCGCCTCTGATGCAGTTAAGCATCCTGACACGTAACCCAGATGCAGTGGGAAACCAAGGTTTAATTAGCAACATATGCCATTGGCATAGGGTGTGGCCAACAGAATGTGAATGCCATGTACTGACTGTCCCAGACTAGAGCCCTTCTCCATTGGAACTAACAAGAGAATGGCAAGCACTGGATGATGGAGGTGGTGATGCTAGTGTAGCCCATCCACATTAGCCAATTGTCCAGTTTGGACTCCAACCCACCTCTGCATTCCTCAGAAGCTAGCCTTAGCACTGGCCTTGGTAAAACAGGGGAATTAGGGGACTAGATAGATAGGAACTTGGAAGTCATATGGGGCTACCACCATCACCATTTTATTAATATAGAAGCTAAAGCCTCAAGACTGTGGAGGGACTTGCCCTAGTTAGCAAGGCGAGCCAGGGCGTAGCAGTACCAAGAACCCAGCACTCTGATGGAGGATGTGTCTCTCTTCACTCAGCCTCCCACATCGAACCAGAGAATTCCCTAAATCACCCTGCCTGGCTTTTCTTCTTCCTTCTTAACCCGTTGGCTTTCCCTTATTACTGGTCTGCAGCTGGGACTCAGGAACTCGCCAGTCTATCTGAGTTAAGAAGAGGGTATTGTTCTACACATTCGGTTTCCCCACGCTCCACCGCCCATCCCACACCATGTCCACATCCTTCATTATAAGGGAGCAAAGCTCCCGGAGCAGCAGGTTGTAGTAGAGGCACTTGGAGGCGATGTGAACCAGCAGGATGCTGAACTCAACAGGGTGCGTGGGTAGCATCCAGCTGCCACGCCTGGAGGGGTGACCTCGGGGATGTGTCCTGAGATCTGGTCCCAGACACACTAGATCACGCAGGAACGCACTGGGAGGAAAGGTGCTTTTGTTTCTGCACCTGCTTCCATTATTCATGGGTGTCCCTCACCAGGTCGGCAGCCTTGTTGCTTGTGTTACTAATTGGCTCATAACAGAACATCCAGACTTTCTGGGGCTCAGATTTTCTGTCCTTTCAGACCTAACCCTCCCTGGCTCGTGTTTCAAGGGATGTTTTCCTGCCTACCCTTTTGGCTTTCTCTAGTTCTTCGTCTGCTCTTTCTGTTTTGCTTGGCTTATGAAATGTCATATTTCATTCTAAGCCAGCAAGCTGCTCCAATAGCAATTCCATTTCAGTCCCAGAGCATCGAAGAGGGGGCCTAGACCACGATTAGCTTCTCTAGACTCTAAGATCGTAGGAAATTCCATCCACTGCGTCCGCAGCTAATTATCCGTGCCATATGCAGGGCTCTTCATTTATATTTTGCTTGGCAAACAGAGCAACTTATGGGGATTTTCCTCCTCAATGTCCCCTCAGAAATCAACCATCTAATGCTACTACCACCACCACTGAGTTAAGGAGGAAGGCAAGGCCACCAGCTGGAGCAGTGGTGACTAATAAGGCCCTGGCTTCATGGCTGTCATGGTCTCTCTGCTCAGTTCCATCTAGTCCTCTGTCCTCCCAGCATCTGTCAGGCCGGGCCTTCCTCAATCCACCTTTTCCAGTCTGGTTCCTCTCAGGTTCCTGGTTGAGGATAACTTAGGGGTTGCTTCCTCGTACATACGTGGCCATTGTTCTTTACATTGGGGGTATCAAGAATGAAGTACCTATTCTGGGCCAGAGACACTGTGCTAGGCACCTTGTATACATTATGTACCTTATCTCACATGATCTGCACCATGATCTTACATGGGAGATGTGAGAACTGAACTCAAAGAGAGTCACGATTACCTAAGGTCCAGGAAAGATTTAAATCAAAACTGCCTAATTTCAAAGCCTGTGCACGCTCCAATATTCCCCCAGGTTTTTTCAGGGAAATGATTTGTGCAAGTGGCCCTTCACCAAGAAGGAGAACTTTGACCATCAGCCAGCTTTTCTCCTTCACCTTTGTATTTAGCTAATTCTCATCGTATTGCTGAAGCTGACAACCAGGGCTCTCCCTTCAGGAACGCAGACCCAGTAACCATTTACGATGGCGATCAGCACACACATTCCAATGAATAGATACAGCTGGAGGTGGGATCTCCAAATCGAACACAGGAAGCCCTCCAACTTCAGCAACGTAGTCCCAAAGCACAAGCCATTCCCAGGTGTAGCCTAGAAGATTCATCTGTGGTTTCTATGTGTGCTCAAACATGATAAGAGGCTCCAGGATCTCCAGAGATGCCCTAAAGAAAAGGTTCCCAGGTACTTTGCAGAGGCAGAACGAAAAGGTGCGCTGGGCCAGTTCACACCAGCTGGCGATAGTCAGCTGTGCCCATCACTTCTCAATTCTGGTTGAAGTGACGTCGCATTGGTAGTTTGAACTTGGCCAAGGAGGGAGTATTTACACCACAGAAATCGGCAAACTACACATAAGGGCTTTTGGTTTTGGTTTTGTTCTGGCGAGCGAGTGATGAAACATTTACCAACTTTTGGAAGGACGGGTGGCATAATGAGAAACATCTGAGTAGCCAGTTTACATGGGGGGCTTTGAGGGGCTCCCACAAAGCCCCACCTGCTCAAGACCCATTAGCCATGTTGTCCCTCCACCAACGAGGGCTATACTCCCAGCCTGTATCACTTCTCGGGACCGGACCACAGAGGCAGGGGCTCTCCTGGAAGTCCTGGTCACCGTGCCTACCTAGGACCCCACTTGTAGGCCAGGCTTTCTCTCCTGCCCTGCCCTCAAATGCAGTGGCCAGCACCCCTTGACCCCATGAGGAAACTGCTACTTGGAAGCACAGGCATGGCTGGCAAGGACCCAGGAGGACCACGGGTCCATGCTGAGGAGGACAGCATCTAAGTCTGAAGCTTTCTTACTCTCTAGATTCCTGGTTGTAGGAAGGAGCTACAGGAACAGTTGGGGAAAGGAAGGAAGGACTTTGCAGAGGCAGGAAGCTGGGTTAAAACTGCAAACTCCTGTGTTTGGGATTTCCCTTTTCACCCTCCAAGTTCTGGGAAAGAACTGTTCTAATTTGAGGAAATCCAGGCCAGGTGTGCCCCTCCCCCATTGTACCGTGAAGCCTCCTCCTTCCTGACAAGGACCCCAGGTGCCCCTGCACTCAGCTCCACAATTTAGGTGAAGCATCTGAAGGCAAGAGTGGCAGAGGGGAGTCAGAAAGGAGGACGGAAGAGGAAGAGAAACAGAGGATAGAGGTAAAGCCAGAAGCAGAGGAGGAGAGTCAGAGACAGCACCTTTGCTTTGGAAACCAGAGTAAGGAAGGAGGAGAGAGAGGGTGGCGCTAAGAGAGGACGAAGACGAGAGCAAATGCCAACATCTTGCTCGTTTCTACCATGAGGGCTTTCTCAGTGCAAATCCATTCTGCAGCCAGCAGCTGGATGAACCATCCTAAAATACTGCTTTCAATAGGTCACTGCCACAAACTTTCAATGGCTCCCTTTGGCCCCAAATCACTAGCTTTGCGCCTCAAGTCTCCCTTATCTGGCCCCAATCTCCCTTCTCAAACACACCTCCCACTGAGCTGTTTACAGAGGACAATTCTAAATTAGAAGAGAAGCAGAGGCAGGGCTGCTAATGCAAGATGAAACCCTTGATTGAATCCTAGAATTTTTTTTTAAGTAGCTGTAAAGAATATCATTGGGACAATTTGAGAAATTTAATATATTACTATTTGTGACATAGTAATATATTTAAATAATATATTTTAATATTTAAATACTCATACATAATATGATATATCAACATTTCCTGGGTGGGATCATCGTATTTTGGAATATATGATGAAATATTTAGGTGTAAAGTGTCTGCAACTGACTTTAAAACGGTTGAGAAAAAAAAGAAAAAGGGAGTAAATGTGGTGAAATATTAATTAGTGAACAAGCTAGGTGAAGAGTATTTATTTTAAAAAGGCTTTCAACTTTTCTAAAGATCTGAAAATGCTCAAAATTAAAAGTTGGATTAAAAATAAAATAACAAAGCCTAAAGTAGCTCATGCCCTCCATCCACCATCACCACCAGCTTCCCCAGTCATCTCAGAATAAAATCCAAAGTCCATCACAGCCTACGACTTGGCAGTCCATGAACTGGTCCTGGCTCCATCTCCTACCACTTCCCAGCTCTCTCACTACCCCCCAAGCTCATGAGCCTCCCCGCTGTGTCTAGAACCAAGCATGGGCATTATAACTAGAGAAACAGACAATAATATATAATCTGATAAAGATCGATTATGTGTGAGTGAAAGAAGAAAAACAAAGCATATGCCTGCCTCAGGGCCTTTGCACTTAATAGCTCCTGTTGCTTGCAACAGTTTCCCCAGGGGTTATAGCTTACTGGCTCACTTTATTCAGGTTTCTATTCAAGTATGACCTCTTCAGAAAGATCATTCCTGGCAACCCTACGTGAAACAAAATCCCTGCCTACTCCATTATTCTCTATCCCCTTTCTTTGTTTTTTGTTTATGCAAAGCACTTAGCACAACTTGACATTATGTTATTTGTTTTATTATAGGTTTACTGTTCATCTGTCCTTGTTATAATCTGCAGTGTCTAGAAAAGCAGATGGCATGTATTTTATATTATATAAATAAATGAGTGAAAAACTGAACTGCTCTTTATATATTAATTGGATACGTATCATGCCTGACTATGTATTGTTCGTTACCTTGTCCATGTATCTTCCCTCACACCTAGTTCTGGAAAGCTACTTTTTTTGTTAATTGATTCTTTTTTATTTACCACTTGTCTAAGTGACAGTAAGCATAATCATTCTCATTATAAACTAATTTGAAAAGGTAATTTTCTAATTAATAAATATATACCAGTGTAAACTGTGTTCTTATAATAAAATAATTATAAAAGCTGCTGACAACTTTGGAAAGAAAACAAAGGTATTTGTTAGTGGCGAGACCTCATGAAAAATCTGATGGTCTAAATAAGAAAAACGTACAAGCACAATTCCCCCTACAAGGACACTGGTAAATTACTTTTGATTTAATAATTTTGCCTAAGGATCATTTCAGGCATCATATACCCAGATTCTCTCTGTGGAAAGTGCACAGTAAGAGAACTTCTGTTAACGGCCTAGCTCGACCATTTACTGTTTATAGAAACTTGGCCAAGTTGCTTAACCTCTCTGAACCTTTGTTACATTGCCTGTACAATCATTACCTACCATACTTTGCAGATCTATTGCATTAAATAAGATCAAGTATACGCATGCTATTTGTAAACTTTAAAGCACTGTAAAAACATAGTCTATTATTTTATCTCTGAGAAAGATCTGGAGAAAATAAACACGTTGAGTACCATTAAACATATTAATAAAACTAACAATAGTGCTAGTTATAAAAATGTGAATCTTTCTATACTTATTCTCCAAAGAAGCACTGTCCAGTAGAATTTTCTACAATAATGCAAATATTCTATACCTGCACTATCTAATACAGTAGCTATTGGCCACATGTGGCTACTGAGCACTTGAAATGTGGCTGGCGTGACTGGGGAACTGCATGTAAAATTTTAAACTAACTGTATTAATTTTATTCAGACTTAAACAGTCATGTGGCTGGAGGCTCCTGTATCAGACAGCACGGCTCTAAAGCATCATTGCTTCAAATATGTTTTGCAGAAAACTCCTACTTGGCCCTAACCATAAAGGGATTGGGTTTTGCAAGCATCAAGACGCCTGGTGATGGAAATCTTGTGGTTTGGAGTAAAGGAAAAAGTGTGGAATGAAGTGAAGACGGGAAGAGAAGGAAAGGAGAGGATGGCTTCTCTGCCCTGTGGCCTTGCTGATTTTGAAAAAGCAAACAGAATCTACCCCTTTGGAATTCCAGCATCCCTTCTTATGTGCTGTGTGACCTTAGAAAAGATATTTAACCTCTCTGAGCTTCAGTCTTTTAACTATAAAATAGGAATCATGATGCCTACTTCAGAGGCATAAATAAGCTTCACAGGAGTAAGTGAAACAGATAAATGATACAAAGTGCCTAACACAGTGCCCTGTACAAAGCAAACTGTGAGCTCTCTAATTCTCCCTTCACTCCGGGAACACAGGAGATGCGGGGCAGCACATCAAGTCTCTTGCCCTGGACCACACGGCTGCTGGGCAGCCTGGCCATGAGTGGGCATCCCTCTAGCTGCATCCAGCCTCAAAGCAGCCCGGCTGGCACACACCCAGCCTCCCACCCTCCCTCCATTCACGCCTCCTGAATGCCCTGACCTCACCCAGCACTTTGCTCTGAAGATCTCTGAGGGCTTCAAAGACTCCTCTTTGGATTCAATACAAACGATATTCCTTCTGGGTATGTACACAGGTTGGGGGAAGGCTAGAGGGTGAGGTCCAATCACCCCTCAAAATGAAGCCACGACTCCCTCTGTTGCCTGCACTGCCGTTTCCTCTGCTGTCGGTGGAAAAAACACAAAGTCCGCTTCATCCCCGTGAGGGCCTGGGGGTCCACTGGGACAGTCTCACTCCCTAAAAAGCAGGTGGTGGTGGTGACCCCACTTTTCACAGGTGTGGCAAATGAATATTTCCAGCAAACTGCTTAAGAACCATACTTTCCTCTGATTACCCAAGGTAGTCCCATTTTCAATTATTGTCCCGTAACCCTTCAAAATAGCCCAGAGTTCAAATGTCCAAGTCTCATCTCTTAGATTGCCTTTCTCCCCTGGAAGCAGCACCAAAATCTTTGTTAGATGGTGGGCTTTCAGTGTTCAGAAAGCATAATCACCGTATGTCTGTGACGGTTTAACCCCACGAGTGCCAGCTCTCTGACACTCCTCCCTTGAGAGACAGGGTCCCTTCTCCTTGAATCTGGGTGGGCTTGTGACCGCTTGGACCAATAGATATGGTGAAAGTGACACCATGTGAATCTGAGGCTCCGGCATTAAAGGCCACGCAGCTCCCCCCAGGACGGCTGGGACACTTGTTCTCAGAGCTCAAGCAAGTACAGGAGAAACCCAGCGACCCTGAGGCACCACACGTGGCAGGCCATGCAGAGGGCCCCCAGGAGGCAGTCCCGGCTCAGACTACCGTTTGTCCAGCCCAATCCAGGCACCCAACACACACGTGAAGACGCCCCCAGCCTTTCAAGTCTTCCCAGCTGAGGCCACTTGTTTACAGTGGAGACAAGCCTGTTCCAATTCCTGACCCACAGAAGCTGTGAGAGTAATTAAATGTCGTCCTCCTGCACCACTATATTTTGGGGTGATTTATTGTTCAGTAACAGATGACGGGGCCCAAGTACCATGTCTCATAGAACCCAGGAGTCTGGAAAACTGAATTCCACAGACTGAATGCCCTGACTGTCAGGGGTAGGGTGGGATGGGGGACCTATGCAGTTCCCGCTGGGACTTGTTGATTGAAGAAGAGGCAAAGCCGGACCTACATAAGAGTTGTCTGGAGTAGAATTGGTTGGGGAGGGGAAGCAGGCAGAAGAAGACATTTTCTTTTTTGCTTTAGTATAATTCTGGACCCTTTGATCTGTCAAATAATTTTTTTAAATAGAGAAATCGATAGCAGAACAAAGACTGACTAATGTGATTTCGGTGGATGGCTTTACCCAAAGATTTTCATGTTGAAATTTGCTGGTGGTGGAGATGGTTTTTTATCTTGTTTCGCTAGCATTTTCTCTTCTGGTCACCCCCGTGTTTTTCGGGGTCCTACAGAGCACGCTACTCGAGAATGAAGGCCAAAAGTGGCCATTCTGAGTTGCAATGTGTCCTTGCAACTCAAATACTTTGTGTCCTTAGAGGGACTCAAGCATCTATGGCACAGAAGGAAGAGCCCTGGGCTGAGAGGAGGAAGTCACCAATATGATGCTTAACCTTGGGCAGCTCATGTTAACAAGCCCAGGCCTCAGTTTGGTTGTTCACAAATTGGACTCAGTGATTTCCGAGGTCCGTTTTCTAACATGTTGGAGAGAAAGCAGTTAATACTTATTAAGTGCTTGCCCTGTGGCAAGCACCATGCTAGGCCCTCTATCTAGATTATTTTATTTACTCCTCAAAAAGAAAAAAAACAAAAGCCTAAGAACCAGTGTCCCCATTTTGCCTGTGAGGAAACCAAGGCCCAGTGGGATGGAGGTTTCAGCCACTGGGAGGTGGAGGGATGGAATTCTAGAATCAACAGGGCCACCCTCAGGGGACGCTCCCTCCCCTCTCTGCCCCACAGTGGTTCCCACACCTTGTGCCCAGAGCCTTTGAGAGTCTGGCTCTTCAGTCAGTTCTAATCCTCCATAGTTAAGAGGGAAGGTTCTAACTACATTCCTTTGTACTATCATCAGCTACTTAAAGTGGCAAGAAACAATAGACTCTTTCTCTGCTTTCCTGGAAGGGTGGCTCTTGGACCCTTGCTGAGTCTCTGAGTGACAACCAGGGCAGCCGTTCCAGCCTGACTGCCCCCCAGGTGCCCTGGGCAAGTCTAGAGGAATCCTGCCACCCAGCTCTTCCCTGCAGAACTGTTAAGTGGCGTGAGCTTCTATTTTCCCCTTAACAAGAGTCCCCCAACCCTAGGTTATTTGGCATATACTCGGTCCATCACAAGACTCAACAAAGCATATAATGACCGTTTTTCCAAAATACCGGGGACTCCTCTTTCCCTGACAAACACACACCTCCATTGCCAGGGTGTTACTTATCCTTGTGTTTTGCTGAAGAGGGTTCTAACTGTGCAGGTTGCCTCACGCCCGAGATCTCTTCTCACACACCTGTTACTGATGTCTGAATCCTGAAATAATCACCCAGTGCTGACCAAGTCCCACTGCAATGGGCACTGAGAGGGGTCATTGAGAACTGTGATATCTGAGGGTGTTGCTGCAGAGTGGCTTTGCCTCTCCTCCCGTGAAGATTTGTGGGTCTACTTCCCCTCCCCTTGACTCTGGGCTGGCCTCTGTGACTGCTTTTGACCAACAGAACACAGTGGAAGTGGCCTTGCCCATCTCCTCTTCCAAGGTGGACCTTAAAAGATGTGCAGCTTCCACTTCTGTGCCTCTTAGAAGCCTGGGCTGTGGAAGAATTCTGACTACCCTGGGACCGCCATGCTGTGAGGAAGCCCAAGGTAGCCCTACAGAACTGCCCGGCTGAGCCCTGCCTGCATTCCTGACCCACGGAATCATGAGCAATAAAAGAGCTGTTGTTCTAAAGCACTAAATTATGGTGTAGTTGCTTAAGCAGAAACACAGCTAACTGAAACAGAGTATAAGAGGATTAGAGCACCAAACTCACAGTACAGATGACATAATGGTGTCATTGAGCAATTGGGTCAGAATGGTAAGGAAGTCTTCATAGAGGAGGGGGACCTGAAGGTTTGTAGGAGGGGATGGAGTTGGATGAGTGCAAGGACAGGATGTGGGGAGAGGAAGTTCTACAAGATCCAGCTCCTCCACAGGCCTCTGGGAAAATGCCCTGAACACCCACCGGACTCCTTGTTTATTTCTACTGCAGCCACCTGACTGCAGAAAGCAAACCCTTAACTCTGGGCCATCAGCCTGAGTTCGGCCCAAAGTAACCCATTACAAGTAGAAGATTTCTCCAGAGTCCTGTTTTATCTCTCCAACTCCCATGAATTCTATATTGCATTCCATACTTTATTCATCCATATCTTAATATAAAAAATGTTTGAAATCACTTACCAGTTAGATTACTTAACTTCACCCTAGCCCAACCAGTTCAAGGAAAATAGATACTCCAGGAAGAGGGGTCAAAATGAGACGTGAGCCTGTGTAGCCCCAGAACACACGTGCACCCCGAGGCAGGCGTCATAATCACACATCTTCAGTAGACAAATCCAGCCTCTGGCTTCCCCCTTCCTGTCTCATTCCCAGCTTTAAACTACCCCTAGGTTCACAAGGGGCCCAAATCAGGAGACACCCGGAGGACTCCCTCCAGATGTGGATTAAAAATTAAAGTCACCTGATGCTTTAGCTCTTCTATCTCCGATCCACCCTCCAGGTCAGCCACCCGTAGAGTGTTTGGAAAGCAACCTAGGGTGATTCTCAGCCTTTCCAACACACTGGAATGCTCCCCAAACTTCTTTTTCTTAGTTCACACACACACACACACACACACACACACACACACTCACACACACACACACACACTCACACTCACACACACACACACACACACACACTCTCTCTCTCTCTCTCTCACATCTATAGCCTGTGTAGATACGTTGACACTTGGAAGCAAAAGAGAGGAAAGCTTTTATTATTGTTTGCCATTTGAAAATGATTATCTAGCAGGATGATGTGTATTGAAGGAGACGGCCTGCAGTTAGCGTCCCAGGGAGAGCTCCCTTCCTAGACCTGGGTGAGCCTGCACTACCTCCCGGCTTCTCGACTGGGGACTACTTGGTGCCAGACTTGGATGCCGACCAACACAAATTAAAGGAATATACTGCCTCCTAGACAGGACGGGGACGCGGGAGAGTGAGAATGCTGAGAATTTTAAAGGGATCATCACCTCAGCAGGAGACCAAAAATCAGCCTCAGAAAGAGCAGCTATCCCAACAGATGGTCACCTCTAGTTCAGAAAGTCTTTGGTTCTGGGTTACCGCGTGATTCCAGATGCTGTCTCTCTTGCACCCCACCCCCCCCATCCCAGCCCAGGGCCTCCACCCCTCCCCACAACAACTACTCTCTCCTCTCAGTCCTTTCTGGAAATACAGCCGTGCCTTATTTAAAATCGTGAAGCCCTCGCACTGTTGGTGGGAATGTAAATTGTTACAGCCACTATGGAGAACAGTATGGAGGTTCCCTAAAAAAACTAAAAATGGAACTACCATATGACCCAGCAATCCCACTGCTGGACATATATCCTGAGAAAACCATAATTCAAAAAGACACATGCACCCCATTGTTCACTGCAGCACTATTTACAGTAGCCAGGACATGGAAACAACCTAAACGTCCATCAACAGATGAATGCATAAAGAAGATGTGGTACATATATACAATGGACTATGACTCAGCCATAAAAAGGAACGAAATTGGGTCATTTGTAGAGATGTGGATGGACCTAGAGTCTGTCATACAGAGTGAAATAAGTCAGAAAGAGAAAGACAAATATCGTATATTAACACATATATGCGGAACCTAGAAAAATGGTACAGATGAACCTATTTGCAGGGCAGGAACAGAGACTCAGATGTGGAGAACAGACATCTGGACGCAGCGGGGGAAGGGGAGGGTGGGAGGAATTGGGAGATTAGGATTGACATATATACACTACCATAGATAGCTAGTAAGAACCTGCTGTATAGCACAGGGAGCTCAGCTCGGTGCTCTGTGATGATCTAGATGTGTAGGATGCGGGGGTGGGAGGGAGGTCCAAGAGGGAGGGTATATATGCGTACATATAGCTGATTCACTTCGTTGTCAACAGAAACTAACACAACATTGTAAAGCAACTATACTCCAATTAAAAAAAAATTTTTTTTAAAGGAAAATGAGAAAGGAAAGAAGAAAAGGAAGTAAGTAAGGCACGCAGGCAGGAAGGAAGAAAGGATTCCTTTCAAGAATTGGACCTCTTTTCCCTGGGTTCCATGTTGTCATTTATCTTCATATTTTCTCTCATTTTGCTAAAGCTCCTTCTGCAGTAACTAATGTACATGTATATTAAATCATCACATTGCACATCTTAAAAAAATCACATTGTACAACCTAAATATGTATAACTTTTATTTGTCAATCATACCTCTATAAAGTTGGAGAAAAAATAAAATAAAATAAAATCGTGAAGCCCTAAAATGACACTCTGTGGGAAGGCAGTTAACCAACTTGTACTCAAAAATGAATCTAGAGGGACTTCCCTGGTGGCGCAGTGGTTAAGAATCCTCCTGCTAGTGCAGGGGACACGGCTTCAAGCCCTGGTCCGCGAAGATCCCACACGCCACGGACCAGCCAAGGCCGTGTGCCGCAACTACTGAGCCTGCGCTCTAGAGCCCGTGAGCCACAACTACTGAAGTCTGCACGCCTAGAGCCCGTGCTCCGCAGCAAGAGAAGCCACCGCAATGGGAAGCCCGCGCACCGCACCGAAGAGTAGCCCCCGCTCGCGGAAACTAGAGAAAGCCCGCGCGCAGCAGCAAAGACCCAACTCAGCCAAAAATAAATAAATAAATAAATAAAATTTAAAAAAAAAAAAGAATCTAGAGGTGGGAACAGGGAGTCAGGGCTTAATGGGTGCAAGGTGTCTGTTTGGGAGTGACAAGAACGCAGTGGTCATACAACGTGGAGAGTGTACTAAACGCTACAGGATTGTTCACTTTAAAAAATGGTTAATTTCATGCCATGTGAATTTCACCTCAATTTTTCTTTTAAAAAAAAGGATCTTCCAAGAAAGAGTAAATCCTTCTAGAATCCTATTAACCAGCCCACATTTGACTGGATCTCAGTCCCCTGAGGTGCTCATGGGAGGCTGCGGGGACGAAGCGGGACCCACATTATCCGATGGTTTCACGTCCTGGCAGGACAAGAGCTTCAGAGGCTCCCAGGACAGAGAGAAAATGAAATCAGCAAGCTACCCCATAGGCTAAAATTAACTGACCCTATCTATGACCTGGACTTGGCAAGGGACTGAACTTCTCTCTTGTTCCTCCTCTGTGACCCCAAACGTGTCTTATGAGACTACCAAGAGGGGCCCATAAAAGTGATGATAAACTCAGGCCAAATCGGGGGGGGGGGGCTATATATTTGGCTCCTATAACTTCATTTCTTTCGCTGCTACCAGCAAGCAGTCTCCAGGAAGTCCCCATGTCAGGCGATGCAGAATTTTTCTTAATATATGATTTTCATCTTCAACAGCCCTGGCCAGTTCAAAATAAAGAGAAGAGAGGATGCTGGGAGCATGTCCCCTACAAATTTTAAAAAGAAAATGAAAGAGGTCTTGTACTCCAACAAGTCGATGTGATACTTAGAAAAGAATCCTTTTGGCCGAAGAATATTTTTACTTCGTGTGTCTATATAAGTAGGCTTTTTTTTTTTTTTAATAGAAAGCACATCACTAGTGTCTAAAACCAAACGTGGTTTTGATTGAACCAGACTTACGTTTATATCTGAAGCTCATTGGCTAACAATAGAACTGGCTTTCCCATTTGCCAACATCAATGTTGACCTGTTTTCACCTAAATTTTATAGTTGTCAGGAAAAGAAACTGTGCGCTAGTCAGTGACATACCCTGGCCTTTCTCAGCCACACTTGCTTGCATTTTTTGCAGCTCCTTTAAATTCCCCTTGTCACAAATACTAACAATAAGGTCAAGTATTTCAGTAAGAAATATTGAATTATTATCCAACTTTGTCAAACAGCCAAGAGCCTACGAAAGCTAACCACGAACTGTAGAAGGGCGGATTAACCTCAGGCCTCCCCACCCTGCCTCCATGGCTCGAGGAAGGATTTTTGGAACCAGGGGGGCACCGGGAGGGTTGGGGGGAATGGGAATGGGATGGCTCACAATCACGTCCCAGCCCCCATCCCTCGGGAGTGTCTTGTTGCTCTCGTTTGCTGCTGCAAAGAGCCAGCTTTGATTTTTCTTGGAGAGGGTTCCAGGCACCCTAACATCTCAGTCATGCCAACAGCACGAGGCTGCCCAGCTCTCCTGATCCCCTGGCCGTATCCCTGTCCATCAAGGTTAATTTCTATGACAACATAAACTTCATTGCGTAGCCAATAAACTCAAACCTGATGGAACTTGATGTGGCCAGGACGGAGAATGACGAACGGGCAAGATGTCAGGGCTGGAAATAGAACTCGCTTCGCCAGCCAGTGGTTTGGGAGGCATAGAGATGGATTTATGTGTGTGTGCATGTGTTTTATTTGCTCTAATAACTGTAATAGATTTCCATTAATCAATAAACTGCCTCTTGCAGAGACAGGAATAAAATGCAAGGCCCCTGACGTAAGCTTCAGGTAGAACCAGGACCCTCTCCCTCATTTTCACTCTAGCCCATAGCAGCTAAGAGCACGGATCTCCTATCACCTCAAGGAATCTGGGCAGGGCAGGTTTCTTGGGCGAGAGAGAGAGAGAGAGAGAGAGAGAGGAGAATGAGGATTGGCTTTCAACTGGACAAGGAAGAGATTAGCCTGCAGGAAGGCAGCAGCCCCAGGACGAGATGTCAAAAAAATCATCCCAGGGAAATTTCCTGCTCTTTGAGCAGGGTGTGTGGCTTTGGAAGGAAGGTTTTAGTGGTTCCAAAAAACCTTCCTTGAAATGCAAATACAGTGACTCCTCAAAGGTGAGGGTCGGGACAATTTTGTTTTATAAAAGAGGATGTCCACAGCGCAGGGGTAACTGGTGTGGGCTCGGAGAGAGATGCGGGGTCCATGGGAGGTTCTTCAGGAGCATGGCAGGCCTCCAAAAGAGGGGTCTAGAGGACTAGGTAGAGAAGACCCCAAAATACGGTTTTAAAGTTTTATGCAGGGTCGGTCATGAGCATAACTCTCGTGAAGTTCTTTGACTGTGTCTCATCCAGAGCGTCAACATCTCCCAACCATTTATACTTGTCACGCCACTGAATGCTGAAGGGTCCGACGTGCCAAATCATCCCTCCCTTTCTCATCAAGACTCCGGTCCACTTGGTAGTAGAGGTTGAACAAGCAATCGGATAAAATATATCTATACTTTGTCCTGAAAATCTGATATTTTGTGCTGTCATCCCTCGACATTTTTATAGTGGTACTTTCTTTTGTTAAACATTAAGATCGCACGTTTTTTTTCTTCATGTTGTATATTTCGATAACATAGGTATTTCCTCTGGTTTTTGATGATCTGATATTGAATCTGGTTTCTGAAGTGGGACTCGTCTCCCACAGAGGTTCTGATACTGCTCATCCCACCCCCCTCACTCTGACGCCTGTGAGAATCCCTCTTGCCCATCCTATCGGTGGAAGTGTGATTTGGAATGCTACCGAAGGCCACGAGCTGGGGGCAGCTGTCTCACCCTCTTTTTCTCTCTGGAGAGCTGTCCGTGGGGGGATCTCCATGGTGGGATCGATCTGTTGCCAGGTACCACACTGCAGGGTGGACGTGGGGCTGACACGAGCTCAGCTGCAGACCCACAATGGCGAGGAATTACTCAGCCTTCCAGATCCAGCTCAAGTGTCATCTTCCTGCTGTGCCCAGGAGCTGCTGCCTGAATGGGGCTCCTCTACCCTTGGTTCACATCACTGTTGTGGCACTGCTATGCCATGTTGTCACGTACAGCTTTATTTTTCTGTCTCTCTGAGCAGATGGTGAGTTTCTTGAGGGCATGGGGTATGTCTCATTCACTGCCATTCCCATCATTTCTAAGAAGTGTTTTTACATCAGTGTTTACTGAATGAATAAAAATGCAGCCCTTCCCTCAAGGTCAGATGAGAATTGGGGATTGTGAAGCAAACAATGACAGCTATTCTCTCAAGCAAGGGATAGGGTAAAGCTACACATTCTTCCTCTTCTTAGCCCTCCACCTCCTTCCACCCTGTAAATGGCTTTGCACTTGTGTCTGATAATCAAGGGGCACAATAAGGCTGTGTCTATCATTAAACAGGCATCAGATGATTAATTACGTTCTAAGTTTTGTGTGATAGCACTACACCTAGTACCTGTGTCTTCCATCCTTGCCCCACTAGAACGGTTTTCTTCTTGCATCTTTAAAATTGAAGAGATCTTGGTGATAGGTAACTCAGATAGTAAGTAGATAAAAGGTAAAACTGAGATGGAAAATCTTTTTTCAAGATGAGCTGTCATGTACCATTTGTTTAGATGGCTAGGATATCGTGTTAATGAAGTCCAGAGTGTGGCCGCGTCTCTATAGCCAGAGCATGAAAGAGCGAATAGAAAGACCTCGGACCACCACAAGGTCATGACATCTACCCTTAGCATTGAGGACAAGGGGGCCTAGGGACATCGGCTTGAACCATGTTGCCAACAGATAGATCATCTTTATCCAGGAAGGAATGACACTGATGCTCTTAGACTGACGTTCTCACTAAGTCAGACCTGGGAGCTTTATCTATGATTTTAACGAAGTCATACATAGCAGGTCTTTTTCAATAAGGTGAGCTGGAATATGGTATGTTGGAAATTCGTATGTTGGAAATTAATTCACATGAATATAAGAAATTTTTAACAGAATCAGTATGAGTTTATAAAAAATGGAAATAGGTTCATAAAAAGTACAAAAGTAAATAAGTGCTTAATGAAAAGACAACACAGAAGAAGCCACTCTTATAAAGGAAGGAAATGTCTCTTCCAGTGAATGAGTATCAGAACGGCTTGGAAATAGATTCCAACCCTTCACGTCCCCTCATCTGTCTACAGGGTGATCCTGCGTAAGTGATTTGACCTCTCTGGGGTTTCATTTACTAATCCTCTACAAACTGGCCATTTTTGCCAATTCTGTGAGAAACAATGGACCTCGTTCTCTCTCTTAATGCTAGGCAGACTCTACCTGCCTCTTAAAACTCCCCATAATTTCTCCATTCTAAAAGCTACTCCAAATCTATAGGTAAGAGTTGCTGCATGGAACCTTAGCATACCATCTAGAAGGTAATATATCACTGCCCACATTTAAGGAGAAGGTCAAGAGAGGTTAAGTGGCTTGTTCAAGGTCACACATTTCGTTGGTAGGGATCTGGAACCCAGATCATTTTGCCACTAACTGCTTTCCCCCTTTCTTTCTTTTTTTTTTTTTTTTTTTGAATTAATTAATTTATTTTTTGGCCACGACGCATGACATATGGGATCTTAGTTCCCCGACCAGGGATTGAACCCGTGCCCCCTGCAGTGGAAGCGCAGAGTCCTAACCACTGGACCGCCAGGGAATTCCCTCTGCTTCCCTCTTTCAATATACCACTCAACCCCTTAATGAAGAGTTGGCTGCATGACTGTGACAACAAGAAAGAGAAAATAGAAGACCAGCTTTCCCCCTCTGATTATATGAAAATCATCCACTTTTTCAACACCAAGCCTCCCATATACTGTGGTAGAAATGAAAGGCTTGTATGACTAAATATAGATGTCAAGTATCTCACAAATACTTGAGTGTTTCAGGAAATGAAAAATGGAAAATGAAATTGGCTATAAGCAGAAATCAAAACTATCCAAATTGTCTCTAGAAACTAATCACTAACTTTTTAATCTCTGTTTTGGGCAACCTGAAACATTCATGAATTCGCTTAAATAAAGAATGGCATGACAAACACCTCTTATTGGGATGGATTGAGTTGAATAGAGACGCTTTCCAAGGTGCTTTGTAATGGTGCTGTTTTAAGCCTTCCACCATACTGCCCTGCCTAGAGTAGGTGTTCAATAAATATTTTCAGAAAGAAGAAAGAAAAGAAGGCAGAGAGAGTGAGAGGGAGAGAGGTCATTTCTGTTCTCTTGGGATTTCAGGAAAATGGGATATTAATTCCATATAAAGTAGACGTAAGGAAATAGTCTATAAAATGCTTTAAAACAGTTGAAGAGAAGCCTACTTATTCAGTTAAAGAGATTTAAATGATTTAGGGCAGAGAACACCGGCGCCCCATTCCCAGGCTCCTCCAGGCCGCTGCACAAGTACACAAAGCCGTGCACACACCAGGTATCCCATCTCAGGCCTGAGGCCTCCAGGATCAGCTCTCTCCAGTACACAGCACTGCCTCTTAGTGATGCATTTCAGAAATGGGGGATCTGGGTGCTGCCCCTTCATCAGGTGGTAAGAAGGATCCCAGAGCCACTCCTGGAAACGAGAGAGCTGAAGTTGACAGGAATTTCTTGGCTTGGGCCTTTCTCTTCTAAGATGAGGTCAATGCTGCCAAATTAGGTTCATTAATACCTTTTGCAGTAACAAAATTAACATGAAACTCAACACACCTAAATGGAAAACCTTGGAAGAGATTACAGACTGGGGACTGAGGTTGGGGTAGGGTCAACATTTCTGTTCTGAATGTGCCTGTGTGTTTTAAATTTATAGTTTATGTGATGTGATGTCTCTGAGTTCCTACAGGGAAGAACCCATGGTAAACCAATTGCCAAACTTAGCCATGACGTTCGGTAGAAAATTAGTTTATAAAATATGTAGAAAAATATTACTTTCAAAGAGCAACATTTTTTTAAATGTTAAAAGAATATTTTTTAAAAAGCATTCCACTTGGGGCTCCAGCTCTATTGTGATTCAAACTATTTGGAAACCTTATTGACTCATTTTAAGAGAATCATCTTAGTTATTATGAGTAACGATAATAGGTCCCATCAGTTTTATACTTACTATGCTGTGGACACTTTGCTAGGCTTCCTCATATCTCATTAACTCATTTACTTTCTCCATTATACAGATGATAAAGGAGATTGTGTCTAAAGTTTTAGCTTAGGAATATAGTCTCTGGAATCAGGCAGATCTAGGCTTGAGTCTTAATGGCTGTGTAACTTGGGCAAGTCTGAGCCTCAGTTTCTTCATCAGTAAAATGGGGATAAAACCAATACTACCTTCTTCATAGGTTGCTGAGAAGATTGAGATAAGTCATGTGAAACATTCAGCCAAGTGCCAAGGGCATAGTCCAGTGTGCCATGAAAATTAAATGGTGTTAAGTATTATTATTATTATTATTTGATCACATTACCAGTACCAAATACAACTTTTCCCCAAGAGGAAATTAAAACAATGGCCATCAGTGCCATCCCAAGAGGGGAAGGAGGTAAATCATCTTCTGTCTCCACTCCTTTCTCCCCGGGATGTTCGTATTCGTGAGATGAGGGCCAAGCAAACTTCAAGGACAGCTACAGAGGATGAAAATTGTGAGAAAATAGTTGCTGGGGTGTCCTTTGTGCATTGCAGGGGAGGGGGCGGCAAGCAGGAAAAGGAAGGACCAGGGTTTAGGAGTATGATGGGAAGAAGAAAGGCCATAAGGGGGACTTTTTGGACCTGATTACCGGTACGAGCCTCTCTACCTGCTCCTAACGTCCCTTCCTTCTCTCACTCCTGCAAGCCCCAAGGAGAGACAGTCAGGGAGTACCAGGCACCCCTGCTCTCTGGGAAGCAACTTCTGGGTGGCATGAGCCGGCAGCAGTGTGCAGCCTTGCCCCACAGAGCCCCACAGCGGCTCTGGCAGCTCCCTGGGAAAGAAGAAAGCAGCGTCTTACATGTGTGGCGTATTCTAAAACAAAATAAGAACTGCGAGATTTGATGGACTCTGACAGGGGGAAGAAGGGAGTGAAAAAGATGGAACAAAGATGCCATTTTAAAATTATTGGCTTGGGTTCAGGATTTCACTATTTTCTATGGCAAGGAGCAAGTAAAAAAATCCCTCCTATTGATGAGTATTTTTTTATAGTCGGTGAAAGCCAAAGGGCTCGGGGCTTCCGACTATTCCCTCCTGGGGCACCTGGGAGCCGGTCCTCTGGATAACTCAGAAAAGAGCTGGATGGACAGCAGGCAGGAGACTCAGAGGCCCCCAGCAAGCAGCATGAAGGAGGCACGGGTGCAGGAGGACAGACTGTGTTTTCAGCTAGGATTCTGTGATCTTCCTGCCAAACGGGGGTTTACAAAGCAAAAACCTCCAGAGAATTCTCATACTTTCTGGCTTATTCTCCTGGTGTTCATCTTAACAGGAATCAGCTGTTTGCCTTCTCACTTCTCCAGCATGTTGCCGAGGAGAATTTAGCATCTGGTCTGGCTATTATTAAAAACAAGAACATCCTGCTCCGTTGGGAGAACAGCACCACTGGCAAGAAAAGGACAGAGATATTTGCATTCAGGATTCCAAAGATGGGTTTCGGTTCAATATCTGCTCTCCCTCCTCCCCACCCCCCCTCCCCACCCAGGCTTTCATTTTAAAATTTCCCAATGCATCTGTCATTTGCATCGTGGTCTCCTCTTTCTGAAACAGAGAGATGGAGTGTACTTTTTCCTTTCACTGGGAGGCAGGAATCACTGGAGTTGTTCAAACACTGACCCGCTCCCGCTGTGTGATAAAGTTGAACTACCAGAGGAAATTTTTTTTTTTTTACAACTGCGGAAATGAAAAAGTAAACAAGACTGGGGCTGCATCGGTATTCAGGCTCCAGCTTTTTTGTTGTTGTTTTTGTCTTTTGCTTTTTTTAAGCATTGGGCTAGGAGCCTGAAGGAACCGTATAATATGAAAAACCCTGAGAGGTTTTATTAGCCAATAAAAAAAAAAAACTGAGTTCCCATTAACCACTTAACTCCTTGCTAAAGTTCCGCCCTTTCTTCCCTCCTGGATCCTTCTCTCCCTCTGATGCCCGGGAAGAATAGAAATTTGGCCCATCGGTCTCTCCCCGCACAATCTGAGTTCCCAGTGTGTCCCAGAAGTTGTGGTGGAGAATTACATTCAGTAATTATCTCTGCATTTCTCATCTGTAAAACCACTAATAAGATCTTGATAAGGAGTCAGATTTTCTATGCCCCCAAATCCACACCCAGAAAGACTCCCTGAGCACACTGCTAAAAGGAGAAAGGTCATCGTGATTTTCAAGATTTCAATACTAAATGACTGTTAGAGAAAAACAGAATCGGGCTAAGACATTGCTGGAATATGTCATGATTCTCACAAAAGGCTCCTCTCCTTTCAGGGCAGAAGAATAGAGAGAAACTCACAGAGAAACAGAAAGTGAAACTGGCCAGAGTTGTTACACTGTCAGAGATGGATGCAGTTATAAAAAAAATAAATGACCTAATTTAGGAAGGAAAGGATGTCCAAGGAGATTTAAATCATAAAACCGTTGTATTAAGGCTCCCGCGATTACACATGTCATGCGGTTTTATGTGTTTGCTTTTGCTGTTTTTAAATAAGACATTTGCACATTTACATCAATCCATCATCCGATTGCATTTTGGGAGTTCCTGGTACCCTCAGCTCTCAAAGACCCCCTTCAGCTCTGCCACTGTATCCTGTATCTCCTAACTCCACTGATCCCACTCTATCTTCCTTCCATCCCCGCATCCGGGCTACCTCTGGTACTTTGGGTTCTCCAGTAGAAATGTCCCAAGGCAGAAGGAGTACAGGGCCACATGAGACCTCGTTGCAATTTTGTGTTCTGGTCTCATTTAGTGTTGTGAAGACAAAACTAGTTCTTGAAGGGCTTGTGTGGAAGAACTTTTGCTCGTCCCCATCCCTCCCCAGTCCTATTTTTTTAGCATTTTGCTAGATGGTCTTGGTTTCTCTATAAGGATGACAGGTTGGGGGGTGGGGGGCAGGGGTGGGATTCTTCCCATCCTATTGGCTGTGGAGTGGCACAGAAAGACCTGGGACAAAAAGACAGCAATCATGACGTGAGCTACCTTTGCAATGCTAAAACATAAAGCAGGTTTTCCAGAAAACCCCACTGAGCGGTCAGACATCATTGCAACAAGATAATAAGCAAATGAAATTAAAATAAATTTTAGTACAAGTTCAGTGAGTTTCCAGAAACTTGATCCTTCTGCTTTCCAACTGGTTGAGCATGTCCGTCCAGGACAGCAGGGCCGGTTGAATCACAAAACGCTTGTGAATAAATGCGTTACAAAAATGAATAATAACCCTTCTTAGATGTTCATGTCACCGTGCTCCTGACATCTCAGGGAGGCGTCCAGTGTCCCCTGTCCCTTCTAAATAACCTATTTGAAGAAGAGTAATTGCTTGTGGGATGCTGTGGTTTTTTGCAGAACTTGAGGCAAATAAATGCTGTGTCAAGGGGTATCTGTGTGTGTGCTGAGCTTCGTCTTTCCCTGAAGGTTGCTCTGGCACCTCTTCCCATCCCTCCACCCTCCTCCCTCCCCGCCTCCCTCCCTTCAGGTGTGCGTGCACCCATCACACACACACACATACATACACACACACACACACACACACAAACGCCCCTTAGTATACTGCCCTTTACATCTTCAGTGGATCCTTTGCCAAATTTTGATGAATTACTTTTTTAAAAATGTCATTTCCAAGGCCTCCCGACTGAATGCTGTGAAGCCCCAGGGGAGCCACACAGAAGCTCGAGGAGGAGGGAGACGCCCTCGCCTTTGCTCAGAGCTCATAATTTAAATGAGAGCCATCCATGTATTGGTTACTAGCTGGCCTTACTTAAGCATCTTCTGCAGACCCCAGGAGAGAGCCCGGGAAGGAAGAGCAGAGGTGGTGGAGCAGGGATTGGAGTAGCCCGGCGCCCCCAGCACCAGTGAGCAACCAGCTGTCACCCACATGTCCTCGGCACCAACACCCGGACAGCTCAGGCATCCTTCGAAGGATCCTTCCTGAGCCCTTCGGACCCGATTCGAGGCGCAAATACGTGTGTTTGCCTGGGGTCTCACAGGAGAGCTGGCCCTCGCTCACTGAAACGGAGGAAGTCAGTTGTCCCCAGAAAAACTTAGAGCCTGTAAGATAGCAATCTCATCATACCACCCGCCCCTCCCCTCCCCCCCCCCCCCCCACCACCAAAAAAACCCTGTTTCCTAGGACAGGTCTCTAAAATGGCCTTAAGTGATTGGGTCAGAGATTGAAACTGGATTGCCCACTGTTAACCTGATCATCTAGGTAGGGTTGTTTGCTTACATCAGACCAGCTGGTACCTGCATTTGCACCCTGGCTCTTGGCTGGGTCAGTGCAATGAACCACCCGCTTCCAGAGGGGATGAGAAATCAACACGTGCAGATCTGTGGGCCCTGCCCTCCCTGTGAACAAGGGCTTCCTCTACCTCCTCCCTGGCCTTTTCAGACTGTTCTCAAATCCCATAAACATAAACATGTGGCTCTTCAACCGCATCTGTAGATAATAACTTCAGGGGGCTTCCTGTTTACACGGCAATACCCATTTCCCAGCCAAATAAACTCTGCGACAGAGAGCTGAGGTGTTTATGGGGCCAGTCTCGGCCGGGATCGAGTTAACAGGAAACACCCACTCTCCAAGAAATGTCTGATGATTAAATATTTGTGGGGCAGGGGGCACAAAGGGTCAAAAACACTGGAGAAATTGCTTTCTTCTTCCGCCTGTCGTTTCCAGTGAGAAACAGAAGTGGCCATGATAAATACAGCCCAGCCGGCCAGGCCTAGCAAAGCCCCACAGCCGTGCTGTTCGCGGGCTGCAGGGCCCGTGAAGCGGGGAAGATGGAGGAAGTGCAGACTGGAGAGTCAGGGGCCTCTGTCCCAACACATACAGCCCTCAGGGTGCCATCAGGTGGAGGGACGGGGCAGGCAGATGGCATCCGTCCCCGGGAAGTCCCTCAGTCTCCTATCTGGCCGTCCTGTTTCAGTGAGCGACGTATTCTCGCACCAGCTCTGTCCAGAAAGCCTACGAAGTGAGAGCCTTTAGCCCAGTCATTCTTAATCGGGGCGATTTTGCCCCCCCCAGGGAGCACCTGGCAACGTCTGGAGACATTTTTCATTGTCGCGACTGGGCAGACGCTACAGGCACGCAGCAGGTAGAAGCCAGGCACGCTGCTAAACACCCTCCAATGCACAGGACAGTCCTCCCTGCACACACGCCGAAGAATTATCCAGCCTGAAACGTCAGTAGCGCCAAGGTCTAGCCCAGTGCCTTTCCGTAAACCAAGAAACTGAGACCCCGAGGAGGAGAGTGATTTGCTGCTGCGGGATAAAGCTGGAGAGGCCGAGAAGGCCACCATGCCCACCTCCCGTGCAGTGCCTTTTAAAGCCACACAGATGTTTAATTTAAAAGGATAAATAAATATACATCCTCAAAGAGTTGCAAACAAGTTCCCTGGCCTAAGTTCACCCAAGTGCTTTTAGGATGTCTCCCAGGCTTAGAAATGAGCTGTTTCCAAGATCTCTCAGAAAACAGTGCCAAAGGGGTAAGAATGAGCAGATCTAAAAGGCAGCCTCTAACTCCTAGCGTGATGTGGGCCCCCCCGCCAGTGACTGCGCTTGTCGGCACCGAGGTTTCCCCGTCCCTCTCTAGAACTGTGATAAGCCAAGGCATACGGACAGCACGGGACGGGACGGAAAGAAAGCAACCGCTCTACCCCAGGCCCTCGACCTTCTCGCAGGGGAGGGACTTACCAAAAATAAACAGTGGCCCAGAAAAAACGTCTCCAAACTAGAGTTAACCTCACTAGTAGTAGAATTTTTCTGAGGCTAGAGCTCTCCAGGCCAAGGTCCGTTTTCACTCATCCTTGTCTTTGGTTGACTTTCTGTTTAAGAACCCAAAAGAGACGTCAGAAGGAAAACAGACTACCCTCTACGGCTGGGCTGCTTGAGCTCTTGTGACTACAGTCAAGGGTTCACTTGTCGGCCCCGTTCATGTGCCCAGAGATTCGCATCATGGAACCATCGAGGCTGCTGTCTTTCTACCCTGACTCGTCCCCTGGTTGGAATAAGGGGCTTTACCCAAGGATGGGGTGAGCACTCCTTCCTTCAGACAACAGGCTGATAAGGAAGTGAGCACACTGCTAGATTCTTCACCCACCCCTCTCTAGGGGTAGGACAAAACAAGAACCCAGCGCTTACCAAGACGGTTTTCCTCTCACCAGTAACATAGGATCTCTGCTCTCATCCAGCCCTGGCAAGTCCTACGACCAATAAGTGCCCAGGTGTAGGCAGGAGTAGGCGTCAGACTAGAGAAGAAACCGCGGATGAGAAAAGACCCAGTGTACACACATAACAAAACCAAAAAAGCCATTTTATTGAAAATTAAATTCAAACTTCAAATTAATATTACAATCATGAGAAAAATGCCAAATAATTCAATTTACAGTTGCAACATACAATACAAATAGTCCCTTTGAAGTTAAGAGTAAACTCATCCACAATCATGACCTGTGGCACAAAGCAGAATTTGTACAATATGTGCACGGAAAGCAAATCTTGGGCAACAGCGACTGGAAAAAAATAAAAATGAAAAGCTTGTATTTACACAAAATGCTACAAATATTTTTGTTCCACAGAAATCTAAGAATGGTAAAGCATATCCAAAAAAAATGGAATTTTATTCAAAATACCTAAGAAATTACTGTAAGTTATGGTTTTGGCTGATATACTTCAAAGTACTGCATAAAGAAGCAAACAGTTATTTGTAAACATGAAGTAAACAAACATCTAAAAAATTCTCACATAGAAAATATGTTTCAAATGTGTTATCTTTTTAAGAACAACAAATTCAAGGTTTGGAAGAGTCGTCTTTTATTTATTTTATTTATTATGGTTCTTTCGAATGTCATAGGTATAATTATTCTTTTTGCTAATGCTTTGTGTTTCCATGTATTCACCTAGACTCTGAGTCAGTCCCTTTCCTGGGAATGGAGGGAACTCTTTCAGCCAGCACACACATCTCTTCCCCTCTGAATCTGCAATGGACGGGCCCCAATGGTGTACAGTTCTCTGCTCACTTTTAAAAGGCCCTGGTGGGGGTAAGACGGCCTGAAGAGCGAACCACAGCTGATACTGTTGAGTCTTTCAGTTCCAACCTGGATGTCATTTCACACACAAAAAAACTAAAGCTTCGGTACCTGTTCTGGAACTCTGACATAGGTTAGAACAGGTTAAAAAAGTGGCTGTATTGGTCACACTGTAAACCATGCCTTTTTAATCTGAAGGAAGTAGAGTGCTGGCTAGTTCATGGTTCCACAGTAGCAGTAAGGCTTTGCTTTGGTCTTGAAATCACAAATCATACACGTGACCCAGTGCAAATTAAGGATTTGGTTAAAAAAAAAAAAAAGAAGATAGAAAAATTTAACCCCCGGGCTAAAAAAGGGCTGAATTTGATCTAAGAAATGTAAATTACCCCATTGGAATGGTTTGAGTGAGGGGAGAAGGAAGAAGTGCTTGAATTTTTCCCAAGGAAAAAAAAGAAAACTTTTAAAGTGTTTCTGGGTTGCTGCCTGCAGCCACTATACTAACATTTCAACACAAAAGCATCCCTCAAGTCACTTAGTATGTGTACTGTAAACTTAAAAAAGCCCTTTCAACATTAAAAAAGAATGTACAGATATAGTACCTTTTTTATTAAATAGGGTACAGCTGGCACTGGCAGTAACATTTTTTTCTGTCAATTAATTAAGATTGAAATGTGTAACCAGACACTGGCTTTTTTAAGTGCTACTGAAACAAACACACATATTTTACACTTACAAATAAATGGACAGTGGCTTGCTTCAAGCTACCACACACAAATAATAAATAGTATCAATTACTACTTCCATCTTCAGTAATAGAAAAGTGGCCTATTTATCTAAGCATACTTGGTATACAACCTTTAGAAGGCAAAGTGTTTTGTTTTGGTTGGGCTTGGTTTTCCCCTCGATCTTTATTAGGAGGAGTCAGGGTGAATTCCCAGGCGAGGAGCACAGGTCCAATGCCCCACGAGCCGTCCCAAGATGCTTGGTGCTCTATGAGGTGGGCTGGACGATGGATGACCGGGGAGCAAGGGGCCTCTGGGGCTGGAGGCAAATCTCTATAAGGTTCTGCCTGGCGGCGGGCACAAGCTTTAAATGAAAGGGCCCTGACCTGTGGGGGAGGTGGGTGGGGATCTGCCTGGTAGGGTCGTGAAGTGGTCCTGGCTTGGATCAAGGATCCACACTTGAGAATCTGCCACGTGGCCGCCAGGAGTGGTCAAAGTGCATCCGACAGGAGGGCTTCGGCTCAAATTCATACGCAGTAGTAGACACCAAATTCCACCTAGCTTTGCCTTCCCTTCGCCCCCCCACGGTGAGAAATATGAATATCAGAGGCTCTATTCTGGGTCCCCACTGCCTATATGTTCTCAGATCAGCTGCCTGCTGGAACCTGCCTGCTCCTTCAGACGACCCTGCTCCCGGAAGACAAGGACTTAACTCTGCTCCTTTAAATGCAAATTCTGTGGGAAGCTGCCAGTGGGCCCCGGGCTAAGGCAGATTTGGGTTTCCCTGACTTACTGTTTGGTAAGGCGTTTTGGGTAACGCTCCCTGGGGCAGTTTTGCTTTCCTGTACCGTGTGTATCACGACTGATCCTTCAGCCACTTGTGTGGCTTTAAGCTGACTACGTCTTCACTGGTGATGTCGAGTTTTGCTTTAACTATGAAACCACAGAACATTGTTCTGCAGTTCAAGGATTCACTTGTGCTTGTCTTTTTAATATGACAAGAGTCATCATTATTTCAAAGAAATTAGGAAACCACATCACTCCAGCATTTCATGCCGACAAAGCGCAACGTAAGTGATAAAGGACTAAGGGTTGCTTTTTTTTAAATCTCTGATTATTGCTTTTTAAAAGGCAAAGCTGTGTTAGAGGCAATCAAAGATCTGAAAAGAACTAAACATAACATTTCCTTCATACATCACAAAAACAAGCTACATCTAAAATATTTGGAGATGGAAGTATTTTTAAAAATCACATTGTGTCTGGATGAACTGAAATTGCTTAGCAATATTTCAGATATGGCTCTAGCCCACTGAAGAAATTTGTTATTTAATAAAGAGCACTTTTAGAGACCGAAGTCAACATATCAATACACTAAGAAATGTTTCAAGGGTCCAAATGTCATTAAATAATTATAAATATATCTTTAAAGTTATATGACCATTCACGTTAGCAAGTTACCTCAGATTTTACACATATTCATAATTTAAAAAAAAAAAGAAGACAAATAACACACAGCCAAACGCAAACACTATCTCTACCATTATGGCTATAATAAGGTATTGCCATTTTCAGTTTTGCATAAAAGAAGAAGGGGTTAGGTGGGAAGGGGGCAGTCCGGGATCGGATTTCTTTTTGGTTAAATGGGAAAAGGAAAAAAAAAGAAAAGTATAAAAAGGTAAAATAAAGTAATCTATCCTGATCGGTACTTTCTGAAGTCACTTTCTTAAAGTAGGAAAAAAATTAAAATAAAAAACAACTGAACCAAACAGTTCAAATGAGTACTTGCAGCAAGTGTGAAAGCCAACGTTTGGAACAGTTACTCTGAATGGATGGCACGGGGACGGAAGCGTTCTTTCTGCCCCTCTTCCCTTCGTGGGCACCTGGCCCGGCTGTGTCAGCGGGTCTGCCGAGGGCACTGGTCCACACACAGCGGCACCGCGGGGGTGTGTGGTGTCAAAGCACAGGGGACAAGCGTCTCTGCTCTTCCTCCTGAACTTGGGAGTCCCCCCTCTCTGAACTGGCATCTGAACAGGTTACTGAGGATAACAGACCAAATGACCACAGCAACAGAAGTACCTTTTCTCCTTTGTTTGCTCGCAAAGGCACATGTTTAAATAGAGAATGATCTGAAATCTGATTAGGATTGTCTCTCTCGGGCCTCTTGCTTCTCAAGAGCTACCCTCTGAGGGTTGCAAGATCATGACAGAGTGAGTGAATGCCAAAAAAAAAAAAAAAAAAAAAAAGAACCTTCTAAAAAAACAGGCACTTTGTAGATAGGCTAGTTGATATACATATATATGCACTCTCTCTATATATGTATATGTCGATACATTTGGGACGTGGCTCCCAGAGACCCCGCTGGGCCACTGCTGAGGAAGTTTCAATAGGGCCGCCAAACAGATTCATCCATTCTGCCACTAGAATTCAAAACGGTGGGGGAACTGCTGTGGCTTCCGTCGGCGTCAACGCCGTCGCTCTGGTTAGGCAGGTTTGGGTTTAAGAGCGCGCTGCCGTTCGAGGTGGTGGTGCACGGCGGTAGCATTCTGGAAGGAGACCGGTCCCCGCCGGGCACCACGGGGAACTGATAGGATCCTGACGAGGTCCCATAGTAGAGATATGGAGTGCTGCTGGTCTGGAAGGGTCCGCTCTGGCTTTGGGAGGAGCCGGGGTAGGGCGGTGGCAGGTAGGTGTGGTAGTGAGTGGTGGCGGACATACCGAGGGACATGCCTGAGGTGACTGGCGGGGTATAAGTAAAGGTGGCTGGATAGTGCATTCGTGGGTTGGAGAAGCGGCTCTCAGTGAGGGATGAAATGCTTGAGAACTGCCTGGGGTCTGAAAAAGGGCCCAGTTCTGAAGCACCTAAAAATTACAACAGAAGATGGGGGGGGGAGGGGAAACATCTGTAAATAGCAGTTAAAATCATGAAAGAATTAATTTTTTTACAAGAAAAAAAAAAAAAAAAGAAAACTTTCGCTTTCCCCCAAAGGAAGAGCAAGCCACAAACAGACTTTCAAATGCACCGGTCACTACACAGACTTCTGGGGTTCTTCTGTTTGTTTGTTTTTTCACTTTACAGTCTGAGCGGCATTTAGCCTCAAGTTCTTCACCCCCAGAGAATCCCAAAGGGCTTTAAAAACCCAAATGTGTGCTAGGTCGTGTGTGTGTAAACCAACCCAACACTCTAATCAGACAGATTCACTCACCAGACTGTAAGACTGAATCCTCATTGATTTTTTTCCCCTCTCTTTTTGTTCCTTGTTGTACCTCAGATATTTGAAAGTGACCTTTTTACTAAGTCGGACACGTTTCTTTTTCTCAACCCAATATAAAGAAAATTCCAAAGTGATCCGTTTTGTTACTGGTACTCTTAGCAGGGCCCTTTCGTCAATGAGGGAACGTCAAAAAGATACCCTAGCATGGGCCTATCACTTCAACTCTTAAAATAATGTGAAATCCTGTTTTATTCCTCATCTTGGTAACAGATTTCAAAAAAAATCAAACTAGATTTCAATGTTTTCTGGAACTATCTTACTTATCTGGGGGTGTATAGGGAGTGTCTGACCCTCAGAAATTCTCCCAAGGGTCATAAACTAGCAGGTTTTGAAAGTGAGTGGGGGGAAGGCTTGGTACCTGGGAATCACTGCATTTCAAGTCTTGATGGGAGAAGTAGGACCTGATTAAGGCCATGTGCCAACAGCAGCTTTGGGGAAAGGCTCGCTGGTAGAGGAGATAAAACAGGAGGGCACCTCACCATCCACCTTCCGGACCCCTGTACCACATCCTACAGAATTAGCTTCAGGCCAGTTTGAACTGGGAACCTGAAGCAAAGACAGTTTTCCTCCAAAATGTAAAGTCCTTTAACTTCTAAAGCTAATAGGATGCCTCCTTAATAGGTATTTCTCGCACTTAACTTATGAAACCACAGTTAGAAACTACTTCGTGTGGAAATTAGTTTTCGAAAATGCCAAAAACTTATAGTTGTGATCTTTAAAGACAGGGTTATGAATTTCTAACACTGACAGAATTGTGACAAGCCGTTTTATAATACCAGTGTTCTTAAGATTTTGTTCACACCTAAAATCTTCCAATCCTTTGGATCTCATACATTTGCTTTTCCTACCGCTTTTATCTGTAAGGGAAAGCACTCAGTAATTCTTGAAGGTCTTAGTGAGCAGGTACTTCTTCAGCTTCAATTTTATTTAGCCACGTTCTTGGATACTACAATACTTATTAAACGAATCATCCCAATATTTTTCTTTCAAGGTGCTGATGGAGAGTTGTTCATTTTTGTTAAAATGCACACTGCCTGTGTTCTTTATAAAATGCTCGGGGCAAGTGCCGTGATGTGCACTGATAGCGAGAAGTGACTACTTCAAAGCAATATATCGTTAACAAGGTGTTTCTCACTCATCGGACAGTCCCAATCAGACAGCCCCACCCAGCCCAGCCCAGCAATTGTGAAAAGTCTCACCTGCCTGGCTCTTCTTACTGAGAGTGGAAGGCCAGAGGCAGAAGTCAGAGGTGGCAGTGTCATCATCTGTAAAACGAGGGGATGAGCTCTAAGTTCCCTTCCGGCTCTAACGTTCTATCACCGTGAATCCCAAGACAGGAGGAGAAGCAACTGCCTTGGTTGGGGGGGGGGGGAGGGAGGGGGGGAGGCAGAGAAGGTCCCACCCCTCACAGTACCTTCCCAGAATCCACAGGCCCATAAGCAGAGAGTAAAAAGCTGGTGAGCAGCTTCTAAGACCAGAAGCAAACACTTTCAAGATGACAAACCAAAACTAGCACAGTCTGGGCAGTTACTCGCTGCTTTTTATAAATTCTTCCATCCTCCACTGGCCTCTCCCTAACCCCTCCCAAATATGAAATTCTGACAAGCTCAGGTGTGAAAAGGTACAAGAAGTGATTAGGACAGAATCGCCAACGGGGCCAGATGAGATTTGCCATCTCCCTGCCCTGTGCTTCTGTAGTGCCTGACATGATACAGGCCCTGCACGGAGACCACAGATGTTCTCGGCCAGCCTGATTTTTCACTGCAGGGCATCTAGGTGAACTTGAGTTGGCAGAGTTAAAAGGGTATAGGCAGGCCACCTCTGTATGCTTTAAGTTCAACGCTCGGCCCGTGAGAGAAACGAGAATAATGTGAGCAGTTTCAAATGGAAAGATGTCACCCTTAAAGCATCAGCGTTCGCCCCCCACAGGAGCACAGAGCTTACACAGGTAGGCTCATCAATGTAAAAAATGCTTCTCGTGGATATTTATACTTAAAATATACTGTCGTCATAATTAAAATTCCAGGTGGTTTCCCTGATGTTGATGCAGAAGCCTCATTAAAACCCTTTATGTGGGACCCTGCCAGTAAACTCCAGTGTGGTTTTGAATTTCTCTCTCCACCTCCCACCCCCAACTTCTCGATTTTACCTGATCCACTTGTCTGATGTTTTTATTATCCATCACATGCCAGGATCACTCTACCTTTTTGGTTTCTAAATGCCAGCTAATGCAAATTGACATTCATTTTTCAATTAATGAGCTCTGGCTGTGGTTTATAGGAAACAATGCAACACACTTCCGCTGGCTCTACAGAATTTTGACCAATGACTTCTAGTCATTTGAGACTGTCATGTCTTGAGGATTAACTCCTTCTGGGCAAAGAGAGCTCATGAGGACTTTAAAGGGATTATATGGTAATTTTTATAAGTTACAAAAAATAAAATTTTCTGGAACTTAGTTATTTCGTGTTACACTGCAATGTGTTCTGTAGGAAGAAATTTTAACAACTTGCTGCAGTATCATGTGAGATCTCTTATATAATAATCAATGATGGGGAGATGGAAGGAATTCTAAACTTAAAAAGAAAGAACTTAAACCCCTTCCTAACCTTCGATTATTTATAATAGTTATTACAGAAGCAAAGGATATAACTAAATTTTCTTTCATTGAATGGGGTTGTACCTGTACTTCTAACCTCCGTTCTGTACAAGAACTCAGTTTTTCTTTTAGACCATCTTCTCAGGTTATTTCGACCTTGTGTCCTAAACTATTCATACCCATGTCACCAGCCACATTACGTCCAGCTACCAACTATCTATAGACCTAGATATTATATCAACTAAAGTAAAGAAAATATAATATCTACTTATTAAGAGGATCAGGATGAAAGCCTGGAGAGTTCTAAAAGTACTCTTACCCCAATCTAATTTTAGAAATGTAAAGCCAAAGCTCAGGAACGGCCCCAGTGATCTGCCTTGTAGCCTCAGAGCCAGTTTGAAACTCCAGATTACAACCTACCGATTAAATAAAGCCAGCATTGCCAGGAGTTACTTGAAGCCCAAGATAAACATGGTGCATCTTCCTGATAGGCTTGTTTTTACCCAGCATGGAGACAAGGGTATGCTGTACAGTAAACACGTACATGATATGGAGTAGAATGCAACACTTGGGTGAATTTTCAGACAAACAAAAAAATGACTTCAACAAAATTTTGCACTTGTGAAGCTTTAAACTATGCCCCCAGATTCCCTAAGGTACCCATTTATCCTCCTCTGCTAGTTTGGGGTACTCTGGTGAAAAAAAAAATCCAAACCCCTCGTTTACTGCTTAGATGATCCTAATCTAACCCACTGACAAATAGGGAAGCTCAGTGGAGAAGGGAACCAAAAATGTGCTCTGCAAAAATCACAGAGCTCCAGAGAGGCAGAACCACAGCTAGACAAGACCTCTTCGACCTCTAACCACTCTGCAGTCTTAGTCACCCTTAAGGAATTCGGTGGACACAACCACAGATATATATTTGCTGTCTTACAAGCCTATCTGCCGAAATAAATTTGCCTAGAAATATTTAAGTAGGTTCTTCTGGTGCCCATGTGTTGCCCAATGAGAGCGACTGTCCTTGGGACACTAGTTAAAAACTCTTTCGGAACACATATATATGGAATCTAAGGGAAAAAAAAAAAAAAAAAAAAAAAGGCCATGAAGAACCTAGTGGCAAGACAGGAATAAAGACACAGACCTACTAGAGAATGGACTTGAGGATATGGGGAGGGGGTGGGGTGAGATGTGACAGGGTAAGAGAGTGTCATGGACATATATACACTACCAAATGTAAAATAGATAGCTAGTGGGAAGCAGCCGCATAGCACAGGGAGATCAGCTCGGTGCTTTGTGACCACCTAGAGGGGTGGGATGGGGAGGGTGGGAGGGAGGGAGATGCAAGAGGGAAGAGAAATGGGAACATATTGTATATGTATAACTGATTCACTTTGTTATAAAGCAGATGCTAACACACTATTGTAAGGCAATTATACTTCAATAAAGATGTTTGAGAAAAAAAAAAAAAGAAAAAAAAAAACTCTTTCGGGACTTGTTGATCTAATCTGCTGAACAGTGAGCAACTAATTCAGTTGTTCGTGGCATAATGTGAAGGAGACCAAGGTCAAGGGCTTGATTCCCTTAGGACCTGCTGGTTCCCTACAGATGCATTTCATTCCACCACTGCTCGCTGCACCCTTAGCCAGTCAGACAGCTGCAGATTTATGTAGTTATCATAAATAGAGCTGCAAGAACCTTGCTCATTGAAACGGCAGCAGCGGCAGTTTTTCACCACCTAGTGTACCTGGGGAAGAATATATTAATAAAATGCCCATGAAGCTCAAATAAAAATAAAATCGATGTTAAAAGTAAAAATTTCTTGCTCCTCTCCGCCAAAGTCTATGGGGAAAAAGGAAATGGCCTCCCTTTACCCAACCAGGTCTCTTGGGTCTCCCAAGCAAGTGGAAAGTGTAGGGGAAAGGAGTGAAACCAAGATAAGGGAGAATAAAAGAGAAGCTCTGATCTTTTATTCTTGCAGCCTGCAAGCCTCCACTCAGCGCCTTCCACACTCCCATGGCTAAGGAGAGTTATCTTGGGTCATGCTTGACTCCTAACTAGAGTGAGCTGCGGAGGGCAGTGATAGTCTAATCCTTGTTCGTCTTCCCCTTTGGGGCTTAATAACAATGATACTTGATGTTTCTAGGCCTTTACCAAGTACTTTCACATGCATTTTCTTATTCAGTAGACCGTCAAGACATAATGGTTGGTTGAAAATGGGCCAGGAGAGCTCTCAAAAGAATGGAAATAGGAGTTTGAAAAGAATAGCAGACTGGGGTACTTGCCATTCAGGGCTGTCAGCTAGGAAACATCGTACCCATGTATCACCCCCTCTCAGCGGTGGAATTTACACACCCCAGCCAAGGAGGGCAGGTCGGGGCGGAGAAAAGGACAAGGGGCCTTGAATCCAGGTGGAACACAGATGGGCAAATGCAGAGTCCTCTGCCCTTTTTTAATGCAAGGGCAAAAATATACAGAATGAAAAGCCATCATACTTCTCGGCAATGAGGCATTAACTTCAAAGCTTCATTGAGGCCTTTTAAATGGTAGGAGTTGTTGCCACACCAAATCTCAAATAACGTCCGGGTACTTTTTATTAACCCCCTTGCAGCATCCTTTCTATTGGAACATATAATACATGAGATCTCCACAGAGCCGCTCTCCTCTAACAATCTTCTTCCCCTTCTACATTTTGGCTGCCACCTTCCCAACTGCTCTATTATATAATTTCCTATTTCACTCCTGTTCGAAATAGCATTCATTTTCCATGTCACTCTTTCGGGCCCTCAGCCACTACTTTACTGAATTATTAGCTGTTTCGTAGCCTGTGCTCTCCAACTACAAAGTAAGCTTTGGATGGTAAGGATGATTTATTTTCCTTTCATATCCCTCAGAACCGTCTACATTATAAGAGCTTAAATTTTTTTAAATATAAGTGTATGAATGAATGGATAAATCAACAAATAAGTAAATTAGCTGGGGGATCAGGAACTCTGCACAACAGCTGGTACATTTTTGACGCATCAAGAAAACAGATATTATAATAAACATTAAGCAATGCTGACATCAAACCTAAAATGTAACTCAAATATGATTCCATACCTATAAAACCTCGTAAAACTCTCTTTAAAGGGTGTTCAAAGCTCTCCCCAAGCATTGTTACATCCGTTGACCTCACGTTTCAGACAGGGGCCCGCAAATGGCAGTTGCCACTAGTGAAAGGATTCCTCTGTTTTGCCACCGTGCTGTTCCCAATATCCTGAGAGCCCGTATCTGTGTGTAAGTCTACACTGGGGAGCCACGGGGAGAAGAGAGGAAGGAGAAAGAGGGCCAGGCCAGAAATGTACAGCCTGCGGTAAGGCGAGTCAGCAAGCTCCTCTCCCTCTGGACCCCAAGGTAACTGCTGCCACTAAGGTCACGGGGTTGATTTGCAGTGGGTTGGAAAGCTTGCTTCCTGTCTGAATTTCTAGATAGTACATAGAGCCAGTAAGTCAGCATCATCCAGAATTGCGGATGACCTTTATAGATGAAGAGATGTCAGCCTGGAGGCACGTGGATCTGCGTGACATCCCGAGATGAAAACGTGGTCCTCCTGTCTCAGGCCCGAGTGTGCTACTCCCTGTCTGCATCCCTGACAGTGCGTGCCGGTGGGGAAACGGAGAGCTTCGGCCTTGAGCTTCCTTAGATCTGCGTTCTACGAAAACACACACAGAAGGGGAAAATCTTCCACCTTTTCAGGCTACACAGGGGCAGAGCCTTGAAACCAGAGGGTGTCATCCCGACCCAGCACAGGTCACAGCCACCCTTCACCAGGCGTGACTGAGCAGCTCTGCAAAGGGGGCGCGGAAAATAAGGGTGAGGCTCTTGGCATAGTCAGAGCCTTCTGTTCTACTCTTCCACGGTCACGTCCCACTACTGCTGGGTATGAACCTTCCTCTTTGTGGCGGGACAGGTACTCAGGACCCTCACTACAGCTTTGCTCATCCCCAGACTCACGGCCACCTCTCTTTTCTCTGCCAGACCCGGGTATGTAAGCACTGCCTTCAAAGCTCACCACTACACAAGGACTTCCCAGGTATACAAATCCCTATCACCTTTTCTTTACCCTATACATCTGGAACGTTTACAGATGTAAGTTTTACCACGCCATGCATTTTAAAGTATCATCACTGGTTTTAGAGAAGCATTTTCATTTTCCAGCTAAAGGGAAAGCAAATGAAGAAGAAGAACCATGTACCCTTCTTTGAGATCCTACCTAGTAGGGGCTTCCCTGGCGGTCCAGTGGTTAAGACGCCTCGCTTTTACTGCAGGGGGCGCGGGTTCGATCCCTGGTCAGGGAACTAAGAACCCCGCACGCTGTGCAGCCAAAAAAAAAAAAAAGCACCACCCCTACCTGGTTCACAGTATGGTACCGAAAAAAGACGAGTACTTCCAAAACATCTACTAAACGAATCAGTTACTAGCATAGACCCAAGCAAGCAACATGACAGAAGCAGAAATGCTATGTAAACATTACCTAAAAATCAACTTTCGACTCTACACAGAACATTACTTTGCATTTTCCACATTGAGGTTTGGAGAGATTTTTACATCAGTTTTCTTACTTTCCCTGAATTTGTCCCCTCACACTAAAATGATCAAGTATCAATCACTAAATTAGTTTTACTTTTAATTTCATTAGATAATAGGTGGAAAAATATACCCCACGTGGGAGAAATGTAATGGATCACACTGATGGAGAAGAAAGCAGCAAAATGAGAATTTGAAATCGATTTTTTGAAGATAATGAGAGGTCAGACTACCAAGCTCCATAGTTTTGCAAAAGAGAGGAAAAGTGCCTCGACTATCCAGTATAAATATTTATTTTCCGTGTTGTAATGAATTGTACTTTTCCACTGCACGCTCACAAATTCTGAAAGACCAGCTGATCCCAAGGCTAAGAAAGTATGCTATGCTGAAGGAAAGAGAGAGAAAAAGGAAGAATAAAAATAAAGCAAAAAACGCACAACCTGGCAATTTTCAGAAACTTCAACCATCCCTTAAACCCACCCAAATTTTGAGGATATGGTTGGAATAATACATTTCCTCTTGGTGAGAAGGAGGGAGGCCATAGATGTGCAGTGCGTGCGTGTGTGTGTGTGTGTGTGTGTGTGTGTGTGTGTGTGTGTGTTCGTGTGTGCATGGGGAGGGAGGGTAAGAGAGAAGGAAGAAACCAAAGGGTGAAGGGGGGAGAGAAACGGAGGAAAAACGAGAGAGATCTTCTTGCTGGGCCTTGATTAAGAACTTTTAAAAGGCTAGGAAGGGTGGATAGTCTTTGAAACCAGATCTGCCACAGGAAGGAGGCCAGCACCCAGGACACCGTGTCTTTCAGAAGGGGCCACCCACAGAGCCGCGGTGGTCATATGACTGCTCTGTCACATCCTGAAGCCATTTCCAGCCCATGCACACGTCTGTGCTCCCATTTAGAGAGGATGGGATATATTGGGAACACACATATGGAAACACTTTCAGAGAATCAGTTTCCATGAAATTCATAATGAGCCAAGTGGCTTCAGATGTGGTTGCGTTCCTCCGATTAGCCAGAAAAAAAAAGAAGGAAGAAAAGGAGGAAAAAGGGACAAATCCACCCTTTCAGACCTTATTTCAGTTTCAGAGAAATTAAAAACCACTAATGACTTATGTCTACCAAAACATAGAGCCACAATTAAGACAGGAGGAACTAGGAAAAAGAGGGACAGAGGTTTAGAAGCAATAGCCTTTCCCTCCTAAAAATAACAGCTTCAATATCAGTAATCTTGTCTTAAATCAGGGGGAGGCTTTCCTGTGACGGTATCTGCCTAGGGTGGCATAATTAATTTTCTGACATCCTGGCAACATGCAGCGCGCATGCGCATGTGTGGGGTGGGACCACGCGGACAGAGGCAGAGGCTAGAAGACCGGCTTTTATTCGATAACATATGTGGCCAATTAAGATTATTTTAAAAATTGCAACTAAATGATAAATTGTTCCTAAGTAAATCTTTCCAAAAAGCCTGAATGCAGAAGGGACAGCCTGGTATTTTCCTGTGGCCTGTGCTAATGGTAACTCAGACTATATTAAAAGCAGAAATTTATGAACTGGTTGAGATGTTATATATTAGACAATCAAGCTTAGCTGATAGGAAGGCATGAAATACAAGAAGGGAACAACTGGGGGAGGGACTTTAAAAAGGGACATTGAACTGATATTAGTAAGTTAAGACGTTATTTTTATATTAAAACCAAAGCAGATATACTATGGAGGAAAATTCACATTAATTTTAAGGTATAACAGGAGACAAGAAAATGCTCTCCAGGCAAGAGTTGGGGTTGTTTTGGGTTACATCAGCAGATTGGGGGGTACAGAGTGGGGAAGGAGCTGAGTTCCCTCTGCCCTTTGGGGTGCTTCAGTGGGAAAGTCTTTCAAGCTTGGTATGTTGTTTAGGAATGCCCTGAGGATGGGCTGGGAACCATCACTGGCTGGTGTTTAACAGACCAGTCTTTGCTCCAAGCATAGGAATCCTCCAAGTGATTTTGTAGTCACAGCATCCCATGGTGTCACAGGTTTTGCTAAGGGGAAAGAGATTCGAAGGTTCCCACCGGCAGAGGATCTGTACTCCGTGGGAGATGTCTACTCACATTACGGTGAGTCTACTCACATTAAATCCTCACCCCAGCCCTGGGAAGGAGACAGTATCACTGACCCTACATTATGGATGACAAACTGAAGCCCAAAGAAGCAAAGTGATTCCCTCAAGTTTACAGACCAGTAAATGGTGGCCTGGGACCTGGCCCCAGACCTAAGGGGCTCAGCTGCCACAGTCCCCTCCAGGGTTCAGGGATTCTGTGTCACTTTCATGCGAGTTCTAACATACTGGTGGCCATGCCTACCTGGAGGGCAATGATGGAAAGGGTTCTGATCAATTGTCAGTGACAGGCCTGGGGATGGAGGTGGGGATGGGATGTGGAACTGGGGGCGGGGGGGGGGGGGGCGGGGAGGCTGATCCCTGCCACCTATTTTCCGTGCTCGACTCAGCCCCAGAATTCTCATATGGTCCTTACCGTTGATGTTCTGAGTGATCGTAAGCAAGTCACATTTTATTATTCCCCAGGTTCCCTCATTGGGTAAGACTCTTGTAAGTGAGAACGGGCAAAAGTACACAGCAAACAGTAAACATCTCCATCTCAAAAGGGTATTCCTTCATACGGTACTATTTGAATTAGTAGAGCCAGAGGTGAAGGAAAATTTAAAAATTGGGTCCAAGCTGGGAAAGACGTGAGCTGAGAATTAGAATCCTGAAACTCCTGATTCACTCCACACACCCGGCTCCAGGCCCAACCAAACTCTTCTGTTAAAAAAAAAAGCCTCTTGCAGTGGGAAAAGGAGGCTAGGAGAGCAAATAATCACCATAGCAACCACATTCCACCATCCCCTAAATGCGCAGACTGTTTTCAGATCCAGCTCGATTCTCCCCGTCTTAAAGTAGGTGCAGATAGACTAAATCCAGCACCAATGCAGTTTCAGACTCTCCCTGTGACTGACTCTAGCGCTGACCCAGGAAGTCTCCAGGCAGCGGCTGCCTTGGAGGTGGCATCGCTCAAAATGTGACAAGCTCGGGGCACCGTTTTTTTCAAATAAAATTCCCTTCCAAGGGCTTAGCACCCTGGTGTGGTCCCACAGCCCTGAAGCCATCCTGAACCTTAACGCCTGTGTCTCGAACCACCCGATGTCCCAAGACCCAGAATGTGAACCAGATGACCAAAGGGCTCTGGTTCAGGCTCGAAGTCAGCTCCGCAAGGTACAGCTCTCCCGGGCCTGATATGACCCACGTTAATCTGGGATCAAAGCCGCAGGCTTCAGCCTCAAGCTGTGTGCTGCCGGGACCTGTCCTTAGCCATGCCCTCTTTCCCTCTCCAATCAGATGCATCCACTTATCGGCTCCCTCTGCCCATGCCCTGGGATGGGTTCCTGTCCCAGGGAGACCATGTAAGAGGCTTCCTGGTTGTGCCTTAGAACCAAGGTCCACTTGTGTGTGTGTTGTATCTGCTGCCCAGATGGCTTAGCAATCCTTGTCTCATCCAACTTGCTGGTTCCTCAAGCTTTCCTACCCGTTCTGTGACTTCATGTCACGCTTTTTTTACTCGGGTTTGTGTGTATGTTTCTAGATCTCTCTATCAGGCACACAGCAAACATTTGCTGGAGTGACAATCCTGTCCCAACTTACCTTTCCAGTCTCGTTTCTCACTCTCCTTCTTCGGGAGCTCTACAGTCCATTCAGACTGGACCCCTGTCCGTGTTCTGTCCTGTCCACCTTCCATTTTCCCTCCTTCAGGCGCCGGTTTTACGTTATTCTCCTCAGCCCTCAGTGTCCGCACCTCCACTCTATCTCAATCCCTTGAAATTCTAAGCATCCTGTAAAATCTACCTCACAATCCGCCTCCGCTTCCAAGAGTCTTCTCGTGTTCTTGCTTTAGCCCAGAGCGACCCCTCCTTCCTCTGCACCTTGTTCTTCACTTATATTTCTCTTCTAGGCAGGCATGCACATGCAGAGGACCTACAATCGCCTCACCACTTCTACCAGCCTGTAAATTCCTTGAGAACGACAACTCTGTCCTATATATCTTCAAACGCACCGTAGCTCCTCTCAGAGTGACATTCGGAAAGTTTTTAAATGTGTGTGAGAGGAAAAAGAGATGGCGATGCCAGGTTTGACCTAAAGCCTTGTCTCTAACTGCATTTTGCCTGTGCCTTCTGATTTCTGCCTGTCTATCTGCAGCCAACGGCTTTTCCTGACCTACTACACCTGTGGTTTACTTGCACCGAAAGGGCTCAGGTTAGTTCCAGACCCACGGCACTGCTCTGCCCACCGGTTTTGGGGTGCGTCTCTCGTTCTAACCTGTCCCCTGGGTTTGCTCCCTTACACTAAGAGCAAAAATTTGTTCTGGCTTTTTCAGTCCCAAGCAAACTCTCCTGTCCCACGTCAATACTGACTCTCAACACTGACTCCCAAAAATAATAGTTCAATTAAAACATCATGTCGCAAATGTGTACATTGCTTTTTAGGTTGTCACTGTTTTTACATACATCTGGTTTTACCTTCACAAAAAGCCCAACTGACGTGGAAGCTGAGTCAAGGAAAGAAGGCACCAACTCAAGGACGCAGCCAATTAGTGGCAGAGCCAGGATGGAATTGAGTTTCCTAATTTGTCCCTTTTCCCCACTCAACTTGTCCCTTTAGCGTCTACTACTTTTCATCCTAAGAGGAGTCCTGACAGGGAGAAAGATGGTATTTCTTTAACAACAGGGATCATCTCGATTGAATTTTTTTTTTTTAAGTGATGACCGGCATGCTTTCTCACATTGAAGGTTTATATCCAATAATATCAGAAACCAAACTACTACCTTTCATTTAACTGAAAAACTGACTCACTTTGAAAAGAATTTCTTTTTCTTTGTTGCTAGGATTCAGCCTAAAACCATGTACAAGTCTTCATACTGTCCTGAGACAATGCTCCTTATGTAACTTCCGAATCCAAACACAGTGTTGCAGTAACTCGTTCCTCTGACATTCTGAGTTTGTCCACTCAGGCCCTGCACACGGAATTAACTCAAAACTTCTGCAAGAAAAACGTCCCTTTTAGAGTTTGATTTGGCATCCATTTCAAAGAGCTGTTTGTATATTTTAGAATATGGAGAATTTTCCTTTGATTGAAACCTCTCTTTTCACAATGGACAAGAGATGATTTCTCTTCTGAGTGATTTAAACAAAAACAAACACATCTTAGTTACATAGAACCTTGTTCTCAAAGTGGGTTTTTTGACACAAATCAAACCCTACAGATTGTAAAGCATTTGGCAAAAGCCTTCAAACAGCCAAAGCCAAATAGTGAAATTTTCCTTGTTGTAGGAGATAAACAAATACTAAGGCAAATCGGAAAAAAAAAAGAAAAAGAGGACCTCCTTTCACTTTCTACTCTGCTCGATAACGTTGCCCTCTCAACACACACACCCACCCCTGCAGAGGGGTTTCATCCTCAATGTTTATTCCTGGTGCTATAGTAATAAACCTGCCGCAAATGGACAATTTCAACATCTGTTTGTGGCTGCTCCCAGACTCCTTGTACTCCTTTAGGACATGAAGACGGCTGTCTCCCAAGTGTAAACAGACACACCTAATTATGTATTAAGGTGTCTGAGAGGAGCTACTTGTTTCGATGACCAAAAAAAAAAAAAAGAGGGCCTGGTCAGCTCCATATCCTTGAGAGAAACACACAAAAACACAACAAATAGTCCAACAGTAGCTCCTCCAACAGTGGAAGTTCTTTGCCTGCCCAAAACCTGAGCCCTATTTTTCCCCAGCCTGGGAATACCGTCCACTGAGTGCACTCTAGATGTGGCCCAAAACAGCTGATGACCGGGACAGGAGAGATGGTGCTGTCACAGATGTGGAGCAGAGTCTACTCGGTCTCTTCATAAGGATTTAATTCGAGGGTGAAAAGAGGAAAGGGGCAAAGGAGATAATTCAGGGATAGCTTCTTTTTTTCCTTCAGATCACAATGGCCGTGTGCAGCAATAGCAAAAAAATGTCAGTGGTCTATTAGATATGTAGCAGGAGAATAGGATTCTAGAGCCTTGGGCTAGCAGTCGGGGTGGGGGAGGGTTCTAGTCACAGCAGTGTCCCTAATGGGAAGGGTGATCATGGTGGGGCCCCCCCCCCATTCTTCGTCAGTAAAATGATGGAACTTGACTCAATCATCTTTATGGGTTTCCAACTCTAAAATTCTAATTCAGCTACGTATTACAAAACCTTGAGAATTCCAAAAGTACCTTTAAAATTCTATTAGAAGTGCTGTTCCTCTAAACAAAGGTGCCCATTCATTAAAAAACAGTATTACAGTCTTTTTTTAAACGAAGTATATAAATCCACTGTGCGAAAAATACCAGGTTTCCCTCGATATACAAAATGCCGATTAGAAAATTAAGTTCTTCCACAAAATAAAAAAAGTATAATTGTTAACAACAGTTTGCAAGGAGGCCAAAAGAAAATGGGAACACTAATAGCTTTTCAAGAAAGTTTTTCGTCATTAAATTTAGCAGTAAAGGGGGTTAAAATTTGCTTTAGGCTCACACATTCGGTGAGAGATACGATGTGAGCTATTTCTCTTTCTTCTTTGTTCTAGACTTTTCCAGCAAATTGTTTTGATCTGACCTATCTGAAATTAAAATAAATATTTATATCCACCTTTCCAACTCTTGCAGGATAGGATATATTGTTATGCATAATTTAAGTAGCTTAAGTTTCCTTGCCCCACACATAAAAATATATACTTTCAGGTTGTAAGATTTCATTAATATGTACATTTTTCATCTCAGAATAATAAAATTCAGGTTTACAAAAATCAGAAGGTGGATTATTTCCACTGTTGTTTCTGGTAGGAATCTGGTGAATTTTACTTTATTTTGGGTTCTCTGACCTGTAAGCATGAACAATGGCTACTTAGGAAGGATTACTGGTGTTATGTCCCCCAAAGATAGCCTGAAAAGACCAATGCGATAAAAATCCCTCTTAGGATGACACCCAACAGGTTTTGTAGCAAAATCTGGCTCTGATGTGGAGACCCCTATGACAACGCATGGTGGGGAAAGCACACTTGGAGCCCAAAGATGTGGGGTTGAGTCTTTCCCTCCCCCATCTCCCCATGTGACCTAGAGGTCAAGTCTCTGAATGTCCCTGAGCCCAAACTCCTACTGGCAAAACAGGGACTATAATAACATCTATACCGATGAGCTTCTGTGAGGTTAAATGAGAATGTCTGTACAAGTCTTTTCTACATATTTAAAACACTATCTAAATATTATCATCATTATTAATACTGAGTTTTGCTATGCACTTAATTTTACTATCACCTTTGGATATAGTTGCTATTGTATAATCCTTCCCGTTTTCCTCTGCACCTAATCTGTTGTAACACGGTGTTCTTCTTCTGTAGGCTTTAAGTAACTTCTGCCATCGGAAAAGCCACTGTTATCGATGACGTGAGCGTCCTGGGTCTTTCCAGTTTCCTCTTGGGAGTTGCTGAATTAGAGCAGCAGAAGAGCTCCAGCTTCCCCACCACGAGGACGATTCCTCCTCCCTGGTGGTGTCTTCAGTTTTTCGTCACACGTTCAGGGGCGCCTGCCCGAATCTCCGTGTCTCCTGGCCGACCCAGCCTTCAGACCAGCATCCTCTGAGCCTGACGTGCTGCTGGAGGCCCCTCGTCCTCAAACTGCACGGGGCCATGGTCCTCGTCACACCCAGTGTGATGCCACCGGAATCCACAGTCCCGAGCTGCAGGTTGTATTTGTACAAATCTCTTTGTTCGTCCCCTGTTTCCCTTAAGGCGAACTTGCCTATTTGTTCTATTTGTTAGAGCTCACTTGCCACGTTTTTCAGTAACTGCAGAGTTTTACCTCAGTGTGAATGGCTCCAATTTGCCTTCTACATCATCTCAAGTGGTACTTGCTTATTCGATTTTTACAAACTTTCAGAAAGATTTTTTTTCCAACTTCCAAGCCGAAGTTCTGTTATTTACCATTTGAAATGTTACCTTTGTATTAAAATGTTAGCAGGAAGACCCTTGGGTGGGGTTCACTTTGGTGAAATAGTTTTTCTCTTAATTTAGGCACCAGGGAACATGGCAAAGAGCAGGGCAATGCCACGAAGACACCTGCAGGGACCCAGGGCGTAAGCTGTGGCTTCAAGCTGACACTTCAAATACTAGCTTGGAAGGTCTGCACAGGGGCTGAAACACAACCACGTCGCCAGTTTTCTAGTTCCAAGGTCCCTAAATAGAGGCCTGGTTATTTATCTCCTTGCCCACTTTTGTAGTGATTTTCACTATAATATTGCAAAGTTGTAGCAAAAAAGAACAGGACCAAAGCCTTAAAACTGGAGGGGACCATGAGTCTGATCAAGACCACCCCTCGTTTGAGGAAGAAGCAAGCCTGACCATCAGGATTCAGACCTGGCTCCTGGGGAGAAAATAGCCCTCCTTCTCAAGCCTGTTGTCTTTAAGTTTTATTCCTTTTAAAAAGTGACTATTTTTTTTCCCCAGTGGCCTGTTATTTGGTGTTTCTCAATCTGGTTTTGCATCCTCCTTACACTGAGTCTTTTGGTTTCAATCTTCCTTGACTGCTCTATTCTAAATGACAAAGCCAGAGAGAAAGGTTAAGAACGAGCTTCCACAGCTACAGAAATGTCCCACCTGTTATCCGGAATTCCAATCCATCAAGTTTTCAGAGCCCCTGGAATTATTCCACATGTCCCATCCTAGGAGATGCTGAAGCCCTTTGAATCGTACCTTATTTTGGGTCCTTTGGGCTTCCAAAGCTCAATATAAATCCATCAAATAAAATTTAAGCGGATCAGGTCACCGAGAAATATGCTCCCCAGACTCTGATTTTACTGCTCTCCTTCTTTCCTTTAAAACAAGCTAACAAATGGTGGTAATGGTTTTCAGGACACACCTCCCTCTGCACCTTGGCACTGCAGCAAGAAGAGGATGCTGGTGTCCATGGAGAGCAGGACTTCTGTTACTTTTCAAACAGGAAATGTCAGAAGTGCTCATATCTTCGTAAGATCTGGAAGCTAATTACCAGAACCACAGATGGAAGGTTTGGGGGTGGGGGGAGAGAAGACTCCCTCTTGAGGGCCCGGTTAAAGGACGTGAGAAGGGAGTGATCACTGACTACAACAGTGACTCTATACGAGAGTCTCAGCTGTTTGAAGATTCCTCCTTTAACCCTAGTTTGTGCTTATGAGATTCTGCTTAGAACAAGTCCCTCGTCCCTTATCAACTCAAGTTCTTCCCAATGTAAGCCATGTCCCCATTGCTCAGTCCTCTGGGAGGCAGCTGTCTGGGGTTGTCGACTCCATTCCCAGTGAAGACAAGTACTGGTGTCTCACCCAGCTTTCCTTGTCTCAAATGCAGGAGATGAGCTAGCAAGCCTGATGTAAGGAACCCCCAGCCCCTCGCCCGGGGGTCTCCTCCCTTCAGGGCTGTTGCCACACACGCTACCCTCGTGATCATCTAATAGCCCCGGCACAGCATTTCACTCCATCTTAAAAGCAGTGTATAGCATATAGTATATAAAGGCCATGAAAGACATAAAAACACAATACCTACATTTTCAGAGGAGGACATACAATGCGGGTCAGTCCCCCTAATTAATCTCATCAGTGCACTTCACTTCACTGCACTGCAGTCAGGGTTTGCACGGTGCCAAGGAAGGGGAGCTACTGGAAATAATCAGATGAATGTGTCAATGAAAACAACCAAATCAAACATTTCAGCTCTCAAAATGGATTGCTGGCCTGAATTTTCCAGGTGGGTGGTTCTGTATTCACCTAATAAATCAAGCAATTCCTGAATTACCACTTCACTCTGGGGTGTATGAACAGCGTCTAAACATTAACTACGGTTTTATAAGATGCAGTATTATTCCTTTTAAAGTAAAACTAATGACTGGGGCGGAGGGAGCATTACTGAAACATTTGGATGGTACAGGGGTATTTGCAAATACCCCCTCCGATCCGCAGTCTCTCCATCCCCATCCCTTCCAGGTAAGCACAAACCACCGTCCTGTCACCAGCATGACTGCCACAGCCTCCCAGCCTCACCCTTGCTTCCTCCCTCATCCTCCTACACAATTCTCCCCCAAACAGCCAGAGTGACCTTTGGAAGATAGAAATCCGTTTTTATCGTGACCTTGTTAAAATCTGCCAGTGGCTCATCACTGCAGGTACCTGCAAATCCAGACCTCTAATCCTGACCAGCGAGGCCCTGCATGACCTGGAGCCCATCCCTCCGATGGCATCTCACCTTCTACACACTCCACCCACTGGGCATTCTTCTTGCCCACTGCCTGGGGTGATGGGGCAGGGCTACACCTCCTGGCTATTTGGATCTCAGCTTAAATGCTTCTTCCTCATCACATCACCCTGTTTTATTTTTTTCACAGCACATATCCCTAGATAATATTTTCTTATTTTCAATTGCCTACCCTCCCCCAGGAATAGCTAACATGTATGGAGTGCCAGGCATTATTCTAAGGGCTTTACATACATTAACTACCTTTGAGTCCTCATAACAACCTTTCAACATTGGTGATATTATTATTATTATTAGCCCATTTTACAGATAGAAAAATTGAGGTATGGACAAGCTAAGTAACAACCCCAAGATCACACAGCTAGTGAGTGAAGAGGCCTGTATTTAAACCCAGGGAGTCTGGCTCCAAAGACTGAATGTTTAATCACCACGTCATACGCCATTAGAAAAAGCTCCCTGAGCTTTTATTAATCACCGTATTAATAAAGATTTTTATCACGTGGACGTAAAACACTATGATAGCAATGCATCACTAAAAGGAAATCTCTTATAATTCTAATCATATTTTCTCTAAATATATCTAATTTCTTTAATATAGAAAGTCTGGTCTCTGATCCCATTTACTCTGTTATTTACAAAATTCACCTGCCCTTTTGTTTTAATAACCTTTAGCTTACAAGATTCTCATTTCTCCAGTGAGATAAAGTACACTTCATTGTAACCATCCTCTGGTAAAGAGTGTGTAACACAGATAAGTTGCATAAAGCCACGCAAGGGTGTGTAAAATGTCAATGAAATTAAGTTCCTTAATTTTAAATTAAAGCTGGGGTTTCAAAATCTGTCTGCAGACCCTGACACACATGCACATGTATGAGGCTTCACCATGTACAGAAGCTCAGCTGTGGTCAAGTGTCAAGTTCTTTGGCATTACTTAACCTGATCTTAGGTTGCTTCTCATCAGAATCAACTGAAGCACAAGACAGAGCTTTCCTTGACATCTGTAGTAGTTATTCCTATAAATTTAGTTCATAAATCAAATACTATACTAGGCTTTATTCTTATTATGGGTGGCAGTATCCAGTTTTCTGATGTGCTTTCAGGCCTTAATTTAGAATCACAGACATTCAAAGCTTTACGAATATCTAGCCCAACTAACTCGCTTCACACCTGAGGAAACGAAGACCCATGGAAGTTAAGTGACTTGCTCAAGAACTCAGAGGTACATCCGAAATTAGATGCCAGGTTCCTCAATTCCTAGCCAAGTGCTGTTTCCAACACACGTCCAATGAGGCTATGAGAGTTTAATCACTGTGCCATATGCCCGGGCCTTAGAAGAAATGTTTTTTCTGATAAACCAAGTCAATTCCACACAATTTTATTGAACAACTGCTATTTTATCACTGTTGGGTTCTATTCTCTTTGGGGATGCGTGTCCCAAATTTAAATGCTTCAATCATTTGCTGGATTAAAAAGATGATTTAAATAAGACTCTACTAACCCTTCAAAGAGATACTAATCCAATTATGTCAATAATCACATTGAATGTCAATGGTCTAAATGCACCATTAAGACAGAGACTGTTAGAGTGGATCAAAAAAAAAAAGACCCAATTGTATGTTATCTACAAGAAAGGCACGTTAAATATAAAGGCACACAGAGATTATGTAGAGCAATGGGAAATCTCATTCATTGCTGGTGGGAATGCAAAATGTACAGCCACTTTGGGAGACAGGGTGGCCGTTTCTTACAAAACTAAGCACACATTTACCATGCGATGCGGCAACTGAACTCCTCGGCATTTACCCAAAGGAGTTGATAACTTATGTCCACACAAAACCTACACACAGATGTTTATATATTGTGAGGTACTCACAATACCCATGAAGTGGTATGGTGTTATTGAAAGACTTGGAGTAGTCATAAATGTACATTGCAAACTCTAGGGCAGCCACTAAAAAAAGGTTAAAAAAGAAGTAGAACTGATATGCTAAGAAAGGAGAGAAAAGAGGATCATATAAAACACTCAATTAAAACCACAAAAGGCAGAAAAGAGTGGAAGGCAAAAATCAGATAAAGAACAAGGGCAATAAAAAGAAAAGAGTAACAAATATGGTAGATGTTAATCCAACTATATCAATAATCACTTTAAATGTCAATGGTCTAAATGCGCCAGTTAAAAGAGAGAGTGGATCGAAAACCAAGACCCAGCTAATGCTTCAAAGTTTGACAACCTACAAACTTCTAAGGTCAGAAAAAATGGAACTTGTTCTATTAACTGCCCAGGGAGTCAAACTCTTTCCTTTTTGGAATCTTTAAGGCCAATTCTCCACCACACCTTTAAGCAATACTGAGACTCACTGTGTTCCCAAGGTGTAGGTTGGGAGCTTACAGGTGTGTTATTTTTAATGATGAGTACCACAACAGTATTATCAGACTTTTTCCTCTTTTCCAAGCCTGTTTTTATTTCCTCTGTAGTTGTTATTTAGAAAGGGTTCTTCTTAATTACATGTGGATTTATTGTATCCACATCAATGGGTTTATTATTGATTTATTATGAATCACTGCTCTCTTTGGCATAGGGTGGAGTGTTTATAACCATCCTTATACTTGTTATTATTGTTCCATTAATGATAACATGATTATTAGTTACAACAGGGAGCTGGAATGGTGACCATTGGGGTTGGAGACAGCTGTAGCCAATGTTTGGATACAGAAGCATTGGTCTACCATGCTTGGCTGTTTCTAAGCTGGTCACTTAAGGTGAAAGTCTCTCTGGAAAAGATATGACACCTTCCTGCTGAAGAAATCCTTTGAGATATTCAGGGACAATGTTGCCTGAGCAGTATTTTAATTTACATGATGTTCATAGACTTCACATTCATGAATTTCTTGAGAGTCATATCAAAAAAATAATAATTTAGACAGTTTAGTCAAATGGGATCCTAGATTTACCTCAGACCAAGTCACTTATATTCCGACCCAATTTAATAACATATGCCTTCCTATTTGTTTTCTGAAAATGAACTGTTCGAAATAAAATACTACTCAAAAATGACTTTGAACAATTCAAATTTAAGTGCTGTAATCTACATTTTATCATATAGAATTTAAAATATTAAAAAGCTTTTTACTTGTTTAGTCATATCTTTCTATGTTCTCCCTTATAACTATTTCTACATATTAACAAACCTAAGAACTAACTTAATATAATCATGCAGTTTCTCTTTCCCTTTTTCTACCAGCACTGATCAATTAATATTTCCTGAGAAAGCAGTGCTCAGTTAAGTAACAAAATAATACTAATAATGTATTTTTCCTGAAAAAAAGTAAGTAGTAGCTTGGTTGATATTTAGGAATATCCCAAGTAAGAGATCTGTCAAGAATATTCACATGTATATTCATTCTAAATGTAGTGAATAGGTAAATACATGCACATATGCATGTATATGTTAGAGCACGTATCTAACAGTGTTCCTTCACTTTAAAAGAGACAGTGGAAAATTCTATAACATAACCATGTGCTAGGACCATATCTGTGTATACGGAATATGAAATTAAGGTAAATGACAATTATCCTTAGTCTCCTATACAGCCCCACTTCTAGATCTATTAGCCAATTCCTAATGGTCAGAGCATAGTTAACCCTGAGGCATGCAGCCTGGACTATTGGGTAGACTTTTCTTCTTCAGGCACGGACTTCCCATGAGCATCTACATGCAGAGCAGAGAGAGAGTAACAGAGGTAGCAAAGGATTAGAAGGCCAGGTCCTTGGCCTAAGGGGAACTTTCAATCTAGCTGGGAAAAGACAAGATCTTATATATTCTTGTCGTATCTTAAGAAACATTATGAAACCACACATGTCAATAAGTGTAATTTTTTTTTCAGCTGAAAATGTAATTGTTGAAGCAATTCAGAGTAAAAATATAATCTGAGCAGAATGGAATTGAATTTTAATTTCCTAAAGGAGAAGACTTTAAGTTTATGCAGGGGCAAAAGAGATTTCCTTTCACTAAAATCCTGAGCATTTTTTGCATATTCTGGCATCCATACGGGCTGGTATCATAATGTAACCATGTCATATTCCCATCATGTCTTCTGAATGAGACTGAAACCTTCCTGAAGCCAGAGATGATGTCTTCTATTTTGCTTTTATTCACTGCCTGCCTAAGCACATTTTAAGTCACATACCAAGTATTTGTTGAGCCGACTTGAAATGGCTGAAATGAATTGAGGAAAGACACCTGAGGTAGGAAAGGAAAGCAAGAGACTACTAATATATTGGGTGACATTAATAAAAATCCAAAGTTCTTGACAGGTAGAAACTATTATCTGAATTAAATAAGATAAAACCTAACAGGAAAAACTATAAATTTCTATACTTGGATCTAAAAAACAAAAACAAAAAACTGCAGAAGTTAGAAATGGGAGAATCGCAGCCTGACAGAAAGCAGCAAATATGAGAAAACAATGTAACGTGGTCACCAAAGAACCAAGACCACTTTAGCTGGCACCAGCAGGGACCAAGAATAAAGAAGTTTGGTTCTGGATGCCAGGCATTAAGAGGACCACTGAGAAAGTGTAGTTTGCCCAGAGACCACTGACCAGGACCGTGAGGTGATGGGTCACAAAACCCCATCATACGGCAAGAGTTTAAAAAGGGGGGGAAGAATAGGTGAAAACAGGAAAAATTCAGAAGACTTTGTGAGAAATGATAGTTGTCCAAACCAGAACTCTTGCTTTGTTTCAGAGGAATAATTTTGCTTCACTTTATGGCTTAGTTAATATAATTTCTATCGTTTTCTCAGAAAAGATTTTGACACTTTATTACATGACGGCTATAATTAATGTCAGACTCTAAATTAGAAATCAAAAACTCTATTTGATCATTTGGTTTCAAGCTGGATCTAAAGTATGTTTTGGCATGATTACTAACTGTTAGCAGCAAGTACTGGAAACAGATGCAGTCTTGATATGTGTTCTAAATGTGAAACACATTGCAAAGAGACTTGGAAATAAAAATATACACTGCTCATGCACACTCTTACTGTGCTATTTCCTGTCCTTATCAGTCATAAAAGTTTCTCTTGTTTTGCCCTTTATTTGTTTTCCCAGGTGAATAAAATCTTCGTTCTCCTTTTTCCCTTTCTTCTTCCATTTTTTCCTACATGCCAATCTTCCTTTTTTTTTCTTCTATTGTCTTTTTCTCTAATAGTTTTTCCATTAAACATTCACTGAGCACCTACTACGCACCAATATCCTGTGCAAGGATATGTAAGACACAGTCCTGTCCTTGGAGAAGCCTATCTCCTACGAAAGGGGAAAGGCATATAATGAAATTATTACTAAAGGAAAATACATACACATTAGAGGTGTGTCCAAAGTACAGAGACGAGAAATGGAGGAGACAGTGATTCACTTGGAGGAAAGTGGTGGTTGGGAAAAGGATGCCTGAGTAGGATCAGTCGGGCCCTGTCCAGCTAATGCAGAGAAGTGGGCTGGCCCGGAAGTATGAAGCAGCACAGCATACTTGAGGAATGCCAGGCATTCTTAGGAGAAAAGGAGCATCCTTTACCTAGGAGAGTTGAGTATTTGCGGAGGCAGCTATCAATCCATAACATAAATGGATTGGTATTTTTTAGCTTGGTTCTGTGCTGTACTTGAATTGATGGGAACGACCACCTAAAGGTAAATGTTTCTATGGGCAAAACCAAAGAAAAAATTTTTAATTAAAATATGGGCCAGGGACTTTCCTGGTGGTCCAGTGGTAAAGAATCCACCTTCCAATGCAGGGCACGTGGGTTTGATCCCTGGTCGGGGAACTAAGATCCCACATGCCACGGGGCAACTAAGCCCGTGTGCCTCAACTAGAGAGCTCATGCGCCCTGGAGCCCGTGTGCCACAACTAGAGAGAGAAAATACGCATGCCACAACTAGAGAGAAGCCCGCGTGCCACAACGAAGAGCCTGAGAAACATGCCGCAACTAAGACCCGATGCAGCCAAAAAAAATAAATAAATAAAATGAATAAGTATTTTTTAAAAAAATGGGCGAAAGATAAGGAAAACCATAGTCTGGACCATCTGGGGACAGTTGCTGAGAGAGAGGACTTGTTCCCCCAGGCAGGAATGCATGAAATGCTTTCTAAAAAGAAATATCACTAAGTCAGTAACAAAAGGAAAAGGGGTGGTAGTATTCATAGGTGCAGGGAGAACAGTCTGGATGTTTTTTTAAAATTTAATAACATCCTTACAATGGAATATCATTCAGTGGTAAAAAGAAATGAGCTATCTAGCCATGAAAAGATACAGAGGAATCTTAAATGCACATTGCTAAGTGAAAGAATCCAGTCTGAAAAGGCTACACACTGAAAAGGCCAATTATATGATATTCTGGAAAAGGCAAAAATATAGAGACAGGAGAAAGATCAGTGGTTGCCTGGGGTTGGGGGGCAGTTGGGGAAGGAGAAGTAGGTGGAGCACAGGAGATTTTTTCGGGCAATGAAACTGTTCTCTGTGATTCTGTAATGGTGGCTACACGGCACTACGCATCTGGCAAAATCCACAGGAGTGCACAACACTGAGAGTGAACCCTAACGTAAACTATGGACTGTAGTTAATAATAATACATCAATATTGGTTCATCAATTGTACCACACAAATGCAAGATGTTAATAATAAGAAAAAGTGGCCAGTGGGGATGGTGCGGGGGAGAGATATAGGAACTCTGCACCTTATGCTCAATTTTCCTGTAAATCTAAAACTGCTCTAAAAAATAGAGCATTAATTTAAAAACAAATATATATGATAGTATGTTTCTACTCTTTTGAAGCTGATGACATAACTTAGTTCTTCCACCAGCATTTATCAGGTCAGGCAAGCTTTCTTTACCAAAAGTCCCAAGAACAACAAATCCCTGGACAGACATGATCGTACTCCCTGCACAACCTCTGAGACACGTAGATGGGCAATTGTGAGTAATTCACTTACACAGGACCATTGAGGCACAATAAATTAACTGACATATCTGAGAACAGTGCAAAGAGTCTTTAGTGACAATGAAACTAAAACTCAGGTTTCCTTAGTTCAACCGTCTCCACCCTCTTCTTAGATCACAGTGAACTACAGAAAGCCACTGTGTCATTCAAAAATTAACTTTAATACTTCTGGTGAAGTTAGGTTCAAGCTCCCAAGCTTTCTTCTATGAAAAGAAAAGGATTAGAGCAAATCTTTCAATAAAATGTGTAACCATGTCTTTGCCATCCCTGCATAAGCATGATTGCTTTCATTACTGAGTCTTTTCTCCATATGTGGGTGGTTGTACATGTATCAAAAATAAATCGTCACAGAAACAACTGACAAGAACCACGTATAAAGTCAGAGTCGAACCGGGTACACAGGTTTCGTTCTGTGCTTTGGTAGCTCAGTCTAGCTACAAGTAGCAGTAACTAGTCATACAACCAAGTTTACTCAACTTTGTGAGCTGGGCCAACTATCCCCAACTGATCTCGTAGGAACGGAAACCACTTCTTGCGTCCTCAGCACCAGTAACTCAAAAGTTATGCTCAACTGAGGCCCAGGGATGCCCTGGAAAACTGGGCCTACAGCAGTAAGATAAAAATATCCTCTGCTCGTGTCAGAAAATAGCCCATTTCTAAAGAAAGCAAGATGAATTTCAACTTACGGAATGCAAAAGTAACCCAACCAATCACAGTCAATATTATAGGGAAGAATACTGAATGTTCAATTGGTAACACAGGGCTTGCCTTTGTTTAGGGTCCATTAAATTTAATAACTTCCCCCTCTGTGGCTTTAAACAGAGAACTTCTTCAAAATAAAGAGTGGCTCCTATTAAACTTAATTACTTGCCCGTGGCTGCGACGGCAGAGGTGTGTCTACCAAATAGGTGGGTCTTAAGAAAGGAATGGTTCTATAGTAAAAAAGTAGATGGTCTAGTGTTTTATTATAGTTGCTTTAACTTTCTGGTTTATTAGTATTAATTGCTGGAGTTTTCCTTTTTACCTCTCTTAAGGCACCACTCCCTCCTGTGAGTTGAGTGGCCCTGCTAAAATTAATGTCCACATATACTTGACACATTACTGAAGCTGCTGGTTCCAAACCCTCAACCAGGGGAACTGACAGAAACTCGGCTATAAGGGACATTTAAAAAATGAACTACATCAAACACCGCCGGCTTTGAAATGACATGAAACAATCCTCCCGATAGACTTGGAGTGATCAAATGGAGTTTTTCCACTGCAGTTTCTAGATTTTGTGGTAGTAATAAAATAATTTTTAGGAACTTTGTTTATTAGACTAATCTCTATTCTGCTGACCTTTGGAAATATTATAGTTTAGCGACTAAGAGTCATAAAAATGGAGACATCTTTAACAGTCCTGTACAGTTGATTAAGTGGAATTTGTCGATATTTAAATATCTTGAAAGAAGGAATTCAAGACTATTTGCTTAAACAGGAAAAAAAAACCTTCAAAAAGATTACAGTTCTTAACTCTGTCTCATGTAAAATAATCCTACAATTGCAGAGAAAAATCATCCACACAACCTGTATTGGCCTCTCCCAGGGTACCTGAGGCAGACAATGTGTATGACCTTGCATCTCTAATTCATGTATACTACCACTCTAAGAGACCTCGAGAAAGGATCAGAGAGGTCCATGGGCACAATGACCAAGACTGCAGAAAAATGCCTGTATATGCCAAAGAGTGGTACAGACTTAGGTTAATCTAAGATACTTCACTCAGATGGGTGGGACGGGGAGGAGTTATTTGCAGTGAATAACCCAAGGTATAGTCTCCGTTAGGAGGCTAACAATAGCTCATACTCTGACCCACCAGTCAAAGAGTAAGACTCAATAAACAGTTGTGCTTCTTTTCCTAAGAGTATAATTACATAAACTACATTTTGAAAGTCAGTAATTATTTATCTACATACTATTTTTTAATGAGCTCCAGAAAAGTAATTATAATCTTTGTGTTAAGCCTCACAAGTGCTCTGAACATCAAAAATGCCATGGGTGATAACATTACGATGAAGCCATGCAATGGTTTGCTTTGTTGTCAAGGTTCCTTGCTTGTCTTGCCACACACCTTGCTCTTTAAGAGAATCAGTGAGAAATAACTTTGGCTACCTCCGTGTGGTGAATATTCTTTTAGGATCATATAAGATGAAATGAGATAATGTATAAAATCTCTGGGGATTGGGGGGTGCCCAGATTATTATGTGATAAGGCCATACTTACCATAGTAAGTATGGTGGGGAGGGGAACCAACCCCTAACAGGGCTTCTTCTGCACTAGGTATCTCTAGACTGGTTTCTGCTTGATTTTTATAATTCGGCTGGATATGGACTAAACTCAATACAATAAGGTAGACCCTATTAGTCAACTCCACGACAATAATTTACTGTTCAGCCATAACTTATAACTGCTGCTATTGTTCTTGTTATAATATGGAAGGCTTCTCAAGGTTAAGGAAATATTTTCTGAATCTTTGTACTGCCCCTGTGAACTTCAAGATATCTGGGTTTGTATCTTTCTTTGCAATAAAGTAGGGAATGTTAGTAACATATCTTTATCATCTTATTTTATTTACTCCTTGCTTCCATAAAGAATCTGAGGGAGACTGCAGGAGCTTTGTGGTGTAAGATCATTGTCATTATCATAATTCATTAAGTTCGAGCATTTGTAGCCACACTTGAAAAATTACGCAGAAGAAAGGATAACAAAAAAAGTAAGTAGTAAAATTGGATTCTCTGAAGGTCTTTAAACAGATTAAATCATGGTCTTTCTTTGCAATGGTCTTGTAGGATGAAATGGAATTTCTTTAGGAATATTTCTTTCTGAAAGATCTTTCTGGCCCCCTTTATTCCTATGATCCCTTGGAAAAGAACCTTAGCATGCCTAGTTACATGTAAGTGTAATTTAACATCTTCTATTTTCTGACACTATAACTGAATAGTTATTTTCTCTTAGTGCTTTACTGAGTTTTTGTGAATGGCTCCCAACTGCTTTTAGCTCTATAAAAATTTATAAGTCTATGGAATAATAATAATAATGACAAACATTTATTGAGTACTTCTATGTGTTAGGCACTGTGTTAAGTGCTTTATGAATGCCATATGAGTATTAACTTGTTTAAATATTTAAATATTTCATGGGTTTTTTTGTTTTAAATATACTCTGTAGCCATCCATTTTAGAAAGCAAATAATCCCTTTAAAAGTTTTGATTTTTACCTACTGATTCATTTAAACCAGGGCTTGCCTGCAAATTATATACAGACACAATTTTTACAAAACAATGTTAGCTTCATAATCTCAGCTACAATCTGTTTAGCACATATTGTGTGTCAGGCCTGCCCTAAGCACTTTACACTAAGCATCTCATTTAATCCTCACAGTAACCCCAAGAGATAAATATTATATCCCTGTTTGACAAATAATAAAACTAAGTTTCTGAGAAGTAAGAAACTTGCCTGATATATGTGTGAGTTAGAATTCAAACCTGGGTCTGAACCTCCAACCCCACTGTGTAAGTGAGGAATTTTATTCTTTCTCACCCAAGATCACAGGAGAATGTTTTCTGTATCCCTTCATATAGCGAGATGAGAACTGATTTCTCTACACAGAAAAACAGGAACTGTTCTGGAAAGCATCTCAAAAAGTGAACACAGGACTGCTTGGAGATGGAGACAGAGGTTAATATTTTAGCTGTCCGTGTTGCAGAGACATAGCATCCTGGAACTTAGGGATACCTTTAGATATTGAGGGGAATAAGAAGAAGAAAGTATGCAACTTGGTACCTGAGAACTTATGAGATAGGCTCCTCTCCAACAAGTGTCCTAGGACCGGTCCCCAGGGAACTGAAAACGGGGCTCACTCCAGATGATTTGGTCCCCTAGTCCACCAGGCAGCGCTCTGGGGTGCAGACACAGCCCCACACCCAAGAGCAAGGTCAGAGAAAGCAAGGCTCCTCCAGTTCCCTTACAGTCCACTTCTAGTTCTTTCTTCCTGATTCCCTACTGCTGACAAGAGGGATTTTCTGTTCTCTTCGCTTTAATGTTTATACAGAACCTCCCGCCCTGGCACCACGTTACTTTGCCAGGAACAACTCAGAGACATGTTTGGGGTGGGAGGAAAACAACTGGGCTAAACTCAGTCTCAAACTAGTTTAAAGCAGAGGCCCGTTCCCACCACTGGCCTCAGATCAATATACGGCTGGATAATTAACCAGTTTCTGTCTCCTCTGTGAAATGAGAAAAGCTGTGTTGTGTTCGTTTATGGAAATGTTTTAAGTAATTATCAGTAAATTGCCTCCAAATAATCTGGCTGTTCCGTATTACACACGTAAATGATAAAATGCCATTTTCAGTGTTATTTTCAATGGTTTTCCCATTGAATTCACATACGAATACACCTCAGCGAGAAAATGCTGGAGATAAGTGTCTCTAAGGCTGCGATGACTCCCTGAGGTTTTTTTTTTTTTTTTTTCCTCCGGGTACTGCCAGAGGACAAACAGCAAAATCTGCTTCAGCCACAGAGGGTTGGGCAGATGGAAGCCCCAGAGGACCCTAAACAGAAACAAGTTTGCACAAATCTGTCCCGGCAAAGTGTCACCTTGGCCCCATGTAAGACAAAACGGACTCAGTCTAAAATACAGAAGAAATGACCAGAACTAACTCAACACCACCCAACACTATACCTCCGATCCCGCGTCAGCCCTGGTTATCCCCCGTGCCTTCCTCATCCTTTCCTGTGTCGTTAACTGATGTTTGCCAGTAGGAGGGAGTCATTCCGGTCAAGGGAAATGATCACTAAAATTCTATACTCTGCACACTTCCCCAACAAATACCATGTGATTCATGACAATAAGAACAGCGGTCAGAATGAAAAGTGGTCACGTGGTTTTCCAAAAAATCTTGAGGTTTCCCTCCCCCACCCCTTCTTTCCCTACTCACCCCTATGGGAGTCCGTCTGTGGCAGAAAATGTGAAGGCATTAGGACCAGAGAGCCCTTTCCTGCTATTTGCTTGAGAAACAAAGCCTTCCCTCCTCCCAAGTTGAAAGAAATAAAGGAGTCTGAGCTAGTCACAACCTGCAAGCCTGCTGGCGGCCCGTCAGCTTGCCAGTGGCGCAACTCAGCGGAGTGAGTACCGGCTTCGAGCTTTGCAGAAAATGAGAGAGGGAGAGAAAACAGAGACAGAAACACAAAGAGAAAGAAAGAAAGGCATTAACCTGGCCAGGAGTCAAACAGGTGCTTGGAGCCCGAACGCTGAGAAGAGTGCCTGACAAATAGAGGATCCAACTGTGTGTGCCTCTAGGGGGCTGCTTCTGTACTGATGGGGCCAGGGCTGCAGTCTGGATGGCAAGGGGTGGATGACAGATTTTTTTTTCATATTCACAGGACTCATATGGTTGGCCAAGAGCCTTTAACTTTCCTCCACTTGTCAGTCTGACATCTTCGTGGATACTCTCTGGCTCCCTGGGATGAATTCTCCATGAGAGAGAAGGGCAGCAGGATGCTGATCACATACGCTGCCACCATGAGTCACAGAATTTCGTGGTGCCTTTGGAAGAGGGGATGTGTGAGCCCCGGGGGCTGCCACGTTGACAGCAACAGCAGTGAGCTGTGTGATTCGTGGAGTGGCTGCCTCGGTCTTGAGCTGGCCGCTCAGAGGCCATATGTGGCCTTTTAAGACTCTTACAGCCCCACCGCACTTGGAGTGACACATGTCTGGCAAGGATCTGAAGTTTGCAGGCGCCCTCTCTCAGAACTGGCTACCTGGGACTCCTGGGATTTAAGAGCCTCTAGAAACGGAGGGCTGTGCCCTCAGGCTGTAATTTGGCTTTCAGGCAGATGTTAGGCACAGAAAGGAACGCAAGCAGAGGAAGGCCTGGTACAAGACCCTCAGGAGAAGGCCCCAGTTAGGAGACAGAGCCAACCAAAGGGCGTGCAATTCAGTGGGACTGAAACTGGGAGGGCACTGAGTGTCATCTTAGACAAGGATGCCATCTCTGGTGGACTTTCCGTCTCTTGACTTCAATTTAAGTTCAAGCACTCAATAGCCCCATAATTCAGAAGACCTGGTTTGCAGCTGTCAGACCCTTGTCCACATGCCTCTGATGGAGAGTTACTGTGAGTGTAGCTGAGACAGCTGGGCTCATCCCGCAGTCCCAACCCCACCCCTGCACCGGAGTGGGTTTTGAGTTCAAGTGTGGTCTTTACCTGAAATGCGCCTGGGCACGTCGGTGATGGCAGGCAGCCCGGTGCCCCGGGTGGAGGACAGCGGGGTGGTGGAGTGAATGGACGGGGGCGTCATCTGGCTCAGGTACGAGGGGTAGGACTGGTCGTAGGACCACGGTGGGGAAGACTGCGTCTGCCTGGGATCTGGGCAAAGAAGAAACGTCTTTAGCACACCAGCCGCTGTGGCCATCGAACACACAACCCCAAACTCAGAAAGGAGAAAGCAGGGGAAAATCAGAATATACAAGGACGGTTTATTTCCCACAACTCCACCCTTGCAGGCCCCCTAGGGCACAGAGCTTCCTAGACTTCGAGTCTCTACGAAAGTAACAAAATGGATCGTGTGTAAGGACTATTTGTTTCTCTCACACGTAAATATTTCTATTTGGAAAGCTTAACTGTCATTTAAGAAAACAATCTGCTTTGGTTATCGTCACAAAGTTGAATTCCATTTTATTTATTTTCTGTATTTCCTGTATGTTTTTTAATATTACTCCAATGAATATGTATTACTTATTTCTTTTTTAAAAAGTTAGAAAATTTGGGAACAATTTATTTGTTTAAAGAGCAGGCAGACTGTGCCTTTTACTGCTACACATGCAGCCACTGTCTTTCAGCCGTGCTTTTCGGTTTGCAAATAATTCCATGATTTTAGCATGGTTCGCTTTCTTTCCAGGCAGGTCAATGGGGTGGCCCCTTTCCAGCCTGGGGGTTAGGAGGCTGGGGTAGAGATGAGCACAGAAGGGGCAGCATGTAAGGAGAAGAGGAAAGAGGGGAGCCAGTTATGTTATTCTCATGCTAAAGCTACGCCAGAAAATAACCTTTAAGAAAAAAACAAAACTTAATTTCAAAGCCAACTAAGAACTGAAAAGCTTCATCACCATCCAGTTTCAATGTTAAGCACATGAGTTTCTGACAGTAAGAAAATGATCCGAAACACAACAGGGAAATGTCTTCAGTCCTATTGGAATCTGTTTAAAAGATGTCACGTGTTTGGAATGCGGCCTAGTGTTACCTACAGTCACTATAACGATAAAAATAATGGGCTACCAACTGGGTAGAGTGAACTGCTGAGAATTAGCAATATCTTTTGATTTATCTCTACGGAGTTTCTTGGAGGTACAAACAGAATCATAAGCAAATTTCTCTTATTTTTTTTTCTAACTTCACATTTTTAAAATTTTAAACACTCTAACATACCAGGTTGTTCTCAAGACAGCTTTGTATATTAGAATAGCCATGGACTTTGGAATGTGCAGAATGAGGTTCAAGTTCTGAGACTTCTATTTTTGAGCTGTGCGATCTTGGGTTAATTACTCAGTGACTCTGAACCTCAGTTTCCTAATCTGTAAAAGGGGGTGGGGGAGTAATAATATATGAATCACAGGGATGTGGGAATTGCATGAGAAAACTATGTGGAGAGGGCTAGCATAGGAAGCACTCAGTAGGTATTAATTCTTGTCTTTTAGAAGAACTCTTGGTGACACGAGGATAGTTCCATGGTTAAAACACATCTGAACTGGAGTAAATACATTTGGAATAGGTCTAATTTTAAATTATTCCTCTGTCACCTATCAGCCTCTGAAAACGAAAAGCTCAATTTTTAAAAACTATAAATATATTTAAGTCAATTCACATTTATTGCTACAAATAAAAGTGAGTGTAACAAAACATGGGTTTTCCTGAGATGATTCCTCTTTTAAAGCCTCTCAGTTTTTCTGTACAAAGCCATTTAGTTTCAGCTATTTCTTGTTTATTTGTTCCATTCAGAAATATTTTATTTAAAGACTATCTAAATAGGACATACTTTTCTTGAGTCAAAATAATTAAATACATCTGGGTATTTATCTAATGTTACTGTATCAACAGATGTATAGGAAAATTTCATCCAACTCAATTTTAAGGAATATTTACCTGAGTTTGCAATTTGAATAAAAGTATAGTACTGTAAATGGTTAACAGAAAATTTTCCTTCAGAAATCTAAAGGATACTTGATCATTAAAGAAATGAACTTTTGTGCTTTAAAATGTTCAAGGCTGACAGTGTATAGATTGGCAACATTTCAAATCTGAGTGAGTGGTCCTTGTTATATATCTGATACAGCTATACTTCCTTGCTTTAACCATTAATGTAATTCACTATTCAGATAAACGGTAAATGATCTTCAGATGGAAAAAGATGCATTCCTTACAGCACCAGAAAGCAATCTCACAAAGGTAAGGCCTTCTCTCAAGCACTATTTTCAATAGACAAAAAGGACAGGAACCACATAGCAAAATGAGCAGGGCACATGAGACTCAAATTTGGATTTGAGTTCTAATCTAACGTCACCAGATGACTCCCTGAGCAAGCAGTCTAACCTCTATCTCCATCCCTCTACTATAACATGTTACCAGCAGTATTGGGCTCTCTGCCTGCAAGTGGGGGAAAAATACAAAGAAATCTAAAGAATGACTAAAATCATTGACATTTAGACATATCACGAAGGAATTAGGGAACTTAGTTTGGATGTAAGATACAGCCTTTCATTTCTCCTTAAGCGGAGAGGCAGGCCAGTACAGGGGGAAAGAAAGGGGTTTTCTGATGAGAAGATCTGAGTTGGAGTCCCAGCTCTGCTATCTGTGAGCTGGATGACCTCAGCTGTATTAGCTAACTCTCTGAACCTCAAGTTTCCTCATCTGGAAAATGAAGCAGCATAACATGGTAAAGTGAACATAGCAAAGTGCTCACGTGTGCTGGCTGGACAGACAAGCCTAGGCTTGAATCACAGCTCCCCACTTTGCTGAGCAAGTCACTTAAACTTTGGGGGCCTCAATGGCTCATCTGTAAAATGGGAATCATGACACTTATTAGGGCTCCTGTGAGCATTACAGGAACTAGGCCTTCTTTAAGGCCTAGTTCTTCTAAGGCCTAACTTCTAAGTTATCTGACACTCTTGGCACATACTAAGTATATAATAAATAGATATGATTATTGCTATCGGTAAAGCGAGTATAATTATAACTACTATCATTTTTGTTTACAGAATTAGGTGAAATAATACAAGTAAAAGAATTTTGTAAAGTACTATATGAAAATGATTATTCTTCTCTCTAGGAGCTCATATCACGTGGCCAAGGCCCTACTGTGTTTCATGGGGTGTTTCTTAATGTTGCTGAGCTTTAATTTCCTCATCTGTAAAATGGGATACTATCTCAGAGCGTGTCGTAAGGATTAACTAACATACAGCCAGTGGCTAATTAGCATTATTCAAAAAAATTAAAAATCTGACTCTAAACTATCCAGGGTGGTTGGGTTGTCTAGTGTTAAGTCTTGAAGATTTCCAAGATCAGACTCAGCACAATTCAGTATAATGCCTGGCACATATTAGGTGCTCAATAAATAACCATTGCATGAGCCTCCCAGGGTGGCTGGAGTGAATAATAGAATTTTATAATGAAGTAGTAATTAGTCCTTCTCTAACTTCCCCTTAGGCTACAAAAGAACTTGTTACTGGTGACATTTTAGCTTTGACATAAATTTCCTGACTGCTGGAATATATACTAGAACAGTCTATCAAAGGATAGCTTTCCTTTGAGTGGAGGTCCTTCCTGAAGATATCCAAGATTAGCAAAAAGAACTTCTCACTAGCCCTAAACAAGTGAGGAGATCTCGATCTCTCTCTCTCTCTCTTTTTTTTTTTTTTCTTTCTCAGAGGACAGGCTGCAGGCCAGCCAATCTCTCTTCCAAGTTCACTGTCCTAAGATTCTATGATAATGACCTACTTAAGGAGAGAGAGTTACTAAAGAAAAATAAAACACAAGAACTGCCATATAGGGCTCACTAGATCTAGTCTAAGGAATTTAAAAAGGGAACAGTAATCTTTAAAAAATAATAATAATAATGGTCTCCAAGCACCCCAGGGCTTCTCGAATACCCTGTGAATGAGACCTCAACAATCCCAGCTCCCCAACGTCTGGCCTATGTGATGTTGGACAAATTACATAACCTATCTAACTTCAAGGTGCTTAATGTGTATAATGGGAATAAATAAGAAGAGCTCCCTCTTAAAGTTGTTTTAGAGATTAAATGAGGTAATGTAGGAAAGAGCTTAGCACGTGGAAAGAACCCAATAAATGTTCACCACTGTTAAAGCATCTACTTTACTGAGCCTTCATTCTGTATTTCTGTTTCCAGCCCATAACCTCTTATTCTAGCAAAGGGCCATTTTTAGAAAGCTTCCTGTAGTTCTGAAGTCTGCCATTTGGAGACCTTATCTGCACCGGTCGCTTTGATACACTTTGCAATCATTTAACCTGAATCGTGTTCCTTCTTAGCCTTAGCTTCTCCCAGACCAAGAAATCCTAGTCTGTTTAGTGTGTTTTCTAATACTGTATGCTTCAACTTTTTTCAAACTTTTAGTGGGGAAAACAAACAAAAAAAAGGCTATAAAATAGCCATAAAATGTCCAATCACTAAGAAAATGTAATCCTATCATAAATATATGATTACATCATATTTGCTTTGTTGTGGACAATTATTAATGCTTACAATAGAGAAAAGTCACCTTAACCTGATCTCATAAACGATTTCTGAACTCAACTTCCTGAAGAAACCTGAGACTTCTGAGATTCACTCTGAACTTGGATGAGTCAGAGCAGGTGACAGATGTTTTTAGGCACCGCCGGTCAATCCTAAGGTTACTAATAGGGAAGAGTGAGTACAGGGCCTAGCTCTGAGACAAACCTACTAATTAACAAACAAGAAACTGTCTTCATCAACCTCAGGCCCCACAGGGCTAGTAGAACGTATTCCTTTCCTATACCCCATACAGAGTTGTACTGAATGTTTCCTCCTTTTGAGTCTGCAGAAACGTGGAGGGAAGTACCCTGTCCTTCCATTCCAACATAAATAAGAATATCCTTGATTTTTTGGGTCTCAGAGGCTAGAGGTGCCAATCATCGCCTTGATATTACATCCTGGGTGACCTGAGATTACCTATGAGCACCCACAAGTTTTCAGAAAATAACTGAACTCTATTTCACAGATGTTCCCAAAAGACAAGAAAACTGCTGTTGAACTTTAAATAGTTTTAGGGTGCTTTAAAAACGATAATTCATTATTTTCCTATGGCAATCTTCGGAAACAGCATCAATATTATTTTTATTACTATATTCTAGAAATTCAAAGCATTGACAGAAGTTTTTATATAGATATGACAATTTAAAAACAAGACCCTGGGGTGTTGGCTTTTTTATGGGCACATACTCTATTGTGCTTGGGAAACCTGAAATACTAAATAGCACAGGAGCATTTTAATAGGACTCCACCCCTATTTCTCCCCAAACTTCTCTCCTATCACCTAACAAAGGGGAGGGGGGAGTTTAAAGGGAAGTCGTAATCAAGTATGACCTGTAACATAAACTTGAGAGAGAAGATCAGGTCTTCCCTATACGATGGGCTGCTGTGCTCACAGCAGGATGTGACTAATCACAATGACTAAATGGGAGAGAAGAGAAAGAAGCAGAAGACCTAGGGCAGGGCGGAGCTCCTGGAGGCGCTGGGGACAACACCAAGGAGAAAACAGTCCCCAGTCTAACTGGGAACGCATGCTAGGAACCGCCACCAGGCTTCGGAGGTCAGGCTAGCGATTGGACACCTCAGACCTACAGCTGTACACTTCCACAAGAAACGGTAGACCAAATCTAGCTACTAAGAGCTCAGGATAAAGAGGAGCCAGTCACTTGACAAAAAGAATCCCTTCAGCATTTGTTCCAACTGAGGCAATGTCTGTTGGACAAATTTTAAAAAGACACCAGAGAGGCACAAACTATTGGGTGTAAGACAGGCTCAAGGATGTTTTGTACCACGAGGGGAATATAGCCAATATTCTGTAATAACCGGAAATGGAAAGTAACCTTTAAATATTGTACAAAAGCTTAAAAAAATTTATTTTTAATTAAAAAAAGAAAAAAAAAGACACCAGAAGTCCGGGGGCCCACATACACTTTGCACTTTCTCTCCCAACTCACTAAAGTTGAGGGCAAGGTTCTTATTTAGCTATCCCTTTTTCACCTACAAAGTACCAATCGTCATTACTGCCACCTTAACAGGGCTTTGGGGGGGGGGCAGTTTTTACATGCTATTCTGGTGAGTCAACAAACTATCCATTTTTTTTTTAATTAATTAATTTATTTATAACTATCCATTTTTATTGTGACAAACAGCTTCTGTACGCCTACATGGCCGTGCGATGGTCTAAGGGATAGATAATCAACAAAAGACATTTCTTGCCATGCAAAAGCTTATACATGCAGGTGGGGAAAGTAAGACTAACAGACATAAAACAACAAGTAACTTAAAAATGTTCAAAGCATGTACCTGTGTTTTTCAAAAAGCTCCACAGGGCACCAATATCAGTGTGAATTTTATAAGATCTCCTTCTAGGGTAGTGTTCCTTCAGCTTAGGCTACTTGGAGATTGGGCCATCTGCTTTCCATTCTATAGACCCCAAAACATAAAAGTACAGGAGGCAACATTCCCAGGAGATGCTCAAAAATTGATGTTACTTGAGGGGAGAAGTGGTTCACACGTCTCAAGTGGCCTTTGCATCAGGCAAAAAATGGAGACAACCATTTATTTAAACGGTGGATATGAGGAAAGCAAGCCCTCTCCTTTGAGTTGGACCACAGCTTCTGAAGTTCAATAACGGATATGGGGAAAAGGAAGCAGGGCCATGCATTTCCTAAAATGATTTGTAAAGAGTCATGGGCTCTAAGAGTATCCAGGCTTTCAAATGACTGAGAAGCTAAATTTCATGTCTGCTTACTTGAACTCTGAACACTTGGGGTCATAATAAGAGAGGAATGAAGAGACAGATGGTTAGAAAAAAAGGCACCGTAGGAAAAAGAACTGACTCCAGGAGAACAGGTAGAAGTCTCTTAACGAAGAAGTTTGAGTGGGGAGAGCAGAGTGGGCAGAGAGCTTTAGAAAAGCCCAGGGAAAGGTACACGTGGAAACTCAGCGGTTGCTATTAACGAGCCCCCTTTGGTAAACACTCTGGTTAGACACCTGTGGGTGTGAATGAAGGGCTGCTTTCCTAAGAACCGCTCGCAACGGGGCACACCTTGGACACAGTGCTGAACTTCACGCAGAGACGGGAGGAAACAAGTCAACAGGGGCCAAGCCTGAACCAGCGCACAAGCGGCTCCTTCCTGTGGGCGCTGCCGGTGGGCTGCTGTGTAACGTGGCAGGACAGTGGCCGGTGGTTTCTGCCGTGTGCGCCCCAGTGAGCACCTGCTATATCTGGGGGCCCAGTCCATTCAGAGAGCAGCACATTCCCACCCCTTCTCCTCCACCCACTTCCTCCTCCCCAGCACTCAACTCGGGCTGCGCAAACCTCCAATATTTCGTGAGAAAACTGGGGGCCTTAAAATGAACTGCATAGATAGTTCTCCTAGTTGAAGACTGTGCCTCTCCGTTGAAACCAGGGTCAAAGTCAATCATCTCAATGGAGACAGGCAGCTTTACAATTTCCTACCCTAGACTATTTCTGTCATATTACTGTCATTCATAAGACAAATATACTCACATCCTTACCTCCGCGAATTCCCATTTCCAAACATTTACGCTAAATGCTAAATCTTAAATTCTATGTCTTCTCTAATAACCCTGCTACCTAAGACTGGAGTTTTAGAATGAGCTTTCCCACTCACTTCCCGTTCTCCTGACCAAGAGGGAACACCGTCTGAAAACAAACAGGCACTTCCAAGTGCAGGAGGAGCGCTGGATGGGGGGCTCTGGCACTAACTGTGCAGCTGTGCACCAATAATTCACCTTCTCTGAGTATCGCTGTCGTCAGGTGTAAGATGAGAATGGATGGGTTATCTCTAAGATGTTCTCCAGCAATGAAATGCTATGATTCTAACTATTCGGAAAATTGGGCTCCCAACCCTCAGTCCTTTCTGGAGTCGGTAGTTGCAACAGCAAGGACCGAAGCCGCCCTGAGCTGATCTGGGGTGGCTGGGAGAGGAAGCTGATGGGGGCTGACACTCGTGGTGTGTCCCATCACAGAGCGTTGTGGCCCACCTCGGCAGAGAAGGCACCGAGAGCGGAATTTTGACTCCCCTCCTGTCCCCAACCAGGCTGTCTCCAGACGACTAAGGTGGCCACCAGAATCGCTCGGCAGAAGACCAGCCCAGCCGATTCCAGACCTTAAGGCTGAAATCTGAGAAAAAAGCAGCAACCTGTTTGGATAGAACTGGATGCCACGCAGGGTGCACCAGGCATGACGAGTTATGTGTCAGTACAAACAATGGGAGGAGGGGCACTTAGTGAATCCTAGGGGAGCATGGTGGGGAAGAGAATGAGAAATGACAGGTACAGCCTGAGACGTCACAGCCCCTAACAAAATGCCAAAAGAAAAACCAGAAGGAAGTTAAGACAAGGTAATGAGAAGTGCCTTTTTTCAGTACCACCAATTTGGGGCTGAATGGAACTCATCACTGTCTTACAGAAAATGAGGGAATTTTCTTATTTTCTTTTTAGTTAGGGCTTCTCGTTGACAGAGCGGAGTCTGCAGAGTTCTTCCTTATATTAAGGAAAACATGTCTCCCTGGAACTCCACTCACTCCTCATCACTGCTGCCTGGGATTCCCCGTGCACATGACAGTTATTACATTATTTGAAGATAATGCCTTTAAAGCTTACTACATGATAGACAGTACTTTTACATTCTCTTACCCCATTTACCTAGAAAAACCTAATAGAAGAAACAAGAGGCTACACCATACGTCACACCTAACCTGGCCTCAGCCTCGGCACATCCGGGACCTCAATGTAAAGGTTAGCAGAGGGAAGGGAACTAGCTACAAACAGGTAGGACCAGAATTTGAGAAATAACTGGGATGTAGTGCTGGCCAGGGGAAGTGACCTTAGTTCAAATCACAGTATTGAAGTGGATGCAGGAAATTCAAGTTCAAATCAGGCTATTAACATCTAGTGGGTGAGATTATAGCAGTCGGGGTGTTACAGAAGGTCCCCAGACATGGTGAATCCTGTTGTCGGATGGATGATGGTATTGTCCACGGTTCCAAGAACTGGCTCCCACTCCTTCATTCAAAAACTATCTATTGAGTACCTCCTCTGGTACTCTGCTAGGTTCTAGAGATATTAATGGTGAATAAAGAGTCTGCCTGCCCTCATAGAGTTTACAGTTTGGTGGGAGAGGCTGACATTAATCAACTAATCATATAACTGTGATAAGTGCTAGAAAGGAGATGTCCTTGGCATCATAAGAATGTACAGTGGGGGACTCCAGCCAAGCCTGGGGAAGGCTTCTCTAATGATGTGATGGTTAGAGAAGGGCAAGCAGAAGTCCAGTGGATACGTAGGTGGGGTTAAGAGGGCTTTAGGTAAAGCGAACAGCATATATCAAGTTCCTGGGACGGAGGCAGTATAGCTTTTTTGAAGAGTTGAGAAAGCCAGTGTGGTTGGACGACTGACAAAAGGTTCAAGACGGTGTGAGAAGAGACTGGAAAACAGGCAGGGAGGACCCAGGCTATGCAGAACCTGCTGGGCCACACGGAGGTTTTGGTCTTTATCCTAAGTGCAATGGAAGGTCACGGGGGTGTTTTTAAGTATGGGGTGACATCATCAGATTCACATTTTTAAAATCTCCCTCTGACAGCATCATAATAGAAACAGGGCAGAAGTCCAGCCCAGGACACACACAGGGAAGGGTGTGCAGGGAAAACAGCAGCTGAAACAGATGCAAGGGTGGAGTCCAGGAGCTGCACTCAGGGAACCAGGAAGCAGCCTGAGGCACTCAGCTGCCTCTGCACATGGTCCAACCAGGGGGATGAGGTCATGAGATGCCTCAGCTGGATCAGATTGGCTCTGGGTGGGCAAGGGGAGCCCGCGATCAACGGCCTTGGGCCTGCAGCTGTGATCTGGGCAGGCTCCACCTCATACATTCTGGTTCAGGGGTAAAGCCTGGGCATCTGTACGTGTAACAAGCTCCCCAGATGATGCTAATACACACCAAAGTTTGAGAACAATGGGCATCATTTTTACTCATGTTTGTTAGAAAGGAAAATTACCCAACAGTACTCTGAATTAATCTTCCCTATCAGGAAGAATGATCTTCAAACAGAATGAGCAGAACAAACATGCTTAAGAGGAAATTAAGGTCCAAGAGACGTGAGGAGATAAGAGAGAGCAACCTACTGCTTTAAATGAATTCAAGTTCCTGCTCCAAGTTGAATTACGCCCCACAATATTGCAAGAATGTATGGAGACTGGCAGACAAAGGGCTTCTCTTTGACAGAGCAGGGTCTGCAAAGTCCTTCCTTGTATTAAGGAAAACGTGTCTCCCTGGAACTCCACTCACTCCTCATTGTAGCTTCGCCGCCTGGGATTCCTCGTCCACATGGCAGTTATTATTTGAAGATAATGACTTTAAAGTTTACTACATGATAGACAGTACTTTTACATTCTCTTTCCCCATTTACCTTTCCTGAGAATGGCATTGCCATGGGTAAAAATTTAAACTGCAACTAGTTTTTTGGAGCCATTGCTTGCAGACCACTAAAAACACTTGAGTCCTTTTCGAAAGCCTGTGTATAATCAACACTTCACACTTGATGCCCAAAGTGACAATCAGAAAGCAGAATGGGTTCACTAAAAACTTGTTTCCTAGGATTACGAGAGCAATAGGTTAAAAGAAAGCTCCTCTGTCTGTTGTGCATCTTGACCTCAGCAAGATACACACCTTACCTCTAAAGGGATATACAGGTAGTTAAAAGGCCCACCAGAAAGTGGTTGTTGATACGGGTCACGGTCAGCTTCGAGAGAGGAACACCGTGGCATATTCAAGGGCATGATAATCCTAGTTACGTCCTGCATCTTCAGCAAAGTCTTTAAGAATGAAAAGCAACCTTCCTAAGCTTCAAGATGAGACAAAATTGGGAGAAACAGTCAACATACTGGATGAGGAGCCAGAACTATAAAATAACCCTACAAGATGGAAGGAGGAGGTGAAAGTGACACAATGAAATCGACAAAGAACAAGAGTACAGTGCTGCATTTGGTCAACTCCAAGACAGGATGGGGGAAGCCTGCCCTAAGAGCAGAGTTTTTCATGGACTGCAAGCCACAGTGTGATGGGATGACAAAAAGTCAGCACAATCTTGAGATGGATTAACAGAGCACGAGTGGACCCCTACCCCACTGGTCAGTGCTGGAGGGTTGTGTTTTCTCGAGGTAGGGTCAGCCCAGAGCCCTGCAGAAGACAGAACAAGGCATGGGACCTCCATCTTTCACACGAGGAATGGTTAAGGGATGGCCAAGAGCTCCCATCTACCCTCAGCCTTTCCATGGGACACCTACTTCCCACCTGAACTGAAGCTTGGATTTCCCCAGATCCTTCCTCCTAACCTTTCCACTTGGCTGTTGCTCATTCTCCAAGGCCACAAGATGAGCCAACTCCTCTTCAGAAGTTCTTCTGTCTTTACCCTAACCTACCAACCTCCAGAACGTTCTTCCACATTGGTAAGTGGCTCAACATCTTCGTTTCCCTGACTTGCACGGAGTCCTACTGAGTCCTAGAGAAACTGTCATTCCCACTGACCATCAACCACTGCAGAGCCCACTTCTGTTCACAAGCTGCAACCACTTCAGGAGACAATCACTGCTGACTGTCTCTTCCCAGCATCTCTGTCCTTACCTGGGTCCTCAGTGATGCTCAAAGTCATTTTCCTGTCCCCCCACTCACCTTGCTGACAGCCCCAAAGGCGTACTGTTCTTCTAACCCTTTCCCCTACACCCTCCCCACCTAAAACCACCTTGTCAGACTTCACCTTCCCGGGACACTGATTTCTAATTTCAGCCCTGAGAGTTCCAGAATCTCCTGGTGCCTAAGTTTTCTTATTCGCTAAACAGGGTTCACAATACTGACTCTTCTGTGAAATCTGTCCTCTTACTGACTCTTCTGTGAAATCTGTTACAACCAACTGTTTTTAAACAGTTAAAAAGCAAGTCCTTATCAAAATAAACAAAGCCCTGGAAAGAATCTGATGGTCTTAACTGGGAATAGTGCCATACAATTTTATTCCTGGAATACTTCTGCATATATTAAAATGAAAAAAAATGGAATGAAAATACTTTTCAAACTGATAACATCTGTAATATAATGTTGCTGCTATTAATACCACATAGTACAATAAACTCCAGCTCTCTGTTTGAAGGCCTGGGTGCCCATCCACAATTCAACATCAAAATACACCATTAGAGCATCCATTATATCAAACCGCATGCCTGACTCACCCCTCTCCTGGAGTAGCCCTGGAGGTTGAATATTTCATTCAAAGTTAGACTCCTATTCTGATCATTCTTCCCAGAATCCATAGCAAAAGATAAAAAGGGGCAAGAAGGGTCCCTAGGCAACTAGTAAAGACACGCATACATGTGTGTACACATATACATATATGTAAAGCTCAAACTAAATATAAAACTAAAAAGAGAAAGATGATGCTTTGGAAAAGAATGAGAGAACGAAACCCAGATTTCCTCTGGGCAGAGTCCTGAAGTCAGGCTAGAAATGGAACAGTCTTGGGGAAGGACAAGGAAAGGCATCATGAAGGAGATCGATTCTCCTTATCATGATCCGATATTAACTGAGCATCTTGTATTCCAGACAGGAGAACATTATGATGACAAGATTTTGGAACTCAAGAAATTGATTTTTCTTGGAACATTACCTGTCTTGTGTTTTTCTAAAAGCATAGTAAAGTCAGAGCATCTTCAGTTAATAGGGAATTCCAACCGACAGAAGTCCAGAGAACTTTAAGGAGCTCATCTACGAATGATGCCAACAGTTTCAGTGACCACACAGCACATTGACAGCCAGCCCTTCACAGGGTCGTACTGAGCTTTATCCTTCAAAGCCAGCCCAGGCCGGACCTGAACTCCACTCTTCCTTAGTAGGCGGCTGCCAGAGTTGAAGAGATGCGAAATCGTGTTCACACACAGGATCTGTGCTATTTCTTCATAAGAACTGGAACCAGCAACCTCCTCTGAAGAGCTTTCCCGCTCACACGTGTGCGTGGCAGCAGCACATTTTCCTGGCTATTCTGCCCAAAAGATCTCAAAGGAAGAAGGCAGGACAAGACTCTGCAGTAACTTCAGAAATGAAAACACAGCACAACCCGACTGAAAGAACAGGACTTCCAACCACCTGCCTTGAGTGTGGTGATTTCAGTTCCTTAAGACACAAGATGCCTATAGGTGAGTAGGACCACAGTGATCGTAAGGCAGGGGGCCTCATTTGACTCCCACTCCCCACATCCTACAATTCTTCTCACGCTGAAGGCACCCGCAGTCATCCTTCCTGCTCAGTAACAGTCACTGTGCCCCTCGTGGGTTCATCCTCTTCACACTCACAGCCACTGCCACCCACCCTCGCCTGCTTCACCTCCCAACTTGTTTCACCGGAAAGAATCGCAGGGTCACTCGGCACTTGAATAGGACGGTAGTTTGGGACACGGCTGCTCAGTTGTGCTTTCCTATTTCTAAAAGGCTTTGCTAGTAAATGTTTCAGTGCAAGCACAGCGGCCTGAGGGCTAAAACAGCCAAACACATACACAGCTGAAGCCCAGCTGGCCAGGATCCTCTTAATGCTTAAAGGAGCATGTTTGCCAAGGGGACACAGCAGCGGACTGAAGTTGGGCGGAAACGACTTCGCTTCAGGCAAGGTAACTGCTGTTAAGATCACCATCATCCTACATGATGCCTGGCAAGTTGATTTTCAAGATATCCCTAAAAAGGTTACCTTGAATATAGGCTCATATATAACTGTCCTTTAATTAGCAAAAGCAATTATATTGCATTTTAAAGCTTAATTCAGATACTCCTAATGCATCCCTTTTATGAACATTTCGTCTCTGAGGATCCTAAATAATATCTGATGGAGAAAGAAAAAGACATTGGTCCATGAGGACACGTGCCACTTAGACAGTCAGCAACATGGCCGACTCAATGGCCATGAGGCTGGTTGCCCGCTAAGAGTCTGGAACTCACAGTCAACTACAGTAGCTCAAGAGGCCTTTAGCAGCTCATTTCTCGAAGAGTCCATTTCCTCCACCTATAAAATATGTACTTTACAGAATTGTTTTAAGGTTTTAACAAGAACTTTATGTAAAACTAGTTTGTAAATGGTAAAGAGCTGCACAAATGAAAGTCTGAAATGGGAGGAAACTAGGCCAAGAGAGACGTACGCTTCAGCTTCCTGAGGGTGCCTGGTGGTTGAGTGCACAGGACCCTCCAGCTACATAAATCTGGCCTTAATTCCTGTATTTATGACTCACTGGTGTGTAAGTGGGACCTTGAGCAAGTTACTAGCCTCTCGGACCCTCAGTTTTCACAACAACGTTACCCATCTTATAGAACCGTTGTGAGAAATGCCTGCTATACGATACACAGTCAATAAATGGCAGCTAAGAGTAATCCAATCAAATAGGTACTAGAAAAATATTCAGGGTAGGATAATAATGGGTCACACTTCCTGAAGAAGTCAAACACCTGTTCATTCGTTCATCACCAAACCGAAAGTCACCAAGCAGTGGGCACCATAGAAGACAACGGGGACACAGAGGTCAGTAAAACATGGCCCTAGACTTTGAAAGTTCAAACTCTGACGGAGGAGACAGACGTGTACACAAATAATTGTCACCATGTGCAACAGTGGTGTGGGAGCCTTAGACTCAGCTTGGGTGCATTGGAAGAGGCCTGACAGAGGTGCCAGCGTTTGACCTGAGTTCTGAATGCGACCATCCTTAATTCCCTCTGGGGCTAGTGCAGTCACTTCCTAAAGGAAGACCCTGCTCCTACCACTGCCCCCTTATGACCCATGCTTCACACAGCAGCCAAAGGAGTTCTTAAAAGCATGTGAATTAGATAATGTCATTCTCTTGCTTCACATCCTTCAATAGAGCCCCACTGCGGTCTGGACAAAACCCACACTCCTTACCAGGGCCTTGAAGACTCTCCTTAATCGAGCCCCTGGCCGCTCCCCTTTTTCACTCCGCTCTACCTACCCTGACCTTCCTGTCTCCTGCACACACCGCATCACCGCTCCCTGAGAGCCTTTGCCTGAGTTTCCCCTCGGCCAGAAATGCTGTTCCTCAGACATCTTCAAAGCTCTTCAAACTTTCCAATCAAAATTAGCTTCTTCCCTCCCCACACTGCTGTCTCTCCCATTACTCTATTTCATTTCCCCAAAGCTTCTATTATTATCTGAAATTATCTTGCATGTATGCTTATTGATCCAATCGCTGACTATATGTCACTAAAATATGAGCCCCTGGTGAAGAGAAACTGTACTATCTCGTTCTCTTACATTAATGCCTGGCAAAAAATAGGCACTCAATAAATATTTTTTTAGGAATGAATAACAGAATCACAGAATGCCCACCCCCAAGGTTACATGAATTTCCCAATCCGCCAAGGGCCTGAGTCAGCTTTTTTTCCTCTAGATGCGGCTCACCCATCCAGAGAGTACTGAGTTCAAAACAGTGCTTATCTTGAGCAACATCTCCTAACATAGTCTCCCTACTCCACTGCTACCACCATGTTCTGAATCAAAAGAAGTGGACATTTGTGACAAGCTAGGTGTTTCCTAGCACCCAGAGACAGGCAACCGATGTCTGAAAGATGAAAAAAAAAAAAAAAAAAAGAGGTGCAGAGGAAGCAACTTCCTCAGGAAGCCGTGGGGAGGCCCTGGGCCCTCAGGCAGAACGTCAGCCATTAAAGACCTCAACAGAGTGACAGGTCAGACCGGCACTGCAAAGAAGCCAGCCCACCACATGGCCAGGACCTTGAGCCCTAGGAACTGCAAGACACACTAATATGAAACGCTAAAGGTTTAGGACTTCTTCACTTTACAACTCCTAATTTCATTTCACGCTTCTGGGAGTTCGACTTGCCTTTTATGCTGGCATGTGGGAGAACTCATAGTGACTATACAACCATGATCATTGTCTGTAGTTTGGGGGTAAGAGCTTGAGATATCAAGAGAGCCAAGCCGATGGATGAGAGATAAATGGGCCCTTTCCGTTACAAATACCTTTATCCAAAGGATTACATGAACTAAAATGCAGGAGTGGCATATTGCAAAGAAGTTACAAAATCCAGTCTCTTAAGGAGAATTTAAATTTAATCATGTGAAAATGTAGACCCTAAACTGAAATGATACCAAATGGTTTAACCATGTACGTGTTCTACTGAAATGTGATTTCTGCTGTTATTGTTCATCGGAAGGGAACAAAGGCACCCTGGGATGGGAAATCAGAAAGAACGGTCAACACGAACCAGGCATGATAGTCCAACCCTTCTTGCAATGATTTCTTCTTATCTAAACTTTCATTCATTCAACATTTAATGAGACGCTAGCTACCACTGTGCTAGGCACAAAAGAAAACAAATGCCTGGAATAAATCCCTCAGAGAATTTCTAATCTAGAGGGGAGATACACAGAAGCCATAAAATAAGGCTATCTCAACTGAAGCTTAGAGGATGGAGAGGCAGCCTCTAGATGAAGGTTCCAAGACTTTCATGAAGAAGATAACAGTGACCTTGAAGGATGGGTGGATCTTGTCAACAGAAAGAGACCGCCACCATAGATAGAACAGTGTAAGTCAGGGCGTACAGAGGGAAGACGTGTACATTATAGCCTTGGGATAGAATGTGGCTGTGCAAGGGCTGGGAAAGATAACTCTTCACTTAGATTTTAACTCAAGGACAGAACTTTTCTGCTCTCCCCCGTGTTCCCTAAGACCCAATTCTCTACATGTGGTTCACTCTAACTCACACTTATTAAATAAGTAAGAAAATTAATCCAGGGAGAAAAAAATGATCTATTCAATTCACTTTGAAGTTGCTGCTGCTACGGATGTTTCTGTGTTGTCCTAATAATCCAGGTCATTGTAGAACTCCGCACATCCTTGGTTATGGGTAGATACCTGTCTCACTAATGACATGCGGGGGTTTAAAGAAAGGGCATGTGGCCAACAGTGGGTAGGGGCGGCATGAATATGTGTGTAAGTCTGCAAATTTGGAAAGTTCAAGGAAGTTTTAGGGCCCAATACCTTGTGGATGCTTAAAAAAATGAGGAGACTCATCTATGAATCAATTCTACTGATGCCATCATCCCAAAATCCAGAGCTAATAGTCTTGTACTATAATTCCAGAAAGTGATATTTTCATTTTTAAGAAAACATCCAGTGAATATTGAAATACTATTTTTAAATGATCATGATGGAACTGCAGCATGATATTGTAGAAGACCAAACATACTGCCTTAGGAGTCAAGAGACCGAATTCTGCTCTGTCACTAACTTGCTGTAAAACTGCAGACAAGGAGCTTAACCTCCGTGAGCCTCCCGACGGGGAGGAGGCTGATGCCTGGAGGTGAGCAGGGTCGGTGCAGGTGGCCAGGCTTTTGCTCGGCTCACACGCTCACCTGGCAGCAACGTGCCCTGGGCCTCCTCGGAGCCTCCCTCTCTGCACTCGTATGTGGGGTCAGGGGTGCTGCTAAAATGTAGATCCTCTTCACAACGTTTACCTAGCTTTTGGTTAATGATATCTAAGGGGGCCTCTGGATTCTAAAACGTCCTCTGGGTCCTATTTTCTGGTGTCATCTTTAGGTTTGAGGACAAAGCCTTGAGAAAAGCATCTTCTTAAATGAACCTAGCAGCACACAGGTTCCGAAGGCCATTTTAAAGGCTTTAGCCATCAGCAAAATATAATTAGTAAACAGTTAAGGATTAAAATATAGAAATCACACATTTAAAGAACCCAGGGGTTGCCAAATCATAGAACATATATTTTTCTTATATATATCTTATTAGCCATCATAAGTCCCTTACAAATCATATATAAACACTTTTATATATGTATACACATACTTCTACACACATACACACACACACACACACACACACACAGAATCTAAAGATTACTATAAAGACAAAAGGACAGCTATTATGAACCTTAATCAATGATCTAAAATCCATCACTTTAACAAACTACTGTATATAAAATAAATAAGCCATAAGGATGTATTATATAGCATGGCGAATACAGCCAATATTTTATAATAACTATAAACAGAGTATAATCAATAAAAATTTTGAATCACTACGTTGTACATCTGAAACTAATATAATATTGTAAAAACTATATGTCAATAAAAAAATAAAAAATAAAAAAATTAAGTCCATTACTTTAAATGTAGTAGCACGCATAGCGACAAGCTTCAAATTCACAAGTTGGTGTGCATTTCACCCTGGCATTTTCATCGAGGACCCATGTCTAGTGAACACACTAACCTGACTCCTACATTTCAATAACTGGAGATTTATTTAAACCTAACACATGGCTATTCTTCACAGAGTTCTAAGTTTCTTCTCTCATGCAGATATCTGGTTCTCTTCAGTGTTTAGATATTTTATTTTTATAATTCTATATTATTTTAAAAATACATACTCAGGCATATCCATATATTCAGACTAATATACATAGACCCACAGAAACCTAAGTAAATATCCAAAAAGACATAACACCTAATAAGGGCAGGACAGAAGGAGAGGTAGGTCATTTCGTTTATAAACAATTATGCTTATAAACCGTTAAAGACACTCAAAACCTAACGGCTACAGACAGAAACCTAACCATTAGAAAAGATCCAAGTTGAGAGTTTATTGTACATTTTGAGTTATTTTCCTTCCCATCTAGTCGCTCTGCCAACAACAGTAACTAGATGACATGTTGAGTTCCTTGCTGCTCTCAGTACTGTGATCTGCAAATTAAAGACCTATGATGATTAGCACACTCTCTTGTCACCATGGCATAAAAGCAAGCAGACTAGTCCTACAGGAAGATCTGCTTTTGCCCAAGTGGGGCAGGAAAAAAAAAAGGGTTGGGAGTCTTAATGCACCAAAATGTGAATGATTAGTCTGTAATGCGATGCTGATATTCATTTTTAAGAAGAAAGGTAAAGCAAGCAGCACACTGGAATGCATAAAGAGAAACGTCACATGAAGAACGGGAGCTCAATGTGAATCAGAGGGGACTTCTGTCTGCCCGATGGGCCGCTCCTTGGTCTTGCCTTATAACCACCAATTAAGGCTATCTGTTAGCCCAGGGCAGTTTTCCAGCCAACTTAATGAAACAGTTATACATGTAAGAAACATTAGCCCAGATCTGAGACGGTAATGCTAATTTTCTAATAGTGAGGGTGTGATGTTATCCCCTGCGCCACCTGGACACAGTATAGAAACTGACAACAAACATTCTCCCAGACAGCATGGTATTACCGTCCCACCAGCGTGCAGACTGACATCGCCACAGAGGACAGCATCAGTAGAAACCTCCTCCAGAATTTATCCCAAAGTCAGTGAATACTGGTATTTGGTTTTTATTAAAAAGAAAAAAAAAAAAAACAAGAAGGCCAGTGTCTTCAAGTGTTGATTTCTTTCATCATAAGCCATTTCCCAGCTCCAGAAGCTTTGAAGTGAACGCGTCTCATCTGTCAGGCAGCCCCTCACCCCCAGCCTGCCGGAGTCTGCGCAAGTGAGACCTATGAGTCTGTCTTACCTGTAATCTGACTCTGTCCTTGTGGATTAAAAGGACTTGGTGCAGAGTTCAGGGAGGGCCGTGGGTTCTGAGGCGGGACACCTACTCTCATACTGGGATGAGGAATGCGCCCTAAATCACTGAGGCGGTCAGAGAACAAACTAGGTTTAGAGTCATCAAGCTTCTGTCTGTGCCCTGGAAACAGCAAATCATAAAATAAAAGCATATTAATTAGCTGAACAATTGACCATGCTAAATAGATACGTGAACATACATACTAGGGGTTTAAGCCAAGGAATTGTCAATACTGATCTTTATAATGATGCGTCTATATAATGCCTTCCATTTCAAAGGGCTTTGTAATAAGCATCGTCCGGTGGCAAGCATCCCTAGTTCTGTTCTAGGAATGGAGAGCGGAGGGGCCCAGAGGGTGACTCGGGGCCAAGCATCAGCGGTGCGGCCCAGACACCAGAGCCCAAGAGGGACTCTCTGGGCACCCCCCTCGGGCCTCTCGGGGAGGCTGGGAAAGGTGACTGTGTCCTGGGCTGTGTTTGCTCATTTCATGAAGGAGGAAACCTCCCCTGAAACTTCAGAATCTGTGCATGGGACACACAGTGGGCCATACTTGGGGCAGAAACAGAGACAAACACATCTGTTAAAGGGACATTTCCATGATGACCATAAGTGACTTTTTCTTTTTTATGTTACCGCTGTACCTTATGGAGACTCCTTTCTGAAAAATTAAAACTCAAACCGAGAACCCCTTTAAGAGGAAAACAGAAATACAGGCAAGGAAACTCAAATCCTCGAGAGGAATGTGGATATTTTGTGATACGCCAAAGCCTGAAAGCGTACAATAAACTATGTTAAATCAGAGAGAATGCTTTTTTTATTTTAAATCTAGTACTGTGGTTCTGTAAGAGAAACTGAAAAATAACCTTTGGGTTACCACGTGAATGTGAGAATCCACTATTTAAAAAAAAAAAAACCAAAAACCTCACTTTGTCTCTCTTCTTGTTTATTCAAGTGTAAAATCCACAGAAATTCTACATATTAAAGAACTATGTAAGTTGAAGTATAACCAAGGTACTAAGACTTTTTAAAAATCATCCAATCATTCTTAGCAAAGAGCATGGTATTGCCTTGGTGCAGGTATAACTGGAAAACACCTGAATCTTGATGCGACATTAGTTAAGTGTAAATCCGTAGAGTGGGACTGTGGTGAACAAGTACACTAATGCCTACTGCCTAAACAGAAATATATTCCATATTCTGTACCAGTGAAGCCCTGGTATGTTGCCCCAACAGTTTAGTAAAATGTTAAGTAACTGAAGCTGATTCAAAGAAGAGCCACTTAAGATGATGGCTAGAAGAAGAATTTGCAGGAAAAATTAAGGACATTAGGAGTAGTATCTATAACAGAAGAAAACCTTGAAGGAGGATTATTAAGAGCCTTCGAGAATGGGACGGTAGATTCTACAAGTAGCAAGAACACCTGGTCTCCCACTTAGTACAGGACAAGAGGAATATATCAGGACAGGGTTAAGCTGAACATTAGAATTTCCCAACTATAAGCTGTCTTCCTAAGACAAATTCCTTATTTTACTTGCCCCCAAATGTATTTTCCTGTCTCCTTTTTCATTGCCTACCCAGCCCAAAGAAAACAGACAGGAAGCCAAGGCTTGGTAATAGGAGTGTAGCTGTCTCCCCAGCCAAACATGTTCCAACTAAGGCCCATTAACTGAAATGCACCCACCACCCTACTTCCTGCCAGTGTAAGTCTGGGGCATGGGCTACAACTGAGGGGCTAAGATTGGGAGAAAAATGATCAGGAAAAACTAGGGAAACTCATTGCTTACTGATAGTTGTTTTCCCCACCATTTATGACTTTTTATCCAGATTACACATAGATATTCGAAATCTAAAGGACCTTTAGGGATTACCCAAAACAGCTCCCAGACCCCAGGAAGTGAGGTGTTCATAGATGAAGTGACCAAGGCCTGCAGAGATAAGACAACTAGCCCATGGGTCTTAGCTATTGACTAACTCAGCCTGGACCAGGATGCAGCCCGGGTCCTAGTGGACTCAGCCTTCCACACATCATGTGTCACCATCCATGCTGGATCCCAGCTTCTCCCTTCCTCTCCCAGCTGCTACGAAGGACTGAAAATATCCAGCTCGCCAGAGTGAGGCACCTGAGGACTAAGCCCCGGGAGGTGTCAGGCTGGTTTTCAAGGCAGGCAGAAGCAGCAGCAAGGATTCAGTTACAAAGTTAATAGCTCACCCATTACCCTAAACAAACTTCCATCAGTACACCTCGCTGTGTCTTACAAGGTTCACGATTAGAGAATCATACAGTACTTGTCACACTTAGATCCATGGATTCTGTTCCTCATACACATATCAAAAAAAAAAAGGATTGCTGTGGTGTTGATACAGCTGTAAACATTAACAAGAAAGCTTATGGAATTGTCCCTGGAAGTTATTTAATAGGCCATATTTTTGGAATGGCAGATTCCCTGAGGGCTGGGGGTGGGGAGAGCTACACGATCTTGCATGGTTCCTTTATATACTGGGGCTTTATGTGGGCCATGGGTCACAAGAAAATTTAATAAGCTTTGCCTCTGCTTTCTACAGCCCTTTCGTTAGGTTTTCATGGAGACCGTATAAGATGTGAACTCAGTACACAAATGTGCGAGGACACGTTTATTTTCTCTGAGTCCGGTGCTTCGGGGCAGTAATAGGAGGTCGTAGGCAAGAGTAAAGGACTTGGAGGAGCACGGATGTGTGTGAGAAATTTAAGAGCAGGTGAAATTTGAAAAGCCTCCATCACCTTTTGGAAATGATCTTCGAAGGCAAGCTACCGAGTATCTACACACACCCTAGAGTAATTCGGGGAACATCTATCTGCAGCTGCATCTATACAAAAAACATACCCATTTTTCTTCCTAGAATGTCTGCCCCTTCACAGCCACCACCACGACCACAACAAAATTCTTACAGGAGAATGAAGAGCAAAAGCCGAACGGGTTCTTCATCTTTCAACCATGACAAATAACTGCTACCGCTAAACCACATCAGGGTGACACAGGAATGACGGGCTGAAAGAAGAGGTACTTAAATCCTCAGCACCCAAGCCGTCCCTTCGGAAACTGGGGACTCGGAAGACAAGGGGCACACCGACTTAAATCAAGGACAGGGTACTCTGCCACGGTACAGGGAGAACCAAACCTCATCCAAAGGGCCAAAGAGTGGATCTTCCAAGCAGGAGGAAGCTATAAAGAATGGAGAACTGCTGTCTCCATGTTGCACAGTCTTGCATATCTTAGACTATGCAAGAGCTCGGTCCTGGATCTCTTTTTCTAGTTGCACTGCCTGCCTTGATCAGTGGCTCTCCCATCCAAGCTGAATAAAAATATCCTCTACGGGGCTTTGAAAAATATAGGTGTCCATCAGCTCAATTAAATCGGGAGCTCTGGAAGAGGGTCCTGGGAAAAGTTATTCTTTAAAAGCTCACAACATAGTCCAACGTGCAGCTGAGGTAGAGAGCCACAGCCCAGGATGATCCCACAACCCCACTCCCTCAAGGCCACCGACTCACGTCCATGCCTCCCCGATCGCTAGGGTGAGCCCTGACCTCTGTCCTGAGTTCCAGGTTTGTGTGTCCCTCTGCCTACTTGACTTTGACTCTCCCCTGGGATATCTCAAAGGTATCTTAAGTTCAGCATATTTAAGACACAATTCTTGCTTCTTCTCTCCAAGAAACCCCGTTCCTCCCTAAGAGTCCCCCATCTCAGTAAATGGCCCCAGCCACTCAATCCCTGAAGCCAAAAACCTTAACCCTTTCCTTGATTTCCCCTTACATTCAATCCATTAACAGATATTGTCATTTCCATCTTGAAAGTCTATCTCGAATCTGTTCAGTTCCACCAGCACAACCCTCACCCAGGACCCCATCATGTCTCTCTGGGCCTCTGCCATTGTCTCCCTTAGTGTCCCATTCCAGGACTTTTCCATTTTCCTGAAATGCTCTCCCCGGGATTCTTTGTACAGCCCACTCCTTCTCATCCCTTAGACCTCAGGGTGAACACCACCTCCTATGAGAGGTGCCTGCCTACTAGACCCAGAGTAGGTGCCCTCCCCTCAAGCACACACACCCTGTTTATTTCCTTGATGGCTGTAACCACAATCTGTAATTATCTCAGGCATTGATTTGTCTCCCCTGCAAGACTATGAGTCCAACAAGAACAACTGCTCTGGCATGTTTACAGCTGTAATTCTCACAACCCAGTTCAGTCCCTGCCGTACAGTAGGTGCTCAATAAATGTTTATACAATAAATGAATGAATGTTCTCCTCTTTTAGATAAATGTCTTGGTTGAGAGAAATTTTTCTGGCCCAGGATATCATATTATAGCGCTATCTTTCCCAGAAAAACTCTTTCCTTCTTATTTGGCAGTCTTGTGAATCCAGCAGGGAAACCCCTTTTTTAGAGACCAGCCTTTATTGATGTTTCCTAAGAAATTTCCCTGAAGAACATTCATTTAAGTGAAAGCTTGTTTGCTTGCTTGCTTTCTGAAAAAGGCACATTTGCTCTTACTATAATTCTTAAGCATTGCTGCAAGCCATTTAGAATCATAGAGCTGAAAAGGACAAGAGAAATCATTTTGACTCTCAGTTTTAGAGCAGGGTACTTCTTTAATGGAGAGGACTCTGAGTCCCTGAGAGGGGAAGTGACTTGCCCAAAGTCACATAGCTAGTGGCAGGACGAGAACTCAGGTCTTCTGACTGCTGGTCTGGGGCTCTTCTCCCTCCCATTTGGCAACCGGCTTGTTTTAGATTAAAACAGCACATCATCAGTCATTCAGAAAAAATCACAGTCAAAAGTGAATTTCAAGTGGAAAAAGAAGTAGTTTTCAGAACAAATTTCATTCAAAAAGTTCAGTGTGTTTGGCTGAATATGACTTTTGTTGCAACAAATTCAGGGGCACAAGAAGAAAGTGTGATGGAAAAGGTCACAGCATTCACACATCCCTAGAGCAAAGACACATGAGGAACGGTTAAGTCACCAACCAATAGTGTAATGGTCCCATTCTTCCCCACCCAGCTCTTTCAGTCCAAGGGCAAGTCACCCACGGTGAAAGTTGGTAATGTTGCCTTTAGAACTTCTGCTTAAAAAATCACGCTTCTGAAACTGGTCCGTGAAGACTCTGAAACCGTGGTATGTGAACTACGAAAACAAACGTGCCACTCTGATGTAACCCATTTTGCCCATTTTTATAAAAGTCGATTGAGCACCGCTTCACAACTCTGGAGAGGCGGGTGGGCGCTCAGCCAGAACCTCACGCTCTGTGCCCCGTATTCACAGCGTGATGCACTACGCCAATTAGTGAGCCCTCTTGAAGGATGCCCAAGTGCACTTACAGAAGAGTACGCCTTTCACAACAGGCAGGGCGTGTCACAGCCCCTCCGCTCTCTCGTGGCACAGAAGGGTCATTTTGCTGGTCACTAGGGCATGACGTTTGACAGCTCTTCTCTTTACAGTAGTATTTTAAATCAGTTTTAAACACTCACTTGTTTTATTAGGTATCTATCTACTTGTATCCTGGGTATCAGGAAGATACAACGTTTAAATAAAATAAAGTTAAAAGGCAGTTCTGCAATAAAACATCAATCAGGAATCAGTATAGCATCCATATTCAGGTCAGTTAGTCTAGCTAGTGTGTGCTGGGCATCTACCATGTGAGTCTCACTAGGCATTGTAAGGAGGAGTGAGGAGAAAATATATAAGATAACGTCCTTGCCCTCAAGCAGTGCACAGTCTAGTAGGGACGAAAGGCAAGCAGTTAGGTCTAACTGCAAAGGACTGTGTGAGACAATCACTGAAATGCTACAGTTTGGGGATCAATTGAAAAAATATAAATATGGACTATTTCAAAATATTAAGGAAGAGGTGCTTTTGGTGATTATGTAAGAGTATGCCCATAGGTTTTAGAACGGGTAACTAGAGGTTAAATGTCCTGATGTCTGGTATTTGCTCTAAAATATTTCAGCAAAATAACAAATGAAGCAAATACAGCAAAATGCTATTAATTATAAAACAAGGCGATGGGTACCTGGGGTTTTATGAAATATAATCTCTCTGAATGTATGTTTGAAATTTTTCACAATAAAAAAAACTTTAAAAAGTAATAAAATGCCGTTGGAAGAACAGGGGAACAACTGATGCTGACTAAACGGGAAGAGGAAACCCTCACCGATGAGATCATTACGTCCTTGAAGGCGGAGGAGGATCCTGATAGCCAGAGAAGGAAGGAGAAAAGCTAGTTGGAGGACAAATGACAGAACCATGATAACAGACGTCCTGTGAGACAAGATGGTGCTGAACATATATGTGATATTAACCTAACCAGAGGCAAACCATCTTCAAATCACTTGACACTTCTCATTTGACAACATTAATTCTTTTCAACGATGCAATATATATGGAAATCTGTCTTTTAAGACAGATCTTGTCATCCCCTGACCAATAAAACAACACTTTGGCAGCCCCTGAGCCTCCTGTGTCATGCCATCAGGCCTCCCTGGAGGAGAGGGGCGTCTGGGAAGACATGAGCTAATTTTGCTGCCAGCAAGTCAAGTGACAGAATGAGATCTGGTCCAATACCCCAGGGTTCAAGCCACAGGGTAGAACTATCTAAGAATGTTGTGACAATGACTTAGAGAGTAAAAAGGAACAGGGGAGAGGACTTGAACCAGAATTACCATTTTTCAGAGTAATTGGTTATATGCAACAGAGATGCTATTCCACAGCAGTTCTGGGGGGACAAAAATGATGCCTTCAATTCTAATCTCTCTACCTTGAAAGTGGCACATGAAAGAGTGTTTGCAGGGAGGGGTTAGGGAACAGGGTGACTAATTTTAAAGTCATAACTCAATTCCAAATGAAATTACTTGGAATTTTACCTCTAAGGATGAGCGTTACTACATTCCCGCAAAAATGGAAGATGACACAGACTCAAGTGAGTTCTTAGGGAAGCCATGCAAAGATTGGATCCAAATACTTTATTGAGGTTCTAGGTTAAAAACCTTGATTTTCTGCATTCCTACATACGCGTGAAAATGAAAATACTATTGAGAAAAGTGAAACTCTTATCTGTTTACATTCAGATGACTACATTTCACTGGTGGTTTGTGAAAGTCTAAAAATCGAAGACCTGTTCCCTTGTCATGCACCCAATGTTTAGATAAGTTCTTCGCCTCTCCCTGACACACCTCCCCACGCCACTACAAACAGTCCCAACCAGCTTCTCCTCTAATTTCCCTGTTTCCATTAATATAACTGTTTTCGAGTCTCCCAGGCTCAAAATCCAGCCTAGGTCTTTTCCACCTCCCTTTCCTAGACCCCAGCATCTGGTCAAGCCCATGCCTGTAGTTTCTGCAGGTCTAGCCCATCTACAGGGATGAGCCCCTGGTTTCCATTCCCACTAGGACCACTCCTAACCTCTCACTTGTGGTGAAGATACCAGAGCAGCAGGCTGGCATATATGAAAGGGCACCAACCAGCTGTATGACCACAGGAAGGGTTTAATGGAACTCTCTGAGACCTAGCAAAAACGAAGAGTTCGTTTCCATAATTTCCAAAGTCCTTTCAGTCCCTAAATCCTAACATTAACGTTATGTACCTGCTCCAACCCTTTCAGTCGTCTTACAGTGTCTATCAAATTAAACAGAGCCCCCTGAGCCCAGTAAACAAGGACCTGGAAAAGATGGTCTCAATGTACCTTATCACGCTTTCTTCCAATGGCTCCAACCATACTGCTCCCAGCCTAGGCTTCACTCACACTGGACACCCCACAGTTCTTCAGAGTCCCTGTGCCTTTGCCCAAGCTGCCTCCTCCACTAGAACTGCCTCTCCCCAGTACCTCCATTTGGCCGAATCCCTTCCCAGTCTCAACCTGGTCACCACATTTCTTCTTCTGGTCTTTTCTGTCTGTAGGGCCTCTGGTTTCTATCACAGCAAACTGAGAGCAGCTACAACTGCTTTTTGTCCACTACATGTGGTTGTACTTAAGTGTAGTAGGCATTCAGTAAGCATTAACTTTCTGTGAATTGATATAAAATATTTATATAAAATTTCAAACCCTAATATCTTAGCTTCTCCTGGACTTGACTGTGAACTCCCTGAGGATGGGTGTCACGTCCTACATCTAACACGTAACTTTGAGCCTAGGTACAGAGAAGGCACACAACAAATACTTGTTAAATTAATAAATAAGAACATTGTTACATTTAGAATTATCTCTCCTTTTGTCCAGTAAAAGTCAGAGGTGGGGTGGGTGGGGGGGAAGGCTGGTTATTGGGCAACATTTCCCACAGTTAAATTGATGAGTCTCTAATCTTTGCTGGGAAAGGCTGCTGAGTCATCCTTTTTCCTAAGATTATGCTGTCTGGTTCAGGTCAAAAACTATTTCGGGACTAGAATAATGAAATGGACTAAGAAACTGCCTTCATGCTTAAGGAAGGCCTGGAGCCCCTCCGAGCCACTGGAAATTAGCAGCCGTGGAATATGATGTGTGCATGGGGCCCCAGAGCTCACACAGGACGGCCCGTGAGACAAGACAGCCCTAGACCACTGTTAGTGTGTGGCTTCAGACAGAGGACCACAGATCATAAACAAATCCCCTTCCAGGAGATTCTTCTCTGATGGCATTTCAAAAATGAACTAACAGATCTTCCCTCTAAGGGCCTTCTTAATATATAAACCAATTTCTAAAGGAAAAAAAAAAATGATAATCACTACCACATATCTTCAAGAGCTCTCTTTCGAGCCCTTGAACAGAGTCAGGCATGTAGAATTCAGAGTTTATCAGGAAAGAAGAGAAGAAGAACAATTTCACCCAAGAGAGGTCTGAAGCCTTCCAAGTCTCTTGGGTAAAAACATAATTATGGGAAGAAAAACATAATCTACTCAAGAGACATAATTACATAGTTAAGCCATAGACTCCATAGAAATATTCTAGGAACTCCAGTTCATAGAAAAAAATGTTAAAAGCTTGAATTTGCTTTCTTTTAATAATAAGAGGCGCCAGTTTAGATCAGTGAGTAAAAAGTTCACTCTCCCAAACTCGTATGGAGTCATTTTTTAAATATAATTAGATGCATGAGAGAGATCATTGAAGGACAGCCTCTTTCAAAATGTAGGCTTGTAAAGGTTAAAGAATTCAAAATCTTTCGAGAAATACACAAATGAAAGAATTGTGAGATATTAATTCGCATGTATATAAATGCAAGTTACTCTATAACTTTTAGATTTTAGGCTGTGGCAGATCCCGACAATCAAAGAATAAGTATCTGGAAGAAAGGACAGTCGCTCACCAGGGAATAACCCCTGAAAAACATATGCTTTGAGTACAATCCTTTTTCTTGAAATAATGGAGTCAAGCAACCTGAAATATCTAAAGAAAGAGAAATTCATGGGAGGTAAGGAGAAAAAAGGATTTTAAAAATGTAAAGAAAGACCCGATGAAAGCGTAATGGAAATATACAGGAGGAGATGTAATATTTTTGCAGGCGGTGGAAAAAGAACTAAACCGGGAACCCGGCTGACTTCAGCTCAGCCCCTCTCCTCTGTCCTAATACGTCTCTAATCTACTCTGCCTCTTTACCTCTAAATTCTCTGGCACTTTCTTTCTAGTTCCAATCCTGCTACCCTTGACTTTGCCTGCCTGTTGTTTCCAAGGGATGCTTCTTTCCATCTTTACTCGCATTCAAAATAAGATTATATGAATTCGAATTTTTCAGAGCTGGAAGAGAATGTGGATTTCACCAGACCATGTTTTATTTTAGAAAAGGAATTGATGCCCAGAAAACCCCTGTGACTTGCTTGAAGTCACGGAAGTAGGCAGTGACACTGGACACTAGCCCCTGACCAGCCTCTATCCTCTTTTTCATATGCCAGGCTGCCATACAAGGAAAGAAGGAAAAAAAGGCTAAGGAAAAGAGACCTAAAAAGAACAAAATAAGAAAAAGCAGAGAAGCTTAATTCAGAGATTTTGTTACATTATACCCAGTCTTACTGACTCCGTTTTATCACAACACATCTTGTTCTACTAATTACAACCCAACATCCACAACTGTCCTGGGCCATCAGAATCCGCATCTCTCCCTTCAGTTTCTGGGAAGTGAACAAAAGATCTCTTTCTCTATGTCTACACTTTACTCACAAAACTTAGTAAAACTCGAGTGTGTTAGTTCTGAAAACATTTCCTTTGCCTTCTTTGACTATAATATATTCCTACACACCACAGTTTTGTGTTACTGGCCTTTACAGAGACCCCACTGAGAGATGTAAAGATTTTTTTTCTTAACGGTAACGTTTTAGGCAATGGAAATGGTAGTTTCCATAGTTGAACAAAAAGCATCACTGTTTATTTGCCAATAATCCAGCTAAACATGGATGGCATTATTCTTCAAAGAGTCTAGTGACAACTAGCCTACAGACTGTCACGCAATTCCTGGATCCTGGCTGAGTTTCCTTAGCATGCGATCTTCTCTGTTTCTCTTTCATTATTACAGTTTGGGGCATGTGCTGTGTGACTGTGTGTGTGTTTCGAGCAAAGCAAAAAAAGCACTACATCGAAGCAATTAAAAAGTGCAAAGGGCTCCTCTCTTGACATTTGCTGCTACAGCCGAGGAACATCATTTTCAATTTTCCCCTTTCTGTTAACAGGAAGAAAATGTTAAAAAGTAATAACCAAGGAAAAAGTCAGCCAGCTCCCGCAGCCTGGTCTTGCTGTGCTGAATGGCAGTGAAGATCATAGAAGAAGAAAAAAGAAAAAGACAGGGGAGAAAAAAGAGGGGGAGGGGGAGAATGTCTTGCTTAAACTGGACCTAGTCCAGCTGGCAAGAAGAGGTGGTTTTCTTAACGCTTGCAAAACCTGATTACTTTTTTTAAAGGAATGAAGAAGAAGGAGAGGTAAACACAGCCATTAAGACAGATTTAAGGTACTTAGTTTTAATCTGGTCTAAGGCCTCTGCAATTGTCTGCCGCTCTGCAATTCTCTGCTCGCTAGACAGGAATACGGGGTATGTCAGTGTCTTCCGAGCGGCCAATGCTGTCAGCTGAGCTCTGTGGTTACCCTCTCAGGTCAGGCATGGAAGGAACAGCGGCTTAAACAATAATGGATGGATGTCTGTTATGTGCTGTGTCTGTCAGAAGTCTGTTCTACTACATTAAAGGACTGTTGTGTTTATATCTACACAACAGGTCTCAAACAGATTGTTTAAATGTGCTTAAACAGGAGATGTCTTTGAAATAACCCCCCCTAATAAAAGTCAGATGGGTAAGGAACTGAAAAATGCCATCAACAACATTAAAAAAATAACAACCTCATTCTCTCTAAACTGCAAGGGTAACATGATATAAACTCCAAAGTAAAACAGTTTACAAGTTAAACTCAGAAAAATTCCCTCGTGCATCAGCAGCCTTTTCCAATGGAATAGCGCTTATCCACCCATCCATACACCCTTCCTAAACGCTGTTGCACAAGGTACTATAGTCTTGATAGACAGATAATTGCTTTGTTCAGCCATGTGTAATGAAGGGAGTCTATTGTGTTAATCCCGGTACTCTTATCTTCTGCGAACTCTGAATAAAGAACTGAAAACTCTACCCTCTTCATTCCAAAACAACCAGCGTTTACTCACTTTCAGATCTGCTAAAGTGTTCTTACATTCCACTCTGTCACTAAAGGTGCCAAGTATTTTGAGTAGGATCAAGTTATTGTTATATAAAAGGGAATCTAAAGTAGTGTTAAATGGAGTTAGAAGATAGCAAGTTTTACCTTTTTTTTTTTTTCAAGGCACAACAGACTAGAAAAGTGCATTCTTGTCAAACCCAAGGAAGTGGGTTGGTGGCCATTTTTTCAGAGCTCACCATCAGCGCCCCCTCAATGAAAGAACATGATAGAGACAGCAGCTCAATATTTTTTTAAATATTAAAAAAAAAGAACCTTCAGGTGTTTAAAATTAAACCTTTTTTTCCAAAAGCAGATGTAAAGTTTTAAAGATTTTTGTCTGCTGGCTTCGTGCTGAATTATCTAATCAGTAATGACAGTTGAAGATTTTTCTTTTGTCTGCGTAAAATGTATGAAGTATTGGTTTTTCCACATACACATGTATATGGTTATAAATTTACATTATCTCTATTACATGCATACATATATATGTACAGAGAGGGAGAGTCCAGCGGAAGAGACAGAGATACCACCAATGTCAGTTCCATGTCTCTTTCCAGGTAACTGGGATGTTGTCCTCTTGAGGCCCAACATGCTATATACTCTACTTACACCAGGACACCACAACCCTTCTGACTACCGAACACACCATCAGCCTAATTAGATGCCTTGGTTTTATTTCAAAATGGCCCATGCTCAAGAATCCAGGAAGCCCACTGGAAAAGAAGGAATATGGTCTGGAAAGTGGGGTAACCAGTGAAACAACGTCATCATTTGATTCTTTCCCTTCTGGGTTCTATCACTTTCAGGGACCTTAATGGTCACAGAAATGATATCCTTTCTACTCCAAAGGTAGGCTCTTCCCAAGAATTCACTGGCCTAATGGCTCAACAAGTCCTGCTAACAACCCATGAGATTCAACCATAAAACTCTGTCCAATAGAACTGAGGATTGCCCAACATGTAGTAAGAAGGATAACACATGACTAATCGTCAGGAGATTTGGGTTCTGCCACTAATAGTAGCTTGTGAACTTCTCGGGTACAGAATTTTCTCATCTGTAAGATAACAAACTGCCTAACTTACAATTCTAAGAATCAGTGACGCCATGGATGCCTCACCTGTCACCATGGGTTTTACACACACACACACACACGCACACGCACATGCACACACACACAACTAGTGAACTTAATGGAATAGTTAAAAGACCAAACCACCGTCTGACTAAAAGCAGAATCCCATATCTAAATCTGGGCCTGATTTTACAAGGATCAGAAAATCTGGAGTCTGTTCCTGGCTTTGCCACCAACTTGGTTGTGGAGCTATAGGCAAATAATCTAACATCTCTATGACTCAATTTCCTCCTATGACTCAACTTCCTCATCTATCAAACGAGGATCAAAGTATTTGCATCACAGGGACATCATCAAGATGAAATGTAATAGAGGTGAAAATGTCCTACACGGGGGAAACCACGATGCAAATACAATATTCATTTCTCAATTAAAATTTCCTAAGCACTTATTATGTACCATGAACTATGCGACACCAGGGGGCCCAGCATATACTTGGGGAGGCATCGTATAAACAAATAATGACAGCAATGTGACAAATAGCATAACTGAGGTCTGAACAGGCAAAGGGGAACCGAAGAATAAATGCTTAACTTCCAAGAGCAGACAGGAAGGGCTCACAGAGGAGATGGCATTTGAGTAAACTTAAAGGATGAGTAGAATTCAGTCAAGCAAATGCAGAAGGAAAAGACATTCCAAGCAGAAGGAACAGCAGGTGCAAAGACAGAGAGGTTAAAAGAGCATAGAGGGAACAATTTGGCGCGGCTGGGGGTGTGGGAGGGAGGGGGTCGGGCAGGTCAGATGCTGAAAGGCCTTGTCCACAATGTCACAGCATCAGAACTTCACCTTGTAAATAACAGGGGATCACTGAGATATTGTAGGCAAGGGTGGGCGATGGGCTGATTGATAGTTCCAGAGGACCACTTTGCTTAAAGGGGAAAACAGATCTAAAAAGCAGTGCAGTTTGAGGCATGAAACCAGTTAGGGGATTATTTTTTATATTATAGACCAAGAGACAAACACTGAGAGTGTGAACTCAGCTACAGCCAGGCTAATGGGTATGCAGGAAAGCATTTCAGACACAGAACAGAGACAGACAAGACAGTAGAACAAGAAGATATAAGAGGTAAGGTGGAGAGGATGTTTCTGGTTTGGTCAAATAGGTGACTGTGGGGCGTTCAAAACTGGTGAAACTAGAGGGGGTTCCTATTTGTGTGGAGAAGTTTGGTTAAAGTGAAGGTGGGGGGAATCCCGAATACTGTAGGGGACATCAGTTGGAAGTACCTATGGGACATACTCAGGTGGAGATGCCCAGGAAGCAAACCAGAATTAAGAGTCTGAGATTCCGAAGAGGATGGAGATGCATTTTCAGTGGTCACAGGAACGTGAAGCCATCGGTGTAAATGACTCGGTCCCTCGGGGAATGGATATAGAGAATGAGTGGAGGAGAGTATCTTAAAAGGAGTCTAAAAAGCACAAACACTTAAGGGGTCGGCAAGCAAGAGGAGCCAGAAAAGAGATGGAGGAAGAGGAGGAGGAGGGGCCAGTGGTGCCATGGAAACCAAGGAGCAGGAAGCTCTCCTCCTGAAAGGACACAAACCAGGAACCACCGCCCCACTGCTACTTCAGGGGCCCGAGGAAGCCTGGGAGGAAGCATCCTCTCCTTCTACTCCGGGACCAAGGGCACAAAGTTAATTCAGCCACAATGGTAAAAAATATAACTCAACTCCACTCCCTCTGTACCCATTCCCCAAGTGACCTCATACACATCTATGGCTTCAAATGCATCTCCAGCCTCTCCTGAACTTGAGACTCACATTTCTAGTTGCCTCTGGGCATCTTTTTAATAAGAATACCTTCACCAGTGACTGCAAGTGTGCATAGGGTCTTCTGAGTTCAATCTTGGTCATGTGATTTTAAAGGAATATTTTAAAGCCTCCCAACTGCAAAGCTATCAGCCCTCTTTGGGCCAAGTCACAAGTCAGACTGTGACTCTGTACCTGTCACTGGCACAGGTCAGAGGGTAACCAAAATGTGTTCTGCTCTAAATATTACACTGGGAATACCTAAACCAGTGTCCAAGAGGAGGGGAAGCAAAAGAAACCATGAGGTGACAGCAAAAATCTCTAAAACTAACCATCTTTCGCAGTATCACTTCGGAAAAAAATCCTCCAGAATCCTGTGCAGCAGTATATTTGACCACTTCTTAGCCTGCCATTTGCACTCCAATAAGCTTAAGAGAAATACAGAAACAAAATCAAATAAACCCAATCCCTCTTCTGCACCCTCCCCCTTTCTGCAGTCTCACTCCCAGTGTCAATCAGAAAGTAACCAACCCTGAAGAATGTATATGGGGATGGAAGGAAAGAATCCATCTGCTATGGATGGAGACGTGGCAGGGGTCCAATGCAAATAGTAGGAGTGATAGCATTTAGAGAACTGCAAACTTAACTAATAAACACATATCAAAGGACTTTGAAAAGAAAGTCTGAGCCACCAAGTTGGCCTGAAGATCTTTAGACCTTTTCCTTTCCCCTCCATGAACGCTGAAGTCCAGAGGTTGCTAAAGTCCAGACCAATTTACAATTTCCCTTGAAAAAACATGATTATCACCTCTACTGATTCTGCAATGGGCTTTTTTTTTTTTTTTCCTGTTAATTCAAAATGAGGTCCTACGCTGGTCAATAATTTTAGGTACCAGGTCACAGCATAAATTTGTATTCCTTAATACTAATCTGAAAAAACAAATTTCAGTGTGTGTTTTAAAAGTTAATTCAATTACCTGATCTACTTTGTTCCACTGAATTACCCTCAACTGAGTATCTACAAGGGGCAAAATGCTATTTGAACTTAGCCCTGAATGTCTAGGAGGCCCCAGATGAATAGAGAGGAACGCAGAAGAGAGTTAAATCCGAAAAATACCACCCCAGCCAAAGCACCAGGTCATAACTTCCATCAATGGTCTGCAAAGAGTCAAGATGGAGAGGTTTCTGCTTTTTGGGTTTTTAGGGGGTCTTTTTGGCAGGGGGTGGTAGGCGTTAATCATAAAAATAAAAGAGATTTAGTGTTAGTCTTCTGAAAGTCACCATCTATCTACCTAGAATTTCATATTCAAGAATTTCTGCCAGTAAGTTTAACTGCTGATATTCGAGATCCAGCTCACAGGCCTTCACATCCATAAAACCTTCCCTCCACCCCCCAAACTGAAGTAAAGCTGCTCCCAAACTTCCCTGTCACTTCCACTGCCACTATCTTATGCCCCTTCTCTTTTCCTATCACTTTATGTTACACAGGCACGGGCATTAATACCCGTGCTTTCTCCCCTTATCTGAGCTGCCTTCCGGGCAATCTATACAACCAAGTCATCTCTGCATCCCCACAGCCCTCTTTAAAGTACATATAGGTACCCAACAAGTGTCTGTTGAATAAATAAATGGGCCAGTGACTGACAGAATCTATATGCTAACAACCATTCTCTCTAGTAAAAAACAGTTCTCATTACAAAAACACCAAAGGCAACAGGAAAGCCTCGTAACCATACCTATCTTGCCTTCTTTTTCTAGGATAAGAAATGAAAAGTTGTACTTAATATCTATGAAGTGCTCCCTGGGAGTGTGACACTTAAGGAGACACTCTAGCTTCCTAGTATTTTCAACAGCCAGACGAAGCTCTACAGATTCTGATCATATTTCAGGCTTATTAACAGAAATGAACAAATATCAACTTATATTCCTTCTACAGCAAACACTAGACAGGAAGACTATCCCCCCCCAAAAAATATGAAATGCACAATGATTCATCACAAGGTACACATTGTACTGTGTCCTTAAATACTTAAATACATATACACGTATAATATGAAAATACTGTATCCTTTAATATATTTACCAAACCTAATTCTCCCTCAAATATTCCCTTAGCCATTATACAAACTGTACTCTTATTCACTTCACCCTTCCCTCTAAGATAGCTATATCTAGAGCACACCAGTACTGTGACAAGTAGTTCAGAGGAAAATATTACAGCCACTGATGCTGGACAAGGGGAAAAAATAGCAAAGCAACTGAATCTGCATTAAGGGTTTGGGCAGGCAGAATATAATTATCCTGACCTTAAGATGTGCTTTCGGTGTTGACAAATCACATGTTTCACTGGATTAAGGGCAATTTTTCTTTGCTTTTAAGAACAAAATCGCTTGGCCCAGATAATAATTCAAAGTGTGTATACCTGAGATGGCTGGACCACTGCAGCTCCGCCAGCCCCGTCCCAAGACTTTATACCTGTTGCCCGAGGTGGCATTTGTGAAAAAGGCAAGAGAACGAACATCTGACTTTCACAACTAAGCAGGAGGCAGAAAATGTTCTCAGACATATGTGACTCCTTTCAAGAACTCCTGACTCAAAATTTTAGAGGGAAGTGGCCCTGTAATAACATCTCTTCTGAGAATAGTGCCATATGGTTTTAACAGAGGTTTATTTCCTGAACCCAAAGAGCGCTGCTGATTCTCAATCCAAGGAAAATAATTATGCAGACAATTTCACTCTATTACTCTCAGTGAAACCCATTCTGTGTGGTCCACACATGCCTGCTGACACCTTCAAAGAGACATTAAGCCATTTTTATGTACCGTACCCTTAATGGGTAGAATGCAAGGGAAATTTCCCTTTAGATTAGCACCTGTCGCCATGCATAAGGGTCCCCCACTTTGACTCAAACATGTTAACGCTGTGAGGTCAGGAAAGAGGAGGGAGATGAACAGAGCTTGCAAGTAACAACTAATTATCAGTCAGATAGTAGGGCAAACACACACACACACACACACACACACACACGCTGAAAACCTGAAATACTGCATCTCCCAAAGTCAACAGCACTGCTGCGAAATTACTTCAGACACAATTGGCAGGTAGGAGGGCTGGGGGAGGGCAGCGGGGGTGGGGGGGATGGGGGAGGGTAATGGAGAACCACTCCCTTATGTAAATTTTAGCAACATTCAACTGCTAACCTTAAAAAAAAAAATCAAAGAGAATAGGAAAATAAAATCCCTCCAGTGCCAAAGCCGAACAACACAAATGCTGTAAAAATAAAGATTTCAACCAAAGAACACAACCATTAAATAGCGCTTTCAAAGAAGACCACCCTTTAAGCCTAAGAATATTCCCTTAAGAGCAGAATACGCTGAGCCACGCCAGGTTGCCCCTGAATCTGAATTTTATTATAGTAGTTGGCTAGGAAATGAACTAGTTTCTCCCTTTCAGACGATTAAAGATCACCGAGTTTGAACATGAACCCAGGAAAACTATTTTTTATTTTGCTAGCGTACTTGGCACCTTGCAGAAAGAGTCTCTTTTCCCCGCATTAGATCTTTGCCTTCCAATACCTACCCACCTCTCTTTGAATCAGCAGAGAAACAACCAAAAAAAAAAAAGTAAAGTTTCTGGAGATGTCCACAGGAATTTCACAAAATCGAACCAAAATCACAAATATTCCCTGAGAGAGAGAGACAGAGAGACAGACAGCCTTGTAGGGCAAGCAGTGTCCAGGCCCAGGGAGCAGGAACCAGATACAAGCGGTACAGTATTCACTACGAGGCAGGCCAGGACTGTTTTCTTTAGACTGCCTCAAAGTCTTGCCAAGAAACAGACGGATGCTGCTGAAAGAATATCTTCCACAGCTGGGCATCTGGGTTCTGTGACAGACAGCCCTGCTCCTGTGTGTGTGGCCTGTAGAACGTCTCAAAAGCTTGGGAGGGAGCTCTTAGCACAACAGGAGAAAACCCAAGGATGTTCTTTTTGGGGGGAGAGGGAATGAAATTCCAACATCATACACATCAGAGTGAAACTTTGCCTCTGTTGCCGACACCCCAGACTTAAACTTTGTTTCTCACTTGTGACCCTGTGTCTGCTGTCTGCTGACTGATCGGGCGGAGAAGTCTCTCTGCTCCCTTTCATTTCCAGTAAGACTTTTACATCTCGTTATTGTGCCAGCCAACACTAAGGCATTTTTGTTTGGAACAATCCATGAGAATGTTTAAATAAAAAACAAACTGGAAATCTGGAAATTTCTTAAAAACAGAAACAACTGGAAACGGCCTAGCCATACCTGAGAACTATGCTGCCAAACAGGTTTCGGTTGAATTTTCTTAAATTAAAAAAAAATGCGACTTACCTTCCTTGATCAGATTTCTCAAAACACTTAGCAGTACCAAAGTTTTACTTTGACAGTATACTGGCTAAAACAGTAAAACAAAAACACAGCCCTGACAAATAAAAAAAGTCAGCCTCTATTGTGTGTCCTTCAGAGTAAAAAGTCAGAGCTCAATAGAGAAAAGGAAGGCAAGCCTGGAAAATTAACTGTTAATAGAGGGTAGCAGCCAGCTTCCAATCTCAATGGAATAATAGGACACCACCTTCTTGCTTATTCCATTCCATTTAAATAGCTTTGAAGATGCCTGGGGTGAGGCATACAGGTATTGCTTGAGCTCCTCAGAGAAAAAAAACACGTGCCCAGAACACAGACCCTGCTTTTTAGAAATTGTAAAATAGAACAATTCTCTGATTTATATCCATAAGCATCACCCAAACAGTAGCATTCTGTACGAAAGCCATACATACTCCTTATAGTCAGCAATTCCTCTGGTCTGGACCTGCTTTTTGATATAACAAATCTGGTGAAGCCAATGACTGGGAACCACTCTACCCAATTTAAAAGTTGAGGCACTTTTGCTAAAAAGAACAGGAAGACACACAGTAATCTGCCACCTCCATTCCCGACACCCCAGCGTCGCCCCTTCTTAAGACAGCTCCTGGGTTGGTTTTCTATTTTCCATGGTTCTAACTGGCAAGACTGAACAGCTATACCGTTTTAATTACCGCAATGCATTATGTAAGTTTTTGTTAAATCTCAAATTTGGGGACTTGAATCCACAAAACCTGCAAAAATTTCCCTGGGTGGTGGAGGGACGAAAGTTAAAATGAATCCATTTCATTCCTATGGAAACTTTTTGCCTTCCCAGAAGCCACAGTTCCTGCCAGAGTCCTGAGCTAACAAACGTAAGAACTACAGACAGTTTGGGGCATGTCTTCAAAGAGGTGTATTATGAAAAGGAACAGGCCTGGGAGTGACCCATTTTTAATGCCCTACCTCGGTGTTACAGAAGACACAGTGACTGAGCCCCAACGGAAGCTCACAGTCACCAAGAGAAGTATTCCAGGTATCAAAGGAGGACAATCTGATCAAAGAAACACTGTCGACTCAGAAAGAGGCCACGATGCTTTTTCTGAGTATCGGGGTCCACAATGATCTTGTCCCAGTAATCTGCAGAACTCTGGTCTGTATCACTCCCCTGACATGTATCATATACTTCTTTTCTTTGTAATCTCCCCTGGCGAGTATTTCTCAACTTCTCAGCTCTACATGAGGTCCCTGAAGACAGAGCCCATCTTTATTCTCCATTATATCTCCCAAACTACATGAAGAGCTGGTTTTTAATTGACTCATTTGGCCAGAGTCTGAGCTTTTTCTAAAGAGATGGGGTCTGAACAAGGCTCAAATGCATATGAGTCAAGAGAAGGAAAGAAAATAATGAAAATTGATGATGTCATTTGGCTGTATCGCTTTCTTAGATCACTTTACATGGCCTTTGCATTCAAAGACAAATACTTCCTACTTCAAAAAAATTATGTAAACAAAGAGCTGTTAATTTTCTCGTCATCCTCAACAGTAACAATGCCTTTGTTTATGAGCACCTATGGCCTGACTCATTATTTAATACATGAAAACACAACCATCAAAACTACAATTTGCCAGAGTGCTGCAGTTGGATTGACAGAAAAAATAATATCTACTTTTCCAGTGGCAGTGGTGGTGTGCAGTAGCTTAAATGTGGTTTTCATTGTCGAAGGGGTCTGATTTCTTTCATACGGATATTGTTAGGAAGCTGAGGATTGGTGATGGAGTTAAGATGACAGAAAATGAAGCCGTGGCAGGAGAGACTGCACAAATGCTTCATGCGCCTCTAGTTAGAGATGAAAGGTGTGTGTGCAGTGAGCCCTGGGCTCATGTCCTTGGAGAGAGATGCTCAAAAATGGAGTACAAAGTCGAAAAGTTGAAAGCATTGAGTTCTTGGAAATCTTGCTTATGCTTTAGACCCTATGTGTTAGAAGTAGATCTTGAGGGAATTACCCATAGTGGTTTTGAGGTTTCTGAGTAAAGAGGGAAAACAAGGGAAATTGCACGGGCATCCTGATTGACTTCAAAAGTTGATTTTATCTGTACATTTCAGAACTGAATGAAAAAGAAGCACTTTATCCACATTTTCCCTACAATGTTTGAATGCTGGTTTAATTCTGCTCCAAACTCTTGCTCTGGATAAAGAACTGTCTTATCTTTAATAATAATTCCAACAAACACATATCATAAAATATCATAAATATTTAGACAGACCAAACCTATAGACCCATAGACTTGTTATATGCTTTTCCGATATTAATTTGTACTATAAGAAATTTGTGACGTGAAGGTAAAATGTAAATATCACTTAAAAAGTAAGTTTTAAATGCTAAAATCAGAACCAATCTTTCCTTTTGTTTTTCTCTACAATATTCTTTACAAACTATCCATTCATTTACCTAATAAACATTAATTGGGTATATACTATGTATAAGGTCCTTTGCTACAAACACTGAAGAAATAACCTCCCATAATAGATGGTCTATATCCTCAAGGATCTTATAAGCTGGTAAGTGAGATAATACCTATACATAAGTAACTAACACAAAGCAATATGTTTTAAGAATGGTAAAGTGTTGCAGTCAAGAATGCTGCCAAGATTTTAGATGCCAGGCATTCCTCCTAAAGGAAAGCTTAATGGATTATGTACCATTTGAGCTAGAGAGGTGGGTGAGGTTTCAAAAGATGGAAATGGAAGAAGCATATTCAAAGCAAAAGGCACAGCATGAAAAGAAACCTGTGACTGGGGAAGGGCAAGGCACATTCAGGGAGCAGTGAGAACAGTTTGACTACAGCCGTGGTTCTCAACACGGAGAGTGCCAGCCCCTGGGGGAGCTTCAGAAATTCGTGGAGGTGGTTTTGATTGTCACATGGCTGAAGATGCACTACTGGACTTTGGTGGGCAGAGGCCAAAGATGCTAGTTGTCCTGCAACGCACGGGACAGTCCTACACAAAGTAGTTTTCCCACATCCCTCAGGACTTTTGGAAAACCCATCATGCATTCAAGTAGGTGGAAAAAATCTGGTTATAATTACCTGACCCTACAACCTAACTCTACTTAAATATAAAGTTTTTTTTTTTCCCCTGAAGTTTTAACACACTGGATTTTCTGGGAATAAAACTACCTAGAAGTCAAAGGAAGAGCGTACTTTTTGGTTAGGAATTTTACCTAGAGTTGTACAACATTTCAGAAAATCTTCACCAACAGTAATGTCATTCTGGGTGTCTGAGCCCCTAACACACACCTGGATCAATCTCAGTTCGTAGCTGTCCCATGTGAGATGGTTCTACACACGTTCAAGCAGCTGGTTCGTTCATTATGTTTTCTAGCTTATTCTTCTCCAAGTATTTAGATACTAAAATATATAAATATAATTTTGGTTTAAATTAAGTTCCTTGATTTTTCCTTTATACTGCAATCCTGGCATTATGTTGCTCTTTTGGAAATTACTATCTAGATAGATATAGAAAACCTATGATTTCTTTTCAGGATAAGTAAAGGGAGACTATTGAGTTTTTGTTACAGAAAGAGGGCGCTGGCTCTAATACATTTGAGAACTACTGGACTAGAAAGTGTGTAGGAAAGTGATGGGAGATGTAAAGGTAAGACAGGGCCAGGTGATTGTGGCTTTGAGAAGCCTGTAGGTGACTGGGTAACAACTAGAGCCCCACGAGGGTGACACAATAGAAAGCCCTCACGTTGACATGCTCAAAGCTGAGCCTTAGGAGGACTGAGCTGCAACTCTGGGTAAAGAGAACTTTAAGAGGAAAGAGTCTGGTGGCGACAAGAACAGTTAGTGACCCTGGCTTGTCCCTACAGTTCTCCATGTTAAGGTAAGGAAGGGATAGTTTTTACAGGGATATATTATTTAAAGATCATAGGTCAAAAGGATTTAAAGATCAAAGATCAAAAGGATTTTGTGGCATTCGTTTTAGGGATAAGGGAAATGGGGCAATTGAAGATGGTTAGGATGAAAGATAAAGATGTGGAGGGGTGTTCATAAAATCAAGGTGATTGGGCTTCCCTGGTGGCGCAGCGGTTGAGAATCTGCCTGTCAATGCAGGGAACACGGGTTCGAGCCCTGGTCTGGGAGGATCCCACATGCCGCGGAGCAACTAAGCCCGTGAGCCACAACTACTGAGCCTGCGCGTCTGGAGCCTGTGCTCCGCAACGAGAGGCCGCGATAGCGAGAGGCCCGCGCACCGCGATGAAGAGTGGCCCCCGCTTGCCGCAACTAGAGAAAGCCCTCGCAGGAAAGGAAGACCCAACACAGCCAAAAATAAATTAATTAATTAATTAATTAAAAAAAAATCAAGGTGATTGCTCATGTGACAGTGCCTTAAATGAGCAGGCAAGGAAACAGAGAGAGGAGAGCCAAGTTCAGAACTCTGGGTGACGTCCACTTGTAGGAGGAGGTGGGAGTTTAAAAGTCATAGCAAAAAGAGACAGAGGAGCAGTCAGACAGGCAGGAGGAAAGCGGAGTCCGATCCAGCAGAAGCCAAGGACAGAGGCGGAGGACGTAATCGGCAGGGTTAGTGCGCAGAGAGGTCGAGGCTGGAGACCAGGAGGACGGCTGCCAGAGGCTCAGGCCTTCCTAGCAGCCGTCCGGACAGTCTCAGTGCAGCCCAGGGAGCGGAAGCCAGCCTGCAGGAGGCCAGGGGCGAGTGGGCGTGAGGAAGCGGAGGCGACAAGTCAAAGTGACTCTTTCAAGAAGTTTGGTGGTTAGAAAGAAGAGAAATAAGATATTAGCTCAGAGGAGGAAAGACAAGGGACGTCTTAGGATGGTAAATCTGACCAGATAAACAACAAAATGTTGCAGGGACTGGTTTTCAGTTTCTTTATCTGTCAAGTAAATGAACTGAGCTCCAGGGGCCTTGGGTACAACCCTAAGATTCTCTGATGAGTGGCTCGGGATAAATCACATTGGTTAGGAAATAAAGCATCGTAACAAAAGTCTTGGGTCATGGAAACAGGGTTTATTTCTCCATGAGATTTAAAGAGGGAAAAACAAATGTCCCACTCCTATGAGGCTCCTTCTATAGATTACAAAGCATTATAATACTTGAAGGGCTCACCACGCCCACCATTGAAGAGGTGTCAAAAGCCAGACCACCTCCCTGCGTGGGGACCCGAGAGCCCACTGTGCAACCACGTCCCAGCCTGGCAGGAGCTCAGGCCCTGACTTCGGTGCTGGATTCCAATCGTGGCTTCGCAACCCACTGGGTCTGAGGACTTGGACGTGTTCCTTAACTTCTCCAAGCCCCTTCCTTTTCTTTCACATTTAAAGTGAGATCCTACCAGCATCTAGTCGTAGGGCTGTCATGTATATTATATAATGTAAGGTATTATTATTGGTATTCTTAACATCTCAAGATTAGAGTTACTGCTGCAGTTTAACAGGTACGGAACCGAGGCATGGAAAGATGAAGTGGCTTTCCCAAGTTGCCACAGATGCAGAACGGAAGGCAAATTTCTAAGCTAGCATCACAGTGACCATACCAGCTAGCCCAGGCTCCTTCTTAATTGACTGAATAGTTTGTATCAGCTCAGATCAACAAAGTATTGATAGTGATCCACAAGGTAAGCGTGGTACCAAAACTAGAGTCCTTGAAGAATAAGACTCTTGTGACCAGCGATGTTTACCTCTTTCTAAATGCATCAGGCAAAACCCCCAAATGCTATATAATTAACCATGAGAGATGAATATTTCAAAAGAATGGATCCAAAGCTGTAATGTTTCCATTCCACCGCCCTCTTCTGATCTCGGAAGCCCGACCCACCTTACCCACAGGCCAGAGCAGGGTACGGGAGAGAAGGACATCTGGGATCCGGTGACCAGGGGAGCCCAACTGGCTGGTACTACGCCCACCTGAAGGTGTCCCGGACGTTTGGCTAGTGTGTTCTTCTCAGGACTAAGACCCCCCTGGGATCACTATAGGAACCTGCAGTTTTCAGAGTATCTATGGAATGCCCACAAAGAGCAGCCTGGCCAAGGCTTGTAAATATGTCACAACACAGGTGACCTGATTTCAGAAACAGGCCCCAAAGCCACTGGGTGAATTACAAGAAACTACAGTCGAGACAAAAGAAAGAGGGTCACACGTAAACTCTAGAACATTTCCCTTGGTTTATAAACACGATTTGCTATAAAAGATAGCAAATCACGTCCACGCAGGTATCAGTGAAGCTCTCCTTAGAGTCCCCTTGTGTTTGAAAGAAGTGATGCAGCCACATTACAGACAAATGTCCCAGATACATAAGACGCTGCCATGGTCTCACTGTGCAATGAGAGATTGTGATCCACACCCAGCAGATGCCTTGTCCAGACAACTTAAAAACTGTAAATCCAACCGAGACACAGCCAGGTGCCTATAGCTATCAAAATGACAACGTCTGCTAAAACTAATGATAAGAGGATATTCATTAGGGTAAAATGAGCAAAGTGAATGAACAGGCTATATAGATCTGCTCAATCCTATACAGATTCTAAAGGAGAAAACCCCTCCATTTCCTGTAAGAAAGCAAGTATTGGATAATGCTGTGACACGGGTCTCAGCTGGTTTTTCCAGCTCTGTAAAGAGCAAAGAAAAGGACACAGTAATCTGGTTTGAGGCAACTCATGCCAACCAAGGACCACTGAAGATGCAGCTTCGGAAGGCTGACACTGCTCAAAATGAAATAAAGGGTTTGCATTTCATTTTACATTATTCTCATGTCATCATCTTAGTCCGCTAAAGAGAAAAAAAATCATGCTTATATTTAGGGTGCTTTCTTGGGTTTAGCCATCACTTAACAGTTCATTTACTCATTCTAAACACTAGAGTTAACTAGTGCCTGATGTACTGAGCCGGGTACCTGTACATTAGGATAAAAAGAGACATGGTCCCTGACAAAGAACCTATAAATGTTTGTTTAGGAGCTCAACTATCTCAGTTGTTGAGACATTTTTCTAATTTTCAACACAATCTACAATGAGTCCAACTCATTGTCTAGTTGGTCTTATCCCACAAATTAATAAAGGTAAAAACATTTCCATTAATTAATTTATTTCCAGGATAAAATAAAGACCTGGATGCAAATATTTCACTGTATTCTTCTAGTTAAAGAAGAAAAACAAATAAACTGAGCTACCCTCTTCTTGCCAGGGAAAGCTAAACTGAAAGAAAAAAAAGGAACAAAAGTAAGAGAAGAATTAATGTTTTAATGAAAAGCACTTAAATATATGTGAGCATCATTGTATCAATTTCTTTGGTTTATGACTATGACACTTATGCTGAAGGAATCCATCAGTTTTAACTCTACTGGCAAGACAAAAGGAAAAAAAAATACCCAACATGTACCAAATGAAATAAAGACTAATGTGGGAAAGATTTTTTTCCTCCCCAGCTAAAAAGGAAATATCTCCATCCTTTTGGAATAATAAGGGAACTTAAAATGCCTTAATGTCAATCTGTTTAGCATATAACCCACCTTATAGTGTTTACTATTTACTTAGTCAATTCATTCAATTTTTAATATGCCTGAGGATGATATAAATGCTTCCTTGTATAGACTTTTCCTCTTGCTTCTGTATGGAAAGATTTTATTTCTATTGGAGAACAATGGCATGCGTTTTATTTCCATTAGAAGGTATCAGAATGTCTTGTTTCCTGTACTCATAAAACCAAAAGGGAAGACAAAGAAGTGACCAGGAACAAAACCTATTGGTAAAGACTCCTCCCCTTTAAAAAATCACTGATCAATATTTGCTGGAAAGAGAAACTGGCTGTGACACGCTCCTGTTTCAGCTCAGACACACAGTGGCTGCGGTTCTGAGAGGCTGCCTGTTTCAGTGCATCATTCACGCAGGTCCAGATGGGGATAACTTCAGCCTCGGGTTCTGGCCTGTCTGTACAAGCCTGGGCTCAAGCAAGTAACTTGTCTTTCCTGACATGAGTACAGAGAGACAATATTACACTATGGCTCATAAAAAGCATGCGAATTGGTGATGCTTTCCAGACATCAGTGTCAAAATTAACTTGTAGTTGATGCCTACTTGCTTACGTTTCCTTCGTCTGAGTTCAAATTCTTTTGCTCCGAAAGGGAAATGTTTACTCTTGTACACACTTTGGTTTCAACCTCTGAAACCATTGCTAGCAATTAATCTGAACCACTGAACATCTGCTGTAAAACCCAAACCCAAATCCATCATTTTAATGACATCAATTACAAGTATACTGTTTATAAAATTCTACTGTGAATAGTTGTGCATTGTCACCACACAAGCCATTAAAGCCAGCACCTTAGTCCTGATGAATTACTCAAAACTGTAGTTCACAAATTAGTGAGTGCTCATTATCTCATGCTGGAAGCTAGTTTTTAGCCAGTAAAGAGTTCTCTTATTCATGTATATGTCCATTCTCACCTAAATCTCCAGGTGCATTGTCATGTGGTCTTCTTCTACATATATACACAGACCTATCAGCTCACCAATATCAAGGAAGAACAATGACAGAACTGCCACACCCCGTCAGCTTAACACTGAAGGAGGGACAGTGGATCAGCCCCCACCCCCCATTCCTATTCCCTTGGTAAGGATCAAACCAGCACTTCCCACTGGATTAGAAAGAGAAAACAGCTTACTTCACTGATATAAATAACTCTGCAGTGCCTAAGACCTTTCATGTATTTAAACCAATTTCCTTAAGAGAGACTGTCAGAAATGGAAGCTTTTTTTCCCCTTTATTCTGAATCAATGTTTCTCTGTATGTTTTCTGAATCTTAGTTAATATCTTCTATTTTTAGTGTTTACTTGTATGAGTGTCAAATGAATGGTGACGGGGTGGGGGGGGGGCTTGAATTTGATAGTATTCTAGTTGGACAAGCCAACTGTGGTCATGCGTCCTAACCACAGCTGCCCTGGAACATTTTTAAGGCTAGTAATTAATGTCTACTGACAAATCATGTTTTTTAAAAAACTGCGGCAGCAGATTAACATGGCTAATTCATTTAACAGGTATTACAGATTCATGTAGCAAACTGTGTGATAGGCACAGAAGAATATACAGAATCCCGGTAAGATGTAATCCCTCACAAAACAAAAAGACGAAAAGAAAAGGAAACTTAAGCTCATTTTTGTCACAGTTTGGCTTCCTCCCACACATTTCCTGCCATCAAGGGGATGTAGTCCATGCTCAGACGGCGCTGGGAAGAGGGCCCAGAGGAGGGCCAAGAACTGCAATGGCACATAGTAGGTGCTCAATAAATACCTGTTGACTGTATGGAGACGCACCTTCCTTCTGCACTGTCCTCTCCACGGTGTTAACACTGACTTCAATGGCACAGAAACTCCCAAACAATAAGGTTCAATCAACCCTGATTCTCACCACACTTGGGTCATGGAAGAACCTTTCCAGCTGGCCTCCTTGCCCCTGTACACTCCTTACCTCCTGTTTCCTCCTTGTTTTTGGTTCCTCCTGCTTCCCCCACCAAATTAAAACATTCCAGTCACAACCCACCACTGGAGCTCTTCCACAGACGGAGGCCGAATTCGCTGCAGTTCCTGCAATTCCACATGATGTAGAAATCCAAAGCCTTCCACTCCCACCTCTCCTGCTGGCAAACCCACTGAGCCGCCCTCCGGCTGCCCCATCAACTCAGGCTCTTCGGTACAGCCTTGCAGCCCTGCATCCTTCGCCCAGTTCTACCATCAGCTGGATTTTCCTCTTCTCCCCTCCATGCATGCTCTGCCTCTCTCTGGCCTTGCTGCTGACTCCCTCTTCACACCGCACGGTCCCTCCCTTCCCTGTGCCTTTAATGAGTGTCTTCAGTTCACCCAGTAATTCATACCCACTTTCTTCGGGACTCAGCTTCCTCCAAATGATCACATCTTTCTTTAGAATTTCTACCACACGTTAAAGATGCTAAGACTTTGACATTTATGTTGCAGTTTACAACTGACAAACTTATTATACATGATCCCCTATGATCACCATTAGAGGTAGGTTTCAACATTCCCATTTTTCCATTGACGATACCAAGGCCCCAAGAGACAGACAGAGCGGTTTGTCAAGGACACTCCCTCCTGAAGGATCGGCCCTGGGGCTCCAGGTGTGTAACAAAGTCCAAATGGTCCTCCCGTTGTGCCACCTCCTCCTCCAGGTCCTCTCCGCTTCCGTAATCCCCTTACAGTGAACACTCTCAAAGGCTGTGAACTTTCTAAATTCCTTTCCCACTTCCTGTCCTCCGTCTCCTCTTAAACTTTACCAAACCATCTTCTGAACCTGTCCTTCCATGGACATTTCCTGGCCAAGATCACCAATAGCTTTTGTATGGCCAAACCCAATCAGCAGAATCTGACACGGTTGGTGACCTTATTCTGGAACTGAGTCCCTGGCTTTCTGGCCACCACACTCCTTGGGGCCCCACCTACTCACTGACTGTACCCTCTCGGTTTCCCTCACTGGTCCCTTCTCCCAATTCCAATTTTCAAATGTTGGGAACCACCCCAGGGCTTTGTCCTTGGCCCTCTTCCCTTCTCTATCTAAAAATATTTTGGGACTTCCCTGGTGGCACAGTGGTTAAGGATCCACCTGCCAATGCAGGGGACATGGGTTCGAGCCCTGGTCTAGGAAGATCCCACATGCCATGGAGCAACTAAACGCCTGTGTACCACAACTACTGAGCCTGCGCTCTGGAGCCCGTGAGCCACAACTACTGAGCCCACGTGCCACAACTACTGAAGCCCATGTGCCTAGAGCCCGTGCTCCGCAACAAGAGAAGCCACCGCAATGAGAAGCCTGTGCACCGCAACAAAGAGTAGTCCCCGCTCGCCACAGCTAGAGAAAGTCCGCACACAGCAACCCAACGCAGCCAAAAATAAATAAATAAATACATATATTAAAAATAAGTAAATAAAAAATAAATAAAAATACTTTTCAGTCCCATGGTTCTAAACACCACTCCAGACCTGTTCTGTAGCCTGAACTCCAGCCCCACAGTCTAAATCTATTGGGTTGGCCAAAATGTTCGTTTGCGCTTTTCCGTAGTTAAACGAATGAACAAACATTTTGGCCAAACCGTATATGATCTAGCCTTCCAGCACCGGCCTCTGCCCCTGACTCACTCTGCGGCCTCCTCACCTACCACTTCCCCCTTCACTCTGCTGCACACAGGCCTCCTTGCCACTCCTTGAACATGTCAAGGAGCTTAGCCTCAACGCCTTTGCTCTTGACATTCCACTGCCTGGATCCTTCCCCAGATATGTAATTTAATTCAGGTCTCTGCTCAAATGCCACCCCATCAGCAAGGCATGCCTGACCTACATGAAAGAGCACCCACCTCCCGTCCGTGACCTCTACCCCCTTACCATGCCTCTTTTTCCTTTAAACCACTTATCACCACCCTGCATATTTGCATATTATATATGTATGTGTTTGCTTATGCCTCTTCCAATAGAATGCAAGCTCCATGAGGGAAAGAAATTTGTCTCTTTTGTTAAAGACTATCTCCCTAACACCTAGAAAAGTGTCTGACATATTGTAGGACCCAATAAATACTAGTTGAAGGAATGAACATATGATAACATCACACAAATGAATAAGTATGTATCGTCTAATTGTTTAGTAATTGTAAATGCTATCACTTGAACCATGTTTTAATTCCTTAAGGGGAGAACCTTGTGCCTTACATTCCAAATGTGTATGTAGTTGGCATAGTTGTGGGCACGCAGTAGGTGTTCAATAAAGACTATGGCTGCCTGACTGATTTGAGCAATGCAGAGAAAAGCAGGACCAGAATTTCAAGGATATTCAGCAAGTCGTTATTTTTAGGTAATTCTATGTGTGCAGGTTTTTACAAAGAAAATGAACTGACAAGAGTCCCTGCCCTGTGGGAATATAGTTGTATGATATTGAAAATGGAAAATCATAACGTATGTGGAATTTTAAAAAGTATATAAATAACTAAAAATAGGTCAAACACTTACGGCAAGAACCCAAGCTGAAAGAAATTCAACTAAAAGATAGAATAGGGGTTAAGGCTAAAGGGGGAATATGGGATTTTAACTCAAGAAATCTAGATAAAAATAAGAACTGAAGAATGTTCCATACAAAGAGGAGAGGGGAATTAATCCAGAGAGAGGAAGGAAGAAGGTAGCGGTCCAAAGCTACAGGTGCCTGTCAGGGTTTAGGACCAAAGAACACAGCCCCACATCCCTGTGGACAAGTTTGTTCTGAGAGGAAGGAATGTGAGGTTTTGCATCAGTGGCACCACTGACTTGAGAATCAGAATCATTAATAAAAGAGCAGCAGCTCTGGAATTTCAGGGCGCTGGGAGGTTCTGTAATGTTTCCAGATCATGCTTCAAACCAGTCCCTCTGTCCTGCCACAGATCACTCCCAATCAGTTTTATTTACAAAATGAATAAGTGAAACTTGACAGGTTCGTTGAGCTAACTACTAGATGATTCCTTTAGCAGTCGGCTATTCACATACTTTTAACAGAATTTTTTATACCCGAGAGGAAAAATAATCAAGAAATTATTTTTGTTGACTTAATTTTCACGGCAAAAAGGATTAGAAACTGAAGAAGGGCATACTGTATTTGCCATTGAACACATTGTTGGCACTGAATAAAGGTATAATTTGTGGAGGTTATCATAGCTGGTTCCCTAGTAACCCAGTATTTCTTTGTGATTTTTCAAGGTTACAGAAGTGAAATAAGAACTCTAGGTAGTTCCATCAAGAATTTAAGGTGCTTAACAAATACTCTGCATTGCCTCTGAGTTAGCACTGGCTTGTTTTTATTGTTTTTTGTTTGTTTTGTTTTGTTTTGTTTTGTTTTGTTTTTGGTTGCCCACGGCATGTGGGACCTTAGTTCCCTGACCAGGGATCAAACCCGCACCCCGTGCCTTGGAAGTTCGGAGTCTTAACCACTGGACCTCCAGGGAAGTCCTTGGATTATTTTTAATTTCCTATCCCAGAACACATCATTGCCTCTGTCATAGGATCAGAGCACCTTTATTCGTCCTAGTCCAGGCCCATAAGCTTCCTTGTCTTATTAACAGGAAAAACGACTTTAGAACGACCCCTGCAAACTTTTCCCAGAGCTTTGGACCACGAAGGTTGACTGAGCCTCTCCTTTTTTCCCCTCAGTCACAGGCCCTCCTCAGCCAAGTCATCATCGTCCTGGCTTACTTCTTCCGCCTGGTTCTGTGGGGCAGACTCCCCAACTCAGCCTCCCGACGTAAGAAGTCTGACACTAGAAGGGCTGGTTTCGTTTTCACAAGCTTTGAATAAAAAATAATAATAATTCAAATGACATTTCCAGGTAGATGAAGTAGCTTAACACAAAGCATCTGCCAAACAGGATGCTTCTTTCTTTTCCAGATATCTTTATGAACTGAGCAAGTTTTAGATTTTAGGGATTTCTAAGAAGTTTGAATATTCGTTGTATCATCTTTCACGCTTCTAGAACTTCAGAAATAGGTAAAGCCACTGTCTGACATTGGATCTTCCTTTCACTTGCCCTTCACCAGACACCCTCACTCCCAAGGAGATAGGCCAGGAGAGAACGAACAACTGGTCTACCCACTGACTCTCCCTATAGCCTTCTGTCGGGAAAGATGAACCACTATCTTTCCCTTCCATTCCTGATAACGTGTGAGCTGCTACACTGAAGAGACCATCTCTTTTCCTATATCTATTTTCCTCCATGAATTGATTTAAATTGGTTTTTTTTCACTTGTATTTGATCCCTACTTACTTTTGAAAAAAAACAGCATACAAAAAGGATTAATTTTTCTGGTTAGAATAACCTAAAGTCATTCTGACTGTAGTAATGTTTTCTGCACTTTGCTTTAAATTCTCAGCAGGAAACTTTTCTTGAATTTGTTTTGAGTCATACTAAACTGTTTTTAAACATTAAATGTTCAATCAAGATGTGTGACCCTGGGCAGGTCCCTTCACTTCTCAAGGCTTCTTCCTCACCTGCAAAACGACATCTTCTCTGCCTACTTCACAGGGTTATTGTGAAATCAAAAGAGGTAACATAAACTTTGGAAACTACACAAATATAGCATATGATATCCTAAGTGAAGGCACACAGGACCACTCCGAAAGAGGACGTATGGAGATGGAGCCTCTAAGAGGCTTGAGGAGAGACCCTCAAAGCATGATTATGGCACCCAGCATAGCATATTCTTGGTCATTTAGCATACCGGACATCACGTGAGCACCTATAAGACAGAATAAAGGTGAAAGGAAAAAGAGACAAGAAAAGCAAGGAGGAGAAAGTACAATTAATGTAAGTTATATTCTGAGACAGGCAACTATATCAGGAACTAAATAATCCCAGGAGCTATAATATTTTTAAAGGAACCAAAATAGGAAATTTTTTATGCCAATTTTTATAAGCTAATTTTCACAATGTTTATCTTTACCCAACAGAAGATTTACCCATTTTGAGATTAAGAATCAGGATGCAGCCCAATCCCTTCCAATAAGTAAAAAATCAAATCAGCTTGGAAGATATGAGCAAAATTTTGTCAAATAAAATGTGTGAACATATATGCATACACACAAATATGCACTTAGGAAATATATACATATACGCATATACACAAATATGCATTAGGAAAAATATTAAAAGTAAATACATCAAAATACTAACTGGGGTTGTATTCAGTGTTGAATTTCAAGTGACTTCTACTTTCTTCTTCATATTGCCTGCATTTTCTGAAATTTCACAGCAAGTGTTTTTCTTATGCAGTAATTAAATTAAAACAAATGTTATTGTGAGTGGATAAATAAGCTGTGGTATATCCAGACAATGGAATTCAGTGTTATAAGAAATGAGCTATCAAGCCATGAAAATGCAGGGAGGAATCTTAAATGCATATTACTAAGTGAAAGAAGCCAATCTGAAAAGGTTACATACTGTATGATTCCAACTATATGACGTTATGAAAAAGGCAAAACTATGGAGATGGTGAAAAGATTAGGGATTTTCCAGGGTTTGAAGTGGGGTGGGGAGGGATGAATAGGCAGAGCACAGATGATTTTTAGGGCAGTGAAACTACTCGGTATGATACTATAATGGTGGACACGTGTCATTATACATTTGTGAAAACCTACAGAATGAACAATACCAAGAGCGATCCCTAATGTAAAATAAGGATTTTGGGTGATAACGATGTGTTAATCAATGTAGGTTCATCAATTGTATCGAGTACCACTCTGGCAGGGGGTGTTGATGATGGGGGAGCTGTGCGTGTGTGGGGCAGGGGGTATACAGGAAATCTCTGTATCTTCCTCTCAATTTTGCTGTGAACCTAAAACTGCTCTAAAAAATTAAACCTTAAAAATAAACATTATTTGAGTTGGGGGTTTTTGAGCACAAGCCACCTATTCTCCTTGCTTGGCCCTGCAATAAACCTTTCTCTGCTCCAAAAAAAAAAAAAAAAAAAATCTACTTAAAATGTAAGAAGAAACAAGTGGGCAGCACTGAACATCATATATGTTTTTGTTACTATTCCCACAAATGTTGTATTTTCACCAAAACAACTTATTTTCCACATAATCTAAACTACCGAAAAATAAAAATACTATTACTTCTCTACCATGGCAGAGCATTTATCCACGATGGCATTAAAGACTAACAGGAAAAAACAAATCCTGTTTAGTAGGTGAGATTATTCATCTCCTGTGACTAATAACAATTCTAATTTCGCTAAGAAGAAAAGATGGCTACATAAAGTTAAGCAAGGCTCAGAGGAGTCCAAAGTGGTATCGCTGGTTGTCACACGAGACTCTTTACCCTGGTCCCCCACCTTCCACCCTAGTCCTTCACAGTTCACACTGAACAAAGGACAAATCAAACGACTACAAAAAAATATGTGAGTCTAAGTTAGCTTTGTCTTAACCCCTGATAGAAATCTCTATAAAGTTTCCCCCTCAAAATACTCACAGATATTCAAAGTCTTTGTTATCAAACAGCAGAAAAGGGGAATTCCCTGGCGGTCCAGTGGTTGGGACTCGGTGCTTTCACTGCTGGGGCCTGGGTTCAGTCCCTGGTCAGGGAACTAAGATCCAGTAAGCCACATGGCTTGGCCAAAAAAAAAAAAAAAAAAGCAAAGCAGCAGAAAAAGTACGGACCTGAAGTGAGAAAACGGAGTCGACTTTCTTAGTGTGAAGAACTAGGAGATGCAACCCCATGAGGTCTCAGTTTCCTCATTTGTAAAAGAGAAGTTCATAGACATAAGGCATCCAGCCCGGAGCCTCATGAACGAATGAACATTCATTTTTGTCCTCCCCAAGCCACCCCCCAGCACAGACACACTTTAAATTGGATAAATTTTGTTACACTCCATTCAGCTTTGGAACCCTTTCTTAAGAGTCAAAATGTACTTGGAAGGCCGTTTTGTAAGGCGTAACCCCGCTCCCGTGGAAGGGAGTGGTGAAGCTCAAAGGTGCCAGGAAGGAAGCGGGTCTGGTGAGGGACAAAGAAGTGAAGAGAATGGAGCGACAGGATAAACTGAGATAAAGTGGGAGGTGGTGGGACTGAGTTCTCAATGAGGGCACTGAAGGCTGTAAGGAAATGTGGATGTGGCCAGAGAGGGGACAGCTGACTATAAAGTATGACAGGTAAACCGTAAAGTTCTAAGTTACTAAAATAAAAGCTGGGACCCAGCTTGTTCTCCCTACAAATTAAGCGCTTTACATCCTGATGCGTTCAGAATAATACTGTGCACTACCCTTGGCTCTTTCAAGTTAGATTCTCAGTTATTCCATCAGCACCCAGCATTCAGAGGCTCTGACACAGAGCAGTCTTGCTAGAAATGTTTGCCCAATTAATATAGATACAGGCTGACTTTTCTTCCTAAGGTTATTTTAACTACCAAAGTCATCATGACCTAAAGGGTCGAAGTATCAACATTGGGATTTCACTGCATTGCTACAGGTTCTTTGTAAGTGTGTAGAGGTCTTGGGATTTCAGATCCTAATGTACAAATAAGAATATTTTTTAAAGCAGTTATTTTTAATAATTTACAAACCATGAGTCATCCAATAGTCTGGCTAAATGTGGAAGAGACTAGTATGACTACATTTTCCTGAGGTGAAAACTATCAAAATCCATTCCCGGAACTGGCCAAATAGTACCAGGGATAGAACTAGGAACAGAGCTCAGCTATGGTTCGCCTTCAGAAGCTCTTTGTAGTAGCAAAATTTTTTTTTTAAAGTTGTCTTCCAATAGATTTTTTTAGTGCGATTTATTCCTATTTTGAAAAGAATGAAAGGAGACATATATAAATGAGCCAGAAATGCCACCTACTCCTTCCAACACAAGGATCTCCCCATTCCCCCATAAAAGCCTTTATTTACAGCTGAATTTGGCTCATCCTGTTGAGTGCCCAGCCTAGAGGCACACAACAAAAGCGGTAACAACCAGACGCATCTATCTAGTTCATCAGATTTCCTTCCTCTGGTCAGTGTGTGCCGCAAATCTCACGCTGCAAAAGCTACAACTCATCCTTCACTGTCAGATTTCTTCCAATTCAGTTGCAAATTTTTATTTACTTTTATTTCAGTTCCCCCAACAACGGAGAATGCAGAAGTGGTCGCCTCCACACCATATGAGGGCTTCTCCTGAGCCGATGGTGGAAGGTGGACCCGCAGAAAGAACAGGTGGCCGGTGCTACTATATCTCGTCCCGTTCTATCAGTAACTTCAATTCGCATGCCACCACTGGGCCAGCATGTGACAGACAAACTACAATCAAACTGAATCCTCAGTACAACTCCTAGACAGCCTGGATGAAAGCAAAGGGAAAAGGCACGTGTCCGGCTTGGGTTATTCCAGCTACTTGGCTCCACCAAGGAGCGGTGGAATCGGAGCTTACAATATATAGAACCAACATAGAACAGATTAAAAAGGGGCCAAAATATTTCTGTAAATAATAAAATGGGTATATATCCTACATTTTGGTCCATCTATGCTTTCCTAATTATAGACTCCAAAAACTCCTGTATCCCTGGCCCCAGCAAATTTCCTTGCTATGTCTGATCTGTGCCAGCAATGTAGAGTTCTAAAAATACCCACGGAGACCCCACGCAGGAACCCCCGAGAGGTGATCAAAGCACAGGACCTTCCGCCAACACGCTATCCAAATCATCCACCTTTGCTCCCTTTGGACCTTTATAAAAACCTTCGTCCTTCGTGATTGTGCTTTAGACATTACCACGGCCATGTGTCCAACCTTCTGTGAAGTCCTGACCACTGAAAGCTCTCACTCTGTCTCTATCACAGTTTTCCTAAAGGAATGGGAGGTTGGTTCACAAGTCTTAAGTCCTCAGGGAAGAAAGGAGCTCAGAGAAGAACAGACAACCGGACAGTTTCTATGGACACACCAGTGGGTTTTCTGTTGCTTCAGATAAACCAATACATGATCAGTTTCATGGCTCATTCCTCGGGGAAATATAGCCAGCCTCGGTTCAGAGTATTTCAAAAGTATCACAGAAAATAAGGAATAAATTCCCTTCCACTGCCCACATATGTATAATGAAGAGACTTTTCCCATAACAAAGAAGGATTCAGAAGAGGGCTCCTTTTTATAATAGGAGTAAACCACATCTCTTGTCAGTTGTTCTTCCTTCCCACTATCAATCGCTTGGCCTCAAGAGCAGAAAAGAAGGGCCACTGATCCCCTTTAGGTCACCTTTTCCAGTGGAAAAGGCAGCTGTAGGTTTTAAGAATCCTTAGGATGGGGTTTTGAAAATAAATTATCTGGGGGTGAGGGATACCCAAATGTACAAATCACAAAAATAACTCAATAAAGTCCCAAAGTGCCAAGGCCACTAAGAAAATACCACAGTCAAGGAAGAAAGGAGGCCTGTAAAAGGAAGCAGGTTGTGACTTCTGACCCAACCGCGGGCTGTGGGTGGCTCTCCAATGGTCAGCGATGCCTTGGAAAGGTCAAGTGTAGTGGCTCAAGGGTCTAAATGTGCTTAATGAACCAAGGAGCCCAAGTTATTTTGGGAGGAAAGAAAAATATGTTTTCTGAGTATTTTTCCTTTCCCCTAGCTTAGCACCACACCCACCTAGCCTTTCCAGTCGTGTCACCTGTTTCAAAGTCTGTTTCTTTGGTCTCTTTGATTACTTCTTTTCCTTTAGAGAAAATTATATCCACTTAGTTCAAAACAAAGAACCCATCTGAGAACACTGCATATGTGTGTGCTTTGTTTTTCACAGTGCTTCAAGCAAACCATCTGCAGGCGTGCTAATTTATGATTACAAAAGTTGCTCAGACAGGTATTTAATCAGTGAACGAGTGGATTAAGGCATAAATTTTAAAATAGAAACTCTGACACTTGGCTTCAGGAGAAAGGTTAACCCAGGAAGCTGGGCTCTTTGCTTCCCTGCGGCGCCAGCTCCATGGTGGAAAGGAACAGTGTATAACGTCAGCCCTTCTCAGATTCACTCTGCTCAACTTCTCCCCTGCTCTGCCAGCTTTTAAATGCATGAAGGTTTGTTTTCAGAAATAAATCCTGCCTATTTCCCCTCTCCTTCCTTCTCCGTGCCGATAAATTCCTTGAGGGTGATTTTTGGATTGCGTCTCTCAAGCTCCAGGTTATATGAACTTTGGTGTCACCTGGAAATGTTTTTAATTTCTCCCAGTATGGAGGGAACAGAGAAAAATGAATCGACTTCCTAAAACTTTACCTTCTGAATATGGCATACCCAAATCAAATAAACCTGAGTTTTTCTAAGGATAAAACGGTCTCGCCCTCACTCGGCCCCCAATTCTTAATAATGCATCTCTTCTGATTATCAGGAACAATTTTTTTTGACCATGTGGCAGATCCGTTTCTCTTGTTCGTCATATTTTTTCTCAATTAAAGATTCTAATGGCCATTGAAGCAAGACAAATTACCCTCATCATTTATGCCTACAAACCTCTGTGACTCTGAGCTTCAGAATTATAATGGGAAACAGAAATCGTGCCTTTGATTTTAAAAGCAGAAAGGTGGCACTTTGTTGCACTTCATAAACACACAGAGAATCGAGAAAACGAAAGAGATTCGAATGAAAAGCCCTCCAGTCGAAACCTCAGCCTTCAGCCACCCGTTCTATTTAACAATTCTTAGAGTCAAGAAGTTCTTCTTTAAATCTAACCTACATCTATCATGCTTCAGTGAAAACCTACTCTGTCTGTGCCAGAAACAAAACAGCTGGTCACCATACACAGCTTAATAACTCCTCATAATTTTGAAGTCTGTTATTAAGTCATTTTTTAGTCTCCTCTTCTTGAAGCTAAATAATCCCAAGTCTTTCAACTTATCCTTATAGGTTCAATTTTACAATCCTTTAATCATCATCAATGCTCTTTGCTAAACATTCTTAAGTTTTCCACATTGCTCTTATGTTTTGAAACCCAGCTCACCTTTGGAATTGCTTCTCGTCGTCTATAAAAACCCAGGACTTTAGTGCATTACACACAACCCACAGAATGTACTCGAATAGGAAACCTCCTGCTTTGTTTGGGTTCTTTTTGGTACAAACCTACTCCGGCGGCTCCTTCTCTAAGGAAAACATGTTCTTTGGGAACCAGTGTTCTCACTCCCATGCGTTCTTCCCCACCAGAGCTCTTCACGGCCTTTCTCAACTCACTTCCCCCAAACGATCCTGTTATACAATGAGTATCTAGCTAATCTGATCCACTTATTTAAACCAAGTTGTTAACCAAAAAAAGTCTTAAAATATGCTGTGCCTTGGGCTTCCCTGGTGGCGCAGTGGTTAAGAATCTGCCTGCCAATGCAGGGGACACGGGTTCGAGCCCTGGTCTGGGACGATCCCACATGCCGCGGAGCAACTAGGCCCGTGAGCCACAACTACTGAGCCTGCGCGTCTGGAGCCTGTGCTCCGCAACAAGAAAAAGCCCGCAATAGTGACAGGCCCGCGCACCACAATGAAGAGTGGCCCCCGCTCGCCACAGCTAGAGAAAGCCCTTGCACAGAAACGAAGACCCAACACAGCCATAAATAAATAAATTAATTAAAAAAATATATATATATATGCTATGCCTTGCAGATAACATCTATGAAGGTCCTGCCCTCAAAGCCTTAACTCAAAGAAGAATCTCCGGCACCTTCTCTGGTGAGAATCACAGGAGGGGCGTTGGGGCCAGTCGGGATGGATGTGGAGACCCCTCCTGTGCTGCTCAAACTGCACCACACCAGCCGTGGGTAGAACTGATTCTAGTCAACTCTCTCTGCAACCTTCTCCAACCACTTAGGCATTCCCTATGGCCTCTCTTCTATCGAATGAAATATTAGATGCTGACACTGACCGTGCCCTTCGCCTTGAAGCCTCTTCCCCACTCTTCCTAGAGCTGGCTCTGTCTCACCCTCAGGTCTCTGCTCTAATGGAATCTCCTTCCCTTCACACTCTAGAATAGGTTCCTAGCTGTCCCCCAATGCCCCATCCTTCTTTATTACTACATCAGTTTCCTTTATAACACTTGTCACAACTTGCAGTTAGATGCAATTATAGATAAAGGTTCGTTTGCCCACTTCTTGACTGTCTTGCCCACCGAATGGCTCCTCAAAGGTGGGGTCATGTCTGCTCTGCTTTGTATGACTGGCACTGGCTAACAGCACACACTCAATTTTTGAAGGAATAAATGTCTCCACTGCTGGAAATATTTACATTTTAAAACATATCTCGGGGGCCGGGGGGGAGGGGGAATGGGATGAAGGCCATCAAAAGGTAGAGACTTCCGGTTATAAGATAAATAAGTACTAGGGATGTCACATACAACATGAGTGATCTAATTAACACTGCTGTCTATGACATATGAAAGCGGTTAAGAGTAAATCCTAAGAGTTCTCATCACAAGGAAAAAATATTTTTCCTATTTCTTTAATGTTGTACCTATAGGAGATGATGGATGTTGCCTAAACTTCCTGCGGTGATCATTTCATGATGTAGGGAAGCCAAACCATTATGTTGTACACCTTCAACGCATTCAGTGCTACGAGTCCATGATATCTCAATAAAACTGGAAGGAAAGAAACATCTCTAACTGTCTTTTAAAGGGCTCTGTCAGCTGTTACAAACGGGGGTGGTATTTTGGGGGGGGTGGTATTTTTAGCAGTGGGACAGGGGGGTGCGATCGGACAGGGTGGTGGGAGGGACCCCACTCAGATCCGTCTGGTTTAATCATTCAGACATGGCCAGGGCCATGCCCCGCCCTACCCACCCCCCATCACAGAGACAGCTGCTGCCTCTTCCAAGGCTTTAACTGGAAACTGTGGTCAGTCCCATCGTCTTGCTTCTGCTCCTTAAAACAATTAATCTCATGTCCAGTTATTCTCTCTCCTTTCAGCTTCAACATAGTCACCCCTCTTGTAGCATTCCCATCATCTTCCTGATGCTATGTCCTCATGGCTGAGCCCTTCACAGAGAGCCGGCATTTAATTTCTATGATAATTTAATGAGTAATGAATATTATTTATTAATGTCCAGGATGTATCATTGGCAGTGGAAATCTTTGGAGATGCGATTATGGACCTTTTTAGAATTTTCTTCTTTTGATTAATTTTTATTCTCTAGTTTTTCCACCATGTACTTGGTCTGCATTTTCTACTTGAGTGATTTTTTTTTTAAGGTTAACTAGCTTTATTTCAATGGTATTCAAAGTGAGATTCTACTGAGGGTTAACTTACAAAACTTGTGTTCGTCACACAAAATTCAGTGTTTTCAGCTCTGTTCAACTTTCATCTTAATGAATTCAAGACTTCAATTCAACAAACATATAGATATTCACACACACACACACATATTTACCTATATATATATGTCTTCTGTGTGTGAGGCCTTATACCTTGGGACTTGTTTACTATACAGCAAGGCTACCACACCATCAAGCTTGCCTCTCAGGTAATACTACTTCATAACATCAACCAAGAATACCCCGGGCACGATACCAGGAGCTCCCACAACTTTAATGACAAAGCATCAGGGAGTCTGAGCAGTGAAGAACTGAACAGAAAGAGACCTGGGCTCCTTGCCTACCTCCATAAATCATCTGCTGACTTGCAGACCAACATGCAGCAGATGAGTTTTCAAGTGCCCGTGCCTCAGTTTACCCGCCCATAAAATGCACAATGCATCCCTCAAAGGGATGTAAACAGAATCAGTGAGGTAACATCTAAGCCTTTGGAACTCCTTGGCAGGAAGGTGCTACATAATTACTATTTGGTATTTAAGTTGCCCTTCATGTGTGCCAAGTACTTTATGATCATTCCTTAGGAGTTACTCCCAGCTATTCTGAAGTTGTCTTCATGTCTATTTCCTCTAAAAGGATGAAGAAATTGAACTGGAGAGAAGTGTAGCAATTTGCTCAGGGTCACTAAGATGGCACTGAGGTCTCAGAAGAGGACTTTCCAGGTCCTCCAATTCCCTCAACCATACTGAACCCACATCTTCAACACAAACTACCAATACAGATGAAATCCCCATTAAACTGCTCTGAAATAGCCCTCATGGTACAAAAAAAATTGTAACTTGTTTTTGTAGAATAGAGTGAATGGCAAGGAGGTGAAACAGAAACCAAAGCTCTAGAATTAGTAACCCAGACTTCACAATCAGCCTTTTTTTTTTTTTTAACACATCTATATTTCTCCTCACTTCCGGTATAACAGTGTTTCAGTACCTTCATAATCTCTCTGAAGGGCCCATATTTTTCTACAAATAATTTCCAAGACCAGCCCTAAGGAGGCATAGAGCCCAGGTTAAATCACCCTGAGTTTTGCCCAGCAAAATACGTACTGGCATTTTCACCCAAGTTGTAGCTCATGAAAATTAGTGTCAAGAAGGTAAAGAATGAGAAGATGCACGTCACACAGGGTGCATATACGGTCCAAGGAGCCATGAAAAGGTGGAAAGTACCAGCTTGCTTGAGTGTCAGCTGACCTGTTCCCACCAGCCACTTCCTGCATAACTCCAAGGAGGTGTGCACAGAGCCAACACTGGAGTCACCCCATCTACTTTGCTTCCAGACAGTCCTACCCAAGGTCATGGTTCTGGTTCTCCTGAACCATGCTCCTCTAGCCCACACACCTGTTTTTTCCCCCTGCTTCATTCAAGGACTCATTTACCTTCTTTTGCTAAATGAAGCATCTTTTGGCTCTGAATCCTGTACTCTCACCAAAATGACAGAAGACCTGTGGACACAACATCTAAGAAGTGCTGCTCTGGTTGTTCAATGAGCAGCAGCCAGATGACCTCAGAGAGTCAAGTGCAGTGACGGAGTTCTTTACCATAAATTTGGATAGAAAGTTCCAGAGCACCACGGGCCCTGCCCAAGGCAAAACAGTGAAGTTGGGGGTTGAATTTCCTCTCCCTAAATGTCCCTTCCTTTGACTCTGTCTGTGGGAACATTCCCTCCCACCACCTCTCCACCCACTGGCTCTGGACTTTTCAGAGCCCCTATTTCCCTTCATCCATCGTTCATGAAAGTATAGCTGTCCTGGATTCCATTCCCTTAACTACTACTCCACTAACCTGATCATAATGGCCTGAAAGTCTCAGCCTAGACAATGGCTAGGAGTGAGGCTCCCGGACTCCCCGTAGGGCGCCTCTCACACCATGTCACGCTGGCAGCCAGCAGCCACAACTGCTAACGTTTTCAGGAAAAAAAACGGAGTTTACGACAAACAGGTTCTCGCTGAAGGAGCTACCAAAGGACCTACATCAAGAAAACTGAATCCAGAAGGAAGAACTGAGGTGCAAGAAGGAATGGTGAGCAAATAAATCGATAAACGTACAGGTAAATATGAAATAAACAATTTAAATCCTGATGATGACTAATTCGGGGATCATAAAACAAAGACAAAAATATCAGACAGGGACTTCCCTGGTGGTCCAGTGGTTAAGACTCCACGCTTCCACTGCAGGGGGCACAGGTTCGATCTTTGGTTGGAGAACTAGGATCCCACATGCCACGCCGCGTGGCCACAGGGAAAAAGAATCAGACAGCGACATTAGGAGAGACAGAGTCAAACTTACAGTTACCAAAGGGGAAAGGGGGGGATAAATTAGGAGTTTGGGATTAACTTATACACACTACTGTATATAAAATAGATTGCACAGCAAGGACCCACTGTATAGCACAGGGAACTATACTCAATATCTTGCAATAACCTGTAATGGAAAAGAATCTGAAAAAGAAGATATATATATACATAACTGAATCGCTTTGCTGTACACCAGAAACACTGTAAATCAACTATACTTCAATTAAAAAGGGAGAAAAATAAAACAAGATCTCTCTAACTCCAAAAAAAAAAAAAAAAAAGAGAGAGAGAGTGACTGCAGTTAAAAGCATGCTAAGGTTCTTCTATTATCCAAGAGGTAGACAGAGATTATGATGAGTTTTATTAAGACAGATATACACTTTAGAATAGTAATGATAATTACTAAAAGAAAAGAAAGAAATTGAATGATAATTTGCAAACCAGGAGAGGAAAAAAGCCGGCACATATCTAGAACAAAACTAGATGAGAAATACTCTTATTAAAGGGAAATGTTTGCAAAAGGGGGAAATATGGAAATATAAAAACCCAAACTCACAGCTTGAAATTATAAAATCCTGCACTCTTAGTAATACACCAGACCTGAAAAGCATCAGGAATCCACACTGCAACAGCTGACCTGCAGCAAAATTGCAACACTTGAACTTGGCAATGACTGCCTTCCAGGCTGGCCAAGGCCCTGCCTGCCCACTTGACTCTCTGTTTACTTCTAGTACCCAGGACTTGGCTGATTATTCGCCCTTTATCTCCCCAAGACCGCTCCCAATAAAGGATTCAAGATGACTTGTTTTTTATCTTAATATGAATTTAAGTCTGAGTTACCTTTCTCAGAGGTGTCTGGATATAAGCCGTAATCCTGAATTTTAATGAAGTCCTTTTGTCTGCTAGCAAAGAGTCTCACCGCCAGTGCATAGCAGCAGGGAAATCTGGAGGGGAACGGGGAGCCCTTCCTTTGCTACTTAAGTACCACATCCCGAATACAGTCTCCTGCATATGACCTTGAATTAATAATTTCAATTTATGTGCTTTTTTATGAACTCCCTTAATTTCCAAGAGTTTCTCGAAAAACATGAGCAATTATTTTCAATGCCTGCCTAAATAAAAACTTCCAAGATTTTACGTGAAGACCAAAGATAGACTTTAGTTGACATCATAAAGGTACGCTATAACATGCGAGGTAGGGACAAGTATGAATATGAAGAGCAACATAACGAATCTTTTTTCTCTGTTATTTTTAAGTATTTCCTATTCTCCTCTGGTCCATCCCTTCCTGAAGCAAACGCTAGAGTACAAACAAAATAGAAGTAAAGTAGTTCAGTGATCTATTGGGAATTCTCTCTCTTGGGAAGGAAAATTTATTTTTTATAGAATAAATAAAGCCAAAAAATTTTTTCCTCTCTCTCAAGCCCCTAACACTGTTTGTTTTTTTGTTTTTTTTTTTTTTAATTTATTTATTTTTATGGCTGTGTTGGGTCTTCGTTTCTGTGCGAGGGCTTTCTCTAGTTGCGGCGAGCGGGGGCCACTCTTCATCGCGGTGCGCGGGCCTCTCCCTATCGCGGCCTCTCTTGTTGCGGAGCACAGGCTCCAGACGCGCAGGCTCAGTAATTGTGGCGCACGGGCCCAGCTGCTCCGTGGCATGTGGGATCTTCCCAGACCAGGGCTCGAACCCGTGTCCCCTGCGTTGGCAGGCAGATTCTCAACCACTGCGCCACCAGGGAAGCCCCCCTAACACTGTTTTAAGAATGAATGATTTCTGACTTACAGTGAGATATAAACCAGTGACACACTTGGATCCAGTCTGTGTGTGTTTTGAGAGCATATATCACTTGAAAACCTGCCACGCTATATTTAGTTAGAAGTAAATACATCAACTGGAACTGTGTCTGTGGACAAGGTGTTCTTACTGGGAAAGCCACACTCCTTGTGAACACATGTCCGATACACTGAGAAAGCACATTTGGAACTGGGAAGCCAGGGGAGAGTGCAAAGGAGGGACACGAGCGTGTTTTAACGGCTGCGACAATTTGCCATGAAAGGATGTGAAGGCCCGGCTCCTTGCTGCAGCATGCCATGTGCTGCTGAATTCAATTACTGCCATGCCGTCTGCGAGCAAAGGAATGTGTAAACAGGCCATATAGCCTTGCATCAGTTCCACAGAATGTTGCACAACCCAAAATGCCTCTCGATGTGTCATTTCCTTCTTGGCCATCTTCCCAGCTCCTGACAGTCAGTCAACAGAAAAAAATAGTACTGAAAGGGATTTAAAAATGCTCTTGTCAAGAGTACATTCCACCAACCACCAGACTTAACCTCCACCAGCGTTTCTGACTCTCCCTCACCATCCTCCTTAAGGAAAGGGGGAAAGGGAACAGTTTTTTAAAACTGTGATTATTCTCTTAAGTCAAAGATGTTCAACAAGACCTCCCTGGTGGCACAGTGGTTAAGAATCCACCTGCCAATGCAGAGGACACGGGTTTGAGCCCTGATCCGGGAAGATCCCACATGCCGCAGAGCAACTAAGCCCGTGCGCCACAACTACTGAGCCTGTGCTCTAGAGCCCGCAAGCCACAACTACTGAACCCACGTGCCACAACTACTGAAGCCCACGCACCTAGAGCCCGTGCCCCGCAACAAGAGAAGCCACTGCAGCAAGAAGCCCACGCACCCCAATGAAGAGTAGCCCCCACTCAATGCAACCAGAGAAAGCCCGCGTGCAGCAACAAAGATCCAACACAGCCAAAAATAAATAAATAAATAAATAAATAAATAAATAAATAAATAAATTTATTTTAAAAAAAATGTTCAGCAATGTCTTGTATACTAGTGACTAAAGGATGAATATTTATGACCATGAAACTGCTGCTTGTGTTTGCTGACTTGTAAATATCAAAACATGACATGTGGGCTTCCCTGGTGGCGCAGTGGTTGAGAATCTGCCTGCCAATGCAGGGGACACGGGTTCGAGCCCTGGTCTGGGAAGATCCCACATGCCGCGGAGCAACTAGGCCCGTGAGCCACAACTACTGAGCCTGTGCGTCTGGAGCCTGTGCTCCGCAACAAGAGAGGCCGCGACAGTGAGAGGCCCGCGCACCGCGATGAAGAGTGGCCCCCACTCACCGCAATTAGAGAAAGCCCTCGCACAGAAACGAAGACCCAACACAGCCAAAAATTAATTAATTAATTAATTAATTTAAAAAAAAATTTGGATGCATGGATGAATGGTCCAGGAGCCCATCCCTCTCATTTAAAAAAAAAAAAAAAACATGACATGTACCCATCACGTCCATTCCTTGGGCACTTCAGAGACAGGGAAGAACCACGGGAAGTCTGCAAGTCAAGAAGTGAAGGGCTTTTTTGCAGCAACATGGATGAACTCAGAGGGCATTATGCAAAGTGAAGTAAGTCAGACAGAGAAAGACAAATACTGTATGATATCACTTATATGTGGAATCTAAAAAATACAACAAACTAGTGAATAAAACAAAAAAGAAGCATACTCACAGATATACAAAACAAACCAGTGGTTACCGGTGGGAAGAGGGAAGTGGGGAGGGGCAATATAGGGGTAGGGGAAAAAGAAAAGGGTTATTATGGGATTCTATGAAATCATGTGTGTGAAACTTTTGAAAACTGTGAAGCACTATAGAATTTAAAGAATCTTTCATTAAAAAAAAAAATTTCCCATTAAAAAAGAGTTAAAGGCTTTTCTACTAATACTTTCCGCCAAAGACTAAAATTCAGGTCTGTGGCCTCAGGAGTATGGTACAAGGCTTAGCAATAGCAAGGGTATCTCAAATTGTCTTCACAGACAGCAAGAATGTGAACGCCAAGAACTGTGTCCAGATGTATCAAATAGCTTTAAAACAATTCTGCTGTCCCTCCATCCAACACACTTTACATGTCCCCCATCTTCCTTCACAGGTGACCAAGCTTTATAACAGCATCCACCATGGATAAATAAGGAAAGGTCATGGGCCAGCCATCATCAAAAGCCTATTCCTTCACCCAACTAGGATGAAGAGCAGTGAAGGATAAAAGCCAGCTGCTGCTGACACCATCTGCAATAAGGCAGAGAAAATGCCAAGCTCTTCATTCTCTCCACCCTTCACGGGACTGCAGGTGACCCAGTCTCAGAACTGGGTGGAACCACATAGGAGAAAAATGAGACGATTCTGTGCCCAGACCACTCTGTTTTGATTAGATCTGTCACCTTCAGTTTATAAGGTAAAACGTCTGCAACTGGAAGTGCCCAAGAATATGGAAAAACAAAATGTTCTCTAAAGAATTAAAAATGTGCTGATGAACTGGACCACAGGTGAGAAGGAGCAAGCGGGAAAAGAAAACAGTTTGGCTGCAGGACACAAGCCTGACAAGCTGGGTGAAGCAGGGTGCTGAGGCAGCTCTAGAAACACACACGTACCCTGCACGTCCAGAGAAGCTGTCACTCACCTAAGCACCAGCCCTGCTGAAGTCGCAAACGGAGCCAAGAAGAGCACTACTGCAGCCATGCGCTCCAAGCCTACAGGAAAGGAGCCGGATGGCGGGAAAGAAAAGGCGGGGCTTCCCCCTTCTCCCACCAGGTCAGGACAGGTAGCTGGCCGGCAGTGACCGGGAGTGTCCCAGCAGTAAGGACACAGGTGATGGCTCTGGTCTCTCCCTGAGAGTAACTATTAACTATGATTTACTTCCCTGGGGCACAACACACAAAAGCTATTAGAAACCCATCCATGTGTGTTAGGTATCAGTTTGCAGGTGTGCTGGCGAGTGAGACTTTTCAGTGCTGGGTGATGTAGAATACAAAGCCTCCAGGCTTGCTCATTTGAAGAGTCATAAGATACTTTGGCTACAGACTTGCCATGTTGCCAAGCAAGGCTAATAACCTCTTTATGTTAAAAGATCTAATGTTCTTCTCAAATAAGAGTATTGATCTGGCTTGGCTTGCTATTGACCTGTTAATACCAAGCACCACAAGGTAACACCCACCCTTAATTCATCTGGTAATTACCAAATTGGTCCAATTCAGAGTGAAGCTGCTATCACCGAAACTGGGAGTCACCTTGTAGAACTTTAAATGTCTCCCAGATTAAAAAGTCAAGAGATCTTTTCAGGAGATGGTACCTCAAAAAATTATTTCTCCTGTTGCAACAATGACATTTCCCATCTAAGCACTGATGGAAGTTGGTGATATTGGTGGTCCAGTGAACCACTGCCCCCATCATTAATATCTTTGTGGGGTTCCCCCCACCCCCTTGAGGCTAGGCTGCACCTGTATCTTGCTTTAACCAACAGAGTATGGAAGAAGTAACTCCATACTAGTTCTGAGCCTTAAGAAGCCTTACAAAGACCTGAAAGCTCGCACTTTTGCACCTGAGGGAGACCTGAGCTGCCATATAGGAAGTGAGACTCTGCTGGAGAAGCCGCATGGAGAGGGGGAGGCTCTGGGACTACAGGAGAGAGAGAAAGGCCCAGCTGTCCCCTTATTCCACCGAGCCCAACCTTCCAGCCATCCCACCAAGGCACCAGACATAGCAATGAGGCCATCATGCATGTTCCAGCTCTAGCCACCATGTTACTGCAGACACAAGAAAGACGCCAAGCAAGACCACAGAAAACCCATCCAGATGAACCCCAGTCAACCCATAGAGTCGTGAGAAATAATAAACTGGTTGCTGTTTTAAGCCATTATGGGGACTTCCCTGGCGGTCCAGTGGTTAGGACTCCGTGCTTTCACTGCTGAGGGCCCAGGTTCGATCCCTGGTCGGGGAACTAAGACCCCACAAGCCGTACGGTGCAGCCAAAAAAAAACGTAAGAGCCATTATGTTTGGGGATGGTTTGTTATTTAGCAATAGATAACTGACAAAGCAGCAAGAGAATGAAAAGGCTTCTGACTGTGTAAAGTGATTTACTTTTTCCATCCTCTGCACAGCCAGTAATACCCTTCCCATCAGTCCTCTTCCCTAACTCAGAACCACTGCAATAGAACATGACACTGCTGAGCAAGATTTCACCTTCCTGGAGAAATTCTTTCAATCAGACTGCAGCTGGAACCAAGTGCATACAAGGAACAAAGGATCCTAATAGAAACTGATGTTTAAAAGAGGTATCCAAACGCATTACTGTTGCTGCTGCCCCACTGACTTCTGCTGGCGAACATACGGCAGTACCTCTTCAGAGCTAACTTGCCAACAGGAGGTCAAAACGCCTTGCCTAAACACAAGACTTACAAATTTGGGATCTTAAGTATGATGTCATGTCTTAAAATGATAAGCTGGCAAAGAAAATAAATGGCATTCTGTAAAGATGTGCACCTTCTCATGTTTACGCTACTTAAGATGAAGGTTCTAATAAGTCATCGGCTATGTTCCTTTAAAGGGAAGTTTTATAACTGAGATGAATCACAACTGCAAAAGATCAAAGTTAAAAAACATCAATGATGCCATGGGGTACTTTTTAATCTTGTAATGAGTGATGATCATGTGCTCTTATGAAGTTAGTCCAACTGCCAACGCCAGATGTGTATATTAAGAAAAGGAGTTGTTTGTGATGTGACAGCACCAGTTCAGCTGCCAGAGACAGAAAACATAGACGGATGAAACCTTTCTGATTTTTGAGTGAAAAGCAAGTCTTGGCAGATGTGCTGATAAGCAGGGCCTCCAAGGAGGGGTACTAGTGCATCCAAGCACCCTCTCTTGGACTTTGCTGCAAATAAATTGTTTATCATCAGTTCTGTACAGCTGTCCCCAGGCAGCATGAATACCTGCTCAAGCACAATTTATAGCACTTATTAGTGTTACTTACTGATAAGCAGAAATTAGTAAAGCCATCTGCAAGAAAGAAAAATATTACCCTAGAGAACAGAATCTAGATGGTATCTATTTCCTGGAAGCGTACTCTAAGCAAAACTACAGCAAACTTCTGACACTGAAATTGATGTAATAATAGCTCACGCTTAATTAGCACTTACTACACGATAGTCACTGTGTTGTGCATTTTACATACATGACATCACTGAACATCTTTGCAGCAACTGATGAGAAAGATACTATTATTCTTCTTCTCACTAACTATTATTATTATTCTCACTTTAACAGAGGAAACTGAAGCAAAGAGAACTTAGGTAACTTGCCTACCACCACACAACTGGTAAACAGCGGAGCCGGGCTTTCAGTCCAGACAGCCTGACACAAAAGCCCACACCCTTAATCACTACGTTATTGCTGTGTAAAGACCCAACCAGTTAACGCAGAACTCGTCCTTGTTCAAATAGCTCATCTACCAGAAGTAGCCTGTTCAATATATACTATGGTCTTCCAAAGAAGGACTGAAATTCCATTAACAGAAATCAAGAGCACGAAACACTCAACCCCTTCAAATCACTGCAACAATAAACAAGCGTACATTCTTTCGATGACAACCACTACTTAAAGAATTAAAATTCTGTGGGAGAAGATGCTAAAACAATTGCATTCATTGTCTTTTTTTCTACCCTCAGGAAAGCCTTTTTCTGAAGTCCTTCTCTGTTAACGGTCGAGAAAATAAGCCACTTTGAAGTCTAGAGCAGTGATTGGCAAACCACAACTTGTGTGTCAAATCTCACCCACCACCTGCTTTTGTAAATAAAGTTTTATTGAAACACAGCCATAATCATCCATTTATGTATTGGTGAAGGCTGCTTTTGAGTTACATTGGCAGAGCTGAGTACCTGTGACAGAGATCGTATGGCCCAAAGGGTTGAAATCATTTACTATCTGGCACTTTACAGAAAAAGTTTGCCAACCCATGTTCTAGAGGATTCTCCATTTACCATCACATACACGAAAATCAGTCAAAATCCTGTCATACTCACAGTTGAAGGAAGTTGAAAATCCTGGGCATTTTCCACACCTGGGAGTCTCAAAATTAAAGAACAATATTGAGATGAGAGCTATACTTACAAACATTCAGTGCCCAGATGGCCAAGAGCAGGGCAGAAGGAAATAATCCAGTACAGAGAACCCAGGTTGTAGGATTAAAATGTTACCGATACCAGACCCTTCGTTACATCCAGACACTGAGTTTGACCAGTCACCTCGTGATGTCAGACAAATGACATCACATTTCCACAGATATTTTTGGATCATGAGCAATGTTACTCAGGCTGATCTAGGGCGGTGGTCTGCCACTCGACTTCTGTATCTGCTTCCCCCTCCCACCGTCAGCAGCACCCAAAGCCTGAATTCAGGTCACACAAGTACCAGCTGCCCCCTCTACCCCTAACCCTCATTGCTTTCAGAACACTTCTCTGCCTTTGCAGGGCAGTGAACCTAGCAACTATTAATTCTGCCAACAACCTCTTGGGAATGAGGTAATACTACCCTCGCTTGAAAGAGAAGTGACTTTCCCAAAGCTACTGTACCTCCTCCCTTTTGTCACCACTTTCAGAATGAAGCAGCACCCACCTTTCCCCGCTTCCTCTCCCAACCATCAACTCTGAGCATCAACCCGTGAACATCTGGAGACACACACACACACAGAAACATATACACACACACAATGATGGTTTTTCCAAGAACTGAGAAAAGCAGCTGAGATCAGCAGGAAACATCTTTACAAGACAAGTATTAGTCGTGTTAAATGTTAAAAGACTACCATCCTGCTTTATGCATTACTAAGAGGGATGTCCCTGCCTTTCCAGGAACGCAGGGGCTAATTAGATTAAATGCTAGAAGATGTCTTCCATCCTAAGGCATCGTCCCAGATGGACGGCAGTCCAGAAAAGTCAGACAAAACCCCAAACCAGGCCAGACGGCCCTGTGCTGATCGATTCACCTGCACTGCGTGACCACCAGCCCTGACAACCGGAGACTTGGGGCGACCAGAGACGTGTGTGTGCCCACAGCCTAATAGGACATTCTCAAACTGAGCAGACAGGTCCAGCACTCCCAACGCTGGAAAACCTAGAAGAACGCCATACACATGAAAGGCGGAGAAAAGAAAAACCTCAAAGACTGGCCTTTGAGGCAGGAAACCTCCCTAGTTCAGACAAGCAGTCAGCCTTCGTGAGAAGAAACAGCGGCCAGAGGAGCGGAAGGCAACACGTGTTCCCACCGCTCAGGGACAGGCTGCCAGGGGTAGAGGCAAAACTTCACCAGCCCTTTGCTCTCGGTTTTAGGGGAAGAAGAGCTATGCCACTCTCACTGTCTAGGCAGGTGTACTGTTATATAACAAATATTTCTGCCAGCTGTCCCTCCACCACAAACCAAATTAAACTCTCCAAACACAATGAATGCCTAGGCCTCCAATGAATTCACTCATCAAAGGCAGAGTTCTGTATGATGTTTCCATTGGCACAGAATTTTTAATGTTGTATATATCAAATAATCTTTAATCCTTAAATATATTTAAATACTGCTCTGGTGAGTATGTTGAAATTAGTTTTGGGGGCGGGGCAGGGAAGGCAAACCTGTTTTAATTTAGGTTTAGGAGGAAAATGATATTAGCCCAAATGGATTGTGTGCCCTGCCTTAAAATGATGCTGGTTCAACCTTCTAGATGTCTCAGGAGACAAATAAATCAAGGTGGATTTAAACCTGGCTTGACTCTGTTAAAGAAACTATCTATGGCAATTACTAGAACAAGACCAAACAACAGTGTTGTAACAATCAAGCAAGTTATCGTTTGCAAATAAATTCTTTGTAATTAAGCAGTGTGCTCTTTATAAAGGGAACTGAGTGGGCGAGTTAAAAAGTTAAAACACATTCTTAGACCATGGGAAACACACACAAATGCTTTTTGACTAAGCTCAGGATTTTTCAATTTATTGTTTTCTTCCTCAGCTCTCGTGGGTCTGTTCTGCCTTGTCTATTGTGCCCAGTGGATGAACAGAATTTTTAGGAAAAAGTTACAGCAACGGAAAGTCACAAAGTTGTGTAGGGCTTAGCAACTTTGCGGCAAAGGTGAAAAGTGTAATTTGATTTTCTACTAACTGTGAAGTTCTCCTAATTGTCCCTCATAAAAATATATGCAGATAGCAAACTTGGCAAAGAAACTATGTGAAAGTAGCACTAACTTATTTGGGATAAATTCCTCACAGGGTCTCTGCAAACTCTATTCCCATTTCCAGTAGGAAGGCAAGCACTTACTTCTGGGTTCCCGGGGTCCATCCACTGTAACTTTAATAGCTCTGTGATAGGTGGCAACTTGAGGAGGATTTGTGAAGACAGTTATGGTCAAGGTGAAACTCTTGCCTGCAGATAGAAAAGGGGAAAGAAAATCCACAGTGAATATAAAAAGACAGTATTGATGATAAAAATAGCAGTACAGATGTCCAAACTGCATTTAAGCATCGCTGAAGAGGGAACAAAACAGCAAGGGTCAGGACTCCTTATTCTAATGAGAAACCCTCTGATGGCCACCTTAGGGAGTTGCTAAGCTCACTGAGTGCTAAGATCATCATCTTCACGGCAGTCCTGTGCAAGGAGGCTCCAATTCCAAAAAAGAATTGCTCAGTAGCAAGAGCCGTAATGAAAACAAAAACTGGACCTCTTGAAGAGGGTTCTCTTTCCCTTCAGTTTTCTCCAACATCAGGAACATATCCAAGCAGAAAATTTTAGAAGTCTTTATTTAGGATTAGGTCATGACCCTGTGAGAGAACAATAGTAAATCACTGTTGATTATGCTATTGACTTCACATGGCTTTAGCATTTCATTTGCTTAACTGCACTACAGTGAGAAGATGAAAGAGGAAGGTTCTTATGGGAATCATTTTAACAGGAGCCAGTGTCTCCCGTCCTGGCCTTAATGTGCCTGTGGTATGATGATTTCATCATTACTGGAACAAAGTTTTTCTCCTCCCTGCCCACCCCTTCCCTAACATACATCCTTGCTCAGCAGCAATCTTGAAATGACTCCCTGACAGTGACTTATTTTTGGCTAAATGTACATGACATCTCCCAATGTAAACATGAATACTTGCTTTTAGCAGAGGGTGTACTTCATCGAAATATTACATCTGATGTTTCAAATTAATGAGCTAAAGGTGATGAACAGAGGTGGGGGGGAAGACGGGGGGCGGCGGGGGGGGGGGGGGAGTTTAGGAGCACATTTGGACGTTTGCTTTCTCCAGAAGAAGATACCAGACTCTGTTACCCAGACTCACTGACAGTTGTAATCAGTTAGATTTGCGACGGTTAGTCATGTCAGATAGTCAAAACTGCAAACTGTTACAAGACAGGAAGAGGTGGGCGTGAAGCAGTGACTCAATAAAACATTCAGCAATCTCAGGCCAGAGCATTCATTTAGCCTGCTCCTGGGACAGATCTTTAAAGAGCTCATTTCATTTTGCTTTGTTTTTTGGTCAGAGACTGTTTTTCCCTTTACTGAAAGCAGAGGGTATGAAATCAAAACACAAATCTTAAACAATATGTAGCAATGCAAAGTTTAATGCAATCTTTTCAAAGCTTAATATGGAACAGGTTACATACAGGGCTTAATGTGGAACAGGTCTTTGGCTGTCAAGTCTAGTGAATGGGTTTTCTTTTCAACCCAGACCACGTAAGTTCCTAAAATATGTTTAAGACACATATCATTTGTTACTCTGTATATATAGTTTTAAGTCTCTTTGGCTATACTTTGGCCAAGAAAAAAAAAAAAAAAAGGAAAGAGGGAGATGCAGGGGGAGGGGGTACAGGGAAAATGAATATTGATTAGAAACCTATTAAGTGCCAGTCACTTCATACACATTATCTCATTTAATACTACCCAGTCAGGTTTATCACCCCCATGTCACAAATGAGGAAACCGAAGCCCAGAGAGTATTGGGAATTTAACCACACAACTAATAAGTGGAAAACATCAGGACCTGAATCCAGGTCTTCCAGACCCTAAAATTAATGCTCTTCCTTTTAACTTTATCAGAGAACATTTTTAGAAATTAATAGGTAATTTATTACTACTGTGTCCCAAACAGCTCTATCAGACCAAGAAGCAAATATAAATCTACTAATGTAGTATGTCAGTCAGAATGATGAAATCATCTATTCTTAAAGTGTCACTGATATATCGTATTTCATCCATTATATATTGAATGTTACATGGATTTAAGTAATTTAATTGTCTGGTTGGGGAACAGAGGATTTATTATAAACATTAAGACTAACCAGAAGAATAAGGCAGCCAGGAGTCTAAACTAGTCACAGAAAACTGAAAGTCTACAGAAATGGAGATTAGAAAGTTGAATAGGAAGCCACTGGATCCAGATCAGGACCTTAAAACAATGGGAAGTTCTGGAGGAGTGAATGGGCTGAACCCCTAGATTGAAAGTTAATTTGCATTAAACCGTAAAAAGATCCATTCTGGGTTGGATCAATGGTCTGTGAGTCAGGATCGCATTTCTAACAGTGGCTTTGAGGGCAGTGCTTGGAAGACAGCTGTCATCTGTGGCACAAATCTTCATAACTCAAGGATGTACACATCTCAGTTGTCCTTAATGACTCTAAATAACCTGCTAGAGACACTGCCCATGAGTTTATATAAACCGGTTCTAAGAGTATCGCTGTTTGAGACTTTTACAACGCACTTAGGATATTAAAAGGCATCGATGCTTCTCCCAAATTCAGAGAAACACCTTAGGTAGGAACAAAAGCCAAATATAAAATTCACCCTCCAAGATAAAGCATCTAAATGTTCAAAACAGAACCAGTTTTCTACAAAGACCTCTTTTAAAAAGAGGTGGGTTTGGGGGAAAGGAAACAAGTATTTGAGTCCGACGGCGGTCTTCTAAAATCAAATCCTAAGGATCAAGATGTACTTTAACAACTAAAACAAAAACCAAGGAGGTTCCTTCCACTTCTCATTGCCCCTTCAGAAGGAACATGAACGTAATGTTCAAGAAACTTCCACCCAACTAGGTAATTTGTTCTTCCCCCTATAAATAGTGACACATTTCCTAAGTCAAATGTTTATATGCATATTCATGACTTCCTTAAATTAAAAAAAAATTTCCAAATCCCATTGTTTATTACTTTCCATAATAAGCGATAAAAATGCAGGCTCTTAAGGAGCTAGCGCTCATTAGACAACTAATTGTAGCATCCTTGGCTTCATCTAGGAACTAGTTCTGCAATGTGTCCTCAAGTCATATATTTTCTGAGATACACATAGGAACTGTCACTGAAAGACAATTCCAACCTAGCCCGAGGGGCTGTCAGAAATTGTCGGGAAAGTTAAGACTATAAGCACGGATTGTATCCTAAATTGACAAAGTACCATGCTCTGTACACTGCAGGTGCTGAGAAGTGCTTGTAAATTAAAAGCAACACGCTTGATGTCAAAAGTGAGGAAACACACCAAGAACACTTAAGAACCAAAGTCACTTTAAATACTCCTGTTTCAAATATAAAGGAGAAAAAAGGAAAAGACAATTTAAAAATATAAGCCACTCCTCACTTAATGCAAGTTTCACCGATGCTCTACTTTTATTCCAAAGTACTTCATAAAAGTTGTGGTCACTGGATAACCCATAATGCCAGAGTAAATAGTGATGTGACTCCCTTATAAATCAAAAACTGTTTTGCAATTTCTGAGAGTTTATATTTCTACCAGTGAAAAAAACGGTACCGTTTGAGGAACTTGGTGTTTTTTATTTTTTAATGCTACTGAAATAGAAAATTTAAATAGCTGGGGAAAAAATACAATGGTAGCAGCATGTTGACCCAGACTTAAAAACCTGAGAGAAATGTAGAAGTGTGAAAATCAAAGAGGAAGCTGGAAAGAGTCTGTTAGAAAGCAGGTCAGGTACACAGGCAGGTTAAAGGGTTTCCTGCCACTGAAGAACTGACCCATTTTTTTTTTTCAAAGAGTGGTATCTCTTGTCAGTATTCTCTGTCCTTTTTTCCTCTTCATTTCAGCTTGATATTACTGTTGCCTTTCATATAATGTTAATGTCATGATATAAAAATCTATTATTAGTGATAAATCAATTTTTCTTTCTCTCTCTACCCGCTCCCCCCACCCCCAATCTAAGTCTCGAAGACAAGTCTGGACCAATTTCTCCATCCTGCCTCTGGCAGCAAACTGTAGCATTTCAGATCCTCCACCAAGTCCCGGCTGCTTCAAAGGAAAAATCCTACTTTCTTCAGTTAAGATCATAAGAAATATAGGGGGAGGGGGTCAGCTCTGTTTGGACATAATTACACTTCATCAAAAGAAGCTTTCTTCATCTTCCATGCGTGAAAAGTCTGCAAGCAGTTAAGTCTGTCTTTTTTTTTTAAATATAAAAATTGCTATTTGGGAAACCAGCCAAAACTCAGAAAGCCAATATAGTAAAACAGTGCACACCCTTTGTTTCTCTTTGAAGTTTCTTAAATAAATATGTTGAGGGTTTACAAAGTACACTATCACTTTGCCATAGTTTCTACTCAAATTGATCAGAGAAAAGTTATGGAGCATCTATATAATACAAAAGCAAGATAAATGAAAACACTAGTTTGTATCTGTAAAGTAAAATGAAGTATAGCGCCCGGTCTTTTAAATACTAAAATTCATTACTCTAGTTCAAAACAAAGTAATATTACATAAGGAGAAAGATGCAACTCAGAGCATACAGGTAAATCATCGTGTTCAAATTTTTCTTGATTCTTACTAGAAAAAAGAAATTTTAATCGTACTGTGGACCTGCACCAGTAACTGAGAAAAAAAAAATGAATACACACACATACACACTTCACACCTAATCAGTCAACAGTGAGACAGAATGTGTCTTTTTTTTTTCTTTTAATGAAAGTGAACTAAACCTGATGCTGAGATAACCCCTTGAGTTTTGATTCTACCAGAGGCTCTGAGCCTCATTTTATTTCAAACCTTTCAGTAACAGTATCTCATTAGCATGCATCAATTTTTTTTAAGTTAAAAAGTACAACTTCTTGGCTGTGTTCCTAGAAAGTACACTAAAACTACTCATCGGAAACAGCCTTGCCTGAACTTCCCTTATCAAGTTTTTACAATGGTAATAATTTGACATCTGATCCAAACTAAAGGGCAATTATTGGGCATGGTTTAAAAATTGATGCTTCTTATTTCCTAATTCAAACCTGGGTTGAAGTCACCCCATAGGTCTTTATAATTTAATTCACCCCAGTCCTAAAGTGGTCTATTTTCTCTCTTCTCATCGAAATACTTAACATGGAAATATTAGATTCAATCAATAAATAAATGAACATAATACTTCTAATGAATGATGATTAAAAGTCTCTCTATAGAATAAGTAAATAAAAGCCAAATATTGGTTTTCTTTGAGACTTTTTTAAAAACATTAAACCCATTTATGAAACAGCTATAAAAACCCTAAAGGGGATTATTTTCTGTTTTATGATCTTTTGATGGATTCCTAATATTTGAATGGGGGTGTGGATGGTGGAAACTCTTAAATAATGTAGAAATATTTAGAGTTCTGATCATTCATCTACATAGTCATACTAACATAAGTAACATCTTATTCACTTATGCGAATGAAAAGCCTTCTGTAAAAAACCATGATTTTTAAATAGGTTCTTATAGAAGTAAATTAAATCCTATAGGGGTAACATATGTGACAAGTGAAGAGCGTTATACTTGCTGTCCTTGCTACAACTTAGAGCAAAATTGATTTTACCAGGAAATTGATCCAATGCATTCCCTTTTCTTTGCCCTTTGCCACTGAATGCACTCAGTTACTTGGCTCCTCGTAACTCAGAACTTGAACCTCCAACTGTTCTTCCCTCCACCTTATATGCTCACACCCAGTGAAATTAGGAACTGGTTCTTCGGAAAACACTGTTTGAATTTTCAACATCATAAAACAAATGAAAAAGGCCTGAGTACTCACTAAAACACTCAACCTCATCTGGACGTATTTAAAGAAAACCTTCAGTAATTCTATTCGGTAGAAGGTACTGATTTGAATACAGACAGGCCTACATTTCATCAGAGGATCCTAATGTGTTTATTCCATTATCCATATTAAAAATCAGAGACCTACCTCGTCCACTCCGGCCCACAAATCTCAGATCGTTGAACCTTGCTACTTGGTTTTTCATAACAGCAGAGGCATTTCGGAGCTCAGCAGAATAATTTTCGTCATTACCCGCCATGACGGTAACCACAGTCCCATCTGGTACCTCTCCGAGGGCTACCACCTACATAAAACAGGAAACACAGCAACAATAATGGTACATCAGAAAAGCTTAAACACTGAGAACATAGTCTCATGGTAAATGATGCATCTTATCAGGACTTAGTGCTCTAGTCCAGCAATGGCAGACAGGAATGAGGCATCTGCATGTGGGTTCGGATGCCACTTCAAAGAGACCAGTGTTTCAGGGTCCACCCATTCCAAAGGCAGGCAAAAGTTTCCTTCATTTGTTGTTGGATTCTTCACAGAATGCATGTACATTTTTATTAAATCCCCATGTTAAGTTGTCCATAGGAATTATGCCACAGAAGGAAAGCTGATGCCCCATCTGCAGATTGCATCGTACATATTAAGGCACCGCCTGTCTGCAGCCTGGAGCGCCCTGAGGTGTGGTCTCATCCAGATCACAGGCCAAAAAAAAAAAAAAAAGGAAGTCTGGTCAGCTCTATGGGAGACGATATTTAGGGGAAACCTTACAGTTCCTGACTATAGGGAAGACTAAATATAGTGTGGTATCCAGAACTACATTTCATCTCCTTACTTTGAGCTAGATATCCAGCTTTCAATCACACTGCAAAGAACTACTGAATGCCCACTCTGCAGTGGGACCCATGGAATATACAAAGCCATCAAGAAGCCTAAAGTCTAGGTACAGGATAAAGATATATAAGAGGCTGAAAATGACCACCGACAAATGAGTGGTATAGACAGAAAATACACCCTTAGCCAAACTTCTGTCTTGTCCCATCTGCCATCTTGGAATGACACACTTGCCTCCTTAATCTTCAACAATTAACCTGCAGCCGATTAACTCGGGCAAGTCGGGATTCAGGATAATCAGTCTTTGAGTCTAATAAACATTTTCACTGCTGCAAGGCAAGGATCACACTCCAGGGTTGGCTAACTTGCAAATTGGTGCCTCTGATTAACATGGAGCCCGGAAGGGAATGTCGGTGCAGAGTCTTTGTTGTCATATATAAAACACACTATTCTTAATCCATGAATTAAGGCCTTGCCCCTTGATAACATCCTTTCTCTCAACTAACTTCCAGGATCCTATAATATTCAGATGAGTTCCATCTCTTGCTCATTCGGCTTCCAGATGCCCATGTGGTGACTAAGCCACAGCTCTGGCTACAGTAGCCCCACTACCCTCCAATGACAATATCCATGTGTGCTTGCCTGTCTGGCAAATATTACCCTCATCCTTCTGCTACTCCCTCTTTTGTCAAGATGTCCATAAGGCAAACCAAAGCATTTAATTCCATGCTCCCAATACAATTTGTATGTAACTCTCATTAAAGCAGATTTCCTACAATGTGATGAAACAGACATTATCACTACACTTGAGAGCTGCATTTCCCTCACCCTTGAACCGTACCCCTAACACCCCTCCACTATACCCTCTGCTCAAGCCAGGGAAACAACCAAACAAACAAACTTGTCAGTATTTCTTTCACCCTTCCTGTTCTCTTAGGCTGTTCCATTCCTGCTTCAGCACTTTGTTATTCAGTTTAAAATCTTAAAGCTGTCCTTAAATTACAGAAACCACTTCCTGAGCATCCCACTGGACTCAAACGATCCTCATTTCAATGTACATATAGGAATGACCCATCTACTCCTTTTGATATGCTAGCCCAAAGCTATGAGACTCCCTCTTAGGAGCCCAGATTATATTAGACTAGAAATTACACAAGGCAAGGGCCTTCATCTGTCTTGTTCACCACTATACACCCAGCTCCCAAAACAGTGCCTGGCACAGAGTAAGTGTTTGATAAATATTTTTGAAATAAATAAATGAAAGAGCTCCACAAAGAGCACCACTTCCCACTGCCAATAGTCTATGAGAGACCCAGTTAAAGGTTGAGTCAGCATCCCCAGCTAGCGGCAATATGCCCTTGCTCCAAACTAGTTTTCTGACAACTTTTTCCATCCCAGAAGAGAGGGAATCCTGCCCACTATCCTTTACCCGGAATGTACGGTTACTCTATTCAATCTGAGAAGTCTCCCAGGTCAAGGGTAAATCCCTTGAGAACATGGCTTCCTTCCTGCATACTTGACCTAGTGCCTCAAGCGGCTGCTGAACACAGGTAACGCTGTACCCCTGATGGGGGCAATGTACTTTTCAACTTCTTGAGTTCACAATGCCAAAAATGTGCACATTTGAAAAATACTGAAATACTGAAAAAACTGACTGTTTGCCAGTATTCATCTGAATGCTTGACATTTTTTACACTCAGAATATTGTGTTTTAACACCTGCTGTGAGGCTTTCTATGTCAAAGTAAATATGGAACCAGTAAGTGCACTAATGAAGGTAGAAAAGTTGTACTGTTTAGAAGAGAATTAATGCACCAAAAATCAAGAGGCCCCACTTCTCCCCCACCTCTGTTACACATCTGCTATGATCTCAAGTAACTTCATCTACTGAAACTACCGTTTTCCAATATAAATTGGAAATCGTTTTTTTAAAGTCTGTAAAATGTAGAAGAGACTATATAAGTATAGAGTACAATTATAATCATGTACTTTTTGTAAGATGAGCAGGATAACTTCTGTTCCAAGTCAGCTGTGTGCTAAACACAGGCTTTTACTTATAAGCTTCCTTAAAGGGTTCAATTGAGTATGTAATTTTTTACTTCATGTCCTGAGATATTTTTTGGTGTTGTTGAGAGATACAGGAGGACTGCTGATGGGTTTCACTCCAGGCTGGCTAAATTTCATTAAAAAAAAGCGAAGAAATGTGCCCCAATATAAAGATTTTTAAGAGCTCTGGGACATTATTATTTTACTGCATATTTTTAACATAATGGATTTTTTTTTAGTTAGAAGAAAAGGAAAATTGATTCAATATGGGAAAATACAAAAGAAAAGATCCCTAAGCGTGAAATACATAAATCCATTTTTCTTTGCTTAAGCAGTATAATTAAATATTAAATATTGGTATGTTTTATGCATTACATTTAATAACAAAACAAATAGGTCACCACAAAGTGTGTGAGTCTTCTATGAGGCTTACAACTTGGCCCGGAAAAAAAAATTGCTAACTAACAAGATATAGTGACAACTTTTCCTGTTATGGCTGAATTCTATTTTAATGGCTAAATATATTGGTTCTTTCTGCTATTCACTCTACCAAAGCAGACTGCCTAATGTTTTTCTGAGGAAAAAGGGGGGGATAAGAAGTAATGTATGTGCCTTTATATCAATCAGAAGTGTAATTATATGTTTGAGGGTTTAAACAAAAAGTAGATCTCTGAAGCTAAAAAGTTTCCCTTGGAGATTCTCGACTGTGTTTATCTAAAAGAAAACCAAAAGAATCAAGAAATTTTTACACATTTCATCTGTACCAAACCCAAGCAATGGAAAACACTTTAAGGGGTAGAGAGCAGTCAAAAATCGCCCTTTAACTAGTTAGGAGTTAGCACGCATTAAAATTTGTTTCCACACTACCCAATACAAAAAGTTGTTCTGCAAAGAATAATTTGTGACGAAAACTTAACAGTTACTTTTCTAGGTGCTTTTAACATATAAAATCTACATAATTCAAGAAACTTCATGGGGAAGAGGGAAGTAATTTTGTGTCCTGACATTTTAGAATAGAGAAAGAAGTTCCTTTATTTAGCGCACCTCATTATAACTAGCATTTAAATCACATGATACGGAGCTTGTGCAAAATAAAGTAAAAGAATATTTAACTCTAGAAACGCTATTGAAAATTTTTATGAGACTCCCTACGACTAAATCTGTGAGTTACTCTGAAAGAGGAACAATGGAGAATTAACTCAGGCCCTTAAAATTGTTTTTGTGGTCTTATTATATGGAAATTTAAATTGCCTATGACATTTTCACGTACAGAAGTCTAGTCTTCGCTAATCAATTACTCTTACAGACCAATATCACTGGGCACATTGCACTTGCAGCAAAATTGAAATATAATTATTTTTCAAGATAGAATCTTATCAAATCTTTCTTTGGAATACACAGAGAGGTAAGGGAGTAATTGCAAAAAGGAAAAGTTTTATTTCTACGATAATTATTTAAAGATAACTTTAACTATCAAAAAGTTTCACAAATACTACAGTTATTTCTTAGAATCTAACTTAGAATTTAGAAAAACCTGGTTGAATTGTAGAGAGAAGAGTAAATACAACATAAAATATCATTTCATAATTTTTAAAATACATGTCAAAGAGAAATTTGATGGAAATTATTTCAATTTAAGCCAGAAATTTATGAGCCATGTATCAAGCTGGTTTAGATCATCTAACGATGGATATTCTGGAATTTTGAAAGGATACAAACAGCAATGCCAATGGGGAGAAAATAATGAACAATATTTTACCATGCCTGTTTTCAAATATAAGTTTTCTAAAATTTTTGAGTATTTATTTTCCATCTAAAATTATTTGTTTCCATTACCTTACCAGTAAGTTTTATATACTCAATCCTAAAATTTCTAACTTTAAATAATTTTTATTGCATTTAAAGGCATAACACAAAAATGTGTCTGTCTTTACGTAACTTGAGATCTATTACGATTTACATAATTTTGCACAGCAACTCATAGTGGTTTTAGCAAAGTTTTAACAGGTTTAATAACCTGTTTTTCTTTGTTTAGGTATAATTACATTCAAAAAGACACAAACATAAAATCTGATCATTAAATATGTAAGGAAACTACAACTCATGTCAAATAGTTATTAGCTGCATACTTGCTTATGAAGAGAAAAATGGCCAATGATGTTGAAAAATTATTTTCAAATAGAAATTGCTCCATCATTTTGAAACCCTACTTATGACAAATACTGAAAGGTATCATTAAACATGCAGAATTAACTATGAGCAATAGATGATATATCTAAAACTGTGTTTTTTTTCTTTAACATTGCCAGAAAAACATATGATATTGGTAAATATATAGTCCAGCGTTTGCTAACTTAAAACAGTGCAATAGTCTTACACTACTTTTAGCTTTAAAATATACATCTGGACTTAAATTTTCTGCATAGTGTTTCAGCTTGAAGCTATTTAAAGCAGCTGAGTTATGAACCCTGAACACCAGGCTTCAGGGTGGAAATGCTGACAGACCCCTAACTTACAAGGGTGCTACTGGATACAGGACTAACATGTTCTCTCCACTATTTCTACCTGACCATTAACTAATGAGCTGAATTTGCGTATTGCTTTTTCATCACTACAATTACCTAGGACAGAAAGGGCCTGGGATCTTCTAATAGTATGCCTTAACTATTTTAAGCTTTCAGTGAGATACACCTGAGAGAAAGGTTAAAAATATTTATTTCCATTTCCTTGACACCTGGGAGCACTGAACATTTCAAAACTGCAAAACTTTGTTAAAAATATAACGCTAATAAACAGCTTGGTGTATTTTAAAGTATACAAGTTGTTTTTGCACTTTTACATGTCAGAGTGTAAATGAATTAACTACTTTCGTATAATCCTAAAACAAGATCAGATGAACAACTCTAATACGTGACATGTCTTAATACAATACATTGCCAATATCATTCTGAAGTGCTGTTTTAAGTTAACGTATCGCAACACAGTCTACTGAATTCATTTCTGATTCTCTACCTTGCCGAGCTCAGTGTCACGGACATAAAATATGAGCTCAATAAATATTATATTGATTTGAATACCAGACTTCTCAACAATTAAGTTCTGTATTAAACATATTTACCTGTCTGCTATCTACCCAACAACACTATAATTTACTTTGTACATAGCTCTAAATATGACAGCCAAATTGCTGTCACCACTTTTAAAACTGAGACTTCTTCATATTACTTCTTCTTTGCACATGTATTTGATTATGTTGCAAGAGTCTAGAAAGTCTACAGCTCACAGGCTTTTAACTCGAAAGTAAGGTAAAAAGAGGTTGTTTTTACTAACATTCAGATGAAAACAAAAAAAATATTGTCAAAATCTGGATGTTCCAAATATCTGCACATGTTTTCAACAGAGACAAAACTTCTATACTGAGTGGATCTCAGCTGTCGCCCGCTATTTGAATTTTGTTAAACACAGGTAGGGGGGTGGGAAAACATGAAAGTCAAGTTTTTGGTTAACTCAATTTAACTTTTAATTAATATGAATTAAAACATTCAATTTAATATGGCCATGTGTTATCTATGGTTTTGTTTACTGGTTAAAAGTAAACTTAATCTGTAATTAAAAATAAGTATGATGAATAGCAGGGAAGCAATTTATTTTTAAAATAATTTTAAAAGGGTGGTAGTGAGAAAACCTGAAGATAGCCAAATTATCTGAGAATAGCTTTAACTAAATTGTATTCTGTCTTTATGCCAAAAACATCCTTTCTATCCAAAATATTAATGCTCAGTATCAATTCAGCACCATATATGTAAGAATATAGTTCAAGACAGTTATACCTTAAACATGTTTAGCAGGACAAACGGAATGTAGAACATCAGACATCTAAATGACATCTTTTAAAAATGTAGGCGCCCATCTTTAACTTTTTCATACCCTAACTTGTGGCATTTTGTATATAAAATATCTATTTATTTGTATTATTTGCTGTTTTCATCCAGTGTTGTTTTTTTGTTTGTGTCTTGAGGGGCTTGTGGGGGGGCGTGGAAACAAATTTCCGTTCTCACATAAGGCCAATTAGAAAATTCTGGGCCCTTGGAGGATGAATTGTAAAAGATATATCTTACGTGAAAATCCAAATTTCTACGATTCGCCTATACTCTGAGCTTTTCATATTTCAAGGAAGAAAAGCTTAACCTACAAAATGGGTGGTTTATAAAAGGAGAAATGGGACGGTTAAAACACACACACATTTCTTGAGCCAACTGCAAAATGAAACTTGCCCCAGAGTGCAACATCCCCTTTCCATAACAATTCACATTCGATTTCTGTTCGGATACAAGACATAGCGAGATAACCAGCTCTAATTGACCTGGACTCCTCTTTCTTTCCACGCCACCCACGCACGGAATCTGAATTGGTGCTCGTGGGGAGGGGCTGGTCAACAACCGGGAACTGCCAGTGGCCCGTGGGAGTTTGGCCCCAGGGTCCACAAGGGAGGAACTGGCAGGATTCCTCTCTTCCCCCCCTCCCCCCAAGGCCTGGCTTACCCTGCTCTCCACAATCCCAGAACCCAGGGGACCCAGGCCCACCTTCGCGGGTTCAGAGGCTAAACAGGGCCGGAAGCATCTTCCTGGGAGCGCTCTCGTCCCTGTCTGGCTCACCGCCCCCTCCATCCCAGGCGCCTAGTCCCGAGAGGGAGCTCGGCCCGGGACCCCATCTCCCCAGCAACCTGGGACGCTCCCGGCCCTGCGGGCTCCGCGAGGGGACGAGGGCTGCCCGAGGGATCCCGATAGCCTTACGGAGAGACTCCGGACCCTACACCCTCAACCTGCGGAGCCGCTGCCCGCGACTCCGGCTGCTGAGACCCGCCCTCAAGCTAACGGGCCGGGAGGGCGGAGGAGGCCGCGGGGCGCGCGCAGGGCGCTCTCCAGCCCGGGAGTCACTCCCTCGGCGCCCAGGCCACGGGCCCGAGCCTCCCACGACCTCTCAGAAGCAGGAGGGACCCCTGGGGTCTGAGTCCTTAAAAGTAAGAATAAGGAGAATCGCACAATGTCACCTCAGTTTTCAAGGCGAGCGAGCCGAAGGCATTTCACAGGTTTCCCTTCTCCCTCCCGGGCGCGGCGAGGCGGGGAGCGGGTCCGGGTGGAAGAGGCGGCCCGGGCCCCCGCCCCCTCCACTGGCCCGCGCCGCCTTGCACTTGAGGGTCCGGCGCCGGGGACTCCCGGACTCCCCCGCCTCCGGGCGCGCGGCGACCCCTGCAGCCCCGCCTTCCTCCCGGTAGCGGGAAGGGGCGCGGGTCTGCAGACGGAGAAAACGCCCCCGTCCTGTCTGCCCCTCACTCGCTCCCTGAGTCCCTAGGTTCGCCCGGGACCCTCTCGGATACTGATAATGCGGCCCACGCGCCGCAGCCAGCAGCCGGCACGCGGCGCCCCGCCCCGGGCGCAAACGCCCGGCGCCGGCACCCCACCAACACCGGCCCCCGAGTCCGGGAGGGGCCGGAGCCGCCGAGGCGCAAGCGGGTCAGAGAAGGGGGCGCCGAGACGGGCGGAGGGCGTTCGGTTGGGAAGGGAAGAGCGCGGAATCCCGGGGAGAGGCGGCGCGGCGGCCCGCGGTGCGGGCCCGGCCGGGATGCCGGGGAAGGGGACGCGAGAGTCTCGGGGGAGAAAGCCGGGGATCCTCGCTCCTGGGGAGTGGGGGCGGGGTGGAGCACGTCCCGGCGGCGCCGCCGAGAGTGGGCACCTGGGGGCTCCTGGGGGAGGGGAGACCGCTCAGAGGAGTGGGTCGGGACGTTGGCCGGGAGGCTCCAGGGGTGATGAACGGATAAAGGGGACAAGGGCTGAAGTGGTGGCTACGGGCACAGGTGGGAGAGGGAAGGATCTGCGCGGGGTCACTAAGCCCCGAGCCCGCTGTGGCATCCGGAGGAAGAGGGCCAGACGGGGGTCCCTCGGGTCAGAGCCACCGAGGTAGGAGCCATGGAGGCCGTCCGGGTCAGGGGCCCGGCCCCCGTGGGCTTGGAAACGCCGGCGGGCAGGTCCCGCGGCGCCCGGCCGGGGGCGGGGAGCGGGGGGCGGCCGCAGCTTCTTACCTTGAAGGCCACGGGCAGGGTCTTGTTGCAACGCCAGTGCGAAGGCAGCACGGAGCACAGGAAGTTGGGGCTGTCGGTGCGGACGAGTTCAGCCGGGTGGTCAGCGATGATCTCCACCATGGTGCGGTTGTCGTGCGGCGGCCGCAACCGGGGCACCGCGGCCGCCGCGGCCGCCGCCGCCGCCGCTGCCGCCGCCGCCGCCTCCTGCTGCTGCTGCTGCTGCTGTTGCTGCTGCTGTTGCTGCTGCTGCTGTTGCTGCTGCTGCTGCTGCTGTTGCGCAGCCACCACCGGGCTCACGTCGCTCATCTTGCCGGGCTGCAGGCTGCTGGAGGGGGGGCTGAAGCGCCGGCTGGTGCTCGGATCTACGGGAATACGCATCACAACAGCCACAAGTTAGCGAAGTGGCCGGGGGAGGGGGAGGAGGGTGGAAATGAGGGGCGAGGAGGAGGAAATTGGGGGGGTGGAGGCGAGACGGGGGAAAGGGGCTGGAGGTGATGGGGCTGAGGAGGTGAGAAATCAAGTTCGATGAAGCCGACTGCCGGGCGGAGTCTGACGGGAGCCAGAGGTGGCGGTGCGGAGCAATCGGGTTGGCGGGTGGGGAGACCCGGGAGGCGCAGATCTTGCCGGAGCCTTTGGAACACCCGGGATGGCAGCTGCGAACGGGCACCGGGATGTGTTTGGCCCGGGGAGGCGGGAGGCTTCAGTTTGCAGCAGCTTGTAGTGGGGTTCCCGTGGGGCACCGCGTCCTGGGTGCGCTGGCGCCCCCTCCCAGTTCGAGTCCGGCGGTGGAGCCGAGTGGGTTCAGCAGTCCAGCCCCGAGGCCAGCATCGCCGCGCGCTGCCCGCCACCGCCGCTCCGCGCCGCGCGCTGCTGCCCAGCTGCAGGCGTCCGCGCCGCCGCCCGCCCGCCCGCGCCGCTGCCGCCGCCGCCGCCGCCGCCTCCTCCGCGGCGGCCGCCGCTCCCCCCGCGCCGGCTGCACACTCAGATTCCTCCCGTGGCGGCTGCCAGCCCGGCTCCCCGGCTCGGCTCCTTCCTTTCCCTTCTCCTCTTCTCGCCCTCTCACCGCCACCTCCTCGCATCCACTCTCTCCTGCTCTTTGCAAAGCTCCCCTGACCCTCGTGCTTCGAGGTGCCAGGAGGTAAGTCGCGGGCAGCGGATCTCGGGGCAACGGATCTCGAGCCTGCGAATCGCAGCCGCTGCCGCCGCCCGCCGGCCGCGAGAAGGAGCCCCCGGGGCGCCGCGCGCAGCTTCGGAAGCCGAGAGAGGCGGCCCCGGTCTACGGGGATCTCGCCTGGTCGCGTCCTCTTGCTTCTCGCCTCCTCCCCCCAAGACAAGGAACCCCCTCTTGGTCGGAGGAGGTTGAAGTTGAGACGCCAGAGAGCCGCCGGCTGATCTGACTGTCGTTATTTTTCGTTGTAACTTCAGGAGAGGAGGAAGGAAAATTCTTGAGCGTCTGTGCTGACTTCTCAGCTCTCTTCACCCTTCCCCCACCCTACCCCCCCCTCCACCTCTGCCGGAGCGGCTCCCGAGGGAAGAAAAGATTTTGCAGGGTTTGGGTGTGTGTTTTTTTGTTTTGTTTTGGTTTTGTTTTTTACTTAAGTGACAGAAAAACTTGGGATGGAGGGGACACTTGTCAAAATACTTCTTAGAAACTCAAGTGGGTGGCTGGACACTTTTTTCTTCTATATTCAAACTAGTCGTTCCTAGAGAACAAGGATGAGTTTTTTAAGGACTGGAAAACTGTCAGCTTGATGATTAAAATAAGTTGCAAAAACCCTCGCTGGGGGAAAACCCCAGCAGTTTTCCATGAATCTCAATCTCTTATTGTCTATTTTGCATCTAAAACTAGGTCTAATGTCTTAACTTTCTCCCCCACCACTCCCGGGGAAAAAAATAAAACTACAAAATAAAATATTCAAAATGCTTCAATGGCTATTTATTTATGTATTTATTTCCCAATGTGGGTTTAAAAAGCGACTTTGGATCCCCCAAAAAGTTGTGGTCGGGAGGATGAAGGAGCGCAGAAAAAAACCCCGGCAGTTTTACCTAAAATGTGGTTTTTGGAGGCTGGGATTTCTAATGATTAGGTTTTTGTGGTTTATATAGACACGACTCTGGCTAAGGCGATCATTACGCTGATGAGAGTCAGAAGCACGTGGGTGTCTCCGACCAGCCTCAAACTCTGAGCCTTCAAAACAAATAAAACAATGTGGGGCGCCCGCAGAAGCCGGGAAATCCGCTTGAGGCTATTGCACCCCTAAGAAGGGGGCACCGGGCTGTTTCCCCTCCTCGTAGTGTACTGCTACGTTCCTTGCTGTCAATCTCCTTTAAACCTCGCAAAGCTTGAAAACTTGTCTGCAAAAAGAATCATCAGTTGCCAGAGTTTCAAAGATTCCTAACAGCGTAGCTGACACTACACAGTAATACGTGATTTTATAAAAGAAATGAAGTTATAGTGCCTCCTCTTCGGAGTATTCAGGAAGAAACATAGTTGAGTCATCACTCATCGGGCCCCCCCCATCTTACTTAAATCAATCCACGTACCCATTAATCGGCATTTTTATTGCTCAGCGCAAACGCCTCTCTCACCCTGGTAGCGACCTGCCACGACTCTCTCTCCCGCTTTTTAAAGCGTCGCTTCCACTAGCCCAGCGGGCGCTTGGGGGTCTGCGCCTTTGAAGGGGCCTGGAGAGCGTGGGGGGCGCGGCAGAAGGGACCTGGTGTCTGTCGAGGTCTCTGGAGCCTATTTCAAGCGCAAGATGAACTTGGAGAGCTGTAGTTGAGTGGCTTGGGGACCAGGATTGCTCTCTCGACTGAGGGGCCTCCAGCCGTGGGAGCGGAGGTGGGGCGGGGGTGGCTCGGCGAGCGCCCTCGCGGGGGTAAGGATGCGGTCCAGGGCACACTGCTCTTTCCTCTTTGGGGCTTTAGTTTTACCTTCCCTTTCCCCATCCACAACTCCACGCGTCCCTCGTCCGGCTTTCCCTTCCCCAGTTTTCTCCCCCACGTTCCTGCCTCTCCCTAAAAATCCCCCCGCAGACGCGAGCCTCCTCGCCGCGCCCCTCCCGCCTCCTCGGCCTTCCCACGGCCGCCTGCCACCCTGGGTGACTCATTCTGCATCACCCGCTGGGACACCCCCTGCCCAACCTACTCCTCGCCGCGGCCCACTGGCCTCGGAGCCCGGGCGCCCCCGGCATGCGAGGACCCACTCATCCCGACGGACTTGATGCGCAGCGAGGAACGGAGCTGTCTCCTGCGCCTGTGATTTTTAATTATCTTTTCGGTCACAGGGGAGAGCTCTAACCCCGGGCACTGCCGCGCTGCCGGCGCGCGCCAGGGTCGGGTCTTCCCAGCCTCACGCGGCCGACCAGCGAAGGGAAGCCAGGCTTACCCTTCCAAAAAAAAAGAGAGACCAGACTGCCTGCGTTAGTTTCCTACCTTACACCCCCGCCCCACCACTTAGTCACATGCACCGGAGCACACACGCCTCACATATCCCCACACTGACACATAAATACACATACACAACTCACACACAAGACTTTTTTTTTTTTTTTTTTTTGCCTTTTAGCGGGACAGTTTTATTTCGGGCGCGTTGCACCTCAGTCTATCAAAGATCTCTGACTTTTTTTGTTGCGTTTTTGAATGTGTAGGGGCTGCAAAGGAGGAAAGAAGTTACCGGAAGCTGATTATTTCTGTGGTCAAAGGGAGATAAAAATTCAGTAACTACCGTAGTCGGTGTTATGCCGCCTTCTTTGGAGTTGTCCTTCTCCCTGGAAATCCACAGGACCGGGAACTACCAGAAAATGTGGTGCTCAGTAACAGTCAATATTTCAAATATGGGCGACCAGATGGGCTTTTTTGAGTAAGAACTTCTAGGGCAGTTGAACTTAAGTAATCATCATGGGGACTTTTCCTCCTCTTTCTTTCTCCATTGCTGTTTTGTCCGTTCTTTGTTTTACTTGGTGGATAGCAAAATATGCAGGCCTCAGTGTTTGGGTGCTTTGACTGGGGATTTTAAGGGCTATTTAATCAATGGTGAATTATTTATTTTAATTAATCATATCCGGTAATTCAGCTTTATAGCCGTCCTTGGACATCCTCCCTCCATTTCACATTTCAGTGGAGCTAATATAAGCAACTCTTGGAAGTTACTAGTCTTGGATCCCTTAAAATATCCTACAGTTATTTATAATGGGGAAATGAAATTTTCCACTGAATACCCTAACAACGTTTCAGGTATCTGGCACAGCGGATTTTCAGTCTCCTTTCAAAAATATCCTCTTGCTGAACGTTCACACTTTCAACTGGAGCTGACTGAGCCTGGAACAGATGATGTCTTGGCTCAGAGTGTTATACTTAAAGGAAGAAAACATTTTTACAGACCCCTAAACTGAACCTCTCCTGGTAATAGTAGGCACAGAGGGAAACTGTGAAATTTTACATGTGTGTATTTTGTGCTATAGTTTGTATGATCTCACTCTTGGGCTTAGATTTTTTTTTCTACCCTGAAATGTTCAGAACAAATCACCCAAAAGGTTTCTCTTCAGAAGCATGCCTCTTTTCTGTTGTATGTTATGGCATAAAAACATGCACACGCACACACACATGTTTTTCTGAACATGTGCCTATTCTGGAAAATATAAGCATAATTTTTCCCTCCATCTCCTTTAACGTTTAATATAACTGTTTAGTAACAACACCTGGAAATTCTGACTTCCAGACAAAGAAAATGAGATGTGAAACGGTCAAGTTATTTATCTAGTCAAAGAACTGAACTCCCAAAACCAGGACAAGAATCCATGCTTCTTTCATTCAGGTTTCATCTTCTAACCACTAAATTATTTTATATATACTTTTTTCTTGATGAAAAGTGAAAAAGTCACTGTGAAATTGTGAAACAGTTTTCAATGGGCCAGCTAATAAAGTGGGACAACCTTACAGACGTGCAGTAAAAAATAATGGACATATCGATGATTGCTAAAGTTTTGAATGGTTGTATGGGAAAACTTTATAAATAGAACCATCTTTAGAGAGTTTTCCTTTGAACCGTAATTGAGTGAAAGTCACCCAGCCCTTGTAGAAGTAGCACTGCCAGTAGACCAGGTGTTGTCACACTACAGCCCACAGGCCAAATCTCGCCTGATGCCTATTTTTGTATAACCCACAAGTTAAGGATGGTTTTTGCATTAGCAAATAGTTGGGAAAAAATTAAGAGAAGAATAATATTCATGACACATGAATCTGATGTAAATTCAAATGTCAGTGTCCACAAAGTTCTATTGGAACACTGCTTTATTCATTTAATTATGTATTGTCTGTAGCTGCCTTTGCCTAAAACAGCAGAATTGTGTAGTTGTGAAAAGGACTGCATGGTCTGCAAAGCCTAAAATATTTAATATCTGGGTTTTTTTTAAACAGAAAAAGTTTGCCAATCCCTGCCCTGAAGAGAAAATGATGCAGGATTCTGGTGGAATGGGACAGCAGAAAGAAGTAGCTATTTCAGAAGATGGAAGGATGGAGTGTGTATAAGGTCCAAATTGGTTCTTGAAAAGTGGAAGTTTTTTCATTTAACTTATTCTTTTCTGTATAAAATGTTAATCAGTTAGAATAATATTTTTCACTTAATCATTTTAGATGGGCCAAAATGAAAATCAGAGAATGAGAAGTTAGTGCGTTTGCATGAGGTCTTTAAGCACCATTGTCTTACACATCTCTATATGTCAACATCTTCCATTATCCTTCACAGTGAGAGCACATTAACTGCATAGAGAGACAAGAGTAAAGAAACTTCCATGTAGTCTGAACGTGAAAAAAAATATGTATGGTTTGTACAGGTTTATTCCATGTGTTCTACAAATGATTACACAAGAAACGTAAATGAGCTTACCAAGAATTTTCTGGTATACAAGATTTTCACAAGTCCTATATATACTTTTAAGATAGCTTAATAACTTAAGTGATCCCAAAACTTTCTGACATATTTTTTTTCATTTTAATTTTTTATACAGTTCAATACTGTATGACTTGTTGTATGCTCTCTCAATTTTTCCCTTTGTCAATGGACCTGTAATAATTTGCATGGCTGTAACAAGAGATGAATGTTTGTAGTTAAAGGGCTTAGCATCATAAACCTTTCCTTGTTGTTCCAGTTAGCATTCCCATGGACCATTTTCAGGTATTTAAAAGAGAGTACAGCATTGTCATAAAAAGGCTGATGCTCGCCATATCATTACCACATTTATGGAGCACCTGTCTAATTGTACTTCAGGAACAACGCTGACTAGAGTGGCACGTGTGTTTGACGATAATATCAACTTACTAAATGACACCATTTTTACCTCAGGCGACCAATATAATTTCTAAAAATCTCATTTATTACCCAGGAGTCAGAGAAATAAGGCTCATCTTCTTAAATCAGCCCTTTGGTATTTTGGTGGTGGTAATTGTCCTACGTTGGTGGCAGTGATCTCCGAGAAGTAGTGGAATATTATATGTAAAAGTTGACAAATGTCTGTGATGAAGCATCTAAGAACACCCTAAAAGGAAGTAATAATTTAACTTCCGTAGTAATTTAACGTAGTAATTTAACCATTCTTTACTGATGTGCTTGCATTTTACTTTCAAGGCACCAAGGCAGGTTGCTATCCAATTCTAATCCCACTGCCCACGGTTCTACAGTTTCACTCTAGACTTTGGGATGGTGGCCTGAACCATTTGTCCCCTCTCTCCAACTTGCCTTCAGGGTGAGAAACATAAATCGTAGTAGTCTTAGTCCAAATAACAAAGTACAAAATCAGCATTTGCGCAGTATGAGAAATTTGAATTACCAACTAGAAAGGTAGGAAAAATAGAAGAGGAAAAAAAGAAAAGAATAGCAATAATCCAACTTGGTTCTCTTAGCTGCAATCCTAGGGGAGGCCAGTTCTGGGTCACCATCCTAAGTGTTTTATTCCTCTGTATTTCATATTCAGAAACTCTTCCTCCAGTGTTTTCCCCCAGGATTTCCTGAACTAGACTTTTCTCAGAGAAAGCACTTTCTTTTTCCCATCTAGCCATAATCAAGTTCTATACGCAATGCTTTTTTATCTTTTTTAACTTCAGATGAATTATCTGAATTATTTTTTTGTCGGGCGGGATCTGTTAATCACACTCCTATAAGTCACATTTTTTCCCCAGATCAGTTTTCTTCCCTAGAGGAGCCAGTTATCAACTTATTACCTCTCAGGTCCAAATTCATCTTTTTACCTGCTCTGTGAAAATGGATCTGGGCCCTTTAAATATTTCTCCTTACCAGCTGGCATTGACATTTTGTCAGTAGGGGGCATTGGAGAAACGTTACAGAGGGAAAAGGGTTTGCTTCCTGGTTCCCTTGTGCTCAACAGGGCAGGTTGCTACAGCCCTTCAAGTGTAGCTTCTCTAGCTCCTAGCTTTTCTAGCACACACTCCAGCAGTTTCCCCAGGGCCCAGCTGCTGCAGCAAAGTTGGTTTCTCCAGTGCCAGGCTCCTGCTGTGCACAGCCAGCCGCCAGCAGCACCCAGCATTTTCCCCCAGCACCCTCCACCTTTGACTGTTTTGTAGCAATGTGTCTCTGGTAAGTCATCTACTTGGGAACAGCTTTCCCTAGCAGCCTAGAGGGCAGATTGCCAGCAAGTTCCACCAGTGCGACTTCTCTGCCATCCAGGGAGTCAAGGCTGTGCTCTCCCAATAAGATCTGTATCTCAGCCCAGGGGGAGGAAAGAAGAGGACTCTTTCTTGGTTCCTCTGTTTCAGTCCTGAGGACAGTGGATGCTCTTATTCCTATAGTCTAGAGTTCTCTTGACTTCTTTCTAGCCAATTCTTTGTTACTCCAATCCATTTTTATAGTCCACAATTATATTAAACTTTCCTTGTTCAAATTACTGTGTGGTCTCTCTTTCCTCATTGTTCCCAGACTGATGTTACAAGGGTTTAAAATTTTCTGGCCCCCATGATGTACTTGTTCACAGTGTTTTCCATTTGCAGTCACACCTTTTGGGTCATTATAAGATGAGCATTTCCAACATTACATCACATCTATTTAACTTATCTCTACCTGAGAAGGGTGATAAATATATACTTAGAAGACACTGGGAATTCCCCTGGCGGTCCAGTGGTTAGGACTCAAGGTGCTTTCATTGCCGGCGCTTGGGTTCGATCCCTGGTCGGGAAACTAAGATCCCACAAGCCGCATGGCACAGCCAAAAAATAAAAAAAGAGGACAGAGAGTAGAGGTAAAATGGGTCAATATTCTCCCCCCCAGAGTCTCTTGACATCTGTCATGAAATCCCATAGTCCACACTTCAATTAAAATATACATAAATAAAATCACACACAAAAATTCCAGAGCTGCTCCATGCCTAGATCCAATAAAAAGCCAGAATCAGGGAAGGTGGATAGATATCTTGCAGGATCTGGAGAGCAAAATGCTACTGCCCAGGAAAGACAGGGAGCCGGATTAAATGATGCTGCCTTATTGTACTTGAAGTCAGAGACTAGGCGATGCTATGTTTCTACAGTAAAATAAACCAGAGAAACACTGAATGAAACAAAATAAATAGACTTAGTACTGTCAATTTTCTCCCAGCTTTTAATATGCTATAGGTATCTTGAACCACCACGGAAGAAACTAGAATATAGCATTTCCCAAATTTACTTAATTATTTCTCCTGAGCAGATTTAAAGTTCTTTGAAGTGTTTTTAGAAAATCCATAGCTAAATCAAAGTAGAAAAAAATTGTTGGAACATTAAAGGGACTATCCTGTCTAAGGGAATATTGTAATGTAGTGGGGAAATAAAGTTGGCTAAGCTACTTATAGCTAGGTCAGGGGGACCCTGGTACCATGATTCCTACCTTTGTACACATTTACAGGAGGGACAATGTTTAGGCTGCTTCTAGAAGCCTTGCTCTTGGTCCTCATCCCACTATCCCAGCCCATTCACCCTTCTTGAGCTGAACAGAGGAGTTGAATGGAAGCTTTTCTGGGCAGGGCCAGTAGGAGGGTGAGGCAGAAGAGCCTGCAAGGGCGGGGTCCAATCCTATCTTATTTTATTTTATTTTTTATTTTTTGGCCACACTACAGGGCACGTGGGATCTTAGTTCCCTGACCAGGGATCGAACCTGTGCCCCCTGCAGTGGGAGCATGGACTCTTAACCACTGGACCACCAGGGAAGTCCCCATCCTATCTTTATTTAAAGTTTTGATAATTTGCTAATCGTGGATCTTTTGGTATTAAATTTGATTTTTAAGAATACTGCATGAAAATATTATCTTGAATAATGGGTTTCTTGGAAGGCCCTTAAATTTTGCACTCAAGGCTAGTGCCTCAGTTCATTTCATCCTAATCCTGGCCCAGCTCTGTGGGGATGCAGAACTTACAGAGCAATTCCTGACCTCCTTGCTTTGTCACCATCTTTCCTTTTTTAAATATATTACTAAATGTAAATACAAATTGCAATAATTCCATATTCTCCCACAAAAGAACATACCTTATAACTTTCAGTACCTAACTGAGGTTTCAATGGCAGATATAACAGAAGAGTTTGACCTTCAATAATATAAAAAATAATATGTAAGGGTAACTCTGTGTGTGTGTGTTTACCTGGTTATCACTCTTTGGCAACAAAAATACAAATTATCTGCTTTTAATTATGCAATTTTTTTGGCCACTTGGTTGTGGGATCTTAGTTCCCCGACCAGGGATTGAACCTGGGGCCTCGGCAGTGAAAGCGCAGAGTTCAACCACTGGACTGATAGGGAATTCTCTATTATGCAATTTACAAAAGGCAAAAATGTGTCTTCTTTGTAGTTTACCTCTGTTTTAGAAGAACTATCTTCAATTTTATTTAAATTAAATACGTTGCAAACACGATACACTTAGAGCCTGTTATTTTTCATTTCTGTAAGTGCAGTATTGGTGTTAAATTCATTAGATTCTTTTAATAAGTTAAATGGATTCCATTATCAAATCTTTATAGGAGTTTTACAAGAGACAATTCCTACTGGTGTCAATGTGGTGGAAATAAACTTTCACCAGAATGGGGAAAAAAAAGTAAGATATTAAAAAAAAAAGCTTACTTGGCCACTGTTCTTTCCTCTGTCAATACAGTTCTTTTTCTGTTAATTCACATCTTTGCCCAGAGAATATATTTATTTCTCTTTCCTAAGTAAAATCTCTAACTTTCTATAGTTTTTGATGACCAGGTTTGAGGCTTAACCGTGACGTGTTGATTCTTAGGCATTCTGAAATACGGATTTTTCACATGCCTTAAAATCAAACTTTTTACTTGACTCTTCCTAGCAAGTCTTAATTAGGATTTTGACTTCAACATTTAGGTCAGACTTATATGTATATGGCTAATGAACAAATCTAAAATCTTATTTGACACTATTCTCATTATTGTCAAGTAAAAAAGAAACTGATGAAATGTTCCAGATCTTCTTCTGATTTACTTAGTTTAAAGCTTATTCTTCTCTAAGATTGCTGAAAATGTGGGTTGCATCTAGTAGTTTCATTGAACATAGCTGTTTTTTCCTGTTTTTAACTTGCTTCACTGTTTATCCTTATTGAAGGGTATTATTATGGTGTGCCCATAACTGTAACCGTGGAAACTAGTTGAGGTGTTACAATTTATTACATATTGTCATTCAAGATTTAATCATGGCTTCTTTGATGCTGACAGTATTGTTGACACAAAAATAAATATCTTTTTTCAAAGGTATCTGTGATAAAACTTGAACTATGGAAAATATATTAATAAGCAGAGAATTACTAGAAATATGATACATAGAGCCATAACTTAGAGTCAGCTTTGCAATTTGAAAGTTTTTCAATTCTCAACTTTGTTTTACAAACTTTTATAAACTCAACAATAAAATTTCCCTCTGGCAAGAATATATCCATTCAGAACTAAACTTTCTATAGAAGATTTCCTACTGTCAGTGTTACAAATTTAAAAACTGGAAGAAAAATAGTTGGAAAGTTGCTTTGCGCTTGTCATTGAAAAAAGGGGGGGGGGTGACTTATATCTAAATAAATTAAAGTCTAAACAGTCCATCAGCGATTTTTATTACACATGTATGAAAAGAAAAAGAAATTCGCTTTAATTCATTCACTTCACCCTTGAAATCATTGTATTATGTGAAAATCTTATGTGGCCTTGATAATTTTAATACAAGTTGCTCAACTTTCTTTTCTTCTCTGTCAGAGGGCGTGCAATTTGAAGCCACTGAAAGAAAAAAAAAACTTTCAGAAGGTTTATATTGGAGTGGAGACTTGGTCTCTTCCCTCTGAACTCCCTTCCAGGAGCACAGCAACATGACCACATGTGAGCTACAGCTCTTCTCGGCACATTTTAGAAGAGAGGGTAGAGGTGCCAAATGGGAAGTGTACTGGCACATCTCTTTAACTAACTCCCCGTAAAACCTGGAACGAGGGCTCCAGACCAACATGTCCTATGACCTCACAGAAATTTCCATCTGAAGATTCATTCCATACACCAATCAAGGTCAATATGTCCAATATACCTAGCTCATTGTTCCAAGCAGAAAGGGAAACCAGGGGGCTTCCCTGGTGGCGCAGTGGTTGAGAGTCTGCCTGCCAATGCAGGGGACACGGGTTCGAGCCCTGGTCTGGGAAGATCCCACATGCCGCGGAGCGGCTGGGCCCGTGAGCCACAATTACTGAGCCTGCGCGTCTGGAGCCTGTGCTCCGCAACAAGAGAGGCCGCGATAGTGAGAGGCCCGCGCACCGCGATGAAGAGTAGCCCCTGCTCGCCGCAACTAGAGAAAGCCCTCGCACAGAAAAAAAGACCCAATGCAGCCATAAATAAATAAATAAATAAATAAATAAATAAATGGATCATCACGTTAAAAAAAAAAAAAAGGGAAACAAGGGACAACATTTATACTGCAAAGGCCCACTGTACACAGTCCTTATTTCCCCCCATCTTTATTAATACTCCTACTGAACACAGGATTGTGAACTCTGTAATGGTAGGGACTATATTTGTTTGGCTCACAAATAATCTGGAACCATACCACTGAAGGAGTCCAGGGAATTCCATTCCTACTATGTTCCACATGTACACAATGTGAATAATGTTCCCTGGAGTGGTGTAACATGGTAGCCCTAGATAGCCCTGGCAGCTAGCGTAAGGCCTGGCTTATAGTATGTGACCAATATATATTAGTTGACTGAATGAATGAATATTCCCTGTTAGGCAGAAACTTGGGTATCAAGATAAACTAAGAAACTTGAGTATTAAGATAAACTAGTCTTCTCCATCATTTTCCACTTCTAGTCTATCACCTAATTCTATTAATGCTACTTCCTGAATATCATTCATATCTATTTTCTTTCCATCTCCATTACCACTGCGTTAGTTCAAGCCTCTATCATCTTGAATCTCAACTGCAAGAGACTTCTAGCTTATCTCCCTGACACCATTCCTTATCTGCCTGCCTCAATCCCAAATCATCCTCCATGTTACCATCAGGGGTCTCTTTTTATAACACAATTTCAGCCATGTCATTGCATGGCTTGAAACTCTTCAGTGGTTCTATATCATCTATCACATGGGACAGGGGATAAACCCTTCACGATCCGGCCTTCTCAAGTTATCATCACAGAACCACAAGTACAGGGGTTAAAAGGTGAAACCCAAATTTGAAAACAAACGTATCTTATGAAAAACCCCAACCTACACATCTCCTACTATCCCTTGCCCCCAAATCAGCCACATTTTCTCTCTCTCTTTCATCAATGCTATTGCAATTTGCATTTACTTCCATTATTGCACTCATCACCTGAATTCTCTGTTCACATACATGTCTCTCAAAGAGAGTATAAATTCCTTGAGGGCAGGGATTGGTTTTATTAATTTTTCATCCTCAGCACTTAGCGTAATGTCTAGACTACTACAATAAGTGCCTATAAATATTTGTTTAAATGAGTCAATGTATAAATAAACTCACTTAAAATTCTGTTTCGATCTGAATTTTCTGTCCTTTAAAATAGGAACTTTTCATGTTATTGAATCCTATGGTTCTGTCTGAAATGATCAAATACTGATGAGGATGTGGAGCAATGGGAAGTTTCTTACATTTTGTTGAGACTGTAAATTGCGGGGAAAGACTTGGGATCACAGCTTGGTAATATCTAGTAAAGGTGAAGCTGCACATATACTCTGTGACTTTGCAATACCACACCTAAGTATCTACCCTGGATGGGGAACACATAGAAAATGACAATAGGTTACACGTTTTACTGGAGTAAAGAAATGAGAGGCTTGTGCTTGCAGGCAAGGAAGTGCGGCTTCCACTACTTCAGCCCACCCTGTGTCCTGAGTGCTCAGGGATCAATACTTTTTGCTGTATCAGTGGTCTTCAAACCTGGTGTAATGTGGTTTGCTGTATTATTTAAGAATACTCACTCTGCTTTAGAAAATCAGAGAAGCAAATGAGGATAAATGAAACTAAATACAGAAGCTAGTCGTTTGTAAGACACATTAGACATAAAGGAAATAGAGCGTATGTGTACTTAACGTCAATTGGAAGGGATAGAAGGACCAAGAGCATCAAATAATCACGACACACTAAGTAAATATGAGGCACTCAATATTCCCAGGGTCTTAAATGGGCATCCCATTGATGACATCCATTCTGGCCCATGTGTCCTCTGCCCAATAAACTCAATAGCTCCTCATCAATCTAATGGGTAAGCTACAACTATGACCAGGTGTACCATAAGCAAGTGTGTACTGGTTCTAGGTACCTTCCTTCTGCAGAACACTGTTGCATAAACCTCCACTCTGGCTTGTAACCACACCATCAGGAGAATGTTAAAGCATCAGAGAAAGAAATGAAATATACAAACTTTGCATAATTTGGAAATATGCACCCTATCCTAAGTGTATCAATCTATACCATCTCTATCCTCTTGCTTCTTCCTCTGATTTCAATTAATTCAATCAATTGCATGATTCAAGATTCTTAATATGGTCTGTACGCCTTTAGTTCAGTGACAAATAGGTTGCCTTAGTGTTCTTAGAGGCTACCATTGATTGCATCAAGATAATTTCCCACATAATGCTGGGTTACATGTACCCCTACAGGACATGAGAACTTTCCAGGAACACAAATTGTTTTAAGAATTAATTTTAAAATCCTCAAAGTCATATATACTTAAAAGTGATCTTCCTGGGAACTTGCCTGTGCTTCACATTTTCTCTCTTTATATTTCCCTTTTCCCACTTCACAAAAGAAAGGATACCTCCTGGCCACCTTCCCTTCCTATTGAGCATTGCCCCAGGGCAAATTAAAAATCTCCTGGCTGCCACACAGAACGTCCATTAATCAAGACACCAAAAGCACCATTTCACTCTACTCCTTAAGAGATGCATTTCCAAAACAAGTTTGACTTTCATGTTCAGTAATTATTTATAAAAGAATATAATGTATTTATGTTGTTTTCATCAATTGTATACTATGGGAACACTAATAATACAATAACTCAAACCAGAAGAAATATTTTAACAATTAGAAACGTATGGACCTAGGAAGCTAACAATTTCTAATTTACGTACCTGTTAATTTATGTACCTATTTTTGCTGCTGAAAAATAGTCCAGCATTACTGGTTGAAGATTTTAAAGCATAAAAATATATTACATTAAGACACTTTCGTGCAGGATGTATGATAGAAGTAGGATGAAAGGAAACAATGTAAAACTTTTGACTGACAAGGATCTTGTTCATATATTTTTACATAATGGTCTCACATCACTATGATATTTATCTTGCACTGAATACTCCTGAAAGAATGATATATAGGTTTTATTTTTAAAGTAAAAATTTACAATACACTGGAAATAGCATCCTTGGCAGATATTTAAGCCTATAATGAAAAATGTTAGATGTTTTATCAGTCAAGTCCAATGAAGAAAACAGAAACATTCCCAGGTATTTTTTTTAATAGAGGGTATTTAATAAAGGTATTTACAAGCTATGGAAGAGCTGAGAAGTCGACAGGGAATATGAAGCAGTCCAGAAGTTAGCACCAGTTGGAGTTCCTCCCAGGACTAGAGGAACAACGAGAGTAGGTTTTGTTACCAGAACTCACAAAGCAGGGCCACCTAGGAGCCAGAAGCATGGTGGGACCACACTGAGGATATGGGAACCACAAAGGGAAGAGTTATTTAGTGTACTACGGAGTCACAGAGGCAATACAGCAACTGCTAGAGATACTACCTGAGGCTGAATGAGAAGGAGAGAAATTCTCTGGCTTTCCCCCTCCTATCCCCCTTCTACTAGTACCTCCAGTGGTTGACCTTACCTGGGAGCCAGTTGCTAAGGGAGGCTGGGAAAACTAATTCCCTGAAATACATAGCAGAACATGGGAAAGAAAGACAAGTTCCCAGCATAGGTGTGAACCTAAAACTGAGTAAGCAGTATGCAAAAGAATGAAGTTAGATCCCTACCTCACATTGTATACAAAAAGTAACTCAAAATTGATCAAAGGCTTAAGTGTCAAAGCTAAAACTGTAAATTTCTTAGAATAAAATGTAGGTATAGGGCTTCCCTGGTGGCACAGTGGTTAAGAATCCGCCTGCCAAGGCAGGGGACACGGGTTCGAGCCCTGGTCCGGGAAGATCCCACATGCCGTGGAGCAACTAAGCCCGTGCACCACAACTACTGAGCCTGCACACCTAGAACCCAAGCTCCGTAACAACGGCAACAAAGAGTAACCCCCCGCTTGCCGCAACTACAGAGAGCCCGCGCGCGCAGCAACGAAGACCCAACGCAGCCAAAAATAAGTAAATAAATAAATAAATTTATTTTAAAAAAATGTAGGTATAAATCTTTGTGACTATGGATTACAGTGGTTTCTTAGGCAGTGGTTTGTTAGATATGACACCCAAAAGACAAACAACCAAAGAAAAACTAGATAAATTGGACTTGATCAAAATTAAAAACTTTTGTGCCTCAAAGAACACTATTAAGAAAATACTGTACAAAGACAACTAACATAATGAGAGCATATATTTGCAAATCATGTATCTGATAAGGGCCTAGAATCTAGAACATACAGAGAACTCTTATAACTCCACAACAAAGCAACAAAAAAGGCCAAACAACTCAATTTAAAAATAGGCAAAACATCTTGATAGCCATTTCTCCAAAGAAGAAATGCAAATGGCCAATAAGCACATGAAAAGATGCTTAACATCATTAATCATTAGAGAAATGCAAATCCAAACCACAATGAGATACTGCTTCATATCCACTAGGATGGCTATAACAAAAAAGATGAACAATAAGTGTTGGAGAAGATGTGGAGAGATTAGAACATTAATGGTGGGAGTGTAAAATAGTGTAGCCACTGTGGAAAATAGCTTGGCAGTTTCTTAAAAAGTTAAACATAAAATTACCATAAAACACAACAATTATACCCAAGGGAAAAGAAAACATACATTCACACAAAAACTTGTACACAGGTATTCATAGCAGCATTGGTCATAGTAGCCAAAATGTGGAAACTACTTAAATGTCTATTGACTGGTGAATGAATAAATAAATATGGTATACCCATTCGATGGAATATTATTCAGTCATAAAAAGGAATGAAGTACTGATCCATGCTCCAGCATGGATGAACATTGAAAACATTATGCTAAGTGAAAGAAGCCAAACACAAAAGACCACATATTGTGTGCTTCTGTTTATAGGAAATGTCCAGAATACAGAAAGTACATTAGTGGCTGCCAGGTGCTGGTGGGAAGGAGTAAAGGGAAGTGACTGTTAATGAGTACGACATTTCTTTATGGAGTGATAAAAATATTCCGGAATTAGATAGTAGTGATCATGGCACAACCTGGTAAATATATTTTAAAAACTACTGAATTGTGTGCTTCAAAGGGTGAATTTTATATAATGGGAATGATATCTCAATTTTTAATTAAATTAAATTTTTAAAAAAATGAATGATTGGGACTAGAAATATATTGGGGGAAAGGAGCCACAGCACTTCAGCTGGGAAATTATTCCCAAAAGAAACCTGTACATATGTGCTCTAGGAGAATATATGAATATTCATAGCAGCACTAGAAACATCAACAGTAAAGGATAAACATACAGTGGAATACTTACGCCATAGAACTATCTACAGTGAAAATGAATAGACAACAGCTACACACAGTATCATAGATGAATCTCAGGAAACCAATATTGAACTAAAACAACAAATTGCTTCAGTATAAAGACATAGAGGAGAATGATCATAGCCATGCTCTTCATAATAACCAGAAAGGAAACTACCCAGCCAACATCCACAGTAGAATGGATAAATTACGATATATTGACACAATGGAATACTATGAGCAATGAGAATGAATTAAGTTCAATCTACATGTAACAATAAGGATGAATCTCATAAAAATAATATTGAATGGGAAAACCAGAAGTGACAGAGTGCATACTGTATGTTTCTCTTTATAAAAAACTCAAAACCAGGCAAAACTAATCTACAAGGTTAAAAGTCAGGATACTGCATACCCCAGGCAGAAAGGAGGGTAGTGACTGTCAGGGGGCCAACAGGGGCTTCTGGGATGCTGATAATGCTGTTTCTCTATCTCAGTGAAGGTTAAATGGGTATATTCACTTGCAGAAATTCATCAAGCAGCACACATATGAGGTGTACACTTTTCTGTATGTATGTCATGTATCAAATGAAAGTTCAAAAAGAAAACAACAATCACTTGCTAAAGAATTATTAGTTAAATATGATACCATTTATGTGAAATTCAAAAACATATAAAATTAAATAATATATTGGAGAAACTGATATTTGGTAAAATTATAAAGATAAGAAAATAATAAACCCCAAATTCAAGCTTGTGGTTACCTCCAAGGTGGATCAGAGACCAGATCAGGGTTTCACAGATATAAGTAATATTTTATCTCATATGCGGGGTGGTGGGTACACAACTTTTCATTGTATTGCTATTCCTTACACTCAACAATATTTTATAAAATCCTCTTGATACTACTCAATATTTAATAAAAGCTGTTTTTAAAAACTCTATGGTTCTGAGAGCCAAAGTCTATAACTTAAAGCACATATGCTTCCCAGTTTGGGGTTGGGCTGGAGATTGGCTTGGAAAATCTGTCATTATTTTTCCTATCTTTACATACTGCTAATTATTCTATTGGTTGATTCAAGATCTTAGGGAAGAAAAAGTTTTTAGTCAAATCCTGTGTGAATCAGTTAACCCAGAATAGTCAACCTATTCCTTAATTTCCAAGTATACAATTCAGAAGAATTGTATTCTTAAATTTTGTTTGCAAAAGGATTTTGGGGAGTTGGGAATACTTTTTCCCATAAAACAGTATTATAAATATTGGTCAAATTCCCATCTGGCCCAGGAAAGCCTATTTAACCTGCAGTATAACTAAATATAATACCAAGTCTTATATTCTTCCATTGATTCTGTGGAAAATGAGGCTTAACTTTTGCCTGTGAAGTCAGGATGCTAGAACATACCAGCTACTGCTATAGCCCCACTCTCTCAGCCAGTGATCCTTCTCCTGTAAATATCTAGAGAGAGAGATTTTCATCCTATGGTCAGCTTCCCTTATCGTAGGGGTAGGTGAAGAAGAATTCACTGAGGCAGCAGAGAATGTGTCCTACTCTATACAGCAGAGGCATTGTGGGAGATGATGTTGCAAAAATCAAGCATGGTTATATTGTGGACTTCCTTGAAAGCTTCACAGAGCAGCTGAGAATTTATGAGATAGGTAGATGGATGATCTAATAAAAATTAAGCTATCAGTTATTGAATATTTACTATGTACCATGGATTTTTTCCAAGTAGTGTACATGCACAAACTCATATACTCCTCACAACAACTTTATGAAATATGTAGATAATTCAATATCCTTATTTTCAGATGAAGAAACTGAGAGGCAGAGTAGTATCAGATGACTAAGAAGCAGAGTGATATTTCAACTGATGTCACACAACTAGTAAATGGTAAAGCCATATGCAAACCCAGGCCATTGATTTGTAGCATCTGCCAATTTCTATGGTGTAAATACTTCCATCACAATTGACCTTAAGCTACCAATATGATGTCACCAACACTGGGTTGGAAAGGGATATGCACAATTGGCTCTAGCAAAATGATATGAGCCAGCTCTAGTGCAAAAACAGAACAATGATTTATCAGTGCTTATTGTATACAAGAAGTACTATGCTAAAGCAAAACAATTGTTCAGGCTCCAATTCCTGCCCTTCTGGTAGTGACAGGATGAATGGAGAGACAATATTTACATTAATGAAATATTGAATAAAACATATATATGTAACTTTATAAGAGGAATGAGAGTTCACATTTAATTGTCAAATAAATGTTGTAGTTTAGAGGTGGAAAAAAATAGCAGTGGCCTCTATGGACAAGTAAGGTTTTATGGAGAATTAATGTTATTAAATCATTGCAGAATTTGCGTGGGTGAAGAGGAGAGCATTCTAAACAGGGGTAAGAACATGAACAAAAAGCACTATTTAAGTGAATTAATGTTTTTTGAAATCAGTTCAATTCACTAAATCAGACTACAAAAGGAAATTGTAGAACCTCTCTTAATGGAAATTTTTTTCAGTGACCTAGATCAGCTTCAACATTGATTTGCCAAGAGGCAGGGGGATGAACCGGATGACATTTTGAAATCTTTTCCAAGTTTTCTAATTCTTATAGCTGTAACTCTTTAGCCTTTCTGATCTTAAAATACGTTAATGTAGAGAGCATTTAAATCTAATCTTTCAAAATGCGATGTTCTGGTTCTGGAATGCTGAGAATCTTCCTCTGGCTAAAATACGAATTTCACATCCTTTTTTTGGTTAAACTGTGAGTAATCAATCAAGTTGGTCTGTTATGTTGATGCCTAGTGGGTTGTTGACAGATATCCTAAGAATTGGAAATTCTATTCAATTGCATGGATATTTTAAAGAATGAATTAATAAATGTCAATTGACAACAACACTATCAAAAAGAATGAATGAGCGCTTATAGGGAGAGGAGCAGAAACCGGTTTCCACACAGGCTGTTTTTCTAAGCAGGGAGAAGGAGAAACACCACGGAAGGGAGCAGAGGGGGTGGAGAGGCAGGGATTGAGGATGGAGACCTCTCAGAGTAAGAGACCATCTCAAGAAGGTGGGTCCTTTGCACTTGCACTTCTTATGCCTGGAGCACTTTTCTCCAGGATATCTATATAGTTCACTCCCTCATCCTTTGTTTTTTTTTGGCCTTGCCAGGCAGCTTGCAGGATCTTTGTTCCCTGACCAGGGATTGAACCTGCGCCCTTGGCAGTGAAAGTACAGAGTCCTAACCACTGGACAGCCAGGGAATTCCCTCCCTCATCCTTTAAATGTCACCTTCTCTGAGAGGCCTCCCTAGACTGTATATGTTAAATAGCGATTCTGGCCCCGCCCCACATCTCACCAGCTGGCTCCCTTATGTCCCTTCCCCTGTGTTGTTTTTATCCATGTCTCTAATAGTTCACCATTTGGTATACCTGTTTATTTCCTTATAATCTGTCTTCCCTCTTCCGCCAACTCACACATGTATTAGAACGTCAGCTCCATGACAGTGTCTCTGTTTTTGTTTACAGCTGAATGCACAGCATCTGTTACAGTGCCTTAAGACACACGATACACAATACGTACCCAATAAATACTCATGTGAATACAAGTAAATGAAGATGGGGTGATCAAATGAGCCAGAGATATTCTGGTTCCTCAAATAGACTACATCTCTAACACTGGTCAGCTAGATTAAACACACCTATATCGATTATAAGGAAAATCAAAATGATTAAGTATGGAAGAAGACAGCTTGAGCCCACTGCCAACCGCTGAAGATAAAACAAAAGAAATCCTTCAATCCTATTTTTGTGTTACACAGGTAGTACGATGAACTTGGATCCTTACTATAAGGTTGTTGTGATTATATCCTTGTAAGTGTTTTATAATCCTAAGAAGAAAAATGTCCTGTGAGTGTGGGTTACTTTTTAAAATCACATAGTTCTGCCAAAATGTTTTGCAGACATTGTGGTAAAGGTACTTTAAAAAAACAATCTACGTTTCTGCTTTTCCAAAAAAACCTCTTGAATAGATACTTAAGTATTGATTTTTAGGTCCAAGATTTTTGAAACATGCTCTATATAACTGATTATTATCTTTTGGCATTTTATAAGAAGCTTTATAATTCCTAAAATATTCACTAAGAAATGTAGAAAATACTAATATGTATTTAACTAACTTGGGTGAAACCATTTCAGGGCCCTTTAAAATCTTTTGTATTCTTTTTTTTTTTTTTTTTTTTCTTCTTCTTTTTAAATGTTGGTTTCAGATGACTTTCTCTGGGAAGACAACCTGATATAGACTGGTCTTTCATAATTCAGCTTGTGATATATAATTTTGGCAACTCCAAGATCTGTAAGAGGCCATTTGCAAAATTTGCCAGTTGCTGAGGGAAAAATTATTTTTAAATTCCCATTAATACAATCTTCAGCTAAGGAAGTAGACAAGTTAGAAGAGGAAGGGATGCTTACACTGTTTTCACTTTATCCAGCACCTTGCATTATCTAATTTATTTCTCATAGTGTTTGAAAAGGTTGAATCGGACATTTTTTGATGCTGCAGAAATAACTATTAGAACCCAAGGCACTAGGACCTAAAGCTAACAACAAAGAGAAGTTGGGTATCCCCATTACCACCTGTTTGGATTGACATGGATGCATGAGATTTGTTTGTGCCAAGTGGGCACTGCAGACAGTAACAGTACTAGAACCATCTGGGCAGTAGCTCATGGAAGAGGGCTGCCACTAGTCTTAGAAACGGGAAAGGGAGAAGGAATGCCACTGGAAGAGGCTGAGCTGCCACATGAGGAAAATGTACTGGCTTTTGAATTCCTGTTGTTCATTAGCCAGAAAGGCAGGGACACCCAACAGTCAGTCACATAAACAGGTTCTGCCCTCTTTTCATTATCCAATAGTTCAATTACTGGTTCTAGTTTTTAAAAGCCCACATTATCCAATTTAATTCTTAGGGCAATTCTGTGAGGTAGGCATTTAAAAAAAAATCATACCTCTTTTTCAGATTAGGAAACTTGGAAATGCACTCAGAGAAGTTATACAGCGAGTCCAAGGTCACACAGTTAGTGAGAGAGCCAGGACTTAAACCGACTTTTTTAGGCTTTGCCCTCACTTAATATATTCAGTATCTCTTCCGGACAAGGCACCATTAAATGCATTAAAGATTATATAAATATCTAAGATGGTTCTTGCTCTTAAAGAATTCTTAAGGAATTGTTGAGGAGAAGATCTTAAGTAGCTTGGGTGAAAAGACAATAAAAGTACGATTAGTAGGAGATAATGCAACAAAGAAAGCTGAACTGCTTTCCATTAGAAATAAACAGAAATTTTGGCAGGGTTTCCCCACTATAGAGACAATCCAGAATTGGAGAGAGAGAGAGAGTAGGATGAATGGCTGAATGACTTGGCAAAGAGACCGAAGGGATTTTTTTGGTTTTGTTTTTTGTTTTTTCCAATCTTTTATTATGAAAAAAATTTAAACAAACAGCAAAGTTGAAAGAATTTTTACAGCCAACACCCATTTTCTTACCCACCTATATTCTACATTAATATTTTATTACATGTGTTTTATCACACATCTGTACATCTATCATCCCTCTATCTCTCCAGCAATTCATCTTTCTAAAAAAAAAAAAGATTTCAAAGTAAATCGTGGACATTAGTACAGCTGCAGGCATTTTAAAAACAGGGATGTATTGTATTCCATTTAAAGTTATCTGTGTTGCTGCACTGTAATTCTTCATGTCTCCTAACCTTCAGTAAAGCTCACTCTACACAAAGAGGCCTTGTAAGAATGGTGTTTTTAAATAATAGAAGTCAAGGAAAGTGGCTGACTTCCAAGTGTAAGTAGATATAGAATTTGAGATAAAAGAATATACGAGACAAAGGGGAGAAGCCAAATTTAGTGGAATCAGGAAGTCAGAACTAGAGGTGAACACAAGATTATCAACTCCCTGTACTGTGGAGGAGTCTTGGGGAGAGCATTCGACTTTGCACAAGGCGGAATTAGGGATCTGAGGCTGTCTTACACAGATCCTTGAAAGACCAAGCAAATATCAGTTGACAAGTAGATTACCACCTCTTTCTCAGTTACCATTAACTAGAACTAGAGGTGTTCCATCACTGGAGGCAACAACACCTGTGATTAGAAGGAAGGGGCAAGGCAGAGACGAAAGAAAACCTTGACTTGAACCCTAAGACCCAGCCACTGCCCTGGGTCTCCCCTGTTTTCCCTACCCACCCCCTACACCTCCTAATTTTTCTTCCTTCCTTTCCTCCTTCCTTCCTTCCTCTCTCCCTGTCTCTCCTTGTCTCTCTCTCGCCTTCCCTCTCTACTTCTCTTACTCCTTCCTTTCTCTGGAGGGTGAAAGAAAGAGAGAAATAGGGGAAGATAGAAGAAAGAAAAAATTAGGAAGAAGAGAAAGGGAAAAAGAAAAGAAAAGAAAAAGGGAAGTCACTTTGGAATCTGGGCCCTTCTCTCTGCCTCCAATCTGACCAGGCTCAATTTCTGCTCCTACTTTAGACCATTGATTAGCACAGATAAGACAAAGAGAGGAGGAAACAGACTACTCCTGGTGGGAGGATGAGGTGTGGAGCCAGCAGAAAAATGGGAGAGAAGAGGAAAAACTTGTGTGAGAGAAATCACTAATTCTTCTAAGCATTATTCCTACCCACATAAACCCAAACTCAGTCCCAGAAAGTCAGTCTTACGGTCACAGGTACCTCAGTGACTTTTTATCCCTAATTAGAAATTTCTTTACAGTTTGCTTTTGTAAGCAAAACTTCAAACACCTCTTCTCAAGTCACATGAGAGTCACACAAACACTGGATTAAATACAAGCTCTTTATTTACTTGTTATGTGCCTGAAGAAAATTATATCACTGCCTTGAGTCTCAATTTCCTTGCACCTAAAATAGGGCCAATAATACCTCCTTTCCTAGGTGGTTGTGAGAATTAGAGATAAAGGGGCATTAAAGTACATGCCACACAGCAAGCCCTCAATAAAAGACAGCTGTTACTGTTAAAAGGCAGTAAGCCCTAAATTGGAACTCTAGGTGACAAACTGGTGTTCAGGTTTGAGGAGCTCTTTTGAGGGACTGCCTGATTTCAAAATAAAGATTTAAGGTGAATTAGAAAAGAAAATGTTTTATATAAACCCGGGGAATGATGATAGACTGTGGTAAAGTAATATTTGCTAATATTTAAGGTTTAGTAATAAAGCTACCATATTGTATCTAGTTGCCAATCTCTTTGAAACTTTGCTGTTCACATGTCACCTTTTGAATATTGAGACTGTTGTTATGTGTTTTGGTTTCAAAAGAAAGGATACACATATAAGTATATTTTAGGGGAAAATTGAGGGGGAAAAGCAGCTGACCTACCTCTCTGTTAATCAAACCTATAGCTGAAGTCTGGCTGTTCCGACTCTAACAGCCAGTTAGAGTAATAACAGCTAGTCTTTATTGAGCACTTATTTTGACCAGGCATCATGCTAAGAGCTTTATGTGGGTAGCCTCATCTCCTTCTCACTACAACTCTATTCAGCAAGTATAGTTAATAGGTGACGAGCCTGGGGACTGACAAAAGAGACTAAGTCACTTTCCCAAGTGTACACAGAAAGTCGCAATGCCAGGCAATCTGACTCTATAGCTTGCACGCTTAACTACTGCATTATACTGCCATGTGTCCAAGAGCCAAGGAGGCAGCTCAGTGGAACCCCTGACAAAGTTCCATGGAGAAAAATAACTTCACACGTTCTGAATTTCCAAACCTAAGTGTAAACTATTTAATAACCATCCACTGAACCCACAGAATGTTTTAGGCACAGTGCTAGGTTCAATGTTAGATGCAGGAAATACTAAGATGAGATAGGATTCCTGCCTTTGAGGACTTCAGCAGGTCAATATTGATATCCTGTTGTGTTGTTCTTATTTAATGTTATAAGGTTAAAGATAATGAATTGTACTACAATTATATTTATGTATATGTGTAATTCCTGAATAAAAAAATCAAATTGAATCTAAATGGTGTATCTGTAATTCTTTAATTTGGGTTCCTTAGAATATTATGTAACTAGCAAAAGATTTGGATATACATTTCACTAGAGAAGGTATACAAATGGCCAATATGCCTTTCTTGGACTATTAACAAGTATCACAAATCTGGCACCATTAGTCATTGGGGAGATGCAAATTAAATCTACTATGAGATACAATTTCACACCTACTAGAATGCCTATAATCAGAAAGACAGTAACAAATGGTGGCAAGGATGTGGAGAAATCAGAACCCTCAAACATTGCTGGTAGGAAAATGTTAAATGGTGCAGCCACTTTGGAAAATAGTTTGACTATCTCTTAAAAAGTTAAACATAAGAGTTACCATAAAACGCAACAACTCTTATCCTAGGTTTATCCCTACGAGTAGAATTGAGAAATGAAAATATACATCTACACAAAAAAATTGTACTCAAGTACGTATAAGTATTATTCATAGCATTATTTGTAATAGCCAAAAAATAGAAATGACCCAAATGGCCATCAACTGGTAGATGGATAAACAAAATACGGTACATCTATTCAATGATTTCTGTTATTCAGCAATAAAAAGGAATGAAATACTGATACATGTTACAAGATGGATGAACCCTGAAAACATTATGCTAAATGAAAGAAGCCAGACACCAATGGTCACATATTATATGATTCTATTTTTATGAAATGTCCAGAAAAAGCAAATCTGTAGAGACAGAAAATAAATTAGCTGTTGTCTAGGGCTGGGAATGAAAGCAAGGATTAACTGTAAATGCACGTAAAGGATTTTACTGGGGTGATGAAATGTTCTAAAATTGGATTATGGTGATAGTTGCACAACTTGGTAAACTTACTTAAAACTACTGAATTATACAATAAACATAAGTGTATTTTATGATATGCAAATTATGCCTCAATAAAGCTTATTTTTAAATCTTAGACAAAATAAAACAAAAAAACAAAAATTTTTTTAAAAACATTAAAAAAAATCCTAAGCAAGTATGGAACCGAAAATCTGCAGTATTTTAGTTATTAATAGAAACTACTTTTGTTTTATATAATATTTATTTTAACAAATATATTCAATAATATATATAATAATTATATACTATTAAAATATATAATATTATTATATATTATATATAATTACATAATAGAATAGAATATGGGGGTTTTCTGTGCTAAAGCTTCATAATTGCCTGTCACTTGATCATGTGTATTCAGGTTTAAACTCTATCTCAATTTTAAAGCGATTACTCAATTAAGAAATAGTTTCATAAAGCAAATAATCTTTTATAATTAATATAGTGGTTTAAAAATGTCTTGGATTAAATAGTGCGTGACTTTTGAAATGTTTACTTTTACAGGCTATAGTATAAAGTAAAGAACTATAGAAATTGCCTCCTTTTTCATTGAATTTTTGTGACATTTCTTTCTTGTCCAAATGTTTTCTTATATAGTCTTAGTTTACCCTCCAGTAAGCCTATGATTTAGGAAGAAGAATGGATATTACCCCCATTTTACAGTTGAGTAAATATGGGCTCAAGTGGGTTGGGTGACTCAGCATCCAGGAGGGTTAACAATTATATCTGAGCAAAAAACAGTGTGTCCTTCAACGGCTGGATACTAGAGTGGCTTCGACTGATAGAAATTAGGATTCTAATATTCACAGATTATTTCTATATATGAAATTAGGGTGGACTTCCGGTCTCCAGTCCGACATAAAAAGAGCTTGGAAGTTGTCGCTCTCCCATCCTCACAACAACAGAAAAAAGCTGAACATATTGAAAATCAACCATTCTTCTTAGATCTATCAGAGAATTGAGGTTGCAGGGCAAACCACTGCCCCAAACACTGGAGAGACAGATGTCTTTGCTTGCCCTCAAGATAAACTATTTTATCAGAGTCTAACTGACCTGAGGGAAAGGAAATACCTAATTCCAGCCCCCTCTAGCCTTATACCTGGAGGAAGAGAAATACCAAATTCCAAACCCCTCTAGCCTTCCTCTCCTACTTAATAGCAGGGAGTTGGGGAGGAAAAGATGAGCTCTCAGGAAGGTCACAGCCCAGGGACACAGGCTGACTGAAAACCTGAAACGTAATCATAGGCTATAGAACACTCCTCCTGTCCCATACTTCACCACCATGTCACTCAGATTCCTGTATAAAAACAAACGATTACAGCTAAAAGAACTGCAAGTCTCAGACCCTACTAAAGAAGGACTCTCTCAGGGAGACAAAAATAAGGACATTAGAGGAATTTTAGCCTCTGACACTATGGCTGCAGCAACAGTAAACACAACCTAACTCCTCGCCAGATAAACACAAAACTTCACATTGAATGCCCTCACTTACTTTTACCCAATACATCATGTCCGGCTTTCAACAAAAAATTCCAAGGAGTGCTAAAAGTCTAAAAACTCAACCTGAAGAGGAAAAGCAAGGATCAGAACGAGACTAAGATATGGCAGAGTTTTTGGAATTATCAGACTGGGAATTTAAAATAACTATGATTAATATGTAAAGGGCCCTAATGGAAAACATGGACTACAGTGCAAGAGCAGATGGGTAATGTAAGCAGGAAGATGGAAATGCTAAGAAAGAATCAAAAAGAAATGCTAGAGATTAAAAAAAACACTGTAATCAAAATGAAAAATGCCTTTAATGGGCTCATCAGCAGAAATGATACAGACAAAGAACGATTTCAGTGAGCTTGAAAATATGTCAATAGAAACTTCCAAAACTGAAAAACAAAAAGAAAAAAAGAGGGAAAAAATCAGAACAGAGTACTCAAGAATTGTGGGACAGGGCTTCCCTGGTGGCGCAGTGGTTGAGAATCTGCCTGCTAATGCAGGGGACACGGGTTCGAGCCCTGGTCTGGGAAGATCCCACATGCCACGGAGCAGCTGGGCCCGTGAGCCACAACTACTGAGCCTGCGCGTCTGGAGCCTGTGCCCCGCAACGGGAGGGGCCGCGACAGTGAAAGGCCCGCGCATCGCGATGAAGAGCGGTCCCCGCACCGCGATGAAGAGTGGCCCCCACTTGCCGTAACCAGAGAAAGCCCTCGCACGAACCGAAGACCCAACACAGCCAAAAATAAATAAATAAATAAATAAAGTAGCTATAAAAAAAAAAAAAAGTTACATCTGAAGGCTAAAAAAAAAAAAAAATTAAAAAAAAAAAAAAAAAAGAATTGTGGGACAATGAGAAAAGGTGTAACATAACTGTAATGGGAATACCAGAAAAAGAGGGAAGAGACAACAGAAATATTTGAATAATGACTGAGCATTTTCCAAAATTAATGACAAACACCAAACCACAGACTGGGAATCCCAGAGGACACCAATCAGAAGAAATACCAAAAAAAAATCTACACCTAGGCATGTGGTATTCAAACTGCAGAAAATCAAAGGGAAATTGGACCATGGATCCAAAGTGTAAAGGGTTTTTTGTATTGTTTTTTCCAATTAATATGACAACTAGGGCTTCCCTGGTGGTGCAGTGGTTAAGAATCTGCCTGCCAATGCAAGGCACACGGGTTCGAGCCCTGGCCCGGGAAGATCCCACATGCCACGGAGCAACTAAGCCCGTGAGCCACAACTACTGAGCCCACGTGCTACAACTACTGAAGCCCGCGCGCCTAGAGCCCGTGCTCCGCAATAAGAGAAGTCACTGCAATGAGAAGCCCGCGCACCACAACAAAGAGTAGCCCCCACTCACCGCAACTAGAGAAAGCCCACGCACAGCAACGAAGACCTAACGCAGACAAAAATAAATAAATAAATAAATTTATATTAAAAAAAATGACAACTACTTGGTCTCCCTTCTTTTTCTTCTGACTTTCCCCCACCACCTAAAGTCTCTCTGTCTGGGGAATATGGTAGAATTGTTACGGGGGCTGTATAACTTAATTATTTCCCTCTTTAATAAGGAAATTATTTAAATATAAAGAACAAAAAATAGAATGTTCTATTAGCTTTATCTCTCCAAATGAACTGCAGATTTCTTGAAGGCAGGGATTATATACTGCATAATTCTGAATCCCTTAGAGTGTGTAGTGCCATCTATAGTGTGGAAGCAAATGACATCCTGTTGTTTTAACTGGTTGGAAGTAACTGTAAAAGCCTAACTACACTGGGATCTGCAGGTTGGGACTGGAGCCTGGTGAAGAGGAAAGCCACTAATCAAGTGGATTAAATAGTTTTGAAGTATTCTTTAAATATTTAAAAAGTAAAACTCATTCTCTCTATGGTCCCATAGTATGCTGTGCCTTTATAAGACCTGCAATGATTTGTTTACAAGTCCATTTAGCCTCTTAGAGTGTAAGCTCCTCTAGGATGGGGTCACATTTTTTTCCTCTTTTAATTGTGAGAGGCACTTAATTCACATTTGGTAAATAAAAAGTTGAGAGATAACTGATGAGAGGAAAGAGAGTCTAAAGCCATTCTATAGTAATAAAGCTATGCATTTAAAAGAAGTACCTAAGTGTTATATTTCAGAGGAATTTTGAAGGAGTTTTTCCCAGAGAATCGATGTGACCCCTTTGCCCCAAAAACCCAGTCTTCTTAGGGAGCCTGGATTCCGCTCAGCCCCTCTTCTTCTACCCAATGACTTTCATATCTGTTTCTATTGGCTCCTTCTCTCTCTTTTCCTGATCTAATATCCTTTTCATGGGAGTGGGGGGGAGAACCCAACAACAAAAGAACCAAACCTCTTTCCATTTGCACCATTACCCTTTCCACCTCCCACCTTGCTTCCTTCCTTTCTTTAACGGCTAAACCTGTCAAACGAGGGATCTTCAAGACGTTCACATTTCCAACCCCACCACAGCATCAAGACTAGTTATGTTAAGGTTAAAGGATTTCTGACTGAACCCAGAAGTCGTTTCTCAGTTTCTCATCCACTTTAAGTTCCCTGTGCTTCAAAATACTTTCATAAAGTAAATGATCCTTTTATGAAGTGAATAATCACATGCTCGTTTATCTGTTTCCTGGAGTTGTTCAGAAAGGAAGGCGGGTTTCCAGGTTGGGGTGTTGCCAAGGAGGGCTGTCTTAGTCGCTCCCAGTGGAGCTGGCGTTTGGGCTTTGGCTCCCCAGCCCTCAACAGGCAATATTATCCCTGTTTCAGAGCTGACTCACCCTGACTCATAAGAGACCCAGCATAAAAACCAAAATGCTGAGTTATTGATTGGTAATGAAGAAATATAACTGTTGGGTGGAATGAACCGTCCTATCAGCCTGGTCATCCTATTTCTTGGAAAGCTTCATGGAAGCCAAAATAGCTAAAGATTGCTGGTCACAACAGAATCAGGATAAGAAGAGTTAGCTACCTCATTTGAATTCTTGAATATTAGGACTCTGATAGCCTGACTCATTTATCATTTCCCACTCGTCTCCACCATACAGGAATGTGCTATGCCAATTTGTTCTAATTCTGCTTTTTCTGTGCTTCGTAACTAACTAACCTCTCTTCTTATTTACATACTATTTTAATCAGGTCATAATTAAGGCTTGTTGTGTTGATCTATATCCCTTCTGTGATCCATTTCTTGTTTATTGTACAAACTGACTTTCAGAGGTTGGTTTTATTGGTAATTAGAAAAATGTCTCACTGTCATCTGCACCTATAGATTGTAAATATGGATTTCCGCATATTATGTCATATTTCTTAAAGCAAGGTACACCAGGATAAATCAGCCTGATCACCCATCTGCCTACTGGCTGTAAAATAAGTCTTTAAGATTCTTCTAGATTGTGACTGTTGGCTTTTCCATTGTTTAAGGTATTCAAAAGAACATCCCCCCCAGATCCTGAAAGTAGTTCTAAGTTAGGTTCCAAATATTTGAGCAAAGGCAACATTGTTGGAACAATGGTAGTAGAAACTGACTATATTTTTGGTATGTAGTATGAAAATCACAGTCACAAACATGTGTCCAATTATAGAGAAAATATTGAACTAAGTATGACTGGCTAACTTCAAGTTTCATTAACATTCATTTACTATTCATTCACTTATTTTGTAATCTATTAGCATTTTGTTTTGCAAGATAAGCAGTTACAAGGGCCTAAAGTTTAAGAAAAATTTATGGGAGAATAACTTAAAATTGAGAAAATTCAATTCATAAACTTTCTCCCCATGAATTGAGAAGTGATCTCTATTATTAATTAGAATGGGATGATACTAATGCAGGAGCGTAATTTGAGAACTGCTACTATATGGTGAGTTATTGAATACTTTTGATGGAGTAAATAACAATTTTATTATTTCTATTATAAATGTAGAAATTGAGTAGAGAGGCAAAAATATTTTACAGTATTTGCTTGGTAGAACTTAGAAGAAAGGATTCTCTTGGTTCAGATTTTTAATCTTATATGACATCCATTTCCAGAGAGAAACCAGCAGAGTTTTTTAAATCCTTAAGGATATTGTTCTGAATAAATATATTTTACTATGATATGAGAAATGTTACTAAAAAATAACTAGAATATGGTCGAGTAGCCTAGTTTGTGCTTTATTTGCTTGCTAGTTGGGGGAAGTCACAAGTTCTGTAGAAGTTATTTTCAAACATTAGGGAACCTCAAAATTCTTTGGAGGGCTTGTGAAAGCAGATTGTTGAGCTCTATCTCAGAGTTCCTGATTCTGTAGGTGTAGGGTGGGCCCCAAATTTGTATTTCCAACAAGATGTACCAGATTTTAGGACCACTGCTCTATATACCCTGCTCCATTTAACAAGCTCTTGTTTATCTTTCTCCCATTCCTCACAGTGGTTTAACCAAACTTTATCACCTCACACCCATTTTACTCTATCATCCCCACTTTTTCAGCATCCCTACTTTCCTACATTTCAGGGAGAAATTATGGTCATTGGGTATGAACTGCCTCAAGTTCTTATTCTTTTCTTCCAGTTAGTCCTTTTCCATTTTAAGGTTCATCCCACTTCCTGGGCTCTTGATCAAAAACTTTCCCATTTCTTCCAGGATCTAATTCCATCTTTATGTCCTAAAGATTTTGCCATTGGCCCTCCTCTATATCAAGTGTTCAACCTCTTTACCAGCTTCTTCTCCAAAGCTCGTGGACAAGCTCAAGGCCATGATCTTAAAAAATCTATCCTGTGACCTTGAATATTTCTCTAGCTACTCTCTTTCTTCTTCACAGACCAAGTTCTTGGAAAGAATAACACACTTGATTTCTCAACTTCCTTATCTACTCTTCCTTTTTCAAGTTACTACAACCAAGTTTCTAATCCTACCACTTTATGCTGCTTTGGAAAAGGTCATTTTGAACTGGCTAAATCCAATTAACTCTGATTCTTATTTTAGTACCTTTAATTTCTCTTTGAAACTCCTTGCTCTCCTGGTTTCCATGACAACACTGCTTCCTCAGTGTCCTTCATAGGCTCTTCCTCTCCCTCTCCTACTGAATGTGGGCATCTAGAATTCAATCTTTTACTCACTTCTCTTTGTTCTATGCGTGCTCTCTTGGCCATTTCATTGTCTCTCTTGGCCATTTCATTGTCTCTCTTGGCTTCAGTTGTGCCCACAGATCCTCATGAGAATGTTTTCTGGCCAAAGCTGGGAACAGGGCTGAATTCTACATCCAAGTGATGTGTGTGGAATGCTGTACGCTACTGGTTCCCAAACCTAAATGTCCATCTACTCTCTTGAACTCCAGACTTTATTGTCTTCTATCGCCACCATTCTGTCTGGATAGTCCAGTTGGCTACTGGTTTATAGCCACGTGCAATTTCGTTATGGTCAACTTAAACTTACCAAGACTAACTTGCCTCTCAGTAAGTTGAGAAAACTAGGAATCATCCTATTTCCTCTTTGCCTTACGTCCACCCTGATATCTTACCAGTTAGTTACTGGTCCTATAAATTCCACTCCCTTAGTATTTCTTCCATCTGTCATCTTCTATCATTTCCTAGTCCATTGATGTAGCTCAAGCCCATATCAGCTCTTTCCTGAATTGTTAACTTCTTCCAGTTTTTCACCCTTCCAATATTTCTTGCACATTATTGCCAACTTACTAACAGGCAAATTTAATCATGTCATTAAAAAAACATATTTCCAAGTTTCCCCATTTTTTATTAGATAAAGTCCAAATTCCATAAAGTAATGCACAAGACTTTCTATGATCTGGCCCTTCCCAAGTTTCTGGCTTCCTTTCTTACACCCTGTGATCCCATCATACTGGACAGCTTGCAATTCCCTCTAACACACTGTGGCTTTGCTCATGTTACTCCCTCTGCCTAAATAATCCTTCCTCATTTTGTTCCACTATTACTCACTTTTCAAGACTGAGTTTTGAGTCATTTTCTCAATAGTAATAATGCTAATAAAAAACAAGATGTATTAAGTGCATGTTATGTACCAGACACTTTACATACATCCTCACTTTACATGCAATCCTCACAACAAAACTCTGAAGTTTATAATATCCTTGTCATAAATTATGCTAATAAGTGGCATGAAAGCCCATATTTTTGGGGTTAATGAAGTTGTTTGAAGTATATTCTGGAAAGAGAAAATATACCTTATGCTGCATCTATGAAATACTAAAAATAAAGTAACTTGGTCAAAATTTTTGGTATAAATCCCTGATCACTAGCAATTGATCTGAGCATTCCTTAGTCAATACAGGTTTATTGCATCCAACTTCAGAGTATGAACTAGGAATAGCAGGCTGCATTAGCTATACTGTGGTTTATTTCACTCACGGTACTGATTCATTTTGGGCCCTGTTTCCATGTATCATAGAAAAATAAATGTATATGCATAATATAAAATGGAGGCAGTTATTCAAACAATTCACTGAATTAGATCCAGCTTTACATCTAAATTTTTCATTGAAAGTACTTTTGGGAACTGAATGTTTCTGTATATTTGTCTCAACTGAATTCTCTACTTTATTTTCAGGTATTGATAGACACCCCCCGCCAAAAAAAACCCAAAAACAGTTATTGTTTTCTTTTCTTTTCTTTCTTTTTTTCTTTTTTCTTTTTAAACAAGGGAATGTTTAGCTTTCCTCACCTCTTCTTAAAGCAAAAATATTCCTTGACATATGTTAAGTCTAGATGGACCTCTATTATGTGAGCAGGATTCGAAATTAAATTATTATTAAAAGAGTTACAAATACAAACTTTCCTTCATTTCCATAAGAACTTACTTATGATGGCAAAAACATTAAAGATAATACAAACACTGTACTTAATTACTTATTTATGCCTAAAACTGGATTCTTGATCTCTTACACTTGGATTTTTTTTTTTTTTTTTGGCCGCGGCCACATGTCATACGGGATCTTAGTTCCCTGACCAGGGATGGTACCAGCGCTCCTTGCATTGGAAGTGCAGAGTCTTAACCACTGGACTGCCAGGGAAGTCTCTGGATTCTTGATCTCTTATACCCACCCAACATACTCCATCCCCAGGCCTTTCCATCTCAGTTCATGGCAAATTCATTTTTCCACTTTCTCAGAACCCTTGAGAGTCATCCTTAATTCCTCTTGTTCTCTAGAATCCCAAATCCAATCTGTCAGTAAATCACAATGAGTTTCAAACTATATCCAGAATCCAACCACGTCTCATGGCATCTACTGTAACAACCCTAATCCAAGCTACCGTCATCTCTTGCCTGGTTACTGTCTGTGCCTCTACAGACTATTTCCAGCCCAGCAGCCAGAGTAATCATTTTAAACCCTTAACCACATCATGTCAATTCTCTGCTAATAGCCTCCTAGTCCCAGGCACACAGACCTTCCACCATCTGGTCTCCTAGTTCTTCTGTGACCTCATATTACACTATCTTCTTTCTGGGTCACTATTCTTCAGCTAAAATGGCCTCTTGGCTACTCCTGCAACTTACCAGCCCCGTTCCCACTACAGGGCTTTGGCTCGGGTTGTTCTCACTGTCTGGAAGGCTCTTTCTTTAGATATCTACAACTACCTTCTTCACCTTCTTCCTCAAGTCATTATTCAAATGCCACTTCCACAGTGAGCCCTACCCTGCTTGCCCAATACAAATATCACAGTTCTCCTATTTCTCCTGTGCTTTTTCTCATTCCATAATCCCTTCCCTGTTGTATAAAATTGTCCCCCTCTAACACTCATAGCCTTTTAACATATCACACAATTTGGGTATTTATTTTATTGTCCAACTCCTCCTTCTAGAATGTGAGTTTGATGATGGCATGGAGTTTTGTTTTGTTCACTGCTATATCTGCAGCTCCTAGAATAGTGTCAGGTAGGCCCATCATAATAATTGTTGAATGAACGAAATAATTAGCACCTATCACTAACACTCAGCAAATAGACCTTATTTTCAAGGGGAGAAATGTAAAAGTTGTTCATTTCCAGTACAAGAGGTATTATATATTGGATTCTATGGGAATGGGAGCAACTAAGTTTCCATATGTCTAGAGAGTTCAGGGGCCCCATGAAACCCTGATGTTCTATGATTCCTTTCCCATCTAAGTCTCAAAAATGATCATTTTCTAGCAGCCAAGCACTAATTTTAAAAGATCCTGGAGTGTTAAACCTGCAATGAGAGATTCCTAAGAGGATGGTTCATGATTATAGTTCTACAAGCTGCTCAGTACTGCAATTCTTAGCATTTCTTCTCGCATCACTGTGTTGCTCTTCCTACTTCAAAACATATGAATATAATTGGAAGGTATGGGAAGCCAATTTGATTACACTCTGAACAGTTATGTGATGCACCCTCCCTCCAGTGTGTCAATAAATTTGATTAATATATATCTTTTCATGTTGGGCTTTCTTTTGAAATACATAACATCAGTTGATCCAAGTTGGCCTAAAGCAAGAGTCCTGCATAGTCACATAATTTTGGGTAGCATAAATATAAATGCTGAAATTATTGTGTACACCTTTAAGATTCATCTTTTGGTTATTCCTACTTTAAAGAAGCATAGAGTTTTAGGACTACAGGTTTTATGGCATTTGGTTAGATCACCTCATCTTACCGATATGAACACTGAGGACCCATGATATCAAATGACTTGCCCAGGTACCACAGAGCTGAATAATTGTTTTGGTCAGAGCTCCTCGTTCTAAAGATAAAACAAGGTACCTTTGAGATTGCAATTGAAAAAGAGTTCTTAATATCAGGAAATTAACTGACTATAGCAACAATTTCAATATGCCATTCTAAACAATATTCAGTTCTACCTGGTTTATTTCCATGGTGACTACATAAACATTAGAATAGCAAATATAGCAAAGGGTAAAATAATTGATAAACAGGGAAAGAAAAAGCCTCCACAAGCATCCTAATACATGAGAGTCATGGGTCACAAAAGAGTAAGAATTTGCAGGTCACCTGGAGTGAACTGTCCGCACGGCATCCACAAGAGAAGAAACCACTTTATTACAGAGATAGCACCATACTAGGCATGGCTTCTGCTATTATTTGGAGGATTAAGCCTTCTTTTATTATCTAATCTAGTCATCTTTTAGGACGCCAGGAGGCATTTTTGCTTAGGTATGTACCCTTTCTGTTTTCATTAGTCAGTCTATATGAAGGTTATTATACCAGAGGAATGTAAAAATCTACAGTGACAAAGCTTCATTTTCCTTTAATGGCTTTGTTCAAGGGACGAAGACATTTTTGTGGTGTGATGAATTCACTTGGTCTCCTGATGTGTTTTTTCCACATGCTTTGGAAATCACGTGTTTTTCTGAGGGGTGGTAGTCATCAATGTCTTAATTTCAGCACCATTGTTTTAGCTTTGTTATAATGAAGATACCTTAGTAGCATTGATAATTTAGGATCTTTGCTATTAATCGAATGGAGAATCTTTTTGACCCATTGCGGGCAGGAGTGCTCTCAAACTACAAACAAAATTATGACTAAATTCAATTCTTAAAATAGATTTTAACAGATTCCAGGAGGTAGGAACACTAGGGTAACTCATGTGACTGCAAAGCTAAGATCTCCGCCAACAGCAAAAGTCACAATTTCCTAAGAGTGAAATTTTGAGCTCCCTCTACCAGGGCCTGTTTAACTCGGTTTCCCTTCTCCACGGCACACTTTCATGAACTCCTGTTGTGTGTGATTATATGTAGGTTAGACACCAGTGGCTTGAGAGTAAGGTCTGGGTTCTGTCCCGAAAAACTAGGTCAAATCTGGCCTCCATGTGATGCAGGTAAAACTCCCATGAAAATATCAGTACGGCAACACTGACTGAACATAATTATACTTGAAAGGATCTCCTTCCGGGTATATTTCCTTAGATGTACTATTAATATTTTTCTTAATTTTCTTCTATTTTCTTGCTAATGTACTTGAAAGGGCTTTTCAACTATTGTATAAACCAGTCTTCCTTCGTAAGAAATTATGACGATTCTCTCTCACTGTTACTTTCTTCCCCTATACACTTTGCCCATCAGTGGATTGAGCCCTGATTTACACATTATGGTGAGCTTTTACATCTTAAACAAATTTATTCTTTTGGAACTTTATTTAGCAAGTATTTATGTGTTGGGGAGATTAAAGGAGAGCTAAAAACAAAATTAACAAGAGACTCAACTACAATCCACAGACGAAATAACCAAATAATTTGCTATTTTAAACAATGTAAGCGAATAGGAGGAAGGGATTATTTCAGTACACAAATATTCATAGGCAAGAAAATAACTGAAGTAGTAGTGCTTAAAAAAGACTTGATGAGGGTTAGTAGTTGAATCTCTGAAATATAATATTTGACGTCATAGGCATGGACTTAAGTGGGTAATAGTTTTCTTTCCGGAGCAGCTGAAAAGAATGTTAAAAATATAAATAACAAGACCACGTAAAATAAAGCAACTGAAATCACTGTCTTATGACTCTATTATTTAAAGAAATACATCTGTATCAACCAATTCTGAGAGGACAGGATGTACAGCTCAAAAGCGGGAGTGCAAGATTTTAAAATAAGGAGAAGCAGGCTAAAATTCTAAGGAAAAATAAATATAGGATCATCCATTCAGAAGCCTTGAAATAGCAAATAGTTTTCAATAAAAACGTGATCATTAAATGCTTGAGCTTGGTAACATGAATAGGAGGGAAAAATTCGCTGCAGACTATCATCTCCCACTGCCTCTGGAATGACTTTGCGCAGGGGAAGGAAGGATGGGGAGCGGTGATGTGCGAGGGCCGGCGTAAGAGGGGGTGTTTCACGGTCCCAGAAAGGGTCGCATATCCACACCCCGGCACCGCGGTCCTTTGGGGGAGGAGGGTCTTTCTGATGTCTCCGTTTCCCTGCATCGTCCCGGTAAGATCCCGGTTCACCCCAACTGCGCACAAGACTGTTACAGAGACCAATCTCCGCCCTGAAGCTGAAAACAAACTTCCAGCCTCGGTCACTAAGTCCCTCGAAAACCCTAGTCCTCTCAGCTCATTCTTAAGGAGTCCAAGACTGGCCTTGAACATTCTCAGCTCATCTCCACTCATCTCCCAGCAGCCCCCGCTCTAAGGGCCGCCGCGTGGCTCAGTGTCGCCCGCCCCCGGCCCCGCGCAGCCGGCTCCGCGCAGTCCGCACCGCCCGCACCAACGCAGCATGGAAAGCGGCGGCCGGCGCGCTCCGCGGCGCCCCGCCCCCAGCGAGCGTGGCGGAAGTGGCTGCCTAGAGAAAGGAGACCGCGCGCCACCTGGCCGAGCGCGCATGCGCCAGCGCCCGCGTTGAGAGTGGAGGGGGTGTTTGTAGCCCTCCCTCCTCCACCTCCGCCACCCCCGCCCCACAGAGAGAGTCGGGCTCACGCCATCTTGCTCCCCCCCCCCACCCAGTCCGCGCCCAGCCACCCTTTCCCTTTAGACACTCTCAGCCCCCTACCCCGCCCCTTTCCAAGCGTGTCCCGGGCCGCCGCCGCAGAAACCGCACCATCTCTATCCCCACATTCTCCACGCGGGACGCGCAGCCGGGTCTACAAGTGTTCTTAGAACAGAGGTTGTAGGGGTACCGGGGGAGGCGCGGGGGCGGGCGGGGGAGAGGGCTGGGGGCCGGGAGAGGCGCCGAGCCCAGCGTGTCTGGGCCCCGCCCCCTTGCCCCCGGGAGCTGCCGCGGGGGGTCCCGGTCGTTCGCGCGGGAGGCTGAGGGACGCACAGAAGCAGCGTCTCCAGAGGCGCTGGCCCCGCGAGTCGGCCGGGTTCTCCCGCGGCGTGTGGAGTTGGCCTTGACTCCTCCCCGTAGGCGGGTGGGCGTGGGGCCAGGGGAGCGGGGCGGGCGAGCGGGAGCGGGCGTCGCTGGGTGTGTTCAGAAGCACCTTCCGCGTGTCATCTAGGTCGTGTTTTGGGGGGAAGAATTCTTAAACAAGGAAATTGTAGCTTTATGGGCGAGGTGGAAGAAGAGTTAGGTAGCGTTAGTAGAAGTGTAGCATCCAGGAAAAGGAAAAGATCGACTCCTTTCTCTCTGGGGTGAGCCCACATCTGTGACCCCTGGGGAAATTATTTAGCGTGTCTTTGGCTGGGTGTTCTGGTCTGTAAAATGGGGATAGTAATAACCTAGCTCAGAATTGTGAGCATTAAATGAGGTAATACAGGTTAATGCTTATAACAAGCTCCAGGCACTGATCAATTACCTGTCATTTTTATCTCCCTGTTTAAGGAATTCAGAATGACTGTGACCTGGCTTTCTAAGTGGAAAAATCAAGAAACTGGTGTGGATTTTTATAGGGGCAGTGGAATGTAATATCTGACACTCAGAGGCGATCCTGGAAATGTGTTGTTAACGTACACGTGGATAAATGAGCTTAACTCCGTGAGGCTATAGAAACTTTAAACTCTTTCGTTCCAGAGAAATGAGGATGTATTTATCTGGGAGGAGAGGACGTAGGGTTTTAGTATATGTGAGGACAGAACTTTGGAAACAGAATTAAATTACCTCTGTAAAGATTTACTTGAAGACCAAATTGAGGATGGAACTTGTGGAATTTCTGGTGGATGTTTTAGAGAGGCTGGATTTCACTGAATGTTATGAATAATTTTCTGATAGTTACTACTTTGCAAAAATAAAGTGCACTTCATTGTGTTATTGCAAGTTTCTTATCTCTGGGAATATTCAAGAAAAGATCTAGAGCAGCCTAGGTCTAGAGCAGCCCTGTCCAATGGAACTTTCTATCGTTGTGGAAATATTCTGTAATCTGTGCTGTCCTAATATGGTATCCACTAGACACAAGTGGCTCTTGAGCCCTTGAAGTGTGGCTAGTAGTGCACTGAGGTATTTAATTTTTAATTTTATTTTAATTAACTTAAATATAAATAGCCACATGTGGCTAGTGGCTGCCTTATTGGACAGCATAGGTCTAGAATCTAGCCTTTGAGACCTTTTCCAGTTCTTGATTTTGTTGAGTTTTAAGTCAGAGAAGCCAACTCTTAGAACATTTGTTGCTTTAGGGAATTATAATTATATTCAAATAATGCCTTTCATTCAAATACTGTAGTTCAAAGCTTGGGTCTGTTAATACTTACTTACAGCTTGAAAATTAAAGCAAAGCATTCTTTTGACTCCTAGGTTGTACGGCTAACGGCAGATTTGTTTGGAGAGTCATAATAATACTAAGTGGAGTTTCCTTTAATCATTGTACTGTTTCGTGACTGTGGGTTTCCACTATCTTTTATCACTAGTTTTCAGTGAAAACCTTTCAACTCTTTTACTCCTGAGTTTTTTTAGTTTGAAAGATGGTGCTTTTTCCTTAACTTTTTGTATAAAAAACAATTTGATAAATTATAGTAGTAAACTGAGCGTTGGGCCATTTCAGAAGTAGTTTTGTGGTTATTGGTATTCAAAACTTTTGAAGAGATAAGTCTGAAATTTGGCAATATTTTGCAAGATTGCTTTCTTTGAAATACATAGAGTGGTTTTTTTCAAGCAAATGTTTATAAAGTTAAGTTTGAAAGAAAAACATAAAAAAAAACCCCCACTTTGTTTATAGATAACACACCCTTAACTCTGGCCTGATGTTTGTGAAGTGGTACCCTTGGTCTCAAGGCTGATGATAATCCTTGGATCTGCAACAGAAACTTAAAGCTCACGAATTAAGCATATACAAAGAGTAGTCCGTAACACACGAATCAAAATGGGTTGCTCTTATGTATACCCTGCTTTTTCTGGGGCAGTCATGGTTTAGAGTCTGTTTGTCTCAGGATAATTATTAATAGAACTCCTTTCATTTTCAAAAATGTTCCAGTTGGGTCTACTTAATAATATGGTCACCCTCCTTTCAGGCTTGTTGAAATTTGGAATATATGATTTTAGGAGGATTAAGCGTACTGCAACCTCAGAAATGTACTTGCTTTAAAGTAGTGACAACTTTATTGCTTATGTGCTTAAATAACAGATGAGCTATCTGGAATAAGGCCAGCAAGTGACCTGTCCATTTAAGCCACAGGTAATTAAAATTTTCTACTTTTCTCCATATAATTGGATAGAAAACTTGGGCAGCTTGATTTTTGGTTCTCTCTTGGTTTTTGGTGTAGGAATCTGCAGAGAAAGTTAGGCCATGCCAGTTAAATCAGAACATTGAGTATTCTTGTTGAAAATAATACCTGTTTTACTTTATGGTGAGGTTGAATAGTGAAATTAGTTAGACATATACTTATTATATTAAAGACTGGTTTTGCTGATGGCTCACCTAAATAGTAAAGAAAAATAATTCTACTTAATGTTTTATTGTATTAATTGAATTTATACTGTAGTGGATAAAATATTTTATTGAGAGTCAAACACATTTGGTTTGATTCCTTACTGCTGAGGGTTAAATGAAGTAACCCATGTGATGTGTGTTGGGTGCAGCGAAGCACATAAGAAGTATATACTCAGTATATATTGGCTGGCTGCTCTAGCCTTAAGTTTATTGAATAATGGATCGGGAGAGAGAGTAATGTTCTGAGATGCATTGTGGATAGGTGCAAAGAGCACTTAAAACTAATTCCAGAATCTAGATGTAGCCCTTTTCTGCCCTCATTCTCTCTGTGTGATTTCAATTAAGGTATTTAACTTTTTTGAGTCTCAATTTCCTCATCAGTAAAACGGAATTCGTACCTAACCTTATCCCACCTCCTCCCAGGATCGCTGGAGGCTTCAGATGAGAATTACGTAAATTGTTGTATTGTTTTACAGACATTTAACTATTTAACTGGTTTCCTCTCAACTTGTCTACCGACTACCTCCAGTAAATCTGCAAAAACTGTTTACACATATTTTAATTTGTGAAACAGCATAGAGTGTAATAGACACTGTTACCTAAGATCATTCTCTTTGACAAACAATACTGTACGCCCCAGTAATGGTGCTATATTGATCTGGTTACAGTATATTCCCTGTACAGAACAACTCCATACTACTGCTAAGGGAGAACCAGCATTTTCATGGGCACTTGATGTGTTCCAGACTAATGCTCCATCTCATTTATTTATCCAAACATGTCATTCCCACTTAATAGGTGATACTGATGAGTCTCTTACTTTCTGGAACAGATCTGTAAGTTTTTTTTGCATTATACTACTGCCTCTGATAGAATCTGACTGATAGTGGATACTGAAGGTTAAATAAGGTTATGAATATTAAAATAACATGCTAACTGGCTTATAGTATATACTAGTTGCTGAAAAACTGTGTTCATTGAATTCATAGGGCAGTAAATATAAAATATTATACAAATATAAACTATTTAAAAATCTTGAAGTGTACTTTTGCTATTTCAAATGCTATAGCAGTTTTATGACTGAATCCTTTATATTTTACTTTAGTCATATTATTTGTTTCTGAATCTTTAAAAGACTATTCCTAATCATAATATTCTTCCCCTGAGAATATACGTGTTTAATAATACTTTGTGATATGTTTTCAAGAAGCTATACTTTTGCTTGGATTCTTCATCATCATCGTCATCATCATGAACTGAGTGCTTTCTAGGTACCAGGCCCTGTCCTAAGTGCTTTGTATGCATTACTTGATGTCACCTATGAGAGGAGTATTTTTAATCTCCTTTTTAAAGATGAGGGAACTGAGGCAGGGAGGTGATGTGACTTGCCCAAGGTCACCTGGTAAGTGTTAGAGCCTGTGTTTGAATTCCAGAGCCCAGCTCTTTACAGCTAAACTGTGAGTCGGCATAGACAGATACTTCACAACAAAGTTCACTATGACAGACACATTGTGGAGGTCTTGTGAGTTAATTATAATCAACTTTTATTTGTGTGTTCCTTGTGGGATAGTAGAAAGAACTCTGGACCAGGAGTCAGGGGACCTCAGTTTTAGTCCCAGCTGTATCACTAAATAGTGATGTGTCCTTGGGCAGTTCAAGAAACCCCTCTGGACTTCAGTATCCTCACCTGAAAAATGAGGGATTTGGATGAAATTAGTGATTTTCAAACTGTAGTTCTGAACGTCAGCTGTCTTTGGCCCCCCCTCCCGCCAATTTCCATAGTTATACTTTGTCTGTTATAGTTGTTTATCCATCTGCCTAAGATTTACTTTTAAGCAAAGAATTCCTGAACTTAACTTTTAAAGTCATCAGTCTCCAAGAAAACTTAATGACAAGTCCCCTGGCTACTATGTGTACAACTTCTCAGTAATTCCATATTATTTTAGTGTGTTAAAACTAAGGCACTAAAATGGTAGGGGATTGGTAAATTTAAAAAAAATATGTATGTAGATGGACTGAATATTTCAGGTTACCTGGGATCAAAGCCTGTTTTTTGTGTTAGATTTGTTACCTTCACCCAGTGTTTTTACTCTTAGCTTCTTCATGAATAGGGGGGAGATACATGCCTAAGAGGGTGGTTGTGAAATATGTGAGCTAATACAGGCGAAAGACCCCTTATAAACTCCGAAATGCTTATACAAATTCACTTCTTTTTTACATGCCTCCTCCAGTAAATCTCCCACTCCTTTTTAGTCACATGAACTGTGTTTTTAACCACATGAGATCTTTTGTTGAATTGTTTATATTTAATATGGACTTCTCATAAGGTTTAATATTTCTAAAATGTGAATCTGGACTGGAAGAGAATCGATGTTTAAGAGAGCTCCTTTTTTGACATCCTTGTCAAATACACTTACTTCTTACTATTAGAAGTATAATTGATTCCAAATTTTTGCATATATCTGGAACGTTAACCATTGTCACTCAATTATATAATATTTTATGTAAAAACAACAGTGTTTTCAATATTGGAAAAATAAGCTTGCCATTTTTTCAGGGTTTGGATGTCACGTATTTTAGGATGATCTGATAGGCCCGTTGGCAGTGCACTTTACGAACCATTTTTGCAAAGAGTAAAATTTATTTTGAAACTCAGTATTTCTTTGAGAGTACTGGATATGAAAGCACATGGAGTAGAAACCTACATTAATATCAGACTAAAGAAGAAAAATATAATAATAGAACTTCACGTGTCTCTGAGCAGTGTGTCACGGCTTCTGTGTCTGTAGGTTTAAAAAAATTATCGCTCATGTAGCCAACTGAGATAAGTAAACTCAGTTTACAATCCGTCTGTCTATAGGGAATTTTCATAATTTACAGGTGTTTTGATGTTTTCAATTCACGTATATTTTTTGAGCGCCCATTATGTTGCAGCCACTCTTCTTTACAACACTCCTCTGAGACAGGTAGAAACTATTCTTGACGGATGGAGAAACTGAACTTGAGAGATTAGTTGATCGTTATTACCAGGTTCTACTGTGTTGATTAACTTGAATTGGGGCATATATAAATATGTTGGAATTATCATTGTGTTATTCCAAAACTAGGTATAGAAGTTTTAAAATTTTGCACATTTTAATTTGTTTTTTTTATTTTTTGCATTCTCAGTGATTGAATGATCGTTTGGTATTATTTTTGCACAGCAGGAGAAATTTAGATCATGATGTAACTTGAGTTTTTTTTTTGACAACAAAACTAAAATATAGTGTCTAATAGTGTTGGCTTAACCATAATCGCTGCCTGCCTTTGGAGTTCTATGAAAATGAAAATGTTCTGATTATAATAGTTTTCTATTAATTTATATTATGTGGGGTGCTCAGATTATGAGTGATTGAAATTGAGACTGTAGATGCTCAGAATCAGTACATAGGTCTGCTGAATTAATATTTCTCAGGAGTGAATGTAAAAATTCCACTGTCTTTTAGTAAATGGGTAGACTGATGGATTTCACAATCCAGATTTTTGACACTGTTTTGAGGGTGTTGTAACTAGTAATAACGTTTTCAACTCTGAGTTATTTTAAGCTGAAGGTGTTTCATGGTATTTCTTCTTTGGTCATTTAGTCACTAAAAATATGAGCTATAACTAGAAATGCAGTAACATGTTCATTACATTTTTGTTTAATTCACATTTGTGATGTATAACTTTACTACAGTTAAAATTTTTTTGTCGTGGCATTTTCTGAGAAAAGGGGCATATCCTTAAATTCCATTATTGTTATTAAAAGATGTCAGTTTTTCTACTCTGGAACAGAATTTTACAGGTGTGACATAGTATTGGCTACTGGCTTAATAATCAGGTTTAAATATAAGTATTAATCAGAGATGAACTTATTCCCTGAGTTCACATTTAAACTGTGGCATGTTGAAATAATCTGGGTCTCCATCTGCACATCTGAATTCATTTTGTAAAATATGGCAAACAGCTGCATTTCAATTGAAAGCTAAAACAACTGCAGGACATTAACCCATTGAGAAGATTACAGTAGGTTTTCAGTTCCATGTTAACTGTATTTATTAGAGAAAATTGACTTGAGTGCTTCTGCTTTTAACCGACATTTTTTTTTAAAATGTCCGGGAGATGGGAAATAAAGCATTGGAATGATAGGACTTTGATGTGTAAAGAAGTTAATGTCTAAAGAAGTTAATTATCTAAAACATCAAACAAAATGTGTGCACAGGAAATAATTATTTTAAAGATTCTAATGCACTATCAGCTCATGATGTCAAGAAAAATGTTATTCACCTGTTTGATTTAAGAAGTAAATAACTTGACTATGAAAGGATGATCGTGGTTATAATAAACTAAGATTGGGATTTTTTCACTCTTACCAATACTCTTGATACGAAACATTTGCAGTAGGGGCACAACCTAAGAAAGCTGGGGTTTTAGTATGAATTTACTTTCTGAAATGTCTCTTCTTCAGAGAGTGTTAAAGCAAGGTGACTGGATTTGCAGAATGAAAGGGGTCAATAACTCCAGCAGTGTCTCAGGATAATCCCAAGAATGACATGCCTTCAAATCTGACATGAGTCAACTTAAATCATAGACGGGTTAATACATAATCTTTGAGTTTAACATCTTCTCCAGGATGTCATATCTCTGTCAGTCTTCTCTTGGGACAAGTGAACCATTTTCTAAGGTCACTGGAAAGTCAAGTTCCTTTTTGAACTTGCTTTCCTGTCTTATTATTCCCAAATCTTGGACTGATGATGCGATTTTTTTTTTTTTAACCTGAGTTCCAAATGGTGTTGCTTCTTTTCCTCTATTATTTGTAGAAAAAAGTACTTATTCCAAAAAAGTCTTTGTGAACAAATAGGACAAATTTACGCTTAAAAAGACCGATGGTCTTTCATAGCACTAGCTTCTTTATGTGTTTTAGAACTTTGGTTTTCAGGTTCAGTTTGAGTGAAACTTTCTTCCTTCTCTTTCTCTGCTCTTGCAGTCTCTGTCTAGTGGTTTTCGCCTGGTTCCTAGGGACCTTAGGTTAGACCAGGGCTTATATTGGCAGAGAGTTGGTCCTGCCACAGAATGATATTGGGACATTCCGGATCTAGCCACCCAGCTACTGTGCCGCTTGTCTTAGGTCTCTGTCCTTTTGCCTTCTCAAAAGCTTCATATGTGGCCCATCTCAGGCAGTGGTTTGTAGTAGTTAATTTTTTCAGCTTTCATTCATGGGACCCAGCCTTTCCATCTCAGCCATCAGTGAATGACCCTGGTTCAAGTTTCCTTTATCAATTTTAAGCCTCCATTGCCCACAGAAGTGGTCAGATTAGAGGATGTATTAAGAAGATAGATTTGATAGCAGTGTGGGGAATGAACTGAGCTGCAAAGAGAGAAGCTATAAATAGAGCTCAACAAGAAAGGGAGGAGGTAAAAACATAAAGTAGAATTTATTTGGCTTCTTACAAATTATAGGGTGCAGGAGAAGGAGTCAAAGATGATGACTGAGATTTTAAGCCAGGCTGACTAGTAGCAGTAGTGATGTCAGTGTGAAAACAGAACTTATTTTATAAGGAAACTTAATTAATATTTGTTGAATTGTATTGAGGTCTTTTAGTGAAAATATTCAAGTTTCTTAAAGTTTGTGATTATGAAATAAGGATAATCTAAATTTGTCACAAAGAAGCTTTTAGCAGATCAAGAAAGGGAAAATTCTTGAGTTCTTTCTGTTTATAATAGTTAACATTGTGTACTGACTGTGCTAAGAACTATTCTGAATGCTTTGTTTATGTTAGTTCATTTAATCCTCACAACAACCTTAAGAGTGTGCGATTATCATTCCTGTTTTACAGATGAGGAAACTGAGGCAGAGACGTTAAGGAACTTGCCCCGAGCCCTAGTAAAGTAGTAGAGCTGGGATTCTAACCTAGGCAGTCTGACTTCTGACTCCTAATTATTTTACTGTACTTAAATTTCTCAGTACTGCTTTACTTTATTATATATTTTAAATCTGTTAATTCTTCTTTAATCAGCAAAGTATTTTTTAAAGAAAATCATAGTATTGCAAAATTTATATAAACATGAAATAATAACTAACATTTATTGAGCACTTACTGTGTCCTTGAGGTAAAAGCCTGAGGCTTTTATCTACTTCTATTACCTTAATGTTATTTTCACTAATTCTTGTTTGTGGGACTGCCACATGTAATAAATAAAATGACGTATATTAGGATTAGCATCTAGTTTTCCCATTATGCATCAGCTTAATTTTATTGGGAAAAAAGTCACATTTTATTTTATTTTATTTTTTATTTTTTTAAAAGTCACATTTTAAATTGATGAGTAATTTAACCATAAGATTATAAAATATCACAATGCTTACTTGTGATCTACTGATTGGCTTTATTTGTATTATTTGTATTCTAGGCTGTGGTTCAAACGGGAATTAGATTATGTTTTGGTTTTCTAATTTTGTATCTTACAGGTGTGCAACTCTTTCTTTAAATGAAATCTTACTTGGGACCCCAATATATGAAATAGAAAAATCAGAATTCTTGTGTTCTGGGTGGAACTGCTTGGGGGCCACTGGGAGCTCACTGAAATATTGCTGGGGAATCTTTGGGCTCCATGGAATGGAGTTTGAAAACCACTGAACTTTATTAAAATATTTTAATGAGTATTTTTCTTCCAATACTTATTACAAAATATGTAATGAAAAGTTTATCACCCAAGTGAGTAATTTTTTTACATCATATTTGACTAAGCAGTTTTCTACCTTACTATTTCATTTTAATAAAGAACAAGTATGGACAAATCAGATTTACGTAAAACAAATCAGAATTTAAAAAATTTCTATACTTTTTGAAGTAACTTATAATTGCTTCCATTTTCCATGCATTTACTTATAGCCAAATACATTTTGTAAGCTGAGTTCTCTTCTTTATTTAGATGAATAACACGGCAGCCAGCCCAATGTCTACTGCCACTTCAAGTAGTGGAAGAAGTACAGGGAAGTCTATAAGCTTTGCAGCAGAATTGCAGAGTATGATGTAAGTATGGCTCTGTATCTCAGTTATTACTATTTTAAGTTTATTCATGTTGATAAAAGACAATAGAAATAATGATATTTATAAAAATTAACTTGGAAATTTGTACTTAAGTACAAATGAAATAGTCTAATAACATTTTAAGTAGCCGTATACGGAAGGGACAAATTGGTTAAAAATGCTACAGTGATACTGTATTCAAAAAGTAAGTATTGGTTCATCTTCATAAAAGAATGAATACTCATGTAGACATTTGTGCTCTGATTATTATCTGCCCAAATCTGTGTTATGGATTGCTTATTGCTATTTTAGTTTTAGATTTAGAAAATTTTGACATTGATTATATTCTTGGATAGTTGGAAATGTTTTCACAGAGTTCTCAGTTTTTCTCACGTGTCAGTCATAATCATTCTGTGAGCCTAATTTAGTTTTCAGTTTTGATAATATTTGAAATCACTGTGTTTCAGAACTTGAGAAAAAACTTAGGACATTTAAAAAACACATTTATTTAGTTTTTGAGAAATTGCATAGTCATTAACATTTCTTTCCTAAAGCTCTTTTCAGCTTGATTTCTGGCTTCTTTCATTGAGTGAGACTGCATATCTTGATTTGATGAGAGGTGGCGTATTTATCAAAAATGTCTGCTGGTGCATATTAGTTTTTCTTTATTATTGGTCCAGGAGACAATTTTCTGCATAAGGGGGACAACACATTAGAGCCCTTATTGGTCCAGGAGACAATTTTCTGCATAAGGGGGACAACACGTTAGAGCTCTTCTTTTCCTATGGATACATTATTCATGACATACCCAGCAATTTTAAAAGAATGTTTCTGTTGAAGGTTTAAATGGGTGTATATTGATAGCCTTCATAGTGGATTAACTCCACTTTGTGATGATTATTGTTCAAAGGAAAAATGAGTTTGAGCATATATCTAATGGTTGCTTGGTAAACATACTTTAAACAGCATCAAAAATGTTCAGGTCACAGGTTCTCAAACTTTGGCCTCGGGATCCCTTTATACTCTTAATTATTGAAGACCTTAAACAGGGTTTGTTTATGTGAATTGTTTCTATTCATATTTATTGCTTAGAGTTTAAAACTGAGAAATAAAAATTATTTACTAATTTATTTGAAAAAATAATAAACCTATGATATGTTAAGTGATATATGCCCTATAAAATAGTTATATTCTAAAACCAAGAATTGGTAACACATTTTGTTAGCTAAGATGAGACTAATAAAATGTGTTAATTTAGGAGTTGTATGAGGTGAGGCTGTCTGTTAAATTGTGGAAAATGTTAAGGGTTTATGCTTGTATATACTTTTGTATGTTTAAATTTTTTAGCTATGGTTTAGTAGCTTTATGTTAAACTTTTATGTTGTACTATGTTGATTATGTTTAAAAATACTAGACATGTTTTAGAATGTTTATAGTAAAGTGAGGAAATTAATTTTCCTGTAGAGCCAATTCATTGATCTGCTTTGTATTTTTAAAAACTTTTAATTTTGAAAATTTCAAACTCATAAAATTATTGTAATAGTATAATGAACTCCATGCATCCATCACCAGACTAACGCTAATTGTGTTTTGCCAGTCTTCTTCTTTTTTTTTTTAATTAATTTATTTTACTTTATTTTATTTTTGGCTGCGTTGGGTCTTCGTTGCTGCTCGCAGGCTTTCTCTAGTTGCGTCGAGCAGGGGCTACTCTTCGTAGCAGTGTGTGGGCTTCTCATTGCGGTGGCTTCTCTTGTTGGGAGCACGGGCTCTAGGTGCACAGGCTTCAGTAGTTGTGGTGAGCGGGCTTCAGTAGTTGTGGCCCTTGGGCTCTAGAGCGCAGGCTCAGTAGTTGTGGTGCATGGGCTTAGTTGCTCCGCGGCATGTGGGATCTTCCTGTACCAGGGCTCGAACCTGTGTCCCCTGCATTGACTGTGCCACCAGGGAAGCCCCTTGCCAGTCTTCTTTAACCTTTCTCTCTACTCTTCACTTTTTTTTTAATGAAATATTTTAAAGCAAATCCCAGACATCATATTTCAAATTTGGTGTTATTTATTAAAACAATGTATTTATTAGTAGGTAAAAAAACATGCTTTATAGTAGAGGTCAGCAAACTGTGGCCATAGACTGGCTGCTTGTTTCTGAAAATAAGATTTTATTGGACCACAGTCACACTCATTATTTATCTGTTATCTATTGCTGCTTTCATGCTACATGGCAGAGTTGAGTATTTGTGACTGACACCATATGGCCTGTAAAGCTGAAAATATTTACTATATGGCCCTTTACAGAAAGTTTGATGACCCCTGATCTATAGAAACAGCTCTCTGTAAGAAGAAAGCCGGATTTCCTTTTGTCATTTATACTTAGGAGAGGTTCTACTTAGCGCATTGGATAGACTGCAGGCCACTTAAGAAAACAGAAAAAAATAAAATAAAAGCTAAATTCAGCACTTTCTTATGAAATACTTTTGCAAACATCTTCCCAACTAATGTGCTTAAGCTAGATTCAGAATGCGAAAGTTATTGTTGGCCACAGCTTTGGAAGAAATGTACATTTTCCTTCTATTTCAGACCTCATAGAGAGGCCACTCCTAATAGTTATACATTCATCATTTATAGTCTGAAGTTATTTTTTCTTCTTATGAATTGCTTCATAGAACAGGAAAATAGGGCCAAGATTAGGGGAGTCCTTTTTTTATTTACCAATATTTTCTATTGGCATGAGGTTTTCAGGCTTTTGATTATGTAAAATTAGAATCAATATGCATTTGATCCTTGCTTATGTGATTTTAAATGAGAAAGTGCAGACTTAAGTCTCTGTGTTAATCTTGTGTTGTAGGAATTTCATTCTGTGGATCTCTACTTTTTTCCCCCTGCATTTTCACAGTTCTTCTAAGCCTGTTTGTGTTGTATATTGCTGTTTTTTAATCCTCTGGCTGCTGTCTTCCCTGCCCATTCACTGCTAATGAGCTGGTTTTTCTTGGCTCCATGCCCTCTAAATAAGTAACAGGATTGTAGTGTCATTTCCAGGGAATGGCTTCACTGAAAGGCATCTAGTTGTCAGGCACAAATGTGATTGTCAGGATCTGCTATTAAATATAGAACTGGCAGCCGGTTTGTTCTCCTATTAGAGCCTTGATGGGACTGACCACATTTTAAGTTCGGGTGAGAAATACTACGACTGCAGCATTCTCTAGGAAATGCTTCTACAGATTTTAAACTAGAGGATTGGTGGTCAGACAGTTGCTGGTGGGTTGTGGATGACAGCAGCTTTCCCTTACCTAGTGCATGTAACTGAGCACGTTTGCTATATGCTCCTTATCACAGCTCTTAGAATAACATGTGCTGGAAGGGTCCAGAGGCTTTTCATTTTTAAGTTATTGAACTCAAGTAGCCTGTAAATTAGAAAGTGAAATCTTTTCAATCTACATTGTAGGTATTTTGACAGACTTCTTAAGAATTTAAATTAATTTAAACTCACTTGAAGGAATCTTCATTGGACTTTCTTTTCCTTATTTTACTCATTTATAAATTTCTTTGCCTTGTTATATTGTACTTTTGCAGGTTTGTAGGCCTGGTAATAATGTCAGGTTTCACTGCTTGGTAGCGTTTAGTAATTCTCATGTGACCAAATTTAAAAAAAAAAAAAAAAGGATTTTGTTTGTATGCTACTTACATTTTATAAGAATACTTCCAAATGAAAATTTCATCCTTATTTAAAATCCACAGATTGAAAAGAAAATTTCTAAATCAGAGTTTATTATAAACAATAAAATTCACTCTCTTAGTTACACTATTCTGCAAGTTTTGCATTTTTTTAAAAAAAATCAACATTATTAAGCCCCTATATAGCAGGACCTAAATGCCTTCAAGATAGTCTAGCAGTAGAGAAGGGTTGTGGAGACTAAAAATTGTCTTGTAATAGGATGTGAAAAAATCCATGGTAATACAAAGGAGGGAATGATCAACTTCTGAGTGTAAGCTTCCTAACTTTAGGTCTGTACTTTTGACTGCTTCCTGAACGTCCATTAAGTATTCTGTTAGCACCTCAAACTTAGTATATCCAAAACTGAGCTAATAATTTTCTCAGTAAGATTCGCTTCTCTTGGGAATTTTTGAGATAAATAGCAACAACCATTTATTCATTGCTACACTAGAGTAGGACATAGTTGTATACGTGAAATGGTATCATTTGGCTGTTATTTAACATTATGAAGTTATGTGCTGTGAAAGAATGTATTCCCAGTTCTATCCTTACCTTAATCTGACTTTAAAGGGACCTAATATATAAATGAATCAATTAGTAATAGATGTTTATTAAACTGCCACAGGGTTCCTTCAAACATTGAGTTTCCCTGGTGCATTTAAGGTTTTCAGGAAACTGGAGGAAAGAAATTCTTAATGGTAAAAAGTGCTAACATTAATATATTATAGTTTCAGAGATGTTTTAATAATGCCAGTGATAATAGCGAATGCTCTTATGTGTACCAGGCATTCTCCTGAGTACTTCCACATACCATTTCATTTACTCCTCCCACAGCCCTATGAGGATACTGTTAGTCCCTTTTATAGATGGGGAAACTGAGACCCAGAGGTTCCTAACACCAAAAATTGCCATTACAGCAAGTGGTAAAACCTTGATTTGAACCAGGAAGCCTAACTCCGGAGTCCATGCTCTTGACAAATTACGCTAAACTACATTTCAACCAATAAAACTTATTTTGATTTATAAAATTTAGTTTACAAATGAACTTTTACCAACTTATGTATGACTAGTGTGGTGTAATGAGGTAATAATGGGAAAGATGAATAATTGTTCAGTTAATTACTGTTATTTGTGATGAGGTCTAATTTTTATAATAAATATTGGATTAAGTTGCTATTTTCATATTATCATAGCATTTATTTCAATTTCCTATTCCTAACCACCAAATCTTTTTAAGCAAGGCCATATCAGTAACCAAGAGAAAGTATAATTTTTCATAGAAATTGAATACTAATATACTCCTTATTGGATGCTTATATTTGTGATGGTTCATAATTTTGGATATAAACATGGCCATATTGTTGAATATTTAAATGTCTATCCTACTTTTATATTTTGTCACTATTAAATAATAATTTATCTTAATTCCTGACATTTGAATTCATTAAAATATGTGGATAAACTTATCCTTGTACTTTTTGTGAACTGTATCTATTTGGAATGTTTTAAGATATGCGCTGGTTTATAAGTATAATAATAATGAAGATTTCCAAATTATAAAATTGGTCACAATCTTTCCTGAAAGGGAGAAAGTGTGCAAAAGTTAATTGGGAACATAAAAGCACTGTGTAACTGAAGGTTGTTTATACTTTTTCTCCTTTCAGAAATGAAACAAGGTAATGTTTAAGTTGCTAGATCCAACTGAATTAAGTGCTTGCATTGAAAGAATGTATCATTTTATAAATGTGACAAAATACAAATTTGAATTTATATTAAATATCTGTATCAGTTGTTTCATGAAAAGAAAATACCTAGGCCTTTTATTTTAGGGTACATAATTACAAGACGGAAGAACGTTTTGTTCAGTCTTAGAAATGAATTCTTGAAATTCAGGGAGAGTCGTTTTAATAATTTTGTGTTGAAAATCCTTAGTTATGTGGGGAAAAATAGGTAAAAATTCATGGATTTGTCATTCTAAAATTTTGGTATTGTATAAATGCAAGTTATTACACTGGTCAATGGGAATATCTGTTCTGAACTAGTTTGATGGCAGAACCAGGACCTAACTGATATGTGGTTATTTATTGACTTTACTTATCTTTGGTGTTAATATTCATACATTCTTCTGTGTTCCTGAGTGCTTCCCTAGACCCTGCTGAGGGTGTTATGTAGCATATGGTTTTTGTGTAGTATTAACTTTCTTTTTTTTTTTTTTATAAATTTATTTATTTATTTATGGCTGCATTGGGTCTTCGTTGCTGTGCACAGGCTTTCTCTAGTTGTGGTGAATGGGGGCTACTCTTTGCTGCAGTGCGTGGGCTTCTCATTGGGTGGCTTCTCTTGCTGTGGAGCACAGGCTCTAGGTACATGGGCTACAGTAGTTGTGGCACACAGGTTCAGTAGTTGTGGCTCACGGGCTTAGTTGCTCCGCAGCCTGTGGGATCTTCCCGGACCACGGCTCGAACCCATGTCCCCAGCATTGGCAGGCGGATTCTTAACCACTGCGCCACCAGGGAAGTTCCTAGTATTAACTTTCTAAATCTGAAAACTTCCAAATTGTGAAATACATGTTTCAGATAAGGCATTGTGGACTTGTATCTACCTCATAGGGTTTATATGAAGATTAAGTGAGGTATTGAGTCAAAGCACATAGTATTGTTCCTGGCACATAGTAAACACTGTCCTGTTAGCATTTATCATTGTATTTAAAAGAATAATTATAATCATCAACATACTGATTTAGGAAGTTATAAAAATATTTCAGGTGCAGGGGGAAATGTTTGCAGTTTTATGGGAAGAATTTTTATAATTATAGAGAAAAAATTGATTTGTCTATTACAGCATGCTGCCCAGTAGAACTTTCTATAGTGATGGAAATTTCTATTTCTGTGCTCTCCAGTGTGATAGCCACGAACCACATGTACCTTTTGAGTACATTAAATGAGCTCGGTAACTGAGCAACTGAATTTTGCATTTTATTTTAATCAATTTAAATAGCTACATGTAGCAAATGGCTACCATATTGGACAGCACAGAAGAAATATGGAAAGTACACAGAATACTTCTTTTCTGGTACACTTATATTTTTATTGAAATTGGGAAAATACATTTTACATGTTACATGATTTTAATTTGTATTTACTCTTTTTTTTAAAAATAAATTTATTTATTTATTTTTGAGTGTGTTGGGTCTTCGTTTCTGTGCGAGGGCTTTCTCTAGTTGTGGCAAGCGGGGACCACTCTTCATCGCGGTGCGCGGGCCTCTCACTGTCGCGGCCTCTCTTGTTGCGGAGCACAGGCTCCAGACGCGCAGGCTCAGTAGTTGTGGCTCATGGGCCTAGTTGCTCCGCGGCATGTGGGATCTTCCCAGACCAGGGCTCGAACCTGTGTCCCCTGCATTGGCCGGCAGATTCTCAACCACTGCGCCACCAGGGAAGCCCCCTGTATTTACTCTTAACACTGTCATCCATTTACTTTTTACTTCTTCCTCTTATTTTGGATTGTCATTGCCTCGCAGTTCTTTAGTGATTGGGGCTGATAATTTTTGGTTACTTTGGCAGGTCAGATTTGATTGGTAGGTTTAATATTACATTCGTGTTCCATTTTGTAGGCAGTCTGGATAATATTGAAGTGTGTTTCTTAAAAATGTTCTTTTGTGAATTTACTTAATATATTTATACTTAGTCCTCCTGAAAATCCTGTGACTATAGCTCTGGGTATATTGTATTGCACTTGATTATCATGCCAGTTGTGTAACTGAATATGTAACAGCGTTGTAAGTTTTGGGCACTCGTTTTCATGTAGCTAGATTTGCAAAATTTACTGGTAGCTATAAGTTAGCTGTATGTTACGTAGCATTTTGTCAATTCATTGTTTTTATTTTTATTTTTAATATGCTGAGATTTTGAAAACTTATTTTTAAATGTATATAGGTCAGAATTAATCTTTGAAAAAGTTACTCGATAAAAATGGATTCTTCAGTACTGAAAATATATCAGAAAGTGGTTAGTAATTTTGGGTAGGAAATTAAAATTCGTTATCTATGATTATGTACTTTCCTCCTTACAATAAATTCTGTTGATACAGAATGTAAACTCTTAAAATTAAAAAGGTGTGATTTTATAAAAGAATAATAGATTCTTAATATAGAGTAATGGATCTTTTTGATCTTGACGCTGTTGAGTCAGAGGATCCATGGCTGTTTTTAAGTTCACAGAGGCACAGTTCTGATTCTCGCTAGATGTGAGACGTGCAGTTTTATATTACCTCCAAAGAAATGGGAATTGACTTATTCTGTGGTGTGTTTTAATATGTCAACATACCTATGAATATGTGTGTGCACATTTTTAGCATATTTAAAATACATCACAAAAGTATATATTGGTATATATATTCGTATGAGTATGTCACCTTTTGCAAATTTTTCTTTTTTTTGTTTGACATCTCTGCATAGACATTTAAACAATCTCAAGTAAAACACCATATGCCTTTTTAAAAATACTGTAGTAATTAGGTTTTCTAACTGGCATAACATTTTTTCCCAGGACAGAATAAATAGAGTTTACAAACCCCGGTTCTGGAGAAGAGTAGTGAGAACTAATCCTTAACCTGTTATCTTTGAATAACTGCTTTCTTCCTGTTTCTCTGTCTTGAAAGAACCAGGTTATGACCAGTTTTTGAGTGTTAGTAACCTTTTGTGGCTGTCTACCTATTCCTAGATTACGTGGGTTGGTAATGTGTGTTTAATAGGGATAACAATATACTAGTAATATGTTTCTGCCAATTGCGGGTTAAACTTTTTGGGCTGGCCTGGCAGTCAATTAATACTTATTTCTACAACAAAAATAACATTCTTTTTGTGTGGAATTACTTCCAAACAGTTGAACTTGGAGTACAACCCATATCTAAGTCAAATACTGTTTGTATTTTAAAATTTTGCCTCTTCCAACCTAGAATTTGGGATTATCAGCATCCTTTATGTCTCTAATCCTTTAGAAGGATGTGAGCAGAGATAACATTTGTTTTAAATATACAATAAAACTTCACTTATCTGGAATTTGTAATAAAATATAAATGTTTTAAAGGGTAAATTAACATTAAGGACAGTAATACCACATATAAGTGAGTGATTAAGGTAACATGGTACAATGGAAAGGACTGTAGATTTGGAGCCAGAAGATTTGGTTCACTTTTGTATTGGTGGATTTCATAATGTTAAGAACAAAATATCAGGCTTCCCTGGTGGCACAGTGGTTAAGAATCCACCTGCCAATGCAGGGGACCTGGGTTCAAGCCCTGGTCTGGGAAGATCCCACATGCCACAGAGCAACTAAGCACATGCGCCACAACTACTGAGCCTGCGTGTCACAACTACTGAAGCCTGCACCTAGAGCCCGTGCTCCGCAACAAGAGAAGCCACCACAGTGAGAAGCCTGTGCACTGCAACGAAGAGTAGCCCCCGCTCGCCGCAACTAGAGAAAGCCCGTGTGCAGCAACAAAGGCCCAATGCAGCCAAAAAAAAAACCACACAAACCATGCAAATGTTATGGGTAGGGGAATTATTATATAAATATTTTTTTCAAAATGAAGTATTTTTTTATATTTTAGAAGCAGTTCATGTTATTTTCTGAAAAGAAAATACAGAAAGATAATAAAGAACACTTAAAACTCACTGAATTAAAGCACTGTTAATGCTTTGCTATTGATCTTTCCACTTCCTTTCTAATGCACATAAAAAATAAATGCCAAAATCCCATATTATAGCTGCTGTTGTGTAACTTGGGTTTTTACTTATTATATAATATCATAGGCCCTTTCCATGTTGATAAATATATGGCATTATCTTCGTAGCTGCAATAGTTTGTATTCCATTATGATGTCTTTAAACAGTCTTGTTAAGTATTGATACATTAGGTTATTTCTAAATTTTCAGTTTTATAGATAGGATTGTAATGAACTTCCTTTACTTAACAGGTATAGATCTCTCTCCTCCCTTCCTTCCCCTTCTCTTTCCTTCCTGCCCTCCTCCCCGCCCCCCCTTTCTCTTCCTCTGTATCTATATCTTTGAGCATGTGACTGGATATTTCGTTAGGAATAATTCCTTTAAGTTTCTTTTTATTTTTAAATATTTATTTATTTATTTTATTTTTGGCTGCGTTGGGTCTTAGTCCCGGCACGTGGGATCTTTGTTGCGGCACATGGGATCCTCCGCAGCTGCTCGCGGGCTTAGTTGCCCCTCTGCATGTGGGATCTTAGTTCCCCGACCAGGGATCGAACCCAAGTCCCCTGCATGGGAAGGCGGATTTTTAACCACTGGACCACCAGGGAAGTCCCTCCTTTAAGGTTTTTGGTGACCTTCCATAAAGGCTTTAATGAATTATAATCCCACCAATAGTGTATGTATGCCTTGCCAATATTGAGTAATGTGACATGTATATGATATGTATTATTTATATATAAATAAATTTATATTTGTATATAATCTTTTAATTTATACATATTTAAAATATATATTATCATGAAAGAATTGTTTTAGTTCAGTTTTTAATTGGTAGTAATTTAAGAATAGTTATACAGTAAAAAGTTTTCCTATTCCTGTTGCCTGATTTCTTCCCTTTAAGTAATAACTTTTATTCTTTCTTGGGTATTCTTTCTGACTTTCTTTATCCACATTATAAGCATATAATGAATATACGCTTATTTTTTCCTTTTTACACATGGAGTACCATTCTGTAGACGTTCTTTTATGTTTGGTGTAAAAAAAAAATGCACCAGGAGATCTCTGCATAGCAACATGGGGCGGGGGAGGGAAGGAGGAAGGGAGGGAGGATGTATTTAATTTAAAGTTTTTCTAGAATTTTTTTTTGGGGGGGGGGGTTCACCTTTTTTTTTTAATTTTTTTTATTTTGGTAAAAGTCACATAATATAAAACGTACTATTTTAAGCATATTTAACTGTATAGTTTGGTGGCACTAAGTACATTCGCATTGTTGTGCAACACTCACCATCATCCATCTCCCAAATTTTTCACCTTCCTAAACTGAAACTCTGTCCCCTTTAAACACTAACTCCACATTCCCCCCACTCCCCTGACCCCCGGCCCCTGGCATCTACCAGTGTACTTTCTGACTATGAATTTGACTATTCTAGGTACCTCGTACAAGTGGAATCAAACCATATTTCTCTATACCCAAGAATATGAATGACTAGTTTTTTAAAGCCTTTATCAGGAATAGATATTTTATCAAGTGCCATTTTAGCATCAACTTTTTCTAGCATTTTGTAGATGAGTTACTGTTTGATGAACTCTGGAGCCTAAATAAAGAAGGGAGACCTTTATTTTTCAAGGAAACTGAGGCAACTTCTAAATAAGTTACTTAAGTCAGAAGAGGTAATAAGGTCCTCACACAGATAAGCAAAAAGAAGAAAATAAAAGTTATCTGTAATCTTTTACCAAGAGATGCTTATATTTTGGGTGTGTGTGTATGTGACTTACTGAAGTCTAAAAGTCTAAAAGCTTTTTTGATAGTAACTTCCTAATTTTTCCTCCAAGAAAGTTGGATTTTTTACATTTCTATCAATAGTTATGAGAGTACCCCCCTCCATCTCTCTCTGACATTTTAACAGTAGAAACATTCTGCTTTTCTCTAACTATTTTACATTACAGCTTTCCTTTGACTAATGAGTTTGAAAATATTTTGGCCATTTGTATTTCTTCATATGTGGGTGTATGTTCATATTCTTAGCACAATTTTACTGAGTTCTTGTTTTTTCCCATTGTTTATTAAGGGCTTTTAATATATTAAAGACACTGAAACTTTATTGATCATATATGGCAGTCTCCCCACAATCCCCCATACCCTTCATCATTTGGTTTCCTTAAGGTTTATTTCTTTTTAATATGTTTGTTTTCATTTTTAATGTAGTTAAATCAGCCTTGTACTTTATTACTTCCACTTTGACAAAGTCCTACCTCAACTTTTGTACAAATTATCATGTACTTCTTATATTTCAGGCTTTTAGGCTTTTCAGGCTTCTTATATTTCTGGCACAGGAAGGGTTCTAAGTTAAAACAGTTTTACTTTAAGTTGGTTTGCCAGTGGTCTCACCACCACAAATTATATAAACCTCCCTTTTCTCTCAGAATTGAAATGCTACCTTTATCAGATAATAAATTATTATTTTTGAGTTTTCTGCTTTGTCCACTGAATTGTCTATTCCTTTGCCAGTACTACATTACTTTAGTTATTATAGCTTCTTAATATGTTTTAATATTTGGTATTACAGTTCAGGGTCACCTGCATAACTTTTCTTTTTAAAATATTTCTTGTCTCTTTTCCTATTTTTATTCTTCCAGATGAATTTTAAGGAATCATTTTATCAAGTTCCAAAGCAAATTCTAAGTGCAAATTTTAAGCAGTTTCATTTTTCTTTTCTTTTTATGCTTTCTGCTGTATACTCAAATTTCAGACATTGGTCTATGTGATTCATTTTACTTTTAAAGTTGATTAATAAAATAATTTTACTTTTAGAAAGTTTATTTGAAACAACACTGGATAGAAACTGACTAATGAGTGACTTGGTTAACTAGTATGTGATTAGAGATGCTGAAGAACTTCTCAGTTTTCTTTAGTATTTGTTTTTCTTGCTTGAATGTAGAATTGTGCTGTGCCTGCAGTATGTAAAAATCAGCCAAACTATCTCCTCAGTTTTTAAATCGTGCAGTTATTGTCTTATTTTTGAATGGAGAGCATGACTAGAAACAAAAGACCAGCTTAATTTTTTTATAGGGATATAAATCTGTATTCTGACTAATAGAATTAAATACAAGGACATCCATGCCATATGTATCATAGAGAATAAACATTTAATATATTTATTTTATAAATACATGAGTTAATCTAAGTGATGAAATGGATCTTATTTTGACCATTTTAATGAAAATATTTCTATAGTAAGTTTATTATAGCACATTTATGATTATGTATAAATGGAATACCAGGTACAGTTTAATTTTTTTTTAACTGACATTTCATTGTAAATATCAGGTGTTGCAATCTACTTGTGCGATAGTGACGCCCTAGGGTACCATAGAGGCATAAAGTGTAGTTTGCTCCTATGATAAATAGTCCTACTTTGCTATGCTCTTTGAATTTATAATTTTTTTGGGTAGAGTTCCATGTTTTCTCTCTTGTTTGCATCTGCTAATTTTGTTGCTGTTCTTGTGCCATACTCTGGCAGTGTTTCACCTCCCCCACCTTTTGCATGCTGCTTCCAGCCTACTATAGACTAGAAATTAAATTTATTAGATTTGTATCTAAAATAAGAAGTCATACTCTAGGAAAGCCTGATACACTTTCTCTTCTGAGAAAAGTTACTTGATCTTTGGTGCATAAACTTAATATCAATTTTGAGAGTTGAGTTTACTTATTACTTTTGGTTTTTGGCTGTATTTTTAGTAGCTGAAATTGTCAGGTAGCAGGTCAGAGTTTATTTTTAAGTCCTTTGTTTGGGACTGAATCTGTTTTCACAGTGAAACCATCTTAAGCATGTTAGGCTTCTGGGTTAGTTCAGTACACACAAATTTTTTTTTTACCCATAAGAAATAGTCTGAAGTAATATTTTCAGCTATGCGTAATTATCATTCATACCATTTTGAAGAAGCAGGCAAGGCCACTGGCTGGGGTTGGCAAGGATGGGAGGGAGGGAAGCTTGAGAGTGGTGAAGGTTTGTAATGGCAACAGTGGAGTTAGGGAGAGAAGGCTAATTAGGAATATGCTTAGTGTTACCTACTTTGTCAAGGGCTCTGCAGAGCTTATAAAAGGGCTCTAATAGCAAGGCTGTATCATTTTCTATAGCAGTGCTCAATGACTGGGCATAGGACTGGAAAACAAAGATGATTGGATTGATTTAGGGATTTGAAGGGCAGATGTAACAGAAGAATACTGAAATTCGAGGTGTTTGAGTCTCTGATCACTGATCCTAGGCTGGTGGGGAGGGATGGAATAGAAAGGTATGAAGGAGTTGATCAATTTGTAGAAAAATGGGAGAAGGAGAAGGGTTTGGAGAGTTCAGTGAAATATGACATTAAGTAAAATAGAAGATTAATTACGAGAACCGGAGGTATAGAAAATACAACAAAATGGAAAACATCAGCTTGGATGTTTCATCTTCCAAGAAGACGTCCTTGGCCTGTCCAATCTTGTTAATTCCTTTCTGTGTGCCGTGGCACCTTGTAGTATACTCTTAAAAAAGTCCTTATTTTACTGTATTCCAGGGATCTATTTACTTGTCTATTTCTATTCCCCACTGTAAGCTTCATGAGTATAGAGCTTGTTTTAATTTTCCTGTTTTACAGTACATGGTACCGTTAGGTACCTAGTAGGTGTTGAATTTAATAGAATGAATAGGAAGTTGTGTTCAGAGTGGGATAGTATAATTTAGGAGGATAATCTCCATGGGAGTTGCTAAAGCTGAAAAGAGGTTAGAACATTTTTATGTCACTCATCACCTGTCTATTTTGCTTTCTTTCTTTTTAAATATTTATTTATTTATTTATTTATGGCTGCGTTGGGTCTTCGTTGCTGCTTGCGGGCTTTCTCTAGTTGCGACGAGTGAGGGCTATTCTTTCGTTGCGGTGCACAGGCTTCTCATTGCAGTGGCTTCTCTTGTTGTGGAGCACGGGCTCTAGGATCGCGGGCTGCAGTAGTTGTGGCATACGGGCTCAGTAGTTGTGGCACACGGGCTTAGTTGCTCCGTGGCATGTGGGATCTTCCCGGACCAGGGCTCGAACCCGTGTCCCCTGCATTGGCAGGCGGATTCCTAACCCCTGCGCCACCAGGGAAGTCCCTAACATTCTATATTTTGAGTGTCTTTGATTTACTTGAAACCTCTACTGCTTCCTTAGAAAATTGTAGCTATATGTCATGTCTGGTTTGTAGAAAGAAGGATGGTCTTGTGGAGTCATACAAATCTGAGTGAGTGCCATTAGTTCTCTTTTTTATATTGCTGGGGATTCTATTTGTAAAATTCAGATAAACATATACATCTCTCAGATTTCTTATGTGGATTGAATCAGATTGTGTAAATCATTTATATAGAAAATAGAAAGGTGTTCATTGTACATCTCTATATAAATGTCTATACCTTTTAATTAGTTTGACTTTACAGGGTTTTAGATAGAATTGAACCTCAGCATATTTTTGTAGGACCACCTATCTGCCTTTATTCAGAAACAAAGGAATCCGGGTAGTATCAATTACTTTGACTGAATAGAAAATCTGAGAGTCTTTTTATTAACTCCTGAGGAAACTGAAGAACAGTGAGATGAGGTGATTTGCCCTAGAATGTTAGTTTTGGGTTCAGGGCTATATACCTGGTCTTCTGAATATCAGCCCAGTTTACTTTCACAGAGCCTGTCTGCTATAAATTAGTGTTAATTTGACTATTCCTCACTTGTTCCTCATTTTTTAAACCGCCAGCACTGGCTCAGTTCTTTGTTTTACTTTTATATTTGATGACACTACGGTATTGGACTCACTTAAAAGTAAAGAATGAAGTATACACTTGAAGTGTTTATGTTAATTTAGAGCATAACTTCTTTACGTGCCTTAATTCCTGTGATCATCTATTATAAACTCCTCTGAAAGTATAAAGACTTCATTCATTTAGACACTACTGGGATGTCTGAATTTCCTGATTAGAACCTGCCATTCGGTTGACAAAAAGAATTTATCCTTAAATTTTTTGTTGCTTTCATGTTTCATAAGCTTCCTTTAAAAGACACAGTGACCTAATTATGACCACATTTCAGCAGCCAGACATTATTTTTACAAATTATTCCTTGTTTTGAAGTTAGTTTTTTTTTTTTCCTCTCATTTCAGCTCCCAACATTTAGTCTAAAGAGGTGCCACCCAGTGTAGCCAGTATGTGAACTGTTTCTCATTGTCTTTTGTGAAATAAGTAGCTTGAGCCGGATTGTAAAAGTCCTCTGCTTCCTTCGTTGAGATAGTTTTCCTGTGTTACAAGAGGAATTAAATGATGTGCACAGTGATGCACATTCTGGTGCAAACTCTTTAACTCATTGTGGACTTGTAATAGACAGTCCGAGACTGTCACTTGTCAGCAGACCACATTTGACATAAAGGATTATTAAATGCTAGTGCTTTTCATTTATTCATTCAACAAATGCCTGTTGATTGCCTACTGTTTGCTAGGTGATATAGAAGTGAATAAAACAACACAAACCCCCCAGATCTCATGAAGTTTACATTCTAGTTCTGTTAGAAATGCTATTATTATTTCTCTTTTCTCAGAAGTTCTGTTGTTTTTGTATTAAAACTGTATTTTTGCAGTTTACAGTCTTATGCATTTGAAGCTGTGACTTAATTCTGTATATGTTTACATATAGTGGTAATACTACTATAAAAAATTAAATTTTAAAAATTTAATCGGTTTAACTTTTTAGTGGATTCTCCTGAGCTTTCTAGGTAGAGAATTTTATTATCCACAAATAATGCTTCTCTTTTAAGTCAGAACTTCCAGAACATTAATAACTAGGAGTGAGGATAATGGATCTTTTTATTCCTGATTTTAATGGAAATGTTTTTCATATTCACTAGTAAGCATGATGTTGACTTTTGGTTTAAAATGGTTTAAATCACTTTGAGGAAGTAGTTTTATATTTCTGGATTTAAAAAAGAAAATGAAGGGGAGTTGAGTTTTATCAAATGCCAAAAAGGGTATCTTTGAGACGATTGCTTTTTTCACACTTGACCTACTGATGTGTTATATTATGTTAATAAGTTTCCTATCGTTAATCCACGTTTGCAATCTTGTTGTGGAAGTTTACTATCATTTATTAATGAATTATATCTCTGAAATAGAGATTAACCTAGAACCCTTTTATGTCTCTAAATATTAATCTGGAACCCACTTGAATCTTTGACTTAATTGTGTATATCTTTACATGTAGTGGTAATACTTTTAATTACATTTTTGGCTTAGATCATTTTCTCTTTCCTGTGACTTATAAAACCTTTGAAAACAGTATTTGTATTTTTGTCACCTTCTAGCTTTACTCGAAGTTAGTGGTTCTGAAGCAAGGACCTTTTTAGGAGGAGATGTAGAGGGAGTTAATTTATAATAAAAGGAAACAGTGACATCATGAATTGACTACACAGCATATCTGGATAGAACAGTGTATTAAACAGTCATTCTTTGGTTGTCTGTCTTATGTTTCTGACACATGTCCTGTTTCTGATTTTAGAGTATTTTAGAGATTATACTCCAATATTAGAAGTTTAATGATGAACTATAAAGCCTGGCAAATTGATGAAAACCGATGAAACAGCCTATTGCTTATAAAGACTAAATCCGCTAATGTGATGGTTCTCAAACTTCAGTGTGCATTAGAATCACCCCAGAGCCTTGCTAAACCCTAAGACTGCTGGACTTCACCTCCAGGCTTTTGATTCAGTAAATCTAGGGTGAGCCCAATAATTTGCATTTCTAGTAAATTCTCAGATGATTCTGGTATTGATGGTCCAGGGACCACATTTTGAGAGCCAGCACACTGATGTTATCTACCAGCGCTCCCTGACTTATCAGTAAATAGCTGATTTAATCACAGTTCTAGCAGGTGGTGATTAAAAGAAAACTCAGTGGGTAAACTAAAAGCCAACAAAGAAACTTGAAATTTTTTTTAACCTTTATTTTTAGTAGACTCATTAATGGAAGATCAAAGGACAAAATGTAGTTACTGTGATTCTGTCATTGTGACTAAGTATGTAGAGGTAGACTGAAGTACCAGTGATGGGATGTTCTTTTCTTTCCCTCTTGCAGTTGCCCCCAGAAGTACTAAACTCAAATTTAGATAGCCCATTCATATCACAGTCAATAACATTTATAATCAAGAGCCCACTGATTATATAGAGACAAAATTTTAGTGATATCAGTGGGAAGATTACAAATTTAAACATCTTTATTCATAAATTAATTAATTTATAATTTACTAAGTATATATGGTATGCTATGCACTGTGGATGCATTTGTATAAATAAATAATTATAAATTCTGATGATTATTAAAGGAAATGTACAGGCCACTCTGAAATAGTGGAATATAGGAACTTAATTTAGGGAAAGCTTCTCTAAGGAAGTTCATTTAAGCTGCAGCCTGAAGGATAGGTAGGAATTTTGGCTCCACAGAGAGTTACAGGAAGAGAAAATGCTACTACCATCACTAAACAGGCATTATGCACTAACATCTTTCCATGATTTCATTTGCTAGCCCTGTTAGTTGGATAATATTATTCCCAAATTTTAGATGACGAAACTGAAGATTAAAGAAGTTAAATAACTTTTCCAAAGTTACCCAGCTATTAAGTGGTGGAGCTGGGATTTCATTAGGTCTTCCTGACTCTACAGCCAAACTTTTAACTGCCATGTTACATTAGGGAGATTTGAGAATATTTTCTAAATTATCAAATTATATGAGCTAACTTCATATTTTACTTTTTCTCATTTTTACACCAGGGCCCTGCTGTTTCTATAAATTAGACTAGAGTAGGCCATTTACAAACATACATATTCAGATATACACATCTATACATACATACATATTTATATTTCTGTAACGTTAACTTTTTCTCATTGTAAAGGTAACACTTTTGAGAGATTTTGAAATTTCTAGAAGAAAAAAGAAGGAAATAATTTCATCGTTCAGAGATAATCATTTTGACATTTTTTTATGTTTGATTATTTCAGTATTTAGGCATTCGTTATTTTAAAAAAATTGTAATCATATCTTGTATACAAAATTATTTATTGATAAATAGACCTACAATGTTCACATGAGATATACATCTGGTTTTGGAATGTAATTTTGTAATAGTTTCATTTCATAATGTATTGACTTTAGCCTTCATGTAGTTAGTGAGAAGGAGAAGGGGTTTCACATATTTCATGAAGTCAGATTAAAAGCATTCTGTTATAGTCATCTTTAGGAGTCAAATTTGGTAAATCATTCTTTAACCTTGTTGCTCTGATGGAGTGAAGTTTTTAAAAGAGATATTTGTAATCTAGTTTCTGGGCTGTTTTTCTCATTTTTAAAGGAGTATAAATAACTTTAAGAATAAGATATAATCTTGACTTGTAGTTTACCATTCAAGAGTATTGTGCTAATAGTGTCACTAATTTTTTTATGCTGTTACTTTTCTTTTATTGATTTTTATCCATTGCATGAAGTTTTGTGTGTTTGTTTTGTGAGTACAGAAAAATCATTTAGATTTCAGCCTTCTATTTAAACCACAGTCCAATGGGATTATGTTTATTTGACTTTTTTTTTTGTCTCTAGCATGTATATACTCCTTTGCTTTTGTAGACAGACCCCCCCCAAGGATGCCAGAAGAGTTTAAAAATCTGTGACTGTAAGCCTTGCCACATTTTATGTTTATTAACCAATTTTCAAAAATATTAAAGGTCAGATTTTGTTTTATCAAACTTAACATCTTGCCTTTAGTGATATATGCCTATTCCTTTTGGGTTCATTATATGTCATAGTGATTTGTGTTGAGGTATTTCTTTTGTGTACATCTACCTCCAAAAGAGTTTAAATACAGTTGCAGAACTTTACATTTGTAACTTGAGAAACAAGGAAACTCATTTTAAAAAGAAAATCAGAACACCATTCCATAACAGTCATACATAAATCAGTGAAATAAAATTCATTTAAAAAAGCATGCTGATCGTTCACTATAGTTTAATTTAGTATAACTCTTATTTTTAAGCTGTTGGATGTAAATTGAGTTTAGATATTAGCCAGATAATCATATTATTCACACATAAGCCTTAAAATGATGTGTGTAAATAATTCTTTCATGTTAGCTTCTTTCTTTTGTAGTAAATTTTTACTGAAAAGTCTCCAGTTTTTAAATATATAAAGTACCACTTTTTTTCTTTTCTAACCATAAAAGTTATGTGTAAGGTATTTTCCTTTTTTCTAATATAGTATTTCTCTAGCATGTCTTTTTTCTGTACTTGTTATCAAATCCCTTTTCTAAGTCTTTTTATGTTTTGTTTAGACAACTGTTCATTCAGCTGTTCATCCACTTATTAATTCATTCAAGAAATGATTATTTAATTCCTATTATATGCTAGGCATTTGACTACATGATGTGGAAAGACAGTACGGGGAGGAAAAGGGGAATGGGAATTCTTTTGTACTGATGCATGTCTTAGGTATGAAGTATGACTTTTATGTGTCTTATCTCATGTCATCACATGAGATAGATTTAACATTTCCATTTTACAGATGAGGATTTAGGTTCAGAGAGATTAAGGGTTTGCATAGAGAACATAGTTTATAAACAGCAGAGCTATGATTTGACCGCAGGACTATCTGATTTTACACAGTGTTGCCTTCCTACATGGGAGATAGGTGAATAAAGTGAGTATACTGCTTGTCTTCACAGAGGGTGTGGTTTGGTGTGCTGTATGTCTGTGCTTTGTGAAGATGTCTGCAGAGAGCGTGAAGTTCTAGCTATCTTCTCAGCCCTTCTCCCTTGCAACCAGAAAAGCTCCTTTAAAAGTCCATTTTCCTTATTGGGCTTTCTCATAGCATCTTATGTGAAAAATGGATTTTACAACTAAAAAAAAAAAAAAAAGGGCTTCAGAGTCACTGGTCTAGGAGAATTGTATATGTTTACACATATGTGTAAGTAGAGAGATAAATAGTCTTATACACAGAAACAGAAAGAGAATGATAGGAGATGAATATGTGAAAAATTAGATATACTGGTTTTGGAATACAGAGGTAGGTTAATGGGATTTTCAATTTGGAGTTTGAAAGCTTGTTAAAATAATGCCATTTGAGCTCTGTCTTCAAGGATGGCTAACATTTGGCATTGTAGAAATCTGGAGGTAGTGTGGCAGTGAGGATAGGTAGGGGACACTGCAAGTAAGGGAAACGGCATGATCCAAGACCCAGAGGCAGAGATGAGGCATATGCGACAGAAAGTTTAATGTGTCCAGAGAGAAACTTGATTGTAGGAAAAAACAGACAAAACTGTTGATTGGTATCAGAATGTGGCAAGCTTTGAATGCCAGACTAAGGAGTGTAGTCTTTTCTGTAGGTAGTGGGAAACCTTTAATAGGTGTTTGAAAAGATAAAGGTGTGATATGTGGTGATACTGATTAAGAAAGATTGATTGTAAGCAGCATGTAAAATGGATTGGCTGTGGGAAGACCTGTTGTACTATAATAGTCGAGGTGAGTGGTAATGGCAGTGGGAATGAAGAATAGGAAATGATTATAAGTGATAAAGCAGAGGCTAGATTGTTAGGTATTGGGGCCTCATGGAATTAGTGCATTAGTTACCAAAGCTAATTCCGACGTTTCCCTCCTGGAGGGAATGGGCAACTGATGGTGCCAAGTGGCAAGTTTGAGTGTTGAGTTTTATCATTTGTGTCTTAACTGATTCCAAAAAGACTTGAGGAGTTTGTCATAATTGTTTATAATAGAATAGGACAGAAAAAATGAGAATCAAAATTAAACCTAAAAGGAGTGGAGGTGCAAAATTAATACAGGTGGTAAAAATGCACTGAGATGCATATAATAAAGTCCCTCTCTGATTGCTGAGTTGGGACAAAAGTTTTACTGTTAAGCTTCCTAGAATATAGGAAAGATAACATTGTATACAATACTGTCTCAAAAGAAACTAGATTCACAGTCCATGATATAACACATAATTATTAGGAGTTTAACATTTATTGGTACTGAGGCCTGAGAAAATTTTCTTCCCTGGAAGCCTGCAGAAGGACACTTTATTATATAGTCAACAGTATCCTTAACTGTGTATCGGCAGTAAATATTGTCCTGAGTATTCAGCTGATTCTTATAACATCTTTGACTTCCAGCTAAAGAAACAGCACTATTGAGTAAAAGCACATTTATTTATTTATTTATTTATTTTTTGTACTTTTTTTTTGAATTTTTGAACTTTATTTTATTTATTTTTTTATACAGCAGATTCTTATTAGTCATCCATTTTATACACATCAGTGTATACATGTCAATCCCAGTCTCCCAATTCATCACCCCCCCACCCCCCCACCCCTGCCGCTTTCCCCCCTTGGTGTCCATACGTTTGTTCTCTGCATCTGTGTCTCTATTTCTGCCCTGCAAACCGGTTCATCTGTACCATTTTTCTAGGTTCCACATATATGCGTTAATATACGATATTTGTTTTTCTCTTTCTGACTTACTTCACTCTGTATGACAGTCTCTAGATCCATCCATGTCTCCACATTTATTTATTTTTAAAGAGGTTAATGGAAAGTCTGATCTCAAGATTAGTTGTTTCAAGTTGTGCTTTCTGGAACCGTAGGTGTTTCATCACGGACCTCCAGGTTCTGGTTCCCTTTTTCCCACTTTAATCAGAGCAGCTCTGCCTTTATTTGTTTTATAGATTTGCTTTGCATTTTAAAATTTGGTGTTGGAACAGAGAGTTCCATAGCTTAAAAAAGTTTGAAACCACTGGCTTATAGCAGTGGTGTCAAAGTAGAGTTCAGGGAAAAAATATTAATACTTCTATTTATATATTTTTTCATGCCTTAAATTTTCTGTTTTCATGAATAATTTATAAGGTAAATAATGTGTTAGAAAGGTAACATATATATATATATAATTTATAAACAAATGTACAGTGGTGGTCATTACATGTATAGTTTATTGATGGGTTACATTATAAAAAAGAGGAGACCCACTGAGCTAGAGGAATGTATAGACAAAGTAACTCTGAGATAATTTTTAATGAATATTGTATCACAAAGTTTAGTCTTCAAAACTGCTTGGTTTGCTGAAAATTTTAAAGTTTTATTCTTTGGTAAAAAACTGGCCGGCCCATATCCTCTATTGCCATTTAAAGGCACAAGCATTTTTTTTTTTTGGCATATTCAAGTTTGAACTTTTTTTTTTTTTTTAACAGTACTAAATTGTAATGACTTCATATGATATACATGAGATTTTTTTTGAGCTTTGACGTATTTTATCTCATTTAAATCTCAAAACATCCATGCAAGGCAGGGCAGGTAGGTGGATTTTTCCTCCTATTTCACAGATGGGGAAACTAAGGCATGAGGAAGTGGTTATTTTTCTAAAAGCCATGCAGGAAAGTAAAAGGGCTCTAGAATGAAGTTCTTCCATCTATCTATCTTTTTCATTACCTTTCTGCTTCTAATCACTGCCCTGCTAATGCCTCCTTAAAACATGCATCTAGGGCTGCAGAAGCAAAAACTCAAAATAAAAGATTGATGTCAGGATTCAGTAGAAATGAGCATGGTTAGATGAAAGTCAGGAAGAAGAAACTGAATTTTAAATGGAAGGATAAACCCTCAGGCATGTAATGGTAAAAAACTTCTGCAAATTCCTATTGTTTATTAGTGGCTCCCTGAAGACCAGAATTGAGAAGGATTGTGGTTATGGAGGGTCTCAGTGGGAAAAAAATGCCTTCTACCATGATATCTGCTATGGATGGCCTTCTGCTAGCCAGGAAGTACTATTAGAAATAATCTTCTATCCTGAATGTAATAAGTATGGCAGAGACAGAGAATTTGGAAAGCCATAGAGAGTTTTATATAGTTCAATACTGGTAAGCGATGAAACTGAAGCTCAGAAAAACTGTTTTGTCTTATATCATTGTAACTCTGTAACTAGACCTTAATTCTCTGACTTGCAGCTTAGTCCTTTAAAAATCCTATCATACTAAAAAAGTTGGGATGAGGTGGGAAGCTTGGAAAAAAACAAGAAAACTAAACCATGTAAAGAAATCAAAAGGAATAATTTATTAAGACTATGTCCTGTGACTATAATTAATCTTTCACTTTGACTTTCTGATATCCTGGCTGGCTATCATACTTTGTCTTTTTAAGTTTGTTTCCTTTGTAGGGCTACCTATTAGATATTCAGATGTGCTGAGCCAGCAGATACTGGTCATGAGGAACATTTTAATATACAGCCCTTTTGTTAGCATAAATCAGTTTGTTTGATTTTGATTCAATTAGGTTCAATGGAGACATTTCTAGACTCATAAGAGTGAAGCCTGCTTTAGAGAATAGTATATAGCAACTACTAAACCACGCTGCTTATAAATAGTCCCTTACACATCAGATTTAAAAATTCTCAACTTCCGCTTGTTTTATTGTCTCCCTTGTCTAACTCATCACATTCTTTATTTCTTAAATGAGCTTCCTTTCTCCATCCACTAAGTATATTCCTTTTGTTGTCTTTAAGGCCAATTCACCTTTCATATTCAGGTTTCTTTTTCTCTAAGTCTTCCTAGCCAAGAGTAAAATGCTGATTCATACACAACTTCCGTACCCAAAAAGTTGACATGCTTTTATCTGTTCTTAATTTTTAATGAATTTTAAATTTGTGGTAAGCCTTTCTGTGGGCTTTTAATCATTATAGGTGTGCCCATCCTAAATTTTACTATTCTAGGTAATTTTCAAAGGGAAACCTACACATATGGACCCTTCCCTGGAAGTTTGGAATCTAAGGCCGTGCTCATGTGGTCATGAATGAAAAGAAAGTTCAGGTAGGAGAACGGAAAGAAGAAGGCAGTACCTGAAGGGGCAACTAAGGGTATGTCCTTTATAAGGGTAGAGAGCAAGAATAAGTATATAGGTAAGGGGAAATTTAGGCTGAGTAAGTGAGGGAGTTCTCAACTGTACAAGAAATAAAAGAAAGTTGAAAGTTCTGTTCAAAGCAGTCTAAGAAATCCTTCAGAGGAGATCAACTTCTAGGAGCTCTGTAATAGTCTAAATCATATTAGTGTACTGCTGAATCTAGTAGACGTTCTTTTTCTTTGTGATACTACTTCATGCCACTTTTTATTACTCTAAGTTAGGAAATTTGAATTGCTGTTTTGTCTGACAATTTTTCATATATACAGTTGTCTTCTGTGTTTCCTGTTTCATTCAGTTAGTTGTCATGGAATGGAAAAAAGACAAGACTGGGCACCTGCAATTGTAAAATACTTAACAGTAAATAGTATAAAATATCAGAGAGGAATTAGTTTTCAGAATCAAAGTCTGAATACCTCTTGGCTTGAGGCCTCTGAGATTCTAGAATAGGTTCTTAAAGACATGATTTGTGAGCCACCTAGAAGGTGAGTACTAGAAGCCGAAAGGTTGTACTCAGCAGTAGCCATGCCTCACAAGCTCTGTGCTGTCAGGGATACTGGGTAGCCATCTCAGGAACATGGGCCAGATAGAGTGTTTTTAACTTTCAGTAAGGAATTGAGAAGTTTGCGTTGAGACTTCGTGGACAACATGGGTAAATATAGCCTGGTACCTAGTTAATACAGTTGTGCAGCTTAATCATTTTTAAAGTGTAATTATCAAATTTTTTAAAAATTTGAATTTATTGAATTCTTAAAGACATTGTTTCACAAGAGAGAGTTATGTACCACAGGACCTGCTCGGTGGATTAATTGAGGGGTGAACATGAGAGTTCTCTTTAGGTTTGAAAAGTATGTTTTGGAAGTGGAAGTAGATTAGACTTTCCATCGGTTTGCTGCAAGTCTCTCAGAATTAGGAATTAAGAGTAAACCACGAGGTACTCTTCACTCAGCATCAGAAAGAACTCGGGGACAGAGATGGAGTGGAAAAAGTTCAGGGAGCTGGTAACTCCTTAATTGAGTGTTATTTGGAACAGGGCTTCTCAAATTTTGTTTTTCCCGGGGATCTTGTGAAAATACAGATTCTGATTCAGAAAGTTTGGGGTGGAGCCTGAGGTTGTACATTTTTATACAAACTTTCAGGTGATGCCGTTGCTGCTGGTCTGTGGACCACATTCTGAGTAGTCACATTTAGTCTTTTAAGAGGATTTAAGAATTGGAAAGTTGATTATGTGTAATAACTGCAGTGATTTTTTTCTGACTGGGTATGGGTGCTTTACACGTGTTATCTTACTTTTCACAGAAAACATTCAAGGTAGGTGGTAATATTTTTATGGATGAAGAAATTGAGACACAGGGAGCTTAAGTAGCTTGCTCACGGTTTGTAATTGGTGTGACTGGGATTTCAACTTAAAAGACACCAAAACCCTTCCTAGGTCTGTCATATTTCCATGAGATTCTGTGGTTTTTGTGAAACTGATTTTCACACTTAAAAATAGTTTCTAATTGTGGGAATTTACTCTATTTCATGCATGGGGGGAAAAAAAACAACCCAACATTGTTTCCAGTACCAAATTTGTTGTATGGGTTCAGGAAAAATAAGCTTTTTAAACATGAAAGCATACTGTCAACTAAATTTTAAAAATTATAGAATTTATTCATTCTTTAGTGGAAAAATATTGGCAAGTATAAAAAAAGTTTTTCATAATTCTTCTGAATTATCTAAACATAATGATTGCCACTGTTTTGAGTTTTTCTGATACACATGCATACCCCTGTATAATTTTTTAAAAATTAAAATTGTGTTGTGTACACCTATTTTTTCCCACTAAGCACAACTTTAATAATGACATAACAAAACTCTACTTTACCCTTTCCTGTTTTTCTCTTAATCATTGGCAACCTCACCATTCTCTGCTAGGCTGCAATCAAATTTTCCTTATTCTTCGTCTCTCCCAGTAATTGCTGCCAAATTCTGCTATTTCTTTGTATTATCTTTGTAACTTGCTTGTGTTTTTCACATTCAGGCTAGATTTTTTTTCTACTAGTTAATGATGACTAAATCACCATATAATTCTTAAATTCATTCTCTGCTTCATTGGTTGACTATTTTGGCTGCACACAAAACCTTTAGTCTTTCTTTTCTCACATCTTTTTAGTGACTTTGATGAAATCAGTGTGAATACTTATGGAGTTTAAAGCCAGTGAAGTATCTGACCCTATTAGCGTTTATTTCTAACCAAAAATTTTTTTTAACTTCTTGCCTCCATTACCAGATAGGGCACCGGTTTGCATGTTTCCTTTTCTAAAATGTAGTATCTGTGGTTTTATACTTGCATGTGTGTTTATTTAATTTTAATAAATAACTCTACCTTGTTTAGGCTTTCTCAGGTTGTTGGTTTGATCATTAAAACTTTACGTACCAAATTAAGTATGGGTGCAGAATGACTGGAGAAGTCTGTTGATGTTTGTAGATGCTCAAACAGTTTTCTCTTCTCCTCAGTTCTTTATTCTTTGCAAAAATGTCTCATCTACTTATCATCACCTATGGCTTCTGGTCAGTGCATCTTCTCTCAGTGGATCCATGTAGATTGAGAAATGTAATCTCACAGCTTTAATCCTACCCTCTGCCAGAAAAAAAAAAGCATCTAGAGCTCTTTTGTGGCTTTTCTAAGATTTTTTTGTTTTGAATAATAATGGAGAAATGGTTGTGGATGAAATTAGGATGAACAGTGCATGTCAAAAGATATACTTCCTAAAATCATGTATATAATCTCTTCGGTAGGTAAAGAAAAATGTACCCTTATCCATGGATCTTTGAGAACATCAAAGATTTAAGTGAATAAGAATTTAGGAAAGTATATTTAGAAATTAATATTTAGAAATTAAAGTTGTCTCGGTTACTTAGCATAAGTGTGTGCATATAGGCTTTAAATTTTAGGTAGGACAGTGAGACCGTGGTAAAGGGAATATTGTGGATAATTACAGGAACTAGGATTTGACTCCAGATCTGACTGACACCAAAGCCTGTGATTGAAATGATTATTGTTTTAATTTTATAAATAAGGAGGATTATAAATTCCTTATGTTCAATTTAAGAGCTTAATTTTTAACTCCTAAAATGGTATTTTCATCTCATGTTAAGTATATACTGTGTGGTGTGGACATTAAATAAGATTATTGATTATAATGATTGGTTAAGAATTATTTATTTCCTTGGAACTTTCATTTTCTGATTAAACCTGACCCAAATCTTATCCCTTGGTATCTTCTTGTTTCATTTTTTCTTAATCTTTTTGATTCTCACTGATCAGTATTACTAAAAGTCATACTTTGGGAGTCTTTGGAGATGCAAAGATTCTCTTTTTTTGTATTTTGTCAGTTTAATAAAACTAATTATGTTTCTGAGAACTAATACCTTTACAGATGAAATTGGGGATTAGGAAGTAACTTCTTTAAGGTTAGGTTTAACACTATAAGGTAGTAATTAAGAGTGAGAAGGCTTGGGTTTGAATCCCAGCTCTTTAACTGTGTGACCTTGGGCAGATTTTATTACCTCATTTTCAGTTTCCTCATCTGTAAATAATTATAATTCCCATCTCATATAAGAGAGTTGTGAGAATTAAAGGAAATAATGTTTATAAAGGGTTTAGTGTAGTGCCTGGCACAATAAACAGTCAAGAAAGAAAAGCTAACATAAAAACAAAGTACAGTTTCAAGGTATTTTAGGCACATATATTTTCTTAAGATATGTTACTGTGAACTTAATTAAGTGAATTTAAAGTTTAAAATACTAGGTTAGTAGAATAGATTGAGATGATATACTTAGAATAGCTACTTAAACATAAAATAAAAATATTAATTTGGGCGGCTCTATTCATCTCATTGAATTGTCTATGCTTCTGATTTTATTTTCCTTATTAATATTAGTTGTTGGACACATCACCATTGACTAACCTCTACTTGAAGAAGGGGAAGTAAAGTAACAAACTGAAATTTTAATGGTTTCTATTTTGTGAACAAGCTTTATAAATGTTTAGGGAGGAGACAGTTTGGAAATTTATATAATTAATATGTATAACTTGTCTTAATAAGCTTATTATAAGTTGACTATTGGCTCTCAAACTTGGCTGATTTACCTGGAGAGCTTTGCTTAAAAAAATTCCCAAGACCGCCTCTTCTCCTTTCCCCTCCCCAAGACCTATTCCTCAAGTGATTCTGTTGATCAGTCAGATCTTGATGTCACTGGGCTACAACAACTCAAGTGTAGCTCTGTGAACCCTATAATGGAACATACTCAATTCTTTTTTTTTAAAAACAATAAGGCAACTTAGTTTACTTTGAAAGATATTTATGGGAAATATAAGTCTCCTTTAAAGAAAATTTGTACAGTCTCAGAACTCTTAACTACTCATTATAATATACAATGATTATTTAAAAAATATTTACATTTAAGTTGGAGTGGTTCCTTTTTTCTTTTTTTAGAAAAATATAAATCATATAAAGATAGAAACTTACTTTTAAATTATCATATTTCTGTTTATGATACCTTGCTTAGAATATATCTCATGAAATGCTTTACGCTAATGTGCCTCCAGAGGAGAACCTGGGCCTAGAGTGAGGCAAGCAGAGTGTCCAGGGCACAGCATTTAAGGAGGCACTCACTGTCAGGGCTGTGCCTGAGGATTTCCTTACATTTTGAACCATAGGCGCCTGCTTGCTTGCCTCACTCTTCTTCCAGCCTTGCTCCAGAGAAGTAGGCTGCATATAAATTATTTTAATTTTAGTTTAGCATAATCTTATGCATGCTTGTATGTTTCATAAAAAAGAATGACGATGAAAATAATGTAGCCGAACCCAAATTTATATTACCCAGAAAAAAATAGGTTAACTATTTGAAAAAGGTAATATTATGATTTTATTCTTGCATGTTCAGTAATTGTCAGAGTGTCAGAAATTCCAGTTCAGTAGAATCTTGTCTCACACTGAAATGTGCTTGTTTTATCTACTGGCAGCTATATGAAATCATTAGTGCTCTATCATAAGTTTCTTAATTTGATAAATAGTACATTCAGCTCTTAAACTTATGGATGATCATTGAAGCAATAAGTGGTAACTCCAGTTTTACCATATTTTTATTAATAATTTTAGAATTCTTTGAGAATTTGCCTATGATTTTTCTTTTTTTTTTGAGTGCCACATCTGGAAATGCTCAAAACTTGTTTGCCTTTTTAAGAGAACAGTTTGCAGTGAAAGTATAACTTCTTTAGAGGTGAGGTTCAAGTTAACGAATGATGAACCATAATGTGAGGAAGCATAATATTGTGAATTATTATTTGGCAAACATAACTAATGCAGGCATTAGCTGCCGAAGCCATTAATAAAGTACCACTTGCAGAAAGCTAGAGAGATAGGCAACACAGAACTTTCTCTGTAAACTCTCAGAATGTAAACTACAGTACAACCTAGTTTATTCAATAAGGACTAAATTCTTTAAGTTTGATATGTTTGTAGGTTCCATGATTAATGTGTAACTAGAGTATAAAAGGAGTATTTAGAATCTGTTAAAATTTGTAGATGTGACATCATTGTCAAGTCAGGCATTTTATTTCTTAAAGTTAGAATTTATTTAAATGCACTTTTATTTTTCCAAAATAAATTTTTAATTTCTACTTCCAGTGGTGCCAAAGTAAGTTTTCCTAAATAAAATTATTTAATATTTAGGTCTGTTGATAGTGTTTAAAGTAAACAAAAGTAAACCCATAACAACCAAGAGTGGAGGAGTATCTAGATTTGTTTTTAGCTTTCTTTTTCATGGTTTCTCAGAAGTGTATCATATTATAAATACATTCAAAATGTTTTGCTCTGAGGATATGTAGCATTCCTATAAAGGTTAAATCAATAAAAATGATTTGGACACATTCCTAAGCATGGCTAGAACAGGTAGCCCGTTGTTTTAGGTACCCCTGAGTTTTTGGAGCAGATCATTATGGCGTAGCAAAAGAACTTACTAAAAGTTGCTTTCTATGTGTAGATGCGTCAGCTTAAAAAAAGCAAGATTTTCTGGCCTTCTAGAAATGAATATTTTTACAGTAGCCTGTGAATATTGGTTTAATGATATGTTTTAAACTTTGTTAAAGTTCGAAGCTTTTTTTTTCTCTTCTCCGAATGCTGAAGATACACCATAATTGATAAGGAAGAGGTACGTACAGGAAAAATGCAATGGGCAAGCCTTTCCAGCCAGTTTAGAATAAATGGTAGTCTTATGATTAAAGAAAGTATCAGACATTATAATTGCAAAATTAGGAATTAGATGTGATTCTTTTTAGTCTTGCCAATTTAGAAGAAAATTCTGTAATCACTGGAATGTTATCTGTTCAAAATGTTCAAATGCAAGTTTGCACTTGAACGTTTATTTAAAAAAGCGTATGTGTTTCTCCTATGCTCAGGGTTGACTTCTTAGTGTGGTATTGTTGCTAGGTAGAGTTTTATTTTATGCCATTTGTTTGCTGTTTTCTTGTTCATTTCATATGTTTGAGTATGTAAGTTTTAAGTTCATATGTAAGTTTTCAGATCACACACTTTTCACAGCTACTTTTCAAAAAATTCCTTTCTGTCAGCTTACAATAATAAGATAATTTTTCTTAAAGTTTCCTTTAAAACAGCATTCAGGGTATTAGATGTTTTTTGATCATGGAAACACAATGAATTGACCATGTATTTGGCTGAATAAGGTTTAAATCAAAGTGGAGAATTTGAGTTACATATATTAGTTTCATTATAGAAAATCGCTTATCACTTTGTACATGTAATATATATTTACTCTGTACATAAATACTTTATCAAAAATACTATGTTATTTGTTGGAGCACATGATTTCATTTCATAGCCAAGAAAATAGTTTGAACATGTCTGAGTAAAAATGACTTTTACACATATAAACATATATAGAATGGTTTAACCATTTAATAATGAAATAATGTAGCAATTTAAGCCAAATATTTTGCTCTCTTAAAAAATAGTTATAGTATCTCTTGATATATTCCGATTTATCATTACATTGAAAAGTGAGAACATTTATAAAAATAAAAATAAGCTAAAAATCAGCATATGTCTCAATTTTCTTTCTAGATACTTGTGAATGATGATTAAAAATAAATCTCCGTATGTGTTTTCTTTGGTCCTGTTGGTGCACTAAAATATTCTGCAATTTGCTTATACATAGTATATGGGAAATATATTGTTAAATCTTTATTACTAAATCAAGAGTGATGTTCTGACAATACCGATTGTCTTGATCTAGCTTAGATAATAGTATTTTTAAAATAAATTGGATACTTGTGGTAGAAAGTTTTAAAAATGTTATATTTTCCTCCTAAAATAGAATATATTATGTGTGTTTAGTTTTAACAACTGAGGGAATGTAAAGAATTCTGTTTAACACTGGAGTTTTAATAATATGAAAAAGAGGAGTTTCTACTATGAAGAGAAGGTTGGATTAATGATCAAAGGTTTGGATTACATTGACTTTCACGTTTATATTGCTTTACGAACATACTGTAGTACATTGTCTTTGTAACTAAGTATATCTGTTTTATGGATTATCTTCTTAAATATTTTAGTTTTTGTTTTGAACTCTGTAAGAGCAGTAGCGGTTTTTTCTGCATTTTGTCAAAAGACGAATTACCTAAAAGCTTTACAAGTTTCATGAGAAGTTAAAAATTAATCTTGCTAGATTACCTTTTGTAACCAGTTATCTTGCCTGATATTAGGATGGTACTGTCTTGATGGAAGTTTTCTCATAGATATCTTCTTATAGTGTCTTAATATTTTTGAATCGGGTGCTAAGGTCCTTAGTATGAAATGCCTGTATATTTTTACATTTATACATTTTATGGAAAACACAGTGATTGATAATAATGTAGACTATTAGCATAAAGAAGTTTTCTTTCTGTGGTAGTATAATATTGCAGATTTCTGTAATCTGACAGAAGTTTATAAAACAAAGTGAGAATTCACTTTTCTTCAAAAAATAGGTTTTCTTTAAGGTGTGTTTACAAAACTTATAATAAAGTTATTATTGATTAAAGGGAACACGTACCCTGTAACTTTTGCATACTCTTGTGTCTAATTCTGGCATCAAATTACACTACTACTGTAAAACCAATGAGATAAATATTAATTGTAAAATACAGCACTTTTTTCTTTTCAGGTTCATAGTGAATTCACTTTGTTTAGATCCATTTAAGTAATTCTTAATCATTTGGTAGAAATGATGATACCTTTCCACTTAAAGATTATCTGGAAATTTGAAGTTTAAATTGGGAACTTCAGTAGAAAAATTTAAAAATAAAATTAATTATAATTATTACTATCAAAATGAAATAACCAAATTAAAAATCACAATGCCTAATTTAACTTGTTTACCTAGGTTATATGGGCAATGAGTAAATATACAGAAAATATACCTGTTTAGCTTCAAGCCAGAGTTGTTCTTTGAGATAATGTATGTAAATAGGTATCTGTTAGCAGATTAATTACATTTGTATTTTCCCTTGTGAACTGTAATAATTTGTTTAACTGATACCAGTTTTTAATTTAAGTTTATAACTGGAAAATAATGTCCTTGTGTTTTACAAGTACAGTTTTTGATTATTTTAATCTTGTATACCCTAACAGATGCCTAATCTCTGTTGTTGGTTTTACAGATTAACATTTCTCTGTTAGTATACATGCAAAAAGTAATTGATTATCTTTCCAATAGAACTGCAAACGATGCCTCAGTTAACTAATTTACAATTGTTTTCTTCCTGGTTTACAGTTATTATCCCAAGTTTCTCTAGTCACTTGTGTGTATGCATTCATATGCACAGGTAAATTCATATACTGCATATTAAAATTTTCATAATTGAAAGAAATTGAAGTTGTATTTACGTGGCAAATATTTAGCTTCTGTATAAAAATATGTCCATGTCCATAGAAAGTTCTGTGGAATACCGCAACTTCATTATTCGAATTTTTTCAAAGAAAGACTGCATATACATGCCTTAGAACCTTACTGATTGTTATTGTGATTTGGCTAGCATTTTTCCTGTATTTCCCTTTTTTTGGGGGGGGTTTGCTTTTAACTGAACCACAAAACGGATTTAGTTGTAAGATACCTGACTACAAGGAATATCTAACAATAAGGAATGTATAAACAAAGTCTGGCACATTCATGGTTCATATGATTTTCGTGAACCTGAAAATGTGTATTTAAATGTTTGAGTTTTTAGCTAAGTCTTTTATGTAAATATATTTTTATAGTTGAGGGTATAATGATTTCAGTAGACACCATTGATATAAAGACTGAAAAGTATAAAATAAAATTAATTTATTTGATTTTGTGGTAAAAATTATTGGCCTTGCACAGGATACTTGGGTGTACCTTGTTAGAGTCTCACTTCTCTAATGTAACTCTTATGTATAATTTCTTAAGGGATGGCAGTAGAAGTAGTGCAGATAACAGTCTTTAAACTAATTGCCACCATAATCTTAAATACATGTCTGAGAATAATGTAACTTGGTAAATTTTCTGACATCAATATAATAATTTTAAAATATCTTAAACATCATTAAAATTGCATTCACTTAATATATGTCTATATGGTGCAGAATTCCTTGTTTTGTGGGCAGTTGATTTAAAAATTGAAAATCACTTAATTAGAGGCAAAATCACACTCGGTATGATTTTTAGTCCTGGACTACATATTGGATGTTGGATTTATGAGTATTAACAAGAATAAAGAGTACTTATAGGAGGTGTATCAATAATGAATTTTTTTTTCACTGCAAGTATTAAATGCTTATCTGGACTCAATTCTACAGCTCATTTTATTTGGGAATTATCTTAACATATAATGGTGAATGATGAGGTTTTTATTCGTATAAGACAGCATATTTATGAAAAAATATGCTTTAGAGTTAACATCCTGTTCAACAACAACAATACACACCCGAAATGATTGATTTGGTATTGCTTACATTCAGCACTGTCCAAAGTTGAATCCTACATCCTTAGTAAATAATACAAAGGGGAGAAATTCCTAAGAATTCAACATGAGATGAAGATTTTGTATACAATGTAATAAAAGAGCATTTAATCTCAGTTGCTATACAGATCTTTAAAAAATTATGTGGGAATGTATGTGTGCTTGCTGTTAAATGGACAAAAGCTTGTGGTCAACTGTGGTTAAAATTGTAAGTAAACTCCCTTTGAATAAGGTATAGAATTTCCCCATTATTTTTTTGAATTGTAATACATTAATCAAAATACATATCCACTGAATTCCATAAACTTTGAAATGGCAGTAGATTGTATCAAGGTGTATATTTTCATTATGTGAGACTTCCTTTCCTAAAGATTTGTTTTAAAACATTAAATATTTCCTATTTCATGAAGAATTTCCATATACTTTAGACAGCTTAGAATATTTTGCTCTTTAGAAAATACTGAATATGGAGTTTATTGTTATCCTTATTATGGGAAGCTGATGACAGGTTTTTTTTTTTGGATGAAGTTTTATCTTCAGTGGAATTCATTGGTATAGGAGAAAAAGGTAGTGCATTTGGGTAACCTAGTGGGAAGACTGCTTAAATTAGCATTGGTTTTGTTAGCACCCATTTACTAATAAATCTTGCATGGCAGATGACTAGAAAAAATAGTTACGCTTTGTCACATTTACAGGTTTATTGTTTGTAGGAAGGATTCTTTCATATTGAGGGTATTTGTCTGTTTGACCATATGTGTATTATTTTTACAGAGACACACTGTAGAGGTAGACTGTTCCAGTGAATCCCTTATGTAAAAATATCTCTGTAGACTTTTGTTAGGTAATTAATTGCATTTGCAATGAATGCTTTTGAGGAGATTTGCATGACCTCACTATTGACTTAGAGTTGTCACATTTTAGTATCTTGCAACAGGGGTTAGAACAGCATGGAAGGTTGGTATTTGTATGCTTTGGAGAGGAGTTTGAGATGTTACCCTGTTTTGCCATCAGTTTTCGAGTATGCATGGGTGCATCATTAATCATAGGAAATGCAAAAATAAATAATCCAGTCCCATTGGATTTTTTTATATGAATACTTACCTTTTCCCTTTTTCGTATATACAGTTGAGGTATTTAGGTAACCCCTAACCTTTTGCTTCAACAAAGAAGTACAGTATAAAAATATTACCACAGTTTTCATGTGAGCAGCTCTTGAGAGGAAAAAAAAAAGCCCTCTAGATGAATATTTGTTGAAAAAAAAAGTTGTGATACAGAATGTCTTAACTCAGCCCCAATACAGTACTTGAGGACCACCAGTGTATAAAATTGAAAGCACATGAGTTTTGAAGCACTAGAAAAGGTTTGTAATTGATTAGCGCTGCTTAAAAGTACTGAAGTACAGTGAGTTTTGATTTGTGAATGGTTCTATTCAATAAAGATTAATTCTGTGTGTTTGATAAAATCTTAGTGCCTTCAATGAGTTAGTTTTTTCCCCCCTCTGCAGTTTATTTAACCGTCAAATATTTCAGTGTTCTTTTAACAAACTGGAACATTTCTATCTTACTGAATTTAACTTTAGCATGACTGATTTAAACAAGTCAAACTATCAGTGATTAGTTTGAAGGGTGTAATTGAAGAGATTAATTTTTTCTTCTTTTAAAATAACTAAAGTATATCATAATGTAACCATGTATATTTCATGCTTTCTTGTGATTTAGAGACTATCAAGAGATTTATATAGACTAACGATATTTTTCTGTGATTTGTTTTAAATCTTCTACATTCTAAAATATTTTTAATGTTTAAAAGTGAAATCTTTACCAGTTTTCATGTAAAATTATGATTATTTACTATAATGTTAAATAATACATAATAAGAGTCTTTGGAAATTGCATCGACATTGTTAGCTTTTAATGGGAGTGGTCTTCTATGTATGCTGTTTTTAAATCATCTCCCTGGATTTTGGAATTTAGCTCTCTTATTTTAGAAGCAAGTTGTGACACTTTGTCGCTGTTAAATCTTGAAACTATAAAATCACTATCATTGATATGGACCACAAGTATTGTTTTGGAAATCAGTCTTCACACATCACGTTCAGTCGGGCACTACGGTCAGTTACAAAGGTTTTATGTAGAAATTTAGTCTGTCAGCTGATATATTTTCGTAAATAAGTTCTTAATGGTAAGATACTCCATGAGTTACATCTATTCATTTTAACAGACTTCATTTATGATAAATAATGGACAGATTTTGAGTAGTGCATATTGAAAATTCACACACACACACACACACACACACACACACTCTTTTCACTCATTATTTTGAGGTGAGGCAGTTGGTCAGCGTGTGCTTTTGTCCCTTACCTAGAAGAGCCTGAACTTTTAAAACTATTTTACAAAATTGGAGCACATACTTTTGACATTTCATTAGGTTGTTTTGATAATCAATTACTTAAGAATTTAAAGCCTGAAGTGAGGTTTCAGACTTCAGATAGATTCCAGAAGGGGGAAATGTTTGTAGTGTGATGATAACCTATACATTATGTCCACCACCCACCTGTAATTAGTCCCATGTAGTGGGTTCATCTTATGTTCTCTATCCAGGCTCTCAAATACTATTTGGGAGTGGGAGAGGGTAAATTCCACTTTTCAGAAGAGGAAGACTTAGTTATGATGTATAAAAATATGTGATGTGATAGAAGATTATTTAATTCATTATCATGCCTCTTTGAAACTGGGTCAAGTTTTGAAAATTTTACTGTAGAAATAGTTACTAAGGATGTCACAGAAATGTAACACTCCCTCATATGACAGAATAAAGAACATTTTAACATATTCTTTGTGACTATATTAGTAACTTTACATCTAATGCTGAAATAGTCCTTGAAATTTGTGTTCCCAATCTGGTTTGAAAAATTATTATTTTTTTAAAAATAGAGTGACATTGTGAAGAGTAACTTAACTGCTTGAGATGCTGTTTCAAGTTATCCCTCCATATAACAATAGTTTTAAGCATTTTTTTCCCCTCTTCTCTTGGGTGGGAACAGCAAAAGTTTCCATGTATGAGCTATAATTATAATAGGGGTTGTTAATGCAGTCTAATTGTGTATGTTCTGCTTCCTTAATGCAGAAATTTTTACAGTAATGCTTATTACCTTCCATTAAATTAAAAAAATAATCTGTGATTACTGTATTGTATGTGTTATAACTGAGGGGGCCCACTTAGAACTATTGAGGGAGTCACTACAGCAATTTTACATTTTTTTTGTAAAATACATAGTATATTTCCTCACCCTTTTAAGAGAAACCTTTTTTCTCCTTCAGGTTTAATTATTTCTCTTTGACTGAAACTAAGACTGATCCTCTGGTAGCCAGTTAAAATGTGTGAAGTAGGAGGAGTAAAAGAAACTCCAATCGTTAGTTGTAAGTTATAAAGCAAAGTTAATACAGGTATACACAGCAAAAGGATTTATTTTAAAGGATAAAAGAAAATTTTATAAACTTGCCTTGTAGAACATGTTGGACAGCATAAAGAAAATCTTGTGAGTGTTAAGATATTTTACTATAATACCATCTTAGCTGATGAATGTTGAAGTAGTTTACTTTTGTGTATTAACACTAACTTGAAATTAAATATTAATACTATATTATGCCTGTTTTCTTTTAAAGTCCAGCATGACTTAATTGGTATGGCTCTTTTAAATCATGCAGAGTATCCTTACAGAGTTTTCTTTTTTATGAGACTAAACGATACTCATTTTGGTAGGTCAAAGAATATGATTAAAAGAATCCTAGACGTTTTAATGTTTGCTATGTTTATAACAATTTCTACTTATGGATAATAGTGTGTAGATGTAAACTAAAATTGTATAGAAAGTTATGATTGCATGTAAGTTTTTGACGACTTCTGTGAGCTTTATAATATCCTGGATATCCTGGGCAACTATAAAGATCTTTTAAAAATGGCTATTACATACTTATCATAATTTTATTTCAGTTGAATATATGCTCCAGTTATGTAAAGTTGTTTAGAAACAAACTTGTGCAGATATCTTACGATGCAGTCTAAAATTATAAGTAGATTTCTTGTAGTTGAGCTGGTTAAAATGTAAGTTATACTGCAGGTTTATTTCTCTGTTTTACATAGTAGAGTATAATGTCAAGATAATTCTGTGGTCTGTTATTTTGTAAAATTGCTTCCTTTTAAAAGTTTGCTCAAATATTGGGAGCTGCCGGAGTGAATACTTCACAATACTTTGATTAATTTAGTCTCTAATTTTATTGCAGTGAAGGTTAATGAGAATATTAAACTTTCCTTTACTGTTTCAACTACCTCATTTCTATAGCTCTAGAAAACATTTAGACTAATGTGAGATAATTTAATTTTTTCTATTTCAAGTCATTAGTCCGAGAAGTAGATAAGTTACAGATGCCAAAAGCAAATTTGTACAGCAATTTCATTTTTCAACTTTTAGTGCAACAAAATAGCATCATTATGATCTTTAATATAATGTTAGCTGGCAAAGCTAGCAAGTTTATCCGAGAAACATACCTTTATGTTTAACAGGTTCATCTCTTATAGGATTTTAAAATATGATAACACTTACCCCAAAAGAAGTTTTGCTGACATGGTGTCACTGTGCTGAAGAGGCTGTTTGATGCCATAGTCCCTCCTTTTATTTTCAGATAGAACTTGTACCCTCTGTTGTAAATTCTGCTTGCAGCCTTAAACTGAAAACACAAACCATACCCAAACCTTGTTTTAGTTTTACAGTATGCCTGCAGTACATAGACTTGATATTTATTTTTTTCTGTCAAGAAATTATGTAGCTGGTAACATGTGAAAAGCAAGGAAACAAAACAAAAAGAGAATGAGCAAATATTGGAAGGACCTACTATTACTGCATAGACTGTGGTTAGAGAGCACTCACTGACTCTGTTGGTCTCGGTGGCTGGTAGTGACCTGCGGAGATTAACCATTTAAAAACCAGAGACTTCTTGCTGTCCTCCTGGAGAAAGTTTGCACCGCACTTGTGGTTCTGTGGTTGTTTGTGAGGCGAATGAAGCATTCACACAATCCAAAAAAGCAAAAGCTTTCAAACTCCTTTTTTTTGCAAGCACTATTACTGGAGAGACAGAATCATGTGGTTTGTGACCTCATAGTACTCACAGTCAAGTGGGACTGCCTACCACTGTGGCTTTCCCCCCTTGCTCATGCTCTCTTTCTCTCTCTCTCTCTGACAAAAGGCTTGTGGTAAGGCCCTTCCTGGCATCCAGAAGGATATAGCTTTTTAATTTTTGTGACTCATGAGGATTTGGATAGAATACAAATGCTGAAGGAGCCCAAACTCCTGTAAGGTTAAGCGTTTGTAGAGCAGAACTCTGCTGTTGTGGGCTTTCCTTTCTATCCCCCCACCCCTACTTTTTGTGCCTCCTCCTTTTATTTAGTTCATTATTGTGTCTGTGGAAAAGTGAGCAAAATTGGCTCAAGAGGCTGTGTGTGAAATCCTGAACAACAGTGATGATTTACAATAATTTACATCTTTGGATTGTATCACATTCTGGGGTCTGCTTCATATTTGCTGGGTGATTGGAGTCCTTCTGTTTTTCTTTTTCTTGTCTTCTTAAACTCATGAATCTGTAACTCATTGTAAAAAAGTTTACCTTTCTTAAGGTCTGGTTGCAAACTGCTTGCTGGGCTTGACTGTAATTGGCTGTCATGAAAGTGTTAGTCTGGGGATTCCTTTACAAATATTAAATCATGTCTGTCTAGTTTATGTATGATCAATATTAGGTGCCGGCTCCTACAATAAAGATTAAATATAATTAGTATCTTTTGTGTTATGTTTACCTTTATCTCATGGCTAGTTTGAGTATCTTATAAAAATGAATAGCAAAAATTGTAGCATAGTTTATTGGATGAATCTTAGTTTTCTTTATGTTTGTAATAATTTTTATTTTTCAAGGAAATATACTCATTTTGTATGCTCTTTGTATAGTTTACTTGGATATTAACTTTAACAGAGTCTTTGATAGCAAGTCTTATACAAATATAAAGTAAAATTCTTATGTTGTAACTTAGATTGTTCAGTGTTATTGATTTTTCTAAGCTCAGAATGGAGTGGGTTAACAGAAGCTGTATTTTTTGTTTATAATAGAAGCTTTTGAAATAAATTACAAAATGCTGTGTGTAGTAAGGAATAATGCACACAGAGTATGTTAGTCGTCTCGATTTGCTAATTCTGATTCAGAAGAAAATTGGAAACATCTTTGGGAAACTATCTCCTTTTTTGCCCCTTTGGACATGTATGTATAGAACTCATTTTCTTATTAGGATGATTATATATCATAGGCAGAGAATTTCATATTTATGAATAGAGCTTCCTGTTTTCATCAGTTGAGAGCGATGGGGTATTTTTCAGCAAAAATTATAAAGCTGAACAGACCAATTTTCTAGGCATTTTTTTGCCATTTATCCACGCCACTCTGAATTTGCATGTTAGACTTCTTCCTAGTGTGATAGTAACCAGGAGTGGCATGAAGTAAATGAGTGGGAGGGTGGGCGGAGACAGTGAATTACAAAACATTATTTGGGGTGTATAATGGGGTAAGGACTGGGAAATACTGAGGAGGATGTAAGAGCCAAAATACCCCTTCGTATGGTCATCCTAGCACAGTTCATTATCTGCTTTTGGTTTACGTTCGATAAAGATAAATGTACTAATGTGTTCATAAGTTTCTTACAAAAAAATAATTTGCCCAAAATACAGTGGGAGAACATGGGAATGACTTTAATCCTTTATTATTCAAATATCTAGAACTTTTCCATAATAAATTTTTAGTGATAAAAAACCAGAAATACGTTTTAGTGTTTTATTTAAAATACAGATTTATCGTGCCTCATTGTGTATGTAAACAGGTTTTACATTGAAAAGTAAAAGCTTTCATTTAACATGCAGTTATTCATGCAAAAGGGAAAATTTATTCATTGATTCTTTTTCATAAATAAGGCGTACAGTGGGATCTGTAGCTCTAATTAATATCTAAAAGTAAGTTAAAGGAGGGCTTTGTCTATATAATTTGTGGAATTTTCAAACATAGTTCCATATGCACATACAATAGCAGCAGAATCAGGCAATTGAAAAAATTTAGTAGTCTGCTAAGTAAATGCTTTTCTTTTTTCAGAGTGAGTTTTCAGTTTCTGCGTTTGGATTTGCTGACATCTTATAACTTTTTGCTAAATATTTTCTCCCTTAAAATTTTTTGTTTTTATTGAGTGTACTTTGGCCCTCCAAATTAACTGTATATGTATTTGAATAAGTTTTAGCATCTATGTGTCTCTTAACTGCTTGTTCTGTTTTTGCAGGTAACCCTCCTGCACATAATTTTTGGGTCAGGGTAATCACTCTTATTGCTTAAGAGTTTAATAGATATTGTTGAATATGCCCTTTCTGTTCTGTGTGAGGCCCATCGAATTCTGGCAGGAGAAAGTAGTGAAGTCATGCGCTTTAAAGTTTGTATATTCATTATCCACACACACACAGACACATGCATACGTACATACATACATACACTTTTTTTCTTTTTAAAAATTGAAAATCTATCCTCTTTGGAGCAAATATTACTTTGTGGTAAAAATTTTAAAACAACAGTGATAACTGGTACACATTTGATAATTGACAGTCTGTTTCATTAGAAATAGCTTACCACATGTGTTGAAGAGAGACTGACTCAGAAAAGTCACTGCAGATGAAGCTCTTAATTATGCTTAAAATCAGAAATGCAAACCACAGGGTTTTTTTGGTTTTTTAAAGACCCTCAAAACTTCATTCTTTTAGGGGATATATTAGTATTTGCTATGTTGAAGTAAGTATCGAGTTTATTAAGTCTGCTGTATAAATTATGTATTATAATGCCATGGAAATGAAATATAGCTTTGAACTTGCAAACAATTTCACAAAAAGTAAAGAAGTTAGTTATTTGCTTTCCCATTGCCTTGTATTTAATAAGTTTGTCAACATTGGTCGAATTTTTTATATTGTATATTGTTATATGGTATAAGACTATAATGTTTTAAATGCTACATATATATCTTCATTGTTACCTTTTGAATCATTTTTTAATTTTCTGAATTAATGATCCTATTATAATACAGTAGTTTTATCAATATCAGTCTTGTGCCCATTTCTATTTTTTTTTGATTGTTTTAAACTTATATTTGTTGCTGTTCTATTTTTCTTTTAGTTGAAAACAATAGAAGCAAAATAGGTTTGATGTAGGAATTTTATAAATTGTAGAAATCCTATTTTGGCTTAAAATGTTCTCATTGATTATGAGGTTTTAGCAAGGAATTTTCTTAATTTATTGTTTCAACTTGGTATGTGACAATTTTTTTTGGATTTGATGTATAGCTATTGAGACTTACATAGCATTTATTGGGCCTTGTATTGATGCTTTGAAAAATTTTTACATTAGTAAAATATGTATAATTTTATTGCTATTTTAAATTATGATGATTATGAGAGATTTAATTCCACTTCCTTATTTTAATGAGGTATATATCCATGTTCACAGCTGCGCACACATGTGTGGTTGTATGTGTGTACAAGGTATTAGTTTGTGGTACTTTAAAAAATTTACATATATATGTGTGTGTGTATGTATATATATACTAAAAAAAGTGGTATTTTTTGTAATCAGAGTATTCTTTGTTTTTCTCCTCAGTTTCTTTAAATTTTGTAAAAACCCAAAGCACTACCATATCCATGATTGTTTGAACAACTTCATTTGGTTATTATTAGCAGCTGTCTGTCTAATGGGAGATAATGTGGAAGTTGGATGCCAAAAGAGAAAGTAGTTAACTTTTGTGTCTCCCTCTCTCCCCTACTCTCTCCCCTTCCACTCCTCCCCCTTTCTTCCCTCTCTCCTCCAGGCTTTTTTGGTTTCTCTTTCTCTGTTTTGACATTTCTATAAAATCTCAAAGTAGATTCTTAAGGTTCTAGTAGGGGATATTGACATTAATCTTCACTAATGAATACGTAACAGGTTTGAAGCTTCTAACATTCAAGGCAAATCATTGTTATATCTTGTTATAGTACACCTCATTTGTTAGATGGTATTGGCATCTGATTACAGAGATTTTTTCTTTTAACATTTTTTAATTCCTTCCTCTGTGTTAATTTACTTTAACATTGTTTCACATGAATTTAGCCCTTTAATTATGAGGATTACTTTTTTCTCCCTTTGACTGTTTTTCAAAGTACACAGTGATCCATACTTGTTTAATGTAACTGTATAAATAATTCATGTTTCTTATAATTATTAGAACAATTCATCTACTGCTGTCATTTTTCTAAGAAGAAAAAAAAGTCGAGAACTTGCAGAAAATATGGGAAACATGCTCATATGACAGCTGAGGATGTGGCTAGGGTAAAGCAGGAAACTACTACCCACAATGCAATGTTACATATACTACCACTTAATAAAATTTATATCAGACATGCTACTGACAAAACCAAAGGAAAATAATATCCCAGCTATACTAGTTAACATACTAAATATATCTAGGGAAAAGTGAAACTAATCTTTTTGGAACCTTTGTACTTAGAGTATATAGTAAATGGAAGTGTGGGACATCATAGTACATTGGAGCCTTTGTGCTATGGGACTTGTTTGTAGGTGAAACTCTCTTATAATGAGAACTTTTTGGATATTCACTTTCCTGGAAAAGGCACAAAAGGGCACCCTTTTTCTTTTTTGATTGAATTGTTGCAGTATTATATAGGGTTCGAGGACATTGTCATCTAGTAGGAAAAATAAGTTAAATTATGGGATGTTTATCACGATTATTTAAACTTTTCACCCAGCCAGGTATATTTCTTTACATTTTGCTTTAAGTTGTTTTTTATTGCCAGGTTTGAGATGGGGCTTGAATTGTTCACTGAAGCATTTTTCTTTTCAAAGTAATTGTTTTTCTTGCTCTTTCTTTTTATTTATCTTAACCTACCTATAGCTTACCTGACCAGTTTATATGCTTTACTAAAAGGGGGGTTAATCTAAAGCAGAAAACTGCTTTTATAATGTGGTTGAAAAAGATACAAAGATATCTTCTAAAAAATAAATCAGGTTTTAATATATTTAGGTTTCTGTTTTTAAGTCTTAATCTTTTGTGCTCTTAACTGTCAGACTTTAGTAATTTTGATGAATTTAGTACCTTAGTAATTTAGATGAATTTTGAGGTTTTATAAGGGAGGTTTTTAAATATTTAAATAAGGGAAACAATAGTTTTTTGAATTGGTAAATGATGTATAGAAATTGTATTAGATAAAGAATAGAAAAGACTATTAAGTTAGTGTTACTTATGAAAGATTCCTTAGTATTCCAATATATAAGTTGTCACTGTTTCCGACCTGGCATGGCATTTGTCATTTCACCATTTAAACATTAATATATTGTCTATCTGTCTATATCTCTATTAAGGATGATTTGCTTAATTGTTTGAAGTATTTTCTCCTTAAGAGACTGCTTATCAATAACAGCTGTAGCACTGTGGCTTTTCTCCATGGACTCATGGTGGTCTTTGGAACAACGTTCTTCAACTTTGACAGGTGAGACAGAGGCTCTCCAGTGCCACTGCATTTGGATGAATCTAGCTGTGGTTGGAGAAAGTGCATCTTGCCAAAATATATGGGTGAGACCACACACAGCCTTTAAAATAGTTATTGTAGGCTTATTTTTAGGGATACATGTCTTGACAGTTCTTTTATTTGCATGCCAATTTCATTGCTGTGTATAGATTTTTCATTGGTTTCTGTGAAGGCAATTGCAGATTTAGGTCACTATTTGTTAAGCCTTGTGTATAATTTACACTGGAAAATACTCTGAGTTCAGCCATAATTAACAATATAGAGAATATATTGGAAATGAATCACTAGAATACTGATCTTTTTGTTTTTATAAATTTGACAGTATTCCCATTGGAAATCTCAATTTCCCAGGCAGCTTAGTAGTCAAAAATTGCTCCAATTTGAACTTTAAGATTAAATAAATTATGAAAGAATTTGAAAATATTTATATACTTTAATTATATTAATAATAAAAAATTTGTGGTTCATGTTATTCAGAAGTACATATTTTTATAATGGTATAATAAAGCATTGTTCAAAATATAAGTTTTACACTTTAGTAAAAGCCTGAAAATTTTGAAACAAATTGCCAAAGATGTCGGTTTCTTAGTGCATGGGCATAATATGCAAGCTATTCAGTCTTTTTATGGGATGATTAAAACTTTATTTAACTTAGTGAACTATAAAAATTGACTACAATTTTTTAAAAAAGTATGTTTTGTCTTCTAAAACTGGCTTTTTTCAGTGACCAGTAAAGAGCACGCTTTAGACTTTTAGAAAATATTGTTTCTTTTTATAAGATATAGTATTTGGATAGTTATTCATGATTCTTATTAAGTGATTAGTGATAACAGTATTAAAGCTTAATTTCTTAAGTCCTGGCATGTCTTAGTCACGAGACTTTTCACTTGATGATCAATGAATGTTGGCTAGGTATATATTTATAAAAAATGAAATCAGCTGTGATAAGATTGCAATTTCATTCTAGATATTTTCATAGCGAAAACAGAATCTACTGAGATAATTGGAAATTCAATTTCCTCCCCACCATCATCCCAATACCTTTCCATTGCTGAATGGTTCTGGCAGGAAAGTACTGGGGAAATTGTGTTCCTACAGCTTTTCCAGAGAACAAGTTTTCGGAAAGAAGAGAGAAGATAGTATACACAAAAAGACTGTTTAAAGAAAAATTTGGCCCTTGTCTCTCAGAAATTGGTCATGTATGTGAACCTTGACTGGATGCTGGATTTTTTAAAAAGCTTCATAAGTCATTTTTAGGATATTTGAGGAAACTTGAATATGGACTTGATATTGATGATACTATGGAATATTTATTAAGTGTGATAATGCTGTTGCACATATATAGGAAAATATCCTTACTCTTAAAGGAGGTGCATGATGAATTATTTTCATGAAGTAAGTACTATACTTAAATTCATACATAAAACAGATGTGGCAAAATGTTAACTATTGGTGAGTCCAGATGAAGGGACTTTTTTTTTTTTTTTACTATTTATTTTAGGCATTTATTCTGCTATTTTTCATCTTAAACAATAACTTTTTTTTTTAACATCTTTATTGGAGTATAATTGCTTTACAATGGTGTGTTAGTTTCTGCTTTATAACAAAGTGAATCAGCTATACATATACATATAACAATAACTTCTTAAAGGTGAAACATGTTTTGGAAAAGGTGTATGGGGATTTGATTTCAAAATGAAATCAGATAGATGGGGAAAATTCATTTATTTTTATAAATAGTAAGTTTTTTTTTTTTAAAGAAGTGAATATGGATAGCCTGGGCTATACATAGCAATTTTAGGTTTTAGTTTATAGTTTTATTTTTTACATTGAAATTCCATTCACATTAAAACAACTAATTTTCACAAATTTATACGTGGCAAATATAAATTGAAAATGGTAAAATATTTTTGAAAATAGCAATATAAAAATTTTACCTTTTTATTATAGTAACTCAAGTCTAGACCAATAAGCTAGAGGTTTTTAGAGGATCAAAATAAGCATCTGTTATTACTATGTCCTTGTTTATTAATTGGATGCTTCTAAGATATGTAAAAATGCCTTTAAAAGTTCATTCACATTAAATAAATACTACCGAATTGTACTACTGCTACTAAATTGTTTATACTATTAAATTATACTCTTTGAAGAAGTATTTTAATGAGCAGAAGCCTATATTTCTATATTTAAATTATTCTGAATTTGTGTTTTTTAGTTAACACCCTACTAGAGATGTTTACATTTTTTCTGTAGAGGGCTAGATAGTATAGATTTTTGGCTTTGTGTGCTGTAAGGTCCCTGTTTACTACTCACCTCTGCCATTGTAGTCTGAAAGAGAGACCGTAAGTAAATTAGACAATAGGTGAATGAATGGGCATGGCAGTGTTTCAGTAAAACCATATATGCATGAGTAGGCAGCTGGTGTACCATAGTTTGCCCACTCCTGCTACCTCTATACTTTTATATATAGAACTTGTGGCCTGGTGGATAGCCTCGTTTATAGAAGAGGCAAGAACAGTTTGAAATCATGATCCAACTTTTAATTTACTTATTATAATGAAAATCTTTTCTTAAAGTATTTTAAAAATCTGGGTTTTTTTTTTTTGGTTTTTGTTTTAATTGATTGTTATGTGAAAGATCATATCTGTGGGGCTTTATAACTGTCTTTTGAATTGAGTAGTGTAATTTCATCTTGATCATATAATTATATTGTGAATAGTTTTATAAGGCACCCTAAAATTCTTTTAGGAATAGAGTTGGAATCCAAATAAATAATCTTGATTATAATGTATCCCCAAATTATCGTAAATCTCAGTATTTATATTAGTCGTTCATTATTACTAGTAAGAAGGATGGTAAGATTCCTATGCCTTTTATCCACAGAAATGTTTTCTTTTCAGAATTCACGGGATTTAATGCCCAAGCATAAAATATTTAACAGAAATCTTATCAGAGATTATGAGCTATTTTCTCTCTTTTTCATTTATATTTGAATTTAAATCTGAGTAAAGGAATTAATTATTTTTGGTATTACTTAATCTCTAAAACATTCATTGCACCCATCACTGTACATATTATCCAAAGTAAACTAGCTTTCTGAGGATTCACCTACATTAGCTAGACTGACTATTATTTATTGGGTGATGATGATGATTACAACAACTGAGCAGGAAAAGAACACATTTTTTTCAATTGGTAAAGAGCAAATGAACCCATATTTTGATCTGAATTTGAGACCTTTAGTGTATTATTACTACTATATAAATCTCATAAAATTTCATCATAAAGTCTTCCTCCCTTCTTTCTCTCCTGCAAGCTCTGGTCATTGCCTGCCTGCCCTCATTTATGATAAAGTTCTAACATGATTGTTTTTACGCCACACCCCTTTCCCCAATATTTAATTATAAAACAGACACATAAATCATTGCAAGTAATGAGAATAGCCTGTCTGGGGACTAAACACACAAAAGTACTAATAAACAAAACCTCAGAAAGCATCCTCCAAGGTCATTTAATGTGGATTCAGACTACCCTATCTACCTTAATAGATTTTTTTAAAAGGTGGCACTGTGCTGAAAGCAGTTTAACAAACAGGAAGAACATTTTATTAAACATAATTTGTTTAAAAAGTTAAGGAAATATTTAATATGTAGGCAAGATTTTTATAAATTAATTCAAAAGAGTTTTGGCATTTAAAGTTATAATGTTCATTTAGTAGGAAGATTAACCTTTGAGGAATAAAACCTGGCCTAAAAATTAATGGTTAAATACAGATTTATTTATTATGTTTTGCCTTCTCTTTGTACAATTTTAAATTTCCAGGGTTCTTGTCCTTTTAGCTATCAGTTCAGTTTTTAAAAAATTAAGAATCCTAAAGTTTGCATATTTCTGGAAGAGCTTATGGATTATTCCATATAATTGATATATATGACAGCACTGCTCTGTAGTTATTTACTGTCTGAAATCTTTATAAAGCTTAATACTGGAAACGTCAAAAAGAACCATTTAAAAACTTAATAGGTTTTATTTTTTAGAGCCATTTTAATTTTACAGAAATTTGAGCAGGAAGTACCGACTTCTATATATTCCCCCAGCCCTCAGTTTCCCCTACTATTAACATCTTCCATTGGGGCCTGTGTTTGCTACAATTGATGAACCAGTATTGGTATGTTATCTCCTAAAGTCAGTAGTTTATATTAGGCATCATTCTTTGTTGTGCAGTTCTGTAGGCTTGATCAAATGCATAATGTTATCATATCCCCATTATTATAGTATCATACAGAATATTTTTTTCTAGAAATCGCCATAAAATTTTGGTTCAATACGCATAACAAAATTCAGCGTCTTAACCATTTTAGCAACTGGTGTTTTTACTCTCTCTATAGTACTGTCTATTTTAGAATGTCATATAGTTGGAATCATACAAAATGTAGCCTTTTCAGACTGAATTCTTTCACTCAGCAGTGTTCATTTAAGGTTCTTCGTGTGTCTTTTTTGTGGCTTAAAAGCTGATTTCTTTTTACTGCTGAAAAATATTTCATTATATGGATGTACCACAGTTCGTTTATCCATTCACCTATTGAAGGAAATCTTGGTTGTTTCCAGTTTCTGGCAATTATGAATAAAGCTGCTATAAATATGAGTGCTGGTTTTAGTGTGGACATAAGTTTTCAACTCATTTGGGTAAATATCAGTACTTAAGAGTGCGATTTCTAGATTGTTTGTTAAGACCGTGTTTAACTTTGTAAGAAACTGCCAAACTGTCGTCCAAAGTAGCTTTTACCATTTTGTATTCAGAGCAGTAAAGAATGACAGCTCCCATTGCTCCACCCTTGTCAGCTTTTGCTGTTCTCAGTGTTTTGGATTTTAGCTATTCTGATAGGTGTGTAATGATACCTCATCATTGTTTTAATTTGTAATTCCTTAATGGCAAATGGTGTTGAGCAACTTTTCATATGCTTATTTGCCATCTGTATATCTTAGGGAGGTATCTGTTCAGATCTATCCCCCGTTTTAAATTAAAATTTTTTAAATTGAGTTTTAAGAGTTCTTTGTACATACCACATTTGGTTTGTACATTCATTTGTTGATGGACACTTGAATTATTTCCACCTTTTGGTTATTGTGAATAACGCTGTAATTGAACATTGATGTTTAAGTATCTGTTCAAGTTCCTGTGTTCAGTTCTTTTGAGTGTATACCTAGGAGTGGAATTGCTGGGTCATACAGTACTTCTGTGTTTAGCTTTTTGAGGAGCTGCCAAATCAGATGTGTGTTTTGCAAATATTTTCTCCCAATCTGTGGCTTGTCTTTTCATTCTCTTTACGTTATCTTTCACACAGTGGAAGTTTTTCATTTTAATGAAGTCTAGCTTATCAGTTTTTTCTCTCATGAATCATACTTTTGATGTTTGTATCTAAAAAGTCTTTCCAAATTCAAGTCATCTAGATTTTCTCCTATCTTCTCTTCTAGAAATTACATAGTTTTGAATTTTACATTTGGTTTGTGGACCATTTTGAGTTAATCTTTGTTAAAGATGTAGGGTCAGTGTCTAGGTTCATTTCTTTTACATGTGGATGTTTAGTTATTCCAGCACCATTTGCTGAAAAGAGTATCTGTTGGATTGCCCTGCTCATTGGTGTGCATCTGTTTCTGGGCTCCCTATTCTGTTCCATTGATTTAGATGTCTCTTCTTTTGCCAATACTCTGCTGTCTTGATTACTGTAGCTTTATTATGGTGCAGTGGCATATCAGTTTGTTGATATTCGCCAAGTAACTTGCTGGGATTTTCTTTGGGATTGCATTGAATCTATAGATCCAGTTGGAAAAAACTGATATCTTAACAGTTTTGAGCAGGAAAGCTGTGTCAGTGAGCACAGAATGTCTTTCCATTTTATTTCAGTCTTCATTGATCTCTTGAATTAGAGTTTTGTAGTTTACCTCATATAGATCTACATAGTTTATTAGATTAATATTATATATAAGTATTCATTTTTTTAATGTCAAGGTAAATGGTACATATTTTTAAAATTTCAAGTTCCAGTGATTGATTCCTGGTATGTAGGCAAGTCATTGGCTTTCATATATTTACCTTATATTTTACAACCTTGCTATTATTAATTGCCTATTGTTTCTAGGAGTTTTTTTATTGATTCTTTGTAATTTTATACATAGACAGTCACGTCATCTGTGAACAAAGATAGTTTTATTTCTTCATTTCCAATCTTTATACCTTTTATGTCCTTTCCTTAGCTTATTGCATTAGCTAGAACTTCTAGTATGATGTTGAATAGTAGTGGTGAAAAGGGAATATCCTTGCCTTGTTAACTGATCTTAGAGAGGAAAGCATCTAGTTTCTCACCATCAAGTATGACATTAGCTGTAGGGTTTTTGCATATGTTCGTTATCAAGTTGAAGAATTTTAATTTGCTGAGAATTTTTTATTATGAAGGGGTGTTGGATCTTGTCAAATTTCGTCTATTGATAGGAGCATATGGTCTTTCTTTTTTAGCCTGTTGGTATGATGGATTAGATCAGTTGATTTTCAAATAAATCCCACTTGGTTGTGGTGAGCACTTCTTTTTATACAATATTGGATTTTATTTGCTAATATTTTGTGGAGGATTTTTTTGCATCTGTGTTCATGGCAGATATTGTTCTGTATCTTTCCTTACTTACAGTGTCTTTGTCTGGTAATAGAGGAATGGTAACCTTATAGAATGAGTTAGGAAGTGTTCCCTCTGGATCAGATTGTAGAGAATTGCAGATAATTGCTTCCTTATATTTGCTAGGATTCACCAACGAAGCCATCTGGGCCTGGCGCTTTCTGTTTTAGAAGATTATTATCTATTGACTCAATTTTTAAAATAGATATAGGCCTATTCAGATGATCTATTTGTCATTGTGTGAGTTTTGGTAGCCTGTGTCTTTCAAGGAATTGGTCCATTTTATCTGAGTTATCAAATTTGTGGGCATAGAGTTGTTCACAGTATTCCTTTATTATCTTTTAAATGTCCATGGGATAAGTAGTAATATTCCCTCTTTCTCATATTAGTAATTTGTGTCTTTTTTTCTGAAACTGGCTAGAGGTTTATAAATTTCATTTTTTTTCAAAGAATCAGCTTTTGGTTTCATCAGTTTTCTCTATAGATTTTGTTTTTAATATCTTTAATTTCAGCTCTAAATTTTATTATTTCTTTTGCCTACCTTGGTTTTAATTTGTCTCTTTTCTGTTTTCCTAAGGTGGAAGCTTAAATTACTGGTTTTAGATCTTTTTTTCTAATATTGATATATGCATATAATGCTATAAATCTCTCTCTAAGCACTTCTTTTTCTGAATCCACAAGTTTTGGTGTGTTGTATATTTTATTTTTCATTTAGTTTGAAATATTTTGAAATATTTTCAAACATCTTGGGACTCTTTCTTTGACCCTTGTGTTTATTGATAGAGTTGGTTTAATATCTACATATTTGTAACTCTTGTCTATCACTGTTCTTGTTGTTTGTTTCTCTCTCTCTCTCTCTCTTTCTCTTCTTGGCTTCCACTCTTTTTATGCCTTTCCTGGTTGGTGTTAATTGAGCATTTTATATGATTCCATTTTCTTTCCTCTCTTAATATATCAATTATACTTTCCTTTCTTTAAAAAGATTTTTGGGGTTATTCTGCAGTTTGAAATATATGCTTAAAACTATTCTGAGTCCACCGTGAAATAACGCTATATGGCTTCGTGGGTAGTGCAAGTACCTTTTTTTTTTTTTAAATAAATAAATTTATTTATTTATCTATCTATCTACGTATCTATCTATCTATCTGTTTTTGGCTGCGTTGGGTTTTCGTTGCTGCGTGCGGGCTTTCTCTAGTTGTGGCGAGCGGGGGCTACTCTTCGTTGTGGTGAGCGGGCTTCTCATTGTGGTGGCTTCTCTTGTTGTAGAGCACGAGCTGTAGGCGTGCAGGCTTCAGTAATTGTGGCATGCGGGCTCTAGAGCTTAGGCTCAGTAGTTATGGTGCACAGGCTTAGTTGCTCCGTGGCATGTGGGATCTTCTTGGACCAGGGCTCGAACCCGTGTCCCCTGCATTGACAGGCAGATTCTTAACCACTGTGCCACCAGGGAAATCCAGTGCAAGTACCTTATAAAAGAGTATTCCCTCCTTTATAGCATTGTTGTCATTCATTTCCCTTCTCTATAAGCTATAATCACGGAATACATTGTTGCTATTATTATTTTGAGCAAACTAATATTTGTTAGATCAATTAAGTATAAATAAAATTTTAAAAAGTTTTATTTTACCTTTTTTATTCCCTGTATAATGCTGTTTCTTTCTCTATATAGATCTATGTTTCTGACTTAATCATTTTCTTTCTCTTTGAAGGATGTCTTTTAGCATTTCTTGCAAGGCAGGTTTGCTGGTAATGAACTCCCTTAAGTTTTTCTTTGTGTGTGTGAGAAAATCTTTATTTCTTTTTCAGTTTTGAAGAATAATTTTGATGGACACAGAATTCTAAGTTGGTGGCTTCTTTCTTTCAGCATTTTAAATATTTCATTCACCTCTCTTCTTACTTGCATAGTTTCTGAAGAGAAGTCCAATATAATTATTATCCAGTATTATCCTTGACCTCTTTAGGTAAGGTCCCCCCCCCACCGCCCCTCTCCCCCAACCCCCCGTGAAATGGCTGCTTTCATCAAAATTTGCCATTGTTAGGCTTTGTTGCAAATCATGTTTATATACCAATTTAGAAAAATGGCAAAATGTTACATAATATAAAGAACAAAAAGCACTCATAATTCTTTTTCCTAGAGATAAAAATTTTAAATCAGTGTTTTTCCTTTTTGTATGTATTTGAGACATCTATATTTATACATATATATGTGACTTTTTAAACTTAATTTTTAAGTTAACATTATGGTATGTTTTCTAAATATATTAAGAATCTCTATAATACCATTTTAGTTACTGAATAGTATTCCTCCTTGTGGGTATTATAGCATTTTCACATGGTTGAACTTTTAGTTCTCTGTTTTTCCCTAATGTGCATGTGTATATTTAAAACCTGTTTTTGTATTTGGGATCTTCAATTATTTTAAGATTTCTTTTGTTTCAGAGGCTGCTTGTTTTAGAGCCTGTTACTGCTTTTGTTTTTAAATAGTCATCAGTTTAACATCATTGCTTCATGTTAATTCTATTCAATACAAAACATTTTTACTTATTTTGATGCTTTTTAAACTTTCAACTTCTGTGGTTTTACGGCTTTGTGCCAGGGATAATCAAAAGCCACAAGATTAAAATGACCCATATTTTTAAAGCATCAATTTTAATTTCTGGTAAGTAATTTTTAAAATATAATTATAAACATGGATGTATTGTGAGATCAAGGTAAAGTTAACAGGAAATTTAAATATAAAACTGGAGATTTCAAAAAATTTTGATAAATTCTAGTATTTTGGTGGAGAGTTTTGAGAAATAAATTGGTTTAATTTGCGACATGTGATATTTTCAAATTTTATCACTTAGTTCATGAAATAGTGATTATGTTGCTCATCATCAGTCATTTATTTTTCTCATTTGAGCAGACCTAGTAGCTATGTATGTTTTACAATGTACTGTTATGGACTTTTGAGTTATTTGTCATTAAGAATTAGGTAACATTTTAATAAATATTCTTTACATTTGTTAGACATATCTTGTAAGATTTGTTCCTGGTTTTTATAAAGGATTGTTTTGATATGTTTCAGGTAGATCAAGACACAGATGTCTGGGAATTAGCTGTGAAATATCTTTAATTCTCTTCTACAATCCCTTCTTTTTCCTTCATTTAAGCAATTGAATTAAAATTAAATGAAAAAGAATATTATCAGTAGTTTTTCCTGGTACGAAGTTTACACCTGTATTTTGTTGAAATGTAGAAAACAAAATTTCTTTTTTTTTTTTTTTAAGGAATTCCTTTATTTTTATTATTTATTTATTTATTTATTTATTTTATTTATGGCTGTGTTGGGTCTTCGTTTCTGTGCAAGGGCTTTCTCTAGTTGCGGCAAGCGGAGGCCACTCTTCATCGCGGTGCGCGGGCCTCTCACTATCGCGGCCTCTCTTGTTGCGGAGCACAAGCTCCAGATGTGCAGGCTCAGTAGTTGTGGCTCACGGGCCCAGTTGCTCCTTGGCATGTGGGATCTTCCCAGACCAGGGCTCGAACCCGTGTCCCCTGCATTGGCAGGCAGAGTCTCAACCACTGCGCCACCAGGGAAGCCCCAAAATTTCTTAATGGCACCATCATCCTTCCAGTCCCTGGGTTTGCTATTTTGTTCTTTGACTCCTTTATTTTAGTTGATTCTTATCACTTGTTTCCTTATAGCCTTTCTTTCCCTTCTGTTTTTCCAACTTGGTTTATACTCTAAACTTCCTGACCCTTGCCTTATGAATTATGACCTCATTTCTCTGTCTCGAAATTGATCCACTGTAGTACTTTTTTGTTTTTACTTTTGTTACTACAAACCTCTTATATACTTATGTACAGTTAAGTAGGTTAAATGCTTGTTCTAGATAATGGTGCCAAACGTCATCTTCCCAACTTGTTTCTTGCTGTCTTCACTTCTCTTTATTCCTGTGTTTGTAATGGCTTGCTTGTCTCCACTTTCTGAAGTCCTGGTCATCCTCCAAGTTATCACAAGCCCTGCCTTTCCTTAAAACTTTTTAGTGAACTTCAGAGTGAGAACAACATGAGGTTCTAGAAAGGAAACAGCTCCGGAGTTTGTCAAAACTGTGTTCCATTCCTGGCTCTGCAAATGATCGACTCTGTGATTCAACCTCTGGAATTTTCTGCTTCTTCATCTCTAAAGTGGGCGTAATCATTTTATGAATATTATGAAAATTAGATAATGTTTGTAAAGTGCCTAATACGAGGAGCTGATAAGCAAATTATGTTGAATCATTCATTCAGTACATATGGGATGTCTACTCTGTGCTGGGTTTTCTCTAGGTGATGAGCTGCACAGGGAAGTAGATGTTGAAGTTTTAAAATTTTACCTACCATTAGTAATTTAGAGGAGGGGAATTATGAAGGTGAGAGAAAGTAAGATTGTCTTTTATGTTTTCAGTAACAAAAGCAAAAGTCCCTATGATTGAATGTCAGAAAGGCCTACTCCTACTGCAGCTTAAGAGACTATGTACAGAATGTTGATCAACATATCTTTAGGTCTTTTGGAACCAGGGCAGCTTTAGGATGGTGTGGTTTTGGGTAAACCTCAACCTCAGTGTTTTCATCTATAAGATAGGGTTAAGAGTGTGCTCCCCCTGACCCTTGGACTTCTGTAAGGATGTGATTAGATAATGTATGTAAACAAATTAGCACAGGGCTACAGTGCTGTTGTAAGTCCTCACAGTAACACTATGAGAGATGAGGAAATGGAAGTACATGAATTCTAAGTGACTTATCCACAGTCTTGCAGTTAACAGTAATGGCAGCAAAGGCAGCTGCCATTGCCACCTACCTCTCTCACTGCCTTCTGTGAGTTTGTAGTTTCTGGTCTCACCAAAGTTTTGTCCATGTTGTTTTTAATGCAGATCTGTGTTACACAGGGGAATAGGCAAGGGGAGAGAATCACAGTGGCTTTTCCTTGGCAGTTATGGTTGACAGGAAGATGCATATCAGTGATATTTGCTGATGGTCAAGAGTCTAGAGAGTCTGGAGAAATACTGTATGTCCAGAATTACTATTAGATTGCTGAAAGGTCATAAGATTGATAATCTCATTGTGGTTCAGATTAACTTCTAAGAGAACTCTTTGTTCTACTTGGTGATACCATTGATATAAGAGGAAAGCTGTGTTATCTTTGAATTTTGAAGGGTATAATTTAAATTTTTCTTCTATCACTTAATAACTGTGACTTTGGATAAACCACATAACCTCTGAAATGCTATCCTAAATCATTAAAACTGATGATAATGCATCTTGAAAGATTATTGTAAGGCTAAAATGAGATAAAGTTTAACTCCCTCTGACGTAATGCTTAGCTCATAGTAGATGTGGCATTCATGAGTTATTTCATTCCTTTGTCAGCTGTGAAGATTCTTTTTATCTCCGTTTTGCAAATGAGGAAGCAGAAGCTTAGAGAAAGGCTGTGTGAATTGACCAAGGTCACACAGCCAATAGGTAGTGGATCTAAGATTGGAACCTAGATCTGTCTGCCCCTGTTGCTAACTAGAATTCTGTATAGAAGAGTTATGTTTTAGGTGGGGTTTAGACCGGAAAATGTTTGTGAGATCTCTGTTAGATTTTATTTTCTCAAGGGCAGCCTTCGCAGTTTCTCTCTTTTGCTTGCAGTGTAGTGGTTGAGGCAGACTTCTTGGGGAAACTTGGCTTTCCCATTTATTTGCTGTGTGACTGGATGCGAGGTACTTCACTTCCCTGACCCTCTGGTTCCTCATTTGTCAACTGGGAGTAGCAAGGTATCTCTCTCAATGGGATTTGTGATGTCATACTGTGGAATGCTTCAGTATATAGGATAAACCCTCAGTTGGTGTTAGCTGCTGTTATTATTTGACATTAGAATCAATAGTGTGGAAAGAGTTTGGAATTGGATAGACCTGGAATCTGGTATAACTCTTCACACTTTTTAGCTTTGAGTGAGTTAATTGTTTGGAAACTTAATTTTTTTCTTATCTTTAAAAAGAGATAATGAGACCTACCGTACAGGATTTTTGTTGATGTTTAAAGGATAACATATTTAAAACAGTGCCCAGAGGAGTATATACAAAATAAATGTTAGCTTTTTCTCCCATTCTACTCCCCACTCCTGCCTTTTTTTGAAATCTTCAGCGTCCTGGTCCTTCTCCAGAAGGGATTCATTTGGTCCTAGGACAGCGCAGTTCAGAACTGACTGCAGCACTGCAGATGTAGTGCAGCCTGTGCCTGGCAGACAGTCTCAGTCTCAGGTCTTCTGGGATAATTATAGGCCATATTAGCTTAGTAGTTGTCTTCCTTTTTGTCTCCAAGTGAAAGCAAGAGACCTTTTTACTTCACAAATAATTTTAAAATTTAGACTGAGTTTGTCCAAAGAAAGATAATTGTATTTTAATATTTAAATAAGAAGTTGTTACTGTTAAAAAAAATTTAATACTTCAGTCTTCTCTGTACTGGTGTTAACAGCTGACTATTATGATTTTTCTTTAAAGTCTTTCAGCAAGCATATTTAGTAATTATCTCACCCTTAGCTGTCAGACTCACCACACATGACATAATGCAGGTATTACTGATGGATAATTTCTTATAGTTACCTCTTTTTTAGGAACTGAGGATAAGAAAGGTAATTATGCATAAATATTTTCTAAAAAGTCTATACATTAGTCTATCAGTTAATATATTATCTGACTTCTCAATAAATTGTTATGATATCTTTTGAATATAATACCACTAATGATTAGATAGTATTTCACAGATTACTTTCTTAAAATTTACATGGTCATTGTGAGAGTAAAATTTTACATTTGATGAGACCCTTGAGGCTCACCCCCTTTGACTAAGTGACTCAAGTCCCATTGTGTATGTAATTCCCAGAGCCAGGACCAGATCTCAGATTTTAGTTGATATTTTCATGAAAACGTCATTATTTATTTATAACCTTCCTTGTTCCAAAAAGAACTTAAAATGACTTTTAAAAGTGGGAACAGCATTGTAAGATAGAATACATTAAGAATGAGTTATAAAATGAGGCAAAAGGAATATAAAGTCGGAAAATAAGATGGTGTTCAGGAGTCAGGTTTGTATGTGAAATGCATACAGAACATAAAAGTTTAACTCTTTTTAAAGTTTGAAGCAGCAATAAACCTGAGAACCTCTCACATAGGACCGGAAACTGAGCACAAATAAATATGTATAAAGTATTCATTGCAGCATTGCTTGTAAAATCAAAAATAAAAACCAATCCAAATATCAAATAGGGGAATGGATTAGTAAGTAGAAACAAATACATAGCATGGTTGTTGTTGGACAGTTTAAATGAACTAAGTCAATAGGTACTAACATGAATGGATACATTTTAAAAGCAAAGGAGTGCAAAAAGTAGACTGTAGAGGGACATGTACAATAATGACATTACTGATGCAGATTTTTAAAACAACACCATACCATGTTTTATGCATAAGAATAGTATTCCAAAACATGGTGAGAAGGATACATACCAACTATAGAATAGTGGTTACTTCTGAGAAGGGAAGGAGAGAGAGTGAGGGAAGATAGTATAAAATGGATATCAGTTATATCAAACAATGTATTTTAAAAAACTGGTGGTGACTTCTTAGTATATTCTCAGTAATGTCCTATCTTTAAAGCATAATTTAAAAAATGTTAGCATGAGAAGTTTTAACAAAAAGCAGGTAGCAGTGTATCATTAGAATTTAATAACATGTTCTTATTTTTACAGTTTTCTTTATAGTAAATGATTCTGGATTTTTATTTATGGTAGTGAGTAAAAAGATTCCTGTTAAAATTGAAGTAAAAAAAAAAGGGTTGATACTTGAAGAAATTATTAAGTAAATAAGAATGTAATAGTATGTTGGTATGCAGAATTGTTGAAGATGGAATATGAAAAACACATTGGGAAACACCAAGTTTTAAGATTCAGTTTCTTACAAGGTTAAAAGAAGTATGTTACTCATTCTTTCCTGATGCTGAGACTAGAAATTTTCCTATGGCTCCTATAGGGAGGACAGTATATAATTTAATGTGTGTGACTTGTATCATAAATGCAGGACGCACTCGTAGGTACGCGTCTCCTACAGTGCCTTGCTATTGACTGACGTTATCACTCCAAAGTGCAGTTAAGTGGAGGAGAGGAATGTTAGTTAGGTGGGAAGATGGGTTGATGGACAGCGAATGGGCAAAAAGTTGTGTTCTTTCTAATGATTTGTCTTTATCAAGGGATGGGTTTTAAGAGTATCTTAAAGTAGCCCATAGCTCGATTATTGCAAGGAATAGTTGGATTTATAAATAGTACTCAGAGAGTATTGAATGTAGACTTTAATATGTTATGCCAAATACGCATGCTACTGTATCTCTGTTACATGTAAAATTTTTGTGACTAGTAAAGTACAAATACGTTTTAAAACATTACTGGATGTGTAGTAGCTTTTGTCATCCGTATTCTTCATCAGTGTGACATAGCTATTATGTTTGAACATGTGACTTTTTTAATGTTAAAAAAGCAATATGCTGACTTAAAATGGTTGGAGATCACTATTGTTGAATTGCCAAACTGCATATGCTTAAGTCTCTTTTTAAATATTGTTACTTTTCAGTTCTCAGTGATGATTCTTGAAAGGTACATAGACTGCAGCCCTTCTTGGCTGCTGATCAAGTAGTGACTTATGCCTCGAGGTTAAGGTGGAACAGATTTGACATCATGTTGTGAAAGTTGAGGAGCTGAAGTTAGATGCGCCAGATAAGGGAGGTGAGCTCAGGAATTACCTGATGGCAGCACTGGGGTTTTCTTTAGAAAATAGTATTAGGTAAATTTTAGTAGGAAGTGAGTACTTGAGGCCCCACAATTTCGTATAATAAAAGTGTGACCATAGTAATGTTAACCTGGAAACTTTTTAAGGCAAATAGAACAATTAGCCTTTCTCAGCCGTAAAAAGATGAAATTATAGGAAAGCAGTGTGCAGCATATCTAACTCTGAATAATGTATTATTTTAGTATACAAGATTAATGCTTAATATTTTTAAAAAGTTACAAGATACACAAGTAATAACTAAGTGTGGTGGTTTGCCACAAGTAATAGGGTAAATCAGTTAAAGTTGGGAAGATGCAGTTTACTTTTGGAAATAAGAAAAATTTGATATAAATTTATTCATGTTCATACACATTTAAAAATTGTGGTAACAGACATCTATACGTATATACATAAATTTTGCCATTTTTACCATTTAAAAATGTACAGTACAGTGGTCTTAAGTATATGGAATGGTTGTCTAACCATCACTACCATCTATCTCCAGAACTTTTTCATCTTCTCAAATTGAAACACAGTACCCATTAAACAATAACCTCTCATTCTTCCCTTCCCCAGCCCTGGCAACCACCATTCTGTTTTCTCTCTCTATGAATTTGACTGTTCTAGATACTTTATATAAGTATAATCATACAATATTTGCCCGTTTGTGACTGGCTATTTCCCTTAGCATAATGTCTTCAAGATTCATTCATGTTGTAGTGTGTTTCAGAATTTCTCTTTTTTTTTTAAAGCTGAATTCTATTGTATGTATATACTACATTTTGTTTATCTATTCATCCTTTCTGTGAATTAGGATAGGTGTCCTTTCTGGGCAAATCAATTAGAGTTCCATTCTGGGCTAAAAACCCTTGACGATACAGACTGGTGAGAAGATGACACCTTTGGATTAAAAAGCAAAAACCAACAACCACTCCCTTCTTCTGGTGTGCTTTGCCTTGCACCAGGGTGCACCCCTGGATGGTTCAGCTTGTACCTACTCTCTCAGCCAGGTGCTTTTGTGCAGGGTGTAAATCCTCTAACCATGCTTGATAGTTCTGCTCGTTTATGTATTTCATATCTTTAAAACCATGTGCCTTATCCTTTACTACTTCACTTTTTTTTCCATTCATTCCTTGTTCTGGTTAAGTATATATAGTACGTGTGCTTAGTGCTGGAGATATAGAATGGATAAAGGACATTAGAGTGTATTAGGTGGTGAATGGATGAGCAAAACAACATTATAAGGATGACAGAGGAGGGGTACATAACTTAGCCTCAGGGGATAACAGTTGGGCTGGATGTGATACTTAAACTGAATTTTAAGAGAGTAATTATAGCTAACACTTGAAGTGTATCTTGCATGGCTCATACTCGTTAAGGCTTTATATACATTAACTCATTTACATCTCAACCTTATATGATAGCTACCATTATTGTCAAGGTTTACATATAAAGAAGCTGTGACACAGAGAGATAAGGACTTTGCCAAGATGATACAGGATTTAGTTCAATTTAGAATAAGGATTCAAATTCAGGTAGTTAGCCCCAAAATCTGTGCTCTTAAACATTTTGCTGCACTGTATCTCAGGACTCGTGGAGTCCCAGGGTTGGGATAAGAGAGAGGGTTGTGACACAAGTGATGGTCATTGTGGGGTCTTTAAGGGAGATAAGTTTGGGAATTCCAAAGAGATGGACTATCTAGATGGAACATCATATGCAATGTCATAGAGGCTTGAGAGAGCACAACCATTCTGAGGGAACTGCAGGTTCTATGCTTGGCCCTTGGCTGATATATGTGAAGGGTTGGTGGGCAATGAGACTGGGAAGTAGATGGATTTAGATAATGAAGGACTTTGTATACCATGTTGACATTATCCTGAAATCCTCCACTGCTTTGAGGATGTTACTCTGTATGTTAGTTCCCTCGGTCTATGTTTAAGTCAAAATTTATCCCCACGTCTACCTTCATTTATCAATACATCTCTCTGAGTGGAGGGAGTAGAGGTGGGGCAGGGCATGTCGTGGAAGATGAGATTACAGACATATTAGGGGCTCCATTATGACGGGCTTTTGAATAATATAAGTGAAGAACAGGATTCCACAGAATTTTAATTAGTGATAGTTTTCTCATTGTACTTGGGATCTGGAAGTTTTAAATTTCATGAATTATTTGAATATTTTTTTCCAGAAAGATTATTCAAATATTCATCTTGTTTTACTTGTGAAATAAGCTAGTTATCAAAAATTTATATCACAACTCCTCTGTCAGTTAAATTATTTTTATATTGCTTAAAGGTCAAAATAAGCACTTTCTGTGTTTACTGTCTTATTCATGAATGATTTATAGTTCTCCTCAATATGTCTGCTTTTTGCCCAAGAATGCCACAATCAAGTGTTTTTTAACTGATTGTTCTGTCATTCTTTATAATCATCTTTATTGAACAAGTCACAGGCTTATCATTGTACTCTCCTCAATGTAATTCTTGCTCATAAATTGTAGTGCTTTGAAGAAATCGTTCAGTTCTTTTGAAATGACATTTAAAATGAAATCAACTTTTAGTTGTTAGAAAAAGTAACAGCTGTGACTTTGTAAGCTACTGTTAGTGGCTTTGGAAGCTAGTTGGTTAGCTAGTTGTCATAATGAGGTCATTTTCCAAAAGAAGATGAAGTCATTTGCCATCTTGTTTTAGTCATACTGGGCTTTTTCTTTGACCAAATATTTTCAAATTACACACTCCCACCCACTTATTTTCATAGTTACTAATACCTTCATGGAATAAGATAATGATGGAACTTTTAAAAGGCAACAGTTTATACTTAACATGGTCAGTATGTGATTTGTGTTTTATATCAGAGTTAGAAAAAGACCTCTATAGACTTGAAATATTATTAATTTATATTTCCTAATGGGAGAGCCAAGTAGTGTGCGGTATTGTGTGCATAAATCTCAGCACACAGAATTTGAATTCTACCAAGAATTTTGTTCTCCCGAGTCCCTGTAAGTTGATGATCTAATCAGATCCATGTAATCTCTACCTGCTTGAATTCCTGTTTTTTTTTTTTTTAATTAGCAATGGTAAACTTTTTAATTAATTAATTGATTGATTAATTTTATTTTTGGCTGCGTTGAGTCTTCCTTGCTGCACGTGGGCTTTCTCTAGTTGTGGTGAGTGGGGGCTACTCTTCATTGCGGTGCGCCGGCTTCTCTTTGTGGCGGCTTCTCCTGTTGTGGAGCACGGGCTCTAGGCGTGCAGTCTTCAGTAGTTGCAGCACGTGGGCTCAGTAGTTGTGGCTCGTGAGCTCTAGAGCGCAGACTCAGCAGTTGTGGCGTACCAGCTTAGTTGCTCCGTGGCATGTGGGATCTTCACGGACCAGGGATCGAACCCACGTCCCCTGCATTGGTAGGCGGATTCTCAACCACTGCGCCCCCAGGGAAGCCCTTGAATTCCTATTGCTTCACCATATGTCACTCTAAATTCTTTTCTGGTCTCTGGCCCTCCAGATCCACTTGTGATGGAAAATTAACAGGTAGTAGAGATAAGATGCAACTATCCCAGTTATTCCTATCTGTTTTTTACTGGTGCCTGAATTATCTTTTCTTCAGGGTTGTAGCCCATATAAACCTGTATGTTTATTTTAGCCTCATGATTCCAGATGTATCAGAAGGGCTGATTCTAGATACTTGATGACTGTCTGATCCAAGTGTCCTTTTCTTTGTGAAAGAAGAATAATTAGTATATGGTTGTTATTCAATAATATAAAAATAGTTATATATAATTTAGAAAGATACTTCTGTAGTGAAAACTCTGAGGTATTAGAATTTATCTTTAATAATAATTAATATGCAATCTGGGATAAACGGAGAGCCCCAAACTAGATTCAGTTGCAATTAAAAATTTACTGTAAGAACCATAAAACAAGAATAAGTAATTATTAAATAATGTCACATTGGATTACAGAGTTTAATATAAAGATAATATAAGAAAAACTTGTGGAAAACAGAAATGCATTCTGTCTTTAGAGGTATTATAATGAAGAAGTAATTTCCTGACAACCAAAGTACTAATGTTAAAGTAGTAAATAGGTATCTTGTGTAAGTTATCTATTGTCACATAATGCTGTACTGCAAACCACTGCAAACCACTCCAAACTCTGATTGTTGTCATACAACAACCGTCAGTCTTTATTGCTCATGTGCCTAGGATGGTCAGTTAGGCAGCTCTGCTGATCTAGCGTGGCTTTGGCTGGAATAACTGGTTGGTTCAGTTTTACTTTGTTTCATCATTCAACTGGCTGTCCTCGTATGTTCTCATGATGATGGCAGAAGTGTAATAAAGAGCAAAAAATGCATGCGTTTTGAAGCCTGACGTTGTAGGGGGCGTACCATCACTTCCACTCTAATCTGTTGGCCAAAGTAAATCTCCAGGCCAGCTAATGTTCCAGGGATAGGAAATAGACACCATCTCTTTAGTGAGAGGAACTGCAAAATCATGTGGAAAAAGGTCTAGCTATGGGGAAGAGTGAAGAATTGGGGCCCATTGCAGCCAACCTAAAACATAAAAAGACCAAAACAAATGAACAGTGATTATTTCAGTGCATAGCTTTCTTGTCTTTACATGTCATTTGATCTTCTTATATGTGGTTTTATAGCTAGGGTTCCTTTTTTTCTCTTTTTTAAACACTACGAATTTGTTTTCAGTTGTAGTAAATATGTCTCTATATTATAATTTTTAAAAGCTGGAATTTTTTAAATACTGATTTTTGCATGTTAAATGATTTTTGCGTTTCTGGAATAAACTTTACTTAGTTTTGCGTTATCACCCTGTGTATATGTCTGGATAGCATTTTGATGGATGTTTAGTCCAGTTTTTATTCACCTTTTAGTCTGTTCTATTTGTGTGTTTGTTTGAACTTTTTGTATAGTAAACAGTGATGCTGCAAATATTCCTGCAGCAAAATCTTTAAGCTCACTCTTTGCATAAATTCTGTGACTGGAATTACTGTATGAAAAAGCTATTTCTGGGAGAAAATAAAATGCATACCTATCCATTTATGTATTTGCTTGCATATACATTAAAAAAACCTCTAGAAGGGTATACAAAAAACCAGATAATATTGGTTGCCCCTCAGTTAGGGAACTGGATAGATGGCAAATGATTGTAGGAGGGAGATTTTTCAGTCTGTGTAACTTTTAATTTTTTAACTCATTGAATATTGAGTCATGTAAATGTATTTAATCCCAAAATAAAATTTTAAACTTTTATTTTGAATTAATTTAAGCTTTTCAGAAAAGTCTCAAAAATAGTACGATGAATTCATGTATACTCTTAACCCATCTTCCCCTAATGTAGCAACTTATCTATCCATAGTACAATTATTAAAACCAGGGAATGAATTTTTATAAAGCTATTAACTAAATTACAGACTTTATTTAAATTTCACCAGTTTTCCCTTACTCGCCTTTTTCTGTTCCAGGAATCAGTCTAGCATCCCGCATTGCATTTAGACGTTCTGTCTTGCCTTTTGTCTTAGTTTCTCCCAGTCAGTGACAGTTCTTAATCTTTCTGTGTCTTTCATGACCATGATACTTTTGATGAGTACTAGCAACCATTCCGTAGACTGTCTAAGAGATAACTTTTTAAAAGGACTTTTTATAAGAACAAATTTAAAGATATGTCAGTGATTTTTCCCTTTTTCTAAAAAATTGATGACATAAAACACACATAGAAAAGAACACAAATCATAAGAGTACAGCTCAGTGAATTTTTGCAAACTGAACACACCCATGAAACCAGCATGCAGATCAAGAAATAGAAGATTGTCTTTGTCTCAGAAGTATCCCCCTTCATGCTCCCTTACAACCACTAAGCCCTTCACTACCTTGCTTCCCAGTTCATTTTATGAAGCTAGTATTTTCTTGATAGCAAAACCAGAAATCACAAGGAAACCATAGACTATATTATCTCTTACAAATGTAAGCACAAAAATCCTCCAAATTGCTAGCAAACTAACATATAAAAAAGAATACAACCAAGACCAAGTTGGATTTATCCTAGGAGTGTAAGGTTGGTTCAACATCAAAAAAGTCAATTAATGTAATAATGCTATATCAATAAGGGACAAAACCACATGATCATCTCAGTAGACACGGAGATAGCATTTGACAAAATTCGACATATTTTTCCAAATAAAAACACAATAAAGTAGGAATAGAAGAGAACTTCCTCAACTTGATAAAGAACATCTACAGAAACCCACAGCCTACATCATACTTGATGGTGGAAAACTGAAAGCTTTCTGTTTAAGATCAGGAAAAAGAGAAGGATGTCTTCTCTCACTATTTTCTTTTTCTTTCTTTCTTTTTTTAAAAAATTTATTTCACTTATTTATTTTTGGCTGCATTGGGTCTGCGTTGCTGCACGCAGGCTACTCAGTCAGCTCTGCTTCTGACTGCACATGTTTGGGTAGGCGGGGGTGGCTCTACTCCCCTTGACTTTCCTCTTTATTTTATGGGGTACCTAGGGAATGTTCTTGTTTTGGTGATGGCAGAGTCTCAGGAGGGCCTCTTCAGGCCTTGGTTTGTAACTGGCACATTTTGTCACTTCTGCCCATTTGTCATTCGCAAAAAAATTTCACATGGCCAATTTGAAGTCAAGAGGCAGAGAAGTACATTCCACCCACAGTGAGGCCATGGCAGTGTTGTGGCTGGAGACATGGAGCCCATTATGTAAACTACCACAGTTTGAGAGCTCAAAGGAGATAAATTAATTAGACACTTAAGTGATTTGAATATTAACTAAATTCTCCTAATCACCATCCCCTAATATCTTTTTTTTAATTTATATTTTTTAAATTGAATAAATATCAATTAACTGCCCTGACATACTCTAATGTTAGGATCATTTTAAAGCTTAAAATAAAAACAGTACACTTAATGCATGTGCAAGAGTGTGTGCATATATGTATTTATGTATGAATGTGATAGAGAGAGAATTAAATATTTTGTTTTCACTCTAGACCTATTTTATAAATTAGAATCTGAGATATGTGTGGCATAGTCAGCCTTTTTAAAAAAAATTATTTATTTTTGGCTGCGTTGGGTCTTTGTTGCTGCACGTGGGCTTTCTCTAGTTGTGGCGAGCCGGGGCTACTCTTCGTTGTGGTGCGCGGGCTTCTCATTGCTGTGGTTTCTCTTGTTGCCAAGCACGGGCTCTAGGCACACGGGCTTCAGTAGTTGTGGCTCACGGGCTCTAGAGCGCAGGCTCGGTAGTTGTGGCACACGGGCTAAGTTGCTCTGCGGCATGTGGGATCTTCCCAGACCAGGTCTCGAACCCGTGTCCCCTGCATTGGCAGGCGAATTCTTAACCGCTGAGCCACCAGGGAAGCCTTAGTCAGCCTTTTCATTAATACTATTGTATTAACTTTGTCAACAGTTTTAGTAAAGAAGAATTTCCATGATGGCTATCTCTGTTAATGTTTGAAAATATAGTTTTCATCTTATGCTTTTAAGTTGGTATATATACCTGAGTATAGTGTCCCTGAATATAAGGCAAATTCCTTTATACTGGATGAGAAGATTGAAGAGTTTTTACCAACTTGAGTGTGAAAACTATGAGGGATATAGATGTCCTAAAATTTCTGTGCGTGATAATTTCATTGTACACATTTAAATTATTATATAAATAAAAGTAATTTAGAAATGTGATTTTCCCATTTAAATTTTATGAATCTTCAAATTGTTCACATGCACCTGACTTTAATATCTTCATCTGTGCTAGAGCTGTGTTTAAGATTCTTGATTGAGGTACAGCATAATTTAATGTAATAATTAGAAATTTTTATCAAGTTCTAAGTAACTATTTATTCTTTGTGGTATCTACATGATAAGTACTTTGATCTATTTCTTTTTTAGCATTAAAAAATTTTTTTTACAGTAACATCTAGCATTTCTAATTTTAAAGTAATTCTCCCAGGAATAACAATTAAACTTGTATTGAATTCCCTTGTTGCTTCTCTCTCTCTCTCTCTCTTTCTCTCTCTATTTTTTAAATCTTAATTTTGTTAGGTGACTTTTATAAGCTTCCAGAACTAGTATTGAGTGAGGTTGATTCAGGCTCCTGTATGTTTCCCAAATTATACTTTTTGATTCTAAATAAAATATCGTGGTAGAGTGCCCTGTAACAGGAGAACCTTTGTTAGGATTCTAAGATGAGACAACTCTTTTTCTGAAAGATAATTTTGTGAAGAAAAGAAGTTTGATTTATATTTGGGCAAAAGGCATACAAAAGTTCATTTTTGATCACCTTAAGAAGACAAATTTTAACATATTGATATTTCTATCTTCACATATGCATTGTTTTTTTCCTTTAGTGTAGTCTTGTTTTTAACTATTTTCAAGAGATTAACTGATCAAACGTAATATTCTTGCATGCATAATATATTCAGAACCTCCACTAAAAGAAATGGTGTCATTTTCATTGGATTGCTGCAAGGACCACACAAATTTTATGTGGTTTTTCATGGCCACGTGACATCGTTTGTACTTTTTTTGAAGAATTATTTCCAAAGACAGGCAGTAGAAACCCTAATTTGGTGTGCTTTGCATATTTAAGGATTTTAAAAAATTACTTGACTTTAACCTTAATATGTTTAAAGGTATTATCAGTGTTGCTCAATGTGTACAGTCCTTTCTTGCTTACTTGAAAGCTGTGATTGCTAAGAAGACTTATATCCTAGGAGATATAAAGGTTAAAAAATTATTAAAAATATTTTAAGACCTCATCTACTGAAGTCATGCTAGATGTTACTAAATTAGCCACAACAATTGTTAGTTGCTTATATTCAACAGGACAAAGTTCAGTTTAAGCATTCTCTGTCCATCAACAATTTAAAAAAACTCTACATAAACAATGGAATACACATGTTTATTTTTGTGACACTATAAAGTGGAATTGAAATTTAATATGGAATGAAACAGATATAAAGTCTTAAGAAAATCTCTAAATATAATTAGTCATTTAGTATGGTTTTATTAAAATTTATGATCATTTACAATAAACTGATAATGTTAGGTATCTATTGTGTGCTTTTTTGTACTGTATGTATTCAATTCACTTTAAAAAATACTGCATTAATCAAAAGAATAAAAATTCTCTTGAGGAAATATACTGGTCTTGAAATAATTGTATGTATGCCAAGGAAAACTTTAATTATAGCTATTGTCTTCTCAGCCAAACACTTCATAGGGGAAATTTCAATTCAAATTAATGTAATTAAGATGATTTTTTTTCTTTCAGTAGGTAAGTTTGCCCGATTTACATTTATTGTTCTGATATAAATGTATCAGGTCTTCTCTCACTTAAAAATACTTTTTCTTCTTCTTTTTTTAAAACTGGTTCCTGTATTTTCTAAGTTCCCCCCCTTTTTTCTTTTCTTCCTTTTTAAATTTTGCCTGGAGAACATTTCTTGCAGGGTTGTCTGCTGGTGATGAAATTTCTTAGTTTTTCTTTGTCTGTGAAAGTCTTTAGTATTCCTTCTTTACTGTTAAAAGATAATTTCTCCGGATATAGAATTCTAGGTTGGTTGGTTTTTTCCTTTCAACACTTTAAATATTTCACTTCTTTCTCTTCTTGCTTGCATGGTTTCTGATAAGAAAACTGTTAATTCCTATCCTTGTACCTCTATAGGTATGGTATTTTTTTCTTCTTGCTTTTTTCAAGATTTTCTCTTTGTTTTTTGTTGTTTTGATTTTTGTGTTGTTTTGGTGTGATACACACACACACACACCCCTCTAGGTGTATTTTATTCTTCTAGATACCCTCTGAGCTTCCTGGATCTGTAGCTTGTCTGTTACTAGTTTGGGAAGATTTTGGCCATTATTATTTGAAATATTTCTCTATTCTCTCTCCACCTTCTGGTGTTCCAATAATGTGTGTGTTATACCTTTTGATTTTATTTCACATTTCTTGGATGAACTGTCTGTTTTTGTTTTGTTTTCATGCTTTTTTTTGCTCCTTGCATATCAATTTAGGAAATTTCCATAGACCAATCTTCAATTTCACTGATTCCTTTTTTGTCTCTGTTGAGTCTACTGATGAGAGCCCATCAGAGGATTCTTCATTTCCTTTACCGTGATTTCAGTTTCCTTCTTTATCATTTCATTTTGATTCTTTCTTAGAATTTACAGGTCTGCTTATATTACCCTTCTGTTCTTACAAGTTGTCTACTTTTTCCATTCGTCATAGTTATTTTAAATTCCCTTTTTGATAATTCCATTATCTATGTCATATACAAGTTTGTTTCTGATGATTGCTTTGTTTCCTCTGTGTTTGTTTTTACCTTTCGGCATACCTTGTAATTTTTTCTTGACGTCAAGACGTCATATTTGGTAACAGTTACTGAGATAAATACATCTTTATGGACTTGTACCAGTCTGGCTGAGAGTTTGCCTTTGTTTGCTTTATCAGTAGGTGCCAGAGACTTCAAATTCTTCTGATGTTCATGATTTTGTCTCGTCTTGAATTTGGGCCTCTCGTAGTGCTACCCCTGATACAATGTCTGTTTCTTGGAGCTGTTTCACCTGTAATCCACTGTTGTGATACTGGTTAATGATTTGAGATCTTTCTTCCTTTTTAATGTAAGTATTTACAGCTGTGAATTTCTCTCTGAGCATTGCTTTTGCTTTATCTCATAAGTTTTAATATTGAGTTTTCATTTTTATTCATATCGAGGTATTTTCTAATTTCTCTTGTAGTTTCTTCTTTGACCAAATGGCTGCTTAGGGGTGTGTTGATTAGTTTTGACATATTTGTAAATTTTCCAAATTTCCATCTTTTATTAATTTTATCGACTTCTAATTTTACTTCATTGTGGTTGTGTATGATGTCACCTGTTTAAAATTTATTTACACTTGTTTTGTGTGGTTGCTAGGATATTGTCTCTTTTGGAGAATGTTCTATGCAGTCTTGAGAAGAACAAAGTGCATTCTCTTGTTGGTTGGATTGGTCTATAGATGTCTGTAGGTCTAGTTGGTTTATAATGTTGTTAAAGTCTTATATTTTCTTCTTTCTAATTGTTCTGTCCACTATTGTAAGAGGAATTTTTTAAGCCATTTTTTTAATTGAAGTATAGTTAATTTACAATGTTGTGTTAGCTTCACGTGTACAGCAAAGTGATTCAGTTACATATATATATATATTCTTTTTCAGATTCTTTTTCATTATAGATTATTACAAGACATTAAATATAGTTCCCTGTGTTATGCAGTAGGTCCTGGTTGTTTATCTATTTTATACATAGTAGGGTATACATGGAGAAAGTAAAAACGTCTTGGATCATTACAAGTTTGCAGCAGTTATATTGAATTTTCGCTGAAATTTAGACATTTCTAGGCCCCTGGTTTAGACTTAATAATGTCTTAATAATTTGAGCTTAATAATAAAATTTTAGTTATCAAATATAATGTTAATATAGTGGGAAGCTTTTCCAGTAAAAGGATCGTGCAATGATTTTGAAGAAACTGTTTAGTCCCACTTATTACTATTCTTATGTCATTTATTGAGAAGGTAATTTGTTTTTCCTTCCTTAACATAGGCTTAATTTTCTTGAGAAAGTTAGCAAATGAAAGAAAAAATGTTGGCTGATGAACTTTTCCCCCTTTTCCTTCACCACAACAGTTTAAAAATGTGTATAAATACACTTTAAATAAAAGCCGGCTCACTTAGTGATGCAGGTAATATAATGGTGGATAGTTTCATTTGTTTAGATGAGGAATTTATTGCAAGGAATTGGACTAGGACTGACATGGCTGGGTCAAGTCTTTCCCTCTAATTCTTATCTTGGTGACTTCCCTTGTAGCCCAGTTAAGCCTTTCACGTATTTCTTACTGGGAGAGCAGGTGTCTGATTGTGATGTTTTGTTTGGCTATTTAGTCAGCTTGGTAAGAAATTCTTCTGTTGTTCAGATGATCTTTTATATAGGTAATCGACGTAAGGATTTTCAGGGGTTTTCTGTTCTTCATAAAATAGTGAGGTTTCTATGAACATCTTTGTACCACTGCTCCCCAAGAAGTTGGCAAAAGCTATTACATATTCTTATGCAGTTAATGTTAATTCATTGTTTTATTGGTTCAATTAAAATGTAGGGATAAAAGACAAATGATCTGTATTATGAAAGACCTAAATAATAATAAAAATCGACTTATCGTTCAATATACTTATAGGTTTTATAATGATATATTGCCATTCAGTCAACAGTACGACTAGAATGCTGTCACTTAGCTTAACTTTTTTCTAAATAGGTTAAGTTTTTTTTTTTTAATACATTTGTTTATTTATTTTATTTTTATTTTTGGCTGTGGTGGGTCTTCGTTTCTATGTGTGGGGTTTCTCCAGTTGCGGCGAGTGGGGGCCACCCTTTGTTGTGGTGGGCGGGCTTCTCACTGGTGGCTTCTCTTGTGGAGCACAGGCTCTAGGCACGTGGGCTCCGTAGTTGTGGCTTGCGGGCTCTAGAGCGCAGGCTCAGTATTTGTGGCCCACGGGCTTAGTTGCTCCGCGGCATGTGGGATCTTCCCCGACCAGGGATCGAACCTGTGTCCCTTGCATTGGCAGGCGGATTCTTAATCACTGTGCCACCAGGGAAGTCCCTAGGTTAAGTTTTTTTTTAAGACACATTGATTTCTGATAGGAATAAATTGAACGTGCAGTGACTGTGGTGGCTCTGGCCATAATTTTTTTAGGTAAACCACAACTAATTCATAAAGGGCTGTGGACCCTTTAATACCTACCAGAAGTGGGCAGGCTGTCAATTTGGAAGATTCCATCTAAAACGTATTCCTTTACTTGGCCCTTGAAAAACTCTCCCGCAGTACACTGCATAGAATGTAGTTTATTTATTGAGAAGAAGGAATGGTTGAGTCAACTCACAGGATATAGATCTGTGGTAGGTGTTACAGGCTGATTTTTAAGCCACACACCATCTCCCTCTTTTAGTTTATTTTACTTGCTAATATGTAAATTTTATTAACGAAGCCAGGAGGGCTCATTCAGAGATATTTTAGACTTCTTTTCAGTGAAGGAAAACGGTGCTTTTGTTAGGCATGACAAATTAGTTTTGTCACTGAGTAAGTGCAGAGCTTTTAGGAGGGGATTAAGTTCTTTATATAATCTCTATTAAAACAGGAGAAAAGTAACTATCCAGTGTTAATTTATATTTTTAATAGTTAATTTACAGTGTCAAATGGTTATATCCAGTGTTACCTTCCTTTAGATTAACCAGTAGAAATGAACCTGTTATTTTCAATATCAGTTTTGAGCATCAGTATTAAGCTGCCTTCAATGGAGGGGATCATTGTGTATAACAACATCTAGGTTCCAGCCAAGGCCCAGACCAGGCACCAGAGTAACTAGTTTTTACATGGCTTGATTAAAAAAGAGGAGGCTCCTATGCACTGAAATCTTCTCTTTTAAAATGGGCACATTTCCCAGCATAAATATGATACTTCTATACTAATCAGGATGGAGTCTTATCCTGCAATGGGACTTACATTTTGGGCTTTTCACCACATCATTGCTGTTTTCTATGTGGTCAAAAATAGATATAGAGTAAACCAACCCCAAAAGTCAATTACAGGGTTTTATAGTGATGTACTGTGAAAAATTTGGTCGTGTTTTTCATTATACAGAATGTTCTTTCCAAAGACATAAACAGAAAAAGCACATATGTTTGATTTTAAAAATAACTCTGCTTAGCTCTTTAAAATGCTGGAGACATTTTGGATACTTTTAAATGATCAGCATTATAATTACATGATAAACCCTCTTTCTAAAGGCAGGCCTGGCTTGTAATTATTTATTCAATTTCTCCCCCAACCTTAATTTTTTTTTTTTGTGAGGGATCAACATAGATGCTTCGAAAGTATTTCCAATATATATTTGAATGATCTGGTAAACTCATCTTATTTTCTAATCTCTTCCCAAGAAGCAAATGCTTATATGTATTATATCATTTCTGGAGCATATATGCTAATTTACAAGTAATATACTATAAAATGTATGCAAAATGAAAACCATTTGTTGATTATGAATTAGTACTTTATTTAAAATATGATTTATGAAATCTATTTGCTAATATAGTTGCTAAAGAAATATAAAATAGTACTTAAAGTTGTTTTAAGTTAAACTGTACATTCTTAAGGAAAGCTTATCTAAGCCTCACAGAACCTTAAAGTGAATGAAAAATTTTGTTATAATGGTATTTTATTGGAAGAGAGACTTTGAAGCCTTATAATTTAAAATGTTATTTTTTTATTAATGATTATTTGTCATTTTCCAGCTTTAAACTGCAGTTAATTTGTATTTTGGCTGTTTGAAAATGTACAAATAAATGTTTCATATTTAATGCTTTGGTTCTATAGTTAAGGCTTAATTTTCCATAGCCAGATTTCAGCCTAATGCAAGTCTTGGTTTCTTTGCTTTATTGAAATGGTTGCTTTCTTTGTTATCTAAGTCTTTTACTCACTGACTGACATTATAATTATCCATTTACTCATACAAGTAACACTAGCACAGTAGTAACTCTTTTTAAACCCGTTAAATTCACTCATTTCTGAGATGGTATAAACAAGAAAATCAGAAGTTTTGTTTCTTTACATATATATCTGTAGTAGACTTTTTTTTTTTTTTTTTTTTTTAATTCCTCTGGTTCTGTGGTGGTCAACCTTGGCTGCACCTCAGAATCACCTGGGAGAGCTTTTTTTTAAAATTTTATTTATTTATTTATTTATTTATTTTTGGCTGTGTTGGGTCTTCGTTTCTGTGCGAGGGCTTCTTCTAGTTGTGGCAAGCGGGGGCCACTCTTCATCGCGGTGCGCAGGCCTCTCACTATTGCGGCCTCTCTTGTTGCAGAGCACAGGCTCCAGATGTGCAGGCTCAGTAGTTGTGGCTCACGGGCCTAGTTGCTCCGCGGCATGTGGGATCTTCCCAGACCAGGGCTCGAACCCGCATCCCCTGAATTGGCAGGCAGACTCTCAACCGCTGCGCCACCAGGGAAGCCCTGTAGTAGACATTTTTGATTTGACTGATAAAGAGCCATTCTTACCTTCTTTCTTTCTGGAAGAGTCCTGATTTTACAAAAAAATCCTGAATAATCTAAACCAATAATGATGACCCTATTCTTATCAGTAATTGGTTTAGGAAGAGTCATGTGACCCAAACATGGTCTATGAGATATGAGAAGTCTGAATGGCTCCTTGGGAAGGTTCCCTCACTGTTAAAACAAATTACCTGGAAAAGGCTGCCCCTCTTCCCCTGGATGGAAAACATTGGAACTGCTGCACCATTATAATGTAAGACATTGTGCTGTGAAACCACCCTGCCTGTGTTAGAACCATAGCTTTTCCCTTACTAGCTTTGTGACCGTGGGAGGTTTATTTCATCTCTCTGTATCTCAGTTTTTCTTATTGTAAAAATGGGGCTAATACAGTTGGAACATCAGTCATTAGAGAAAAATCATTATCACTAGTAATTAGAGAAATCAAAACCACAGTGAGATACCACTTCATTACCCACTAGGATGGCTGGAGTCAGAAAGTCAGACAACAGCAAGTATTGGTGAAGATGTAGAGAAACCAGAACCCTCATACACTGCGGGTGGGAATGTAAAATGGGTCAGATGCTTTGGGAAACAGTATGGTAATTCCTTACATGATTAAACATAGAGTTAACCATATGACCTAGCAATTCCACTCCTAGGTATATACCCAAGAGTACTGAAAACATATGTCAACATAGAAACCTGTACACAAATGTTTATAGTAGCATTATTCATAATGGCAAAAAGGTAGAAACAACTTGAATGTCCCGTCAGTGGATGAATGGATAAATGAAACACAGTGTATCAATACAATTTATTATTTGGCCACAAAAAGGACCTAAGTACTTTTGATACATGCTGCAACATAGATGAACCTTGAAAACATTATGGTAAGTGAAAGAAGCTAGTCACCAAAGACCACATAACTGCATTATTCCACTCATATGAAGATCTGGAGTAGGGAAATTTACAGAGATGGGAAATAGATTAGTGGTTGCTTAGAGTTGTGGGTGGCAGTAGGACAGGGGATGGGAAGTGATAGCTAAAGGATACAGGGTTTCTTTTTCAGGTGATAAAAATGTTCTAAAATTGACTATAATGATGGTTGCCATTGAATTGTACACATTAAATCAGTGAATTAAGTGATATGTGAGTTATATTTCAATAAAGCTGTTAAACATGGGGCTACCTTATAGGCTGTTGTAAGAAATAAGTTAATGAACATAAAATTCTTTGAATAGTGCTTGGCTCATAGCAATAACTCAAATAATGATAAGTATGCTAAAAATTAATTAAAGCCCCGAGAAGAGCTAGTCAGGAAACAGTATACAGAAGAGAGAAGGTCCTAGAGTTGGAAAGGACTCAGGCTGCCTTGCTTTGGGGCTACTTATGTGATAAAATAAGTTGTATGATTCAGGTCTGTTTCTTGAAGCTGAAGGCATCTTACTGATATAACACCTTCATTTACTCTATCTCAGTGCATGTTAGCTGTCCCCTTCTCGTTATACTTAGAGGCTTTACCACTTTTGGCCTTTGTATATGCTAATATCTGTATTTTTATTTTGAGTTTGTATGTCATCAATGAATTAAAAATTCTTTGCTTATAGCATGGGCTATGTTTTAAATTTTAATGTCCTTTGCTGAGCACAAGACTATGGTTGCTAATAGTTTGTGGTTAATCATTTGTTAGTAAGAGAGAAAAGGAAGTGACTTCTGGGTTTTCTTGGCATAATCTTAACTGACTTTTTATTTTTGTAGAGTAATATACTTTATTATGAAAGCCATCTTTCTCATTATATTTTTTAATTAGTGGAAAATAATCAGTTTCAGTTGCAACAGAATGACCCATATTTAAACTAAGCAGTAAATCAGCATCAAAAAACTGTATATAACAGCTTATAGACACCAAATCATGATTCTTCTCTAGGATGTATCTGTTTGTAGTCATGATTTTATGGTTAATACGCAACTACAATAACAGCCATAAAATTGACTTATTTTTGGATGCTCATTTCCTCTGCTTCTGTCTTGCTCTTGTCACCGCTTCATGATTGAAGCCTCTCTTTGCAGATTTAATACAACCTGAGTTCCTATTTAGATTATGATTGAAGTAGAAAAATGTTTAAAATGCTAGTAGTTACCTGCCCCAGCCCTTTACCTCAGTTGCTATATAGAGAGGAAGTTGTTGTTGTTGGTTCCTGATTATAAAAGTAGTACATACTCATTTACAGAAAAAATGCAGGTGTAAAGTATTTTTTAAAGGTACAAAATACTAGTAAACTCAGCATTTCAAAATAATTTCTGTTGTTTGGTATATATTGCTCAAATATTGATATAGGTATAAGTATAAATGTGTGTGCATGTATGTGTGTGTGTGTGTGTGTGTATATACAGAGAGAGAGAAAGGGAGAGAGAGTTTCAGTGCTTACATTTAGTTTTGATTGGGAGTTGGGGATGGCATGGGGGCAGATGAAGAAGTGGATTAACTAAAATTTAAAACTTGACTTCTCATTTGTGCTCTTTTCTAGGAGTTTACTTCAAACTGGTCAGTAGTGCTTGGTAATTAGGTAGTCAGCAAATTATCCCTGAGTACAAAATGTTTGTGACTTCTAGATCCCAACACTTGCTTCAAACAGACTAATTTCTTTGTGAATTATTTGTTATTTCTTACTCATTTTAAAAAGATAGAGATGTTTATATTCCCTTATTGAGTTATAAGAACTCCATGTATTAAGGGAAGTTCTTTAAACCTTCATAGTTTGTAATTCAAAGTTTTATTAGTTTATTATTTGAAATAATAAATTTGCATGTTTATCGTATGATTTTCATTCAGAAGTTTTAAAATCTATATGTCAATATAACATTCTTTTTTTTTTAATTAATTAATTTATTTTTGGCTGCATTGTGTCTTCGTTGCTGCATGTGCGGGCTTTCTCCAGTTTAAGCGAGCGGGGACCACTCTTTGTTGCGGTACGCGGGCTTCTCACTGCAGTGGCTTCTCTTGTTGTGGAGCACAGGCTCTAGGTGTGCGGGCTTCAGTAGTTGTGGCACATGGGCTCTAGAGCGCAGGCTCAGTAGTTGTGGCGCACGGGCTTAGTTGCTGCGCGGCATGTGGGATCTTCCCGGACCAGGGCTCGAACCCGTGTCCCCTGAATTAGCAGGCGGATTCTTAACCACTGTGCCACCAGGGAATCCCCACATATAACATTCTTATCTGTGGTTTTCTGACTTTGGTTCATGGTTGGTGAATACTCTCAATAGCATTAGTATTCAAAGTCACCTCATAGCTGATACGAATATCTCATTGAAGATGGTAGGCTTACATGTTGGCATTTTTGGTCTTTTTTAATGCTCATTAGACCTTGAACCAGTTCTCCCGGGAGTAATCTGTAGGATTTAGAATATTTGGTTTCTTGGCTTGTTTTCCTGTGTTCTGATACATTATCCCTGATTTTCTTCTCTTCTTCATAACCCCAATCCTAGTTACTTACTAATGTCCATCTTGTTACTTGCCACTAAATATGACTGGCATATAATAGGATGGTAGGAAATATTTTTGAATGGAGAAATAAACTTCCTGAACTGGTTTAAGAGTCACCTCTTCTGGTATACCTTTTCTGAGAGCACCTCCCTTTTTTGGTGCCTATTTGTATTATACCTTAGAACTTTTAATTCTTTCTAATTTATATGTTTAAGTGTCTACTCTGCCATTTCCAGATCTGAAATTCCACTGGAGAGAACTTTGAGCACCAGAACAGTGCTTGCCATATAGTAGAAAATGACAAATATTGAACTGAACTGATAAGCAAATTGAGCAGAAAGACAGCATAGAGACAACTGGCAAATACCATTTTCCCTTGAATCTGTGTTATTTCATTATTTCAGTAGAAGTATTATGGGCTTCACAGCATCATAAACACATATTCAGATGAAAGTATAAAATTTCATTTTAAAATTGTGTGTAAATGAGTTTTGGACCAGAACAACATCAACTGTAGAATTAAATCAGAAGCTTCTTCTCCGTATTAACTGTGATCTTGGACGAGTTAATTAATCTGTCTCATCATAATGTCCTGTCTAAAATAGAACTAGCACCTGTTGATGAGGATTGAGCGAGATTTCTATAGTACAATATACGGCACACAGTTGAGAATAAGTAAATATTTGCATGTTGTTGTGATCCAGTTTCCTTTTGGACCTAGAGCTAAATTTGGGCATGTCCCTTCATCTTCCAGTCAGTTGGCGTTTTTTTTTTTTCTTCATTTCCACTCCCTACCCCCCTCCCCCATATGATATTTCTTTATTTAAACATAATTTATTGAAATAGAATATTTGAGATAATGGTCTGATTATGTTCTCTTTTAGATAATCTTTATTATCTCAAAGCCCTGTCTTTTACACTTAAGAAAAGTTAATATCTAACCCTTTGGAGACCAATATAGCCTAGTAGAAGTAACACTATAGTTTATCATCATGGTAATTCATTCAGTTAACCTGGCTTTTGTCAGTGGTAAAATGAAGCCTTCTGGCTTGACATACCTGTGTGAGGTATGTGGAAGTACTTTGAACTTCTTAGAGAAATAATTATTACGTTTTATGAATATCAGATGGTGATATTTTATTGAAACATATCATTTTCTACTTGAAAAGTTCATCATTTCTATCAAACCTATCCATTTATATTTCCCAATTTCAGTGTACTCTATTATAAAGAGGATTTTTTGGGACTTGAAAATTCTGTCACTGGCTTGCTGTTCTGATGGAAACTGACAGGCATAAATTTCTGTATAGTGAACTGTACATGGGGATTACCCACAGCAAATTTTTAATCTTACTCTGGCTTTCTGCTGGCATTGAGCACTTTTCTTGGCAGCTTTCCTTCATAGTCATTTAGTATCCACTTAAAGAAGAGACTAATTTCAGCATTCGTTTTAGAAAAACATAATTTAGATGTTAACTATTGTTGAAAGATAAACATGAATTCTAAAGCCAAGTGAGAATGGAATACATACCATACATTTCAGATCATTTGTGTATACTTTTCAAATCATTTGACATAGGTTTTGAGTTGCAAATCATTCTCTCTTAAAAGTCTGAGGCCTTTCTCCCGCTATTTTCTAGCTATTATTGTTGCTATTGACAAGTCTCATGTCATTCTGCTCTAGGAGCCTTTATATGTGACCATTTTCCCCCTTACTCTTGACACTTTTAGGATCTTTTCTTTATCTTTTGTATTCTGATATTTTATGATAATTTTGGTATGATATGGGTCTTTTTTCATCCACTTTGCTGAGTACTGTTATCTTTCAGGTTTTAGAAATTTTCTTGAATTATTTTGCTAATTTGTCTCTCTCTCCCTCTCCCTGTGTATTTCTGTCTCTGTCTCTCTGTGTCTCTGTATCCGTTTCTCTTTCTTCATTCCTTCCTTCCTTCTCTCCATCTGTCCGTCCATCTTTCTGTCTTTATTTCTCTCTCTCTTTCTCTCTTGAAGCTATTATTCAACTGTCAGATCTCTTAAACTGGTTCTTCAACTTTCTTACCTTTTCTATCCCATTTACATTTTTGGTCTACTTTCTAGGAGATTATCCTTAACTTCATCTTCTAAATTTTTTATTATATTAGTATTTTTTCTAGTCATAATTTTAATTTCCAAGAGTTCTTTTTTGATTCTCTGAATGTTTCTTTTACTTACTTATTTTAAAAAAAAGTCCTCCTTTGTCTTCTCATGAGTGTAATATTGTATCTCAAGAATATTTACGATTATATGAAGTTTTCTTTTAGAGCTTTTATTTTCTCTGCTTCATTTGATTTCCTTTTTATTCTCTTTGTTCTGGTTACCATCTTTTATGTTAGAGGCTTTTCTTATTTTTGAGTTTGGAGGGTTAATTATATATTCTGGATACCAGTCCTTCAGAAGTCTTTTGCCCAATATGTGATTTGAAAATATTTTCTCTGAGTTTGAGCTTGTCTTTAATTCCTTCTACAGTAAGTTCTACAGAGCAAAAGTTTCTTATTTCGATTAAGTCCAATTTATCAATTTTTCCTTTTATGTATTATGCCTTTGGTATTGTATCCAAGAACTCTGCCTATCTGAAGATCACAAACATTTTTTCCTGTTTTGTTCTAAGAGTTTGATAGAGTTCTTGTGTTACGTTTAAGTGTATTTTGAATTAATTTTATATGAGTTGTGAAGTATGGGTTAAGATTGACTTTTCCTGCTTACGGACATTCAGTTGTTCTAACACTATTTGTTGACAAGTCTGTCATTTCTCTATCGGATTGCCTTTACACCTTTCTGAGTAATCAATTGACCATACTTGTGTGGGTCTATTTCTGGACCCTTTTTTCTGTTTCATTGATATTTGAGCCTAGCCTTTCTCCATTACTGTACCATCTTGATTACCACAGCTTTATAATAAGTTCAAAGATCGCTTAAGATGAATTCTCCAGTGTTCTTCTTTTACAAATTTTTTTTGGCTATTCTAGTTTCCTTACCTTTCTCTATGACATTTAAAAGTGGCTTGTCTATTTCTATAAAAATTCCTGCTGAGATTTTGATTGAGTTTGCCTTAAAGCTATAGATCAATTTGGTGATAATTGTTATCTTAACTGTAGTGAATCTTCCAACCCCTACTGATACTTAAATGTTGAACCAGCCTTGCATTCCTGGGATGAATCATACTTGGTTGTGATGTACTGTTGTTTTTATATATTGCTTGCTGGATTCAATTTGCTAATATGTTGTTGAGGATTTTTGATCTATGTTCATGAGGGATATTGATTTGTAATTTTCTTTTTTGTATTGCTCTTTTCTGGTTTTGGTATCAGGGTAATGCTGGCTCCATAAATGAATTGGGAAATGTTTCTCCTCTTTTGTTATTTGGGAGAAATTGTGTGGAGTCAATGTTATGTCTTCCTTACGTGTTGGGTAGAGTTCCCCATTGAAACTATGGCATGTGAGATCTTCCCGGACCAGGGCTCAAACCCATGTCCCCTCCATTGGCAGGTGGATTCTTAACCACTGCGCCACCAGTAAAGCCCTAATATATGCATTTAATGCTATACATTTCTCTCTTAGTAGTGCTTTGTTGTGTCCCACAAATTTTGTTTTATTTACATTTTCATTTAGGTAAAAGAATTTATTAATTTCCTTAAGACATCATTTTTGACCCATGAATTGTTTAGAAGTTTGTTTCATAATATCTGATTATTTGGGAAGGTTTTCCAGTTATCTTTCTTTTATTGATTTCTAGTTTAGTTTACTTGTGGTCAGAGAATATATGTTGTAAGATTCAATTCTTTTATATCTGTTAATATTTGTTTTATGACCTTGAATATGGTCTGTATGGGTGAGTTTCCATGTGCATTTGAAAAAAAAATGTGTATTTTAGGTCATGTTGTTTGGTGGTGGTCTTCAGGTCATACATATCCTGCTAATTTTCTATCATCTTGTTTTATTGGCCACTTGAGAAGAGTGTGTTGAATTGCTCATCTGTATGAATGGATTTGTCTATTTCTCCTGTGAGTTTAATCAGTATTTGCTTTATGTGTTTTAATGCTCTGTTATTAGGTGCATACATATTTAGGATTGTTATGTCTTTATGATGAAGTACTGTTCTTATTTATTCCTTGTAATTTTTCTTGTTTTGAAGTCTATTTTGTATGATATTAATTCAGTCACTCATTTCTCTTGATTAGTGTTTACATTTTAGGTCTTTTTTCATCCTTTTACTTTAACCTATCCATGTCACTTTACTCAAGCTGGGTTAAGCCTTCCTTTTTTCTTTTTGATGCCTTTATCTGTTTAATGGATTAGGAAGAAACTTGTCTTTTTGTACCCATAAATGAAGTAAAAGGAGATGTTTGGGGATTGACCAGGAATTGAGGTTATTACTGGATTTTTATTGTAGGATGTGGTTGTAATTAGATTGCACCACTGGACCACAGTCCAGTAAAGTAGTAAAAAGAATGAGAAAGTTCCTTCTAAGAGCAGTTACCAGGTTTTCTATTCCGAGGCTTTGTTACAGGCTTTTTAGCACTCTCCATCCCTAGGATCCCTAAGCACAATAAGCAGTGTCAGTTCTCACTGACAATTTGAAGTGCAGGCTAAGAGCATTATGAGTAATATCTAGATATTTTGGGCATATGGTTTTGGTGTTAAATAAAGTTTGCAGGAAATCCATAACCTTTTCTCTCTCTCTTGGTGCTCTGTAATTTCTTTTACATTAGCATTAAAATAATCACATTAGGTTCAGCTTAGAGCCTGTGTCTGCCTTTATATCTGTTCTCTTTCATCTGCACTCCCATATATTCTGTACAGCTTTGTGGAATTAATTTTTCTGGGAATATACACACATCACAAAAATATGTTATAATAAAATATTCCTCTGTGTTTTTGGAAATGGAACTTTAGATTTTCAAATGCAAATCTCAGTGCTTGTATACTAATAGTATAGGGAAATAATTTCCCTGGTCTTTACTTTGTCTAGAATCTTTATCAAGGGTATCTACAAAGTAAATTATCCATAATCTTTCTCTAGATTATTTCGTCTTTTCAACTTAATTAATACCATTGATATTCTCATGACAAATTTATGTCTTTGCTCTATACTTCTTTCCTGATTTACAGATTGTTATATCTAACTGCCTACTTGATATCTTCATTTGGATGTTTAATAGTTTAAAACAACATCCTTGATTCTTTCTACCAAACATTTTTCTTTTCTACTTTTTTCATCTCGGTTTGATGTCAAACTCCTTAGCATAATTCTTGATTGTTCTCTTTCCCTTATTCTCTAAATCTACTTAAAAATAAAAACAAGTCCTCTCACCTGTATCTTCAAGATATGCTTAAATCAGGCTACTATTCCCTAACTCTAGAACTTTCTACATATAAATATTTCCACTTCTTTTAAGATTCAGCAGAGGATATTGGTTAAGATCATAGACAAGGGAGTCAGACTACCTGCGGTTACAGTTCTAGTTTTACAATATCCTAGTTGTGATCTTTGGCATGTTTTTTTAACCTCTGTGTGTCTCAGTTTCCTCACCTCAAAATAGAGATGCAGTACTTATCCCGTAGAGTTGCCATTAGAATTAAAGGATTAATATTTATAATCTTAGAACAGCACTACATATTTGTTAGTTAAAGTATATGCTTATCCCCCTCAATCTGTTTTTCTAACCAGTAGCCATGTTTTCCTTAAAAAATGTAAATGATTCATTATTGTTCCTATGCTCAAAAACATTTTAGTGTTTTCCTATCCCAATCAGTGTAAAACTCAAACTTCTTACAGTATTTTTTAATATCCTATATGAATTAGTTCTAGTTATCTCTCAGATCTGTCTCCTGTGCATATACCATTCTAGCCACACTTTCTTACTGTTTCTTAAACATAACAATCACATTTCTCCCTCACCATCTAAAACATTTTCCCTTCTCCTCACAACTCTTTATTCTCATACCCTTTTATTTTTCTTCACAGCAGTTATCATTATTTGGTATGATATTTAGTATCATTATATATTACATTATAATACATTACATATTTTGTTTGTTTGTTTGTTTGTCCTTTTGTTTGTTTCATATCTTATTCACAAGGATGTAATCTCTCTGAAAACAGAGACTTTGTATGTCTTTGTCTGTAATCCTTAGTGCTTACAACAGTGTTGGCACATAGTAGAAGTGAAATTAATTAAATATTTTTTGAACGATTGATTCAGTGAATGAAACAAAATAAAACAAATTCTGTACAGTCATTCTCTAGACAGTACAGGCTTGGAGTCTGGGAAGTTTTTACTCATTGTTTCCTTAAATATATTTATAATTGGAGGGGAAATGTGAGACTCTCACATTTTATTACTTTCTCTTAAAATTAAAGAGAATGAATGAAGGCAGAGTTAAGAAAGGAACTCACATCTATGACTGTTTGTTCTTTTCACTATTACACATTTCTTTCCTGAAGTATGTGGTGATGGTGGTGGTGGAGGCTGAGATCCCAGTACAGTGTTTTGGTTTCATACAACATAATAGCATCATGTTTTCCTATTTTATTTTATTTTTGGCCACACCGCACGGCTTGTGGGAGTTTAGTTCCCCGACCAGGGATCTAACGTGGGCCCTCGGCACTGAGAGTGTGGAATCCTAACCACTGGACCGCCAGGGGATTCCCATGTTTTCCTATTTTAAATTCACATTACTTTTTATTTTTACATCCTGGTAGGAGTTAAAGTAAATATTTTTTCTTTATTCTAAAGAGTAAATGCTTTTTATAATTTGGAGAAAATTAACCAGGGAACTGATAACTTTAACTTAGTTGCAGAGTTATGCTCTATTTTCTGTTTTGATCATATATATATATAACTTATTTAGATAATATTTTCATGTCAACTTAATCACTGTAAAACATTGCCCTTTCCTTCGTGATAAAATAGTTATCTTTTTGGAAAAGATTTTTGAATTTCTCAAACAGAAAAGTTTACATTTTTGCTGAATGTTATATATTGAAAATCTGTCTTACCCTATCTTAGTTGTCATACTTCATGATCAGGAGAAGTCACGATGCGAGTACCATGCTTTTGGACCTCCCATATAGGATGGTGCTTTGGAGTCATTGTACTATACAGATTGACGGTTGATGAGAAGCGTAAATTTAGATTTTGTCATGACCTGTATTCTTGCCTGATCCTTATCCTTATTGTTTTCTGAAGGGTTAATATCTCCTTTTTCTAGCCTTGGCCTCACAATGAAATACTTTATGCTATAACAAAGTCTATTATAATGGGGTTCAGTGTAAATCACTGTATAGTTAAGGTTAACGTAAAAACTCTTCATTAGTTTGGAATTTAATGATAGTTTTCTACTTTTGAGTAGTTATATTTCAGAAGTTCACTTGTAATGATCAAGGACTTAAATGTAAGAGCTAAAACTGTTAAGACTGTTAGAAGAAAACACAGGGGAGCACCCTCATGACACTGAATTTGGCAGTGATTTCTCGGATATGACACCAAAAGCAACAAAAGAAAAAATAGGCAAGGTGGACTTCATCAAAATTAAAACCTTTTGTACACCAAGGGACACTATCAAGAGAGTGAAAAGGCAACCCACAGAGTGGAAGAAAATATTTGCAAGTCATATATTTGATAAGAAGTAAATATGTAGAATATATCAAGAATTCCTAGAACTCAACAACATAGAAACAACCCAATTAAAAAAGGTCAAAGGACTTGAATAGACATTTCTCTCAAGAAGATATACAGATGACCAACAAGAATATGAAAAAATGCTCAACATCACTAATCATCAGAGAAATGTAAATCAAAACCACAATGAGATACCACCTCACAGCCATTAGGACGGCTATTAACAACAACAACAGCAACCAGAAAGAGAGAGAGAAAAGAAAAGAAGCCTTGGCAAGGCTGTGAAGCATTTGGAATGCTTGTGCACTGCTGGTAGGAATGTAAAATGGTACAGTTGCTGTGGAGAACAGCATGGTGGTTCCTCAAAAACTAAAAATAAATTACTGTTTCTAAGAAGTTACTTCTTTTCCCTAATAATATTTGGATTAGTATCTACAAACTTTTTTCTCAGAAGTGATGCTCCTTGAGCCTTGCAGGTTTCAGAAGAGTTTATTCTGGATTTTGGTAATGTTGGGTGAAAAGACATATTTATATAGAGGATGTGATGTAGTTTGTCCTTTACCAGTAATTTAAACTTTTCAGACATTACTACTGTTGATAAGTATTTATAAGGAGAAATTTTTAGTTTTTAGCCATTTAGTTGATCTCTGTTATGGTTTTTTTCCTAGGGTCTTTCTTTCCTTTCTGTCTTGCTAATCTAATTTCTGTGTCTTTTTTTTAAATCTGAAAAAAATTCCCAGGGGAGATATTTTCCTGTTGGGGAGGTTAGGGCAGAATTTTGCAAGATGTCTGGTTTATTTGGCTGTTATATTTTATTGAGAAGGCCTTTGTATTATATTGAACTGTTTTTAGGGGTTTTAAGAACATGAAACTATTCAGTTTTATACAGATCTGTTGTAACCTAGAGAAGCCTCTGATCAGCAGAGATCTCCTTGGAAAACTTATCATTTAAATGAAGAATATTATAAATTGGCTAGAAAGGTAGTAACTTGATATCTAGCTATAGTTTGTTTATACTTTCAAAGTCTTTAAGTATAATAATTTTAAATTGTTATGCTGTAGGGGTAGTGATTAAGCTAGGTAAACAAAGAGAACAAAATATATAGTATTTCTACCAAAGATTAAGAAAGTCTCAGTAATTGTTTAATTTGAAAATAAGTATTCAGTCCAGTAAAAAGTAAGAAACTTGAAGTAATATACCTGCACAACATCAACAACTTTGATGTGGCTTACCAAAAGATTAAAGTATTTTAAACAATTGAGCAAAACATCACCATTTACTCAATAATGTATTTTATGCAAGAGTTGAGTATACATAGGTAACATTTTAAAAGAAAATGTTTGGAGTTTTTATTGGTTCGCGAAGAGAATACTTGCTATAACTTCATAGCGTTTTTAGAATTTGGTACATATGTAGTGAATATCTTTCAAGGAGTGCCCTACCATTTTTTTAAACAATATTTGAGATTATGTCTTTTTTTTTTTTTAAGTGATGTCTCTGAGTCTCAGAATAAAGGGCAACTATTTTGAATGTAACTTATGGTTTCAGCCATACTGTTCTAAAAGATTTACTGGAAAGTAACACATTTCTCCCTAGGGTAACTGTTGGTATAGTGTAGTGTGAAGAATGTGGGCTTAGAGTCAATCTGGAATTTGAATGACGTTTTAGCCAGTTACTAGTTGTGTATTTTTGGAATAGTTGAGGTGTTTGGCTTCAGTTTTTTTCATATTCAGAGTGTGGCTGATGATGTTATCAAGGTTGGAGGCCGTTTAGGAAGAATAAATGACATAATACAGATGAAGTATTTAGAACACGATCTGTGTCTGGAACATAGTAAGTGCTCAGTACATGTCAAATATTGTTATTTTGTTGTAACCAAATACATGGCTCATGTTTATATATTTCTCATTCTATGTATTATCTGATTAGGAGGCCATATCACCTCTCAGAATGAAAAATTCACCTAAGTCAGAAAACTGCTCTTTCAGTGTAAGTTGATTTATATTTCTCCAAGGAGAAATAATGATTTCTAAAGGCTTTTAGCCCCTCCTCTGATACATACAGAGTCCCAAGAAGTTCATTAAATAAGTAGTTACTTCAGTGAAAATACTTATTACAATAATAATAAATAAAAGTTAAAAAAAATAAACAAAATCAGTAATATTTTTTAAAACTTACTCTTTTTAAAATTCATGACTTTCATACAACAGGATGCTATAATTTTGATTTTACATATTGTTTAAAATGTTAGTATTCATCCTAATACATTTTAGAGTGTTTGTTAATTCACTGATTCAAATAAAATACTTTTGTGCAGGATTATTTCCTTTCAGTGTCATAAGCTTCAATAATCCTGTTGATAAATTGATTGTAAAGAATTTATTTTTGGAAGATGTATTAGTCAGGGTTCTCTAGAGAAATGGAACCAATAGGTTTTGTGTGTGTGTGTGTGTATGTATGAAGAGATTCATTGTAAGGAATTGGCTCATGCAATTATGGAGGCTGACAAGTAAGGCTGGAAGCTTCCGGACAACTAGGAACAGCTGATGTTTCAGTTTGAAGGCTGTCTGGCAGGAAGAGCCTATGTCCCAGTCGAAGGCCATCAGGTGGGAGAATTTTTTGTTATTTGTAGGAGGGTCAGCCATTTGTTCTGTTGAGACCTTCGCCTGATTGCATGAAGCCCACCCGCATTATGGAGGACATTCTGCTTTTTATAGTCTACCGATTTAAATGTTAATCTCATCACAGTACCCTCATAGAAACACCCAGAATAATGTTTAATTAAATATCTGGGCACCCCCGGTACATTCAAATTGACACATAAAATTAACCATCATAGAAGATAAGCAGAAAATAATAAAAGCGAACTCCATTGACTTGACTTCCTGATTTTACTTGAGGAACAGCTGGAAGGTGATTTAGTTGTAGAGGTCACTCCTTCATATGTGCTTTTGCCATGGCATTGCTCTTACTGTGTGTTTTCAAATTGTCAAAGGCTTAATATGCACTTTGAGTGTAGATATTTTGTTTTGCTGTAGCTTTTCTTTCCCATCCATCTTATTTTGATAAAAAAAAAATAGAAAAGATCTTTTATTTTTATTTTTTGGAATATATTCTTTACACCCACCAAGTCTCCACCATCCTGTCTGAAAACATTAGCCATTCTAAAGCGCTCTATAACTTCTGTGTGTTTTTAAAAAATTTGTCCGGGCAGACAAAATGGTAAATTAAGGAATAGTTACTGTTGAGTTGCTTGGTGACTTACCCAGTACCTGTATCTTTGTCTTTCTTTTATTTCTTACCTTTGTCTCTCACTGTTTGTAGCATAAATCTACCAGGTGGCTCTTGGTATCTTATCTCTCTAGAAAACCAGTTGTGATCTGGGAATGCAACAGGTGTCTGGTCCATCTTTCCATTACCTAAATATATAAGTTTCAAATCTGAAAGACAAAATGGAAACTGAAAGCAAAATATAAATATTCTTTTTCTTGGAATCAGTCTAAAACCAGCAGAAAAACCTAGTAACTGAAATTCCATAAATTTTATTTTTTTAATGAGTAGTATCTTGTTTTCTGGTAATCATTTGTGTATTTTAAAGGCTGAGATCTAGAACTGAGTTAAATAACTTAAGCATAGTTCTGAAGGGATAAGCACATGAACTTCATAGGGTTAAGGAATTCATCAAATTAACATCTTACAAATACTGACCTTCTGAGAGGAAAGAGAATTTTTTTCCTAGGATATCTAATACAAGTAATTTTTTGTAACTATTTTCTAGAAATTCTTCTGCCATGAAGACATCATTGTAGTCTCCTTCAATCACTGAATTGCCTTTTAAATGTGACTAGAATATGAACCTATTTTTATGATGTAAGAATTTTGGCTTCTTGGAATAACTGTATGGATATAGACTGTGGAACTGTCCTTGGATTGCTTTACGTTGAATGGATATTTTCTTTCACTATTCCTTTTTCAGTTAATTAAATAGGCTTTATGATAGTGTAAGTGGAGAGAATTTTTAGTATTCTTTAATTTCATAGACTACAAATCATTAAAGAGATCAAAAATTTGAAAATGTATTAAGCCTCTTTTACCAGCACATTGAATCATTATGCACACTTTCTTCTTTTTTCCTGTATATGAGTAAACAAAGTTTTATATATATATAAAACTCACATATATATATGTCATAGTGTATCCTTGATGGCAGAAAACTAAAACAATTTAGCTGCCTTAAAACAGGAACATTTTCTGCAACAAAATTTACAGTTTTAATACACTCAACTCAAAAATGTCATTATTTCCTGGATTTGATATGTCTGTTGTGAAATTGTAGCAGTAGTGTGTAGGACTATTGAGAGGATAAGGTTAGTTAATACGTGTAAAAGGCATGGTTCTTGGTAGTTTTAACTGCTCAGTAAATCTAGTACTTACTCTCACGTATCTGAAGATTACTTTGATATATTGAAGTCTTATGAGGATGATAGTATTTAGGTTAGTTTTTTTTCCTGTAATGGATTTATGCTCCCTCTCCAATTGTGCTAAACAGTTTGCTTCACGCTAGTCACCTATTATGTACAATAGGGAGTTTTTTAGTTGTGTATTTTAGTTTCACTAATAAACCACTATAGCCATGTGGAAAGGGGGAGGGAGAGCTGTATGTCTGTGTGTCTTTTGGGAATGTGTCTGATATGTGGTGTAGTAAGGTTTTCATACATATCTAAGAGTATGATGAGGATCAAATATATTAAAATTGTTGCAGTTTCTGTGAAAAAGTGGAGTTGTATTATGCATTCTTAATGAATGACCTGAGACAAACTTTCAAGATATTATCAGGGTTGGAAAAAAATATACTAGCTAACCACCTATTTAGTGATGAGGAAGAGGATGGTAGGGGAAAGAAGATAGTGGTAAATTCCAACCAGCTAATCTCTCTTCATATTTGAAATGGATACAAACATTTTTACGTTTTAATTTTAATAAACGGTAAAACACTTAGTGACTGCAGCTGGGGTTGGTATTGACAATATGATTGAATAGGTCTTAGTGTGCTTTGGTGTTGAACCTCAGCCTTGAAAATTAAGGCATATAAGAAATTCCATAATATGTAGATTAAATCAGGTTGCTATTTTTGCCTAAATGTCCTTTTGGCTTTGTAGTAAAGAACATAAAAATCCCTTTTCAGTTGATTATTAAAAAGTGTTTAAAAATAAACTAAACAGTTGGGAAGTTGTATATGTTCAAAAAGATACATAATTATGAATAACTTTTTGCTCTTTCCTCATTCAAAATTTATTGTAATGTTAATGATAGACATTATAATAAGTAAATTTTGTTGCCTGTGTTAATACTCTAGAATTTGGTATAGTTTTAATTAACTGTTATATCCCTGTTTGTCCTTTCATGAAATGATGATAACATATAGAGATTTAATTTTTTTGAGATTAATTGGTGCCAAGATGCTATATAGTGTGAAGTGTCAGTACTTTTTTCTTTTTTTGATAGTAAACTCTGTATGTGGGTGGTGGCAGAACCACACAGGGAGAAACATTTTTTTCACTGTGTCATAGTTGGTTCTGCTCAAACCATGAGGTACTGTAGATCCTTTAATAGTCCCATTGAGAGAATTTCATGCTATTTAGGGGGAGTACTTACATATGGGTAATGACAGCATTTTTAATTAGGCTATACAATGGGAACGGGAAAGCTTTAGAAATAGTGGATGGTAAGAATGATGTTGATTAATTTTAAGAGGACATATTTACATTTTATATGACTACTATGTTTGATTTTGAATCCTGTAATGAATTTTTTTAATATGTTTTTTTTTACTTTTTTTTTTTTAAATTTTATTTATTTATTTTATTTATGGCTTTGTTTGGTCTTCGTTTCTGTGCGAGGGCTTTCTCCATTTGTGGCATGCGGGGGCCACTCTTCATCGCGGTGTGCGGGCCTCTCACCATCGCAGCGTCTCTTGTTGCGGAACACAGGCTCCAGACGCGCAGGCTCAGTAACTGTGGCCCACGGGCCCAGCCGCTCCGCGGCATGTGGGATCTTCCCAGACCAGGGCTCGAACCCGTGTCCCCTGCATTGGCAGGCAGATTCTCAACCACTGCGCCACCAGAGAAGCCCTCCTGTAATGAATTTTAACTGAAAAGATACTACCTTTGATTTTTTGTGGAATTTGGTTCAAGAAATGTGTTTTTGGTGGATTATCAGTTATATGTCCTAAACTTAGTATATACATATTATATATTTTTCAACTCAGATATTTAGGCATATTTTATTTTAAATTTATTTATTTATTTATTTATGGCTGTGTTAGGTCTTCATTTCTGTGCGAGGGCTTTCTCTAGTTGGGGCAAGCGGTGGCCACTCTTCATCGCGGTGCGCGGGCCTCTCACTATCGCGGCCTCTCACTATCGCGGCCTCTCTTGTTGCGGAGCACAGGCTCCAGACGCGCAGGCTCAGCAATTGCGGCTCAGGGGCCCAGCTGCTCCGTGGCATGTGGGATCTTCCCAGACCAGGGCTCGAACCCGTGTCCCCTGCATTGGCAGGCAGACTCTCAACCACTGCGCCACCAGGGAAGCCCTAGGCATATTTTATTATGATTTTTTCATGTAACTTAATCTTGGTAAGTATATCATATTTATAAGATTGTAACTTGTAATTTAACATCATTAAACTAAAGTTATGGGGACTTCCCTGGCAGTCCAGTGGTTAAGACTCCGTGCTTCCAATGCAGGGGGCGCAGGTTCCATCCCTGGTCAGGGAACTAAGATCCGACAAGCTGCACAGTGCGGCCAAAAAACTAAAAAAAAAAAATATATATATATATATATATATATATATGTTTGTGTGTGTGTATATATATATAAATTAAAGTTACAGTAATGTTTTTGATTCAGAAATTTAAAATAAACTTGGAATTTTGAGCTTCACAGTAAGTTCTTAAATAGAATTCTAAATTTGATTTTATTAATATGTTTGTGCAGTAAGTATAGTAAATGCATTCTTAAAGTTAAACTTAAAATATTTGCTACTTTGAGACTTCACTGATTCAGAATTTCCTGGAATTTGCTATAGCATACAGCTCTATAGCATACAGCTTAGCTTTAGTTTATTTGTTATAACAAGGTTCTTTTTCTTTTGTTTGTTTTTTAAATTATCTTTTAACCTTGAGATGATTGTAGATTCAAATTTAGTTGTAAAAAATAGTACAGAGAGATGCTGTTTATACTTTACCCAGTTTCTCTCAGTAGCTACATCTTGCAAAAGTGTAGTACACTGTCACAATCAGAATATTGACATTGATAAAATCCACTTATCTTATTCAGATTTCTGCAGTTTTACTTGTACTCATTTGTGTGTGTGTGTATTTTTATTGCATATAGTTCACTTGTGTATGCATTTTCATTACGCATAGTTCCGTATATCTAATACTACAGTCAAGATACAGAACAGTTCCTTTACCACATTTTTCCTTTTATTACCTTTCTATAGCTGCTTCCCATGTCTGCCATCACCATCCTTATCTCCTGGCAACCACAAATCTGTTCTTTATTTCTTTAATTTTACCATTTTAAGAAAGTTAAGTGGATTTCTACAGTATGTTATCTTTGGTATCAGGTTTTTCATGCAGCATAATTCCATGGACATTCATTCAAGTTGTCCCATGTATCAATAATTCATAGCTCTTTATTGCTGAGTAGTATTCCATGGTATGGCTGTACCACAGTTTAATATTCACCCATTGAAGGATATCTGGTTTTTTGGTTTGTTTTTTGTTTTTTTTTTTTTGCAGTTTTTGGCTATTACAAATAAAGCTTCTGTGAACATTTTTATTATAGGATTTTGTGTGAAAATTAGTTTTAAATTTCTCTGGAATAAATACCCAAAAGCATGATTGCTAGATCATATGGTAACTGCATATTTAGCTTTTTAAGAAACTGCTAAGCTATTTTCCAGAGTATCTGTACTATTTTACATTACCATCAACAGTGTGTGAGTGACCTATTTTCTCTGTATCCTTGCCAGCCTTTGGTATTGCCACTGTTTTTTATTTTAGTGATTCTGATAGGCACTTAGTGATAATTTGGGGGTTTTCATTTGTGTTTTCCAAATGGTTAATGTGTTGGACATCTTTTCGTGTGCTGATTTGCCATCTGTATATCCTCTTCTGTGGTTTTACTGTTGAGCTCTGAGAGTTCCTTTTAGATGTACGTACTAGTCCTTTGTCAGATATGTGGTTCACAAATATTTTCCTCCCATTTTTTTTTTTTTGTTGTTGCTTGTCTTTTCATCCTGTTAACAGGGTCTTTTATAGAGCAAAAGATCTAATTTTTATGAAGTCCAATTTATAATGTTTCCTTTTGTGGATCATACTTTTGGTATCAAGTCTAGCCTTTACATCCCAAAGATTTTCTCCTGTTTTTTTTTCCTAAAATTTTGATGTTCTCCATTTAGTACTGTGATCCATTTTGAGTTAATTTTTGTATAAGGCATGAAGTTTAGGTTGAGGTATATTTCTTTGCGTATCGTGTGCAAATGCTCCCTCACCATTTGTCGAAATGGCTATAATTTCTCCATTCCATTTGATTTGTATTTGTGAATCAGTAGACTATATTTGTGTCTATATCTTTGTTCTCTGTTTCATTCCATTCCACTGTTCTGTGTCTCTATCCATGCAGCAGTACCACAGTGTCTTGATTACTGTACCTAAATATAGTCCTTGATATCATGTAGAGTGAGTCTTCCTACAATTTGTTTCTTCTTCTTTTTTGCTTTAATAAATTTGTTTATTTATGGCTGTGTTGGGTCTTTGTTGCTGTGCGCGGGCTTTCCCTAGTTGCGGCGAGCAGGGGTTACTCTTCGTTGCAGTGCACGGGCTTCTCACTGTGGTGGCTCCTCTTGTTGCAGAGCACAGGCTCTAGGCGTGTGGGCTTCAGTAGTTGTGGCATGTGGGCTCAGTAGTTGTGGCTCGCGGGCTCTAGGGCGCAGGCTCAATAATTGTGGCGCACAGGCTTAGTTGCTCCGCGGCATATGGGATCTTCCTGGGCCAGGGCATGAACCTGTGTCCCCTGCATTGGCAGGCGGATTCCCAACCACTGCGCCACCAGGGAAGTCCTGTTTCTTCTTTTTAAAGAGCATTTTATCTATTCTAGTGCTACAGTGTGGAATAAGATTCCTCATGTCTACAAACAACCTTGCTTTGATTTCAATAGGTATTGCATTAAACCTGAAATTTTGGGATAACTGGCATTTTTTATTATGTTTATTATCTTTCAGTCCATGAAAACAGTGTCTCTCCATTTATCTGGGTCTTACTTGGTTCCATTCATCAACATTTTATACTTTTCAGTGTATAGCTCCTGTTCATATTTTGTTAAATTTATATCTAAGTATTTCATTTTCTTTGGAATTATTATAATTTGGAGTATTTAAAATTATTTTCACATGTTCATTTATAGTGGTTAGAAAAAACTTGATATTTGTGTGTTGATCTTGTATTTTGTAACCTTAGTGAACTCATTTATTAGTTCTAGGAGGTTTTTTGGTAGACTCTGTGGAATTTTCTTTGTAGAAAATAATATTTTCTAAAAACAGTTACATTTCTTCCTTTTCAGTCAATTGATTGATTTTCAATCAATTCAATGCCGCTTGTTTCTTTTTCTTGCCTTATTGCAATATCTAGAAGTTCTAGTAGTATGTTGAGTAAGAGTGATGAAATGGACATCTTTGCCTTGTTCCCAGTCTTTGGGAGAAAGAATTTAGTCTTTTATCGTTAGGTCCAACGTTAGCTCTATGTTTTGTGCAGATACTCTCTATCATGTTGAGGAAGCTTCCCTGTATTCCTAACTTGCTGAGAGTTTTTAATCATGAAATGATGTTGGATTTTGTCAAATGTCTTTTTCTGCCTCAATTGATAGGATCATATTATTTTTCTTTTTTAGCCTGTTAGTATGATGGAGTACATTAGTTTCTTAAAATGATGAACCGGGCTTCCCTGGTGGCGCAGTGGTTGAGAATCTGCCTGCCAATGCAGAGAACGCAGGTTCGAGCCCTGGTCTGGGAGGATCCCACATGCCGCGGAGCGGCTCGGCCCGTGAGCCGCGATTGCTGAGCCTGCGCGTCTGGAGCCTGTGCGCGGCAACGGGAGGCCGCGATGGTGAGAGGCCCGCGCACCGCGATGAAGAGTGGCCCCCGCTTGCCACAACTAGAGAAAGCCCTCGCACAGAAACGAAGACCCAACACAGCCATACATACATACATACATACATACATACATACATAAAAAAAAAAGAATGTAAGCAGACAAGAATATCATTAAAAAAAAAAAAAAAAAAAGTAAATCAGAAAAAAAAAAAAAAAAAAAAATGATGAACCATCCTTGCATACCTGGAATAAATCTCACTTGACCATGACGTATATGTAGTTAGGTTTGATTTACTAATATTCTGTTGTGTTGTTTTTTTTAACATCTACATTCATGAGAGAAAATGAACTGCGGTTATCTTTTTCTGTTAATATTTTGTCTGGTTTTAGTATCAGGATAATATTAGTCTTATAAAATGAGAATCATTTTCTCTATTCTTTTTCTTGAACAGATTGTGAAGATTGATGTTATTTCTTTTCCACATGTTTGCTTGAATTCTCTACTGAAAACATTTAGGCCTGGTGATTTTGGGGGTAGCTTTTAAATTATGAGTTAAATTTTTTTAGTTATTATAAGACAATTCATATATTATCTATTTCATCTTGGTTATGTTTTGGTAGTGTTTGATTTTTAAGGAATTATTTTCTTTCTAAATTGTCAAATTTATAGCATAAAGTTGTCTGTAGTATTCCCTTATTATCCTTTTAATGGCTGCATTGTCTGTAGTGATGTCCTCCTTTTCATTCCAGATGTTTGTGATTTGTCTTTTATCTATTTTGTCAGTCTTCCTAGAAGTTTATCAATTTCATGTATTTTTTTTCCCCTAAGAACCAGCTCTTTTATTGATTTTCTCTATTTTCTTACTTTCAATTTTTTGTCTTTATTTTTTCCTTTCTTTTGCCTGCTTTGGGTTTATTTCCTCTTCTTTTTTCTAGTTTTTTGAGATAAGAACTTAGATCATTCACTTTATACCATACTTTTTTCTGATACTATTAGCATGTAATGTGCTCAGTTTCTTTCTCTACACTGCTTTAGTCACATCGAACAAAAATAGATGTGTTCTGTTTTTATGTTGTTTCAGTTTTATGTATTTTAAAATTTTTGTTGTGACTTCCTCTTTGACCCATGGATTATTTGGAAGTGTCCTATTTAATTTCTATGTGTTTAGAGATTTTTTTTTCATTATCTTTCTGTTATTGAATACCAGTTTGATCCCATTATGTTTAGATGACATGATCTGTATGACCTTTAAATATATTGAGATTTGCTTTATAGCCTAAGGTATAGTCTGTTTTGGTGGATGTTCCACAGGCACCATTGTTGGGTGGAGTATTGTATATGTTTCAGTTTGATCCTGTTGGTTGTGCTGTTCAAATTTTCTATATCCTTTATAATTTTCTGATGAATACTTCTGTCATTTGCTGAGAAGGGGTTGTTGAGCCCCCAGTCATAATTGTGAATTTGTCTCTTTCTTTTTGCAGCTCTATTTTTCCCTTATGTATTTGGAGACTCTTGTTTATTGATGTGTGAACTTTTGTAGGATTGTTATGTCTTCCTTGCGGATTGGTCCTTTCATCATTATGTAGTATCTTCCTTTTCCTCTTGCAGTTTTCTTTGTTCTGGAATCTAGTTTATCTGATATTAATATAGTCACTCCTGCTTTTTATTAACTAATGTCTACTTGGTATGTCTTTCTTCAAGCTTTTGCTTTCAAAGAATTATTTTCATGTGTTTTTAGCCACTCTGCCAAACTGTGCTATTTTAATTGGTGAATTGTTACCATTTCCATTTAAGTTACTTATTAATATGTGCTAGCTTGTCTTTCATTTTATTTTTTGTTGTTTGTTATTTTCCTTCTTCTCATTTCTCTGTTTCTCTTTTCTGGCTTTCCTATGTGTACTTGAATATTTTTTGGGATTAAATCTTGTTTTTTTTGTAGTGTTTTTGAGTGTATTTTCTATAATTCTGTATAATTTTTATAGTGGTTGGTTGCTTTGAGTATTATACTATACATATATGAGCTATCTTAATTTACTGGTATCAACTTTTTTTTACTTCAAGTGACGTGTAGAAGCCTTATTTCTATTTAGATCCCTTTACCTTCCTCCCTTTTACATATCATCTTTAGTATCAGATGGTGTTATAGATTTTGTTCTAATCATCAAATACGATTTATAAAACTTGGGGGAGTGATAGTCTACTGTACATACCCATAGTTCTGCTGTTTCCTTGCTTGCGCTCTGAGGTTCCTTCTTTTTCATTTCTTTTATTTTTGACAGACTTTTTTTAGCCAGTTATCAAGAACAAACTCCTTCATTTTGTTTTTAAATACAAGATTATGTTTTCAAAGTAAATGTAAATGTACTATATACTAAAGACATTGTGTGTTTTAGTGGTATGAGGAACATTAAAACATTTTCTTATACAAATGAGATATTTTGTACTTGGTGAGAATGAATAAAAATATTTTTGGACTGTAAGAAAATGCTGTAAGAACATGTCTGATTACACTGTCCTAGCTTTGAAATAATGATGATAAGAATGAGTAAGAGCTATTTTCCATACTTTTTTTTTTTAATGTTAAGGGATGATCAAAGTATTGTAATTAGGCTGCAGATTAGTATGTTCATCTGTGCTGATTTCTACTCTACTAATAGTGTCCTATTAATAATACACACAGTTTGTACTTGGTCTATAATGTTCCCCACCAATTCATATTGTAAGTGAAAGAGAGTAAGATTTTCAAGTTGAGATGTCAAAAAATAGTGTGATTTTTAAAGGCCTTTCTTGTTTTGGGGTTTCTTAAATTAAGTGGAGCTCTGTTTCTTTGACAGTATATCTATATAAGGTGATGGCTGTTAACTTTGTAAATAGTTACATGTGAATTTTGGTACCTTGTAGTAAGTTATGATTATAAAAATTGTTGATACTTATGTTTTATGTGAAAGCATTTGACTTCTGTTCAGTTGTATAAACAGATGCTATTGACTGTCCTTAATGTTTTCACAAATGTGTTTTTTCGGAATTTTCACAAATGTCTGGAATGGGATAACATTTATTCTCTATTTTAAAACAGTCTATACTTTATGATCAAAATTTATGTATTTTTAGTGTTTTAAATTAATAAATTCATCTCTAGACAAAAATTTCTGTATTTCTTTCAGATAATGATGATTTCCTTTTATTAGTTTTTTATTATTGTCAGTTTTTTGATTGCTGTCCATCAACTCACTCTTGCATTTGGCATAATTTATAGTTTTCTTCATTTTTATATCATTTTTCCTGTTATTTTTTTCCTGTTATTTTCGCTCCGCTGTAACTACATGGATTGGGAATGTGTGTGATCAGATATTTAAATTTTTTTTCATAACGTGTTGTAGAAAACCCATTTCTTTCTTCTGAGCTGTTATGTACTTGGGTGGTCACTGAATCGTTTGATACCATAGCTGTGAGCTGTGTTTGCTCATTTATACATTGCTTTATTGTTTAAAATCTCTTCCTGGAGTTAATTGCTTTCAGTCTATTGACTTTTTTTTTTTTTAAGTTTCCCAATCTCAAAAGTCTTTTGAATGCTGTTGTGTTGGCATAGTTGTTCACATTATTGATGTGGATTTTTATCTTTGAGTGGTAAATTTTGTAAATTTACACAAATTTTAGAAACTTCGAAATAAATCCTGTTTAGTACCAACTTTCAAGATTCTCCATAGTATAGTAATTCCTGTATGAGAATTTAAGAGATCTTTAGGTTAAAATGATAGTGCTTTTGTGCTAAAGACTATTATCTTAATTCTCAATTTGGAGTAATTTTTTATGACTTAGACTAAAAATCTTCCTAGTGACGCAAGAAGATTATTTGCTAAACAAATTCAGGATGATTTTTTTTTCTTTTGATCTTTTCTGTATTACACACATATTCAATATGATTTCAAAATTATCTTTATAATCAGAAAGATGAATAAAACTTTTAATTTTGGAAACAAAGACATACAACCTTTTTAAACCTTGTGATAGGTTGTAGACATCTTTCCTTGTCATAATTTACAAGTCTCCTTTGTTATTTTTATATCTGCATAGTTATCTATTCTTGGCAGTCTCTATTGGACATTTGGATTGTTTCCAGCTTTTAAACATTTTAGCCAACACTTAATGGACTTCTTTGTTCCTGATAATTTGTTCAACTTATTATTACAGGATATATACCTGGAAGTGAAACCACTGTTTCAACAAGATTGGTCATTTAAAGTTGTGATTAATTTTACCAAATTGCTTTATGAATGTATTGATTTATACTCTTATTAAAACAGTGGCTATGAAAACTTGTTTCTCCAACAGCTTTACCAACACTAGTGTTTATCTGTTTTATTATTACCAATATAGAATTATAGCATATTTAATTTACAATTTTTTTTAGTAAACATAAACATTTTTTCAAAGGTTTTTGCTATTTATAGTTGCTCTTCTGTGAGTTACAAACAGTTCATTCTTCTTTTGAGGCATTGATCTTTTTCATATTAAATTTAAATGGCTTTTTATGTGTTATAGATAGTAATCCACTTTGTAATATGCATTTGTTGTATTCTTCATCCAGCAGTTTGCTTTAGATTCAGTTGAACACCAGAATGCTTGTGTTGAGGGGTCCTGTTGTTTCAAAATCATACTCATTCTCTCTAGACACATTGTGTGGTGATGTGGTCAAGCTAAATGAGACATGAGGGGACTGAATCTGAACATACACTGACAGGGCATATACATAGTTGAATTGTGTGGCAAACAATTGTTTTCTCTTTCTGACTCTTGTTTTGCAGTATTGAGGAGAATGGCACTTGTATGGCTAAACTGGTTTGTGTGTGTGCTTGTGTGTGTGTGTGTGTGTGTGTGTGTGTGTGTATTTTTTGAAAAATTTTTCTCCAATTTTTTTATTGTGACAAAATACACATAGCATAAAATTTCATCATAATCATCTTTAAGTGTACAGTTCAGTGTTATTAAATACATTCATAATGTTTCTCAACTATCGCTACAATCTATCTTCCTAACTCTGTCTTGTAAAACTGAAACTCGATAACCATTAAACAATAATTCCCAATCCCCTCCCTCCTTCAGCATGTGGCAGCCATCGTTCTATTTTCTGTCTCTATGATTTTGACTTCTTTAAGTACTTTATATAAGTGAAGTCATACAGCATTTGTCTTTTTGTGACTGAATTATTTAACTTAGCATAATGGACTGCAAGTTCATCTCTTGTAGCATGTGTCAAAATTTCTTTCCTTTTTAAGTTTGAATGATATTCCATTGTTATATTCCACACTTTGCTTATCCATTCATCCTTAGATGGATACTTGGGTTGCTTCCATGATTTATCTATTACGAACAATGCAGCTATGAACGTGGGTATACAGATATCTCTTTGAGACTCTGCTTTCAATCATTTTGCCTATATACCCAGAAGTGAATTGCTGGGTCATATGATAATTCTATTTTAAATTTTTAGGAACTGCCATACTGTTTTCCACAGCACTGTACCACAGGAAGCTTTAGAATCTGTAAAAGGCACCTCAAGCCTCTAGAAGGAATGCAGGCCTATTGACACTTTGTTTTTAGCCCACTGAAACCCATTTCCAACTTCTGGTCTCTAGAGCTATAAGATAGTACATTTGTATTGTTTTAAGCCTCCTAGTTTGTGTCATCAGCAGTAGGAAAATAATATAGCCATTAAGCTAATATCAGCAATCACCTACCTCTGGGCTTCTCATTATATGAAAACAAACCAACCAAAACCCTTATGTGTTTAAGTCTTCCTTATAAACAGCCATGAACAATTCTAGCAGAGAGGAGAAGTTTCCCCATTTAATGCCTCTTTAGAACCATTGATATCAGGTTAAGATTATGTGTTTGCAGACGGTTTTATTTAACTCAGCTATGAAACTGTCTAGGCCTGTTGTGTGTGTGTCTGTATGTTTGTGTGTTTGTAGAGGGGTAAGGGTTTGGTTTGCTTTTTTACCTGCAGATTGAGTTTCTTTAACAGCCATGGGTCATTTAGGTTTACTATTTCTTTTTTATTCATTTTATTAAATTACCATTTTCTAGGAAACTGTCCAGTTCATCTTGTTTTCAGATATATCTTACTAAAGGTATATATAGTATTTTCTCTGTGTATGGTAGTGTTGTCCTTTTCATTCCTAATATTGTGTCTTCCTTTTCCTTGATCAATCTTGTGTAAACTATTTTCAAAGAAGTAACTTTTAGTTTTGATGATACTAATTTTTTTCATTGTTTTTGCCCTCATAGCTGTTTCTTTTCTTTGCCTTTCTTTGGACTCACTCTCTACCTCTGCAGCATCTTGAGTTAAAACACAGAGCACATCGATATTTCATCTTCTAAAGTATGCTTTTTTGCCTTTTTTCTATAGTTTTAGTTGTAGCCCACATTTTGGTATGATTCTGACATCAATTCCAATGTTTGTGTTTTTTTTTCACACCACCAAGCCATATCCCACAAGTTAATGGCTCGGTCCTACAAGACTCCCCACTCCCTCCACTTCACATGTCAGTCGCAAATCCAGGTTGTTACCAGTGCTTCTGACTCACCAGCTACACATCGTGCCATTAGTCCCCTCTCTTGAGTTCGATTAATTTGCTTGAGTGGCTCACAGAACTCAGAGAAACATTTTACTTACTAGATCACCAGTTTATTATAAAAGGATATAACTCAGGAAGAGCCAGATGCATAGGGCCCGGTATGTGGGAAGGGGCACAAGAACTCCATGTTCTCTGAGCGCACCACTCACCTGGAATCTCCATGTGTTCAGAGCCCTGAAGCTCTCTGAATCTAGTCCTCTTGGGTTTTTATGGAGGCATCAATACATAGGTATGATTGATTAAATCATTAGCCATTGGTGATAGAACTCAATTTCCAGGCCTCTCCCCTCCCCAGAGGAGGTAGGGAGATAGGAGTGATGGACTGAAAGTTCTGACCTTGGCAACCAGCCTCATCTTTAGGTTACCTAGGGGCTTTCCAAGTCACCTCTTTAACACAACAAAAGAAACCTTTGTTACTCTAAACACTTAGGATGTTACAGAGTTTTAGGAGGTCTGCCAGGAACTGGGGTGAAGATCAAATACATATTTTTTATTATAAATCACAGTATCACATTTGGTACATGAGCTTTCATTGTCAGCCAATTCTAAATATTTTCTAATACCTATTATAATTTCTTTTTTGAGACATTTATTTGACATCGTATTTTTAAATTTCTCAACATTTGAGAGTTTGGGTTACATTTTTATTTGTTTCAAATTTAATTGCATTTTAATGGGAGAATGAGATCATTATATTATCCTCTTACATCTGTGACCTTATCAAATTACCTAACTTCCCTGAACTTTACCTTCTCTACTCATAAGATAATAATTATTCCCTTTTGGGTTTTAAAGTCTTGTGAGGTTAAAATCTCTGTAGAGTTGATTAATATGTAAAGGGATATGTGTAGTAATGGATACATCTTGTCTTTCACCTTACTTTAGTTACTAATTTCCCTGGTCCCATTTTTAATCTTGTTATTATCAATATTGGCAACGATTTTATAATTTCAGTTTCAGTTTTATCAATTCAGTTTCAAGACTTCTACTCTTTGATCACTTCTGTTTCTCTTTATAGCATACCTCTTTACTATTCCAATTTAACAAACCCATTGATTTGGCCACTTTTTTATTCTCTTGTCCTTCTTGAATTCTTACCTTCCTCCTTTACCTATCTGTAGACTATAGTTTGTCATTATAATCATCACAGTGCAGATGCTCTCAACTCTTCAGTCTCTTTGGCTCTTTCTCCTTCCTCCCTCCTCAATTGTTTTGCTCCTCTCTCCCTCCTTCCTTGGATTAAATTCACCTTTCTGCCTTCTCTGTGCTTACATAGCGCAAGTCAATGTGTCTGAAGAAAACACACAATACTGATGTTCTGATTTAAATCATGACCACTAATCTCAACTTGTACTTCTTTGCAAACTTTCATTCACCTAGTCCATTCCCTATTCCATTTTTTTAAAATAACCATTTCATACATTCTCCTTTCTTCTTAAACCTTCAACACCTCTTCCCTTATCCTTACTCTCAGTTGCTAACTTTGCTCTCTGTTTCATTGAGAGGATGAAACTATTTACTAGAAAATTTAAGTAAGTTCCCAGCACCAAATATACATACCCATTTGTATCTGTCTATGCCCACTTCCTAGCTCTTACTGTGGATGAACTATCTGTACTCCTATCTAAGGCCAACCCCTGCACATATGCATTTGATTCTATTTTCTCTCACCTCCTCAAAGACATTACACCAGCATTTCTTTTTGTTTCTTATTTTACTGATCAACAGCATACGAAGTTGCATAAGTTTCCTCTTAAACAGTAAACAGCAGCAACAACCACAGCATACTGATCGTACATCACTCTTACCATCCCCATTACTCTGCTCCCTTTTTAACAGAACTCTTCAAAAGAGTTGTCTGTTCTCGCGGTCTCCAGTTACCTTCCCTTTCCCTTGAATCCACTTCATTCAGATTTTTGCTTCCATCACTCCACCAAAAGTGCACTGCTCAGGGTCACCAGTGACCTCTGTATTGCTAAATCTAGTGGTCATTTTTCAGTGCTTACCTTCCTTGACCTATTAATAGCATTTGACACAGTTGATCACCTTTCTTGTTGAAAGACATTATTCATTTGCATTTGAGAATCTCACTCTTCTATTTACCTATTTAGTCACTTCTACTCATCTCTTGGATGTCGGTTGCTTCTCATCTCCTCCTGGTCCTCTGAACAATGGGGTGTACCCTTCCCTACCTTATTTCTCGCCTAATTTGTCTTATTTATCACTGTTTGACACTGTAAATATTTAACTTATTCATTCATTCATTCATTTATTCTTTCATATTTTATCACTTTCCCCTACTAAAGTGTTTTTTTCATGAAGGTGGATATTTTAGTCAGTTTTGTTCCCTGCTCTATCCCTGGCGCTCAGTAAATATTTGTTAAGTGAATGTTACCATTCTGCACAGGTAGGAAGACAAATAGCTAAAAATTACTGTAACCAGGTTTTTATTTTTCCAGTAAGCTTTATGACCTATATTCAAACTCCTGCAGTCTGAGTCTAGAGCCCTGTCATACGCCCTTGTACACTATAAGGTCTCCTCTGAAGATAGTTGGAATAGAGCTGGACTAGAAGGAAAAGGGGTATGCTGAGCTGCTAGTGGTCTAGTTCCTGGCCTACCATTAACTTTGATATGTGACCTTGAACAAGTTGCTTACTTTTTTGAGTTTCATTTCCTCATCTGTAAAATGCAGGTTGTAGGGTATATGTTATCTAATGTCTTTCATAACCTCAGTAATTTTATGTTGTGTGGTTGTGAGATTTTATGCCAAGATTTAATGTACCTAAGAAGTACAGAGAATGCGTCAGAGATAAAGATGGCTCCTATAGTTTACACTTGTCAAACTAAGAACACGAAGTTCTACTGTACTGTGTCTGATGTGCCTCGGGAACTGAGGCCATGCAGCTTTGGATCTCTGGTTTAGATAGGCAGAGAGGAGAGGTGTAGAGCATCCTGCTTGAAAGATGATGATGTACTTTTGAGAAAACTGATCAAAGAAGAAGGAAGTCTAGTAGGTTGAATAGGTGTTTTGGGCAGGTTGTAGAAGGAGGATTTTAAAAACCAGGGAGGGGAATTTGGTTTTGTTTTGATATTAAACTGGAATCCATCAAAGATTTCTGTTACGGATACAACAAAAGTACTACGTGAAAGAGAGTTCAACGTGGGTGTTTTTAAGGAAGGAGAGATTGGAGTTAAGTAAGCTGCATAGGATTAATTACAGTAGTAGTAGTAATTACTACAGTAGCTGCTGTAGTAATTCCAGGAACAAAAAGGATCTAGATCTGTTTTAGCCTGGCAGGAGTGGAAATGGGGATAAGGGAGGGAGGAATACCAGGATCTGGTGACTGATTAGATGTGGAGGAAAAAAGGAAGCAGAGAATTAAGATGATTTGAGGTTTTAGCCAGGGTTACCAGGGTGGTTTCTATTAGTATGTTAGGATGTTAGAAGTGATGGCTGGAGGAAGGGATCCAATATGAATGGATGGCCTACAAGTCAGAATTTGGAAATTATTTAGCACAGAGGTTTTCAAGGGTTTTTTTTTTTCCAAATGAAATGTTGTGTGAAGACACAACATGTAAAAATGCTTAAAAGTGAAGCTGATTTGGTTGGATCCAGGGCAGAAATTTGTGTAGATGGGACCGACATCTTGCTGGCTGGCCCTTCTCCTGTCCTTTGAGGCACCTTGTTGAATCTGAGGGCTCTGATGAGTATAGTCAGAAACTACTGAAGTAAATCACCTGTAAATGCTCCTCTAGATTGAATATTTGGTGACCTGAGAGTCTGTTATATCCTCTGAGTTTTCTGGGTGACAACATCTTTTTGTGTCTCCTTGCCTTAGCATTTAGCAAATATTTATTATTTCAGACTCTTGTCTAGGCCCTGGGGAATGGTAGAATACAAAAAAGATATAGTCCCTCCCCAATAGAACTTACAGTTTATTATTATAGAAAGCCACCACTTAAAAGATAATAAAAGGCCATCAAATAACTATAATCTGTAAAGTGCTGTGACAGTGAAGTAGCAGTTGATCTGAGCTTTTAAGAACACCTTGCTTAGTCTGAGAGATTGAGGAGAGGGATGATCAAGGAGGACTTCTTTGTGAGTGTTACAGTTGGGCTTGTTGGAGATAAAGAGGTACAGAGAGCAGGTTGTATCTGCTGCTAGTGTATAAGACTTTATGAAGTTAGCTATTAAGAAAGGCTTATGGACAAAATTGTTCAAGCAGTCTTCCTAAACTGGACATTTGACTGCTTTATGCAAGAGACTTGTTGGTTAAAACCAATCCATTAACGTTGTAAATGCATTTGAATTTACTGTTAGATAAATAGTAACCTTAAATTTTCATTATTGTAGATTTTTGCTTTTTAAATATGTTTCATCAAGAAGTGCATAAGGCCTTCACTCTTTTCCTTTCTTCTCTTTGTCCTCTCTTTATCCTTTCTCTTATAATAATTACTTTGATTTTAATACACCCTCAATCTGAAACTTCTTTGAACTCATTCATAATTATCTGAAATATAATTTTGTAGATATTCCAGTGAAAGTATCATTGTCTTCAGAGATTCCTAGGTCATATTTTAATACTGCATATTTATTTTTAATTTATAATTCTTGAGTAGATCAAAATAAAAGTAAAATTTTGAAAATTGATAGATTCATTTTAGCATCTGAATTTGCAAACTTTGTATTGGAGAAGATATATTCAAAGTGAAATTAAAAGTGAATTCACATTGATTCTAAAATATAATGTATCCCATTTTAGGAAGTTGCCTGAAGGTCAGTTAAAATCAAGTGGAGTTTCAGAAACGTTGGAAATAACTGATGTAAAATGTTGATTAGGTATATGCAGATGATACTATTTTTTTACCATGTTAACATAATTTGAAAATTTGAAGTATATTTTATGAGCTTAACTAGTTGTAAATTAAAACAAAATAAAACTACAATATTTTAAAAACTAAGCATAAGGCACTTTGGTAAAGTTTAAGAACATGAATGTTTTAGTTGGAACAGATGTGAAAGACATATTATTTTAAAGGAAAATGAGGTCCACAGCTATCTGTTTGGAAATGTCTTTCAATTACAGTGGCGTCCATGAATGTTGGATTTGAATGAAGATTTGGCTAGAACTTTTCTATATCCTATTCTGTATTTCCTTTTGAATAAGAAATAGCATGTGTGAAATACATTTACTATAATCCATTCCATACTGTGTAATAAAAATTTTGTGAAGAATGATTATGCACGGTATGAAATTATCCTGATTGTATGTTCTTTTCACTTTTAGCTAGGTAGTATTTTAAAGTTTATATAAATGTTATAGAGTGTGTTGATATATTAATTTATTTTTCAAAATGGGAATATGGAATAATGTACTCTCATTATAGATAATCACATTCCATTGGTGGTGTAACTTCCTATATTTAGCCAAACATGAAACATTGTTCACTGCAAAAGAATTAAGAGATTTACCTGAGTGAACGACAACCCAGCAATTAGAAATGAATTCTTGCTGAATGAGACATTCAGGGAAATTGCTGAACAATATTATTTGCATTTGACAATTCTTGTATTAAATTCTAGAAACAATATTATTTGCATTTAACAATTCTTGTATTAAATTCTTATATTAAATGGCCTTCAGTTTTTTAAAATGCAGGATAATTGAGTCAGTTGAACAGGGTAACTTTTAGTTCACAGAAAAGTAAAGTGAATGATTGCTATATTATCTATATTATTATTCATTTAAACTTACATATTAAAATTTCAGTAAATAAAATGTGGTTTAATATATATTGAATTATTTTATTATTTAGGTTACTAATCATCAGAAAATATTTTTATGCTTGATTTTAATAAGTTTAGTTATATTGAAATCCTCATGTTGTTCCCATAAGGAAGTTGTATACATGTGCTTGTGTGTATATGTGCACATATGACTGTTTAATTTATATCAAGTCTATTCAAACTTTAGAATAGGTAAACATTTGATTTTATTCCTTTGAATGTAGAAGATACATAATATATAGAATGGCCATTTGTTACAAGTACTGTACCATAATTTTATATAAGGCTTAAGATATGTATGTATGCTCATATAATAATCCTTTACATATTTGATCCAGGCATTATGTTAATGAATATCACATTTTTCTTCAAATTTTAAAAAGTCATGTTTTACTATGATGCTCACTTACAAGGACAGACCTCAAGAGCATGGACTTAGGAACCAAACAGTCTGCTGATTAATAACTGTGTGACTTTTAGTAAGTTACTCACTTCTAGTAAGTTACTTTCCATCATCTATAAAGTGAAGGGGTGCTTTGACTATTAAGTTCAAAAATATAAAGTCTTTAACATCTGTACCTTGCATGTAATAAGTGCCATCAGCATAAAATATATGTGAGATTATACTAGCTGCACTTAAATATGTGATTTTGGAATCTTGAAAGTCTGCTAATTTTAAAAAATGTGAGTCAAAATTAGATCTGCTTTAGCTATTTTACTGGACATTTTGATTGTGGGCTCGTTTTTCATTAATATATTAATTTATACTTGTTTTCATTTAACATTGGGCAATTTAACTGTCATTTAATATTGGTAACTTTTTAGAAATAGACAATAAAATATACATGACAATTATATGGACAATATTTTCTACAGTAATCCAATTAGAGAACAAATTTCAAGATGCTTACTATGGAGACCCATAGCATTTGATCAAACATGGAACTCATTATGTTCACATATTAGAGTTTCATTAATATTTGCTGAGTTAAATAGAAAATGTTACATAAATGTATTATATAAATGTATAGGTGTGTTATTGCTAATTAATTTTTTAAATTATAAATATTTTATTTCCTCCATCAATTTGCTCTTCTTTTCTCTCTTATCTGTTGCATAGAGTAATGTTTGTTACAATCTATGATTTCATTGAAGGGGGATGCAGCATTTGATTGTCTTCCTTTGCACATATCTATATGGATTGAAGCTAGATGGTGTTTAAGATGCAAACTGACTGACTTTCCTTGGAACAGAAAAATTTTTGTCAGTTAAGCCACAGACTCACATAAATAAGGCTCTGGTCTTAAAGAAACATAATTTTTTTTTTTTTTTAATGTTTAACTGATCTTTGCGAAATCTTGAGTTTAAAGTCATGCATTGCAAAAAAGGAAAACATTTCTGAATTATGAATGCTTTTTGTACTGTAGACAGATAAAAGATATTCCTTTTAGAGTTTAAGATAGAAAAAAAGCACCCATAGCGAAACAGAAAATGTGTTATAGGTTTAACAGTGGTTTCAAGTAATGTGAAAAATTATGCTACTGTGAAACTACTGAAGAATCATCATCTAACTATTGAATTACCTACAAATGTCAATCTTCAATATTTGGTGGGGTTTGTTGCCTGACCATAATGTAGGAAAAATAGTCTATTGGATTACCAAGTATTTTGGGTATATACTTTGTTCCAAAACAAGTGACTTTTTTCACTATAAGCCCATGAAATGTTTTTCATGTGGTTAAAGAGTAAATGTGCAAATAATATTTTTTTTTGTAAAATTATTTAAAGTGCTGCTGAACTGTGAAGATTCATGCTTTAATTGGTAATTTCTCAGATGATCAGAGTAGGTCTCAGGTTACATTATTTGTACATGATTTAAGTTTGTAATGGTGTGATAAAATATTTTAAAATTAAGCTGAATTTTTTTTTCTGGCAAGGAAAAATAGACTTAACTCTGTATTAGAGGTATTCATTAACTATATACATACTTTACTCCAACATAACAACATTTAAAATAGTTTTTTAAAGTAGATCCATCTTATTATCCTTGGGTAAATAAATTTTGAAATATAAAATTATTTGTATTTCTAATCTTAAGGAGACTCCATCCCTAAAGATGACAGCAGTCTTAATAAGCACTTAATATTTCTTTTCTTATGATTTTAACATGTTATAAAATAGCACAAATATTTGTAAAAGAAGTAACAGTACAGGAAATAAAGTGTTATAATCAGTCTGTTTGTTGTGCTTTTCTCACATTTTTCTATGATTGAATTCCATATTTTTCAGAGCTTAGAATAAAAGATATGATTAGAAATTAATGTGTCTACTCAAAAAGAATAGGTAACTGTTTCAATAACTAAGACATTAGTGTTCCAAATGTTATAATTTCAGGTAGTGTGACTTAACTTGGAGTAACTCAAGGACTATGTATATAGAATTAACAAGTTATATCTCTTTACATGGTCAAAAACTATTCATGTAGGCTATTGTAATTAACTTAGGATCAAACGAATTTTCTTCAAAATCTAAGTTATTTTATAACTTAAGAATGAAAGTTCTTTTCAGTATATCACTGTTATTATAGATGACACATTGATTCATTGTATGGTTATTCCCAAGTTCTGAAATTTGATTTGATTCACAAATGGAATATTCAGCAAATTATTGTTATGTATTAAAGACTGATTCTTTTTTTCTCTCCATTTACTTATGGTTAATTTTTTAAAGTGTATTTTAATCAAAAGCTGTTATATTAGGAGACTTTATACTTTTAAATTGCAAGGTTTGTATGTTCCAAAAGCTGCTAGTGTTTAATTCTTAACTTCTTTCCACCTCAGAACTTGTGATTATAGCAAATGAGGTAGACATTTATACTTTTACTCTCTTTTTTCTACTGTTGATGAATAAAAAATGACATTCGATTTTTGTGAAAGTGATCCTATTTCAAATCAGAAAACTGCATCACTAGAATATATATTCCTATTTTGAAAAGCTATTTTTAAAAATATTATTTTCTTTGTAGCTTTCATATTGATTCGACCATCTCTTACTTTAGGAAAATATGATTAAGTATCATTAATGGGCAATTCAAAGCAGCTAACCTTTCAAATGATATCTTGTTCAGCAGAAAAGATAAAAGGTAAGTTGAGAACTTTGAGAGGTTTCTAGATAATTTCTAGAAATGTAATGGTGCAGGATTATCAAGTTTGTATTAAACAGCATTCAAAGTAAGAAATTAAGTCTGTATGCTTTTAAAAGTTCACAATCTCAATAGATGCTGACTGTAGATGAGAAAAATATATTGTTTCTTAATTTGTGATGTAATTTGGGTGTTTTTTAGATTTTAGTTAGCAGTTATGTTCACTTTCCAGTGTGTAAATTCAAAGAAAAGCAATTGTCTCACAAAAATCAGATGCCTCTTACAAGACATGGGGAAAGAGCAATGTTTACATAACATATAGGGACTTAAAAATACAAAGCATAATAGTTTTATAGTCTTGACTTTATTTTTTTTCAGTAAACTAAAAATTATAACTAGTTTCTTTTTCTGCAAGCACCCCAGAACTTTTGTCTTTCTCATTCAGTGTGTAATTTTCTTACATTGCATATTTTAATCTGAATTTTTCCGTATATATATTTTTTACTTTATAAAACATATAAGGGAGATATAAAAGTTTTCATTGAATCTAATAAGCATGTACTTAGTGAATCTTTGAAAATATTTCATAGGTAAATATTCTTGGTAAAAACGCATATAAAGAGGAACCACCATGAAAATTACGAGCCGTTTAAAAATTCCTTGGTAGTTTTATTTTCCTTTCAAATCTTTTAAGTAATTAGAAGGAAGTGTAGACTAATTGTTCATCAACTTCTGAATTATTCATTTCAAAAAATCTCATTAAAAGCAAAAATTATCTGAAATAACCAAGTGCCATTTTCTCCCCCATTTAATCATTTGTTCACTCAGTATTTATTCAGCTTTTTAAAAATTTTATCAAAAGATTAACAAATAATCCTTCAATATTCCTAGCACTGGTATTTGAAAACCAGTTTAAATATGTAGCGGCAGGAATTTTAATGCTGTGAGGAGAAATAGAGTATTGAAGAATTATTCCTAATAACAAAACTCTTTCTCCATTGTTAAGTTTAACAGTAAATATTATTTATTTCAATTTTGGTACCAGCTTGTGTTCCTTTTCTTTCTCTGTCTCAGAGGCTGAGGATATTTTATGTTAGATAAACCGTATCAGGGAAGAGACACTGAATCCATGTTGTTCTTTTTTTACATATTTTCTAAAACAGGCTTTTTTCTCTTGTGCTTTATAACATCACAGTAGATCAGTCCTCTCTATGTTTCCCTGAATCACTTTCATATTCTCATCGTTTAGCAGTAGTTTTCACAATATTTTTCTGGGACCAAATGCCTAATAATTGTAACACACACGTAATCTTCTAAGAAGTTATGAAAATACAATTCTTCTGCTTAACGATATCCAGAAAGCATAATATTCTGAAAAAAGAAATCCCCTTTAGTCAATTTAAAATTAAACACCCTAATGCAAAAGGATATCTAAGGTGAAAGATGTTTGTGTAATGCTAAACATAACCAAAGAAACTGTGGTTTTAGCAAAGGTACTATTGCTCTATTTTATCAAGTGCCAGAAGTTGCATAATGAAAGTCTTTCAGTTAGTGAAAATATAAGTAAAAAAACATAAAAATACCACCCAGCTGGTAGAGATCTTCCTAATTTTTACCTGATTGTATTTCTGAAGAAATATGGCAGGGCTGTCATAAATTTTCAACATGAACTGCATTTTTGTTGCCAATTTCCATATCCTTTAAAAAGTGCTGAAGCGTGCATTTGCTATTTATGTTTGCAGTAGACTGAGTACACTTTTACTATTTGTGGTTTTAGAAATTGGAAACAACCAAACAGTGGTGCTATGGTCTAAAAAAATAAATTTTAAACAGCTGTGGGGACAGTATTTTTAGAATGGTAGGAGTCCTTCTAAAGCAGTATTACTGTCCCCCACCCCCTTTAAAGATGGAATACGGTCACATATATAAAGTCAGGGTTCCATTGTATTTTATCTAGGATAGATAAATGAAATGAAAAGTATGCTTTTGTTATATGTGAAACATACTTTTAGCATCCTAGAGTCAACTGTCTTTGCTAACCAGCAGATGTTTGTTAATATACCAGGCTAATCACTTTATAGACTTGAATCCTCACAAAACACCCTTCTGTGGATAAGAATTATTATCCCTCTCTTACAAATGGGGAAACCGAGGCTTAAAGAGAAGGTAAGTAACTTGCCCAGAATCACAAAGTTTGTAAGTGGTAGACCTGAGCTTCAAGCGAGTACTCTTCAATTCCAGACGCACTAATCCAAGTGCTTTTCAACCTTGTGTTTTGTCCAGATCCCATTAAAAGGGGAAAAGAAATCCTCATCGACCCCAGTATTAACATAAAATATTTTTGTGCTAACATTACTAAAATATGTACAAACATACAAATATAGATAGCATCTTCTTATTGCATTTAAATCTAATGAAACTATAAATTTAAAAGAAATTTAGAAATTAAAACTAAATCCATAATACCAATAACAATCAAATTAATGGTTCTAATTTAATGTGACAGACTTTTCACTTCTGGATAAATCCCCTTCCTCAGTGTGACTGCTGTGGAGTAAGAGTTATGTTTTTTCAGTAGTTTACAGTGTTTTTTGCACATCATGGCACAAGTAAAAATGATAGTAGTGTTCATAAGGCCATGGAATGTAAAAGCACAAGGTTGCTCCTGACAGGAGACAGCAGGCCAGGGGAATCTTGAGTACCCCTGGCCCCAGCCAACCATTCCACAAGCTGAGGGGATTGAAATCTATGCACCTATACCCAGTTGCACAGGAGATGCAAAGGACCTGGGTTGGAAAGCTCTGATCATCGTTGTCTTTTCCCTTGTGATAACTCAATTTCCTGTGACTTTATTCTTGTTATTATGAAATCTGTCTGTAGTGTATCCTCACATTATTTCACCACTATTTGCATATTAAGGTAGCATCATTCCATGTTCTCTTTTCCCTGACTCCCCATTGTTGTGCCACAATTAAAGAGGCTTTGGCTGCCACTTCATTATTTTTTATTGACATAAAAATTTAATCATGCAGGAAAATTACTGGAAACTTGCAAATTCCCAAGAATTAGGTCCACAGTCTTCAATTAAGAGACACTATTCTGCTATTTACAGGTCTTTTCACAGTAGTTTAAACATTTTAATGTGTATCTTTTGTGACTTGGTATCATGGATACATAAATTTGCTAAATGAGTAGTCAACCTCTTTTGGAGTAAAAATTACTAAGCAGTGTGAGATTACATGAATACTACTTGGGATGAGATTGGGTTTAAATGGGATTGATTTAAGTCACTGTAATAAAAACATCACAGCAGATTCAGCTTAGCTTTCTACTGCAAAACTCATTAGTTTTGTTGCATACAGCCATAGTATATTTTCTCTAGAACCAAATAGGTATTTATAGTAGCTTTGATGCCAATTTGGAGAGCTGATTTTGATTGTGTATATATGTGTGTATTTAACTAAAATGTTTTGCTGCATGTACCTATAAAGGCATTAGAAAATAAACCAATTTTACTGTAACAATTTAATTATAGAGATTTGAATAAAAATTTTATTCTTTTTTTGGTGATAAACAGTCATCACCAATACAATAAGCACTTGGATGATTTTCTTTAAACTTATGATTTTTAAATAAACAATTGGTTAAGTAAAATAAGTACATTTATATATATGGTTGAATACATAATAGAGGTGTGTTTTTTTCCTCCCTGCACCACTGACAAAACTTTTAGATACCATTCGGAGTGTTGATTTTTTTTCTTGTTAAGCAAGACCATAAAGCATTGTTCTCCTGGAGAGAGGGGCATATGTGTATGTAGTTTGCAAAATATAGTTAATATCAGAAGGTGGTTTGTTTATTTGGGAGATGGAAAACTTGTATATATTATATTTGTAATACAAACTACAAAATATAAAGTTTGACAGTATATTTTTGATCATTAAGTCATATCAGTTGTGAAACACTAACACAGACTATGTAAAGACCTACAAATGATCAGTAAGAATTTGTTCTTAATTTCTAATGCATGAATGAACTGGTAAAGGAAGGTGAAGACCCTGATGCATGACCTGGTATTTTAAGTTTCTGATGTGAAACAGATGATCTGCTCGATGTCTGTATAAACAAAGACCTATCTTATATAAGACAAAATAATTAAAATTTCAAAAGCCATGTATAATTAGTTCTTATAGAACTGAAGTTAATTTCTTTGTTGTTTGTCAAGGTCTTTTAGTCTGTATGAGGGCTCACTTTCTCTAAGAATTCTATATAATAATCTTTGGATTGAATTCCTGGTATAGATTATGACCTTCTGTAGCCATAGACCTTTTCTATGAAAGCTAATAGGAATACATTATCTTATTCAGTTTTGTTCAGCAATCAAATATTTATTGAATTCATACTCTTAGCTAGGCCCTGGATATAAGAAAATGAATTTGGTACAGTGTCTTAATATTTAACTTTTTTTTTTAATGTATTTTTTTTTAAACGCATTGTTTACTTTATTTATTTATTTTTGGCTTTGTTGGGTCTTCGTCTCTGTGCGAGGGCTTTCTCTAGTTGTGGCAAGCGGGGGCCACTCTTCATCGCGGTGCGCGGGCCTCTCACTATCGCGGCCTCTCTTGTTGCGGAGCACAGGCTCCAGACGCGCAGGCTCAGTAATTGTGGCTCACGGGCCTAGCCGCTCCGCGGCATGTGGGATCTTCCCAGACCAGGGCTCGAACCCGTGTCCCCTGCATTGGCAGGCAGACTCTCAACCACTGCGCCACCAGGGAAGCCCCTTAATATTTAACTTGATATTACAGGTCTTGTTTTTTATGATACAGTCTTGAAATATTAAAATATCTTTGATAAAAATACCCAAGATTCTTAATAAAAACAACCCATTTTAAAATTTGGAGCTGTGTGTTAAAGCATCATATTTTATTTAGGACTTCACACAATTTCTGATCATGGCCTATTTACAGACATTACATTTTTATATTAAGGACCAATGAGCATTTTTTTTTTCAGGTCACGTGAATTCTAAGAATTTATTTGCCAAGTTAAAAAAGTTTGATTTCTGTTTGTTACAAAATGATGAGATTTTTATCTCATTTGGAAACCTTATAATTTACAATTTAGATTCTTTGTAAATAGTAGACTTTGTGTGTGTGCATGTGTGTAAATAGAGCAAGGAAGAGATAGGTGCAAGAGAAAAAGAATCTGCGAAACCATGCTGTCATGGTTTCTTCTGACCTTCATAAAGTACGAGAGATACTTGGAAGTTCATTTGTACTCTAAACAGTGCCTGTTAATTTGGCTTTAGGAATGCTCCATAAAATGCTTTTTCTTAAATAAGAATTTCCCATTGTAATATTGTCATCAGTACCTTATAAAAATTCACTTGAGTTTTGCTTGCATTATTTTTTATACCATATGTACATAAATGATCTCTCTACAGAGTAAATTACACTTTTATTGGGCAATAAGAATTTTGACTCCCCACCCCCCCCCCCCCGCCCTGCAATTTTTCAGCTAAAGACCGTTTTATTGAATTTTTTACTTAGGATTTTACTTATTTATCTTTGACTCTTTTCACCCATTCCTCTGACTCCCTCTTCCCACCTCTGGAAACCAGCAATCTGTTCTCTGTATTTATGAGCTTAGGTGGTGGTGTTTTTTTTTTTTTTTTAAAGATTCCACATGTGAGAGAGATCATACGGTTTTTGTCTTTCTCTGTCAGACTTAATTTATTTAGCATAATGCCCTTGAGGTCCATCCATGTTGTTGCAAATGGCAACATTTCATTTTTTTGTAGGGCTGGATAATATTCCATTGTGTATATATGTACCACAATTTCTTTATCCATCTATCAATGGACGCTTAGGTTGTTTTCATACCTTGGCTATTGTAAATAGTACTGCAGTGAACGTGGGGGTGTGGATGTCTTTTCCAGTCAGTGTTTTCATTTTCCTTGGATAAATACCTCTAAGTGGAATTGTTGGATCATATAGTTAGTTCTCTTTTTGATTTTTGGAGGAACCTCCGTACTGAGTACTGTAGTGGCTGCACCAATTTACATTCCCACCAGAGTTGCACTAGAGTTTCCTTTTCTTCACATCCTTGCTAACATTTGTTGTTTTTTGTCTTTTTGATAATAGTCATTCCAACAGGTATGAGGTGATACCATATTACAGTTTTGATTTTCATTCCCCTGGTAATTATTGATATTGAACATCTTTTCATGTACTTTTGTCCATCTATATGTCTTTTTTGGAAAAATGTCTATTCAGGTCTACTGCCTATTTTTAAATCACAGGTTTTGTTGGTTTTGTTTTGCTATTAAGTTGTATGAGTTCTTTATATATTTTGGATACTAACCCCTTATCAGATATATGATTACATATATTTTCTCCCATTCAGTAGGTTGCCTTTTCATTTTGTTAATGGTTTCCTTTGTTGTGCAAAAACTTTATAGTTTGATGTAGTCCCACTTTTTTATTTTTGCTTGTGTTGTTTTTACATTTGGCATCAGATTCAAAAAATATCTTCAAAACCTATGTCAGAGAGCTTATTGCCTTTGTTTTCTTCTAGGAGTTTTATGGTTTCAGGTCTTATGTTTACGTCTTTAACCCATTTTGAGTTAATTTTTTTTTTTATGGTGTAAGATAGTGGTCCAGTTTCATTCTTTTGCATATGGCTATCCAGTTTTCCCAACAATTTTTATTAGATAGACTGTTCTTTTCCCATTGTACATTCTTGGCTCCTTTGTTGTAAATTAATTGACCATATAAGCATGGGTATGTTTCTAGGCTCTCTATTCTGTTACATTGATCTGTGTGTCTGTTTTAATGCCAGTACCATACTGATTAAATTACTACAGACTTGTAATATAGTTTGAAATCAGAGAGCATGTTGCCTCCAGCTTTGTTCTTTCTCAAGATTGCTTTGGCTACTCAGGGTCTTTTGTGGTTCTATACAAAGTTTAGGATCATTTTTTCTATTTCTGTGAAAAATGCCATTGGAAATTTGATAGGGATTGCATTGAATCTGTAGATTTCTTTGGGTTGTATGGACATTTTAATTTTATTATTCTAATCCATTAACATAGACTCTTTCTCCATTTTTTTTTTTTGGTGTCTTCTTCAGTTTCTTTCCTTAAGGTCTTGTAGTTTTTAGTGTACAGTTTTTTCACCTCCCTTGTTGAATTTTTTCTTAGATATTTTATTTGTTGTGATGCAATTGTAAATGGGATTGTGTTCTGATCGTTGGTTATTAATGTATAGAAATGCAATTGGTAAAAACAACCAACCCAATCCAAAGATGGGCAGAAGACCTAAATAGACATTTCTCCAAAGAAGATATACAGATTGCCAACAAACACGTGAAAGAATGCTCCACATCATTAATCATTAGAGAAATGCAAATCAAAACTACAGTGAGATATCATCTCACACTAGTCAGAATGGCCATCATCAAAAAATCTACAAACAGTAAATGCTGGAGAGGGTGTGGAGAAAAGGGAACCCTCTTGCACTGTTGGTGGGAATGTAAATTGATACAGCCACTATGGAGAACAGTATGGAGGTTCCTTAAAAAATTAAAAATAGAACTACCATATGACCCAGCAGTCCCACTACTGGGCGTATACCCTGAGAAAGCCATAATTCACAAAGAGTCATGTACCACAATGTTCATTGCAGCTCTATTTACAAAAGCCAGGACATGGAAGCAACCTAAGTGTCCATCGACAGATGAATGGATAAAAAAGATGTGGCACATATATACAATGGACTATTAGCCATAAAAAGAAACGAAATTGAGTTATTTGTAGTGAGGTGGATGGCCCTAGAATCTGTCATACAGAGTGAAGTAAGAAAGAGAAAAACAAATGCCGTATGCTAACACATATATATGGAATCTAAGAAAAAAAAAAAAAGGTCATGAAGAACCTAGGGGCAGGACGGGAATAAAGACGCAGACCTACTATAGAATGGACTTGAGGACACGGGGAGGGGGAAGGGTAAGCTGGGACAAAGTGAGAGAGTGGCATGGACACATATACACTACCAAATGTAAAATAGATAGCTAGTGGGAAGCAGCCGCATAGCACAGGGAGATCAGCTTGCTGGTTTGTGACCACCTAGAGGGGTGGGATAGGGAGGGTGGGAGGGAGGGAGACACAAGAGGGAAGAGATATGGGGATATATATATGTTTAGCTGATTCACTTTGTTATAAAGCAGAAACTAACACACCATTGTAAAGCAATTATACTCCAATAAAGATGTTAAAAAAATGCAATTGTTTTTTTAATATTGATTTTCTATCCTGCAACATTACTGAATTTATTAGTTGTAACAGTGTTTTGTTGGATTCTTTAAGGTTTTCTATATATGATATCATTTCATCTGCAAATAATGACAGTTTTACTTCTACCATTCCAATTTGGATGCCTTTTACTTCTTTCTCTTGCCAGATTGCTCTTGCTAGGATTTCTAATACTATGTTGAATAAAAGTGATAAGAATGGTTATACTGTCTTGTTTTAATCTTAGATGAAAAGCTTTCAGCTTTTCACCTTTAAGTATGTTAGCTGTGGGCTTGTCATATATGGCCTTTATTACGTTGAGATACATTTCCTCTATACATGCTTTGTTGAGAGTTTCTATCATAAATGGATGCTAAATTTTTCGATTTTGAATTATTTCAAATTATTTTTCTGCATCTGTTGGGGTGACTATATTATTTTTATCCTAAATTTTGTTCATGTGATATCACATTGGCTGAATTGTGGCTGTTGAACCATCTGTGCATTCCTGTAATAAGTTCCAGTTGATCATGGTGTATGATTCTTCTAATATATTATTGAATTCAGTTTGCTAATATTTTGTTGAGGATTTTTTTTTCATCTCTGTTCATCTGGGATATTTGCCTGTAATTTTTTTTTTCTTGTGGCATCCTTGACTGTTTTTGGTATCATGGTAATGCTGACCTCATAAATTGAGTTTGGAAGAGTTCCCTCCTCTTGTATTTTTTGCAAAAGTTTGAGAAGGATTAGTATTAATTCTTCTTTGAATGTTTGGTAGAATTCACCAGTGAAGCCATCTGGTATTGGACTTTTGTTTATTGTGAAGTTTTTGATTACTAGTTCAATCTCCTTAATAATAATCAGTCTATTCAGATTTTCTGTTTCATGATTCAGTCTTGGTAGGTTGTATGTTTCCAGGTATTTATCCATTTCACATAGGTTATCCAATTTGTGGGTGTTGTAATTGTACATAGTGGTCTCTTAGTAATTGTACATAGTTGTCTCTTATGATCCTTTTTATTTTTGTGTTATCAGTTGTAATATCTCCTCTTTTATTTCTGATTTTATTTATTAGAGTCCTCTCTCTTTTTTTCTTGGTGAGTCAAGCTAAAGGTTTGTCAACTTCATTTATCTTTTCAAAGAACCAGGTCTTACTTTTCTTCTTCTTTTCTATTGTCTTTTTATTCGCTCTTTCACTTCTACGCTAATCTTTGTTGTTTTCTTCCTTCTATTGACTTTGGGCTTAGTTTGTTCTTCTTTTTCTAGTTCCTTCATGTGTAACGATATGTTGTTTGAGATGTTTCTTGTTTCTTGAAGTAGACATCTGTTAACAATCAAATTCCCTCTTTGAACTGCTTTAGCTACATCCCATTAATTCTGGTAGTTTATGTTTCCATTTTCATTTGTCTTAAGGTTAATTTTTGATTTCTCTTTTGATTTTTGTTTTGATCCATTGGTTGTACAGTTTTATGTTGTTTTTAATCTCCACGTTTTAAAATTTTCCAGTGTGCTTTGTGTAATTGATTTTTTGTTGCATGTTGTTTTGGTTAGAAAAGGTGCTTGATAAGATTTCAGTCCTCTTAAATTCATTAATATTTGTTTTGTGGCCTAATATATGATCTATCCTAAAGAATATTCCATGTGCACTTGAGAGGAATGTGTGTTCTGTTGCTTTTGGATTAAATGTTCTTTACGTATCTTTTAAATCTACCTGGTCTAATATGTTGTTTAAGGCCAATGTTTCCTTATTGATTTTCTTCTCTGGATGATCTATCCATTGATGTAAGTGGGATATTATAGCTCCCTCCTATTACTGAATTGCTGTCTGTTTCTCCCTTTATGTCTGTTACTATTTGTTTTATACATTTAGGTGCTCCTATATTGGGTGCATAATATTTACAAATGTTATATCCTCTTGGTGGATTGATTCCTTTATCATTATATAACACTGTTCTTTGTCTCTTAATACATTCTTTTTTAAAGTTGATTTGTCTGGTATAAGTAGCACTGTCCCAGCTTTCTTTTGGTTTCCATTTGCATGGACTATCTTTTTCCATCCCTATACTTTCAGTCTGTGTGTGTTCTTATATCTAAAATGAGTTCTCTTGTAGGCAGCATAGAGATGAGTCTTGTTTTTTAATCCATTTAGTTTATTAGGGACCAGTGTTCATATATTTATACATAAATGTGTGTAGGTATCTTTCTGATGTGTTTGTGTGTGTGTGTGTTTATGAATTTGAATCAAAAGTTTCAAAGAGCAACACTTATTCTTAACTACACATACATTGAACTTGATATTTCACTTTTGAAAAACTGATGATCATGATCCCCTAATGATTCATAACCTGCAGTGTTTGAGAAACACTGTCAAAGAGTATTCTTTGGAACCCTATCAGTATTATTTCTGTTTTTGTCCTGATTTGTACGGTAAATACCCTCATCAAATCTAGAATATTTGAGCTGGTCACAACGTCTTTTTATATGGCTTAAAGAGTAAAAGAGTGGGATACATTTTCTCAGAATTTTACATTGCTCATGTTTGCCTATATTCTAGAATACTGGAAGTTAGAGTTTGTATTTTTTTGTCTGTTTTAAACTTTATGGAATTTTATATTTCAGAGTTAACATGTACATTTTAGCTAAAATTTCTCTAGTAGATATCTAACATAGTGTGAAGTGGTGAGTCATAATGAACAAGCTATTAAGTGCATTGTACCTTTTATTCTCAGGGATAGATAACCATTTTGCTCTGATTAGAAATATTAATTCAGAAACATTTTGAATTTTGCTTTCTTATGTGATCAATCTTATAAAATGTGTAAAATATTTCTTTCCTGAGACCCAGGATTAAGAACACTTATTTAAGCAGTTTTAACTTATTAATAACTATCTATATGAGAAACAAAAATATTGCCTATTCACCATTGTTAGGCTGACTTATTTGAGATATAAATATACTCCTTTAAAATTAAAGATCAAATAAATTTAAACTTACTCTTTGAAGTAATTAAAACTGACTCAGTTTTAATTTTAAAATGATCTCAGTTCCCCATTCTTATTTCAAAGCACATACTTCTTACATTTAGTCAGATTTTTGCTTTTCAAACCCTTTTGTATTAATAAAAATGCTATGTAAATGAGGAGGGTTTTTTCCCCCTAAAACCCTGATTTTTTTTCTCACAAAATTAATATTAGAACCAGGATTTATTATGCCATAATTAGAACATTGACTTTTCCTTTTATCAGAAAACTAAGAGAATTCAATTGACTACTTTAAATTGCGTAAGAGTTCAAATGTCTGCTGCAAAAGTTATTAGAAATGTTCTGGGAATAACATTTCTAAAAAATCTAAATAGAAGACATTTAGAGAATGGGAGTGCTGGACTAAGATAGGTGATGTTATTACTGTGTCGTAGCTTTCCTGTGAACTAATGTTACCCTTTTGGATGCAGTAGTCTCTCTGACATCAGTCTACTCCGTAAATTAAGTGAATATGAGGTGACTGCGATAAAAAGTGTCAGACACATAGAGCAGGTGTAAAATTTGATGACATCAATTAAGACACTAGGTTTTAAAATATTTTTTTACTCTCATGACCTGCGTTGTTTCAAGCCTTGGACACTGGGAGTCCTGGGATAATATTCTTTCCTATTCTGCTAGAGTAGATAACAGAAATATTTAAAAATTAGCCTTATTGTGAAATTTGTGATTTATTAAAAATAATTATTTCATAAAATTTGAGTGTAGATAACGTTTTTCTTCCTTGAAATGCTTGCTTTTACTTTATTGTGTTATTTAAAATTTTAGTCTATTTTTTAAGAGCAGTTTTAGTTTTAGAGAAAAATTGAGCTGAAAGTACAGTTCCCATATACTGCTTCTGCCACCACTGCTCTCCCACATTTCAATTAAAATTGAATAGCCAATATTGATACATTTTTTTTTTATAGATGTATTTATTTTATTTATTTATTTTTGGCTGCATTGGGTCTTCGTTTCTGCGTGCGGGCTTTCCCTAGTTGTGGCGAGCAGGGGCTACTCTTCGTTGAGGTGTGTAGGCTTCTCATTGTGGTGGCTTCTCTTGTTGCGGATCACGAGCTCTAGGCGCGCAGACTTCAGTAGTTGTGGCACGCGGACTCAGTAGTTGTGGCTCACGGGCTCTAGAGCACAGGCTCAGTAGTTGTGGCGCACGGGCTTAGTTGCTCTGCAGCATGTGGGATCATCCCGGACCAGGGCTGGAACCTGTGTCCCCTGCCTTGGCAGGCGGATACTTAACCACTGTGCCACCAGGGAAGTCCCGATACATTATTTTTAACTAAAGTCCTTGACTTACATTAGCCGCTCATTCTTGGTGCTGTATATTCTATGGGTATTGACAAATGTATAATGACAGGTATCTACCATTGTAGTATCATGCAGAGTAGTTTCACTGCCCTAAAAATCTTCTGTGTTCTAACTGTTCATCCCTTCACTTCTCCTGAACCCCTGGAAACCACTGATCTTTTTGCTGTTTACATAGTTTTAACCTTTTCCAAGATATCATATAGTTGGAATTATATAGTATATAGCCTTTCTGGTTGGCTTCCTTCACTTAGTAATATGCATTTAAGGTTCTTCCTTGTGTTTTTGTGGCTCCATAACTCATCCTTTTTATTTTGTTGACTAATATCCCATTCTCTGGATGTACCACAGTTTGTTTATCCAGTCACTTAACGAAGAACACTTTAGTTGCCTTGAAGTTTTGACAATTACGAATAAAGCTTCTATAAGCATTCATGTGTGGGTTTTTGTGTGGATATAAGTATTCAAATCATTGGTTAAATACTAAGAAACATGATTGCTAGAACATATGGTAGGAGTATTTTAGTTTCATGAGAAACTGTCAAATTGTCATCCAATGTGGCTGTGTCATTTTGCATTCCCACCAGCAACGAATGAGAGTTCTCATTGCTCCTCATCCTCAACAGCATGTGGTGTTTGACAACACTAATGTGTTGGGATTTGGGCCATTCTAGTAGGTGTATAGTGGTATCTCGTTTTAATTTGCATTTTCCTGATAACATATGCTAATTTGACATCTAGATGTCTTTTTTGTTGAGTTCTCTGTTTAGATCTTTTTGTTCATTTTTAAATTGAATTCTTTGTTTTCTTATTGTTGAGTTTTAAGAATTCTTTGTATAGTGTGTTTACCAGTCCTTTATCACATATGTGTTTTTTCAAAGATTTTCTCCCACAATGTGGCTTGTCTGTTTGTTGTCTTTAAACATTTATTTTAAAAATTTTCACTCATAGACTCTCCATATTTTTTAAATCTCTATTTTCTTTCTTACCTAAAGTATCTGCTCTTAATTTATTGAGAATGACCCAAGAAAGTCTACTACTTAACTAAATAGTGAAGTATATTTTCACAAAGTTTAGCACAAATAATTGGCCTGTTTACAGAGTTTATATATGTAAAAACATTCATAAAAGTTTAACATCTGATTTGAAAGCACAGGGCATTTGTTGTGTCTTGCTTTGGGAAGCTGTGCATTGAACCCACTGATTTCTGTGGGCCAGTTAGAATTTTTCATCCATCTTAGTTTGCACTTCTAATAGCGTTTCTCAAACTATATTCCATGGAATTTGAATATTTTTCAAGGTGTATATAGATTTTTACACACTAAGTTTTTATTCCTTAGTCATATATTTTGGGAAATATTCATACTTTATCTCAGCAGTTGAAGATTTGCAATGCATGTTAAATCTTTAAAAGCAAGTCTTTAGGGGCTTCCCTGGTGGCGCAGTGGTTGAGAATCTGCCTGCTAATGCAGGGGACACGGGTTCGAGCCCTGGTCTGGGAGGATCCCACATGCCGCGGAGCGGCTGGGCCCGTGAGCCACAGCTGCTGAGCCTGCGCGTCTGGAGCCTGTGCCCCGCAACGGGAGGGGCCGCGATAGTGAAAGGCCCGCGCACCGCGATGAAGAGCGGTCCCCGCGCCGCAATGAAGAGTGGCCCCCGCTTGCCGCAACTGGAGAAAGCCCTCGCACGAACCGAAGACCCAACACAGCCAAAAATAAATAATAAATAAAATAAAAAGCAAGTCTTTATAGTAAAGAAATGTATTTTATTTGTTTAATGCAATGGTCCCAGAAGTCTTTGATGATGGAACCTTTTTGGGGTGAACACTTACTGTAGCTTTCACAATGCTGTTCTGCAGAAAAGTAGTGAGGAAAATGATGCCCTGAAGTTGCGTCCACTGGGAAATTCCCTTCGCCTAGTGCCAAAGGGAAGATAAAAAGTTAAAATATGTAATTTTTAGTATGAGAATAAAGGGATTTTAAAAATTCTGTTCCTATTGATAGTGTCCAGTTGTGTTACACATAGCTTTTGATATCAAGGAACATGGAGTTACTACTTAATGGCTTTCCAATCAAAATAAAATCATTTTGCTCTTCTTGTGTAAAAAAGGGGTTTGAAACTTAAGGGTTTTGATTTGTCTCACAAATAAATTCTCCTTGAAGGAGTATTGTTTTCTTTGGTGGTGAGGACTTCCTCTTTGATTTTATTAGATTTGTCCAGTGAAAATGTCTTTGGGTGGTCTTAGGCTGGGGGGTTGATACAAAATATTAATTTACCTTTTCTGATAAGTAGTTACTGCAGTTCTCTTATTTAAACCCCATCTTATGGTTTCCTCTATAGATCTGGTGAAATGAGTAGAAATGACAGATGTGCTTTTCTGAGGGTTGCTTTTGAAAAAGGTAACCATGTTTCTCTGAAGTCTTGGATTGATGAGAACCTTAACATTTTTCATTAGTTGAACTGAAATGAACCTGAAATATAATTGCACTAAAATTTGTATTTGTCACTTTAGAGACTGATATTTCAAAGGTTTTCTTTCTGATTGAAGACTCTGAGCCTTTAATGCCAAGTTATGATTTATGAACATGGCATGGAAAAAATAGAACATCATCCTTTTGGTTTTTCATTATTCCTTAAAGTGTTTTATGCTTTTGAAACTTACAGATTAAATTTATACCTAGTGTTCTTTGTGTTTCCTCGTATGCTTATTCTCTTTCTTTGAATATTTTGCTTTTGCTGCATCGTTAAATTTTTTCAGTACATACATTATGTGGTTAATTATTTTCATGTTGTAGGAGATAGTTGAGGATGGTTTGTAACTGATTGGCTTTTAAAAATGATTTCTTAAAAAAAGGAGGAAATGGGGAAAACTGTTTATTTCAACCTTTTATCAAATAATGGGTATTAGAATAACTAGGTAAGAGCCCTGAGTGATACAGTAATTATCTAAAGGATTTTATTCTTCTTCCCAGTGTTTTTAACATACAGACTTTGCTTTTGCTTAATATAATTTATTTTGTTTGGGAAATAAGGCAAATTAAATGACCTTTGACCTTTTTTTTTCAAGTTCTTTCTAAGAAAGTGCCAACGTTATTAGCCACTTTAAAGAGGATTTATTATACAATGAATGATTTTTTTCCACCCATAAAACAGAATAAAAAGACTGCTGTAAGGTGAATTCAAACTACTTGTAAGAATGAGTAACATGGTTTAATGGTGGTAAGCTCTGAGGTATATGCTGTGCTACAGTGGAAAAGGGATATGAACCAGAATGCAAGGAAACTGGTTTTTAGATCCTGAAATACATCTAGCGTACGCCCCCCAAAGACCTTTGTACTTGCTGCTTCCTTCTCCTGGAATTCTCTTCTTAGTTGACCCCTCCCAATGGTTGCAGTATTTTACTCAGGTTTCTCCTAATGTTTCCCCTTCTGAGATTACTACAAGAGCCACTACCTTATTTAATATAATACTCATCACTTTTTATTCTCATTTTAACTCTATTTTATTTTACTTCATTGCTCTTACTCCTGTCATTATATTATACATTTATTTGTTTTTCACTTTTTTTGTTATTTCTGTTAAAATGTAAGCTAAGAGTGCAGGGTCAGCGCTTTTGTTCTTTGCTTTATCTCTTAATCGTTTTTGTATCTACCATAGGTTTTTGCTTACAGATTAAAGACTTAAATATAAGACCTGAAACCATAAAACTCCTATAAGAATAGGTGGTAAGCTCCTTGACATCATTCTTGCCAGTCTGTTAAAAAGAACTCACAAGAGAAGATATTCTAGAGCATTTAATAGAACTTAGACACTAAGAATATATTCTAGCAAATACTTTAAGACATTGGTTCAACCATTTTAAAGATGTACCTTTAAAAGTATTTATTTCATACAAAAAATTTTTCCATTGGACTCTAGGAGTTAAGAGCCTTGGGTTCTAATTTCTAATTGATTTGTGATTGTGACTGGGCAGATTGCCTAACCTATTTGAGACTTGTGTTTCACATTTGACTAGAATAAAGAACACTATAATTTTTTTAAGCCCCACAATTACAGGATTCTGTGAAATATCATATGTCCTTGATTCTAAGATATGTGTTTTAACTTACTGAAGGTAGTATGCCTCTTAAATTGACAAGTATCTTTAAAGTGATATTTGTTCTTATTTTACATATGTAGCTTTTATTAATCAATGGTTTCATATTTATAATCAGCAGTGTCTCAGATTTAAGGAGAAATGCCAGTTATCTATTTTAGTGGTGTGTATTTAAAAGTAACATTTAATAATCTCAGATTAAAATTTAGTTGCAGAGTTCCACATTTTGCATGCACATATATTTTCTGTAATGTTTATAAATGTCTCTGCATAGAGAACATGATGGTAATACAAATCATACACTTTTTTTTATGAATTAACTATTAACAGAATATAAACTTGAAACTGTATTTTATGGAACCATACTATCCCTGAATTATGACTAAGAAATTGAGGTGGTAGAAAAAAATACTAGAAATAGGCTTGTTTGTAAACTTTGAATCTAATTTTCGCTTTGCTACCAAATTGTTTTGTTATGTTGGCCAAGTTGCTTAACTTTTCTGTTAATTTTTTTGATTAGAATTAAATTATCTGCCCTCTAATTTTAAGACCCAAATGTTGTAATAAAGCTCTTCAAAGATTATATGTTTTCAAGACCTTTGAAAATTTTGAAGCCTTATACAAATGCATGATTTGGCCCTGTTTGTAGCTCTAAAGTTTTCTCTGTTTTTTCCCTCCTTCTCTTAGTGAAAAAAGAAAAAAAAGAATAAGAATACTCTCCTACCTGAAATAACACTGAACTTCCCTTTTCATGAATATCTTCTAACAAAGCTAAGGAAAAAAATATTGGAACATTATATGTTAAGATCTTATGGCTTTAAAACTTATACTGGATTTTTAAAATTAAACTTTTACTTTTGAGATAATAGATTCACATGCAGTTTTAAGAAATAATACAGAGAGATCCTTGGCACCCTTTGCTTATTTTCCCCATTAGTAAATCTTACAAAATTATACTTCAGCATCACAGTCAGCATATTGACGTTAATAAAGTCAAGGTCCAGAACAATTTGTTTACTACAAAGAGCCCTCTAGTTACCCTTTCATAGGCATACCCACTGCCTCTGCCCCCAACCCCCATCTGCTCTTACACCCAGCAACCACTAGTCTCTTCCATTTCTACAGTTTTGTCAATGCAAGAATTTTATATAAAGGGAAACATACAGTATGTGACCTTTGGAGATTTTTTTTTTCTCTCATGGTAATTTCCTAGTGTAGTTGCATGTATCAGTATTTGTTCATTTTAATTGCAGAGTAGTATTTCATTGTACTGTACCAGTTAATTTAATCACTCCTCTGATGAAAAACATCTGGGTTGCTTCCAGTTTGGGGCTGTTATATAAAGCTGCTATGAATATTTGTGTACAGATTTTTGTGTGTGAACATAAGTTTTCATTTCTCTGAGGTAAATGCCTAAGAGTGCAGTTGCTGAGTCATATGATAATTGAATGATTAGTTTTATTAGGTACTGCCAAATTGTTTTCCGGAGTGGTTGTACCATTCTACACTCCAATCAGTAATATATGAGTGATCCAGACATTGATGAGTGATCTAGTTTCTCTGCCTCTTTTCCTGCATTTGGTGCTGCTATCGTTTTGTTTGTTTGTTTGAGGCATTCTAATAGGTGTGTAATGGCATCTCTTTATGACTTCCATTTGCATTTCACTAATGACTGATGATGCAGAACATTTTTCATGTGCTTGTTTTCCATGTATTTCCTCTTTGGTGAAATGATTGTTCATGCCTTTGCCCATTTTATCATTAGATTATTTATTGTTTACTGTTGAATTTTAAGAGTTCTTTATAGATACTCATCCTTTATTAGATATGTGCGTCACAAATATTTTTGTCACAGTAGTGTAACTTGTCTTTTCATCCTTTCACTAGGGTCTTTTGCAGAAAAAAGTTTTAAATTTTGAACGAAGTCCAGTTTATCAAAATTTCCCTTTATGGATTGTACTTTTGGTGTGAAGTTTAAGAACTCTTTGACTAGCCCTTTATTCTGAAGATTTTCTCCTATATTTATTTTTCTAAAAGTTTCATAGTTTTAGGTTTTACACTAAGGTCCATGGACCATTTTGAGTTAAGTTTTGTGTAGGGTATGAGGTTTAGTTTGAAATTCTTTTTTTTTGTTTTTTGCCAATGGATTCTCTATTGCTCCTGTACCATTTGTTGACAGTGCTGTTTGTCCTTCCTCCATTAGATTGTATTTGCAACATTTTCAAAAATTCGTTGGGCATTTTTTTGTGTGTATACTTCTGGGTTTAGATTCTGTTCCATTGCCCAATGTGTGTATTTCTTTGCCAATTCCAAACTGTTTTGTTCATGTAGTAGGCCTAAGAGTAGAGAGATTGATTTTTTCCACTTTATTATTTTTTTAAGATTGTTTATTCTAGGGCCTGTTCCTTTCTATATAGATTTTAGAATTAGCTTATATGTCTACAGATAACATTGCTGGGATTTTGAAGGAAATTGCATTGAACTTAAAGATTGATTTGGGAATTGACGTCTTTACTGCATTGTGCCTTACAATACATGAAAATGAGGTGTTTCTCCATTTCATTTAAGTATTCTTTGATTTCTTTCCTCAGCATTTTCTAATTTTCTGCATATAGATGCTGTACTTGTTTTGTTAACTTTATAGCTAAATAGTTCATTTTCTTTGTGTGATTATACATAATATTTTAATTTTGGTTTCCACATGTTCCTTTTTGGCATATAGAAATTTAATTTTGTGTGTTAGTCTTGTATCCTGTGACTTTGCTAAACTAACTGAACAGTTTTAAGAGTTTTTTTGGAAAATCTGCTGGAATTTTCCATGTAGAGAAGCATTCATCTCCAAATAGAGATACTTTTATTTCTTTTTACTGTCCTATTGCAGTGGCTAGAACTTTCAGTGCTATGTTGAATAAGAGTAGTAAGAGCAGACAGCCTTGCCTTGTTCACATCTTAGGAGGAAAGCATTTGATGAGAATTTTTATCATGAAATGATGTTGGATTATGTCAGGTGATTTGTCTACATCAATTTACATGATCTTATGATTTCTCTTATTTAGTCTGTTGATATGGTAGATTACATTGATTGATTTATAAATATTGAACCAGCCTTGTGTACCTGGAATAAATTCCAGTGGTTATTGTATATAATTCTTTTTATATTGATATACTGCTGGATTTGATTTGCTAACATTTTGTTGAGAATTTTTACATCTAAATTTATGAGAGGTACTGGTCTATAGTTCCTCCCCCCTTTGTTATACTGTGCTGTGGTTTTGTTGTGCTTTGGACTCCTTTTGTTTTGGTATCAGAGTAATAGTCCTGAAATAAGTGGGCACATTTTTCCTGCTTTTTGATTTTCTGGAACAGATTGTGTAAAATCTATATTAATTCTGCTATCAATGTTTGATAGAATTCTCCTGTGAAACCATCTGGGCTTGAAGATTTTCTCTGTCATCTTAACTATAGCATTGAGTTCATCCAGTGAGTTTATTTCTTTTATAATATTTTTTCAGTTCTATGCTTTCTGTTTGATTATTTTAAAAAAGTTATTAATTTGTGTTAACAGAACTTTAATGGCTTGTTGAAGCATGTGTTGCAGCTGCTTTAAAATCCTTGTCATCTGATTCATCTGATTCACCTTGGCTTGACATTTGTTGGTTTTTTTCTCATTCATGTTGTGCTTTCCTGGTTCTTGGTATGGCAGTGATTTTTTCAATTATATCCTGATATTACGAGACTCTTGATCCCATTGAATTATATATATATATATATTTTTTTAAATCAGCTAGGCCTCCAGTTGAAGTGTAGCACGAGGGTTGGGTGTTTGTGTATGTTCAGAGTCCCACTAGGTTCCTCCCCAACCCATACTCCAGGACCCCTGTAGCAAAAGTAGGACACTGACTCCCACTGCCTTGTTGCAGATGGTAGGTTGGATATTCACCTTCCCCTCTTGGGGTTTTGGGTTACAGTGTCAGTTTCCTGCTGAGCCTGCCACCATCAGGGTCGGGATGGAAGGAGTGGAGTGCCAACTAGCTCTGCATCCCACTGCCTCCTTTGGCCTTGTGAATTCAGAGTTGGGACTCTGCTTCCCGCTGAGCACTGCTGACACCAGGGGAGTGGGGAATAGGAGTGTTGACCAGCCCTGCTTGGCACTGCAGGGTGGGTATGGAGAGTCAGCTCCCCACTGGGCCTCAGTGACACTAAGGGAAGAGGGAAAGTGAAGCAGGGGCTAGTCTCCCCTTGTGCAGTCTTGGTCAGTCTCATTGACTGTGAGGGAGTTGAGGCTCAGCTCCTTCGTGGACTGCACTGACAGTAGGAATCATGGTGACTTGCTCTGCCTTGGACTGCCTTCTTAGTACATCTCATTGCTGCTGGGTAGGGGAGGAGGCTCAGCTTTTTGCTCTGCCTTACAGATGCTGCTTCACTGGGGGCATTCTAGCGACTGAGGAGAATGAGCAACAGAGGGGAATCTAAGATCAGCTTCCCCTCAGCCCACTGACAGTTTCCCAGCAAGGGAGTTAGTGCATCCCTTGATTTTCCCTGGTGGAGGATGGAAGATCAGCCTGCCCGCCCAACTTCCTGATTGATTGCTGGTGTGTGAATGAGGCTGACTGCTTCTGTGTGTGAAGGATAGGGTGGGGAGGGGGTTGAGGCTGGAACTTTAACTTCTCATTTGGCCTGCTGAAAGTGGAGCATGGTTTTTCCATTAGTGATCGGCTGGAGGGAGATAAGTATTGCCAAAAATATTTTCTGTTGTTCGTCTACCCTTTTCCTGGTCCTTGGCTGGGGGGCGGGGGGAGGCTTTTCTTGGAGGTCCTGCAATCAGTCTTCTGCAGAGTACCCTGCCTGGGACACATGGGGGGCAGTAGGAAACCCAGGGCACGCACTGCCATGTTAGTCCTCCAGAGGTGAGGTCTCTAGGCAGCCAGCCTTCTTTTTCTGCCTTTCAGAAACTTCCTATGCTTCTTTGTTGTGTTACATCTAGGGTTTTTTAGTTGTGAGCAGAAAGACTTGGGAGGTATGGGGCTTTCCATCATGACAGAACCAGAAGTCCCTAAAGAAACTGCTTTTGTCAACATGGAGCACTTAAAAGTAAAATTAAATATTCTTACTATAGTGGAATAGTATCTCATGAAAATTTTTTCCATGAAGATTTTCACTGATTTCTACATTGGATTGTGATTCATTATTAGCATTTTTTTCCCTAGAATCACAGAATTATTTTCTTATCAAACAAGGAGTGTCTCAGATCCTTTTTATTGTGGTAAAATATATTTAACATAAAATTTGCCATTTTAGCCATTTTTAAGTGTACAATTTGATGGCATTAATTATATTCACAGTGTCGCACAACCATCACCATTATCTATTTCCAAAACTGTTTTTTGTTAATTAATAGACTTTAAAAAAAAACTGTTTTAGGTTTATAGGAACATGAATGGAAAGTACAGAAAGTTCTCAAGTACCCTCTTCCTTCTGCCCTCTCGCCGACCTTTCCTCTATTACTAGCTTCTTGCGTTAGTGTGCTACATCTGTTACAGCTAATGATGTGACATACACGTTCTCTGGGTTTTGACAAATGTATAATAACATGTGTCCACCTTTACAGTGTCATACAGAATAGTTTCACTGTCCTAAATATGCCCTGGGCACTACTTATTCATCCTTCCTCCTTCCCTGTCCCACATTTCCTAGGAGCCACTTATCTTTTCACTGTACCTAATTCAGTACCCTAAAATATCCATACATATTTTTAACGTTAGTTCATCAAAACATTTGGAGAATATAATTCAGTTTCAGAACATTAAGAAGGTGAAATATAATGTAAAAACCATTCTTATAAATGTTCATTTTAAACAGAGTCTGCTACTCCGAACTATTCATGTGTTGTTCTGTTAGTGTTTTGCAAAGGTGATATTTTGATTGATAGCTCATAAAAGTGAAGGCCCATTTAAGCAGTTAGCATTATGCACCATTATGGCAGTCGATGTTAATGTTTGCTCAGTTTTCCACTTACTCACCTCACTGTTTATGCCTGGTGATTCTTAAAATGCCTCATGGTCTGTATCTTCTTAGGTTTGGAGCATGTGTTATAGATTAGCAAGAAAGGGGTCAGACTCTGAGATAATATGATTAAAATATCCTTATGTTATAAAGGAGGAACCAAATTCCAAAGATGTAAAAGGTCAATTTTTTATTTTATTCATTTAGGGAAAAGCAAAACCTAACATATATTAGACACTTATTTTGTGACTGTAATATGTTTTCATGTATTTCGTGTATTGACAAACCTGAGTGTTAGAAAACTGGGTAATCTTGCCCACGATGGTGCAGGGAATTCATGAGCAATTAAAACTGTGGGCTCTCAACGACTGTCTGATAATTCAGCCAGGAAGGTCTGATACAGATGTTCTATTTTCTAGTAAATTGTGAGGGTATGGGAGGCACAAAGATAAAAAGGCAGAAGGCAGTAGGTTGAGTAGAACAATAAAGTAGATAGTGACAGTACAATGCGATTAGCGCTGTGATAGAATTACTTTTTGGGTATACAAGGTAGGACATCAGGGATATCGTCCCCTAAAAAAGAGACAGCCAAGCTGAATTTTGCTCTTGGCATCGTTAAAGACATGTTACTGTCTCTGAAGCATCTATCTGTAGGACTTTTGAAATGTATTTGTGGTCCTTTCTGGCTCTGTGCTGACAACAGTCCTCCCCAACCTGCTAAGATTCTAAGCCCCAATTGAGAAAGCAGGGTTTGCAGTTGTTGGTTTAGAACCATTAAAAAGAATCATACACTACAGGGGAAAGATGTTTGTGACAGTGCCATTTAATGAAAAATAGCTTGTTTTGTGGTAGTAAGAGTTCAGCTCTGGAGTTAAGTAGAGCTGATCTGATCGAATCTGGGTCCTGCAATTATGTGACCATGGATAAAGTGGATAACCTTTGTAAAACAGGGGCACTACTGTTTTGTAGATTAAATGAGATTATGCTTATAAAGCTCTTAGCACAGTGCTGGCGTATACTGAGTACTGCGTTAGCTGCTTTTATTAATAAATGAGCCTTACCTAACTGTGTTTGTAATTATAAAAATATAATATTAGTACATGTTACTTCGGTGCTAAATTTGTGCTTAAAATAGTTGGGAAAACGTTTCATTTAAGTTTATGTAGACTTATAATAATATTTCCAGTAGTAACCGTAAATATAAACACGTGTGAAGAAATGAGAATTAAGAGCAGTCCTATTTTGGTAAATAGATATTATACAGTGTTTTTCTAAGAAAACCACAAAGAATTTACCCATAGAGTTCTTCAGTGTGTGGCATCAGGATGTTTAACACGTGATTGTTTACGTGTGCCCTCTCCAATAGTTGGAAGTCTATATGCTTTGTGTACATTTTTATTTCATCACATCTTTGGACCCAGAAGTTTTTGATAAAGAAACTTCTTCTTTCATTTCTTCTTTTATCAGGGTTGAAGGATTCCCAGTACAATTGCTCAACAACTAAATTTCTTAATGTCTTCAGACTTGTTTTTCTTTTTTTTTTTTTTGAGTATATTGGGTCCATTGTTAATCATAAGAAAGTTTTGATTCCCGGCTTAAAAGAGTTTGAAATCTGAGATGAAGAAGATTGATACAAATATACACAGAGTAACTTAAGGATAATATTTTACAAATAATACGAATAAGAAAATAAATAAATGACCATATTCTACTGGAATCCCATCCCATCACTTTAAAAAAAAGCAAGTGGAATTTTTGTGAATGCCTTACTAGAAAAGGATAATTTCAAAGAGCTGTCTACACTTTAAAAGAGCAATGTGTTGGTCTTACCCTAGATTGTGATCTTACTTTTATCAATCTTGAAGTGACTCACTGTTCGAGTTGGGGGCACTGGTTTGAAAGGTCCTCTTCAGTTATAAGCCGTAAAAATGCCATGGTGGTTTGGGGTTTTGATTAAAAATAGAGTGTACTGATTTCTGTGTAGGCGTGCTTGCCATATTTGTTTACATTTATTCCGTGTTGGTATTGCTTTTATTTCTAGCAAATATTTCTGAAGTGTATTTTTGTCTTGTTTGTGTTAAAAACAGAAAAAGCAAAACTAAAGGTGTAAATTCATACACATTTTGTAACATGTTAAATAAGGTATTTGTTTTTGCAGATAACATCAGAGAAGTTGCCCCTTTTTTTTTTTTGCCTCTTTTTGTACTTTTGATTAATAGAGCCCTGAGATTAATTAAAATCTGTTGCAGTTTTGATGATTTTAAAGCTGATGCTTAAAACTAGTATAGGCACAAAAACTGACTATTTTTTAGAAATTTAGTTATTATGCACATGAACTGTTCTGCTGGAGAGCACAATACTCAGGATTCATAATCAGTGAAATCAGATGTGACAGAAGTGGGCTTATCTGGGTGTCTTTGTGATTTGAAGCAAGTCTGTAAGAACCTTTTGTTGATAGTCTTCATTGGCCAGAGACAGAGACTTTTATAGATTCACTTCAAAATGCAAATTAAGAAACACCAGCAGCTAACATGTATGTAATAGTTTACTATTTATAGAGCCTTGTATGTACAGGATGTCCTCTTGATCCTACCATCAATTTGATGAAGGGGTATTATTATCTCAGTTAAATTGATTTGCCCATGATCATAACACCTAGTAAGTGACACCACCAAGATGTTAGGCTAGAAATTCCATGTTCTTTCCTACATTCTCCAAGAATATGTCTTGATTTTAAAATTAATCTTACTGAATATTGGACTCATGATATCTCAGAATGATTTTGTTTGATCTTCCATTGCATTTTGGAAAAAAAAATTAACAAAAGGTACCCCAGCATTCTTCTGTTACTAGTCAGAAGTGACAACTATAGAGGTGCTGGGGAAGTGTTAGGCCCTATGGAAATCTAAGTAATTGTAGGATCCAAGTTAAGTAAAAGAAAATTATTTTTACATTCTCAACACAGAACCAAGCGAGAATTTCAAATTCAGTATTTTAAAGGAAAATAAAATAAAAACAAAAAGAAAACTAACCAAAACACCAGTTTTCCATGTAGTGATGCTGTACTAATATGCCTTTTAAAGGTAGTGATGACGTACTAATACATCTTTTAAAGATGATGATAAACTGCACAGATGTACTTTAATTCCCTTAAACAGGATTTCCTTGAACTCATTTCACCTACAAGGGAATTGTGGACTTAGTCAACAGTCAGTGAACATAAACATTTCATTTGGGTGGAGAGGTCAGAAAGGTTTTTCTGTAGGAGAGAGAGGAGAAATGCTCTACATATGGAGACTGAGGAAAATTTCATATGCTATGATTTTGTTTTAGTCAGAAAAAACTTTAAGGAAACACAGGTCCTACCTGAAGTCCTCCATTGTTATTCCATAAGGCTCACATCTGTGCCCAGTGTAGCACTACTCTTACAGAATTGTTCAAAAATGATTTTTTTCTTTTTCCACCAACCCACGAATAATAATTCCATCTCTGTAGCAAATATAAGTTATTGCCAGTATGCCCTTTAAAAGGGTAGATTTCTTCCCTAGAAGTCTACCAAGAGTTGTTTTCCAAATCATAGCCTTTCCTAAATCAAAGTGAGGCAACTTGGTAATAATACTTCCTGTGTTGAAAGATAGGAGTGGGAAGTATTAAAGCAAGCTGCAGGGGGCAGTTTCCTATTCCCACCTCCTGGCACGGTGCCCTAGGGATCTATTTTGAGTTGCCAGACTCAAAGTAAATAATTTTATTTAGCATCTTCTTTATATAGTGGCTTGCAGCTTAACTTTATAAATTAAAAATATATTACATTGCAGGGCGATTATCCTTCTTAAATGATTTTTGTCACTTTTCATATATTTTGACTGCAGTTCTTGAAATACTAGGATGAGAGGTTTTAAATATATTATTGTTCTGGCTAGAAAATACTAAAACTACATTTCACAGACTGAGTCTTTTAGAGGTTAGAAAGAACCATAGATCACTGACCAGGGAGCCATGGAAGAAGAATCTGAAGGACTTTTCCACAGATTTCCCCAGGTCACTTGATTGAATGGAGGTGGCTCCTGTACATGGCACATTTTATAAAGCTTCCGAGGAGATGATTCCGATTAACATTCACAGTGAAGAGCTACTTCATTTTACCGTTTCAAGAGATGCCCAAAGACGTGAACTGGTTTGCCTGGAGACTGCTGATGGCGGAGCCCAGAACAGATTCTGGTCCTGCCTCAGGTCCCATGTGTTGTTTTTTTTTTTTTCCACTTTATAAAGTCACTTCCCAATTTGGATGTTTACACTAATACTGGAAAATCCTCTTTTCTTTTCTCACTTGTTTCAAACTTGTGAGATTGTGGTTATGTGAAACACATTTTTTTTAAAATATAAGTTCATTTATTTATTTTTATTTATTTATTTTTGGTTGAGTTGGGTTTTCGTTGCTGCACGTGGGCTTTCTCTAGTTGCAACGAGCAGGGGTTACTCTTCGTTGCGGTGCACAGGCTTCTCATTGCAGTGGCTTCTCTTGTTGCGGAGCACGGGCTCTAGGTGCGCAGGCTTCAGTAGTTGTGGTATGTGGGCTCAGTAGTTGTGGCTCGCGGGCTCCAGAGCACAGGCTCCAGTAGCTGTGGCACACAGGCTTAGTTGCTCTGCGGCATGTGGGATCTTCCTGGACCAGGGCTTGAACCCGTGTCCCCTGCATTGGCAGGTCGATTCTTAACCACTGCACCACCAGGGAAGTCCCAAGATTCTAACTCTGATATCAAACTTTAAGTAACTTCAAGATAAGGGCTGAAGGTAGCAACTTCTTTTTTTTGACCTCTGACCAATGTTTTACATAGTTCTTATATTGTAAGCACTTGATAAGTGCCTATTCAATGAGTAGTGATTCCTTTAATTAATTATAAATGAGTAGTCTTTGGAATAATGTAACATCTAGTGCAATACACATTTGGTTCTTGGCCGGTGTTCAAGAATATTTATTGAATAAAAATCAGTCTTCAGGGAGTCTTGTACAATATTAGCTATAAATGTCCTTTTCCACATAATTTCTGCATAATTTAGAATACTTTTTATGATTTAGAATGATGTTTATCTTCCCAGAATAATTGCTTTGTTTTGCTTTTTGTGTAACAGTAGCATAGTTGTTGCTTCTGATAATAAGATCACATTTGAGTAGTTAAAAGAGTAATGGATTTAATGTTAGATCAAATTACATTACTATCTTGGGCTTAATTTTTCCCTATCTGTAAATGAATGAATTAGGCTAGATTTCAGGTCTAAAATTATGTAAATATATTTTGTTGGCTCTGTTTCTCTCTCTATATATAAAGACATATCCTGCTGTCTCTGTTTCTCCGGAGAACCCTGGCTAATGTGATCTCTGTCTTTCTTTTTTGTAAAATGTGTAATGTAAATGGTGGTAATCCTAAGCACTTTGAAGGACTAACACAGGAGATGGGGGACCAGAGCGTGATGGGAAGTGCCATTTCAAATAGATAGTCAGAGAAGACCTTTCTGAACAGATGACATTAGAGCAGAGTCTTGAGAAAAAGTAAAGGAGTGAGACATAAGGATATCCTAGGGGTAGAGGGAAGTGTATGTTTGTAACAGCTTCATTCATAATTTGTCAAAACCGGAAACAGTTCAATGTTCATCAACTGGTAAATGAATAAACAACTTATGGTACCTCTATACAATGGAATCTAGCCAGCAATAAGTAGCAACAAATTATGGATAACCACAGCATGAATAGATCTCAAAAAGTATTATACTACATGAAAAAATTAAGCCATAAAAGAATACATACTGTCTGATTTTATTATTACAACATGCCTGAAAAGGCAAAACTATAGGAACAGAGAACAGATCAGTGGTTGGCAGAGATGGGGGCAAGAATTTTCTATAAAAGACACAAGACTTCTGGGAGTGATGGAAATATTTTATCTTGCTTGTGGTGGCAGTTACACATCTATATTCATTTGTCAAAACTTAAACTATACATTCAAAAAGGGTGAATTTTACTGCATGGAAATTATATCTCACTAAATCTGCCTTTAAAAAATTATTTGTAAATTACATAATATGAAGTAAACCTGATGCCCACTGAAGGCATGCCATTTGTGTTTTATGACTTTCTATTGTCCTTGGAGATGGAAATATACCTGGTTCCAGTTTGGGAAGCATGGGGCTAAGAAAATTCTCACAGATAGTTAATCATGCTACTTATGATAGCTAATTTATGAACAATTTCCGCTGTAATGAAGTACTTCTTAGCATAAATTGTGGAAGTCTCAGAAAGCAATAGTTTCTTGAGGAACGCAGGTAAACAATGCTCTAATCACAAACTAAGACCAAAAGATATTGTTAACAGCATGATCAGGGATACAGTTTCACATGATTTGAGAAGGGAGCTTTAATTGCCAGTGTCAGAATCAAGACCTGAATCAGGCTATTGCCATGTTTCATCAAAAGTTCAGTAAATATTTCTCTCAATGTTTTCATCATCTTCTAAATTTTCCTTATTCCAGGCAGAAAGGAAAAAAATCAGCCAAAATCACCAGTCTCTTCCTTCCTAGGGTTTTAAATTATATGCCAAAATCCTTAAAGTAATAAATATTGAGTCTAACCAAAAGATGCAGATGATTAAGACTTGAGAAATATAAAGCAGCTAATTTAGCGCTTGAGCAAAAGTAGAAAAGATTAGTAAAACAGAATTCATCAAGCCACCCCCCACTCCCCACCCCCCGCTTTTGTTGGTCACGCTAACAAAACTTACCCTTAAGAAGTTTCTTAACATGACCGCTTCCCAGTCACTCAGAGTTATGGATTCTAGCAGCTTTACAGGAAAGGCAAATGCTTAGTTATCACTTAGCAAGCCCCTTGAGAGCAATGGGGCCAGATGTAAAGGTCCAAGGGAAATTCCAAGAGAGCATCAGACTTTGATATACCTGAAATACACACTTTTTGTTGTCATCACTTCTTTCCCTCTTCCTTCTAGCCATTAGCATTAGTTTAAAGGTGGAAGGAAAATAATGACTTTGGCTAGGCTTCAGAGTGCCTATAATTTCTATTCATTCAAAGCATTTAACCCATTTGGGGAATCCTGCCCAGGAGCAGTCTTAGGCGACAGGGTTGTATCGTCTCAGAGATCCTACTATACTCCTGACAGTTCAAATTTAAGGCTATTTTTTTTTTTTAACCATTTGGTTACCCTATTGGGTAAATAACCTTGGAGTGGAATGGCTTGGTCATATAGCATGTGTTCAGCTATATTAAAAAATCTGCCAACGTAGTTTCCAGAGGGGTCGTGCAATTTGACTTCCCCACCAGCAGTGCATGAGAGTTCTTGTTACTTCACATCCTTGCCAACGCTTGGTATTGTGTCTTTTAAATTTTAGCCATTCTAGTGGGTATGTAGTGGTATGTAAGTGTGGTTTTCATTTGCATTTCCCTAATGACTAATGATGATGTGCATTGTTTCATGTGCTTATTAGCCATTTGAATATCTTTTTTTATGAAGTGTCTATTCAAATCCTTTGCTCAGTTTTTATTGGTTTTCTTTTTATTTGTGTGTGTGTGTGTGTTTGGGGAGGTGGTCTTTTTTATTATTGAGTTGCGAGATTTCTTTATATATTCCAGATACAAGTGTTTTATCATGTATCTGTTTTACAACGATTTCCCCCCAGTATCAGACTTTCTTCTCCTTCTGACATTCTAATTTTATGTATGTTAGACCATTTAATATTATCCCACTGCTCTTGGATCCTCTGTTCTCTTTCTTTCTGGTTTTTTTTCCCTTTGTATTCCAGCTTGAATAATTTCTGTTCACCTTTTCAAGTTTACTGATTCTTCCCTTAGCTGTGTCCTTACTGCTGATGAGCCCGTCTAAGGAATTAATCTGTGATATTCTATTTTTTATTTTTAGCTCTTCCATTTGACATTTTTTGTAGGTTCCATCTCTCTGCTGCAATTCCCCATCTGTTCATGCATGTTGTGCCTTTTTCCACTAGACCTTTAATATATTGCTGATAGTTATTTTAAATTTCCTATATAGTATTTCCCACATCTGGATCATCTCTGATCCTGGATTTGTTGTCCGCTTTATCTTTTGACAATTGGTTGCTGTTTAATTGCTTTTATTGTGTATTTCATAACTGTGATTGAATGCTGTATATTGCTTGTAGAAGAACAGTATGTATTTTGCTAAATAGTATTTACTCCTGGAAATGAGCACACCTCTTCTACTGTTAATAAGCATGGGTGATTGAGTCAACCAGCAGTTGAGCAGAGTTTGGATTTTTGTTGTTGCTGCAGTCACCTTTAGGGCACCAGACTTTGATTTTCTCCAGTGGGAGCTGATGTTACCTCGTGCTTATTGTGGGGTCTGTGGTGCTGGTGGGTTTTTCTTTCAGCACAGAGATGCCTGCATCACAGAGAGGGCATCTCTCTCTGTGCTCTTGCTTTTCTCCCGGCAGTACAATGCTGTTTCTTGTTACTGGATGTGGGGCTTGTGGTGAGGACAGGATGGAAGTTTCTCAGTTCTTCTTGTGCAGCCTTAATCTTCAGTGGCCCTGTGCACATGGGCCTTGGGAGTGTGGCCTTCTCTGTGTACTGGTTCATCCTCCTGTGGAAGCAAACTTTGCCTTGTATCTGTGGGGTCTTGGGCTTTAGCAGACTTACACCAAATCTGGGCAAGAGGGTTTTCTGCTTCTCCCCTAGTAGCATAAGCTTTTGTTTAGTATAAGATAATGTTCTGAGGAGGTGGATGGGGTTTTATATATGTGCCACTGAGGCCCATGCTCATCCTTTAAAATTCATTAAAATTTTACCTGTTTTCTTCTTACCCACTTTTATAGGGGCCACCTCTTTCTCCATTGCTCCATCAGTGGTGAGATGGTTTGTGTATCCAGTCTCTCCTGAGAGGCTTTTGTTACTCTGGAATTTCTTTACTTGGTGCCTTGTAACCCCAGCTCTCTGATGGGCTCAAGAAAAGTTATGATTTTATAGGTTATCTGGAGTTTTCTCATTCTTCAGTTTGGAGCAACATTCTCTTGTGGTTTTCTACATCCTAAAGCAGAAGCAGAACTCCAAAATAATTTTTACATATTGGGATGAGTTTTTATGATAAAATATGCGTCTGTGAAGGAGTAACCTGTTTATGGTGCGCTGTTTTGTGGCACGTTCCGCAAACTGTCTGGCACACATGTTCTTCTCCTCTGACATTGGGGGGACTTTTGTGGAAAGTTTGAGAAGCACTGACTCTTAGGCCAAGCAAACAAAGGCAGAAAAATTCACCTTAAAGCATTGGTGAGTCATCAGTGACGTAGACACTTGTAGGTTGGCCACTCATTTCCAAACCCCTTCCATGTCTACCTCTATAGAGAGATGCCTGGAAAAGGTAAATGTGGTTGATTCTTGTTATTGGCAAAAGGTAGGTTCTGTAAAGTTGCCAGGAATCCTATGGGAACTATGTGCGCGTGCGCACACACACACACCCCCCCCGCTCACACAGACTGTAAATCCTAAAAACAGCTCATCTTAGTAGAGTCTAATTTCTTTATTTTATAAAAGAGAAAACGAGGCTCAGAGTGTTAACTCACTCACTGAGGCTTCCCCACTGACGGGTCCCAGACTTAAGATTCAAACCCCATCCAGCTGATCCTGGAGTAGGAGCTTCTTGCACTACATTCCTCTGCCTCCTCCGTCCCCATCCTCTGGTCACCTCTGTATGAGAGCTGAAAAGAGAAGGCACACTGTCACCTTGTTAGACCTCAGCTGGGATTTCGTATATCAGCAACTCAGATTTTTCTGCACATGTCCGTGAATGATTGTGGAAACACTGCAAGTATTGATTTGGGGATTATAAACAGATTTTAGTGAGTAGATGAATTTGCAAATATGGAATCCGTGAAATAGGATTAATTGTATCTTTTCCAGTCACCCTAATAGTTAGAGGTGGGTAAGCTGATGAGTAGTAAGTAAAAGACTGCTGTAGGGCTTTTGCTTTTTTTGATAATGGTTGCAAAGTGACTGGTACTGCATCACCCTTTTCCTTCTGAGATGACTGTTGATATAAGTTGCAGAGTGTGGCAGTAGTCCTCTGACATCTAGGGGACAAGCATGAGGATGAAGAGCAGAGTTGTAAGGTGGAAAGATCATGATCCTTGGTTGTATCTGGTGAGCAGCTAACCCCATTCTCACAATGGAGAGATTTCACTGGTGTCTGTGCTCTTAGAAACTTCTCTTATAGAAAAGTATTGCCCTGAATAGGAGTCAGGTCTCCCGAGGTGAGTGGAGTCAACCCAAAACTTAGAATGTGGCTCTGAACTAGTGTTCCTTATTCTGTGGCCCAAGAGTCATGTTTATAACCAGGCCCAGGTAGTGCTTCCTTCTAAACACCATCATTTACCAGTTAAACAGGGTAATGTTTCAGAGGCAGGAAAATTTGTGGACTGGTTAAAAGATTTTGTAGAAGGAGTTTCTTATCAAGACCTAGAGTAGAATCTTTGGGTATCTAGATTTTTCCTTGTATAACAAAAGCATTGTATCTCCTACAAAGTACACCTCCTTTGCTTCTATGAGTAGTCTTACTGTGTTCTTTTTTTTTTCTTTGTACTTACTTTAATTTCTTATTGTACTCTTCTCATTCAAACATACAAATTTTACAGAATTTTTTTTTGTTTCAATTCAGTATTCATTTCAAGCAGTTAGGAAACTCACCATAATTCACTTACATGTAAAAAATGTTTTTACCAGCTAAAACAATATTTTTAGTTTCAGATTTTGCTATGCTTGCAGAATCTGTGTGTTGTGCTCATTCATTTTTATGGAAAATCTTTATATCTCTAGACTGTAGACATAGTACTTATATTTTTGGTCATCTAATTTTAGACTAATTTTCAAGAAAACATTTGGTCATGCATTTAAAATGTTTTCTCTTCTACTGCAAAGCCCTACTCTTGTGCTACTCCTCCAAATACTTGCAATAGATCTTTTTGTAAAGGCCCTTTTAACATTCCAGAAAGTTTTAACTGCCTTGTTTGGAGACCTCCCTCATACTAACAATTTTTCAAAATAAACAATTAGTGAGTTTGTATCTTAATTGAGAAGACCATAAATGACTTACATCTCTGCCTGCCAAATGGCTGTTTAAGAGAAACACATTGGTATCTTTGTTAATGATCTTGGTTTTAACCATTTGAGAAGTACATGCCATGATTTATAATAGCCGTTATGGTCCCTACATTTCAAATGATATTTTCAAGTTCTATTTCATTTCTCTGATGACTAGACCATAAAGGACCCAAATTTCTTTTGTTATTTATAACCTATAACTAATTTGGGGGATGTTGGGACCATCTTGTTGTTACTTTTGTGTTTTTAAATTGTGGCTTCTGTTTCTACTTCAGGAAACAGGCTTAGACTAATAATTGTTTTTGAAAAATTCCTGACATTACTGAACTGAGCTGAAGTGTATTAATATTTCAATCTTACATTTCTGAAACCAACAGAAAATAAAATAGTTCAAGAGCAAGACCCACCAACCAACAAAAGTAATAGGGAGAAGCTAACTAAATATGGATCTCAGTGTTAATAGCTAAACAAAGAAAATTATTAAAATACTTTAATTTAAAGATCATAACTTTATGAAAGAGTTGTGTAGAAACTAAAAATTTGTAATCTATTTAAACTAACATGGAATTGCTGACTGTTCAGAAACAGTGAAGTTGAATTGTGGGTTATGGGAGAATCTGCATGGTTCTAGCTAGTCTCCATGACAACTGTCTCTGAAGAAAGGTTGATGTTTAGGTATTGGATGAGGCTGTAGATGACAGTAGATCCAATGATGGTAACTGCCTATCAGTAGATCCTTTCCCTGGGATGCCAATTTTGATCTGCACCTCAGATAATCTGAAAGGTCTCATTGACTGTGAACCTTCAGATGCCCCGCTGGCAGCCAGTTAAGTATTTGGGTTGTGATCTCATGAGAAGTAATCTGAGCAGGTACATTCAAACATGCCCAGTAATCTTTCACCAGAAGGAAAGGTGGCTTTACCAAATTCAGTATTGCCATGCATCATAGGAAAATGGGCCTGTTGCATTGCCAAAAAGCTTGAGCAAATCTGGCATACTGTCATATTTGATGGCAAACTGACCATGAATTGTAGAGGCTTGGCCACCTGCAAAGATGACTGGAGAACTGGATAGCTTGGTCATGCCCTTCAGTGGGAGTGGGAGGGTAGGGATGTGAGGCAGGACTTCAACACAGTTGCATAGATTTTTTGATGTACTCCATTATGGTTTGTGGAATGCAGCAATGAGATGGATACTCAGTCAAATCGAGAGCCATATTCGTTACCACTTGGATTTGAACCCCTTTGCTGTCTGTTATTTCTTTGATATTGCAACCACTTTCCCCAGTGAGAGACCCCCAGTGCCTAGCAGGGACCATGTGCCTCAGGGTGACTGGTAGTGGTGGGGTGTGTGTTGTTGTTTTCCCACTGTCTACATATTCTGGGTGCCAGGAGCTCTACCATGTGTTTCTATCACAGTATGACTTCTGGCTTTGCCCCTTCATAGCATAAAATAGATGAGTCAATACAGTGGGAAATAGGACTATTTCTGGAAGCCATTCCTATATGCTGACAACTGGCAATAACCATACAAGGACTGTTAACCACTAAATATATCACACTAACCCCAAACAAAAGGTATCCCCATTTCATCCTTCCCTTAGCTGGATTCTAAAACTGCCCGTGACCACTTCACAGTCACCTAGCAAGAGGAAACTGTGATAGATGGAAGTTAGTATGGAAAGAGCTTTCTTAACTGACTGTAGTGAAAATACTTTATTTTAGTTGATTTTTTAAATAAAATCATATGACCATGTATCTTAGATCTCACCAGGCCCAGGGAAAGAGTTGATACAAACGAGGAGACCTGAAGCTTAATTTTGTTAACTTCATGGTAAATCTACTCATGTATGTTTGTTAAGTGTGTGTGTAATTATTACGGGATCAAGAAGATACAACGCAGATAGACAAAACAATATGAGTTTATTAATATGGTATTGTGAAGTAGTAAGAGCTTTTTTTCACTATTTACATATATATATATATATATATATATATATATATATATATATATATATAGTTTGCTGAATAAGCTATGTTAAGACCTCTGACTTGATTTTTTAATTTAAATCAAGTATTTATTTTAGGTCTAGTCTTTACTCAGCCTTATGTTGGGGTTCTGTGGGATTACAAATATAATTCTTGTCTTTAGGGAGTTTATAAGTCCTATTGGACTAATATACTCATGTGGAATAATTTAAGAGTAATTTACAACATTATGATAATTATACCTAATAACTGTGTGTGTTGTTTATGAGACTCATGTTATCCTCACAACTCTCTGAGCTACCCTGAGAAAAGAAAGTTGTATTATAGCTGCAGAAACAGAATCAACAAGTAAATCTTGGAGCTAGGATCAGGATCCATATTATTTGCCTCTTTGTCTTTTTTTCTTAATTAAAAAAAAATCTTTTCCCTCTTTTTGTAAATAATGAAACACATCTTATAGTACTCTGTTTCATAAAGTATAATTGTACTGTGTTCTTTCCTAGGGCTGCTGGCAACAAAGTATCACAAACTGGGTGGTTTAAATGAAGATACATTTATTGTGTCATAGTTCTGGAGGCTAGAAGTCTTAAATCAAGGTGTCAGTAGGCTTGTTTTTTTTCTGAAAGCTCTGAGGGAGAATCTGTCCCATGCTTCTCTTCTGGATTCTGGTGATTCTAGCTGGCGACCGTTGGGACTGGTAGGTTTTAGATGAATCACATCATCTCTGCCTCCATCTTCACATGGTGTTCTCTCCATGTCTCTGTGTCTTCACGTGGTCATTGTTTTATTAGGACAATAGTCATATTGGATTTGGGGCCCACCCTACTGCAGTATGACCTCATCTTCACTAATAACATGGATAATGACCCTATTTCCAAATAAGGTCACATTACACGGTATAGGGGATTAGGACTTCAGCTTATCTTTGCACAATGCAATATACCTGGACAGATTATTTTTGTTCGAAAAATCTCATTTCCCTGTTTGAAATTCTGTCGATAGAAAATTAAAACAATTCTGAATTTGGCCACAGAAGCCACATTACTTTAAGTGAACCTTTAACCTCTTGCTGTACAGGGATAAAACCCTGTTGTATCTGACTTACAGTGTGCCTTTGAGAATCAAGTGAGATGATACTTTAAAAGTGATACTACTTGAGGGCTTCCCTGGTGGCGCAGTGGTTAAGAATCCACCTGCCAATGCAGGAGACACGGGTTCCAGCCCTGGTCCGGAAAGATCCCACATGCCGTGGAGCAGCTAAGCCCGCGTGCCACATCTACTGAGCCTGCGCTCTAGAGCCTGCAAGCCACAACTACCGAGCCTGCGTGCTGCAACTACTGAAGCCTGCACGCCTAGAGTCTGTGCTCCGCAACCAGAGAAGCCACCACAGTGAGAAACCGGCACCACAACGAGGAGTAGCCCCAGCTCGCCACAACTAGAGAAAGCCCGTGCGCAGCAACAAACATCCAACACAGCCAAAAATAAATAAATAAATAAATAAATTTTTAAAAAATGATACTACTTGATTTTTCCAAGGAAATATTAAGCACCTTTTATTTTATCGAGGCTTTAGCTTTAAACATTGATCCGTAGTTATCGAAAAGCTAACTTCTACATAAAGCCCTTTTCAAAGTGTTCCTTGTAGGTTAGGATTAGAATTATTAATGAGGAACATTGGGGTGCATGTATCTTTTTGAATTAGTTTTCATCTTTTCTGGATGTATGCCTAGGAGTGGGATTGCTGGATAATATGGTAGTTCTATTTTTAGTTTTTTAAGGAACCTCCATACTCTTCTCCATAGTGGCTGCACCAATTTACATTCCCACCAACAGTGCAGGAGGGTTCCCTTTTCTCCACACCCTCTCCAGCATTTATTGTTTGTAGACTTTTTAATGATGGCCATTCTTACTGGTGTGAAGTGATACCTCATTGTGGTCTTGATTTGCATTTCTCTAATAATTAGTGATGCTGAGCATCTTTTCATGTGCCTGTTGGCCATCTGTGTGTCTCCTTTGGAAAAATATCTATTTAGGTCTTTTGCCACTATTTATGATAGCCAAGACATGGAAACAATGGAAGTCCAACAACAGACAGTTGGTTTAAGAAGTTGTGAGATATATACACACACACACACACACACACACACACACACACACACTATGGACTCTTATTCAGCCATAAAAAAGAATGAAATATTGCCATTTGCAGGAACATGGATGGACTTAGAAAATATCATACTAAGTAAGAAAATATCATACTAAGTAAGTCAGACAGAGAAATACAAATGTTATAGTTCTTACAGGTGGAATCTAAAAAATAATACAAATGAATTTACATACAAAACAGAAATAGTCTCACAGATACAGAAAACACACTTATTGTTACCAAAGGGGAAGGGAGGGGGGAGAGCTAAATTAGGAGTATGGGATTAACAAACTACTATACATAAAATAGATAAGCAACGAGGATTTACTGTATAGCACAGGGAAATATATTCAACATCTTATAATTACCTATAATGGAAAATAATCTGAAAATAAATAAATTTATAACTGAATCGCTTTGCTGTACACCTGAGACTAAGTAAACTATACTTCAATTTTAAAAGGAAGAATTAGTAATGAAGAAAGTTTTAGTGGTATTATGACTTGACAGTTTTTGAAAGAATTTTGCATGACAGTTGTGGAACCACTTTAGATACATAAATGTGTACACTGTATAAAGTAATCAAGAAAGGATGTTTGGAGGATTCCTTATTAAATAATCCATTTTATTTTATTTGATAAAGAAGAATGCAGAGGTTAGAAAATGAATGTAGATCAGAGTTTCGGAAAAGTGACTGTGTTAGGGCTTGAAATTATAAAATAATTATATTAAATAGTTTTCAAAAGTTATAATTTTAGATATCTAAGTTGTAGAATGCTGGTCTTGACCTAGAACAGTGATTCTCATCCTTGGCTAAATATTAGATTCACCCAGAAAGCTTTTTAAAAATATCGATGCCTGAGCTCTACCCAGACCAACTGAATCAGAACATCCTGGGGGGTAGAGTTCTGGTATTGGTATGTTTTTCAGATCTTTAGGTGATTCTAATGTGCAGCCAGGTTTGAGAATGACTAATCTGGAATGAGGGAATTTCACTTATAATACATTATAAGTAAAATGTTAAATTGTATATTTATTTTTGGAAACTGATTTTAATTACTGCATTTTAAAATAATATGACATTTTAAAATATAAAAATTGACATTACTTTTTCTGAGTCATATGTTGTTAAGCCTTTTAAATTATTACATGACTAAAACTCCTTTCTGAAAACAATGTTATATATAAACAAAATAGAATTGAATAATAATCCTTTGAAGGTGAAAGAAGGAAAAATGAAGGTTTCATCATTGTTTATAACAGAAAAAAATTTTTACTTTTGCCAGCTAATTGCATTTTCATTGAAAATTATTAGAAGTGGAATTCCATTTACTTATTAGTGTTCTCTGATGAAATCAGCAGAGATCAAGGATATATGGTGATGGCTGTTAAATTCTTTGCACTTGTATCTTGATTTTAACATATTTTTCAGAATCCTGTGTTCTTTTTTCACTAGTACTGTAGAAATTATGGTATTAAAAAGTCACAGAGGGGCGTTCCCTGGCAGTCCAGTGGTTAGGACTCGGTGCTTTCACTACCGTGGGCCAGGGTTCAGTCCCTGACATCTTGCAAGCCGTGTGGAGCGGTCAAAACAAAGTCACAGAATTACTTATTACATTTTTTAATCAAAAAAATTACAAATTGTTCTTTCAAGTTAGTTATTCCAAAAATCTTTCTGATCAAAAGTCAAAAAATTCATTAATCTAATATATATAGTAGAGAAGTCCTAGAAACTTTTTTATGATATGTATTTTTTTTTTCCTCACACTTGTTTGTAATCCTGTCATGGAATTGGAGCACTAAAAAAAAAAAACTGGCTTCTTGTCATGCTCACAAAATTGTTAATATTTTATTTGGATTGATGAATGGATACTGCAAAGCTGCATTGATTTAAACATTTTTAAAAGCAGAGATCCCAGAAACTTTTTTTTTTTAAATAAATTTATTTATTTTATTTACTTTATTTTTGGCTGCGTTGGGTCTTCGTTGCTACACGCGGGCTTTCTCTAGTTGTGGTGAGCGGGGGCTGCTGTTCGTTGTGGTGTGCGGGCTTCTCATTGCAGTGGCTTCTCGTTGAGGAGCACAGGCTCTAGGCACACAGGCTCAGTAGTTGTGGCTCGCGGGCTTCAGTAGTTGTGGCTCACGGGCTCTAGAGCGCAGGCTCAGTAGTTGTGGCGCACGGGCTTAGTTGCTCCGTGGCATGTGGGATCTTCCCGGACCAGGGCTCGAACCCGTGTCCCCTGCATTGGCAGGCGGATTCCTAACCACTGCACCGCCAGGGAAGCCCCCAGAAACTTTTTGAAATCAATCTTTATCATGTGAATAGCAGAACAGAAAAGAGAAAAGAAAGGGAGATAGCGTTTTGAAACGTGTGTCAGTCATTGAGCCTGTGCCTTTAAATGTAATAAAGGTTGTCCAGAGAAGTGTTTGCATTGAGCCTTTTGACCATTCTTGAACTCAGGAAGGATGCAACAGTTTTGTTAGTTAAAAAACACTATACAAATGTTGAGGATGTCTGCATGACATTAGGGGATTGAAATCATTTTGTCATCCTGTGATAAGAACAAGACCAGGTGGCTCTATTCTGTGGCTTAGGATGTGGGTTTCTTTGGCTGTGCTAGTCTCAGACACTGAGGGAAACAAGTTACATATGCAAAAGGAGCTGTTTTTTTATGGTCCATGTAGCTTGGTAATATAATTATTGGCCATGGGATCTGTTTTATTGACCATTTCGTGACAAGCTATGTTCTATTTTGCTTTTTTGGCTACAGTGTAGATAGGGTCATGCTGAGGAATTACGAATATATTGTTTAAGATAGAAGAACTGAGTTTGGCTTTATTCTTATTGTATTTGAGAGTCAGATGAATTATTTGCTGTAATGTATATTTTGAAAATGAAAATTGCCCAGTTGAGGGTAGAATGGCCTCTGATGTTTAAGGCAACTTTTTTTGAAGCTCTTCAGCAGAATACCTCATACTGGCCTCTAGCTGACTTCATTGCCCCAATTCATAGTGACCCTAGGATCTCAGTCTTGTCCCTTAGTCTTTCTTTTTTTTTAATTTGCTTTTATTCATTGAAAAACAACATTCTCAATCACTCATTTGTAATGCAAAATCTCCTTACTATTTATGAGAAATTTATGGTTCAACCTATATATTAACTCCTGCAGTCATCTTTGAACCTCCATTTCCTTATCTTACTATAAACTAGCATGTGGACTGAAAGAGGCATTTTCCCCTTTGGAGTAAGTGAGATGGATATTGAATCCGAGGGGAATAAACAGTCAAGCTTTCAAAGTCCCTCTTCTTTCCAGACTCATCCTTTTCCCTCCATCCCCGTGCCTAAAATATATCCATTTAAATTTTACCTATTGGGCTTTGATGTAAGATTTCAGTTAAGGACAAGATTCCAGCTGCTTAAAAAAGAAAAGTAGTTTTAAGTCACTGGGCTTGGTCTTTTCTTTTCCTCCCTTCTTCACTATTTCCTCAAAATAAGTCTGTTTTTCTAAGGTTATTCTAAATATGAGGACGAAATCAAATTGAATTTTCTAGAAATTTAAATTATGTGATGGATACACTCTTCCATATCGTGTTAACAACAAGTAGATGAATTATATAAAGGATTTTTATGTTTATGAGTCATTGTCTGAGTACATTTTGTATGGTGAAGGATGATTCATGGAAATACATGGTTAGACAGGGTGGGGTTATAGAAAAATCCCCATCTCATGTTAGTACGAAAAAACTAAACCTAATGGAGTGAGTGAACTTTTAAAACCTATTTTAATTATGGAACTATGGACTTGGCAAGTCAAACAATATAGTACTTCGTGAATGTTTAGCAATAATTTTTGACCTGTCTCTGGTAACACAAATATACACAGTCGTTTTCCATTTAATATTGAATAATGTATTATAGTTCCTACGAAGGTTTAGTCATCAGTTTTCTCTTTATTCCATTACTTATTATACTTTATTATCTAAAGTTGTTTAATGAACAACTTTAATGAGAAATATAGTCTAATGTCTATCTCTTGTCCTTATTAAAGTGACTAATTCTTTTGTCCCGATTAATGTCCTTATTAAGAGGTAATTCATTCAACAAATTTTATTGTATACCTACCATGCCTGAGGCAGTGTTCTAGCCACTGGGGCTGCAGTTGTGAACAAGGTGAAGTTTCTGTTTTCACGAAGCTCACATTCTAGTTGCAGAGATAGACAGCAAGTAGATATATGATATATCTGATACTGATAACTCCTAGGAAGAATAATTAAAGCAGGCTAAGGGAATACAATATAATAGAAGTGAATATTTTCAATATGATGGCCAAGAAAGGCCAATCTAAAAGATGATATTTGAGCAGAGATATATATGAATGGAGTTATGCCAATATTTGGGGAAGGAGCAATTCCCATCTTAGGGAATAGTGAAGGGAAAAGCTTTTAAGTGGGAACATATTTTGACTCTTCAGGGAACAGTGAGAGGGCTGTTTGGTAAGGGAAGAAGGAATTTGGTGGATAAGGGCAAAGAAGCCAGACCTTGCAGGCCATGGCCAGGAGTAATGATTTTATTTAAATATATGTTTTTTAATTGGAGGACTTTGATTAGGGGAGGGATGTGTTTGTTTTTAAAAGTCTCACTCTAGCTGTGGAGGAAGGACATTAGGTGGGACAAAGGTGTAAACAGAAAAGCCAGGTAGGAGGCTATTGTAGTAGCCCAGGCTGGAGATGATGGTAGCTTGGAATAGGGCAGTAGCATTTGGAGATGTGAAAAGTGGTCAATTTCTAGAAATATTTTGAAGGTAGTTGGCAAGATATACTAATAGATCAGATGTGGGACGTAAGAAAAAAAAGAGTTGATTCTAAGGCTGAAGAATTGGGTGAATGAATATCTATAGTCACAGTAGTACCTGTGAAAGAGAATTGGAAGTTTAAGATGTTCAGAAAGCACATCGTGTGCTAACAGTTTGGGGTGAGTACATAAATAAAGGTGGGAGATCCCTTTAACTTAAGAGCATTGACTCTGATATGGGCAAACTCAGATATCACTCCAAAAGAGTTAGTTCTGCTACAATGGAACATAACATATATGTTGCTAAAAAAATCATCATGCTATGCAAAATCACACAGCGAAAGCCACAGGACTTATGAGAAAATGAGATTATGGCACGATATGCAAAACCTTGTAGTATATTTTAAAAATTTTAAATGTTAAATGGTTAACAACTAACTAGTGCAATACATTTGACACTTTACATTGCAAAATATGTTATTCCCTCGTGGGAGTGGCTGTGGAAAAGGTTGCAAGATGGTGAGTTTCTTGGAGTGATGGAAGGAAGCTTACTGAAATCTAAAGGGAAGTTGTGACACCCGATGTGAACGGATGTGATTCACACCTCACATGGTGAACTGGTAGCTGGTAGATAAATGTTTGAGGCATGTGCTTTTGGCATATTCCTAGGTGGCCTTGTGTAATGGGGTGCAGTTTTCTGCATTTACCTTATGTTTCTTGTGGATGAACTTGCTCATAAGCAAACACGAAATGTGAGTTATATTCACACTGTTCCCTACTGTATCAATTGCATTGGAATCAATTTACATTTTCAAAATTAAGTGTTAACAGCAGAACTAACTGTACCATCTAGTGACCTTTGGCACTTTGCATAACCTCTCAGAGCCTTGATTTCCTCATATGTAAAACAGGGATAATAGTATTGAACTTTTGTAGGGTTTGGGAGAGGGTTAAATGAACGTAAACATGTAAGTTTAGAATAGAATATGGTACATATTTGTTAAAAATGAAGCACTTTCCTATAACCTCTGTGTAGAAATTGCACTATCTGAGGAAACTAAAAATGTAAAAAGATGTTTTTGTGATTTTTATTTCTCTAGTTAGGCATAGATGTAGGAGTATAGATTTAGCTATTCATAGGTGGTTTAAGCCTCTGCCGGTAATTCAGTTGCTATCAGTAATAATGCCATGCTTTACTATGGGACTACATGGTAGAAAGTTAGTGTGTGATCATTGCTTAATTTTCTCTATACTGATAAATTTCTTCATTAAAATAGCGTATTTGTTTAACTGCTAACTAATTGACACGATTTCTTTCATCTTCTTTTCTTTTTCCCTTTACTTCCAGTGTCTCAGTTGAGGCCTTAATCTTTCATCTTTAGTGTTACCATAATGGAATTGGATTCTTCTGTCTTCTGCCTCTTTCCCTGTCCCTGGTACTAAGATGTACTTTCTTCCTCCATTGCCCCAATTCATCCATCCTCCATACTGCTGACAAAGTGACAAAATGATAAGGCCACTGCCTTGCTCAGAATTCTCTCCTCACCTTCAAGCCATCTCTTCCTATGACACCGTACACTGCAGCCATCCTGGATGATCTAGTTCTTGGCCTGTGTTGCTGGAGATGTCTGGAGTGTATCTGTCTGTTCCAGTCCCATCCACCCTTATGTACATCCCTCATACAACAATTACACTATATAATAATTCTTTTCCAATTTATGGCCTCATAGAAGTCTAAGCCTTTTGTTTTCAGAGATTTTGATTTCTTGTTATTTCTTGGGTCTAACACATAGTAGATGTTTGATAAATATTAGGGAATTAAGTGAAGGAAAGAAGGAACAAACATGTAGCCAAATGTAAATTAAGATTTTAAAACTTGAACACTTGGGTTCAATGTTAGTAAGTTATTCACTTCAGCTTCTATTGTTCATTGTCTAACTTAACTTCAGTTTCCTTTATTTTCTACAACCACGGCAAAGTATTTTAAATATCTTAGCAGTATAATGTCGTGGTTAAGAACACAGTCTCTGGCCAGACTGCCTTGGGTAGATTCCTAGCTCAGCCACTTATTAGCTTGATGACCTTAGGCAATTTACCAAACTTCTCAGTGCCATAGTTTCTTGATCTGTAAAATGAGAATAATAATAGCATTTACCTCATAGCTTATTGTGATGGTTAAATGAACTGCGAGTTGAAAAGCGTTTAGAATTGTAGCTGTTTAGAATGTAAGTCATTCCTACTGTTCTCAGTTATTATGAACTGTCCTGAGAACAGATGCCCCTTTGCCTTTCCTCTTTAGGTACTAGGTTCCTCAAGACATGTGATTTTCTGGCTTTTCCAAGGCTTCAAGGCAAGCTCTGGCAGGCTTTTCACCAGCTCTTGTCTCAGCCAAGGGTTCCGGATGGTATAATTTGCTGTTAAGATTCAAGGACTTTTTCCCTTCTTTCACTGGAGAGCATCTTTCCTCCTGCCCTTCTTTTCATTTGATACATTTATATGTTGGAATTTGATCATCACTGTAGTGTTGGCTAACACCTCTGTCTCCTTGAATAATTATTATTATTTTGTGTGTGTGGTGAGAACAGTTAAGGTCTAATTTCTTAGCAAGTTTGAGGTCTGTAATACAGTATTGTTGCCTGTAATCACTATGCTGTGCATTTGATGCTATCTACTAATTGGCAAGTTTGTACCCTTAAACAATATCTCCCCAGTTCCCCTACCCTATACTCAAAGTACATCTCCCCAGTTCCCCCACCCGAAGCCCCTGGGAATCACCTTCTATTTTTACGAGTATAGCTTTTTTATATTCCACATATTGATAATATTATGTAATATTTGTCTCTGTGTCAGACTTACTTCACTTAGCCTAATACCCTCAAGGTCCATCCAGAACCACCAACGACAGGAATTCTTTCTTTCTCACAGCTGGATAATATTCCACTGTAATATATGCACCACATCTTCTTTATTCATTCATCCATTGAAAGACACTTGGTTTGTTTCCATATCTTGGCTATTGTGAATAATACTGCAGTAAACACAGGAGAGCAGATACCTCTTCAAGATTCTGTTTTTGTTTTCTTTAGAGACATATCTAAAAATGGGATTACTGGATCATATGGTTCTATTTTTAATTTTTGGAGGAACCTCTATACTATATTCCATAGTGGCTGCACCAGTTTACATTCTCACCCAGCAGTGTACTAGGATTCCCTTTACTCTACACCCTTGCCAACACTTTTTATGTCTTCTCGATGATGCCATTCTAACAGGTGTGAGGTGCTATCTCATTGTGGTTTTGATTTGCATTTCTATGATGATTACTAATGTGGAGCATCTTTGCATGTACCTGTTGGCCATTTGCATGTCTTCTTTGGGACTAAATGTTTATTAAGTTTCTTTGTTCTTTTAAAAATCAGATTGTTTTTGTTACTGGATTGTACACATTCTTTGTATATTTGGATATTAACCCCTTATCTGATATGTGATTTGTAAATATTTTCTCCCATTCTGTAGGTTGCCTTTTCATTTTCTTGCTTTCAGTATTTCTTATAAGGCAGATCTGCTAGCAACACATTCTCTCAGTCTTTGTTTATCTGGAGACGTCTTTATGAAAAATAGTTTTACTGGCTATAGAATTCATGGTTGATGATTTTTTTTCTTTTAGCACTTTGAACATGGCATTCCATTGCTTCTTGGCTTCATTGTTTTTTTATGAGAAGTCAGCTGTTAATATTGTATGGAACTACTCATTTCTCTTTTGGTGCTTCTAAGATTTTCTCTGTCTTTGGCATATAAAATGTATAGCTATGAATCTCTTTGAGTTTATTCTGTGTGGAGTTTGTTGAGATTGGATGTATTGGTTAATGTTTTTTATCAAATTTAGTTTTCAGGCATTATTATTTTAAATGTTTTTGTCTTCTGCGTTTTCTCTAACAACTTATGGTACTCTTTTTATAGTTATATTGGTATATTTAATGTTCTCTGAGGTTCTGTTAATTTTTTTTTTCAATCATTTGTTCCTGTGTTTTTCAGAATAGATAGTTTCTGTAGGTCTAATTCAAATTCACTGAATCTTTCTTTTGAGAGCTCAGATCTGCTGTTGAATCCCTCTGGTGAATTATTCATTTCAATTATTGTACTTACCAACACCAGAATCTCCACTGTTTATTAAGTAATATTGCCTTATAATATTCTATTTAGTAGATCATTGTTGTCATACTTTTCTTTAGTTCTTTAAACATGGTGAAGCATGGTTAGTTCTTTGAATGTATTTATAATAGGTGTCTTGACGTCTTTATCTGTTAAATCCAACATTCAGAGGTAGTTTCAATTGATTACTTTTTTCCTGAGTCAGTAGGTTACACTTCCTTGTTTCTTTGTATGTCTCATAATTTCTTTTTGTTGAATACTGGACATTTTAGATAATATTTCATAGCAATTTTAGATTCTGAGTTTTTTCCCCTGAGGTTTGTTGTTATTGTTGTTCTCTTTGTTTGTGTGTTTGGTAATTATCTAGACTAAATCTTCACCCAAACTGTGTGGCCATGATCTCTCTGTTTAACTTTTTTTTTTTTTTTAATTCTCTTTATTTTTAAGCCTGGCTCCCTAGGTGTTTTCCTCTGTTTCTACTTAGCTTCATCATCTTCAGTCAGCTATGGGTCAGAGATTGTGATCAAATAGTTTGAGCCAGTAAGGCTTCCTCTGTCTAGTTATTGATCTCTTTGTGGTTTGGGGGGTACAAATTTCATGCTGTTTTAAAGTTTCTCCTGGCTCTTACTTTCTGTTGGGCTCTCTTGTGTCTCCTCTGTGTGTTAGCTCAGGTTCTGTCTTCTAAGGATGTATGAGTGGCTTCCACCACTCCATTTTCTGCCGTGCATATATCACCCTCATTCAGTGTAACATACTTGTTGATCTCATCTAGCCCCATGGCTGTCTCACCTTCCAGAGTTACCTATTAAATTCCTTGTTTGCCTGACAGTCTGTTGCTTGCCTGAAAAAGAACAATACTTAAAACTAGTGGAGGCAGTGGCCTTCCCTCTTCATGTACCACTAAAATCACCATTTTCACTGACAACATTTTAAATCAAGTGAGCTCCACTTCAACAGCAGCAGGTGAACTTCCAGTTATTCATCTTGTCTTGCCCTAATTGAACTATTGCGTATACAGAGCTGAGAGCTTGTCAGAACCCTCAGGAAAATCACCACAGGCTTGTGCTTTTCTTACTCATAGTTCAGTGATTTTTATGAACAACCACTTCTCAGTTTGTTGTAAGCCTACGGTCAACGTTCTGAGTGCTGAAATGGTTGTTTTTGACACTTCTGTTAAGCTGTATGGTTTTTTGGGAATGGCAGAAGACTTGTCCTCCCATCATGCAGGAGTGAATCTGCATTAGCTTTTTAACCAAGTATGTGGTGCAATTTATTTTCAGACCTAAAATGATTCAAATATGATAGATAATCAGAAATTCAGGTTTGTGTGTCTGTCCTCTCCTGCTCTCTGAATATTCTATATTGGAAAGAAAATTTCCACTAGGGAAGAAAAGAGTCTATTAATTCACATTTCAAAACACTTTTTGAAGTTAGGACTGCAAGAGACTAAATATCTGGGTTGAAGATCTGAGCAAGTTGTATGAAGTATTAGCAAGAAGAAAAGATGTTTGTGTCAAATCATTTGTTCCTCAAATTTAGAACGTTTATACTGCCTCCTCAACATAAGTGAGTCCTGTAGGCTGAGCAGTTAAGTACACTTGGGCTGAAAGTAAACAGATGAAGATTATAACTACTAATTGGGTATGTGTGTTTACTTTCTATTTTAACATCTTTATTGGAGTATAATTGCTTTACAATGGTGTGTTAGTTTCTAGTATATAACAAAGTGAATAAGCTATACATAAACATATATCCCCATTTCCTCTCCCTCTTTCATCTCCCTCCCACCCTCTCTATCCCACCCCTCGAGGTGGTCACAAAGCACTGAGCTGATCTCCCTGTGCTATGCGGCTGCTTCCCACTAGCTAGCTATTTTACATTTGGTAGTGTATATATATCCATGCCACTCTCTCACTTCATCCCAGCTTACCCTTCCCCCTCCCCATGTCCTCAAGTCCATTCTCTACGTCTGTGTCTTTATTCCTGTCCTGCCCCTAGGTTCTTCAGAACCTTTCTTTTTTTTTTTTTAGATTCCATATATATGTGTTAGCCTGCAGTATTTGTTTTTCTCTTTCTGACTTACTTCACTCTGTATGACAGTTTCTAGGTCCATCCACTTCAGTACAAATAACTCAATTTCGTTTCTTTTTATGGCTGAGTAATATTCCATTGTATATATGTGCCACATCTTCTTTATCCATTCATTTGTTGATGGACACTTAGATCGCTTCCATGTCCTGGCTATTGTAAATAGAGCTGCAGTGAACATTTTCGTACATGACTCGTTCTGAATTATGGTTTTCTCAGGGTATATGCCCAGTAGTGGGATTGCTGGGTCGTATGGTAGTTCTATTTTTAGTTTTTTAAGGAACCTCCATACTGTTCTGCATAGTGGCTGTATCAATTTACATTCCCACCAACAGTGCAAGAGTGTTCTCTTTCCTCCACACCCTCTCCAGCATTTATTGTTTCTAGATTTTTTGATGATGGCCATTCTGACTGGTGTGAGATGATATCTCATTGTAGTTTTGATTTGCATTTCTCTAATGATTAATGATGTTGAGCATTCTTTCATGTGTCTGTTGGCAATCTGTATATCTTCTTTGGAGAAATGTCTATTTAGGTCTTCTGCCCATTTTTGGATTGGGTTGTTTGTTTTTTTGTTATTGAGCTGCTTGTAAATCTTGGAGATTAATCCTTTGTCAGTTGCTTCATTTGCAAATATTTTCTCCCATTCTGAGGGTTGTCTTTTGGTTTTGTTTATAGTTTCATTTGCTGTGCAAAAGCTTTTAAGTTTCATTAGGTCCCATTTGTTTATTTGTGTTTTTATTTCCATTTCTCTAGGAGTTGGGTCAAAAAGGATCTTGCTGTGATTTATGTCATAGAGTGTTCTGCCTATGCTTTCCTCTAAGAGTTTGATAGTGTCTGGCCTTACATTTAGGTCTTTAATCCATTTTGAGTTTATTTTTGTGTATGGTGTTAGGGAGTGTTCTAATTTCATACTTTTACATGTACCTGTCCAGTTTTCCCAGCACCACTTATTGAAGAGGCTGTCTTTTCTCCACTGTATATGCTTGCCTCCTTTATCAAAGATAAGGTGACCATAGGTGCGTGGGTTTATCTCTGGGCTTTCTATCCTGTTCCATTGATCTATGTTTCTGTTTTTGTGCCAGTACCAAACTGTCTTGATTACTGTAGCTTTGTAATATAGTCTTAAGTCAGGGAGCCTGATTCCTCCAGCTCCATTTTTCATTCTCAAGATTGCTTTGGCTATTTGGGATCTTTTGTGTTTCCATACAAATTGTGAAATTTTTTGTTCTAGTTCTTTGAAAAATGCCAGTGGTAGTTTGATAGGGATTGCATTGAATCTATAGATTGCTTTGGGTAGTAGAGTCATTTTCACAATGTTGATTCTTCCAATCCAAGAACATGGTATATCTCTCCATCTGTTGGTATCATCTTTAATTTCTTTCATCAGTGTCTTATAATTTTCTGCATACAGGTCTTTTGTCTCCTTAGGTAGGTTTATTCCTAGATATTTTATTCTTTTTGTTGCAATGGTAAACGGGAGTGTTTTCTTAATTTCACTTTCAGATTTTTCATCATTAGTGTATAGGAATGCAAGAGATTTCTGTGCATTAATTTTGTATCCTGCTACTTTACCAAATTCATTGATGAGTTCTAGTAGTTTTCTGGTAGCATCTTTAGGATTCTCTATGTATAGTATCATGTCATCTGCAAACAGTGACAGCTTTACTTCTTCTTTTCCGATTTGGATTCCTTTTATTTCTTTTTCTTCTCTGATTGCTGTGGCTAACACTTCCAAAACTATGTTGAATAATAGTGGTGAGAGTGGGCAACCTTGTCTTGTTCCTGATCTTAGTGGAAATGGTTTCAGGTTTTCACCATTGAGGACAATGTTGGCTGTGGGTTTGTCATATATGGCCTTTATTATGTTGAGGAAAGTTCCCTCTGTGCCTACTTTCTGCAGGGCTTTTATCATAAATGGGTGTTGAATTTTGTCGAAAGCTTTCTCTGCATCTATTGAGATGATCATATGGTTTTTCTCCTTCAATTTGTTAATATGATGTATCATGTTGATTGATTTGCGTATATTGAAGAATCCTTGCATTCCTGGAATAAACCCCACTTGATCATGGTGTATGATCCTTTTAGTGTGCTGTTGGATTCTGTTTGCTAGTATTTTGTTGAGGATTTTTGCATCTATGTTCATCAGTGATATTGGCCTGTAATTTTCTTTCTTTGTGACATCTTTGTCTGGTTTTGGTATCAGGGTGATGGTGGCCTCGTAGAATGAGTTGGGGAGTGTTCCTCCCTCTGCTATATTTTGGAAGAGTTTGAGAAGGATAGGTGTTAGCTCTTCTCTAAATGTTTGATAGAATTCGCCTGTGAAGCCATCTGGTCCTGGGCTTTTGTTTGTTGGAAGATTTTAAATCACAGTTTCAATTTCAGGGCTTGTGATTGGTCTGTTCATATTTTCTATTTCTTCGTGCTTCAGCCTCGGCAGGTTGTGCATTTCTAAGAATTTGTCCATTTCTTCCAGGTTGTCCATTTTATTGGCATAGAGTTGCTTGTAATCTCTCATGATCATTTGTATTTCTGCAGTGTCAGTTGTTACTTCTTTTTCATTTCTAATTCTATTGATTTGAGTCTTCTCCCTTTTTCTCTTGATGAGTCTGGCTAACGGTTTATCAATTTTGTTTATCTTCTCAAAGAACCAGCTTTTAGTTTTATTGATCTTTGCTATTGTCTCCTTCATTTCTTTTTCATTTATTTCTGATCTGATCTTTATGATTTCTTTCCTTCTGCTAGCTTTGGGGTTTTTTTGTTCTTCTTTCTCTAATTGCTTTAGGTGCAAGGTTAGGTTGTTTATTCGAGATGTTTCCTGTTTCTTGATGTAGGCTTGTATTGCTATAAACTTCCCTCTTAGAACTGCTTTTGCTGCATCCCATAGGTTTTCGGTCGTCGTGTCTCCATTGTCATTTGTTTCTAGGTATTTTTTGATTTCCCGTTTGATTTCTTCAGTGATCACTTCGTTATTAAGTAGTGTATTGTGTAGCCTCCATGTGTTTGTATTTTTTACAGATCTTTTCCTGTAATTGATATCTAGTCTCATAGCGGTGTGGTCGGAAAAGATACTTGATATGATTTCAATTTTCTTAAATTTACCAAGGCTTGATTTGTGACCCAAGATATGATCTATCCTGGAGAATGTTCCATGAGCACTTGAGAAAAATGTGTATTCTGTTGTTTTTGGGTGGAATGTCCTATAAATATCAATTAAGTCCATCTTGTTTAATGTATCATTTAAAGCTTGTGTTTCCTTATTTATTTTCATTTTGGATGATCTGTCCATTGGTGAAAGTGGGGTGTTAAGGCACCCTACTATGATTGTGTTACTGTCAATTTCCCCTTTAATGGCTGTTAGTATTTGCCTTATGTATTGAGGTGCTCCTGTGTTGGGTGCATAAATATTTACAAGTGTTATATCTTCTTCTTGGATTGATCCCTTGATCATTATGTAGTGTCCTTCTTTGTCTCTTGTAATAGTCTTTATTTTAAAGTCTATTTTGTCTGACATGAGAATTACTACTCCAGCTTTCTTTTGATTTCCATTTGCATGGAATATCTTTTTTCATCCCCTCACTTTCAGTCCCTATGTGTCCCTAGGTCTGAAATGGGTCTCTCGTAGACAGCCTGTATACACGTCTTGTTTTTTTATCCATTCCGCCAGTCTATGTCTTTTGGTTGGAGCATTTAATCCATTTACATTTATGGTAGTTATCGATATACGTATTCCTATTACCATTTTCTTAATTGTTTTGGGTTTGTTATTGTAGGTTTTTTCCTTCTATTGTGTTTCCTGCCTAGAGAAATTCTTTTAGGATTTGTTGTAAAGCTGGTTTGGTGGTGCTGAATTCTCTTAGCTTTTAATTTCTCTGTCGAATCTGAATGAGATCCTTGCTGGGTAGAGTAATCTTGGTTGTAGGGGTTTCTCTTTCATCACTTTAAGTATGTCCTGCCACTCCCTTCTGGCTTGCAGAGTTTCTGCTGAAAGATCAGCTGTTAACCTTATGGGGATTCCCTTGTACATTATTCGTTGCTTTCCCCTTGCTGCTTTTAATATTTTTTCTTTTTATTTAATTTTTTATAGTTTGATTACTATGTGTCTCAGCGTGTTTCTCCTTGGATTTATCCTGTATGGGACTCTCTATGCTTTCTGGACTTGATTGACTCTTTCCTTTCCCATATTAGGGGAGTTTTCAACTATAATCTCTTCAAATATTTTTCAGTCCCTTTCTGTTTCTCTTCTTCTTCTGGGACCCCTAATTCGAATGTTGGTGCGTTTAATGTTTTCCCAGAGGTCTCTGAGACTGTCGTCAGTTCTTTTCATTCTTTTTTCTTTATTCTGTTCTGCAGTAGTTATTTCCAGTATTTTATCTTCCAGGTCACTTATCCATTCTTCTGCCTCAGTTATTCTGCTGTTAATTCCTTCTAGAGAATTTTTAATTTCATTTATTGTGTTGTTCATCATTGTTTGTTTGCTCTTTAGTTCTTCTAGGTCCTTGTTAAATGTTTCTTGTATTTTCTCCATTGTATTTCCAATATTTTGTATCATCTTACTATCATTACTCTGAGTTCTGTTTCAGGTAGACTGCCTATTTCCTCTTCATTTGTTTGGTCTGGTGGGTTTTTACCTTGCTCCTTCATCTGCTGTGTTTTTTTCTGTCTTCTCATTTTGCTTAACTTACTGTGTTTGTGGTCTCCTTTCTGCAGGCGGCACGTTCATAGTTCCCATTGTTTTTGGTGTCTGTCCCCAGTGAGTAAGGTTGGTTCAGTGGGTTGTGTGGGCTTCCTGGTGGAGGGGACTGGTTCCTGTGTTCTGGTGGGTGAGGCTGGATCTTGTCATTCTGGTGGGCAGGACCACGTCCGGTGTTGTGTTTTGGGGTGTCTGTGAACTTATTATGATTTTAGGCAGCCTCTCTGCTAATGGATGGGGCTGTGTTCCTGTCTTGCTAGTTGTTTGGCATAGGGTGTCCAACACTGTAGCTTGCTGGTTGTTGAGTGAAGCTGGGTCTTAGCGTTGACATGTAGATCTCTGAGAGAGCTTTTGCCATTTGATATTACGTGGGGCCAGGAGGTCTCTGGTGGACCAGTGTCCTGAACTCGGCTCTCCGACCTCAGAGGCTCAGGCCTGACACACGGCTGGAGCACCAGGACTATGATTGTGGAGGCTTGGTGAATCCAAAATCTGATGTAGTAGACCAGCAGGCCGGAGACTCTGGGAAGAGTTGCAGCCCAAACGAAGGCTGCTGGCAGAATCCCCTGTGTATTTACTTTTAAGAGACTACTCTCCCTCACCCCTTTATTATCCATGAGACTTTTAAGTCTCACTTTTCTTTTTTGTAAAGGGATGATAATAGTAATATCATTTTCATATTCTCTGAGGATTGAAGTACATTGTTTCTAATATTGTTATAGTTTTATTAATTTCTAGGCTGACACTTCTCTAGGCAAAGTGTTGAATCATTTTGAAAAGCAAAGAAAATTTCTGTAAGAAAATAATTACTTCCTAAATTTACTTTTATCAATTCAGGTGCATTGTTTTACATTCTATCTGAAAATTTATTTTTGTGAATTCAGATGGGTCGTTCTCCATTAGGTTGTTCCAAAGCATAGTGTGCTAGTATATTTGGATTTGTTTTTTTTTCCCCTATGAACAATCACCAATGAAAAATGAAATGCTAATCTGATAAATCTTTTGTAGAATTATAACAATTCAGTCAATGTTTAACACACTTTATTTCAGATAACTTAATATGTAAAATGCATTGGTTTCAGGAGAGGTCCAAAAGTCAAAGAGAAATGTAAGAAAGTGAAAAAAAAAAAGGAGGATTCTTCTTTTTCTATTCTGTTCTGTCCTTTATTTCCTTGGCTGGACTTTGGAGTAGGCTATCAGGTATACGTTTAAAGTAGGTGAAATCCGTGGCTTTATTTTCTGCTTTTGTTATTGGTTTAATATGGAGACAGACATGGAGCCGTTTGAAGTCATCTTTTGCAGCAATTTTGAATGGGAAAATAGAATTGAAAAAGGCCTTACTATTATCTGACAGCCTGTTTGTATATCAAAGTTAATGAGAGGTTTGCAAATAGTGTGAAGAGGCAAAACTTCCTACCTCTCAGTTTGGACTGCTTCCACAGAATACAGTGATCCAATTTTAGAGGAGATTTGGAATTGCCAGTACCTAGGACTGGAAAATAAATCCAACATTGGTCCAACCAGCCTGAAATGTCTGGTCACTATAATTACACTGAAATAATACTTAACTAAAGCTGTAATTTACTTGTTCTTCTCTATTTCACATTGCTTCTTGGGAATAATATTTATTCTGTATGCTTAGCTAAATTACAATTGTTAAAAAGTAATGAGTTAAGAATGGTATTTGATTTTGTTCTTTGCCCATATTTTTACATTGATATTTAGATCTTCCAGCAATCTGATAATATTTTTATAAATGATGTAAGGTTATAGGCTAAGTTTTTTTTCTCCCAGATTGCTAGTTTATTAGTAACACTAACTGAATAATCCATTCTTTCCTCATTGACTTGAGAATACATATATTGTTCTTACATATAAATGGTGATATTACTGCATTCTGTTTTGTTTCATTTATTTATTCATTCATTAAGCAAATAGTTCTTGAGTACCTACTGTGTATCATCAGGTGATATGTTACAGAGTAGGAATACATTAGTAGTTGAGATAGCCATTCAGTAAATGTTTTATATATAATGTAAAATCGCTAATAAGTGCCACAAAGGAGAAAGGTGTTTAATGCTATGAGAGCTTACTACAAAACATTTATCTATTTCTGAATGTTACACTGTTTTAAGTATACTGTATTTTGATATAAGATAGTACCTTCCTCATTAATCTATTTCTAAGTCTCTTAGGTAGTTTTATGTATTTTACTTTGATTAGTTTTAAAGTTTATATTAATTCCTTTTGAAATTGTATTGAATTTATGGACTAACTTTGTGAATACCAACATCTTTATAATAGTGAGCCTTTATATCCAAAAGTATATGTTTTCCATTTCTTCTATTTTCCTATATATGTATCTTTAAAATAATTTTTTACTGTGGTAAAATACGTATAACATAAAGTTTACCATCTTAACCATTTTTAAGTATACAGTTCAGTGGTATTAAATACATTCACATTATTGTGTAACTGTCTCCACCATCTACCCGCATAACTCTTCATCTTGTAAAACTGAAATTCTGTACCCATGAAGTGATGTCTCCATTCTCCCCTCCCCTAGCCCTACCATCCACCATTATACTTTGTGTCTTTATGATGATTTTGACTACTCTAAGTTCCTCATATAAGTGGAATCATACAGTATTTGTCTTTTTATAACTGGCTTATTTCATTTAGCGTAATATCCTCAAAGTTCATTCATGTTAGCATCTTGTAGAATTTCCTGTCTCTTTAAAGTTGAATAACATTCCTTTGTATCTATATACCATATTTCGCTTAGCCATTGATCATATAGTAATTTTATGTTTAATTTTTTGAGGAACATGATACTGTTTTCCGTAGTGGCTGTACCATTTTACATTTCCACCAGTGGAACACAGGGTTCAGTTTTTCTACGTCTTCACCAGCACTTGGTGTGTGTGTGTGTGTGTGTGTATGTTTGATTTTTGGATAGTAGCCATCCTAATTGGTATGAAGTAGTGTCTTTTCATACTTTTGATTTGCATTTTCCTAATAATTAGTGATATTGAGCATCTTTTCATGTGCTTACTACTCATTTGTATGGCTTTTTTGGAGAAATGTCAATTTAAGTCTTTTGCACATTTCTTAATTGGTTCATTTCCTTTTTGTTGTTAAGTGTTAGGAGTTTTCTGTATATTCTGGATGTTAATCTTTTATCAGATATATGACTTACAAATATTTGGTCTTATACTGTGGGTTGCTTTTTTATTCTGTTGGTAGTGTCCTTGAATGCACAGCATTTAAAAATTTTTATGAAATCCTATTTTTCTGTGTTTCCTTTTTGTTATTTGCACGTTTCCTGTTATATCCAAGAAATCATTGCCAAATCCAATTTTGTGAATCTTATGGCCTGTTTCTTCTTGTAAGTGTATAATTGTTTTAGATCTTATATTTAGGTTCTTAATCCATTTTTGACTTAATTTTTGTATATGGTTTCAGGTAATGATCCACCTTCATGCTTTTGCATGTGACTATCTAGCTTTTCCAGTATCATTTGTTGAAAAGACTGCTTTTCTCCCGTGGAGTGGCCTTGGTACCCTTGCTGAATTGACCGTATATGTAAGGGTTTATTTCTGGGCTCTGTAGTCTATTCCATTGGTCTAATGTGTTTTTTTCTCATGCCCATACCACACAGTTTTGATTACTGTAGCTTTGTAATAAGTTTTGAAATCAGGAGTCCTCCACTTTTGTTCTTTTTCAAGATTGTTTTGGCTGTTCAGGGTCCCTTGAGATTCCATATGATTTTTAGAATGGGTTTTTTCTGTTTCTACATGAAACAATATTAGAATTTTGATAGGGATTGCATTTGAAGTAGATCACTTTAGGTAGTATTGACATTTTAATAATGTTAAGTTTTCCTATCCATGAACATGGGATATGAGTCCGTTTATTTGTATCTTTTAAAATTTCTTTCAGTAACATTTTGTAGTTCTCATTGTGTAAGTCTTTAACTTGTTTGGTTGAGATAATTCCTAAGTATTTTATTCTTTTTGATGCTTTTATAAATGGAAATGATTTTATAATTTCCTTTTCAGATTATTTTTCTTTGTGTATAGAAATGCACCTGATTTTTGTACATTGACTTCATGTCTTGCTACTTCACTGAATTCATGTATTAGTTCTAACAGGTTCTTTTTGGAATCTTTAGTGTTTTCTACACATTTGATCGTATCATTTGCAAAAAAGATAATTTTACTTCTTTTCCAGTTTGGATGCCTTTTGTGTCTTTTTCTTGCATAGTAGCTCTGGCTAGAACTTCTAGTACTATGTTGAATAAAAATGATGAAAGTGGGCATCCTTGCCTTGTTCTTGATCTTTGATTAAATGTTTTCAGTCTTTCACCATTGAGTATGATGCTCGCTGTCTGTTTTTTGTATTGGATTTTATTATGTTGAGGTGTTTTTTTTCTATTCCTGTTAAGTGTTTTTATCATGTAAGCATGTTGAATTTGTCAAATGCGTTTTTTCTTGTTTGCATCAATTGAGATGGTGATGTGGTTTGATTTTTTTTTTTCTTTCATGCTGTTGATTTGGCATATACACTGATTGATTTTTCTTTGTTGAACTTTCTGGCATTCCAGGAATAAATCCCACTTGGTCATGATGCATAATCCTTTATATGCTGCTGAAATCTGTTTGCTACTATTTTTTTTTTTTGAGGATTTTTGTAGCAATGTTCATAAGGAATATTGGTCTGTAGTTTCCTTTTTTTATAGTATCTTTGTATGGCTTTGGTATCAGGGTAATGCTGGCCTCATAAAACAAGTTAGGAAGTATTTCTTTCTCTTTAAAGTTTTGGAAAAGTTTACTAAGGTTTGGTATTAGTTCTTCTTTGTATGTTTAGTAGAATTCATCAGGGCTTTTCTTTGTTGGGAGATTTTTGATTAGTTATTCAATGTCCTTACTAGTTATAGGTCTATTCATATTTTCTTTTTCATTATGATTTACTCTTGATATGTTTTATGTTTTTAGAAATTTTTCCATTTCATCTACGTTATCTAATTTATTGGCATACTATTCTTCTAGTACTTTCTTGTAATCCTTTTTACTTCCTTTGAATTTGTAGCAATGTCCCCCCTTTTCTTTCTGATGGTAGTAATTTCAGTCTTCTCTCTCTCTCTCTTTTCTGAGTCTGTGTAGCTACAGGGCTTTGAATTTTCTTGATTTTATTTTAAGAAACAACTTTTGGTTTCATTGACTTTTTAAAATTGCTTTTGTATTGTCTTTTTTGTTTATCTCTGCTTTAATTTTTATGGTTTCCCTCTTTCTGGTAGTTTTAGGTTTAGTTTGGTCTTCTTTTTCTAGTTACTTAAGTTGTAAAGGGAGGTTGTTGATTTGAGATCTTTCTTATTTTTAGTATAAGCATTTATAGCTATAAGTTACCCTCTCAGTATTGTTTTTGTTGCATACCCCATTATCCTGATACTAAAATATTTCCAAAATATTTTAGGAAAACAACAAATCATTGTCTCTCATGAACATAATATGCAAAAATTCTTAGGTAAATCTCAGCAGATCTAATCCAGCAATATATATAAAGACTATGAAGAATTTATCCCAGCAACGCAGATTTGTTGCAACATTAAGAAAATCCATCAGTATGTTTCTCCACTTTAACAGTATCTAGGGTAAAAACCATAATCACCTTAATAGATATACAAAAGATACTATAAATGGAAATATGCTTAAACTGATTAGGATCATGTATGAAAACCTGTGTATAATATCATAATTAATATATTAGATAGAACATTTTCCCTGTAAGATCAAGAACAAGGCGTGATGTTTGCTCTTACCACTTCTATTTGATATAATACTGAAAGTCTTAGTGCAGGAAGGCAACTGAAGAGAAAAGAAACATTCTAATTGAGAAGGAAGTAGAATTGTCTTTATTCACAAATTACATAATCTTGTATTCAGAAAATGCTAAAAAATGACTGAAACAATAATAGTTTAAAGACTACCGGACCTGGGACTTCCCTGGCAGTCCAGTGGTTAAGGCTCCACGTTTCCATTGCAGGGGGCACGTATTTGATCCCTGGTCAGGGAACTAAGATCCCACATGCTGCATGGTGCGGCCAAGAAAAATAAAGACTACCGGACCTAATAAAAGAATGTATTAAGATCACAGGATATAAAGTTAATAAAAATTCATGTATTTCTATAACTAAGCAGTGAAGAATTAGTAAATGAAATTTATTATTCACAGTAGGCAAAACATGGAAGCAACCTGAATGACCATCGATGGGTGAATGGATAAAGAAAATGAGGTACATACATACGGTGATACTATTATTCAGTCTTAAAATAAAGGAAATCCTGCCATTTGCGACAATAAGGATGAACCTGGAGGACATTATGCTAAGTGAAATAATTCAGGCACAGAAGGACAAATACTACATGATACTACTTACATGAAGAATCTAAAACAGTCAAACTCATAGACGTAGAAAGTAGAATGGTGATTGCCAGGGACTGGCAGGAGGGAAAAACAGGGAGGTATTATCAGAGGGTACAAAATTTCAGTTATAAATCATTTCTAGAGATGTATATAGCATAGCACCTATGGTTAATAATACTGCATTGTATACTTTAAATTTTTCTAAGAGGGTAGTTTTTTTAAAATGTTTTTTAGGGAGTATGATTTTATTTCCTTCTCGTTTATATTCAGATGCTTTTAACAGAAGTTTGAAATTGTCTTTCTCTGATTTCATCTCAATAGTTTCTAGTGATCTTAGTGCCACTGTAAATACATATACACATGCATATATATGTATGTTTCTAATAAAAATACCTCATAATTATTTCTCTATACATGCATTTGTACATTTTTGATTGTACTAGATGGTCATATGAAAATGAAAAATTCTTTCAAAAACTACCAAATTCAAGCATCTGCTTGGATTGTTCAATATTAAAATTTGGGACTTAACCCGTGGCCTAGAGCTCTGTATTTAGTACCTTTGACTCAGTCAACTGAACAAGTTCTTGCTGCACATTTTGTGGCTTTTTTCTTAGGCCAGCTGCAAGTGCCTGTTTGCTTTGATATTGGTCTTTTACAGTTGGTGCCTTCTAAATATCACAAAATTGGCTGGTATGGATAAGGATAAAATAGCCCAATCATTTAAAATAAACATACATGAGATCCATTATGATGCTCATTTGGGAATTTTGTCTGCACTTTAGTTAAAGTTAATAGATCTGAGGCTTCCTTATTCATGGTTCCTAAAGTAAATCTGCAAGTCAGATCCGCAAATCATTAAATGTAATTTAAGTGGGCTTTATTTTAAATTATATTTGTTTTTTAAACCACTTTATTGAGGTATGACTGATATAAAAAAATCTATATATATTTAATGCATACAACTTGATGAATTTGGAGATGAGTATATATCCATTTCAGTGAAACCATCCCCACAATCTATGCCATAAACATATACATCATCTTCAAAAGTTTCCTCCTGTCCTCTTTATTTACTTCTTTTGTGTGTGATAGGAACACTTAAAATAAGATCTAGCCACTATGGGTTTAAAAAACAAGCGTAATAAAATAATAACAAGGGGCTTCCCTGGTGGCGCTGTGGTTAAGAATCTGCCTGCCAATGCAGGGGACACGGGTTCGAGCCCTGGTCTGGGAAGATCCCACATGCCGAGGAGCAACTAAGCCCATGTGCCACAACTACTGAAGCCCGCGTGCCTAGAGCCCGTGCTCCGCAACAAGAGAAGCCACCGCAATGAGAAGCCCGCACACCACAACGAAGAGTAGCCCCCACTCACCACAACTAGAGAAAGCCCGTGCGCAGCAACGAAGACCTAACGCAGCCAAAAATAAAATAAATAAGATAAATAAATTTATTAAAAAAATAATAACAATTATAATTAAATGATAACAAGTATAATAAATAATAAGTATAATTAAAATAAAAACAAGTATAATTTAAAATAAAGCCCATTTATAATAGCATTAAAAATCATACAGTAGGAATAAACTTAAAATATGACAGATCTATGCAGTTAAAATTACAGAATATTTCTGAGAAAAAACAAAAGTAAATGGAGACTTATACCACTTGAATTTATGTCAGTTCTCTCCAAATTGATTTACAGTTGAATGTTATCCCAATCAAAATCACAGTAGGCTTTGTTAAAAATGGACATTGACATGGCTATTCTAAAATTTATATGTATGCAGAAAATAGCCAGAATAATTTTTAAAAAGAGTAATGTTGGAGGCTTTACACTATCCAATTTCAAGACTCATTAAAAAGTAAAATGCTACAGTAATCCAGACATTGTGTAGTGGCAGAAAGATAGACATATATATCAGTGGAACAGAATGGAGAGTCCAGAGATAGAGGCACATAGATGGCCAATTGATTTTCTACAAAGATACCAGGGTAATTCAACCGTGAAAGGATACCCTTTTAACAAATTGTGCTGGATCTACTGAAAACTCATATTGAAGAAAATGAATAGGTAGGCCACAGACTGGGAGAAAGTGTTTGCAGTACCTGTGTCTGACAGATTGTATCCAGAGAATCTATGTAACTCACACTTCAGTAAAAAGTTAAGCAAACCAATAAAAAAATTGGAGAAAGACTTGGCATTTTACAATGGAAGGCATACGAAATGCAAATTAGCACATGAAAACTACTGAACATCATTAGTCTTCAGGAAAATGTAAATTAAAACTATAATGTGATACCATTACATACACCCTGTAGCAGTTTACTATTCTTGAGATTCTTATCTCTCTGGTTCTCTATGTACTTGTTGTGGCTTCTTTCTCTTTTGCTGTATTCCTCTCTTTACTGTCCACTTTTCTGTCTTGCAGTTTTTGATTACTTGGGCTGCTTTCCTTCTTGTGTTTCCTTAGTTTGCCTATTCTACTTCCTGTTGACTTGTCAGTTTTCCAAGAGAATAAATATAATCGGGTAATACTTTATTGTATGGCAGAACTAATATGTTTGTCCACCTCATTATCCGCTGGCTCGTCGATAGATACGTGCCTTTAAGGTTAAGCATTCGTCCCAATTAGGTACAACCTGAGTACTCTTGAGAGTATCAGTGTAAGTGCCTATTTCATTCCTTGCTTTATGCCCAGTGCCCAGACCAATAGTTGTCCCTAATAGGATGTTCAATAAATAATTTGTTGAATGAATGAGCTACCTCTGAGGATGAGGTTGAATGTGGCTTCTTCCCTTGTAAGGGGACATGATATGTCATGTTCAGAATATAATTCTTCCAAAATGGTACTTTCAAGGAACTATGCAACTTCTTGTTCTTTTTGAAGATCTGGAATAGCCTAATACTTAGGAGCACTGACCCTGGAACCCGAGTCTCAGTTTGAATCATAACAGGCAGTTTTACTATGTTTGTGACTTTGAGCAAATTACTTAATCTCTTCGTGTTTCACTTCCCTTACGTGTCAATGGAGATAACAGTATCAACCTCATAGCATGTATTGTTGTAGGGGTCAAATAATTTAATGATATCAGGTGCCTAGGAAGAGTACTTGGCACTTAGTATGATGGGAGGGTTCATAGTTATTATTATTACCATTATTATTATTATTATTGATTTGAAGGGGAAAAGCATGACTAAAAACAGGTACAGAATGTAAGTCAGAGTCTTCAGAGCCCACAACTTCTTTTATCAATGTAATTTTTTTTCAGGCAAGCCTTTTCTCTTTTTCTCCTCTCACTCCCCCTTTTAAGAGAAGAAGTTAAATTACAGAGGTATTTAAACATTAGAAATCACTGTGGAATCTTAGAAAAACACTTTGAAGTCAGTAGAGAAAAGATACACAATAAAGCTTTGCTCCATGTCTATTTCATCCTAATTTCCCTTTGTGGCAACTACTGTGTATTTTTTTATTCTAAATTCCAGGCCCCTCCCTTAGAGGACAGGCATGCTCAGTGCCTTAACCCTCACATCTCTGATGCTGTCATTCATATCTTTTTCGGGGAACCTTTAATTATCAACCCTAGAACATCCTATAAATCTTCATTAGGAAATTCCTTCTGAACTTTTGCTGAAAAGTAGTTACTGTGCGCTGTATGTGTAGCAGCTGTTTGCCTAAGTTAAAAAAAAGTTGACCGTTTTAATTTGCTTTAAAAATATCCACTGGCACTGGTTCTCATTACAGATGTGTGGTTGTAACATTTCATTTTTAAAATGTGTATCCATCTTTTTTCAGTTCTAAAGGAGTCCAAAGAAACCATCTAAAACCTTAAAAATAACCACTAAACCTACAGTGTTTTTGGTTTTTAAAAATTCTCAAGGGAGGACATTTTTTATCTTGGACTTAAGCTTCATACAGGGTGGCCCATTTAAAAGAGGCCCCTGTACACAGCCACATTATTAAATAGGAACTGTTTTAAATGGGCCACCCTGTAAATCAGGATTTTTTTTCCAATGGATATTTACTTCTTTGCACACTTGTGAGTTCAGTTCGAGTTTTCAGTTACTCTGCTTGATAAGCATCCCTGAAATTTAAATTTGGGCACCTAAGTGACATTGAAATGCACAAATCTGAGTTCAGAGACATTAAGAAACTTGTAAATTCATGTTTTGAGAGATCATGTTTGGATCTCTTTGAAAATTTGGCCAACATTCTATGCGAATCTCCTTTTTCAAAACATTTTTTTAAATGGATGAAACACAAATAAACTGAAAATGGAAACTTTAACATAAACAGTAATACAGCTTTGGACTTTCTTTTACTGGAAATCTTTAAAAACAGGAAAGATGTCCACTTTTTTTGGAATAGGTTAGGGTCAGTAGTTCTTAATATTTTTAATCCAGAATTTCTCAACATACTCTATTCTTTTTACTTACGAAAAGTTAAATCTGTGCTAGAAATGAGATAGAAATAATACCTTATTTGAACCATAATGTATCTGATTCGGGTTTTGCTCAAACCTGCTCCCCAGAATGTGTAGGGCAAAGAGTAAGAATTTAAATGAAGGCACACGTACCATGTGTCATCATAAATATACCTGAAATCACAAATCAGAACAGGAAGAGAGGCAAGAAAATGAATCATTGGCACTATTTGAAAATGGTGCTTTGTAATGCAAGAATCTTTTGCATTCATGCTATCGCAGAGAAAGATTTGAGAACTTCAGCATTTCTACCACTTAATCCTCCCAACTCCCCAGAGCAGTGTGCATTTCCCATGTCAGTAGTAACACAACCCACAAACTTTCGTGGCATTCTGATGCAGTAGCCTTTTGTTTTGAGAAATGTGGAGAAATTTTTCCCTAGGGGCTGAACGGTGTCATTCATGAGAATGGATGATTTTGGTTATGTGCCAGTGATGAGTATTGATGTAGTTGTGTTTGTGACATTTAGTCTCAGGTAGAGTTCTCGCTTATCACATCTTAAGGTAATACTGTTAAACTCAAGTATGAGTTTTATTGATTGATTGCAGAAAGCTTAACTTTTACTTTAAATATAAATAGAATCTGTGTCTCCAAATTTGTATGCCTCTACTAATTTACTACCACAAGGGTCTTTCTGTATATTTCCCCGACTCTAATATTTGCCCAAAGAAGTTTTTCTTATCTTAGTACATTATAGGTCATTATCATCTTGGGACCATGGTTAATGGCTTGGATGGAACCTACCACCTTGTTTTAATTCTACACATTATAGAAAATAGTACATTGGGAAAACAGATTAGAAAAAATTCCAGATAAAGTGTTTGTATAAAGTGGAAACCGGAGAAGGAAAAACAAAATGAGGAGTTATAACAGCTAAATCTGGCCTAGATCCATCAGCTTTCTCTTTAACATTCCTAGTAAACTCACATTTTCAGAGATGTTCTGTTAAAACATAGGACGAAGATAACAAGTGGTATCTTATAATTTGAGTTCTTCTTAACTCTTAAAATATTCTACATTGTACAAGCCAAAGTTAAATGATTGATGTATACTCTTAAAATAACAAAAAGGCAATCTGACAACTCTGTGGTAGCCTTGATGTTGCTGACTGACTTTATTTTTACTGAGTGGCCTCAATCCAAAACAATGTCCTGATTATTATTTTTTTTCCTAAAGAAGTATGGCTTGTGCTCAGATTTAAAGCATTAACAGACCATTTAAAGAAAATGTTATAGCATAACTACTGCAAGAAAGAGCTCCTGGGCAAGGTAGCTATGCTTTTATTTGCTTGAGGAAAAGGTTTCTTTTATTCTTTAATGTGAAGCTCCATCTTGAAAAAAAAGTATTGACGTGGATCCAAATGAATTTCCTGGTTGCTCATGTTACCCGCATTGGGAAAGAAGGTGGTCTTGGTGGTCATTTCTTGGATTACTCAGGAGCACACCGTGCCTGATGAGCAGGAATGTGCCATTTGGACATTGAGGACACCTGGGCCCCTAATTGCAGCAACTTAATTGCTCAGCTGCTTCCTTCAGGAAGCTTTCACCTGACATCAAGAGGCAACAAGATAAATAAGTATGACTCTGATTTTCTGTCTGCTTGTTAGATGTCCAGCTTAGCCAAAGAACATCTGGTTTGAGGTATTGAGGAAAAAAAACAAAAACAAAAAAACAAGGAAATGACTTGTTTGGTAGCCGTATCATGCAAAGAAAGTCCATTTAATTTTAACACGACAATTTTAATGCACAGTTTATTTTATTTCAGACTTAATATTTTATTTGTTCATTAAATGATGACGTGTTATTTGAGTACTGTAATGATAGTCTTACAAAGTGAAAAATGGCCTTAATACTTTGTTATGTTTGTGTATTAGTTTCCTAGAGCTTCTATAACAAAGTATCAAAAACTGGGTGGCTGAAAACCACAGAAACTCATTGTTTCACGGTTCTGGAGGCTAAAATTCCAAAATCAAGGTGTCAACCGGACCATGCTCTCTCTCTGAAGGTTCTAAGGGAGAATCCTTCCTTGTCCCTTCTAGCTTCTGCTGTTTGCCAGCAGTCCTTGACACTCCTTAGGATGTAGGTGCATCACTCCGGTCACATTGCTGTCTTTTCCCTTTGTGTCTGCACCTGGTCCTCCCTCTGTGTATCTGTCTCTGTGTCCAAACACCTCTTTTTTATAAGGATATTGAATTAGGGCCCACCCTGTTGAACTTGCTTTAACTTCATTACCTCTGTAAAGACCCTATTTCCAGATAAGGTCATATTCTGAGGTACTGGGATTCAGGACTTATACATATCTTTTTTATTTTTTATTTTTGTTTATTTTCTTTTTTTCCACGTATCTTTTTTGATAATCCATGACCGTTTGTTTTTTATTATTTTAAATGTGACTATACAATATTTCAAAAATTGGTAAGCTGTACATATAGCTTAAACAACAGAATGATGCTTAATCGCTTGTTGTTTACTACATGTTTTGACAAAATAATGATTTTTTTCCACAGAGTGGAACAACTTTCTCGCGTGGACTAACTAGATAGAAGCTGCAATAAATGAGTTCTCATTGTCCTTAGATCAACTCAGGCTCTAGCTCAAGTTCTTCTTACTCAAAGAAGTATTTCTTGATTGTTTGATCTTATTCCTTTCTCCTCTCTGAACACCAGTAGCAGTTATGGTCAGTACCTTCTAGAATCACTGTAAATTCATGTATTATTTGGTATTGGTGCTTGATCACACCAAGAGTTGGCAAACTGTGGCCCAAGGGCCAAATCTTGACAGCTGCTTGTTTTTGTACATCATGTGTAACTAAGAATGCTTTCTACCTTTTTAAATGGTTGGAAAAAAATCAGAGGAATAATAATATTTTGTGACATGTAACAATTAAGTGAAATTCAAATTTTACCGATCATTAATAAAGTTTTCCTGGAATATAGCCATGCTCCTTCATTCATTAATGGATTGTCAGTGGCTGCTTTGTTGCTACAGTGGCAGTTGTGTAATTGCGAGACAGACCTCATGGCTCACAAAGGTGAAAGTATTTACAGTCTGGCCTTCTATAGAAAAAGTTTGCTGGCCCTGGATTTACCAATAATTTATTCCCAATCTGTTAGTCTACCTCACATATGAAAAAAAAAGTAGGTAATCAATATAATTTTATGTTCGACTATAAAAAGGACAGTTATACTGGTTTATTTGTATGCTTGTTTACCAGTTGCTACATATTGTTTTTAGAGTTCACAAGGACTTGGTGTTATTCATGTTTGTGTTTCTCAGCCTTCAGTGGAGAACTGGTTATGGTTCAATGGATATTGTTAAACAATTACATTTATGTGTAAATTAAGATGCATATGTGTGTTGGACAACTAAGTAGCATACCTAGAATATTTAGCTGATGTAAAGAAATTTACCCCAGGTCCTCCAACGTATTGATGATAAAGCTGAAAGTAGAGCACATATAGACTCTTAAATTTCCACCTTTCATCTATAATATACAATCCAAAATGAAAGAATTTAGTGAGTTGCAGGTGATGATTATTCTTGTTAACTGGATCTGGGAGTTTAGTATTCAATGTGATTTAATCTTAGAAAGAAAATACACACAAAGCGGGCCTCCTTGTTTAATTTGAAAAACACCTCCTTCTGATGTGACTCCTCTCCAGCAGTACTCCCATTTTGTTTCCTTTTCACAAAAATTAAAAACAAAACTCTTTTATGGGGATAAGAGCAACCCTCTCTTCTGTCTTTGCTCTTTTAATTATCTGTGTGGTGATTTAGCCTTAAGACATTAGGATGAAGTTAGTTGCCAGAATAAAATTAATGATGGTTGGTTTAGTACCCTCTCAAAATCTACTGTTTTGTTTTCTTAGCAAATAGATTAAAAAGAGACATTTTAAATATCGATATTTTATACATTTAAAAATATAAATATTTTTATAAATATAAATATTATTTTCATTCCAGAGGTGCCGCCAAATTGTTCTTAAATTAAGTTTTTTAGAGAGAAAATGTATAAGGGCTTTAACTATAAAGCGTATGTGAGTTTAAGAAAATTGAGGTAGTTATACTAAATTGAACCATGGTTTTTCTGTTATGTGTTATTCCTATAACATTTACTAAAAGTGCTACAGACAACCTTGTTAGCTTTCTACTTCCTCACCAATCCCCTTCTCTCACCCCAATCTGGAATAGATTGTTGTAGACTATTGCATTTTAACAGCATAATAAAGCTGTGAAATATAGCGAATATACCTATGTGAAAATATAATAAGGGTAAACAGATTAATTTGGCACTTTCTTTTTTAAAGTTAAAGCTTATGTATATAGAAAATTCGTGTTTCCTCACTCTGGCACTCTTTATTTTCCTCTTTCGTTTTTAAAAAATGAAACATCTCTTTCACTTAACTTTTTTCACTTAGGGTTTTAAGAACACATCTATAGTAGAAACAAGCTCTCTGAACTTAATGAGGAATTGAATAGTACAATATGAACAATATAATTTGAAATGTTAAATGTTATTTCGATTCATCCACATGTGAAAGATATATTTTGACAATCACCTGAACATAATCTCTTAGCCTTGTGAATCTTTCAAATGAGGAGGAGCTCCCTGAAGCTGAGAGAACTCAGATTGTGTTATCTCATATTCTGCTTCCTCATTAATACTGAGGGAGACAAAATTGTTACACTTGTTTGACTCTTGGGAACCTCTGGGCTCCAGGGCGTGGAGCATTACACTTTTCCCCTTTTCCCTCTCAGAGTGGCCTAAGGATTCTGTCTATAAAGGCCAAGCAGAAATTCGCGAAGGGGTTTGAGATATGAAATTTATTCACGACAAAAGAAGGTCGAATTCTTCTGTGGGAACGTGGAGTTATTTGGGGAAGCCAAATTCTTACGGGCTGAGATTTTTCTGGGATTTTTCTCTGTTTATCAAACACTCTGTGTTTGTTATATGAATGGTATTGGTATCTTTAAGCTACAAGGAAAATTTCACTATGAGTATAATAATAATCACATACCTAATTAATCAACCTGTCTCTAAGTATCAATTTTAATCTCTGTGTAATCTTTATTATAACACATCTAGTATGATGACATTAACCCTACACTTACTGTTTTAGTATTTCTGCATTAAATCATAATTTTTACCAAGTTTTAGTTTGGGAAAATTTTATATTAATTAGTAGGGTGATTTCTGAACTTTGTTCCAGAACCCCAGTGATTTATGCATATGCATCTGTGATTTATGCATAAGGGTGCCATGGATTTTCCCAGTTATGCATTTTTAATATTTACAATAATTCTTGAGACTTAAAAGATGAATTTCATGTCATAAGCGATTTGAATAAATAGAGAGGAAGCCATTGATTTGCATTTGACTTGGAAGATTTTTTTGTTTAACCTTCCAGTAGATTTCTTTTTCTGGGTCTTGATATGAAAAGCATTTGATGTTCCAATTCTCCTTTTTTTTTCCTCTTAATCCTATAAACTTAACTATTGTAGCCTGTTATACATTTGTTTATTTTTCCATGTGTTCCACACTTAATTGTCAAAAAGTCATTCATAATTTATCTAAGTGTCATCCAACAACCTAGTGCAAGCACCCTAATTGGATATATGCTTACATCGTTTTAAATTTTTTATTTTATTTTTTATTGTTTCAGAAGCTGAAATAAATGACGTATGAGGTCCCTTCGGTTCCTATGAAAGACAGTATTACAGAGTAGTCAGGGGGTTGATTTTTAAAGTTTTCGGTTAGACTGGTGAGAGTTGGAATCCTATTTCTGCCACTCATTAAATGTGTGACCTTGGATAATCTAGTTAAATTCTTCAAGCCTAGAAATGGAAATAATAGTACCTACCTTATGGACTGTTTTGACATTTAAATCAGTTCAATAGTGTCTAGCAAATAGTAAATTCTCAATATGTATTCTAAATATCATTTGCTGTTACTTTCCTCATTGCTGTTATTATGGTGACTATAAATCTTATGTCCTTTCAGATTCATTGATTTTTTTCTTTTCTTTTTTTATATACGCTGCTGTGAAAAAATTATATCATAATCTGACACTTTTTTGAATAATTTTTACCTGTTCCCCAAAGCATACCAACTATAATAAAATTTTTAACATTTTTTTCCTTGTGCTGTTGTTTTATTCAGTAAACATTTATTGAGTTTCCACTATGTGCTTTTTCATTTCATGATGAAAAAGATCAAGTCTCTACCACATGCAATTACCACTAATGTAGTATTCTTATGCCATAAATATGTGTGTACAGATTTCAAAGGGTATAATTAGTTCTTCTTTGGATAGGTGTTAGAGATGATTTCATAGAAGGGGAAACATTTGATCAAGACCTTAAAAGATATAATGGTATTAAACAGGTGATAAAAGGTGGTGGCATGTTGAGGGAGTACGGTAAGGCCTTCTAGGTAGAGGCAAAGTTGTAGAAACAGTGGTATATGTGTATGGGTTTACAGGAGAAAAAAAATGGGGGCTCTTTTCCTTTGGCATCTTTGCAGTTCTGCTTGCTACCTCTACATGTGAAAATGTTAAGATTTCGAACATACACCCTTTGATTCTCTGCCCTGGTATCTTCTACTGCATAATGTAATGCCATCCCATGCTGTTGGCCAGAGTACTACAGTTACTGGCTCTTTCCTGCTAACACCGTATTCACAAGTCACATGAATTGTAGGTATTTTTTCTAATCTAAGAGGCAGCTATCTATGTGCTTTAAGGTTTTGATCTACTCTACCAGTATTTAGTGTGTGTGCCCCATAGGGCAGAAGACTCCTTGGAACCTGAGATCCCAGTGAAATCAGATGGGAGGTAAATCCCATCGAAACAGCTGTCCTTCATTGCCTGTATGTTTTTCCGTAAGAATGTTTTCTTCTTCAACACGACAGTCCTTTTGATTCTTTCTTTCTCGTTCTCACCTCTTTCCCTCCCTCTTTCCTTCTTTACTTCCTTCCCTCCCTCCTCCTTTCCCCCCTTATTTTCACAAACATATATTTCATGCCTACATGCAACTGGCATTGTGTTAGATGCTGAGAATACAAATTTAAATAAGACATGCTCTCTCCTCTACAGTCTAGGGGAGAAGAGATAAATGAGTCACTATAAACGTGTGATGTAATATGTGCTATAAGTGCTGTGGAAGCATCTAGGAGGGTGGATCTGTTATTTACTGCCACAATAGTGCTGCATAACAAAAAGCCATAAAACGTCAGTGGTAAAACCTCAGCATTTGTGTTTATGTGTCTGGGATAGTAGATTAGGCAGCTCTACCAGTCTTGACTGGGTTCTGTCATCTGACTGATCTAGGGTGTCTCGACTGAGAGAACTGGAGTCTCATCTCTACTTCGTGTGTCTTTAGTCGGCCAGTATACTAGCCTGGGCACATTTTCATGGCAGTGGCAGAGTGCAGGATCATAACTTGAAATGCTTCAGTGCTTCTTAGCCTCTCCTCTGCTTGCTAACATCCTATTGGCCAAAGCATGCAACATGATTGAGTTCAGAGTTATAGCTTGAAGACACTTGAAGTTACTTAGCAATGGGAATGGATATAGTGTGTGGTAAAGAGTTAGGGCTATCAATGCAATATACCACAGAGAAGCATCTAAATTAAACTGGGGATTAGGGAAAACTTTCCAAGGGTGGTACCCCTTGAACTAAATTTTGGAGGAATTAGTTGAATGAAAGAAGAAACAAAGGCCAGAGAGAACATCACATACAAAGGCCAGAAGATGTGAAGCTCATTGTATCGTCAGCTATCTTCAGGTAGTTTTTGATATGTCAAATGGGAACAAAGGATGCATGGCTGGAAATAAGGCCAGAACTGAAGGCAGAAGCCAGATTTCAAAGGTTTTTATATACAGAGCAAAGGAGTTTGAAAGTTGTAGGATTCTATGATGGTTCTAAGCCTAGGTGTTAACTTCTATTTTATTGATATTAATTATTATTACTATTTTTATTTGCTACTATGGAGCTAGTCCTTATGAAGATAATATATAGACTGGTAGTTGGTACATGACATATGTTTTAATATTTTTAACACGTTTAGAAGACTGCACGTTATTCGTTGTAAGCAACTAGAAATACAGACTGAGAATTTCATAATGTTATTAATTTAAAGATTAACTCATGACTTTCACTGATAATGTGTGTAAATATCTATGAAAGAGTCTTATTTATACATGCCAAAATTTTAAAGTAAAACCAAGAGATCATTTATTATATCCTATATGTTTATTCTCAGTAGAATTGTTGTATATAATTGTCCAAACTTCTTTCTCTTTTATCACTTTTTTATCCATGTTCTTGAGAAAGACTTAAAATGCATTTTTTCTGGGCATACTAAATTTTATTTTGATTTGAGGAAAATTGTGGAAACTAGAGATAAACTTTTTCATAGTTTTCTCAGACGGAAGTGACCGATAATTGTCCAGTTTACATATTCTAGAAAGATAATTGTCTTGTACACCTCCTGATTGAAACTGAAGCCCTTTGTGAAGGAGCAAATGGGATGTATTATGTACTGCAACTGGAATATATTATGTATTTTCCTGTTGGCAGTCATGAATATTTGTACAATTAATTTCTGAGTTGCTTAATTGGTAATATAACAGTTTTGTACTGTTTTCCATATATTTTAATTTACAGATTTATTTAGTCAGTATTATAGTATATGAGACTGAAACCATTGTTTTGGGTGATAAATTAAATCCTGGAAATAAAAGTACATTAGGAGAGAGATTATTTACAACAGTGGTATTAATTATTACCAGGTGGTTTTTCTAGAATGCTATTTAAGGAAGTGTAATTAAGTTATAATTTTGGCACAAGTTTGCTTCAGTTAAAAAAATGACAGGGGAGAGGAGGTTTCTAGTCATTACACCCTTGTGAATTTGACATCAATCTCAATAAAAATTCTGGGATCTGTAATGAATGAGTAGGAACCTACATGCATTCACAGTTCATACTTGAGTAAAATAATTTCCCTTCCTGATAAGAGTATGGCAGTAGAGTACAAAATTTCAACAAGATCTTCTTATGGATGAGATGGAGAATTATAGTCCAGACAAAGGCAGCTTGATAGTTGGTTCAACTCTTCCCGGCCCACAAAGCATTGATTAGTGAATCTTTTGTCTAAAGGATATCTCTTAGCTTACAGGATTTTATATTTGGCTTATGACTTGTTAAACACTTAAATTATAGGTTTTCATTTCTTTTGTTTATTTAAAAATTTTGGAACTTTTTTTTATCAAATGAAATCTTGGGCAGGACCCCAATATCTAGGCCAAGTAAATGCCGAACTGCTCTGATTCAAGCGAGGATTGGAAGTGGTGGTAATTGGAAAAGGATACGCCCCTTTAGAGAGAGGGTGCATGGTTTCTTCAAGTAGATTAATGGTTGCCTGGGGATAGGGGTGAGAATGGGAATTAACTGTAAATGGGCATGAGGCATCTTTTTGGAACGATGGAAGTGTTTCTAAAACTGGATTATGGTGATGGTGGTACAATTCTTTAAATTTACTAAAAATCATTGCATTGTACACTTTAAACATGAATTTTATGGTATATAAATATCTCAAACTGTTTAAAAAAGATCCTATTTACCCGAAAAAAAATTTAAGAAAACTTTTTTCATATTTTTGAAGACCCATCATGTGAAAGATTTGATATTTTATCTAGTTCTAGGCGGCAAAACTAAGCCCAGTGTATGGAAGTTAGCAAACAGAACTTCACTTACTGTAAGGAATGTCTCTCCAAGAGGGGGAGGGATAGGCATAGTGATAATGGGTTATGGGGTCTTTAAGAGGTTTAAATGACATAATTCATGTCAGGCACATGTAAAGAACTCAATAGACATTTACTGTTCAAAGAAAAATAGAGATGAAGATCCAAGTATATGTGTATGTAGTGTGTAATATGTTTTTGTATGCATTTATATAAATATGTGTGAGAAAGCAAACGTGCTAAAATGTTAACAGTTGGTGATATTAGCTGAAGGATATATAGGTGTTCATTGTGCCATAATTTCAATTTTTCTGTTGATTTGAAATCTTTCAAAATAAAAAGTGGGAGAAAAGAGAGGAGGAGGGGTTAGGCTGACAGGGTTGTGAAAGCGGTCTTTCTCAAACACTGTGTGAAAGTGTAATAAGACCATCATTCAACATTCAATATCTGAAATAGAGAAAACTAGGTTTATTTTTTATTACCATAAAGGAAAGGTATATGCTGGTCAAGCATGATCTCGCAGCAGGGAAGACTGCTGATCTTACATAGAGTTTTCGGGAAGCATGGAGTTCAGGGATTGATTGGTGTTTTCTGGAGGCTGACGTCATCTGTAGACGAGAGGTTACTCAGATGAGACTGACGTGCATTGGTTGATACTCAGAGGCAAGTTGAGTCCGTTCCTAATTGGCTTTCAGAAGTGAGGAGCTGCCACTGTTAGGTGATCCAGATGAGCTTTAGGCAGGTTCTGGCGGCTGCTGACCGGAGCTACAGAAAAATCCTTAGTTTGTAATAACATTAAAAATTCTCAGCTGGTGTAAATTTCTTTTAAATAAATTTATTTATTTTATTTATTTATTCTTGGCTGTGTTCTGTCTTCGTTGCTGCGCGGGGGCTTTCTCTAGTTGCATCAAGCAGGGGCTACTCTCCGTTGCGGTGCGCAGTCTTCTCATTGCAGTGGCTTCTCTTGTTGCAGAGCACGGGCTCTAGGCGCGTGGGCTTCAGTAGTTGTGGCACGCGGGCTCAGTAGTTGTGGCACACGGGCTTAGTTGCTCTGCGGCATGTGGGATCTTCCAGAGCAGGGCTCAAATCCGTGTCCCCTGCATTGTCAGGCGGATTCTCAACCACTGCGCCACCAGGGAAGCCCCAGCTGGTGTACATTTCAGTGCCTAATGTATAGAACCACAATGAGTATCTATAGAATGAGTAAGGGAGAAATCAGGCAAACCAACTGCTTGTTATTATCACCACCATCATCTCATTGTTTAAAACTGAAGAACTTTGGGGGGGCTTCCCTGGTGGCGCAGTGGTTGAGAATCTGCCTGCCAATGCAGGGGACGCAGGTTTGAGCACTGGTCTGGGAGGATCCCACATGCCGCGGAGCAACTAAGCCCGTGCGCCACAACTACTGAGCCTGCGCGTCTGGAGCTTGTGCTCCGCAACAAGAGAGGCCGCGACAGTGAGAGGCCCGCGCACCGTGATGAAGAGTGGCCCCCGCTTGCCGCAACTAGAGAAAGCCCTCGCACAGAAACGAAGACCCAACACAGCCATAAATAAAATAAATAAATAAAATTTAAAAAGAAACAAACAAAAAAAAACTGAAGAACCTTGGGACTTCTCTGGCAGTCCAGTGGTTAAGACTCCGTACTTCCACTGCAGGGGGCATAGGTTTGATCCCTGGTCAGGGAATTAAGATCCCACATGCCACGTGGTGTGGCCAAAATAAATCAAAAACAAAAAACTGAAGAACCTTGACCTTCTAGCACCTTAGGCTGCAGTGTATTTGGAATCCTATTACTAAAGTTTTTAAGTCATATTGGACTCTTTATGCTTATGTCGGTGTTGCCTAAATTGATTTTCAGTGCTTCATAACTAAGTGGGCTTAGAAAAATGATTATATACACAGTAAATACCTTGAAAATCAAAAGTTTCTTTCCTCTAGAACTTTTCAGAGTGTCTAAAATAGTAACATGCATTGCAAATCTAGAGAATAAAATATATTTCCTAAATTTATTTAACTACGGAGTAGTATTTTTCTGGGTAACAGTTTGGGAAGTGCTGGTATAGTATGCTCACAGTTATCCATTTTGCTAATTTTCTAAATATCTGTATAGTGCAAAATTCTCCTATCTCTAAGTGACCATCTCACAGCATGTAATTCTGAAGTTTACTATGGCTAACGCCATGGGCAAATCTCTTTAACTTTCTTGAATCTCTGATTCCCAGTCCATGAAATGTGCTTGAAAATTTGGGTTAAATTTGTGATTATACTGTGTCTATATCCAATGTTATAGAAAGTTAATTTTTGACTGTTAAATTTCAGCAATAATAAGATAGTTAAGTCCTTGTGTTATTTAATGTTTTGAGGGCCTAAGGGACTAAAAATAACTTTCTTGAAGTTATTATGTATCTCTCTACAAGCTTTAAAAGATTATTTAGTTATACAAATTGAACCAAGTTTCCTTTATATTATTTTGTTAATCGTAATCGTAGATAAATGAGCATTTAAGGTTAATTTGTCTAATTTGTTACAGTTTTTGCACATTTAACATGGTATTGCAGAAAAAGAATTCTGGACGAAATAACTTCTGATTTGTGACCCTGAGATGGTTATTTAACCTCTCCGACCTTTATTTTCATTCTCTTTAAAGCAAGATGGACTAAATCTTTTAGGTCCTTCCCTGACCTAACAAGCAGTGATTGGTATACTTCTCATTCATTCTTTTTTCTGTCCTCAAATAAGGAGTGCTTATAACCATTTGCTTTATGCTGCTGTTCATTAGTGTTTGAATATGGGGCTATTTGCTTCTTAGGAATAGCCCCATATTCTGAGGAATGTAGGATATGTGAGAAAAATTGCCCTGGAATTGTTAGAAGAAATTCATATACATATTAGACTAATTTTGTAAACTTCCTCAGATGCATATTTCCATGCCTTGTGCTCTGTTAATTCTCAATGAGCTTTCCTAGGTGAGTATTTGGTTTTTACCAAGTTTTCTGATTTTTTTCTCTTTCCTATTTCTTAAACGCCATTTCTTTCACACATAAAAATTAATAAATGTCCATTTTAATATTCACACTGCCTCCCTTCCCCTATCCCACACTTCCCATTTCCTGATCCTGTTCTATGTTTTCTTTTTTCCTCTGTCATCTTTTTATCATATAAATCATTTATTTAGTAATTTATCATGTATATTGTTTGTTTTATCCTTTCCTCATTGGAATGCAAACTCCACTCATTTTTTTTAACCTGTTTTGTTCATTGATGTATCCTAAGCAACTAGAGCAGCACCTGTTGCATACAAGGTACTCAGTAAATATTTGTTGACTGAGTATTAATACCCATAGTAATGAATACTTATAGGTTATATAAATGCTTACTTTTTCAAAGTTTTACCCTGTGTTAACTTTTGTTTTACTTTAAACAAATGTATTTATTAATATATCTCTTTTTTCCCCATCAGTATTGTAAATTTTGCATTGTGATGATAATTTCATAATCTTGCTTTTCTTTTTTTTTAACCTTTTTTTTTTAACATCTCTTTGGAGTATAATTGCTTTACAATGATGTGTTAGTTTCTGCTTTATAACAAAGTGAATCAGTTATACATATGTCCCCATATCTCTTCCCTCTTGCATGTCCCTCCCTCCCACCCTCCCTATCCCACCCCTCTAGGTGGTCACAAAGCACCGAGCTGATCTCCCTGTGCTATGTGGCTGCTTCCCACTAGCTATCTATTTTACGTTTCGTAGTGTATATATGTCCATGCCACTGTCTCACTTTGTCCCAGCTTACCCTTTCCCCTCCCCGTATCCTCAGGTCCATTCTCTAGTAGGTCTGCATCTTTATTCCTGTCTTGCCCCTAGGTTCGTCCGATCATTTCTTTTTCTTTTTCTTTTTTTTTTTTTAGATTCCATATATATGTGTTAGCATACTGTATTTGTTTTTCTCTTTCTGACTTACTTCACTCTGTATGACAGTCTCTAGGTCCATCCACTTCACTACAAATAACTCAGTTTCGTTCCTTTTTATTGCTGAGTAATATTCCATTGTATATCTGTGCCACATCTTCTTTATCCATTCATCTGTTGATGGACACTTAGGTTGCTTCCATGTCCTGGCTATTGTAGAAAGAGCTGCAGTGAACATTTTGGTACATGACTCTTTTTGAATTATGGTTTTCTCAGGGTATATGCCCAGTAGTGGGATTGCTGGGTCGTATGGTAGTCCTATTTTTAGTTTTTTAAGGAACCTCCATACTGTTCTCCATAGTGGCTGTATCAATTTACATTCCCACCAACAGTGCAAGAGAGTTCCCTTTTCTCCACACCCTCTCCAGCATTTACTGTTTCTAGATTTTTTGATGATGGCCATTCTGACCTGTGTGAGATGATATCTCATTGTAGTTTTGATTTGCATTTCTCTAATGATTAACGATATTGAGCATTCTTTCATGTGTCTGTTGGCAATCTGTATATCTTCTTTGGAGAAATGTCTATTTAGGTCTTCTGCCCATTTTTGGATTGGGCTGTTTGTTTTTTTGATATTGAGCTTCATGAGTTGCTTGTATGTTTTGGAGATTAATCCCTTGTCAGTTGCTTCGTTTGCAAATATTTTCTCCCATTCTGAGGGTTGTCTTTTCGTCTTGTTTCTGGTTTCCTTTGCTGTGCAAAAGCCTTTAAGTTTCATTAGGCCCCATTTGTTTATTTTTGTTTTTATTTCCATTTCTCTAGGAGGTGTGTCAAAAAGGATCTTGCTGTGATTCATGTCATAGAAAGTTCTGCCTATGTTTTCCTCTAAGAGTTTTAGAGTGTCCGGTCTTACATTTAGGTCCTTAATCCATTTTGAGTTTATTTTTGTGTATGGTGTTAGGAAGTGTTCTAATTTCATTCTTTTACATGTAGCTGGCCAGTTTTCCCAGCACCACTTTTTTTTTTTTTTTTTAACATCTTTGTTGGAGTATAATTGTTTTACAATGGTGTGTTAGTTTCTGCTTTATAACAAAGTGAATCAGTTATACATATACATATGTTCCCATATCTCTTCCCTCTTGCATCTCCCTCCCTCCCATCCTCCCTACCCCACCTCTCTAGGTGGTCACAAAGCACCGAGCTGATCTCCCTGTGCTATGCGGCTGCTTCCCACTAGCTATCTATTTTACGTTTGGTAGTGTATATATGTCCATGCCACTCTCTCACTTTGTCACAGCTTACCCTTCCCCCTCCCCATATCCTCAAGTTCATTCTCTAGTAGGTCTGTGTCTTTATTCCTGTCTTACCACTAGGTTCTTCATGACCTTTTTTTTTTTCCCCCTTAGATTCCATATATATGTGTTAGCATACTGTATTTGTTTTTCTCTTTCTGACTTACTTCACTCTGTATGACAGACTCTAACTCCATCCACCTCACTACAAATAACTCAATTTTGTTTCTTTTTATGGCTGAGTAATATACCGTTGTATATATGTGCCACATCTTCTTTATCCATTCATCCGATGATGGACACTTAGGTTGCTTCTCCTGGCTATTGTAAATAGACACAGCATCACTTATTGAAGAGGCTGTCTTTTCTCCACTGTATATTCTTGCCTCCTTTATCAAAGATAAGGTGACCAAATGTGCATGGGTTTATCTCTGGGCTTTCTGTCCTGTTCCATTGACCTATATTTCTGTTTTTGTGCCAGTACCATACTGTCTTGATTACTGTAGCTTTGCAGTATAGTCTGAAGTCCAGGAGCCTGATTCCTCCAGCTCTGTTTTTCTTTCTCAAGATTGCTTTGGATATGCGGGATCTTCTGTGTTTCCATACAAATTGTGAATTTTTTTGTTCTATTTCTGTGAAAAATGCCAGTGGTAGTTTGATAGGGATTGCATTGAATCTGTAGACTGCTTTGGGTAGTAGAGTCATTTTCACAATGTTGATTCTTCCAATCCAAGAACATGGTATATCTCTCCATCGATTTGTATCATCTTTAATTTCTTTCATCAGTGTCTTATAATTTTCTGCATACAGGTCTTTTGTCTCCTTAGGTAGGTTTATTCCTAGGTATTTTATTCTTTTTGTTGCAATGGTAAATGGGAGTGTTTTCTTAATTTCACTTTCAGATTTTTCCTCATTAGTGTATAGGAATCATAATCTTGCTTTTCTTATGTCTTAAGATATTTATACTTATTTCATGAAGGGTTATAAAATTCTAAAAATATTGTCAAATTTCATTTTAATAAGATATGAATATATACTAAAGTAAAGGATGGGGGATGGATGTTGACAAATCAAGCAAGCAATGAGATAAATGATCATATCTAGAAAAACTGTTGCTTTGGTATTTTTTAAACATCTTTATTGGAGTATAATTGCTTTACAATGTTGTGTTAGTTTCTGCTGTATAACAAAGTGAATCAGCTATATGCATACGTATATCCCCATATCCCCTCCCTCTTTCATCTCCCTCCCACCCTCCCTATCCCACCCCTCTAGGTGGTCACAAAGCAGCAAGCTGATCTCCCTGTGCTATGCAGCTGCTTCCCACTTGCTATCTATTTTACATTTGGTAGTGTATATATGTCAGTGCTACTCTCTCACTTCGTCCCAGCTTACTCTTCCCCTTCCCTATGTCCTCAAGTCCATTCTCTACGTCTGTGTCTTTATTCCTGTCCTGCCCCTAGGTTCATCAGAACCATTTTTTTTTAGATACCATATATATGTTAGCATATGGTATTTGTTTTTCTCTTTTTGACTTACTTCACTCTGTATGACAGACTCTAGGTCCATCCACCTCACTATAAATAACTCAATTTCGGTTTTTTTTTTAATGGCTGAGCAATATTCAATTGTATATATGTGCCACATCTTCTTTATCCATTCATCTGTCGATGGACACTTAGGTTGTTTCCATGTCCTGGCTATTGTCTTAGGTATTTATTTAATTATTTTAAGTTACTTGTCACTTTGGCTTTCTCAGAGCCATTGCTAATTGAATTCATTTCTTCCTTTGGAAAACAGGTAGATAAAATCATAGAGTTACAAAGGTTACTGGTATTAAAAATTGAAGAGTAAGGAGAATTTGCATGTGTTTATGACTGTCTGATTGCCTTAAATGACTGCTCATGGTCAAACTTCTGTACTTTTTTTCCCCTTTGGACAGAGGGTAAATCAGTCTCAACAAATATTGGGTAAGAGTGACATAAACAGTATGATGTCTGTGTTTGCGTGTGCTGTCTAGTACCAGGTTAGCTGACTGGAGTGTATGCTAGGGCTCCAGCCTGCTATTCACTCTAATTCCAGTTAGGAGAAATTCCTGGGTATTATAGTAATACCTAGCCTATAAAAGTATAATCAAATAAGTGGTTTTAAGAGAAAAAGGAAACTTTTTTTGGGGGACAGAAAGTCACCCAGGGCCTTCTTACATCAAGCAGTAGTCACAGTGTCCATTCCAAAGTAATATCAATTACCTGAGGTAGAAAATGTTCAAAAAACCAGAAGTAAAAAGAAAAAAAAAAAAAAAAGGCAGTTACTAGCTCCCAAGACCACAGCAATTACTTAACCACAGTATCCAGAATAATTTAACCACATTAGAGTTTATAGCCAGTGGTAAGTACTGAAAGCAACTCAGCATCCAAGAAGACGCACACAAGGTAGTAAAGAAATGTCTCTTTGTCCTTTTATGTTTAGTTCCTGGATCTTTATGAGCAGATCTGCTTGTGGGCCTTGTGTTCTTCAGGACTGTTCTAGCAGGCTCTCTGTTATGGATTTTTACTAAACTTACTTCCTTGGCTTCTTTTTCAGACTCTCTCCCCATACCCCAGCTTTAGTGAAGTATTATTGACAAATTGTAAGTTATTTGAAGTGTACAATGTGATGCCTTGATATACATATACACTGTGAAAGGATCTCTTTAATTGAAGAATCCCTTTAATTAAAACTTATTCAGTCCTTCCACTCTGTTCTTAATCAGGGCTTGAAAATTTGAAAACAAGTATTTTAGACTCAAAATCTGACCCTGTCAGATATACTAAAGAAGAATAATATAGAATTCTGTGATACTTTCCCCAAGTACAGGCACTATCTTGTTTTGTTTTGTTTTGTTTTTAATGTCTTTTAGGGGGCAATGGAATGTTTCTTGGAAATTATTTCCACATATAGGACAGGAATAAATTTAGCTTTATTGCTCTTCCTCTAATTGTTTTTATTTGTTTATTTCATTCTGTGTTACCTGTTAAATTTTTTTTTTCTTAATTTCATGATTGTTGCCCAATTTACTCAGTTTAGTAAGATTTAATTTTCTTACAAGAGTTATAAAAGTGATTTTCTTAAAATATAATTTTCTTATAATTCTTGAAGACAAAAGTTTTTGGGATTTAAGGATTATAGCTGCTTGCGTACCCAGAATAAATATCTGAAAGCACATCTTTAAAATCATTGAATCCAGTCCCCTCCTTTCATTGTGGAGGAACTGAGGTACCCAGAAATGCTACTTGCCCGAGGTTACAGTACTACTTAGTCACAGAGTAGGAACCAGAACCAGGTCATCTAACTTTCAGTCTAATTTCTTTTCATCATAACTGATTGCCTCTTCTTTGTAGCTGATGGCCAGGATGCAGTGAGACTTTGAGCTGCATTATTGTAATCTTCCTAATTGGATACTGGCCATATGAATTGTATCTGTTTATTCTCAGCTCACATCCCTTATTCAGCTGGTGCTGTTTCTTCTTTGAGTGGCGGCAGTGACTACAACGAGACTCAGCTGGGTTGCTACTCCTCCTGCACGGAGTACCCTGCCTTAGTCCTCAGCTGAACAGCGTGGAAAGGCATTATTTCCAAACGAAGGGACAAATTCCCCAGGTGCTTTTTTGGGACTCTAGAACAAAAATAATAGGGTAATTGTTTGAAAGTAAATAGTATACACATTTTATGTATTATTCATTCATTCCCTTAAAAAAAGAAAATTTTCTGGCTTTTTTTTTTTTTGATAAAAAATATGTCATGACCTTTTAGTATTAATTAGGCTGATTTCTTTGGTAGAAAATAATTTGGAAAATCCCTGTCTCAGGCAAACTGGGAGTGTTGGTAATGCTAATAATTGATATATATGTAATTAATCAGAGCAAAAAAGTTTTCTCATTTCAATAAAGAAAATAATGCTTATTTAAAAATATTGTTTGATACATTTTTACCTCCTTTGAAATTTCTCTTTTGTTTTATACCGTGTTTTTGTACTAATATCACATGTATGTCTGTATGGCTTAAAAAGAGATAAATATACACGTATTGTATATGCTTACTGGAAAAGTTTGTTTTTCTTACAGTTACAGCCATTAAAAGAATTTGGGGTTGACGCTCAACATCATACATCATTAAGGAGTTAATTGCAACTTAAAACAACAGTGAGATACCACTACACAGCCATTAGAATGACTAAAATCCCAAACACCCAGTGTTGGAGAGGATGTGGAGCAACAGCAACTCTCCTTCATTGCTGATGGGAATGCAGAATGGCACAGACACTTTGGAAGGCAGCTTGGCAGTTTCTTACAAAACTAAACACACTCTTATTATATGATCCAATAAGCACACTCTTTGGTAGTTACCCACATGACTTGAAAAGTTATGTCCACACAAAACTTGCATGAATGTTTATAGTCACTCTATTCAGAATTGCTAAAACTGGGAAGCAACTAGTATGTCCTTCAGTAGGCAAATGGATAAACAAACCATGGTATATCCATACAATGAAATATTATTTAGTAATAAAAAAGAGTTATCAGGCCATGAAGACACGAAGGAATCTTGAATGCATAATGCTAAGTGAAAGAAGCCAATCTGAAGAGGCTACATACCATATGTTTGCAACTCTATGACATTTTGGAAAAGACAAAACTATGGAGACAGTAAAGAGATCAGTTATTGCCAGGGATTGCAAAGGAGGAAGGGATGAATAGGCAGAGCACAGAGGATTTGTAGTGAAACCATTTGTATGATACTATAATAGTGTATACATATCATTATACATCTGTCAAAACCAATAGAGAAACTCATGCAGAGTTACCCTTAATGTAAACTCTGGACTTTAGTTAATAATAACGTATCAATCAATACTGGCTCGCTAATACAAAATGTTAATAATAGAGGAAACTGGGCATGGAGGGAGATGAGGGGATATATGAAAACTCTCTGTACTTTCCACTCACTTTTTCTACAACTGCTTTAAAAAATGAAGTCTATTATAATTATTTTAAAAAATAGAATTTGGGGTTGATTTCTTTTCAACAGTTGGTGATAAGTGGATGTAAGAAGAATGGGTCTGTGGGTAGGTACATCATCAGATATATACATTTACATAGGATCTGGAGGTTAGCAAAAGATTCTGATAAAGAATAATGTGTCAGAATTTCCAGAGACATTGAAAGTGTATCACCATACTCAGGAAGCATCTAGGCATAAATTACTGGCTAAAGATGTCAAATAGGGGTTCAACAGAGAGCAAGATAGCAGATATCTAGCATCTTCCTTCCTTTTTTTTTAAACTTTTTTTTTTTTTTTAACTGAGGTTAGAAACTATTGAAATGAAGTTTTGTTTTTTGGAAACACATAGTGACTGTAGTAATATTCAGTGTGTAGTTTTAAAAATTTGTTTTCTGTGTTTTGGAAATGTTTCTGTAACTAGTTCTTACTCTGTTTTACTCTGTACTTTCTATTAACAGATTTTTCTTTTTACTTTAATAGATGTCTATGTAAAGGCTATCTCCCAATTTTAGACTGTGTTAGGCTTCCACATAGCATACAAAAATACTGAAAGGCTTAGTGGTAAGTTCTGCAGAATTTTTGGAACAGTATCCCATGGTTTCGTTCAGCATACATCCTCTTCTAAGTGTACAGAATAAGAAGTATAACTTCACCTCATGAATAGTCTTGCTTATTTCATACTTTCATTATGCACTTGACAAGGGAATTGCAGAGTCAGCTGCCCTAGTGATCAGTGAAACATTTGATCCTGGAATTGAATAAAACCAATCCTGTTTGGGTGAGAGGATAGGGTATAAGTGGCTGTGCCACTGTCTTGATTAAGTGGAGTCCAGCAAGAATGCTCTGGACTTACTTGTTGTGACCATGGTTATCAAAGTTACATGATAACTAAAATAGTCTTGTGAGTTATAGCAACGAAGCTACTGCAGAAGACCAGGGGAGGGACAACTTTTTCAGGAACGTTTCCTAAAAGACCTTTAGTGGAAGCTGGTCCAGCAGTACTGATGTTGTTATAGGCATCTAGGCAGTATGTGAAGGAATTGAGCATCAGACCTTTTTGGTTGGGAATAGACCCAAGACAAGTCAGTCAAGGCATCAGTGAGTAGTAAGATAGGTGTTTAATGGTGGGGGGGGGGAATCAAAAGATATGTATAAGTACCAATTACTTGGATTTTGTCTTTAAGTGACTTAAAAATATTATAAACATTGCAGAGCAAAAAGAGGTGACTATGGCTAGGTACAGTGGCTTTCATTTCTATTTTCCAGAAACCATTAAGACAGTATCTAGCTTTCTGCATGTGGGAAAAAAAACTTAGCAGAAGTAATATGAGAAAAAATGCAAATTAAAGCTGAAGAACTAACAACCCTGAAAATTAAAATAATATACTCATCACAATCCCATCCCTATTTATATCTTTAGCTGGTTTTAAGTACTCTACATGTTTATGTTAATGATGATTATTTTTAGTAGAAAAGTATATAAAAGCTTGAGGTAAAACTTGGTAATTATATGTACATTTTATTAATATAAGAAGTATTTTAAAATATTCTTTTTACTAGAGATGTGAATTGCATTCATTATTTTATCTTTGAGTCAGTTATTTCCCTTTGATAACTTTGTACTTTTTCTTTGGTGTGATTTAAATTAACTTAAAATAATGGAAGAGAAACTTTGTTCCAGCAGTCCAAAGAATTAAATATTGAATATGTCAGTGAACATAACAGAAGAGTTTTTGTCATTGTGGAGTTTACTCTCTAATGGGGACTTTTTATTCTCTTTCTGTTCTGTTGGTTTATTTGTTTGTCCTTGCACCAGTAGCACACTACCTTAATTACTATGGCTTTATAATAAGTCTTGTAGGAAATCTCCTTCTACTTTGTACTTCAAAAGTGTCTTGACTATTCTTGGCTCTTGACTCTCTCACATAAAATTTAGAGCCAATTTATATATTTTTAATTGCATTTTCTATCTTTGTGTGCTGTTTTCCCCAACTTTATTGAGATATGATTGATATTGTATAAGTTTAAGGAGTACACATGTTGATTTGATTTACTTGTTTATTACAAAATGATTGCCACCATAGCTTTAGCTCACACCTTCATCACGTCACACAGTTACCATTTCGTTTTTGTGGTGAGAACATTTATGACTTACTCTCTTATCAACTTTTAAGTGTATAATATAGTACTGTTAACTATGATCACTGTGCTGTATATAACATTCGCAGAACTTATTCATCTTCTAACTGGAAGTTTGTACCCTTTAAGCATCATCTCCCTGTTTCCCCCACTCCCAGCCCCTGGTAACCACTACTCTGCTGTCTGTTTCAATGAGTTCTGCCTTTGTGTTGATGATATTTAGATTGCTCTTATAGTTGAAAAACTTGCTGGCTTCCTTTATTAATTGAAATAATTTGTCTCCCCATTATTTTGAGTTTTCTGTGTAGATACTCAGATTATATGTGAATAAGAACAGTTTAGTTTTTTCTTTTCAATACTTATATAGTTTAAACCTTTTCTTGCCTTATGTTGTCGCTGTAATCTTAAGTATTGTATTGACTATAAGTGGTGATAGTGGGAATCCTTATATTGGTCTGAATTTCAAAAGGTTTGAATGCTTCTGAGTATGTTGTTCCCTATATGGTTTTTGGTAGATTCTCTTCATCAGATTAAAGAAAATCTTTTTAGTCGTACTTTGCTAAAATTTTTGTCGTGAATGGTTGTTTAATGATTTTCCTACGTCTGTGGATATGATCATATAGTTTTTCTATTTTAATATTTTATGTAGTTAATTATATTAATAGATTTATGTTTTACTCTTGCTTTCCTGGCAGCCAAAAAAAGTATACCCAGCAAAGTTATCCTTCAGAATTGAGAGAGAGATAAAGAATTTTCCAGACAAGTGAAAGTTGAAGGAGTTCATAACCACTAGACTAGCCTATAAGAAATGTTAAAGGGACTTCTTTGAACTGAAATGAAAGGATGCTAGTCAGTAATAGTAAAATGTATAAAAGTACAAATTCCACTGCTTAAATTCAGAATACACAAATGTTTTAATGGTGGGTAAATCAGTTATACATCTAGTATGAAGGTTATAAGACCAAAGTAGTAAAAATAATCACAACTACAATAATTTGTTAATGATACACAAGGTAAAAGATGTACATTGTGAAATCAACAACATAAAATGTGATGAGGGAGGGTAAAACTACAGTATGGAAATCTGAGAAGCAGTAGAGCTGACGGTGTCCCAAAATGAGTTCAAAGGCAGTCAAAGACCAATGTCCCAGCTTGAAGATAGGCAGAGGGTGAATTCTCCCTTACTCCTCCTCTTGTTCTGTTCAGGCCTTCAATAGATTGGATGAGGCACACCCACATTGGAGAGGGTAATCTGCCTTACCCAGTTTACGGATTCAAATGTTAATCTCACGCATAAATACCTTCAAATACATATCAAACTAATGTTAACCACCCCATGGCCCAGTCAAACTGAGCCATAAAATTAACCATCACCCATATCAACTTGGGCACCCATATCTCCTTAAACTATACTTAGTCTCCAAATAAAGACAATAACAAGGTCATAGTTCTGCCTAACGTGATACAGTTATCCAGCACACAACTGAAAATGCGCTAACCCCTTCCCCAGAAGATGAGTTTAAGTCCTTGAGTGACGTTTATACTTCTCCTTGGTGTTCCTAGCTTAAATACTATGATATAAAATGAATAACAATTAAATACTGTAAGGCCAATACATTTTATGTTACATGATGAGGGAATAAGAGAGGGAAGGAAACAGATATTTCCCCAACACTCACATTCACACACACACACACAAACGTATTCATAACAAAATAAGGGAATACTCATGACCGTTACAGTCCTCTTTCTATAACTGGTCATGTGGTTGTAGCTGGTATTAATAACTACCTTCTTCCACTACCTAATCTGTATTCCCCTGCCTTCAGCAAGCACCTCAGCTGGTTATGTTTCTTTAACTGGTGGAGTGACCCAAACTTTCATTCTTGAAGGATCTGAGCTATTAGTAGTCCTTCCTGGATTGGGTTGTAGTTTTCCATTGACCTTAATCACAGGGCATGGTAATACTATGAGACGTCCTAAGGGATCTCCTATATTCCAGAAATACTCTTTCTTACCTCCACTGTGGAGTACCAGTCTATTTTCCACTGGGTAGTCAGTATCACTCACCCCAGCCAACACAGTAACTCCTTCTTTGCTTGTTGATTCAGAAGCATGTGGAATCCACAGTGACTCAGCTGCAGTCTTAAGTTTCATTTCAATGGAATAATTGTGTCAATGGCATAAATGTGAAAGCATTCCTCCCTCTGGAATTAAGACCTCTAGGCCAGCAAATCATAAGGCCATGGGAACAGAAAGCAACAATTTTGCTAGTGGGTCTCTAGGAGTAATAATGAGTGGTGCCTCTCCCATTCTATCCCTTGATTCCTAGACCTGTGAATTCTATGTGTGGGAGAAGCAGCACCATATATTGGATGCTGGTTCTAGACTGTATAGTCTTCTGGAAAACCTTGCCCCAGATCTACAAGGTATTACCAACTTGTTGGCACTGTAACTCAGTCTTCAAAAGGCCATTTCATCATTCCGTCAAACCAGCTGCTTCATGATGGTGGGGAACATGTTAAGAATAGTGAATTCCATAAGTGTGGGCCCAGTGTAGCCCTTCTCTTGCTGTTAAGTGAGTTTCTTGATCAGAATCAATGCTGTATAGAATATTATGACAGTGGATAGGCGTTCTCTAAGTCCACAGATGGTAATTTTTGCAGAAGCACTGCATGCAGGGATGCCAGTTCCATATCCAGAGTGTCTATTCCAGTAAGAATAATACACTTCCACTGCCATGATGGAAGTGGTCTAATGGCATCAACCTGTTACCAGGTAGCTGACTGATCACCCTGGGGAATGGTACCATATAGGGAACTCAGTGTTGATCTCTGCTGCTGACAGATGGACACTCAGCAGTGGCCTTGGTGAGTGGAAGTCCATCCTTCCCACCACGGCCACCTTGTTCATAAGCCCATTGGGCAATGATGGGGTGATTCGGGAAATGCTGATGGTATCCACTTGATTGTTAAAATCTTCCTTTGCTGAGGTCACCTATGAGCATTCACACAAGACACAGATATCTTCATTTTTTTTTTAGTTTTTTTTAAATTGAAATATAGTTGACGTCTTCAAGTTGTTGTTTTTCCTATTTAGAGACATCTGTCTACCTCTTCCCCAAATTTACCAATTTCCCAAACATACTCCTTCCATGTCCCTTTCCATTAGCCACTCATTGCTCATAGCCCATGAATCAGTATAAAATTACACATCTAACTATTTCTTCTTTCAAGTGAACAACTAAGTGCACTGCTGTAAGTTCTGTGCGCTGGGAGGAGGATTTCCCTTTACCACTGTCTTTCAGGGATGTTCCAGAAGGGGACTATAGCACTACAGCTGTTCAGTTTCGGGTGGTGTCTACATATCATGCACATTTCCACAGTGGCTGCACCATTTTGCATTCCCACCAGCAATGTACAGCATTTTCAATTTCTCCATATCCTAGCCAACACTTACTATTTTCCATTTTGTTGATAATAGCCATCCTTATGGGTTTGAAGTGGTATCTCCATGTTTTTTTTCATTTGCATTTCCCTAATGGCTAATGATTTTGAGCATCTTTTCATTTGAAATTTGCCATTTGTTTATTTTCATTGGAGAAATATCTATTCAAGTCTATAGCCCATTTTTAAGTTGGGTTTTTGTGTGTGTGTGTGTTGTGGGCGTTCTTCGTATATGCTGGTTATTTATCTGATATATGAGTTTCAAACATTTTTTTTCCCATTCTGTGGGTTATCTTTTCTCTCAATAGTGTTCTTTGATTTATAAAAGGTTTTAATTTTGATGAAGTCCAATTTATTTTTTTCTTTTGTTGCCTGTGCTTTTGGTGTCACACTTAAGAAACCTTTGCCAAATCCAAGGTCATGAAGATCTCCCCTTCTGTTTTATTCTAAGAGTTTTATAGTTTTAGGTCCTTGATCTATTTTGAGTTTATTTTAATATATGGTACAAGGTAAGAGTCCAACTTCATTCTTTTGCATGTGGACATCTTGTTTCCCTGCACCAATTGTTGAAAAGACTGTCCTTTCCAGATTGGGTGCTCTTGCCACCCTTATTGAAAATTACTAGACTCTCTGTTCTTTTCCTATAGTCTGTTTGTGCCAGTACCACATTTTTTTCTCTTTCACTCAGCCTGGGGTAAGACAGGCAAAGTGCCTTCCTTGGAGTGGTATTTTCCTAGTTCACACACTGAAAGTATCACCATCTGGGTGTTGCTTTTCTCAACTTCAGAGTAGTTTCTTCAAACTGACCTCATACCTCTCTTGAGGTCCCAGCCCTCTTTCCTATACCTTGAAAACTGTGCTGGTTGAAATCCAGGCTATAGGCTACTATAAAGAAGTAGATGCTTTCAGAATAAATTTTGGCTCCAGGGCTCTCTTATCCTGTGAAACTGTTTTCTCATTTTCTCTGACTTCTTTTTTGTTTTCTCTCCTGCTGGTTAAAGCATGCTTTAAATATAAATCTTTAATATATTACTGTATATTTTCAAATGTTCTTTACCAGGACCATCTAGTCCACAATATGAAAATTGAGAAGAGGACTTTTAAGATCAGCTTTGTCATCCATTCTTGATAATCTGCTTGTATATAATTTGAAATAATAGTTTATACCATTTTCATGCATTTTTCTTAGCAGTTTTCATTTTAATTACATCACATGCTTTTTTAGTTTTCTACGTGGCTATTATTGTGTTACTGTACAGTTGTCCCTCAGTGTCTGAGGGGGATTGGTTCTAAGAACCCCCTGCAGATACCCAAATTGTCACATGCTCAAGCCCCTTATATAAAATGACATAGCATTTACTATATAACCTATGCACATCTTTCCATATACTTTTTTTTAAATTTAAAAAACAGAATTATTATTTGTAGTATTTACACACATAGTCTTCCACGGTAATGTTAAAGTTACCATTTTCTTCAAATGCCTCTGAAAATAACACACTTTGCCTTCCTAAGTGAATCTTGGACAAGGAAATTCAGTGAAAGTGATCTACTCATGACTGTGTCCCATGTCTCTTCTTTTTTCTTTTTTTTTTTTAACACGTTTATTGGAGTATAATGCTTTACAATGGTGTGTTAGTTTCTGCTGTATGACAAAGTGAATCAGCTTTATGTGTACATATACCCCATATCTCCTCCCTCTTGTGTCTCCCTCCCACCCTCCCTATCCCACTCCTGTAGGTGGACACAAAGCACTGAGCTGATCTCCCTGTGCTATGTGGCTGCTTCCCACTAGCTATCTATTTTACATTTGGTAGTGTATATATGTCCATGCCACTCTCTCACTTCATCCCAGCTTACCCTTCCCCTTCCCCATGTCCTCAAGTCCATTCTCTACGTCTGCGTCTTTATTCCTGTCCTGCCCCTAGGTTCTTCAGAACCATTTTATTTTTTTTTTAGATTCCATATATATGTGTCAGCATGCGGTATTTGTTTTTCTCTTTCTGACTTACTTCACTCTGTATGACAGTTTCTAGGTCCATCCACTTCACTACAAATAACTCAGTTTCGTTTCTTTTTATGGCTGAGTAATATTCCATTGTATATATGTGCCACATCTTCTTTATCCATTCATTTGTTGATGGACACTTAGGTTGCTTCCATGTCCTGGCTATTGTAAATAGGGCTGCAATGAACATTGGGGTGCATGTGTCTTTTTGAATTATGGTTTTCTCAGAGTATATGCCCAGCAGTGGGATTGCTGGGTCATATGGTAGTTCTATTTTTAGTTTTTTAAGGAACCTCCATACTGTTCTCCATAGTGGCTGTATCAATTTACGTTCCCACAAACAATGCAAGAGGGTTCCCTTTTCTCCACACCCTCTCCAGCATTTATTGTTTGTAGATTTTTTGATGATGGCCATTCTGACCGGTGTGAGGTGATACCTAATTGTAGTTTTGATTTGCATTTCTCTAATGATTAGTGATGTTGAGCATCCTTTCATGTGTTTATTGTCAATCTGTACATCTTCTTTGGGGAAATTTCCATATACTTTAAATTGTCCCTAGATTACTTATAATACCTCATACAAAGTAAATGCCATGTAAATAATTATAAATACAATGTAAATGATATGTGAATTGTTGCTACCACATGGCAAAATCAAGTTTTGCTATTCAGAACTTTCTGGCCTTTTTTTAAATTTCGAATATTTTCAATTGGTGGTTGGTTGAATCAGAGGAACCTGCAGAACCTGAAGATATGAAGGGCCAGCTGTATTGGTTATTTGGATATGGTAACAGTTTTCTGGTTGCCAATATTATGAAGTGGTTGTCTTTAAAAATTTGCATTTTGAAATAGTAAATGCCCTCAAAAATGCCTACACAAATCAAGAAATAACATTGATGACACTGCACTTTTCTCTGGAAGTTTCACCTTATGTAGGAAAGATGCAATTCTTTGTCCATAGAAAATTGTATACATACTCTGTCATTTGAGAGGACAATTTGTACTTTATTAAACAGTATTATGATAAATATTTTTCACTTTTGCCTTTCTTAGTTTTACAGTCCTTAATATTGGTATGTCTGATTTTCTTTGCAGGTTTTCTCTAGGTGATTCTAGGAGGCCTCTTCATGAAACAGCAGTTTTGGTAGAAGATGTAGTACACACTCAGTTAATTAACCTGGTAAGAGCATATAATCTTATTTGGTATCTCTCCTCTGCATTCCGCTTATATTGGCATCACAACCCAAGATAATTTTAAGAATTTTTATTTTTACATTTTTTTACATTTGGAATTCTTTTTTTGTCAGCTCTATTGAAGTATAATTTTCATGTAACAAAATTTCACTCAGTTAATTAACCTGGTAAGAGCATATAATCTTATTTGGTATCTCTCCTCTGCATTCTGCTTATATTGGCATCACAACCCAAGATATTTTTAAGAATTTTTTTTTTTTACATTTTTTTACATTTGGAATTCTTTTTTTGTCAGCTCTATTGAAGTATAATTTTCATGTAACAAAATTTCACCAGTGCATGACTTTTGACAGATGAATATTGTCATGTGACTAGCAACACAATCATTATATAGAAATATTTCCATCATCCAAAAACATCCCTTTGTACCCTGTGTAATCAGTCTTTTCTCCAGCTCCTGACCTTGGTTAACACTGATCTGTTTTTTATCATTATATCAGTATAGTTTTTTCAGAACGTTTAAAAAAAACTTTTATTCTGAATTTTAGATGTCTGGAAAGAGAATTGCACAAATATCACAGAGAATTCTCTTATACAATTCACATTCCTCTGTTAACATCTTGCATAACCATAGTACAATTATCAAAACCAGGAATAACATTGGTACAATACTGTTAATAAAATTACCAACCTTATATGTATTTCATCAGTTTTCCCATTAATGTCCCTTTTCTGTTCCAGGAGCTAATCCAGGATAACACACTGTAGTGAGCTGTCATGTCTTTGTGGTCTTCTATCTGTGATAGCGCCTCAGTCTTGCTTTCAAGTCTTTCATGACCTTGACATTTTTGAAAAGTACTAGACATATTCTGTAAAATGCTCTTCTTTGTCAATTGGTCTAATGTTTTCTTATGGTTAGAATGTGGCTATGCCTTTTTGGCAAGAATACCAGAGAAGTGATGGGCTTTTCTCACTGTATCATATCAGTGGGTTCATGTTGTTGATGTGTTGTTTGTGATCTTAAATTAACCTTGATAACTTGGGTAAAGTGGTATATGCTGAATTTTTCCACTATAATGAAGTGGTTTTTTTTTTCATTTTGTTGTTAATAAATGTCTTGTGGGAGATATTTTGTGACTATGCAAATACTGTTTCTCTGCAAAATTTTGCCTATTGATTTTAACATTCATCAGTGGGTGTAGTCTGAGACAGTTATTACTGTGGTATTTGCATAGTAATGATTTTCTATTTTCTTCTTTCCTTTTATCTTTTTTAATTGCAGTTATTCTGAAAGGAATAGTTATTCTTTATCACCATTTATTTATTAAATTTTTAATGTACATATGTACGGACTAATGTGTATTTAAATTTTATTCTTTGGTTCATTATGCAGTAATATTATTATTTATTTTTATTTCTCAAGTTGTTTCAGTGTTGGCCACTAGGAACGCTTTCATGTCCTTTCCTCATTTTTCTCTCAAGTTTTTGGTCCTGTGTCTCATAAATATTAGGTATATCAGTCCTTTGTTTGTGGCATATGATACAAATATATTATTCTTCTGTGTCAGTTACAGTTATCTTTTGACTTTGTTTTTATGAGCTTTTGGGAGGCATACAAGTATTTTTATTTTAATGTAGTCGAATGCATCAATCTTTTATTTCCTTTGGATTTTGAGTTATAGTTAGGAACACTTTTCTTATACTGAGTTTAAAGAGAAATTCATCCATATTGTCTTCTAGTATCTGTATGGCTTCATTTTTAACATTTAGATTCCTAACCATTTGTGGTTTATTCTTGTTATTGTGTGAGATATGGATCTAACTATAGATTTTTCCAAATGACTACCCAATTATGCCATCATCATTTATTAAAAAGTATCTACTTTCCCTAATGATTTGAGATACCTCCTTTATCATTACTAAATTAGCATATGTATTGGGGTCTATTTCTGATTTTATATTCTATACCAGTGGTTTATTTGTCTACACATGTGCTAATACAACATTTTTAATTATATAGGTTTTATGGTATATCTTAAAGATTGTTACAGCTAGACACCCCTTCTAATTTTTCTCAGTGTGTTCCTGATTATTCTTATATGTTTATTTTTCCATGTGAACATTAGTATTGAATTTTCTAGCTCCATAAAATAACTTGCTGGTATTTTTATGGGGATTGTGTGAATTTATAAATCAATTTAAAGAGAACTGCATCTTAATGTTGAGTCAGTCTAAGAAAAGGGAATGTCTACATTTTTTCACGACTATTTTTGTGTCTTTCATGAGTGTTTTAACATTTCTTTTTATAAGCTTCACGTATTTCTTGTTAGATATATTCCTAAGTATTTAACCTTCTTATTTGCTATTGCAAATAGGCTTTCTGTATAATTACATAATGGCTTTGCACAGCAAAGGAAACCATAAACAAGACCAAAAGACAACCATCAGAATGGGAGAAAATATTTGCAAATGAAGCAACTGACAAAGGATTAATCTCCAAGATTTACAAGCAGCTCATGCAGCTCAATAACAAAAAAACGAACAACCCAATCCAAAAATGGGCAGAAGACCTAAATAGACATTTCTCCAAAGAAGATATACAGATGGCCTACAGACACATGAAAGAATGCTCAACATCATTAATCATTAGAGAAATGCAAATCAAAACTACAATGAGATATCATCTCACACCGGTCAGAATGGCCATCATCAAAAAATCTAGAAACAATAAATGCTGGAGAGGGTGTGGAGGAAAGGGAACACTCTTGCACTGTTGGTGGGAATGTAAATTGATACAGCCACTATGGAGAACAGTATGGAGGTTCCTTAAAAAACTACAAATAGAACTACCATACGACCCAGCAATCCCAATACTGGGCATATACCCTGAGAAAACCATAGGTCAAAAAGAGTCATGTACCAAAATGTTCATTGCAGCTCTATTTACAATAGCCAGGACATGCAAGCAACCTAAATGTCCATCGACAGATGAATGTATAAAGAAGATGTGGCACATATATACAATGGAATATTACTCAGCCATAAAAAGAAATGAAATGGAGGTATTTGTAATGAGGTGGATGGAGTTAGAGTCTGTCATACAGAGTGAAGTAAGTCAGAAAGAGAAAAACAAATACAGTATGCTAACACATATATACGGAATCTAAGGGAAAAAAAAAAAAAAGGCCATGAAGAACCTAGTGGCAAGACGGGAATAAAGACACAGACCTACTAGAGAATGGACTTGAGGATATGGGGAGGGGGTGGGGTGAGATGTGACAGGGTAAGAGAGTGTCATGGACATATATACACTACCAAATGTAAAATAGATAGCTAGTGGGAAGCAGCCGCATAGCACAGGGAGATCAGCTCGGTGCTTTGTGACCACCTAGAGGGGTGGGATGGGGAGGGTGGGAGGGAGGGAGATGCAAGAGGGAAGAGAAATGGGAACGTATTGTATATGTATAACTGATTCACTTTGTTATAAAGCAGAAGCTAACACACCATTGTAAGGCAATTATACTTCAATAAAGATGTTTAAAAAAAAAATTACATAATGGCTGAAAACGTCTGGAATTTACTAAAATACGTAAATCTATAGATATAAGAAGCTGAGCAAACTCCAAAAAGGATAAGCCCAAAGAAATGCATGTTCAAACTGCTGACTATGAACAGCATAATATAAATTTTAAAAGCACCCAGATTTATTACCATAGGGGAACAATGATTTGAAAGACAGCAGAATTTTCATGAAAATATGGAGATTAGAAGGAAATAGCACAACAGTTTTAAAGTACTGGATTCCCTTTTCTCCACATCCTCACCAGCACTTGTTATCTCATGTCTTTTTCATAATAGCCATTCTAACAAGTGTTGGCCTAAGACATACACGTAGATCAGTGGAACAGAATAAGAGCCCTGAAATAACCCACATATATGGTCAATTAATTTACGAGAAAGCAGTCAAAATTGGAGAGCCACATGCAACAGAATGAAACTAGATGCTCTTTTACGCTGTACACAAAAATTAACTCAAAGTAGATTAAAGACCTACAACCATGAAATGCCTAGAAGAAAACATAAGCACTAAGCTCCTTGACATAGGTCTTGGCGATGATTTTTTGAATCTGACCCCAAAAACAAAAGCAAAAATAAACAAGTGAGACTACATCAAACTAAAAAGCTTGTGCACAGCAAAGGAAACCATCAACAAAATGAAAAGGTAACCTACTGAATGGAGGAAAATGTTTGCAAATCATATATCTGATAAGGGGCTAATATTCAAAATATATGAAGAAGTCATACAACTCAATAGCAAAAAATAAACAATTAATAAATGGGCAGATGATCTGAATAGACACTTTTCCAAAGAAGACAGACAGCTGGCCAACATGTACCTGAAAAGATACTCACCATCATTAACCATCAGGGAAATGCAAATCAAAACCAAATGAGATATCACCTCACACTTGTCAGAATGACTTATCAAAAAGACAGAATAACAAGTGTTGGTGAGGATGTGGAGTAAGGGAGCCCTTGTGCGTTGTTGGATTGTGCATTTGTGCAGCCACTGTGGAAAGCAGTATGGAGGTTTCTCAGAAAATTAAAAACAGAACTGCCATATCATCCAGCAGTTCCAATTCTGGGTATTTATCCAAAGAAATGAAAATACTAACTCAAAAAGATGTGTGCATGCCCATGTTCGTGGCAGCATTATTTGTAGTAGCCAAGATATGGAAACAACCTAAGTGTCCATCTATGGATGAATGGGTAAAGAAATTGTGGTATAACTATGGAATGGAATATTATTGAGCCATAAGAAATAATGAAACCTTGCCATTTGCAATACCATGAATGGACCTCAAGGATATTATGCCAAGTGAAGTAAGACAGACATAGAAAGACAAATACCGTATGAGCCCTTTTATGTGTGGAATCTAAAAGAAAAACAAATCAACTTCGTAGAAACAGATTGGTGGTTGCCAGAGGCAGGGGGTGGAGTGGGATGAACTGTTTTTTAGTTTAAATAAATTGAATTAAAAATTTTTTTAAAATAAATTAATTTTTAAACATTATGATAACTGGTAATGCTGATATTCACAGGGAGAGATGGGGGTTTTGACAAGAGGTATCTAGCCTGGAATTCTTCTTGTTTTTGTATATACATGTCTATATAAAAATATATGTTAAATCTTTCATAGGATTCAACATATATTTATTAAATTTAATTGAGGAAAGTAAGCATCAGAATAGAGGTAAAAAACTCTTGACCTATGCATAGATGTAGCATAGAATCTGGTTTTACTTGTACTATATTAAGATACAAATTTAGTTGCCAACATTTTAAAATTAGATCACTTTTACATAAAAACTTAGGATTTCTGGCTGTTCTTGAAAGATTAAAATTGGAATGTTTGACAGCATAGGTATGACTTTTAAAATGGAAATCTGAGCTCAGGAGCCACTTCTACCTGGTTTTTACCAGGCTGACTTCATTTGCTTAACCAGGAAGGTATTCAGTGTTAATGGATTTATATAGCACATTGTTGCCATATTTCCCATATCCGTCTTCAATTTCAATTTTTCAAGAAAACATACTTTTTAATTTTGGAAGGAAATGATGTTTTTTAAAGGAATTTTAGTTTTCCTCAAAAGCTGTGGAAACAGTGTTACGTATGTCACAGAAGTTCATAGACAAATATAATAAGGAAGTTGTTTTTTGTGATATACTTTTCCCCCCTATGACTTTGCTCTGTTAATGCTAGAGTGATCTGTCAAAGTGCTTTGATAGTGTACTATCAAAGGGAATACATAACTTATAGAAGAAATAAGAAGCATTTAGATTCCTGCTACAGCCTATTTAGAAGAGAAGAATGTGCTTCCACTCTTACAAGCTCTGTGGTGCTGTGTCTCCTGTTCCAAAAGCACCTTTAGGGCTTCCCTGGTGGCGCAGTGGTTGAGAGTCTGCCTGCTAATGCAGGAGACGCGGGTTCGAGCCCTGGTCTGGGAAGGTCCCACATGCCGTGGAGCGACTGGGCCTGTGAGCCACAGCTGCTGAGCCTGCGCGCCTGGAGCCTGTGCTCCGCAACGGGAGAGGCCGCAATGGTGAGAGGCCCGCGCACCGCGATGAAGAGTGGCCCCCGCTTGCCACAACTGGAGAAAGCCCTAGCACAGAAACGAAGACCCAACATAGCAATCAATCAATCAATCAATCAATAAAGAAATCTTTAAAAAAAAAAAAAAAAAGCACCTTTAAGTACCGGGGTAGTGAGCTAGAACTTCAGTTGAGTCGTTCTTTCCTCAACTGCCGGCCCTTAATACCTTAATCTAAAACTTTAAAGGGGAAGAAAATCCATTCTTCAGTCTCTTGGATCATTTTGGCAGCGGTTGCGTGTTGTTTCATTTGGGAAGAGGTTTTCTTTAAATCTTTTCTTTTGTCTCTTGTTTCTTGGGCCTATGATTCCCATTTGAGACCTGTGCCCTCTCATCCTACCCCTGATTCTTTCTCAGTTCTTCAGCCAGGCCTGCCCTCCAGTCTGAGTGATTCCACCTAACTCTACTCTGTTCCACTTGCTAGGTTGTGACCAGCTCAGGCCCCAGTTAACTGTTCTTCACTGGAGTTCTGCGTGAAGATTATAGAATATGTTAAATCATGAAAACATATAGTTTAAAATCTATATAAAGCTTTTCACTTTATTCAAGAGCAAGTTAGAATATTAAAGTCATAGGACTTTAAAGTTGAATTATACTTCAGAAATTATTTGTTATATAATAGTTTGAACCAAATGAAATTGCCTTTTTTATGTCATGAATGGTTAAATATCAGCAATTTTATGATTCAGTGCAATACTAATTAGTTGTCACTAGAGAGAGTTTTCAAAACTTTTAATTTTCTTATTTTGTAAAATAACAATACTAATATTTACTTTTTACAGTGGTTATAGAGGGTCATAAAAATTAGATATATTGTATATTAAAGGACTTAGTGAAGTTTCTGGGGCATAGTATCCTTTCTCTAAGTTAGTAGTAGTAAATGGTTACTATCGTGATTAATTCTAAGATAACAGGGCTATTTAAAGGCATGATTTAGATTAGAATTGGATTGAAAAATCCATTGAAATGCTCTTTCAAATTTTCCAGAAAGATGCAAACATTTTCATATCCTAGGCTTCCCTCTTCTCCCACTCCACAGGGGGAGCTACATCTGTTTGAAGTAGGTAAAGATTTATGCCAACTTGAAATTGTGTGATAGAGTTGCTATTATGATGCTGTCAATAATAATATCCTTTCAAGTTCCAAAACTGTCATGACATCTGATGGCTATATAGCTGCTTTCATTTTTTTATTCATTCAAAGTTAAATATCAGAGGACCCTCTTCATTGTATGCACAAAGTATAACTATCTACCATTCCATTTCAAAACATATTGGATTTTCACTATATAATCTACCAGGCAACTAGTAAGCTCCTCAATTTGTTGTACTGTTTTCACATCAGAACCACTTTCTCAGGGTTATTCTAATAGTCTTTAGTTATGAAAATTAATAGCAAATTTATATGTGTCAAAAGTGATTGCTCAAGTCTCCCATCTGGATTAGCATACACTGAGTCATCGCTTCCTCCACCCCTCTTACTTGTAATGCTTTTTAATTTGACAGTTTATCTTCCTGGTAGAAGGAGCTCCTGCAAGGCAATGTTCAGTCCTCATCACCACTTCTGTGGGGCTGTCACTTATGTCACCTCCGTAATGGTTTATGAGTATGTTTTAAAATAGCTATAGAATTTCCTGTGCAGAACTTCAGTTATAAGGGTTATAAAAATAGGACAAACTAATATAATTGGTGATTGCATAAAATAAAGGAAGTAGAGGTACCATGGGGACCTAATGAATCACAGAATGGAAACAGTCTTTTAGCTGACTAAACATTCAGACTTTGTACTAAGTCAGAGCGTGGATATGTAACTCAGCAAACCGGAACACACCACTCTGTGTTTACATGGATGGGATAGAGAAATTCACAAATACCATCTGGGAAAAAAATTCTTGGCTTATTTGTCTGTTTCTACTGTAGAGTAAATGAAGTACCACATATTTAGCATAAACAGACTGAAAGCACACCTGCTTTGCGGAATATACACACACATGTGCACACATACACACACAGCATTATTCAAAATATAGAACATTGTATGTCATGAAAAGTGTTTCCTTTCCTTCTTTTTTGCTTCTTTTTAAATAATGTATTGTAGAAAATGTACTAATTGTTTTGAATGGCACTTGTTTCTGATCGATTGCTCTTAATATTTTCTATTAGTTAGCTGGATTTTCTCTCATATTACTACCTCATACCTCAAGAAATAGTATTGTATCTTCTCTTTTTTAAGAAATAATGTTTGTATTGCAGATGACAGATATTTAGTTTTTAGTCTGTGACACAAAATGGGCATATTCTAAGTAGATTGCCTCTTTAGCTACGTTTTCCCCGCCAATTCCCCTGGGTAATTTGCTACAGGCATAACCTAGAGGACCAACCAGGAAAGAATTTCCAGTCCTTTCCCAACTCTCAGCATGTCTTCTTTTTCTTCCTGTAGTATATTCTACTAATAGTCAATTGTTCAACTCTTCAAGGTAAGAGAATCTCAGAGTACAAATTGTTCGTAGTACCAAGTAAGTTAAAAGCACTGTTTCATATTATTATACATGGTTTTCTTAGCAGAGGTATAAAACTGTGTCTTCCCTCCTTTCCATGTGTGTCAAGGCTTTTCCTTTAGTGTTCTTCATTTATTCCTGCTGGTCAGCTAGGATCCTGTTACCTAACTTAAGCTAAGCTCTGCTAGCTACTTGGATCCTATGCCAAGTTTGGATTTCTGACCTGTGCTGAAACTCAGTTCTGGCTGCAGCTCCTATTAAATGCCTAATGTGTAGTTTCCAAGAATTTCAGATTTACCAAAGACATGCAGACCATTCATAAAATACCCTCTCTCCAGACTGAGTTGCATCAGTTAATTAAAATAGGTACAGATTTCTGCCAACTGGAAATTGTGTGACTGAATTGATATTATATGCTGTCAATAATATGCTTTTGATAATACCCATTTTTGCAGTTCAAAAAATACCATAATTTTTGATGGCTGTATAGCTACTTTTATTTCTCTATTTACTCACAATTAAATATCAGAAAAATCACTTTGTTTTATACACAGAATATAATTATCTACCATTCTACTTAAAAGTCATACTGGGTTTTCACTATATGAATTTATCAGCCAAGTAGTAAACCATGCAATCTGTTAAATTCTGTGTTCATATATGAATTGGTTTTCAAAGTTATTCTAATAATCTTTATGAAAACTAGTAAAGAATAAACTTAACATGTGTGAGGAGTAACTAACCTCCCATCTGGATTAGCAGGCACTGAGTTTCTCCTCCCCTATCTGTTTGTTCTTCTAATGCCTTTTACTTTGGCAAGTATCTCCCAACTACTGTATTCTCCTTCATCACATTTTGTGTTCTGTTCTGTATCTGAACCAAGAGACTTGTTTTCAGACTCCTGTTCTTCAGTACCTTTTCCAAGGTCTTTGAAAGTCTTTCATTTATTCATAACCCTATATCTTCTTTTCCCAGAGTTGCTGTTTCTCTTGATTAGTGTGGAGATTATGCAGAGATGAAGGAAATAAAAGTTAGTTCATATCTACTTTGTGCCAACCAGTCTCCTGAACATTTTTTATATATTATTTTATTGTGGATACATAGGCCATTTTCCAGGTTTAAAAAAATAACAACTATTATTTCTATGTAGCTTTCTAACATAGTTTAACCCAATTTGACATTGCCTTATGTGTTATATAGATATCATTAGACAGCTTTATTTATTTCCCAGATCCAAGTATTATATATTAGTCTACACTTGAAGAATATGTAACAGTTCTTTTTTTAAATATGTTTTTTATCCCTTCAGATATTCACATTCATCCTGATGTTTTAATAGGGGTTTTATTTTACTGATTGTGATAGGGAGCAATTTGTTTATGCTTATAATTTCAAACGTTTCTAGTCATTTTTATATCTCTCGATGAATTTATAAATCACATTCTGTTTCCTAAGAATGCACTATCCTTAGATACTTCTCTAGAGTAAGTGGTTCTGAAATTCTAAGTGATGTAGATAATCTGAAATTCAAAAGATATTATTTATGTTTGAAGACTGATATAAAATTGACTTCAGATTTTTAAAGTGAATAGAAAGAGAAATAAGGTCCATCAAATAAATGTGTCAATTAGAAAAGACTTAAGAGAACATGTTAAGAATGTTTTGAGACTAAATTTGAAAGTCATGTTTTATTATCAGTAGAATCTTACTGACTTTGCGCTTCTAATCCAGCTAAGGATCTGACAGTAAGCAACAGAAAGGCAATAGACACTACCGTAATCATGCTCATTACTCAGAGTGGGTTTAATCTAAAAGTTTATATATTTTTCTTTTTCACAGTAGAGTAGATGCAGCAGAATGGTGAGGAGGCAAGTGCTGATAAGAAGCAGCAAGAAGTTGGGAGAGTGTAGGAGCTAAGAGGGAAATGATGGCTAAAAAACAGAACTACACAAAATTATAGGTATCTAATTGGTCTAGGAGTACAACTTATAAACTATGTTCCATAAAGTATGCATTGAAATAACTAACGTCTCCTAATACATTTCTTTGGTTGTAGAGACCATCACTCTTATATACAACAAGTATATTGATTGATATTCATATTGAAGGCTTGAAACAATTAGAAAAAATTGATACATTCAGGATACTCTTTGATAGTAAAGATAGTGTGTGATACACTTAGAAAGATGTCTCTCAATAATAAAGTTTATTTTTTTTAATCTGGAAATTTAATCATATATAATATAGCATATATTTCTTAAAAGATCAAAAAACTTTTTTCCCTAAAACTTTGTATAAAGATTCCTTGATTTAGTAATGTCCTTAAGAAAATTTTAAAAGTATATTTTCTTTTTAAACTTTCAATTGTGCATACTTTGAGAATGACATCTCTTGTAATAAACATTCTACTTAATATTTGCGATAAACCTGGAGAGTTAGAAAATATTTTGTAGGTGTGGAAACTGAAGAACAGAAAGATTAAGCAACTTGGCAAAAGTCGCACAGTTTATAAAGTAGGAGATGTGAAATTCAAGTAATTTCTTTTTCAGAGAGTTTGAGGAGTCTTTAGGATGAAAAATTCTGATTCTTTTATTCTGGTACTTACTGACTGAATTTACTATGTATCTCTAAGGTCACTTCTACTTTTGAATATTCTGTGGTTCTCTGTAGTGAAAAGTATTGATTTCAGAATAGATTCATATTTTGCAGAGGGTTTTTGGAGAATAGTGAACAAAAAGAAATGGTTAGAAAAGAGAAGCCCCAAGAAAAGTAAGTAGAACCTTCTTTTGGTGTGGAAAATACAAATTCAATATCAAGTATCTGTTAAAGATATCCTGTATTTTAAGTCTGTAAAGAGAAAAAGTAACATTCTTCAACGTGAGAAATGGTCATAATAGCCAGCAAAACATTTTGGGTATAATGAATAACTTTATAACATTAAAGTAGGCATCATTTGATAGATCTCTGGACAAAGGTAATTAAATGTTAAGAAAGAAGAGATTAAAACATACTCAAAAAAGATATTTAAGATATTGTGAGCTTTTCTGGAAATTTACCATTTGCTGCTTGCGTTGGTCATTGGCTTCAAGAAGAAAAGTTTTAGATGTTGTCAGGAGTAGAATTCCTATTTTTAAATGTCACATAAATTGCCCAGAGCTTGCATTTTATGCCAAGAAATCAAATTTAGCCATTGGTTTATATGAAATCACCTTGATCAAGCCATGTGGATTTCCCACTGGAATATAATTGTTTCTTAAATGCATTCTGTAGAAAGGGATGAAAAAGAAGGTTGGGACTAGATATTCAAGGTCATTGAATTTCAAACTGAGGAATTTTTATGTAATTGCTGGGGATATTGAAAATTTTAGAAAGTGGCATAGTCAGGAAAGTGGATAAAATAACCTGGCTGTTTTATATAAGGTAGTGAAAGACTCAAGATGCCACTTCCAGAGAGGTCTGTTTGAAGAAGGATGTTGAACTATTTAGGTGAGAGATATTACTACCTCTGAGTTGGATGGTGACAGGTTTCTGAACTATATTTGCCATCTGTAAACAGTAATCCACTATGGCGGTAAATTAAATCCTGTATCTGTAAGAATAAACAAATTCAAAACAATATATCAATCAAATCCATTATGACGGACATCAGTGTTTATCTGAGTAAAAAACAGGTAGAAGTTCTGAGTTCTAAGTACATTTAGATGTACCAATTTGGCATATTCTCACTAGTCATTGTTCTAAATGTGACTCTCCTGGTTACTTTTGCAAAACCCACAAGAGCTTTTGAACCTTCAGCTGGGAAATGCTGGTAGAGTGGAAGGCTTTTGGAGACAGACATACCTGGGTTTGAATTTTGGCTTCCTTCATAACTTGCTAGTTACGCATTATTGAGCGTTATTTCTTAATCCCTTTGAGTCCTGGTTTACTCATCTGTAGGAATTTACCTACCTCATAGGCATTATATAAGATGATGTACATAAATGGCTTAGCACTCATCGACACTGTTGATGAAAACATGATTTCATTAATGCCAGCCAAAAATTTTAATCAAAAACTATACAATTGGAGTAACACAGTGTTAAGGGCAAAGACACTAAAGAGCCAGAAGAGAGCTTGAAGAATCATATGCTGTATGTATTTCTGGGGCCACTTTCCTGGCTTTGAATGTCACACTATATACAGTTCTGTCTTGATTTCTCCTGCTTCTACTTCTCACTCCTGGTATGCTTTAGATATCTTAAAATTCTTAGATATCAGTTTAAATAATTTGTTATATGTGAATTTCCCTGTTCTTCCTTGTCTGTTCCCATCTAACTTTATGTCCCTGAGAAGAAACCGTCAGATACAGAGTGGTTTAAATTGCCTTTGTTTGAATCCTGGGACTTGGAAGGCTTTTCCATAAGCTTCATGCTTTCTCCTCTTATGACTGCAGTTCAAATAGAACTTAACTGTCAGTGAAACAAGAGTTTCTCCATTGAATATTTGAATGTTCTCCTAAATGATTTTTTGAGTCCCAACATTTTGTATTTTAGTGATGACTACTATGTTTACTTTTTTCCTTTCCCCCAAATGAATGACTTTCAGAATATTGTATGAAAAAGTTTCCCAACATGCTTGAAAAACACATGGAAAGATTTACTAAGTTGATAGTAATGTGGAGTTTGAGAGATAAAACAGAGAAATGGATAAATGGGTAGGTGAGAGAGGGTTCAGAGGACAGAAAGTTCAAGCCCCCAAAATGACCACTGTGCTAATGAGTATAGATTTATTGTATAATTATTTTGGGGCCTAAATCAGGTATTTATGAATATACTTTATAAAATATGAGGCACTATATTTTATTATTATTGCTAATAATAATATTTTCAAAACCTATTTTGAAAATCTTTACCCTGAAGAGTCTATAGAGAAAGCTTTTTATCTGAAATATTGTTATAGTTAATAGATGCAGTTTTTATTATCAGTATTAGCATTCATAGTTAAGTTACAACCTCTAGGTACCAAAATTTGGGGAGAGTCAATCATCCTTCCTGTGTTCATGTGTTCTTTTCTCTGTGAATTGACCCTTTAAGCATCTTAACTTCTAATACCTTGGTATTTATGTAGGAGACTTCGGAGAAAGAGTTAAAATTCAGTATTTTCAAATTAGTCATCCAGCATTATTTTTTTAAATAATTGTTTTCTACCAACTAAAGTCATGCAACATAATACTTCCATACTTATACCTGTATTTAACACCATTCTTCAAAATATGTATTCTTAAAAGTAAAAGTACTTGCTGTGCTTTATGTAACTGAAGTTACAAAAGACTTGTAACTTCTAATAATCAGCTTAATCTGATCTTAAACTCTTGATGGTTTTGGAACAGGAATTTTTGTTTGAAAGAGCTTGTTAAATGAATTATGCAATTATAAGTAAATGTGGTCACAGCTGTTTTTGATTTCTTTGTTATACACCTGATTGGAAACAAGTTTTTAAAAATATTTTTCCATTTCTTACACTGACACCTAGTGTTCACTATTCCTGATATCTTGAGTATCAAAATTTAGTTATTAATAACTCTGGAACTAGAATTACATTAAAACTTTTTTTTTTTTAGCAGTGCACCTGTTCACAGACCAATAACTCCTATTTTCAACATCAGTGAGACAGAATTTTTCCTAGTTATGTGTATGACACTGTTATGAATCAATTGCTGAGGCTATTTTGAACACAGCAAAACTCAAAGAAGCATAGAGTTTTAGAGGTGAAAGGAACTTGAGGATGTTTTTAAAACCAAGATTCTTAAGACCCCAGTGCTTTGTTATGTACACAATTCCTTCAAGTCCAAGTGGATGGTTTTGTTTACGTGAGTTTGGTTCCTGGACGATAGAGGTAACAAATCACATTTAATCATGTAAGCATTTAAGATTTGATATTAGTAGTTGGCCAGGAAGTAAGACTGAGTTGTTTCTGATTTTTTTTTATTGAGGTATAATTGACATAGAACATTATATTAGTTTCAGGTGTACAACATAATGATTCAATATTTGTATACATAGCAAAATGATCACCACAGTAAGTCTAGCTAACATTCGTCACCATACATAGTTAAAAAAAATTTTTTTTCTTGTGATGAGGACTTTTAAGATCTACTCTCTTAGCAACTTTCCAATTTGCAATACAGTATTATTAACTATGGTCACCATGCTGTACAGTTTCTAATTTTTGTAATGGGTGACCTTGTGATGTTATGTGTTTACTATTTCCTGTGACTTCCTAAGGATGATTTAAGTACTCCAGCCTTTCTGGTAATACACTTTAAAGATCTAGAAGGTTAGTATCAGATTATCTGCAATTAAGTGAAAATGTATATATAAGTTGGAGAAAATTTATTTATGCAGTAAGCAGTTGTTAAACCAGAAATCCAGGTGGCCAGTGCACATAGTGAAATTTGTTCACTTCATTTTTTATATTTTTTGTTAAAGTAGGGAATGATATTATTGGTAAGATGAAAATTTTAAAGAAGCTTGAACATTAAATTTGCTTAAGTATTTACAAAGTCAGTGATGGAGTAAATTTCAAGTCATTTCTAATTTAATTTGCTACAAACTTCAGAGTATTTGAATATAGAAATGTATCTTTCAATGGAGTATAGTTTTCTCATAAGTAAAAATCAAACATTTTAAATATAGGAGATAATCATAATTGAATTAGATTTATTGTTAGTAATAGTTATGATGTTTCTAGGTAATCTAAGACCCTTGAGAGGGGAACTCTGTCACATAAGCTGTTGTTTTATATATAATTTATAATTTATATTTATGTAATTAATATTTATAATTTATATTTATCATCTGCTATTTGATAGACACTGTTTTTGATGCTTGAGATAAGTGTCTAATGAGGTCTTCATTCATATTGTTTTGGTTAACAGAAATGATAAGAATAAAGAAATGTAGAAAGAAATTACAAAATAATTTTGATTACCATTTCTTCATTTTTAATAATTTCCAATATATTTCTCACATTATTTGGGGGGTTGGATTTCAATACATTTCTGAATTAGTGTTTTCAGGATTATCAAGTTCACCCCCAAATCAGCCAAGTTCTTGGAAAAGAGGTGCCCGGTCCCTTTAACCATGTGACATGAAAGGACCTTGTCAGATATAACAAAAATGAGTAATGAAGTAGGTAGCAGTTGTGGAGTACATAGTTTTTCCTTGGCATAAATGTGTTGAAGTTTTTAATTTGGAATATCAGCATCCATTAATGTTGAATGAAGATTGGAGCAGTAGTAGATAATGTACATAAATACAGTGATTCTCTGTGTATAGATACTTCAGAATATTTAGTCAAATATTTAAGTCTTTCTGTTGTAAGTCAGGGCAGTAGGATTACAAATCACATTTTTCCCAGGCACTTAATTAAAATGCATAATGTGGCACTTTTTAAATTTATAAGTTCATTGGCTCCCATTTTATTCAAATTGCTTATTTCATTTAGAAGCCCAAATAAAATTAAAGAAAGGCATCACACTCACATATAAGTGAGTAAAAGTTCACCTGGCTTTTTCCCCTTTCTGTTCCAGCTGCAAAAATTGGTCGAAACTGCTGGGACAGGCAGTTATTTTAGAATAGTTTCTGGTTTAATGTTTTATCAGGCCCAGTAGTAAAATATTCTGCAACTACGGCAATTTTATATTGCTACTCTTAAGGCAGAACTCTGTTAAAAATAGTGTATGATCATGTGGATTCTGATATAAGTAAAATCCTGTCTCCTCAATATACTGTGTATACAAGAGGTAGAGTTAGACTGGGTGGGATTGTTAGCCTCACATGGGTTCCAGCATTCATTGGTTCATCAAAGAGTTACTGATGAATGTGCCAAAGCGTTGTTTCAGGCATTGGGGATGTCATGGTACATAAAGCCCCTGCCCCCATAGAGCTTATCTTTTGGTGTGCAAGAAAGATAATAAATAAATGAATAAATAATATCAGATAATGTTAACTGCTATGAAGAAAATAATGCAGGGTAAGGAAAGGGAGAGGTAAAGTTAGATTACTTCAGAAGAGATGGTATTTGAGTAAAAAATTAAATAGTGTTGAATAGAATACCATACAAAGGTCTAGGGGAAGAGCATTCCAGACTGAGTGACAGGAGGTATAAAGGTCCTGAGACTGGAATGTGCTTCAAAAACAGAAATATCAGGGTATTTGGAGTGAAGTGAGTGGGGTCAAATGGTAGGAGATGATGTGTAAAAGGGAGGCAGGGGCCAGATTATGCATGCATTGTGTTTCTCTGTGTCACTTTCACTGTTTGACTTTGACCGGACAGAAGTTTTTAAAAGGTTTGATTTACATTGATAAATCTTGCTAAGGAGTTGCATTTTGTTCAAAGTCTGATAGGAAACTACTAAAGTTTATAAGTAGGGGAGTGATTTGTGCTCTCATTTAAGGGTATTTTATTTATCGTTTTTTAGAATTTATTTGACTTTGAAACAAAAGCACTTGAGTTTCAAAAATATTTTTGTCCAAGTGAAGTAAATTCACTAATTCTTTTTTCACCATTCCAGCAATTTCTAAATGTGCAGTACAGTATTTTCAACATGTACATTGTTGTGCAACAGATCCCCAGAACCCTCTGGATGATTTAAGATTTTTAAAAGATCACTCCAGCTGGCTGTAGGTGTTTCGGAGTGGAAGCAGGGAGACTAACTAGTTAAGAGACTTCAGTAGTGGTTTCTGGTAGCTCACTCACTGTAGTGGTGAGAAGTGGTCCAATCTGGCTTTATTTTGAAGGTGGTATCAACAGGACTTGCTAATAACAGAGTGGATATTAGATGTGAAGATACGGAAGAAATCAAGGATGACCTCTAGAATGTTTATCTGAGCAGCTATTTGAATAGCGGTTTGGGGCCAAAATTTAGCATTTATGTGTTAAATGCATTTATCATATTAAAGTTGAGAAGCCTGTAAGACAGCTAAGTGGAGGAGTAGAGTAGGCAGTTTAATATATGACGTGAATTCATGAGAGAGGTTGGTGCTAAAGATAAAAATTTTGTAGTCATTGGCATATTAATGGGATTTAAAGTCATATAAGGTAGTATGAGGTCTCTTAGGAAGAGAAGAGAGAAGACAGAGAGAAGACTGGAGAGCAGCCCCAGGAGGTATCCCAACACACACAGGTTGAAGAAATGAAGACCCAGGCTGGGAGATGAGTGGCACCAACTGTATGGTATCCTGGTAGCCAAATGAAGAGAGTGTTTCAGATCCTGTTGAGAAGTTGACTAAAATGAGGACAACGAGTCGATGATTGCATTTGATAAGTTGTGGCAAGAATAGTTCCAATTCAGCGGTGGGAACAAAAAGTCTTTTTAGAATTAATTACCAAGAGCACTGGAGACGAGAAAGTGAAGGCAGAAGTAATAGTCAATCTTGAAGGGATTTTTGCTCTAAAAGTAGTATAAACGCATCCTGGCTTGCTCAGGGAGTCCTGCTTGGTGCCCATCATCCTAGCATAATTATTATCAGCACTCCGTTTACTGTCAAAGACTGTGAGGGAATGTGGTATCAAGGGAGGATTTTAGTGAACCTGATTATTATTCTAATGGATCTAATAATATAAATGAAATCTTACAGTGTATATTCTTCTGAATCTAGCTTCTTTTACTCAACATCATGTTCGTGAGATTGATCATGTTGTTATTCTCGTGCAAGGTGGCATTCCATTGTATAAATTTGACACAATTTATTTATCAGTTTTACTTTTGATAAATACTTGGGTTAATCCAATTTAGAGCTATTATTAAAAGTGCTCCCGTGAATATTATTGTACAGGTATTTTGATGAACACATTTTTGTTGGTTATACTTAGGGGAAGAATTTTAATATAGTAGGATTTGCTTTTCTAATACTCATATAATGTAAGGTAGGTTGGTATTCTACAAAATGATTAAGGTATTATTTTATTTTATAATTTAGAAATTCTCAAAAAACAAAGCAAGACCTGATTTTAAGTCATTCCTTTGGCTCAACTGTATTGAGGTCTTCTGAATGTCTTATATTGTACTTTAGGGGTACAATGAGGGCTAAAACCTTCAAAAAGTACCATATAGGATGACTTCTATGGATACCTTACCAGAGAGGTTATATATAGTCCAGCAGAGGATATGATAAATTGTTAAATGAATATACTACTAATGAAGATGTAATATATGAGGTGTTACAGTGGTTCAGTGAGAGAGAAATTAGTTCTTCCTCTAAGAATCAGGAAAAACCTTATGAAGGAAATAATTTTTGTGCTGGGCTTAGGAATTAATGTTGTCTGATCTCGTAGAGACTAGAAATAATCTTGGAGTTAGATAGTGGAAGGTATAGATAGGAGAATAGTTCGAGAAAAAGGAGTAGTTCATTTTGAGGGGAGTATAGCATCCATGAAGAGAAACGAAAGGAAACAGAAATTTTAAAACTCTGAGACCATATTTAATAGAAATTGAGAGTCTCTTGAAGTTTTGACCTTATTTTTCAGTTGCTGTTTTTAGATGACAACCTAGTATCAGTACATGGAATAATTTGGGACAGAGAGACTCTTGTTGGGGGCCCTGCTAGGATACTGGGCATTTAGACTCCCCAGGGCTTGACCTTAAGTTAGATGGTTATAAGATATGGTGTGCGAGCGTGGCGTATGCAGTGGAGAGCGAACCTTTTGTTCTGAGCTGATTGTAAGAAAACAATGTTACTCAATAGGCCGCAACTTAATCATTTTGACAGGTAAGAAGAGCTAATAATTAAACGTGTTCATGTAAATTTTTTAAACGTTTGGCCATGTATGCTGATTGTAACCTTATTTCGCTCTATTATTAGTACAGAAGCATTCTGATGCTAAAGAATCTTTGACTTTGCTGGCCAGTGTTAGATGGGAAGAGCCTATTTGTACCACAGAAAACATCGGAATCTCTGCCCAAGTTGTTTTTTTCCCTTCTTATAGCGTATGCTCTATGATGTCAGACATAGTAACAGGAAGAACATCTCCATCTGGTAATCATTACCTGTAGCTTGTATGTGTCTTCTGGAAGTTAACTTTTAATGTTAAACAAAGGAAGCTGATCAAAACCAGCTGTAAAACCTTTACATAGTTCATATTTTATACAGTCAGCATTAGGTTACCATTCACATAACTGCATGTCTGAAGTTTAAAAAAAATAATAAGGTAAATCTTTTCCTTTTATTAAAATAAATGTAATCCTGATTTTATAGTTGACACAACTTTAATTGTTTTCCTGTTTGGCAGGAAAATTTAATGCATTTGGCATCATTATGTATGTATTTTACACACCTTGGAGAAATAATGGCTCATTTATTAACTATATGTGCCACAATTAATATATTTTGGATGTAGTCAAAATAAAAACGGTAGGTTGAAATAGAATTTTCTAATATAAAATTATGGGGTTAGTAAATGTAGAAACTCGCCAGCTAAACACGTAACAGGCCATTAAATGTATTATGTGAACTAATTCTATAGATAATGAAAATTACTCTAGTAATACCTCCTTTGACACATGGCATTTATTATAATTCTAGATACATGCAAACACAGTAATTTTAGATCATTATTGGTTATGATAAGAAATGACTCAGAGAATTTTAAATCAAGATGACTTTTTTTTCTTTAATTGAATTTAGAAGAACTAAAGAATTTGGAAAAATCAGAACATTCTGGGCCGTGTTTTGCCTACTGTTGGTACATTGTGTATGTTTAATAATAGTTTCTTCTGCCTGGAACTTGCAGTTGTTATATATATAGAAATTTTGAAATCACAAAGAAGCACATGAATTTGTAATAGCACATACTTTTGAAATATCTGTAACAACAGTATTGAGGATTTGCTATCATGAAATGGAATTTCCTATCAAGAAAATGCAGCAGATAATGTAATGACTCAGGCATAACAATCTAGGCAGAAGACAGTAAGCATTTCTCTACCAAAGAAATATTTTGAAATTCAGTGGTTCTTTTGCAAGTGATTAGCACTGTTTTGTTGGAAATGTTCTAGTCTGTAGCAACCTAAGTATTGCTCACAAATACCATTTAGGCAGAGAAGCCAAGGACAGTTCTGACCATCCAAGTATAGTGCCATATCAAGTGTGACCAAGATTTGACAATCTGTTGTGTAGGTGCTCTTCTCAGGCCTTGGTTAACTATCTAGCTTTAGAAAGGTATTCTAAAATGTATAAGCACATAAATAGAAAGTAATTGACAGCAAACATTAATAATTATTAAAAGAATGTAATTGTAGTTTTCATTTCTGCAAATAGGGGCGTATTCTGTTTTTAAAAGATATGGGATATCTTGTGTGCAGAAAAAGTACTGAACAATGTTACCATCAGAGAATTGACAAGTTACCATTCCTTAGGAGGGAGATTTAAAGAGTGTTTTACTTTAATCATAGTATTTGTATTGGAACATTTTTTTTTTAATTTATTTATTTTTATTTATTTTTGGGTGTGTTGGGTCTTTGTTTCTGTGTGAGGGCTTTCTCTAGTTGCGGCGAGCGGGGGCCACTCTTCATCATGGTGCGCGGGCCTCTCACTATCGTGGCCTCTCTTGTTGCGGGGCACAGGCTCCAGACGCGCAGGCTCAGTAGTTGTGGCTCATGGGCCTAGTTGCTCCGCAGCATGTGGGATCTTCCCAGACCAGGGCTCGAACCCGTGTCCCCTGCATTGGCAGGCAGATTCTCAACCACTGCGCCACCAGGGAAGCCCTGTATTGGAACATTTAAGTCAATTTAAGATATGTTCATTTCTAACACAAAAACAAGTAATTTAGCACATGCTAGGAACTCAGTATATGTATGTCTATTAAGTTACTCATTGTGTAAAGAAGGCTTAGCTAAACTCAGTACTTTTTCTTAGACTACATATATATATATATATATATATATATATATATGTTTTATATATAGAGAAAGAATATATATAAATATGTACATGTATGTAATATAAGTAAATATACAAATTTGTACATTTAAAATTAGCACAAGAAAATGCACATTTTAGTTGCTCAGTTCAGGGAGCTTTTACAATTCTATATTACCGTGTAATCATCACCCCAAGCTAGGACTAACATTTCCATTCCTTAAGGAAATTCTCCTTTCCAGTCACAACCTGCCTGCTGCCCCCAGGTGATTGCTCTCACCATAGATTAGCTTGTCTGCTCTTAGATTTCATGTAAATGAAATTGTATAGAATGTACTTTCTTGTATCTAGCTTCCTTGGGTTTGTTAGTCTTTTTATTTCATACATTCTAGTGGGTATGTAGTGTTATCTCAGTGTGATATTTCCTTAATGATGAATGCCATTCAGTACCTTTATTTCTATTTCCTTAATGATGAATTATATTCAGTACCTTTTAATATGTTTATTGGCCATTCATACATCTCACCTTGTGATATATCTGTTCAGTTTTTTTGCCTGTTTTTTTCATGTTATTTGTACTTCCCATGCTTTGCCCAATGAATCTTTGTGTACACCAAGATCATGAAAATTCTCTCTCAGGTTTTTTTCTGGTATTTTTATCGTTATCGATTTTATGCTTAAGTCTGTGATCTACATTGAATTAATTTTTACTTGTGGAATAAGATAAATATTGGAGCTTATTTTTCCCATCCAGTACTTACAGCCACATTTGTTACCCATGTTTCAGCAACATTTTGGATAAAAGACCATATGACTTTTAAATTATTTGTACAATTCATCAACATTTCAATTCTCTTAGCTCCTTTTAATTTAATTACAGTTTGTCCACTAGTGAATTCACTAAACAATACCTGCCCACAACATTTCAACGAGTTGGTGTCATCATGCATTCTAGTTCTCTGTTCTCTTCCATTTGTATACTCATAGACCAATTACTTCTATTTGTCAGTATGGAGTGACTTTTGGTGAATTTGTATCTAACTTCTATCTTAAAGTTCTCCTCAGAATCTCAGTTAATCTGTTTTTCCTGCTCTTCTCAAAGCTAAGTGTAAAGACGAACCCCACAAGCCATAAGATCTTAAGTATTTTCTAAAACTATTCAGCTGAATTTTTAGAACATGATGTCCCTAATGTGTTTTAGGTGTGGTAGTGTAATGTAACGGTTGAAGCCCAGTTGCTCATCTATATAAGATTTCTTAAGTTTCTGTGTTCATTTTAGAAACATTTTGATGACTCCCATAAGTGAAGTTATCAAAACACTGATTTGCAGTTTTTCAAATTAAATAATCTTATTTAATTGAGTAGTCTGTTTTCACCCTAGACTTAATTTATAAACTGATTATAATTAATTTGATCTTTGGATTAAGGCTGATTTTTATCTTTATTATTCTTCTCTATAGTTTCCAAGCTTTCCTTGATAAATATATATTGCTTTTATAACCAGGAAAGAAAGAGTAGCCATTAACAATGTCCAAGAGTGCAGTATGTTCTCTAAACTTCTGGCAATGCCTAATTAACTAACAGGACATATTTAGATATCAGAGTATTTTGGCTAATGAATTTTCAAACTAATATAGATAGGAGATGGAGAAAATTGGGCTTCTAGAATGCTTTGAGTTGGTGTGTTTAATTATATTGTTTGGGCTATATAGATCTGTATATTTAAATAATACTGCTTGTGGACTACCCATCCATCTTCTGTGTAGATAATGAAGACTGTCTGCTGAAGTATCAGCCAAAATGTTGTTTATGAGGGACGAAAAACAGACTACAGGGGGAAAGGTGGTTTTTTTCAGACTTTTATTTGGGTAAATAAACAGTTGAGAGCATGAAGAAATTTTAGAAATGACAGGGGAACAAATGATACCATTGTTTTATGAACTCTGAGCTGATTTCTTTTTTACCCTGGAACTTTCTGATGTTTGAATGTGTAGTGACACAGCTCTCATTGCCTGAGTCCTTCTTGTAAGATAAAGAGGGGATCCAAGTTTGAAGAGTGCTTGTCCCTGTCTGGGATTAAAACCCAGGAGCTGACTGTGGAACAGCCTTGGTAACAGAGGAACATGAGTACAGATGACTCTGCATCAGAAACAGATTCAGAAGAGTCAAAATTCTAAGTCAGTGCTTCTTAAACTACTTGAAGTAAAAGTCCAGTTTTTATTGTTATTGTTGGTATTTTTTACCTTTACCACATTTATAAAATATAATAAAAAATCATAGTGATGTCAAAATATTATAAAAGTTTCTAAACATTCATTTTCTGTTCTTGTCTTGCTTAAGACTGACAACAGTTTGTGGTGTGGTGCTAGTCAGGGCCTGTATTTTGAGTGGTGCTGATAAGAAAGCATTGTATCAGTTTAATTGGCAGTGTATTTTTTTTCTTAGTGCTAAAATAATGGTGATCTTAACACTTGATGGTATTAGAGGTTTGATGAAATATTTGGTATATATGGCTTAATTTCTCTGAAACCAGAGTTTCTGGGGTCAGACTGCCTCATTAATTTGGGGGCAAGTCCTGTATCCTCAATCTCCTTGTTGTAAAGTGGGGATATTATCATTCCTAACCTCATTGCATTGTTTTGATGATTAAATAAGAAAAGTCATGGCGGTTGCTTGGCATGACATAGTAGGAGTGTTATATATATTAAGCCATATTGTCACTCTCACCCAGACTTTTTATCCTAGGAACTCAATGACAGACCACTTTAGAGAAGTGATTAGCATGCTAGGTCCCGTTGGGAAAAGTCACAGGAGATTACCTCTCTTTGTAGAGCTGGCTATCAAGCACCAATAAACTCAGGTTTAATTCAGGGAATACCAACAGCCTGTGAGTTTCTTCTGGTAGGTCTGGGCATCAGGTATCTGTGTCAGATTTAAGGAGGGATATCTATACGGGCTGAAGCAGGTCTTTAGGAAGCAATTAATACGAAGTCAAGATCTGCCTTTCCAGGGGAAGGGATCCAATAAAAGCTAAGATGGGTCACCAGGACTCAGTTTCAAGAGACTGATGTTCATGACAAGACTCTAGCCCTAGAATAAAATTGGAGTGCATGCTAATAACCAAAAGAGGTACCTGGTCAGGTGGTATGGTATACATGACAGAGTTCTGGGAAAGCTGTGTCTTGGTTGACATGTGAACATATAAGAACTTATTGTGCACACTGGATAGCAAGCTAAAACAAGAGACTCTCTTTTGCCTTTTTTTGGCTGATGACTCATTCTCATTGGCTCCATACCTAGGAAGATGTGAGTTTGCAGGTTAATGGTCTTTAATAGATATAATGGGGCAAGGCAAAGATAGGCAAATAATGAAGAGTTATTTGGTTAGGTAGGTTCCTCACCTGTGACTTTTGCAGCTTTTTCTAAATGTTTTCTGAACAATAATTTTAAAATGTAGATTGGAGCTTCTTGATGTTGACCTTAAGGAATCCTCAGTTCACTGTCCTACGGAATGAATAAAAATGTGGATTTCCCAGATGTCTTTTAACCATGGCTTCGTTATTCCTATCACTCAATAAACTTGAGACTCTTGCCAAATAGGAACCTGCCTGAAAAGAAGATACATATCTTTCTATTACTTTATCCATTTTTCTTCATCTTACATTTTCCAGAAGCATGGGCAGAAATAAAATACTGAAAAACTTCTTTTTCAATCAAGGGTTTATTACTCTTTATCATATTTATTTTAATTTAAGTATAGTGAACATACTGATTATGTTAAGAATAAATGGCAAGAGAAGACATAAAGGAATAGGAAGTTTGTTTTGTGGCTCAGATGTTTGTTGTTTATTCATCTGCTTCATTTCCTGTGATTTCATTGGTGGTTTTGAACTCGTGGGCATCTTGCTGTATACTGGTAGTGACAGTTGCTTCCATGTCATCACTCCGGTTTGTAAAAAGAAATTGCTTCCATTTTGAGATGAAAGGATTTCGTTTTCCCAGCTGTTGTCCATGCATGCAACCCCTTCAGCAGAAACTTAGGTCTCTGAACACTGAATAAGAATAGATTGATCCTACAGTTTACAGACCGGCTTTGGGGTGGTCTGAAAAAATCAGAAATCTACCTTTTGATCTAAAAGCTCTATAAATTCTCATAAATTTCAACATGTTTTAACTCCCGTCTAGATAGTGACTGTTCCTTGGATAACATGGGTTTGTTGGATAAGCAATGATCTTTTTCCCCTTAAATTTCCAGATTATATATGAAATAAATAATGATATGCTATTTACTAGATTCATAGCCAATGAAAATGAGCAGATTTTCTTCAGTGCATTCGGTAACTTCAGAGCAGGCTCTGTTAGGAGTCCTTTCTTGGAAACAACTGGCCAAATGTAGTGTTTTGATACATGGCATTGATCTGAGGTCTCTTCTACATGTGGCCACTTTGTTGCATAACTTTGCTGAAGTGAGCCCAGCCATTTCCCTCTCCCAGCAGTTAACAAATGCTGCTACCAGTAGCTACTGGTGGTCTCCTCTCTAGGCATAATTGAAGAGGTGGAATGGAGTTACTGTGTTTTTCCTTTGTGTCAGAGTAGTTACCTAAGACCTGCAGAGGAGAAGGTAGCTCAATATTACCAAATATTTTTCAAAAAATAAAACCAATTCAGTTACTTTAAGGGTTCTCTACAAAATATAATTTTGTTAAACTGTGGATTTTTTGGTGGTTTCCTCCCACTCTACTCATATATCTCAGATTCTTTTGGTATAGTGCTGAAGCAGTTACTCTCTTAAAAAAAATCTCTTAACAGGAACTTTCTAGGAAATATGGAGGCGGCTATGAGTATACTGTTTCCTTCCATTAGTTTACATATACTTATATGAATCATACGTACATTTTTTCCCTCCCAAACTTCCTAAACCAGGCCAAATATGCTGTGCCAATTTATAAGGGCCTATAAATCTAAGCAGTATTAGGACCGCAGATCCATCCTTTTTTCTCGCTCTTCCTACAACTGTAAAATTAGTCCATGTGGTGATCTCTGGATTTCAGTTCTAGCTTCCCTTCTGACACATGCTGTTAGTCCGTAAACACAACTTTTATCATGTCACCGCCCCCCACTCGAGCCCCCCACCTCCCACTCAGAACGCTATACTGTTGTTTAACACCTTCTGCTTGTGTTCATTTAATACCTTTGTTTGTATTGATACCATCATTGTGGTATTCACAATTTGCTGCCTTGTTTTACTATCTTTGTAATGTTTTTGGTGACAGGATCCATAATTCTCTTTATCTCCCCAACTTCTAATTCAGCATTTTATAGTCACATATTCTATATTTATTGACCCTCTGCTGTGCTCTGGGCACTGTAAAGTACATTGAGGAATCACAGACGAAAGCTGTAAAATACACTCCTAAGAAGCCTGAACTACTTTGATGCTCCGTATAATGTTTGTTGGCTGTAATGTTGGTGAGTATCTCATAATGCTAAGGAATTTGTCTAAGAATAATAATTTTATAATATTTACCAGCATGCTCTGCTTTATGCTTTTAAAAATTGAATTTATTACAGTATACTAATTTTTATTATTTTAATTTTTGCAGTGTTGTATGTGTTACTTTATTTCATAAGTACTTTATAAATTACTTTGTAAGATACATGGTTCAACTTTTGAAAAAAGTGCTACAATAGCCTTGTGTTTATCATGGGCTGGATTGAATGATTAGCTTAAAAGACGCATCTGTATCCTTTACCCTATCAGACTCCAGTGTAAACACTAGGTAAGGTGTATATTCATATGAATATTTGTGTACTCTATATTGGGAAGTAGATTGACTCTGGGTACTGCTTAAATTGTTTAAGAAAATTTGGTATGGAATAACTCGTTCATTTTAAGTGTGTAGATGTTCATACAACACATTATCACTCAGTTGAATCCCCTTCAGTTAGAATTTGGGCTCTTGCCAAAAAAGCACCTCAAGGATAAAAAGCTTACTGTACCACAATTGGTTTTGGAACAGAACTCTGAATTTAACAGCTCAGAACAGTGTGTGCCTCTTTCAACAGTGGATAGCATGGCTAGAATTCTTTTAGACATGAATGTTATTTAAAATATATTAGTCTAATGTTGATTTATATACTCATATATAATGGATTTTTAAGCTATTATACACATATAACATTGCAAAAGTTTAAAATAATAAAAATTATGGATATACATTGTAATAAGTTCTAGTTTTAAAAGTATCAACAATTGATAATTTCTGAATAGGATATGTTCCAATGCAGTCTACCAAAAATTGTGCTAAATGTTGAAGGAAAGCAAAGCACAGATGAGCAAAACACAGATCCTACCCTCCTGATGCTTCCTGTCTCATTTCTATGAAACATTATAAGTACCATAGAAGAATACAAGGCGCTTAGATATTCAACCAAGGGAGAGATCAGATCTACTTAAAAGATCAGAAACATCTTTATAATGCATAGGGAATTTTGGGGTGAGTTTTGAATCGGATTTCAAGTGGAAAGATGGATAAATGAAGAGGGCAGACATTCAAGGCCAAGAGGAATAGATAAGTGTGAACATGTGCATTTGAACAACTTCACTAATTAGTAAATAGTGAATAATGAGTTTGGCTAGAGCTAAGAACGATGAGGGGAAAAGGGTAATGAAACTGGAGAGTACCTGGAGTCATACTATAGACTTCTCAATGTTTCTCAGTGACAGTTATGCCCTCCTTTTAGTGGGAAGGGTTAGAACCTTAGGATAAAAGAAAATCAATGTGTATGTGAGGTTTTAAAGAGCCCCACAGGTACATCTAATATGGCCTTTCAGGTATGTGTGCTCCCTAAAATTGAAAATCACTCTGTAGACTCTAACGCTTCATGTCAGACACTACTCTAAGTACTTTGCTCACGTTGTTAATACCATCTGTATTACGATGGGCCTGAGCCTGTCTCCCTAGTCTTAGACACTTATGAGCCCTTCACATATTCATCTGAAACAAAATTCCTTAGCTTACCTTCAGATTCCTCTTTGCCAGCAAATATTTAATTTCTCATGTGGGGATACTGCCTTTTACCGAGTTAATAAAACTAAAAACCATAAAGTCATCCTTGACTTCTTATTTTCTCTCCTTCTCTCTCCTCACTCTCTCCCCTCTCTCCCTCCTACTCCCCACTCTCTCTGCCTGCGCCTCACTCACTCACTCACTCATACACACACACACACATATACCTTTTTCTTGCCTTCTGCCTTGCTGATACTTTCTAATGCCTAGAGCACTCTTTTTCTTTTTCATACTCTTCTCCCATCCCTCCTTTTCTGGTCTGTCTTGCCCATCAAAGTATGACCTCCCTGAGGATGAGGACCACATTTTAGTCATCTTTGCATTCCCAGCCTCTTGTGTAGCGTCCAGTACACTGGAGATCCTCTCAGGAGCATGAGGTAAGGTACAGTCAGTCTGTGGATTTGTTTCTCCTGACAGTAGGACTAAGGTAATGTCTGTTAGTAATAATGGGGCATTTTCTCAGAGCTGTATTTATGTAGAGGTTTTGTTTTGCTATGGCTTTAAACTTGGTTTAATAAGAGTGTCTGCATCAAAGGTGTTTAATTGACAATCATCATCTACTGAGAAATGCAGTCTGTACAAAATTCTACCATTGGTATGATTGAATTTTTGCAAAGCTATTGAAATATACTTATGCCATAATTTGGAAATTATATTCAGCACATTCCTAGAGAACCTTTGAGTGAAATTTGGTATGAATGTGTATCTGTTTAACAATCTTTCTGAGCTCTTAACACCTCTGAGAAACAAAATCTTATGCCCTTCTGTAATGTTAATTTAAATTTCTGAATGAATCAAATACGGCAAAACAAACCGTAACAATCTTATTTTAAATATGCTTTTTCAAACTTACAACTCCATAATGGCATAATTCTTCCACCCCATTAATTATCCCATTTCAGAAAATGTGTTTTAAGTCTTCTATCACTGACTCATCTCAAAAAACCTTTTTGTTCACCTCCCTATTATAACTAAAAATATTATTCCATCAATAATACCTAGATCATTCCTTCTGATTTCTTAAAAGATCTGGTTCATTTTCCTGTCCATCATACTCCTCTTGGTCAGTTCAGTAGTTACATACATGATCTTTCCAATACCCCGGTCTTTCACTTTCATTTCCTCTTCTCCAGTGATATGGTCATCCAGCCTGCTTCAGCCAGAATACCCATGGTCATACCTGGGACCTTGTCAACAATAACTGCACTCCCTCTACAATTTCACTTTAAAGTGTTCTGCTCTCCAGTCACCACCTCCCCTTATCTTTATACTGTTGAGTCATCCTATCTATAAATAAGGAATGTTTTTTTCATATGTTCAAGTCTATAATAGTTTCTAGGAGTTTTAAAAATGTTTTCCTCCTATAAGTTTTGCACATTTTTTATGATGTTTAGTCCTAAAGTTTTTTTTTTCACCGAAAAAGGGTGTTTTCTTCCATTATCTCTTTATAGTTATTGTTTGTGCATCACAGAGCTATTGATTTTTGTATTTTAGTGTTATATATCTGTGTTGCCTTATTGAATCATTTTGTTTTTTGAATCCAATTTTTATTAGACTCTCTCAGTCGGATTTCACCCTTCCCCACCTCCTCTGAAACTGCTCTTATTGAGACAAGAGACCTCCATGCTGCTGAGGCTGGTGGTGATTCTCAGTCCTCATCTTACTCATCAGTCATATTTGATACAGTTATACATTCTCTCCTCTGTGAAACAGTTTTTAAATTTGCTTCTGGGCACTACACTCTTTTATTTTCCTTTGCCTCACTTTCCTCAGGCTCCTTTGCTGGCTGTTCTTCTCAGTCTGGAGTTTCCCAGATATCGGTCTTAGCACTTTTTTGCTTTGTCTTTACTCTCCCTCCTGGCTGTTCTTTTCTAGGATACTGCTTTAAATACCAGATATATGCTGGTAAGTCCCAAATTTGTATCTCTAGCCCAGACCTCTTAACTGGTCTCCAGACTTGTATATCCAGTTTACAGTAGGCTTTACAACTAGTCTCTCTGCTTCTCATGTGTCCTCCCTAGAGTTTACTCTCAACAGAGCAGACAGAATGATCGTTTTGAGATGTACATCAGATAGGGTCACTCTTCTGCTCAAAACCCTCCACTGTTTTCTCATCTCACTCAGTATAAAAACCAGAATCTCACAGTCACCTGTGAGGCCCTACAAGATCTAGTTTCCCGCCACGTTTCCTCATCCTTTACGACTTTTACTCTGTGCATTCCTGCCTCGTGGGCCTCCTTGCTGTTCCTTGCCTTTGGACCTTTGTATTTGCTACCCTCCTTGCCTAGAACATTCTTTCCCTAGGTACCTGCCTGTCTTGTTCCCTCACTTCCTACAAATCACCTTCTCAGTGAATTCTTCTGACTACTCTGTTACCAGTAACAGTATCCCTCTTCCTTCCCAGTGGCACTTCTTATGATCACCTGTCATACTTCTGTCTTTTCCTTATTTATTTACCTCTTTCTCCTTACTAGAATATAATAAGTTCTAAGGTGACAAAATGATTTTAGACTGTTTTCTTTTCTCTTCCGACTGTTGTATCCTCGGCTCCTTAAATATTCCTGACACATAACCAGTGACTGATAAATATTTGGGTTCTTACAGCAGAGTATCAAGACTACTTTTCTGTGGCTCATAAACCTTTAGAGAAGGCAGTGCTCTCAGTGATGATAGCCTTATAGACTAAGAATATAACCAGCTAGACAGGCTGCTTTAAGTGACACACTGGTTTGGTTTTATTTTGTTTGGATACTGACATTAGGAATATCTGATAAAATTCATTTATTAAGTCCTGTTTTTCCAGAATGACTGGTGGTTCCACTGCTAAAAAAGAAAGAAATTTAAAAAGCTAAATAAGAGCTGTGTTTTTGTGTACATGTTCTGTACAGATATCCATGTTCACACATATTAGAAGTTCAGTGCCTTATTAATTACAACTGTATAACTACATCCCATAAACAAGGTAGTTTGGGGTTATGACAGTATTTTAGAAGAATTTAGAGGTCTTTAATACTTTGGTATTTTTGGCTTAAGAGGACAGTGTGTTCCCCCAAGGGGGTGGGGAATTGAGTTCCTGAATTACTGAGGAGGAAGCAGTTTCATTTCTTGTAACAGTGGTTCTCAAAGTGTGGTCCCCACAGACCACTGATGGGCTCCTCGGAGTCTCTGGGTGGTCTCCCAGCTGGTTTCTTCTAAGGTTTATAATATGACAGTTGTCTGTAGTCTGTTTTATGGCCTGGATTAATAATTTAATGACATTTCTGAAGTATTTTCTCAGATGCCATTCTTCCCATGAGTAATGATGAGGTTTCTTTTCAGTAGCAAGTGAGTATAGATGGGGTTGGTGGTCCATTCATTCTTTTTTCGTCTCATGAAATAATCCACAGGGTGAAATTGAGAACAGCTACCTTAGAGATAGCAAACTGTTTATATGATTATTAAAGCTTTGAGAAGTCCTTCACTGGCAATTTGAAACACTAAAATAATTTTTTTCTAAGTGAAATGCCAGTTTGCATGATTTAAAATGACTCTTCATCTGGCTAGAGGGTGGTGGCTCTATTTTCATACTGGAAGAAATCATGTCTAAGAATCTAAGATCATACTTTCAGTTGGCAGCATAGGGTCACCTGGCCTGAAACCCAGCAGGCCTAGATTTATTCCTGATTCCATCACCTAGTAACTATGAGACCTTAATCAAGTTATTTTCCGTCTCTGAAATTACTCATAAAATGTTGAAGTATTTATTATGCCAAATTGAAATTCCTAGAATAGTGCCTGACACATTCATTCATTCAACAAAAATATATTGAATGTGTATTCTAATGCTAGATGCTGGATAAGATGTGATTCCTGACCTCAAGGAATTTTGCAGATAAGTGGTACAGATAGAAAAGGAAATCTACCCTTCTGGTTCAGAGCCATCATTTATTCAGCAGTGCTCCAGGCATTCTGAGAACAGGGGATTAGGAGGGGTTTCCTAGAGGACATGAAGTCTGAGCTGAGTTTTGAAGATTGAGTAGGAGTCAGCTAGACACAATTGGAAAGGTTATTCAAGCCTGATGGAACAAGAGATTCAAAGGCATAGCCGCAGGACTTAACGTGGAGAGCTTTTGGCTTGGTAGCTGTGAACAACGGCTGGGGAGAGGGGTAGGTGATGAAGATAGAGATTGGATTTGGACAGGGGCTTCAGAAATCAATAACTAGATACTACACTGCCACTACTATTTTACTATTATCATTTCAGATGGCTAGATGAATGAGAGGGAACTGTAGCAGCTCCACTTGGATGAAATCATTTAGCTCACTTTGTTGCAATTACAAGTAGAGGAAAAAATGTCTTTTCCTTGACACATATACCTGATAATCGTTAGATTCTTTTCCTAAGTTACATATTTCTGAGTTTCTCATTTTTTAGAAAGGCAATGAATGAGTGGTTCCTGAAAGCCCTTCCACCTTGGAAGGCTGACTTGTTTGTAACTTCAATACATTTAGTAGTCAGTTCTCTTCAGTGAGTAAAAGCTGAATTTCCATGACCAGCGTGTCCCAACAGTTACAAATTTGAAATTAGTGAAAGCTAAATTAATGTGATTTTATCAAATAATAGTTATGCAGAGCTATAATCAGGTCATATTTATTTATGAATTTCTGTATGTTTATTTTCAGCTTCTGAGATGTATGTATGGGCTCCCACACTGGGATAGGTTCCCTAAAGGCAGGCTGGGGCTTTACAGTTTTCCACTCTCTTTTATTCTTGTTTTATTCTTAACTCTAAATAGCATGTGTGACATAGTGCTGTGCAAGGAGAATAAAGCAAATGTTCAGAATTTTGTCAGAAAGGCTTTTTTAACTTAACGTATAAGTCTGATTATTGCTCCCTGTGGGAATTTTGCCTAAGGAGGAGAGGGGCTTTTTTAAAAGAACTAACAACATTAAAATACTTATTTCCACTTGTGTGTGTGTGTGCTTATGTGTATGGGTGTTGTTGTTTATCTTATTTTAATGGATGGAGAATAAAAGGCAATTAAATGGGGATTAATTAAGGATTTTAAATTCTCTTTATAGTCAGTCTTGGTTTTTTGTTTGTTTGTTTTTTAGATATGTCTCCCAGAACAGAATGCATTTTACGTGGTAGTCCAAATAACCAAGGAGACAGAAAAGATCCTTTTTATATATGTAGGCCAGATACTACACTGTTTTAAATATTTAGAAAAGGAAGGTAATGCCATTTTGTAAAGTCCTTTTTAGGACAAAATGTTAAGAAAGGGATACTTCTTTAATAAAAATAATTCCATGTATATAACTTAGTACTAGTAGTTTCTTAAGCACTAAGGTAGTTTTCCCTAATAATACCTTACCTGGTGTGTCCTCCCTGTTCTAGGCAGATAGTAAGCAGTCTTAAACCATGTTCTAGGCATTTTGCATACATTTACCACTATAAGGGGGAATTAGACTAAATGGGTTTTTAAGTAAGTTTGACTCTTTAAACGTCTTTTAATAATGAAATTTAATTCTGTACCATAATGTAATGTATTCTATACTTACTATCTAATACAGTTGACACTTCTGGAAGATGTGCTGCATGTTTCTTAATCTTTAGCTTTTTTTACCTTATTGCATAGGTCTCTGGAGTATCTTTGTACCCTTATAGGAGAAGCCCATAATCATCTTATAATAACCTAAGGAGAAGTAATTATTATTATCTCACGTTTCAAATGAGGAAACTGAGGCCCAGAAAGACAAAGTCACTGGGTCCTAAGAATATACAAATACCTTTGTAATGTCCTATTGGCACAAGACAGTTTTACCTGGTTTCAGGACTTGTGACTAGTAGTGAGGAGGAGATGTTTAGACTTCTATTTTATCAATCAATGCAGGATAAGAATAAGGGCACATTCTCTCTTTTCATTTTGTGTTCCTTGAAATTTCCGTTTCATAAGCAATTTTCTGATTTGGAAAGTTTGCCATTTACAATTTATTAATTTTGAAGGTTTATAAAGAAATGCATCTGAGTGAAACTTTGAACTTGTAGACTTGTAAATTAATGAAATATTGCAAATCTATGAAAACCTTATCTGTTATTGATTATATTGGTCTTTGTAAACTAAGGAAGTAGATATCCAGAAATCTGAGTTTAGCTTTACATATCTACTCCTTGAAGGCAGAGACCATGGCTATTTTTTTCAATATGGTAACCTAGCTCCTAGCACAGTGTGTAGTGTATAGTAGGCACTCAATAAATACTTGTTTAAATGAATGAATGAAGACAAATTGAAAGCCAAAGCTTGCTTTAGTCTTGCTTCTATAAGACATGACACAAAATTGCCACCTGTTCTCAGTTGAAATTTCTTGGCTAAAATCAATACTAACTCACTTTTGAAATGGAAGAAATAAATGACACATCAAGATCTTGACATCCAACTTTTTGACCGCACATACAAAGGAGGAAAAAAATCTCTCAAGAGAGAGGAGATTGGGACTTCCCTGAAGGTCCAGTGGTTAAGTCTTCGCCTTCCAATGCAGGGGGTGCGAGCTCGATCCCTGGTCGGGGAGCTAAGATCCCACATGCCTCGCGGCCAAAAAACCAAAACATAAAACAGAGGCAATATTGTAACAAATTCAGTGAAGACTTAAAAAATGGTCCACATCAAAAAAATTTAAAAATCTTTAAAGAAAAAATATAGAGAGAGGGGGGATAATTAATTTAAATGTAACAAACCCAAAGCTATTGGCTCATTGGGGGTTTGTATTCTGGATTCCTTATCACTGGCAATATATTTAATCAATTATACATCTTAACATTGTGGTGATTCTCTATCATTCAGCAGAATTATTGATAATCAGTATCAGGAGAATATAGTAGAAATACAATATTTAGTGTGTTGCTCAAGAGTACAAATTTCTATTTGAAAAAGGTTTTTGTTTCTGTTTTTGGTGCTATAGTCTGTGTAAGAGTAAAAGCATTCAGAGAAGATAGGACTTGGCAAGTGTACACTTTTCAAATAAAGTTCAGAAGTTCTGAATGCTATTTTAATAAAATAGTTTATAAGATCATATCAAAACTTCTGAACAGCTAATATAACTAATCATGTGTTTTTCCGACTATTCTGCATCTGCATGTACATACGTGGATTACATATTTAAACTCTTATGTTTGTGTTGGGTTTTGAGTGCTTTTTTTAAATTTTGTTTTACTTTACAGAATAGCATTGTTTTTCTAACACAATAGATTTTTATATTTTCCCCATGATACTTTAGACGAGGGGCCAGCAAACTATGGCCCGTGGGCCAAATCTGGCCCTTTGCCTATTTTTGTAAATAGAGTTTTACTGGAACACAGCCATGCTCATTCATTTATATATTGTGCATGGCTAGATGTGTGCTACAGTGGCAGAGTTGAGTAGATGTGACAGAGAGTATGGCCTGCAAAGCTGAAAATATTTACTATTTGGCCCTTTACACAAAGAGCTTGCTGGCCTCTGCTGCAGATCATATGAAGGCTGTGACCGCGTCTGATCTGTCCATCACTGCTCATCTGCTTAGTGCCCTGCTAGAGTCTGGCCAACTCCAAAATCCTCTTGCAGGTTAAAAAAGCTGAAAGCCTTTATTCTTATTTCCATAACCATTGTCCTGAACTTGGTACATCTTGTAAATTTTATCCAAGCATGGCAAAGATAAATCCTACTTGTCTAATAAAATTTTCTTAGCTGTGTTATGTCAGAGTTTTTTTGTTTGTTTGTTTTTTGTTTTTTAAGTAAACTGATGGAAACATTTCAGAGCAAAACCTAAATTCTTTAATACTACAGAAATACTCATAAATCAATCCTAACAAGCAGTTTTTTATTTCTTCCTTCAGTTTTGACATTGCTATTTTATGGTTGATTTTTGTTGAAAGCCTTTCACACCTTAGGAAAGTAGATTTGAAATGTTTAGGCAATGCCTATCCACATAGTAAAACACTTTTCTTCCCAGAGGAGGTATAGTAATTTATTCTTTTAGGGATGTTGTGACTAAAATGCATCTTTTTCTTCCTGTTTCTTGATCCAATGTAATTAAATAATAGATTTTATTTCATAACTTTTCAGAAGGAATAAAGGGGAAATTATGTTCAGCAGACTTGTTTATTTTTTTCTGGGCCCTTCTAAAGTTTAAATGGGATCCTTTCTCTCTACACTAAAGGGAAGTAAAATAGCCCTTTCAAATCAGTGTTCTTGGAAAATGAATGTTAATTAAAATACACTTTAAGAACAGAAACGTAATTTTTTTCTGGAAATATCTAATGGTTAAATCTAAGTTAAATGCTACACTGAAAATAATGCTAAGATTTTTAATAACATTTAAAAATCAGTGCCATAATATGCACACAGTGAGGTGTAATTTAACTAGTTGCCAACTTAATCCTTATCAAGTAAGTCTTAGTTTTAATACCAAGAGAAGCAGTACTTAAACCTTCTAAAAATCATGCCTTCTCTTCAAATTGTATTTTTTATTTAATATGCTACATTCACTTATTTGTGTTATATATGTATAATATAACATAATATACTTAGGTTATGTATGTAAAAATATACAGAAACATCCACATATATAAGGTTTTTCCCCCATTGTTACTTTTTTATATAAAAATGGGACTATATTATATACACTTTTCTGCATCTTGTTTTTCTTGCTAAAAAATTCTTCATGGCAATTCCTTTCAGTCAACTAGTGAAACTCTATTTCATTGTTTTTTAATGACTGCAGGATGTACCATGACATAGGGACACCATAATTTATTTACCTTTCCTCTGTTGATAAGCATTCTTTTTTCATCATTAGTTTATTTGATTAATCTTAATATATAGTCAGATTCTTTTCCTCATATTCCTGTTAGCAATAGAAGTTGTAACTCCTTTTCATTTTTGCCTGAATACTGACTGGAAGAAATAGCTCGTTTTACTTGAATTTGCAGTCTGATTACTGGTAACTCTGAGCGTCTTTGTGTTGGTTGACATTTGGATTTGATCCTCTTTAAATTGCCTGTTTCTATTCTTTGTCCATTTATCTATTGGATTATTTTCTTATAAATTTCTAAAAACTTTTATTAGATATATTACATCTCTTTAATTTACACTGCAAATTTTTTTCAAATATTCCATGAAAATGTTTTAAATTTTTATATAATCGATTGTGTTTATATTTTCCTTTTTGAACTTCCAGCTTTCAGTAAGGATGTCTCTCTAAAACTTAGATTGTATACATTGTGTCCTAGACCATCTTGTAAGATTTTTATTGTTTTGTTTCTTGCTGTGTAACAAACCACCTCAAAACATGGTGGGATTAAAATCAGAACTTATTTTATTGTTTCTCATGGTTCAATGACTTGCCTTAACTGGGTGTTCCACTCATCTTGCTTGTGGTCTCTCACATGGTTGTGCTCTGGTGGCACCTGGAGCTAAGCCATCTGGAGTCCTGGCCAGGATCCTTAGGAAGGCTGGACCTCTCTGCTTCACTGTGTAGACTCACAGCCTCTCCTCTCCATCTGGTCTGGTCTGGTCTGGTCTCTTCATATGGTCTGTCAAAAGAGTCTTACATGGTATCACCAAACTCCCAAAAGTTTGAAAGTAGAAGCTTCCGCAGCTACCTGCTTACCTAGGCAGGTAAGTCCTGGAGCATCGCTGCCTCTACACTCTGTCCATTAGTACGAGTTGCAGGCAGCCCAGATTCAGTGCTGGAGAGAAGTACATGAGGGCATGTGGGCATGAGGGACTTCTTTGGAGACCAGCCACCACAATATCTACATTTTCTATGTGAGCTTCTAGCCACGCCTACAAATGTCTTCCGTACTCTTGGATTGTACATATAGTTCCCTAGATAATCTTTCATGATTTTTATCATTTTGTCTTTTACATTTTAAGTTTGTCTTTTTTTTTTAAGGTAGTAATTAAAACTGCCCAAGCAGCAAAATTTATTGGTATTGCACTACCAAGAGTAAATTTAACATGATAATGTTTTTACAGAAAGCCAATATTTGAACAATCAACTGTAAAAATGTTTTAAAATACAAAGGAAACCTTCCATCATTCAAACCGTATTTAAGGTAAAAGGTTTCTCATTTCTCAACTGGTGTTACTTACATCAAAAGCTTTCAAAAAGAGCACAACTGTTAAGACACAGGACTTTGTTCATTTTCTCAGTGGAGAGTACAGCTGGCATTTCTAGTCGACTTTGGAAGTTCAGTAATCCTGCAAATATTTGAGCTCCTGATTCATAAACATGAGTCACTGGAAATCCTTTACTTATGATAGACACACTCAATATAAGTGAAAATCAATGTAAGTAAAATCCTTATCCTTTCATTAACACTGAGGGGAAAAGAGAAAACTATTCAGTCAGAATGTAATAAACCCTGAAACACAATAAGTAATACCACTCTAAAGATTATCAATTCATTTAACTATAAGGTGCACCAGCAAGGTTGGTTTTGGGGTTCCTTTTCTGCTTTTCCTAGATGTTTGACAATCAAAACAAGCACCAAAAACTTCATTACTACCATAGACAGAATCCTCCAATGGTTTACTTACACCGTCTTTCTCTAAACATTAAAATGCCCTAGAAGGTAAAGTAATAAAACACTGCTATAATTAAGGTAAAAATTAAATGTTAAATCATTTTACACGAGACAAAAATTATTACTGAATAAAGTTTACAAACCTATTTAGTTATCACATTTACTCTAAAGTTCAGTTTTCTCAAGTGGCATATCATGTTTAGCGAAACCATTTCATTAATTTTTTTCTACCAGATTTTGTAGGTCCCAAATTACTTGTTTAACATGACTCAGCATAAATATCTTCACCTTTTTCAGACTAAAACCTACTCCCAAGAAAACTGTTTTAAGACTACGTATGTTCCATGAACATCACCTAGTCTCCACAGCATCAAAGACACTTCAAATCTTGTTTTGGAAATAGGCGGGAAACATAAGGAAATCAATTCTTATTCCCTTTCCCATCCAGACTAAACTGTATGCCCTTATTTTTTTTTTTTTTTTTAAGCAAATGCCTGTATTTTTTCTTTTTTTTTTTTTTCTTTTTAAAATTTATTTATTTATTTATTTTTGGCTGTGTTGGGTCTTCGTTTCTGTGCGAGGGCTTTCTCTAGTTGCAGCAAGCGGGGGCCACTCTTCATCGCGGTGCGCGGGCCTCTCACTGTCGCGGCCTCTTTTGTTGCGGAGCACAGGCTCCAGACGCGCAGGCTCAGTAGTTGTGGCTCACGGGCCTAGTTGCTCCGCGGCATGTGGGATCCTCCCAGACCGGGGCCTGAACCCGTGTCCCCTGCATTGGCAAGCAGACTCAACCACTGCGCCACCAGGGAAGCCCTGTATGTCCTTATTTTGATGGTCACTTAAGTTAGTTAATACATGAACCATGATTCCATTTGATTAATCATTTTAGTCTGAAATAAGACTTTTAAATTTTCATTAGGTAAAATTAAAAATCTGAGTTGTATGAATCAATAGTTAGCAAAGGCAAATTTTTTATGAAGCATTAAGCTAATAAGCAAACTTCAAAAACAATTAGAAAAAATATGTATATTGTGTGTATATATATACACAAATATATGTCTATGCAAAATAGTTCATGGTTTTATTTTCCTTCCCTATTTATTACTGAAGAAAAACAGTTTATAATATTTATAAAATGGAAGTCAGGTTAGCTGTCTCCTGTCCTAACTTTGGAATGAAATTAGCAAAAATGTAAAATTAAAGAATCAGTTCTTTGGGCTCTCACATTTGAAATTAAAAGGTACTTGTACAAGATCCAAACACAAACCGAAAATGACCACTAGAGACAGCAGTGCCCTGGGACAGTAATGAAATGCACAAAGAAACTCTGCCGATATGTCTTTTGTGCTTTTCTATCAGTGCATGTCGTATGTGTTAGGACATGAAGAGTACTGCTACTCTTTTGTTCCAAAAGTATTCAATATTAACACATCTAACTAACCAAACTGCTGAGGAATAGTTACTACCTTTCTCAATTTCATTCACAGTTGAGAACCTTTGCTTCCATTTCCTGCCATTTTAAGTTTTTAATTCATCTGAAATTTATTTTTATATATTGAAAAAGATGGGGCTTCCCTGGTGGCGCAGTGGTTGAGAGTCTGCCTGCCAATGCAGGGGACACGGGTTCGAGCCCTGGTCTGGGAGGATCCCGCGTGCCGCGGAGCGGCTGGGCCCGTGAGCCACAACTACTGAGCCTGTGCGTCTGGAGCCTGTGCTCCGCAACAAGAGAGGCCGCGATGGTGAGAGGCCTGCGCACCGCGATGAAGAGTGGTCTCCACTTGCCGCAGCTGGAGAAAGCCCTCGCGCAGAGGCGAGGACTCAATACAGTCATAAATAAATAAATAAATAAATAAATAAATAAATAAAAAAGAACGTGAATTTCTTAAAAAAAAAAAAAGATGAACTCTTTTTTCTCTTCAGATAGTTAGCTGTTTTTCAAACCATTGATGAAAAATTGTTTTCTCACTAAAATAAACTGTCCCTTTCCTTCTGTCTTAAATCCTCATCTATTTCTCATTCTGTTCTACTTTCACACATAACCTCTTCCTTCCTTTCTATTCCTTTGCCTTTCCTTTTCTCCCTCCATCCATCACCCCCTTTCACTGCAGCCACTTTGACTCCAAGTGGGAGGTGTTCTCCTCCAAATAAACTGTGATCCAGCGATAGAAATTGTAATTACAGATTACAGTTATAAGTTCAGTAAGTTTTTTAGTCATTGTTTACATTGTTTTGACTCTCAGATCACCTGACTTCTTAGCTGAGTTGTGTAGTAGACCATATTTGCATTTTCTTACTTGTAATTTTTGTTTTAGTTTTCTTGAAACAATCGTCTTAACTTCTTTTTAGTTTTATATTTATCTACCAGTAATTCATACCCAGATGTCCTCAAGTGTGTATCTCCTTTCAGTATAAATAAAAAAGGTATGTCCCGTAATTCCATCTTTTTTAAGGCACACCTCTCCCAGCCCCCTCCAGTCTGGAGAGGTTGCTCTTTCGGCTCGTTATACATCTGCCATCCTGGGTAGATCTACCTTCACATCATGGGAACTTCCTTCATTCTCTGTGGGATCACTTATGTCTTACATTACTTCCTACAAGGCAGTAAATCAAGGAACATTCTTCTTGTTTCTTGGTTTATTCCTGTGTTTTGTTGGAACACATTGTCCGTTAGCTTCCTAAGAAAGAGTCCACGGAAGGTGAATGTTTATATAGTTTGCGTGTCTTAAATTACTTTATTCTACCTTCACAGATTTTTGACGGTTTGCCTATGTGTGAAAACTTATAGGTTAGAAATTATTTTACCTCAGGATTTTGAAGGCATTTCTCCATTACTTTCTGGTGTTAAAAGTTGTTGTTGTAATGACAGTCTAATTATTTAACCTTTACATGTAACCTCGTTTTTTCCTTTCTTCTGTAAGTTTTTAATATCTACTGTTTGTCCTCAGAATTCTGAAATTTCATAATGATACATCTAGAATGTTTTACATGACATGCACCACTCCCCCTTGGCCGCTTCTCTGATTTTAACCCTGACTGTTCTCCTCTCCACAGCCAGACTAGCCTCCTTTCTCTTCCTCCAGCATGATCATGCATGGTCTTGTCTCAGAGCCTCTGCGCTTCCGGTTCCCCCTGCATGGAAAGTTCTCCCAGATATCCGTGTGGCTCACCCCCTTATTTCTGCTCAAATGTTACACTAATAATGAGTCCTTCTCTGATCACCCTGATAAAATAACAACCCACAGGCACCTCTCCAGTACACCTTATCCTACTCACTTTTTATTTTGGCAAAGGGATTATTATGACATCTTAATTTGTTTGTTATTCGTCTCCTGACCACTAAAATATAAGCTCCATGACAGTGTGGACTTTGTCTATTTTGTTCAATGTTGTATTGCTTAGAATCGTGCCTGGTTCTCAGTAGAAATTTGTGAACGAATAAGTGAATGTGACTTGGTGTGCCCTTTTACATCCATCGTGTTGAGCAATTAGTAGATTCAGTTTGGACTCTTATGTTCTTCAGTTCTGGGAAGTTCTCTTGAATTATTTCTTCACCTCCTTTTTCTCTTCTAGACTTCTGTTTCAGGATGGTAGACCTGGATTAATCCTCTAATTTTTCATTTCTTGTCTTAGTTAATTACTTATACTATATACTAGGTTAAGTGTGTTGGAGAAGTAAAAATGCAAAGTGAGTTTTCTACTTACGATTATTTTTTAATCTATAGTAATTACTTATATTTATTTACCAGCTGGCATTATCACAGAAGTAAATCGTTTGGGGTGGTTTTTCGTTTCTAATTCATAGCTATGACTGTGGCAATACATATGTTAAAAAAATTATTTAAACAAATACATGTCATAAATATTGATAGGGGCAGGGGAAACACCAGAATCTATAAGTATATGACACCTGAATCCAATTAGTTGGTGAAAATTCCCCTTCCAACCTCCACCCTTACCTATAAGGGGGCAGAGAGAAGAGCTTCTAGTCAGGTTCTGTGCTAGTAGTTTTCACATTAACTCCTACATACATCCTTTCGGGAAGAAAATGACTAAGGTACAGTAGGAATGAATATTTCTTGAGAATTTGATATGAGAAATGGTACCAGCCACTTTGCATATATAATTTAATATGGTCCTTACACAATCCTGAAACACAAATGTCATCACATCCATATTAAAAATGGGAAATTGCAGGTAAGACACATTAATGACTTAGCACGAGGTCACACAATCAGTATCAGATCTGAAACATCAACTGGTAACTTTTGAGTTTAAAGTTTTTTATTTTATTGAAGTATAGTTGACTTACAATATTATATTATTAGTTTTAGGTATACAACATAGTAATTTGATATTTTTATAGATTATATGCCATACAAAGTTATTATAAAATATTGACTATATTCCCTGTGCTGTACATTACATTCTTGTAACTTTGAATTTTATATCTAGTAGTTTGTATCACTTAATCCCCTTCACCTATTTTGTCCCTCCCCCTAACACTCTCCCCTCTGGTAACCACTAGTTTGACCTCTGTATTTGTGAGTCTGTTTCTGTTTTGTTATAATTGTCTAAATAGCATGTTAAGACTTCTAAAATAATTGCTATGTGTCTAAGAGTAGATCTGTATGGGCCATATGAAAAATTCTTTTCCTACTCCAAAAAACAAAACACGCTTACACAAAAATATTTACAGAAACTTACCAGAGACTTTAAAAACTCCATTAAATCTATACTGAACTGCTAATTCTAAGTCCTGGAAAGTGCTACATGTTGACTGGTCGAGTTACTGAATTTTATGTATTTAAATATTATTTTATATAAGGATACTATTAAGTATAGTTTACATGAGGAAAATGGAAAAGTTAGCTGTCAACTAGCTGTGGGATACAGGGGAAACAGAGAGATATTGTCTGACAGACTTGGTCTAATCCCATCTTAGTCATTTAAATGCTCTGAGCTGCTGATTCCTTATCTATAACAAATCTATAAAAAACTAATATCGCTTAACCTGTAAGATTTTTGTGAAGATTAGAAAAACTAACAATTTTTAAAATATGTAAAAAATGTCAGACATCTTGTAGTGTATTCAATAAATGCTAGTTTATGTTCTTGTTACTCTTAGTATTGGTGCTATCCTTTCTAAAATTAAGTATTGAAATCTGTAGTTACAATTTCTATCGCTGGATCACATAGTTTATTTGGAGGAGAACACCTCCCACCCATTTCTATATTTAAATTGTCTGAACAGAAATATTTTTGGCATGGGATGAAAAACATTCTGCTTTAGGTGTTTGGGGGAAAAGTGGCCCTAGTAAGGTTATCCTTGATAAATATGAAGACTCACGTGATAGTGGATATCTCATGTTTGTCCCTCCAGATCCACTATTCACCCTTCCTCCTTTTCTGTAACCTGGGAGGCTCATCTCTTTTAATCTGCTTGCCCTCTCACTTCTGGTTCAGTGTGGCCAGTGGGAGATGCCAGCAGGAGACCTGAGAGTGGTATGAATGTAAGGCCAAGGTTGCTTGTGTCCCTGTCAGGTGACTTTTCCAGCTTCTAGGTTCATAGGACAACTGCCTTTCCCTTAACCCTCTAAGCCTAATTTAACAGTGGTTTCCTGTTGTTGTTAGATCCAGGAGGATACCACACTATCCCTTGGAATTTCCCAAAACCCTCCCCTCATCTTTGTAAATAGTTTCTGTTTCAGCTCTTCCTCCAGCTACTGGGTTTAACTATGCTTTTTCCTTCCAACCCCCTGACTGATAAACATCAAATAACTATCAAGGATCCCATGTGGGTCATCCCCAAAGATGCCCCAGACACACATACGTTAGCTGAGACTCAGCCAGATAAATTCTAAAAATTGAGGTTTTCTCTAAATCCTGATTAGAGACTAGGAGGCACAATTTGATTTGCCTTTAGGCTGGAAATTAATCATGGCTGATATCTTAACTGAACTAACTCCAGTGGAGTCAGGATATTTTTTTTAGGCATTTTAGATAATTTGAAGCAATGTTTTGGGTCTCTTTTCAGATTAATAACCTTAATGTAGTGTGTGGCTTCCTTGTGGAACATTTGGAAAGGTGTTAGCTGATTGTACTCTTCAACACAGTATACAAGTTATGGTACTTATTTCCCAGTTCTTTGAATTTCAGCATTAACTTGTTTAACTTGTTTTAAATAAAAATTTTGTAATGTATGCTATTACTTATTATGCATCTTTACTAAAAAATAAGCACAGTCTATACAATCTATGAGATTAGGAACCATGTTTTGATTTTTTTTTCTTGTTGTTTGCTTGCTTGCTTTGCTTCTGACCAGTTCCAAGCCCAGTGGTTGGCCTATACTAGGTGCTCAATAAATATATATTGAACAAACCAAGGGCCAGTGTTCAATTAAAAGTGATAGATTTTTAACCTCCATGCTTACTTACTTCATTTTCGCCTCATCTACAAGACTACAGTTTGAAAGGCTGCCCTTCCATGGCTTCTCTTTTTGTAATATCACTGCCTTGCAAATCCACAGAAGGAAATAAAAGACTAATATTTGGGGGGCAGATAATTATGTTTTAGGCATTATCTTTTCTGTGTTCATTTTTTCTTCCTCACTTGTTCTTTTTAACATTCCTCTTACAGCATGTTAAAAGATAACTGTTATTATTCCTGGATTTGTTTGTTTGTTTCGGCTAACACAGTCTCAGTTATGTTTACTTACTGGCCGCGTTCACACAGAGCTCACACGAGGACCAGCAGCCCTCAGCCTTCTCCCTCTAGTCTCTGCGCCAGTTTCCACGCGCCAGTCATGCCGCTTCTTGTTTTACGTGGCTTTTGCCAAATTGCTTAACTACCGTTTCACTTTTTTCTAACACGTTTTAATGGAGAGTTTGCATTCTGGAAGGGAAGCCTTTATCTCATAAAAAGATCTTTACAAAATAGGGTGATAATAGTAAGCTGACTGAAGTCATACAAGGTCCCCAGGAAGCACAATGGAAAGGGGATGATTAGGTCTGTGCTTGAGTTAGAGGAGATCTCAGAGGCTGTGGCACCTACCTTGCATTTTTTTTTTAACATCTTTATTGGAGTATAATTGCTTTACGGTGGTGTGTTAGTTTCTGCTTTATAACGAAGTGAATCAGCTATACATATACACATATCCCCATATCTCCTTCCTCTTGTGTCTCCCTCCCTCCCACCCTATCCCACCCCTCTAGGTGGTCACAAAGCACCTGCTGCTGCTTCCCACTAGCTATCTATTTTACGTTTGGTAGTGTATATATGTCCATGCCACTCTCTCACTTCATCCCAGCTTACCCTTCCCCCTCCCCGTGTCCTCAAGTCCATTCTCTACATCTGCGTCTTTATTCCTGTCCTGCCCCTAGGTTCTTCATAACCTTTTTTTTTTTTTTTTAGATTCCATATATATGTGTTAGCATACAGTATTTGTTTTTCCCTTTCTGACTTACTTCACTATGTATGACAGACTCTAGGTCCATCCACCTCACTATGAATAACTCAATTTCGTTTCTTTTTATGGCTGAGTAATATTCCATTGTATATATGTGCCACATCTTCTTTATCCATTCATCTGTCAATGGACACTTAGGTTGCTTCCATGTCCTGGCTACTGTAAATTGAGCTGCAGTGAACATTGTGGTACATGACTCTTTTTGAATTATGGTTTTCTCAGGGTATATGCCCAGTAGTGGGATTGCTGGGTCGTATCTACCTTGCATTTTTGAAGGACATAGGGTTCTATCTTCTCTATGCTGTCTGCTTTCTTAGGATGTGACTGTATGAATATTGTTGGAAAGTTGTACCCTTTTATGTCTGATGTGAATGAATCTGTTAAGAATATCCTGGTTTGGGTTTTAATAGCAAATCTAAAGTTTTCTCTGCCTACCAAATTATCGGTAAATTTTGTTTCTTTTCTTACGTCAACTGCTATTCCACCTTATTCATCCCCACGCAGTATCTTATGCTGGCAGAGTGCTTGGTAGCTCTCCAAGTGCCTGCCCCACATCATTTCATCTCATCTTCACAGTGACCTATGAGTGTAACAAGATCTGTACTGTATCACCTTCTTGAGCCCATTTTAATAAATAACCTTTTTAATTCTTGAGTGGAATATGGGACTGACGTCTGAGCCTCGGAAACCTGATTCTCATTTAGTTTTACATATACTGCAGCTAATTTGATAAATACTATGTACAACATTGATTGGTTTGCCTATGTAAGCAGTGTTTAGATACAAAATTTGAATAAGGGCTACTTTCTCTGACAGACTAAGGGGGAAGTATATACAAATTACCTCTGCTCATCATATGATAAAAGCATAGGGCACAGTGGAAATGGATAGAGATCAGTCTCTTCTATGCATTAGTAACTGCATTGCTTTAATCCCATTTTGCAACTGTCTTTGGCTTTCAAATATATCTGGAACTATTGGCTAGGATACTGGAATAGTTAACTATATCACCTGTGCCACACTCATACAGATAGTTGGATTGGTTGCCATTTCCACTGGTATAACTAAGAGGATTTTCCTTTGAAAATTGACTCCCATCTGCCTCTCACCAAGTTGTACTATTTCTCCTTGCATTCTTCTTTTTTATTTCTTCTCTCATTGATGCAAGTGCTTAATTATGGAGCCAAAAGTAAAGTACACCTAGGTTTAAATACTAGAATCAGAAAGGGAAAGCCAAAAGGCTTTTCATCGTTCACATCTGTTCAGTTCCCACTTGAAGAACTTGAGGATGAGAAAGATCAGCTGTTCTGTTCAAAAGTATAGCTTCAAAAATGTATGCACACTAACACATGCATTGTACTTCATGGTGAGTTGATTCCACAAGAGAATTTATTAGAGAAGCTAGTAGTTCTCTATCAAAAGAAGTCCATATAGTTTTCCCCATTAAATTTAGGTAGAGTTACTTTCTTAAAACTTGTAAGAAAGTGGTTCTAGTGATATATACACATGTGTACATGAGTGTGTATATACATACAAATAATATATGTGTGTGTATGTGTATATATATATATACACATACATATAACTTATCCACACAAATTATTTACATTCTAAATTTGTTTATGGTAAAATCATAAGTGCTAAGTAATAGTCCAATAGTAGCCTAGAAGTTATAAACTTTTTTATGATGACCCTGAAATTTAATTTCTCATTTCTAAATAAATGTAGATAGCCTTTATTCAGGGCTTACTATATGCCGCATGATATAATCTCCCTTAAACATCAAACCATAGGCATTTTTAAAAATTTTATGAGAGGAAAGAAGTTAAGATGGTTTTGGAAACTTTTAAAGTAATGATTTTTTAAAGCTTCTTTATTAAACTACTTGTGAAATCAATTTGTATAGTGCCTTACATGGAGATAATCTGTTGAGTTAGTTAGATCTTAAAATGGAGGCAATAATCTAAATTCTCTGGAACTCTCTTCAGGATACACAGTACTGACAGAGAAAACCAAACTTTAACTGAGTTTCATAGCAGACCCTTGCCCTCCTTGTGCATGTAAGAGGTTCTGAGACCCAGCATGGGTGCAGTGCTAAAATTCTAAAGTTGCCACTTTATCCATGTATTTTCTCAACAAAAAGACAAAATTATAAAATTGCTTTTGTCAAAATAAGGGTGATAGTAACAGAGATAAATCAGTTTTCCTCATTCCTCATGATATTCTTTAACATTATTCTTTCCATTTGGTAATTTTACCAGTCATTACATTGGTCTGTGTGTGGTCTGGTGTAATTCAGTGCTTTTAATATCCTGATCTAAACATGAAGATTTAGGACAAGACCTGTGTTTATTCCTAAACACTCTAGGGTGAAATGAAACCAGGTTATGATGTGAAAAATTAGGTAGCATTCTGAAGAAAAGTAATTAACTGAATCTTTGTTATTTTTTTGTCCTTTGGAGAAATAAGTAACGGCTACAGTTCTTTTGGTAGATGCCTTTTTAAAAGTGTGAACAGAAGGGAACATGGAGGGAGGCACAAAGATGCCAAGAAATAAGCAGAGAAAAAAAAGAGACATTATTAGTTGTAGATAAAGAAAGTATACATTTTGTAGGCTACCAGAAATTATGCTTCTAAAATTTTAAGAAATACAAATGAAATGTACATATTTGTACATGTAAACGCTATCGTTTTTCAGTTATTGACTAACGAAAAGATAGCTGTATATAACATTGAACAAATTGAAGATCTGCTACCATCTGTGTACAGTTTTAATTGTATTTTAGTTTAAATAGTTAAGTAGTAGTTTAGTTTTAATAGTTAAATAGTAAATAAATTTTAAATAGTATTAACTGTAGTTAATAGCATAGTATTTAAACTATAGTATAGTATAGTATTTAAGGTATAGTATAATATTTAAATTATAGTCTAGTTTATTATTTTAATTTCAACCTTAAAAATTTTTCAAAATATCCTTTTGCTTTCAAAACCTGATGTGTTTAGACTTGAAAATTGCTTATGAATAACTTATATGCAAAATAGTTTAAAAGAAAACTTTCAAATGGTTGTTGTTCTCCCACTTTCACATTTAAATAAGAATAACCAAAGAATTAGTTTCTTGTCAGGGTTGCTGTTCTCATTGGACATTTTTTAAGCATTGCAGGCTTCTATTGATTGTGTCTTGGTCATTCTTTAAAATGCATATATAAATAAATATGAATTATTTGAGTCATGAGATATTGATAATTATAGCCTTATCATATTTTAAAAAACTTGACTGTGTTTGACTTACTATTCTAAAAAGAAGAGTTAAAATGGAATTCTAAAAAGTTAGGCACATCTTTTATCAATTTATATACTTGTTTATGTTTCAAATGTCTAAGACAGTGGAAGACTAGTCACCAAAAAGAATAAGGAGATCATATGATAGGAAAAGACTAAGTCAAATATCTTACATTTATAGTATTCTGAATGTTGACTGTATTTAGTTACAAATCCCTTTCCTTTCAAACATTTGCTGAGTTCTCAATCCTTAAGCTGTGTCTGCATGAAGCAACTGACTTGAATGTTTTGATCCAAACCTTCTTTTTTGGCAACCATTTATTTGCCAGCAATGAAAATGTTTTGAAAGGCAAATAAATGTTTTTGTGGGTAGAGTTTCTATGCAATGTAAAACTTCATTAAGCCTTACATACCTTCCTGTATTCCGAATAAGAAATTAATCTTGGAGAGAAAGTTGAATGGCTTGATGTTAAGCATTTATTAATTAGTACCAGTTTTGTGTACCTGGACATCTCTCATAGGTTTGTTGTGAGGGTTAAATGAGATGATATATAGAAGGCAGGAAGCATAGGATAGTACATTCAGTAAATGTCAGCACGCAAAAAGGAGCAACAGCTTCTGTTTAAACATAGGTGATACATTGCGTATCTCCAAACCTTCTCAAAACCCTACTAAATGACAGCAAAATAATTTTTAAAAGCATAAATCTATGAAGATCAAGAAAGTGGGAGATTAAATAGCAGATGAGACATATCAAATAATCATGGACGTTTAAAAGTGGATAGAAATGCTTAAAGGTTTAACAGATTTGAGAAAAATGAAACCTTGGAACCTAGAAAAAAATCAGCATTCAAGATACCTCTGAAGAAACAGGAGCACTGGTAGAAAGTAAAGGAGCAGTTTTATTCCAGTGCCCTATCACAACCACACAGGCAGTCAACTGCCTCTTTGCCATTCTGACAAAACAATGTAGGTTTACCTCTGGAGAGGTTGAATAGAAAGAACTCCGGTATTAGAGATCCCAGGCACAAAGACCACTGGCATTTGATTAATAGATATTCTGAAAAAAATCCAGAAAAAAGAAGGAAGGAAATTTTCAGAGTAATCCCAGAAAATTTCCCAGACTTGCAGGACAAGAATATATAGGTTACAGTATCCGTGTGAGGACCAGGAAAATGTATGAAGAAAGAGCCTCACCAAGACATAGCACTATGAAATTTTAAAATTTCAGGTATAAAGAGAACAGTAGTAAAAGTTTCTCATTGGTGGGGGTGGGGGGGAGGCGGTGCGGGGGAAGTCACCTAAAGGCTTAGGAATCAAAAAAAAAAAAGACACCTGACTTCTCAACAGCAACATTTTAAGCTAGAAGACAATGGAGCAATGTGTTTAAATTTCTGAAGGAAAATGATTTTTAATCTCAAATCCTATATCTAGGTAGATTATAAATTGAATATAAGGGTGGCATAAATGAATTTTCAGACATACAGGATTTTTAAAACTTTATTTTCCATGCACCCTTTCTCAGGAACCTATCAGAGGTATTTTTCAGCTGCAGCCCACCACTGGAGGAAGGAGATAGATACTGCAGTTTGAATTCATTTTACTTATCTGCCTGTTTAAAAAAAATTGATCAATATTCTTCAGAGGAGCATAGCAGAATCCAGAGTCCTTACAATGTATCATTTATAATATCTCAGATAAAATCACAGATTATCCTTAAAATATGAAGTAACAGGGAAGCATGACTCATAGCCAAGAGAAAAGACAAAATAGTGACTGACTCTAAGATGACCCAGGTATTGAAATAGCAGACAGGGATTTTACAAAGCAGCTATTATAGCTGTGCTCGAAAACAAAAAAGAGAAACCTCCAGGGAATGTGCTCTACCAAAATAAAGGAAGTAAATTAAGAACAAAATGGGATCAAGAAAACAAAAATCCAAAATGTAATTGTTGAAGAGAGTCTGGCAGACTCCGGATAAGTCTCTGAGGAAAAACAAAAAATAATGAAATTGAAAGAAATCCTTACATGTTTCAAATCTTTTAAATAACGTAGATGAAATAGTGTTAGATTCACAATAAATTAAGCAAAAATAGAAAAGGAAATTCGGAACTACAAAAAATTTTTTTTTAATTTATAAAAAGAAATTTGATCATGATGGCCAAGCTGTAACAGTGTTTATGCAGTCATAATAATATAGACACTAGATATTAATTTAACAAAAAATTACATTTTTAAAATAATATCAAGAGGGGAGGAAGATGGTAAATATGAGACATCTGTGAACACTAAATCTTCATCTTCCATAGTAAAAAGTCAATCGATAGTATTTAAAGCTGAAAAATAAAACAGCCTTGTAAGCATATTTCAAATGTGGAGGTAAATAACAGAAGAACAAGCTACAAAAGTTGAAAGTGTTTTCCTTCCGAAGTAGAATTACAGATTGGAAAGAAGTATGGCTAGGTATTTGTCATTATAAAACTTAGAGTATTATTTGACTTTTAATGTTATATACATTTTAACTTAGATAATAATTTTAAAATTAGAATTAAGTATTTATAATGCACATAGCACAGTTCCTGTACTGCCTAAGAACAAATTAGGTACTTAATAAATTATTACTACTAAGGTTTTTTATTAACTCTCCTTCTAGTCATTAAAATCATGGCTTATCCATTTCAAATGAAAAAGAATACATAAGCCTACAAATCTAGGGAAGTTATCTGAAGTATCTGAAGTTGTGTAGTTACTTAGTGGCCAGAACTGGAGTCCAGATTTCCTATCTCTTAGTTCTTTCAGTCACAACGTGGAGGATTCAGAGAGGATCTTTGAGGTTATCCGTGGCTGACAAATATGGTTGCAAGCAGAGCTGTTCTTTCCTAGCCTAACCTCGTATCTGGCCCGATAACTAGTGTGTGATAGACAAATGGATAGAAAGACAAATAAACCTTAGGCCAAGTGATAACCTACCCTAAGATTTTACCTCTTCATCACAGAGCTTTTAACAATTCCTATATGTACTATGTATTTGTTTACTATTTATTCTCAGAAAGGAAGGATCCAGAGATTTAGCCAGAATCCAAAGGAAAGAGGTGCAATAGAAGTGTAGTTAAAATGAAACACCTTCAGGATGCTAATGATTGTGAAATCATTGAATTGATTTTGCTGTACTTTTGAAACCTTTTAGAACTTTAGAGAAATCTTTCTGCTGAATTTACATGGGCCCCAGCCAATTGCAGGGGTTATTGACTTCATCTAGCTCAATTTATTTATACTATAGATGGGAAAACTGAAAACAGTCAAGGGGAAATGGATTGCCAACATTTACCCAACATTTATAAACTGCCTGTTGGGGGAATGGTGGTCCTGGACCTAGAGATATTATTCAGAAGGAAGTTGGGAGGTGAGAGCATTAGGTAACTAACTGGTTGAGGAAGATAAAGAAGAAACTTGTTCACAAGTACAATTAAGATACTGTAAACTGAGCATTGTAAGTTCCATGCCTAGGTTAGGTAATAAACACTATTGTATGATGATAATCATAGATCTTTTATTTTTTGGAAAATTATTTTGAAGTCTGTGTTTTAAAGGAGAAAGTGCTGCATCCCATAAAGAATCAAGAATTTCTCATAATTCGAGTATAGTACTATATTAGGATTCTCCAGAGAAACAGAACCAATAGGATACGTGTGTGTGTATGTGTGTGTGTGTGTGTGTGTGTGTGTGTGTGTGTGTGTACACAGATAGATAGATTTATTATAAGGAATTGGCTCGCATGGCTTTGGAGGCTGAGAATCCCAAGTTCTGTAGTTGGCATGCCAGAGACTCAGGAGAGACAGAATGTAGTTCGAGCCCAAGTCCAAAAACCTGAGAAGCAAGAGACGGTTTAGTCCAAGTCAAAAGGCTGGAAAGGTCTATGTCCCAGTTCAAGGCAGTCAGGCAGAAGGACTTCCCTCTTATTCAGACTTTTTGTTCCATTCACCTCTTCAACTGATTGGTTGAGGCCCACTAACATTAGCAGGGGCTGGTGGTGGGGAGTGGCAATCTGCTTTATTCAGCCTAGGGATTCAAATCTTAATCTCATCCAGAAATACCTTCACAATCACACTCAGAATTAACATTTGACCAAATGTTTGGGCACCCTGTAACCCAGTCAAGTTGACATATAAAATTAACTGTCACAAGTACACAAAGGCTTAAGATAGAACTGAAATTATTGGAGATTAAATGTAGAATAATGACAGAAAAACAAGAACTATAATGAAGAGAATGAAGGTATATGGAAAAAAATCTGTCAGTCAGTCAGTCTTTAAAGACCACACTGAAGTCAGTAACACTGAATTATCATAGATCCTGGAACAAGAATTGTGGACATTATATTTGAAGAAGATCATGTTAACACTTAATATAGGAGACATTGGAGACATTGAAATTTAGAAAGCAGTAAGCAAAACGCCCCAGAGGCCTACATTCAGATGAATACTGTGGAAGTAGAGAGCAAATTCAAGACCCTGAGCCAATTAAAACAACAAAATCAACAGAAGTTGGTGAAAATAAAATAGAGAAAAAAAAATTGTTCGATTGTTAGTGTCATTGATAGAAATGAGAAATTGAGAAGAGATTTATTTGTGGTCTCAAAGATGTAAAGTTTAAAGTGTACCTTTTATGCTCAACCTGCAAATAAAGTATCATAAAGTATTTAAAATGCAAACATGATGAGTATTAATATGCTAGGGGAAATTATTTTCTTTGAAACAGTTGTTACAAGTATAATATTATTTTTAATTTACTTTGAAAATAGAAATAATATTTATCAGAAATAAATAAATGCTGTGAAAGAGTTCCTGTTGTAGAATAATGCTTTTAGCAAAATATTTTACTAAGTTACAAATAAATCTATAAAGTTACTATCACCATACCTTTATCCATATAGTTAAAAAAATTTGTATACCCATTCAACCAGTAATTGGTCTTAAAGGATTCCTCTGCTCTGTCAATTCTTGCATATTTTATAAATGCAATTAAATGTATACTACTTTCATTGTAATAAAAAAATCATAAAATATACTATCATTTCATGTCATTTTAGTTACTGCCAGAAATACTTGACTTGCTGCAGTGAATAATGAAGTACAACTTCCATTTATTTTCAGGGATTAAAAAAATTGAGGGGTTTCTTACAATATATTGATAGAATCAACTTTTTTTTTTTTTGAACACTGAAGGTATTAGAAATATTTCTTGATTTTGGTTTCCTGGTTCTAGTATTGTTTTCACGCTGAGTGCACCCACCGGTCCTGAGCTCAGCCTCCTGTGGAACTGGACTGCCAAGCTGCTAACTTGCTTTTTAAGCTTACGTTGTTAAAGAGAAGTTTCTTTAGTCTTTTTGGTAATTGTAGACAAAAGTTCTAGAAATTAGCGAGTGGGCAATACACACTTTAGTGTGATCACTGTAATTAGTTAAGAAGCTTGCCCTCCTCACTTTGTAGAGAAGAGGAGGTGAGAGTATGGAGGAGGTGATTTTGGAGTGTGGGACACGTCGGGGCCAGATGGGCTTGCGGTGCAGTAACACAATGATAACTTTCAGCCCTGAGGACTCACTGCATGGGAGTCCAAGGCATACTGGAGAGTGCCAGCAGTGCCAGTGCTAGTGAGGGTACTAGGTTGGGTGAGGGAAATTAGTAAATAAGGTAGATGAAAGCTAAAGATAAAGTTTTCCTGCTAATTATGACAACATAACTGTGACATAAATTCCAGATCTCTACAATAGTTGTGTACTGGTTTCGAAAAGGTGTTTTAAAATGGCTAACTCTTCTATGTGTTTATTTTCCATTTTCTTCTTTTTTTTCCTACTGAATGTGTTTATACACTGACATTTTGGAGAGTGTTATAAATACAGATTATTTACATGTATTGTGGATAAACAGTTGATTTATTGGGAAGACAATTTAGGGAGGTATACTTATCCTGGTCCTTTCTTAACATGAGTAAAATTACTTATATCTGTATAGTATTTTAGACTTTTCAAATCATCACCATCCTGCATTTAAGAAAATAAAAAGTTACTTGACAGTGCAGCCTCCTGGTTCTCTGTGTCCAGACAAATGGATACTGAGCCCATATTCTTCTCCACATTGATTATGTGTATTTTATTCTGTCATAGAAATGTTTTTGTTTGAAAAAACACATGTACACATACTTCCCTGACATTCTTCCAGTTTTTAGAAAAATATGTTCACATTTTTCCCACTGAAAACTTAGTTTCTTTCTGGGTAGATATATCATCTTTTTAAAAACCTTTCCCCCAAGATTTCTTTTTAAATGGTTCACAGTTAAATTTAAATTTCTATATTTAGGTAGAATTATGTTTATATACCAACCACCAGTATCCAGGAAATTCAGTGGTAAGGCTGACACATAGGGAGTTTATAGTCTATTTTGTAGTCTGTGTATTTAGACAAGGTTTGAAGCTTACTTAGCAAAATCTCTTGACCATTCAGAATTTCTTTAGTACAAATGCTCTATTTGATTTCTTATACTTGTTAAGATAACAGTGTGTCATTTTTTAAAGATTAGTTCTTAGGAATATGTGTTAGATTTATTCCTTTCAAAGAAAGATGCATTCAGGAACAGCTTTTATATGTAAATATTTTTATAATATTGGATAGAGTTGGTTTGGTGCAATCACCATGGTTTGATCAAATTTGGAAGAAGTTACAGGCACATTTTTGTAGTGTTTTCTCCAGCATCTTTATTTTTTTCAGCTGGATGTATTTTATGTTCCTTCTAACTAATCAAAATAAGAAACTGATTTTGCCTGTGCCAAAAAATAGAACTATCATTTTTCACATTCTTTTATTTTCCAGGTCATTTTCAAGTAAGATTGTGTTTCTAGGACTTCTGAATCCCAGAAAACTCTCAACTTTGTAGATATAAGCGCCCAGATGAACATTTCAGGGGGAATCTAACTTTTCATGCAGTATGTTTTGTGTTGTGCATTCCAGATACAGTTAACTTTTTGTGTGTATATGATTAGTGTGGAAAGAAATTAATGCAGTCCAGTATTATGATTTATGGACTGAATCCTTTGCCCACTGAAGACTTGCCAAAACTAAAACTATTTTTTTTCCTTTGGATATTAGAAACAGCTACTGTTTTTGTTGATCTTTTAAAGTTCTGAATGGGCCTATTTCAAATCATACCAGCATGGGAGCTCAGATTAATAATATACTTATTCAACTAGTGATACTGAGCGAAACCATTGCTCACATGGATATGAGGATAAAATTTCATAAAATTATTTTCAGGTGCATTAATGCATTTCTGGAAGCTGCATATGATTTTTCTTTTGCATGAAAGAAGTCAAGGATTTCTCTTTATTGTATCAGTTACAGGTGGGCGTATAAGTTAATTTAATTGCATTTTTGTATACCTTAAAACATAAGACATTTTGCTTTTAAAAGCAGTACTGTGATTGCTGGATTATTCCCAAAGGTTTTTAACTCTTAGAATGTTTATCTCTCTTGAGACATCATGACTGTAGTATATTTAATTTAGATTATTGAGAAAAATGTCCTTTGTTGTTAGTTACAGCAAGCTGCTGAAGTTTCTCAGCTTCGGGGAGCAAGGGTAATCTCTGCTGAAGATCTTCTGTTCTTGATACGCAAAGATAAGGTAATATAAAATAATTTCATCGTATTGAAATGCCAAGCTTGGTGATTAATTACACTTATGTAAGGAAGCTACCCTTGTTTTCTAGCTTTCACATTGGAATCATAACCGTTGAACTGATATTTGAGTCCTCATAGTTTGCACAACTAAATGGTTTACTACAAAAGAATTTATTTTTTATTTTTACATGGACAAGGGCACTTATGTAAAAGTATGCTGACAACTAATTCTCACTTATCCTTGAATATATATTTAGACATTTTCATTGCTACATAATGTTCACTAGATATTGACCAGGTGCTTTGTTCTGGTAACTGGGATATAACTAAGTGGCATATTTATTTTTCTTCTAATTTTATACAGGCTTTCATAGAATAGTTTTTTCACTTGGAATACAAACTTTTTTCTGTGACACTGGTTAAAAGGAAAAAAGCAAATCAATCAAGATGAATATTGTATAAGATAAATATATACCATAATACTAGGTTTTTTAATAGTTAAAGATCTATCTTTCTTACTCTTTGAACTCTGGCATTAAAATATTTATGCTGGTATTTACATGTATAATTTTGTCATAACTATCTTCCAAGAGTAGCTAGTTTGAAAATATTTTGTGACATTTTGCATGTTTTTAATAAAATTTTCATCTAAAAGTTACATGTGGAAAAACGAACTGAATAACCACAGCATGTTATGGTAGACTCTAACCCAAGTGAGCACGCAGTGCTTAGTTCCTAATGTTCCATCTTTCATTTCTCCATTGTTTTCCCCTGGCATTTTAATTACATTTACCCATTTTTGTATGTTTGTGGCTCTGGTTTTTATCAGAAGGCATCCCATCTGACCTTCTGGATATCCTGGTTAACATCCTTTCTGTGATACCCAGTTACTTTATATCTGTGAAACCTTTCCTTCTGACTGACTGAAGATTGACTAAACTTGGATGACTAAACTTCTCTTCCTTCTGCAGTGGGATTCAGAGATCTACAAACTGCACCTTGACCAGTCTACCATTAAATTTTATAAATTTTTAGTTCATTAACTCTTATACGGTATGAGGACTATAAAGAGAAAAGAAATGTCTTCACTATCAAGAAGCTATAATCTGGTTTAGGAAATCTGTATGATTTAGTTGGAGAAGCATTTTGAGACTCACAGCATTTTAAGGTTGTGTGATTAGATTGGAGAGGCTGTAGGATTTGTTGAAGTGGAGGTTTCTGCCTAGGGTGAGACGCATGCAGCTATATGCAGCTATATGTAGAATGGAACTAACCAGGATGCAGGCTCAGTAATCAAGGCAAACTGTGATTAGTATGATGGCTCTGAAAGCGGATGGGAAGGAAGAATTCAGAGAGATGGTGAAGAGTAAGAATGTTGAGGATTTAGTGATTTCATTAGGAAGACGGAGAAGTAGGCACCATATAGCTGTGGTGCTGTGAGGAAAGAGCCTGAAGGTGCCGTTGGCAGGAGCAGGGACCTTGAGCCAAGATCCTTTACGAAGGCAGCCGGAGGGCAGTGGAGTTCGCATCAGTACTTTACAGAATATGTCCAGTCAGTTTTTCTTTTTCATCGACAGAGGTAAACAAGCCAGCACAAAAAATAGTCCACATTGACACTTTTTCCTGCCTTTCAGGGAAGTCAGAGTTTTAAATCCTATGGAAACTTCAGGAATACACACTGATTGTCAAAACCCTTCTATTGTCTAGAAGGACTGTTAATCAGAACCTTTTTAGCAACCAAGAGCCTAGCTGTAATATGATAGTTGCCAGTATTCTCATCTTTCTGCTCAAAATAATAATTTTATTTATATGCTGGTATGTTCCAAACAGAATTTAAAGTAGTTTACATGACTGTAATATAAGACAAAATAAAATCTAAAGAACTGAATTTTCAGGAATCAGAGGAAAGAGAACAAAAGGATAGCAAAAACCTATATACAGGTATATGTTTTTTCTCTTAATAATTCTGGTTTATATTCAAGCAGAAGTCATTGACTGCCTACTATGTTTTACATACTGCACTAGGCAGCTTCACTTATTTTCTCATTTATTCCTCACAATAATCCTCTAAGGTAAGTACTTTACTTACTTTGTAAATAAGGAAACTGGGGTTCAGAAGTCATGTTCTACTTCTGGTCCTGCTGTAAGCTCCAGTTGTGAGACTATCTTTAACCTCGGTTTCCCTATATATATAAAGGAGATGATTATATTTGTCTGTATCTCAGGGCTATTGAAAATTTCAAATAGAATGCATGTAAAAGAGCTTTGTAAAATACAATTTATTTCAGCTGTCATTAGGAATCTTAAACATGAAGACCAGGAACCAGTAATAATCCATTCTAAGTTTAAGTATACAACAGATGACAAAGTATTATCAGTTACTTTTAAAGTTAAACAGTATTATAGTCTTCTAATAAACCTAAAGAAAGCCATCATTAAGACTCAACTATCATTCATCAGCTTTGAGTTTCATAAAAATATGTTTCTCAGATTACAGAATGTTTTCCAGAAATATAAAACGTAAACCAACTCTTCTAAATAAAAGCTTCTCAGAGAATAAAAAAACAATAAAAAGGAGAGTGCTTGGCTTTTTAAAGCAGTTGTTACAAACTCCTTGTCTAGCTGTTTGTAAATCATTTTAAAAAATAAAATTTGGTTCTGAATGTGTACAGAATTCCATAAAGTCAGTATTTTCAGCATAGTGTGGAGAGTTTATCACAATCTTCAGAAGGAATTTAACCAAAAAAACCAAAAAAAACAAAAATCATTGTGATTCTGGAGTATCTGGATACTTGCAAATGAAAAGTGCTTTTAAAAATGCTAGTGTTGTAGCTTTTATGTTTAATTTGATGACTAAATTTTGTATTCACAGTACTATGCTGAGAATTGCTATACCCCCCCTGCAGTGATCCTGGGGTACACGTTATTAAATTTAGTTATCATAATAGTCTTTAATCAGTAAAGCGAATGTATGTGTAAGGTTTTTTATTTACTTATTTCATATTTTTAATAGAAAAAACTTAGAAGACTGCTAAAATACATGTTTTTCCGAGACTACAAATCAAAGATTGTCAAAGGCATCGATGAGGATGATCTTCTGGAAGGTAACTTAAAGCACTAAACGAAAACCAATATAACACATGTATGCTGATGACACATTTATACAATGTCAATGTAGATATTCCCATCACAGTAGAATATATGTACTTCTGTTAAATAATGTAGTTTAGAAACTGTCCAAATATTTATATAGTTGGCAGTTAAATCTTGTATTTTCCAATTATGTGACTTCAGAGTAATCTGGTATTTTAATTCTTTTTTTAATAAAATGACCTGCTTTACACCAGAATATCATGAAACTAAGAAAATTGTGTTGATTTAAAACATAATTGATTTTAGCAAGCATAATTTTTCTGTCCTGAATGGAGGGAGCTAGAACTATTATATCTTTGAAATTGGCATGTATGGTTTTTCGTTAATTTATTATAGAAAGTATCTGATATGTTTTATAATGTAAAGTCACCTCATTTTAATGTGTTATTTCTGTGCTGTTTGAAATCTAACAAAAAGTCTGACACAGAGTGGGAAATTTTCCTTAGCTGATTTTCCAACTCAATTCCCCATTTTAGGATATTTAAAGAAAATATTTATGTTGCAAAATCAAACAGTGATAAGCTGAAAATGTGTAATTATTAAATAATACTTATTAATCAAAATAAATATGTTGTATTTTTAAAGTAATTCATCTATTTTGTATTGAATATAGTCACTGCATAGTAGTATCCTTTGCTAGTAGACACACTGATAAAGTAGCTAAACAAACTCTACTGTATTCAGAAGAATTCCAGAAAATTGCTCAAAACCAACTGAAGAGTTAACTAAATTTGAAAGAGAACCAGTTACTTTCATTGATCCTCAGTAAGTCAGCAAGTGTAATGACGATGCCAAAAAAAATTCTGATCAAATGTCTAATCAGTGTTGTCTATTTAATATTCCTGCAGTTCTCATAGAATTTAACTCCAAATGAATTTAAATGCTTCCCTTTATGGAGAGCATAAAGAATACAGACTTGGAGCAAAACAGACCTAAATTCCTATTAATCCCAGTTCTCTGCTTTCTTTCTATGTGTCCTTGAGGGTCAGTTTTCTCATTTGTAAGTCATAAATTATACTACTGACCATGAGAGTTCAACATAATGTATGAAAAGCACCTGATACATTCCCGCCACTGAATGAATAAGTGATAGCTGTTAATACTATGCTTCGAATACCAAGAAGCTCAGAGTAGTGAGACTAGTATTCAGTTTTACTAACACTGTCATATCAGTTTGATGCCCTCTCCTCCTTATTATTTCCAGCCTCTCCTCTTTATCATTTAAATTTTCTAATCTTGTGTGTCTCATATAAAGTTTTAAAATACAGTTGACCCTTGAACAACGCAGAGGTTAAGGGTGCCAACTGTCTGTACAGTCAGATCTGCCTATAACTTTTTAAAAATATTTATTTATTTATTTATTTTATTTATGGCTGTGTTGGGTCTTCGTCTCTGTGCGAGGGCTTTCTCTAGTTGCGGCAAGTGGGGGCCACTCTTCATCGCGGTGCGCGGGCCTCTCACTATCGTGGCCTCTCTTGTTGCGGAGCACAAGCTCCAGACGCGCAGGCTCAGTAATTGTGGCTCACGGGCCTAGTTGCTCCGCGGCATGTGGGATCTTCCCAGACCAGGGCTCGAACCCGTGTCCCCTGCATTGGCAGGCAGATTCTCAACCACTGCGCCACCAGGGAAGCCCCCAGATCTGCCTATAACTTTACAGTTGGCCCTCCATGTATGCGGTTCCATGTCCCCAGATTCAACCAACCTCATAGAGTCACGTAGTACTGTACGTATTTAATGAAAAAATTCATGTGTAAGTGGATACACACGGTTCAAACCTGTGTTCTTCAAGGGTTCACTGTAGTTGATATAATTTGTAAGATAAAATACTCAGGTAAAATACATCTTAATACTGAGATGGGAGTTCTAGAGTGGCCTTGTGAGGAACATGGTAGACTCTTTTCCCAGTGAAACACATTTAACTGGTGAACATTTTAAAAAATAATAGTTTAAAATCTTTAGAAATTGTCCTAAGGGCAGACAGCAAATGGAGAAACATATTCAAAAAATCTACTAAATCTAATTAGGAACAGTGAAAGTCTGTTGTGTTTGAGCCACAAAATACTCCCCTCATTTCTCTCCTCCCCTCCTACCCTGCTGCCCCAGATCAAAATGATAGAAGCTTTACTCTGGGCAAATGTGTCCAAGAACCATGGGCACCTGCTTCTCTACCTCCCAATCTAGGGTGACAGGTTCAGCCCAAGAGAGGCAGGAGATCAGCATCTCTCATCTCCTTCATCTCTGTGTTGCAGAACCTCTGTGCTAGGCAAGCACAGCTAAAAGGACTGGACCTTCCTCTCATCTTCTAGTCATAGGGAAGCTCTACCCCAGATGGACCCTGCTTGCCGCATCCTGGCTTGCTCACAGGGAATAAGCTTCACACCAGAAGAGACAAGCCTTGAAGACAAGGGGCTACCATCTCTGTCCAGATCCTCACTCTTAGATCCAGGAGAGTCTTTCAGGGAGAAGCTGCTTGCTATTCCCAACCCCAGCTCTAGTACTGAAGTACAAAGATTCAGCCTGTAAGAGAGAGCCAGCCCTTAATAACAGAGAGCTCTGCAGCTCTCCCTGTAGGGAGTGACTATTTGGAAAAGAACATTTGAAGTTCATGGCTAAGGGTGTTTTAAAACAATGGAGATCCTGGTGGTGAACAATTAAGGGGAAGCTGGTCACTCTGTGATACTAGTAACAACAAACAAAACAGTGCACCGGCTAAAAGTTTAACAAAGGAAAGAGATAGCTAAAAAGAGTCTTCCTGGGGTCAGAGCAAAACTTAAAGGCTGGCCAACCTTGACTCTGCAGAGTGACCTGAAATTATTTAGATTAATCTGTGGAGCAATTTATGCCCAAGAGTATTATCAAAACAATAGAACTGTCAGCCAGCAGTTAGTGGAAAATAACAGCTGTGTATGATACCAATAGAGTCACATCAGCCAGAAACTTAGTGGAGAGATCAGGAAAAGTGACAGGTAAAGAGAACTTGACTAAAACCACAGTCATCCCTGGTGATTGAGGAGACTGTTCACATGCTCAAGGCTGTACCCTCTGAGGAGCAACATCCAAGGCTGCACACCGAGAGGGAAAGAGACTTTACTGAATTAGCCCAGCCAAGTCACTAAGCAAATAAACAACCAAACAAGCAAACAATAACAACAAGCCCCAGGAAGGAGAGGGAATAATTATCTAGAGTTGCTCCAATATATTACCTAAAATGTCCATTTTCAACAACAACAACAAAATACTAGACGTTCAAAGAAACAGATATGTATGATCCATGAAAACAGGAAGAATAAGCAGACAACACAAACTGCCTTTGAGGGGGTCCAGATGTTAGGCTTAGCAGACAAAAACTTTAAATAGCTATTATAAATGGTGTTCAGAGAACTAAAAGAAACCATGTGTAAATAACAAAAGGAAGGTATGGTTACTGTGTCTCACAAAATAGAGAATATCAATTAAGAGATAGAAATTATAGAAACAAGTGGAAATTCTGGGGTTGAAAAGTACAATGACTGACATGAAAAATTCAGTAGAGGGACTCAATAGTAACTTTGAACTAACAGAAGGAAGAATCAGTGAACTTGAAGACAGATTGTTAAAGATTATACAGTCTAAAGAACAAATAGAAAAAAGAATGAAGAAAAATTAATAGTGCTTCAGAAAAATATGAGACACCATTAAGTGAGCCAGCATATGCAATGGGACTACAAAAGGGAAGGAAAGAAAAAAAGGAGCAGAAAAAATATTCAAAGAAATAACGATGGAAAACTTCTCAACTTTGGTGAAAATTATTAATCACATCCAAACAGCTCAGCAAGCTCCAAGTAGGATAAACATATAACGATCCACACTCAGACACATTCTAGTAGAAATGCTGAAAGACAAAGGCAAAAAGAAAATCGTGAAAGATGAGAAAATCACCTCATCAAATAGAGTGGAACCTCAACAATATTAACAGCCGACCTCTCATTAACAATGCAGGTCAGATAGCAGTGGGATGACATATTCCAAGTGCTGAAAAGAAAAACTGTCAACAACAAATATGTCAAGAAACATGTTCAGCAAAACTGTGTTTCAAAAATGAAGGCAAAATAAAGATATTCTCAGATACACAAAAACTGGAGAATTTTTTTGCTAGCAGACCCATATAAAAAATACTAAAGGAAGTTATTCTGGCTGAAAGCAAGTTGTACCAGACAACAATTTGAATCCACACCTACACACACCACACACACACACACACACACACACACACACACACACACAACAAAGAGTGTCTATAAAGATAATTATGTAGGTAAATATAAGAGAATATAATTGTGTTATTTATTTTCCTTTCTTCTCTTAATAGATTTAAAAGCAATTGTATAAAACAAGATATATAATTGTAATATTGGGTCTATAATATATAGATGTATAATATATTTGATAGTAGCAACATGAGTGAGGTGGGTGGTAACAAAGCTGTATTGGAGTAGGGAGTGACAGGTTTTTTTTTTTTCACCCTGAGATGTTTGGGTTGTCTTTATTTGGTATAGGAGCACGTAATTTGTCACATTAAAAAATAATCTAGCTCTTCCTCACTAATTCACACTGATACTTTTGTGTATTAAACTGTATTAATTACCTTTTGCAATATTACATTCCTTCCTGACTTTTTGCAGTAACTTTCTCAGTTATGTTTTGCTTTTAAATAAGTACGGTAGTTTTATCTCTTATGAGAAAAAGAGTAAGATCTCATCCCATAGGTTTCAAATATATTGCCACAGTAGTGTACCTAGTATTTTCTTCTTTTAATTTCATGTCTCAATCCTGATGTTTTTTTATTTATGTCTTTGTTTTTATTTATTTTCTTAATTAGGCTTGCTGTAGCAGGATTCTTTTTCCAAATCTGAGAGCCTTTCCTTTTTCTTTTTTTTGTAAGGAACTTTATTCAATCCATTCACACTTATTGTGCTAATTGATCATTTGGTTTTATTCTCTCAATCTTATTCATGACATAAATAGATGATTTAATTCTGCATGACATATGCTTTTGTTTTGGATGCAAGGATTCTCCTTACGAAGATTATTTTGAGAGAATTCCAGTTCTGAATTTTATATGCAGTATTCAATACATATGATGATTGGGGCTGATGTAAACCTATTTAAGAACATTTCTTTTTTCCTTCCCGTATCTTCATGAAGACAAATTGAGTGGCAGTAATAATGCGAACAAAAGACAAAAAATCGCTCAAGACTTTCTCAACTCTATAGACCAAACAGGAGAACTCTTGGCAATGTTTGAAGATGATGAAATTGATGAAGTTAAACAAGAAAGAATGGAGGTATAGTACATGCTTCCCTTTTTAGGGTAATAGAATAACTGCAGTGCATATACTATTTGGTTCTATTCTTATGTTCTTTAAATGTGGTCTGAAATGTCCAAATCAGTGGTTTCATGTCTGAAGGCAGCATTGTACAGTGGAGTAACCCTGGAAAGGATGTCAAACTCTGCCTTCATAGCTGACTTTGGGAAACAACTTCAGTTTTCTGTTTCTTTGTTTCCTCCTTTGAATATGAGTAGGTTTCCCTAAACTTCCTTCTGGATCTTACTTTTACTGATATTATTTTATTCCGTAAAAGCTAGTTTATAATTAAATATTTACTTAGTTTTTGTACCAAACCATCCAGTTATCTTTGTGGACAAAGGTAATCCTTACTGCTTTTGTGTTGGCATATAGTGTGAAGAGCTATTTTTCCAGCTGTAGTTGCAGCCTCTGGTTGGACTCACCAGATAAGGTAGGATCCAGGGCAATTCCATGCTTTATATCACTGTAAAACACAGTTAGTGACATGTGTTTGGATTCCCTGGGTGTGTTTTAACAATGAATATGAAAATTGTATGCCTTCTATTTACCCTAGCTTTCTATTCATAAAATGGTTTCCTTAAATACTTGTGGAAAAATAAAAGTAATGATTGATTTCATCTGAGTGCCTTCCAAAATATAAGGCATTATTCTTATCATTCTTATTCTTATAATACTTTTACATGTAAAAAAACAAATCTCCATTTTTCCCCTTCTCTTTAAATTGGTCAAGAGAGGTAATTCCAGAGCTCCGAAAGATCGTGCTAAGTGCTGACTTTATCATAGTCTCTGTGCATGCTAAAAATATAATTATTTCATGTTAAATTTTGGAGGAAGTCCAATAGACATATATGCTTTATAAAACTTAACCACCTTCTTTAAAGAATTAGTATGCTTAGATCATGAACTGTGATCTAAAGGCAATGTTCTTCTTAGGTATCAATTACCTTAGAAATGTGTGGTTATCTTGGTTTGAGGCAACTGCAAATGATTTTAGTTCGCCTTGGGCCAAAAACATGCTAAGTTGTCCAACGCAGATGATAAACATGTATTTCTGATGTCATTATGGCCTAAACAGGATATGATTGTTTCGTGGCATGGTTTCACTTATGATGCATTACACAGAGAGCAAATATTGTTTATGCTTTATTTTTTAAACATTTTTATATTATACAAATGGGCATTAAGAAAAATTTATTAAGGAAGGACTCTACAGAAAACATTAGTAAAATTGAACAAGTAGCTTTTCAGTTTTGAAGGGAAGATCTCTGTCAACCAAGCCTGTTGCCCGGAAGGGCATTTCACAGTCAAGGAGAAGAGAAGAAATGGAGCGTGTTGTAACACTGAGCTCATAATAGCAAGCTACTGTAGGCCTGGAGGAGTGATGAGCCAGTAAGGTACAAGTTCAAGTGAATAAAATATTTGGAAGTGCAGGATAGAAAAAGCTTGGGAGCTTATGTGGTTTATATTTCTCTCCCCTGTAGTTATATTGTATATTACATAGTGGTAACCAGGATAATAAAATATCAGTAGTTGATAAAAATAGTTACAAGAAAGTCAGCTTCACCTATACAATAAAAATTAGATTGGCAGTTTCTCTAAGCTTTGTATCATAACTAAGATCTCTAACCAAGATAACAAAGAGTAGTTTTGAGATTCTGTTCATCCAAATAATAGAGTTTAAACTGGATAAAAAAATGCTGAACTTGTAGACATAACTATAGACAGTAAAAAGTGGAACCGTTAAGAGCATAGGCCTTGCCTGCTTCTAATTTGACAGGTTATAGTTTCAAGCGTAAACCACAACTGTGGCAGTCCATATGAAACCACTTTGGACTCACAGACTGCAATCCCTTGCTTTTAAAGTGCAGTAGAATAATCAGTCCTGGCATCACTCAGTGATTTAATTTTCCTCTAAGCATCACTTACAGTTGTAGAAACTTTGTTTACTACCTTCTCCCCTAGAATGTATGAAAGTGGTATGGACCTACCAACAAAGCTTGTTATTGGTTTTTTTTTCTTTTTTTTTCATTTAAATGTAGTTCAGAAGACAAAAAAAATTTATAGACACAAGCTCACTTGGGACCCTAGATTTTTCTCAAAATATTGAGCAGGCATATGAAAAACTGAGTTCTTTCCCATTGTTTTCAGCTGATTTCTTTGTGTGCCTGGCTTTGTGTTTTACTCATAATTTACTTCATTAAGTATTATGTGATTTGAAATATAAAAAATGTCTGAATTTTTATATCCATTTCTACTTGCTAGTCCATTATCATATTAACTAATGCTTGCCCCATTTATTTTTCTCCAGCACCAAATTTTTAACACTTTGGTGTGTGTGTAGTAGAGATCTGTGATCCATGACCTCTGAAGACCCTTCTAAATTATCAAATAAAGATTAAATAATGTTCAGAATTGCTTCAGTGTATTTGAGGGACTGGGAAAGAGAAGCAGGGAAATGTTAAGCATAATACATACAAATACTCACAACTCCCCTCCAACCACCCCTCAGACCCCCTAAACCCACCCCAGAATGACCCACATGTGTTTGGCTGTTGATCCTGTTTCTTACATTCTAAGTTTTTGAGATTTAATCAACTAAATGTGACTGTGTCAACCAAAGGCCAAGGAAGGGTCACTAAAGCCTGCAGATAGCTTTGTGTTTTCTTACCAGAAGACCTGTGGTCACTCACAGAAGAGCTTGCCTAAAACCCCACTGCTCTACTGTGAAGGAACTTGGAGAAGCTCAAGTTTGTCATTAATCAAGTAAAATATCTGGTCTACTGAACCTGCTAGGTTTTGTGAAGAAGATGTAAATAAGGAATGCCTAAAAAATTGGGTGAACTCTCTACCTTCTGACTAACCCTCAAACTGGTAAAATAAACAGGAGAACAAAGATTAGAGCTCACCAAAGAGCAGCCTTTAAACAGCTTAGGGGCTGAAAATCCCAAGTGACTGTTTATCTTGTGTTTTTAAGTTAGAGGCCTAATCCTGGAATCTGGAGAAAAAGCAGAATGGAATACATAAAATGTAAGGCAGTTTAAAAATTGTTTAATTGACTGAAAGTTGAGTAAGATCCCAGGTGGTCATCTGAATTTAACCTGAAGTGACTAGTCATAGATTTTTTTTTAATATACCCCTTTTTAATTAATTAATTAATTAATTAATTAATTAATTAATTAATTATTTTGGCTGTTTGGGTCTTCGTTTTTGTGCGAGGGCTTTCTCTAGTTGCAGCGAGCGGGGGCCACCCCTCATCGCGGTGTGCGGGCCTCCCACTATCGCGGCCTCTCTTGTTGCGGAGCACAGGCTCCAGACGCGCAGGCTCAGTAGTTGTGGCTCACGGGCCCAGCTGCTCCGTGGCATGTGGGATCCTCCCAGACCAGGGCTCAAACCCGTGTCCCCCGCATTGGCAGGCAGACTCTCAACCACTGCGCCACCAGGGAAGCCCTAGTCATAGATTTTTTAAATACAAAGTTTCTCATGAAGGTTGAATGATCACAGAAATCAGGTATACCATTCAGTTATGCTCCAAGTGTAATACGCTTATGATCCCTGGGGGTTTTGAGTCCCAGTGTTATAGTTTTTGGAGCTAAGTAGACTGGAAACCTCGGTGAGAGAGGTGGATGACTATAGAAGTTCTCCATCTTCTCCTGTTTATGAAATGTGATAGTTCAACCCTTCCCCTTTTCTATCTGTCATGGATTTTTTAGTTATAAAGGAAAGTAAAATAAAATGCCTTCAAGACTGAGTTCAAATATAATATCTTAGATAAGATTTATCCTAAAAAGGCTAATCCCAATAAGATAAATGTTTACAAATACCAAAAAAATTGAAAAGATTGAGTTAAAAAACTGAAACCCAGAACAAAGTTTAAAATATACATATATATGGGATTAAGAAATGCAGAATTTATATACTAAAGAGATATAGTTTATATACATATATACATTCATGATATATATAAATATGCATATATATTTACACACATGCATATACTATGCCTACATGTGTGTATGTATGTATCTTCCAAAACCCCTCCCACCCACAGCAGCTGATAGGATTACATGCCCTGATTGGCTTAGCCTAAGTCATATGCTCCATCTCCAAAGAGGGTGCAGTTAACCTCTATAAAAGCATGGATCCCTGAAGCTTTAGGAAGAAGGAATGGATGCTGGAAAGGCAGCCACGAAGGTTCTTAAGTGTAAAGGCCCTCTACGTTATGTGTAAGAATTGAGAGTGGTGCATCACAATCTTGACTCTCTGCTCAGATCTCTGGGAAGTTTTCCCAAGAGACAGCGTGTTAGAATGAGTGGAAATCATTTTCTTTGGATTCAGGCAAACCATCCATCCATCCTTTCACTCTTTAATTCATTCAGCATTTATTTGAGCTTCTTTTGTCAATCAGTCGCTATTTCTAGGTCCTGAGCTTATGACTATGAAAAAGACAAAATATGGTTTCTGCCCTCACAATCCTTTAGTAGTAACTGGCAAATCAAAAGGTAACTAAGTACTCTGGTGAGGGGAATACAAGCCCCATAAATGGTCGCCATTTTTATTATTATTACCATATTTGATCTTGAATTTTGAACCCTCTAGGTGGATTATTGGTTGTGTGATGGAGCCATGTATATTCTATTTCAGTTGCTATTTTATTTGAAACGTTGTTTATCCTGAAGTAAAGCACATTACATCTTCAAGAAATTTTTTATTATTAACTTCAGACAGGTCCATAGAATTAACTTCAGTGTGGTTTGCTGAAGAGGACACAGAACAGAAAAATTAGAAGTAGACTCCATTTTAAAACATGAAATAGTGTAATATGTCAGGATTAGTTTCTGAAAGAGATTCAAGAGAACACATCAGTATGTCTTTTTTATTCTTTTGAAAGTAACTTCTGTTCAGATCATTTAAAAATACTCTATGAAATCATTCTTCACGGAATATTAATAGAAATACCACCCAAAACCTTTGGTAATTCTAGCTACACAGAGCAGAATTAATGTAATTTAGTATATGTTTTTCTGGCCTAGAAACTGCAGAACAGGGAGTATTACGTGGCTTTAGGAGAACCCAAAGTTTGGTGTAATGTGTAGCTCTGAAACTGATTTCCAACTCTATCAAACTACTTTTTATCCACACCTTCTGATTATGTAATGGTAGAGATCTGTCTATTCATTGCCATAAAACATCTGGAGAAGACATTTTTCAATTAATGACATGAAAAGTAAGTTACAGATCTTATAAAAATAGAACATTCCCTAACTCTTACCCAGGTACTTATCCTTCTGTAGCTTAACACATCAGATTTGACAGATGGTTCTCAAGGGATTCTTTTAGGCTTTTCTTAACCATGTGAACTGAGGGTAGAGTCAGACTTCTGCTTTGCTCAGAGTGCCCCACATACCAGGTGTGAAGCTAGAAGTGGTTGGGTGGTGGTGGTAGTAGTTTAATCATTCTCTTACATTCAAGATGTTTAATCTGTTGGGTTATGCTTTGCTATAGAAAAATTTTAGAGCAAGATCAGTCAAATAACTGCCATCTTTATGATAAAAAATTTAGTATCACTTCATTTATGTCTTCCACCCTCAGACCCATTTAGAATTTTTACTATTTAGTGTGGGTGAAATTTAAAAGATTCTTCTCCCTGCCCTTTCCCTAGTCTATTGAGGAGTAAAATACATGGTAACAGCATTGAAGCAGTACTCATAGTAGTCATATTTCCTTTAATGCAAATCAGGGCTTATGATCTGATGTCCACAAGTATCTTTTGTTATGGAGACAGCATATTTTAAATCAGGCCTTGGTAGTAAAATATAGGAACAGTGATTGCCATTCACTTCCACCTTCCCCACCGAGGAGTTTCAGCTTCAGTAAAGTAGAGAATCATTTCTAGGGTGAAGATATGCACCAGTACTGCAAACTGATCATCCGTGTCTCCCAGCGCTGATGTTGTGCCGGTGCGGGCCTTACTGCGCTGCACTGTTCAGTCTTGCTAAGTGGATATTCGACTAACACATCTGAATATACTGTCCAGTTAAGTTTTTAATAGAATCAATCAATATTTTCTTTCTCAAATAATTTCAATTTGTCCTTTTGAAAATGAAACCCTTCTCTTTTAAAAGATACATTTCAAGGGTTTTCTCAGAGATCACTCCACCAGCTTGTTTATAAAACACCTTGGCAGGGAAGAGTTTTAAAATATCATCGAATTTCAGAACGCCACAGGATTTACCACTAATTTACATTTAATGTTTGTAGTTCTCAAGTTGTGGCTGTTGTAATAACCAAAATGTTTTTTCCCTGAATATTTTGTAGATTATGTTTCCCGATTCTTTCTCCTTCACCCACATTCCCCACAGTAGGCGGGCAGATTGTTGTTACATAGTCTGGCCTTTTTTTATCTTATTGGTTTAATCTCAACAAGTTAGTCCTTCTAAATATGAAAATAAATGTATTCTGTGGAAAGAGTTTTGTCTTTTTAATGCTATCACTTCTTTAGTGGCATTAACAGATCATTAATTGTTTGGTATAGATAATTTCCCTCTATCCCTTAATTTATTCGCTGCCTTAAGATCAGCTCTTATTATTCACCACTTTATGGTAAATCATGCAAATCAAGCTGCTTAATGCAATTAGACTTATTCTTAGCTCATTGTATTCCTCATTTAGAATTCTGGAGTAAGCTGTAAATATTTAGTGATCCGTGTAATCTGTTGCATGTGGATGTCTGTTGGGAACTCTCCTTTTCATAAGCATTGGTCCGAAGGACAGATCAGGTGCTGCCAGGCTTCTGCTTTTCATGACTCTCCATTTTCTACAGTAGAAACTTAAGTCCTTAGCATGTTATTCATGCATCTTTCATGTTCTGGCCCCAACAGACCTTTTCATCTTCATCTCCCACCATTCCTGCTCCCCCCCCCCTTTTCCCATATTACCTCCCCAAACACACATGTATACACACACACACACACACAACCACCACCACCACACACGATTTAAGGAACCCCCTCAGACTTATAGTTCCCTAAATAGGCATTCAGCTTTTCTTCCCTTCCCCTGAGCTTTCTCCATCTGGCAACATCTCAGTTCTGATATTTTAGTATGTGATAGATTGTAACTAGTAGTTTTTTCTTAGTTTGACTTACTGAATAAGGTCCTTGAAAGCATGGACTTATTTTATTTACTTTCATATCTTCTGTACCCAGCACAGTGCCTTGAACATTATAAACTTTCATTAAATATTTGTCCAAATATGGTGAATAAAATAGGTGATATATGCAAATATTATTAATCTATCCTTTAGATGATCTGAATTTTTTTTCTCTTTTGCTTAAAGAATGCAGTTTCTGGGTGTATAAAGTTAGTCTTTTCTTCTGATTCACGTAGGAGTACAAAGAAAGCTATAGATCTTTATGAAATTTTTGTGTCAGGAGCTCTTCAACACATCTTTTACAGGTGCTTTCCAGTTGCTAATGGTTTTCATTGCTTGGATAACTTCCTGTTCAAATTAGACTAGTGGCTTTTCCACAGTTCTAGCTGTAGAAGTTCTCCTAACCACACTGCTTCAGTATTGACCTGCAGTGTTCCAGATCTGTCTACTGGCTGATACTGAGCATCAGTTCTAATTTCAATTAACAGACTTTTTTTTCAAATGGACCAATACCATATGTGACTATTGGTTCATTCTCTCTAGTTACCAATTCAGAACATTTGGCAGTAAATGTTATACACTTTTCCTTGTGTATTTGCTATTATAAGATTTTATGATTTAGCATCTTCAAATAATAACATATGCTTATTCACTTCTCTGATCCATTAAATATCTCCTCTGGACAATTCTTTTAGTTATTGGTTGATTTCTACTTAGAAAATATCAATAGTTTGAATTTGCATATGCCTTAGGTTACTGTTGAATTTTTTGTGGCATGGAAATTTTGCATTTCCATTCATTCTACTTCATACAATAGGAAACTGTTGTTTCACTCAGTCCTTCTAACACTAAGGAACAATTGACCAACAAATCACCAGATTCACAAAAGTTACTTTTGCATTTATCTGCCTCATCTACTATATTGATAAGACTGTGGGCTTGAATTTAATATTCAGTTCAAATTAATATTACATTCATCATTAATTTTTACCATCACTACTTTGGCTATTATATTCAGTTACAAAGGGAAGTGTTTTGCCATACTCCCGCAGTTAATAACATAGCCATGTAATGAACTTTTTAAAGTGTGGTATTTAATTTTAAAGTGACCAAGTAATAAGTATTGACAATTTGGGCATTTTATCCTACTCTTTAAAAATATTTATTAAATCTTATTTTAAACGCCCTTACTTTTTTATTCTTTTGGTTTCCATTCTTTTGAAAATTTTAATATATCGTAGACACTCATCATTGTACAAATCAATCAACAGATTATGTTAATTCTATTAAAATTTTGTAAAAAATCTCAACCAGAATAGGTCTTTATCATTTCTCATGTTGAGTATGGTTAGCTGCTGCGTCTCTCAGATGAGTCTAATATCATTTGCTTAGATCAGTGGTTCCCAATCACATGGAGAGTTTTGTTTTTTTTTTTAATTGGAGTGTAGTTGATTTACAATGTTGTGTTAGTTTCAGGTGTACAGCAAAGTAGATATGTTATACATATACATATATCCACTCTTTTGGGATTGACATATACACACTACTGTATATAAAATAGATAACTAATAAGGACCTACTGTATAGCACAGGGAACTCTTTGCAATACTTTGTAATGGCCTATATGGGAAAAGAATTTAAATTTTAAAAGCCCTTTTAAAAGTCCTTGAAGAAAAGACATCTATTTCTTGTAGTAATTCTGCACCTTAAATAGAAGACAGCCATTAATAGTGGGTTTATTGACCTCTCAAATATGGAGAAGCTGTACGTACAGAAGTGACCACCTTTGGGAAGAGACACTGTGGAAAAATCCAAAATCACTGAGGTAATTGTTTTAATTTTGAAAAAATATCTTATTATATAAAAGCTCTATCAGAGCTTTTAAATAATTTAAAATTAGACTTTATTTACCAAAATTCAGTAAGTACACAAATATCTCAAAATACTGCTGTATTCCTTTGTTATATCTGTGGAAATTATCCAAGTGAGGGAGAGATTGAAAGAGGACTAAGAAGAGAGGGAGGGAAGGAGGGAAAGAGGGAGATGGAGATGGAGACAGAAAGAGAGAGAGAGAGTGAGAGAGAGAGAAGGAAAGAGGAAGAAAGAAAGAATTGAAACCATTTTCCCTAGACAGTAGCTCTGTGTAAAGTTCTATTATCCATCTGGGTTTAGCAGGGAAGATATTTGAATCTTGGAAGACTTGTTCCTTGTAGCCCTACAATAAGTTCATTACAATCAATAAAATAAAATAGCCTAATGTAAGACAGTTATCACTCTTTGTTTAAAAAAAAAAAAAGGCTTCAAGTGAAATTTTTGGGAATTTCCCCCATCCTCTTAAGCAGTTCTTCTTTTTTTTTTTTTTTGGCTGTGAATGTGGGTTCTTAGTTCTCCGACCAGGGATTGAACCCATGCCCCCTGCATTGAGAGCGCAGAGTCTTAACCACTGGACTGCCAGGGAACTCCCTTAAGCAGTTCTTATTGATAATCCATCATATGTTTTTTGTTTGTTTGTTTGTTTTTTATTTATTTATTTATTTTGGCTGCATTGGGTCTTCGTTGCTGTGTGCTGGCTTTCTCTAGTTGCAGCGAGCAGGGGCTACTCTTCGTTGCGGTGTGCAGGCTTCTCATTGCGGTGGCTTCTTTTGTTGTGGAGCACGGGCTCTAGGGCACGCAGGCTTCAGTAAGTTGTGGCGCGCGGGCTCCAGAGGACAGGCTGAGTAGTTGTGACTCACGGGCTTAGTTGCTCTGTGGCATGTGGGATCAGTAGTTGTGACTCACGGGCTTAGTTGCTCTGTGGCATGTGGGATCTTCCCGGACCAGGTCTCAAACCCGTGTCCCCTGCATTAGCAGGCAGACTCTTAACCACTGCGCCACCAGGGAAGCCCCATCATATGGTTTTGAAGTAGACACTGTAGTACATCATTTGTATAATTAAATATTGTTTAAACTTTTCCTGTGACTCATAGAAACTCATCATTTAATTTATTGTAATCAAAGAGTGATGAGGTATCTTGATGGCCTGGATATTATTTCTTTGGGCTATCGGTCATCTCAAACTCATCAACTCTTCTAAAAAATTCTTCTACTAGTACCCCTTGGTATTATTTTAAATCCTTCCATCCACTTGTGTGGGACTTGGGTACTTTCATATATAATGACTATAGGCCAGCTGGTTATATTCAGGAGTTATTCAAAGAATTGTGGATTCTCTGAGGCAAGAAAATTTATAACTCATTTTAATACACTTTAATAATAATGAACCTCATCTCTCAATCTACCCCCTTCCTTCCCAGAAACCAAACCAAAGCTGGGGTGCGGGGGTGGGAATCTCATTTTATTTAAGCTAGAAAATGTTTTTGTTTAAATTGTACCTAGGATTATTTAATGTTCACTTGGGTGTGGAGAAATAGACTATATTAGTGGGAACATAAGTTGATATATAGCTTTCTGGAGAAAAGTGTAGCAATATCTATCAAACACATTAATAAAAAAAAACCTATATGCCTTTGATCCAGAAATTGCCTTTCTAGGTACTATATTAAGGATATAATTGAACAGAGACTTTTTTGAAAAATCAAATGTATTCATTGTCTTTTTATAGCAAAATTTTTGTTTAACAATGGAAATATTAAAGTTGTAAAGTTTCTTCTTAGCATAGCTTTTGCTATAGCCCATAGATTTTAACAATATATAATACTTCTATGATTTAAATACTGTTTTCTAAATATTCTCTAGAATTGCCCTTTAGCCTAATTTATGTAGGAGAATATTTGACATATATGGGTATATATTTTCCAGGCTGGATGTTTTGTCTGTTTCAGCCTCTGTTGGGTGTTTTAGTAGCTTTATTGCATAGTAGTCAGATTGTTAGCTATATTATTTTTAGTGTTAGGAATTCATTAGAACTTAGTAGGTATCCTAATATGTTGCGACTTTTTATAAATGACTCATGGACAGGGTAGGGAGATGTTTATGTATCTATTATATCATTATTATTAATAGTATTCACTTGCTTTTCATCTTCTTTCTTAAAAGTAAGCCTTTTATTGCTGTGATGTATTTGTAAATATCTCCTTTAATGTCCCACCATTTTTCTTGTATATAGTCCAGTTCTCCTACATTAGGAGGGAGAAGTTCAAGAGTTTTTCTTCATTGTTGATAGACTCTTCATCAGTAGAAACTGGTTCTCTTGGTCCAGTGAATACCAGGCTTGTTATATCTTTGCCTGTCTTTACTGTTAATCTTTCTGAACCAATTAGTTTGGGTGTAACTGTCATTAATAGTATATTAAGATTATTTCCTTTAATTTCTTTCAATTGCTGACATTACCCTATTTACCTTTATTTACATAGCACATATGGTTTTTTTTCTTTTTATTATTGTTTTAATTTAAATTTTATTTTATATTGGAGTATAGTTGATTTACAACGTTGTGTTAGTTTCAGGTGTACAGCAAAGTGATTCAGTTATACATATAACCATTCTTTTTCAGATTCTTTCTTTTTACTTCTTTTTCTTTTCCCTATAATTTTTTTTTCACACACACACACTGTATTTTATTTTTACAAGAGATAAATAAACTGACACCAAGCATTGTAAATGGATGACCACAACAAAAGCAACAATGATTGCAATTACCAAACACGAAACACACTCATACTATGTCATAATATTGACATTCAGTCCAGTAATCCTCCACTGTAACAGCTCCTTTACTTTGCAGTGAAAATTGATTTGTATATTTTTTGCCTCTGAGTCCTTGTGGGATTTTTTTTTTATTCAAACAGAAAGTCACAAAAATTATAATCATCCTCATCAGTTCACTCAGTCCCATGTAATTAATTTCTTTTTCATCTTGATCTTTTGTTAGCACTTTTATGAATTCATGTTTTCCATTAGAGTTCTGAAAATGCTTATTCATTCAGTTCAGCAGTATAGTCAGTTACCAGAAACCTGTACTTGTCAGAGTCTTTTCCATGAATTCCTTGAAAATGAAACCCTTTTATAGGAACATTTTTGCGAAAGCATCAGAGTACACCCAGAACTGTCTGTAAATGACAAAAGAGTTAAAAATGACCACGGTTAAAGATGTGATGAAAGTTCATAATAATGCAATTGACAAGGAAATTTAGTTATTTCTGAGATATACATTTTAAAGTAATAACTAGAATTATGACTTATAACATTATACCAAAACATATAAGATTTTTAGAAATTTCATGTAATGTCTGAAACATTTGTATTAACATATTTCCATACAAATAACCCAAAGAAAGTTCAGTATTAGTTGTTTTGTTTGTTTGTTTGTTTGTATTGCAGGTTCTTTTCAGTCATCAATTTTATACACATGAGTGTATACATGTCAATCCCAATCGCCCAATTCAGCACACCACCATCCCCACCCCACCGCGGTTTTCCCCCCTTGGTGTCCATACGTTTGTTCTCTACATCTGTGTCTCAACTTCTGCCCTGCAAACAGGTTCATCTGTACCATTTTTCTAGGTTCCACATACATGCGTTAATATACGATATTTGTTTTTCTCTTTCTGACTTACTTCACTCTGTATGACAGTCTCTAGATCCATCCACATCTCAACAAATGACTCAATTTCGTTCCTTTTTATGGCTGAGTAATATTCCATTGTATATATGTACCACAACTTCTTTATCCATTCATCTGTCGATGGGCATTTAGGTTGCTTCCATGACCTGGCTATTGTAAATAGTGCTGCAATGAACATTGGGGTGCACGTGTCTTTTTGAATTATGGTTTTCTCTGGGTATATGCCTAGTAGTGGGATTGCTGGATCATATGGTAATTCTATTTTTAGTTTTGTTTTTAGTTCTATTTTTAGTTTATGTTTTTATCTTACTGTATTCCTCTGCTTTTTTTGCTTCCTTGCCCGTTTCCTTTAATTTTTTTTAAACTGTAGTTTCAGAATTAACTTGCAGTTAAATCTTTCAATGGTTATTTTTAAATTCTGAGGAATCATAAATCTATATGTCTTAGTTTATGAACCTTAAAAATGAATTCAGTTTTTGTTTTGTTTTATTTAGTTTGGCCATACTGCGCTGCATGTGGGATCTTAGTTCCCTGACCAGCAATCAAACCCATGCCCCCTGCAGTGGGAGTGTGGCGTCTTAGCCACTGGACCGCCAGGGAAGTCCCTATTTTATTTTTTTATGCCAGCTACTGTACTAGATCGTGGGGACATAAAGTAGTGTTCACAATACAGTTGTTTTCTTGACAGAACTTGTAATATACCAGAGAAGTAGACATAGTAATAATAATAACAGAGTCCTATGCGGTACATGCCACACAGTGCCAGACACTGTTCTAAATCCTAACATAGACATCAGCTCACGTCACAGTCTACTCATGAGGTCGATTCTGTTATTATGCCCCTTTTGCAATGAGGACCCTAAAGCACTTGCCGAAGATCACAGTTACAAAGCAGAAGTGCTGGGAAGGAAAACTCATGGGTACCAGCACTATCTGGAAAAGGAAAATAGCAGGAAAGTGTCCTGTTTCTTCCAACCTGGAAAAATGTATCTGGAAGACATTGAGTTATATTGTATATAATTACTAGCCTCCCTAGCTTCAAGGCAAAGAAAGTTATTTTGTTTTACTTTTGCTTTTCTTTGGCCATTTCAGGTAATGTCTGAACAGAATCACACATTTTAAAAGATAACAGATTTTTTCATATTTGTTTTAAAAATGTGAAACCTCATTATCTTAAATCCACAATTTTCAAAGCCATAGTTGATAAGAGATTACTGTTTCTTCTTTCAAAATTTTTAAAAACACATGCAGGGCCAAGGACACTCGGTTATTTACATACTGATGTGAATCAGATTGCTTACCTCTTAATCATTAGCTGAAAGGGTCTTTCTTTAAAGACTTTTAAAGGTCAGCAAAGAGAATAGGTAAAGTAGTTTTGAACTTTAGAGAAATTTAAAGGGTAGAAAACATTAAGCAATGTGCTATATTGTATGTTTGCAGGAAAGAGAAAATTCAAGAGAGGTATGCTAGGAAGTTGAGATTTCAGAAATAAAGTGAGAAGACGTCAAACACCAACTTTGTGTTTTTATAATTTTGCATGATACTGGACATGGACAAAATTCTCAATTAATTATGCCTCTTCTGATCCTTACATAAACTGGATATAGTCCAGATGCATGTGGGTGTTAAAGAGGTTTTTGTAAGATTACGTGGGAATCTACCCACCATTTAAGATAATATTTCTATGAGAAGATACAGTCCGAATTTAAAACAAACTTTCAGGATATAAGTTGGAGGATTTTGTATTTTAGTTTTAAAAGTGAATTTTTACATGTTCCAAATTTTCAGTGCAACAGGACTGCTTATCATCTCTAGAAACTGCGTTTTCCGGCTTGTCTTCTCTGGAAGCAGAAAACTACTGGTATTAGAGACCAGTAAAAAAAATTTGGCACCTCCACCTGATATTTTGTAATGTTACTTAGGATGATCATATTTCCTACTGAGTGAAGGACTTCATGATTCCATTTAGGACTTTATATAATTTATGTCCAAGCTACTGGCAATGTCCTGTTGGTAAATTAAAGAGGTGTATTAATTCAGTGTGCTATTAAATTTAAAAAGTGTTGGTTACATATAGGAAAGAGGTCAGTGTTTTTCAGGGTGATGATGCAAAGTTGTCATGGGAGTTACACTTCAACGAGAGTTACCACTATTCTTTCTGTGATTGGTGTACAGACTGTACAAACACCATGGATTCATTTGGAGGCTAGGGATGACAAGCTAAATTTGTTCATTCACTTATAACCCATTTGATATGTTGTTTAGAAAAATATTGAGCTCTGCACATAGACAAATTTATTGTGTAAGGATCTATTATCTTCTAAGCAACCCAAAAACGGAAATACAGATGAGCCTCACGAACTGCAACTCAGACACCAGTGAAGTCAATGTTTTGTTCACTGTTTCTGATCTCTTGCCTCTCTCTCTCTCTGCATAGGCTTAATTTTTCTCTTCCTGTCAACTTACTGCTTGGATAATATTCCACCAGCAGGTGCTCCCAACTTAGCTTCCTCACCTAGAGAGAGGCAGACACAGCTCTCTGGGATAACAATCTCAAATCTCAGCAAATGACATCTGATTGACCCGGTTTGTGTTGGGTGTCCAGGCTGGGGCCTGGCAGCGTGGCTGGAAGCCAGGGCCATGCTGTAACCACTCTGCTGTGGAGGTTTGTAGGGCAGCCTTATAGTGATGGAGGCAGCAACACTTGGCAGCCAGTACGTTAGGTGCTTACTGCACCCAGCCATCCCTCCATTCATCCGCTCATCATTTATAGCGTGCCCACACATATGGTAGAGTTGACCTTGAGACTGTGAGTGTCTTACTTCAAAAATGATTATCTTAATCTAAATCTAATTTCATTTTAAAAGCTACAGGGGATACTATCCAGTTATCTTAGACTTAAAAGAAAATGGCTAATGAAAGAGTAAATATAAAAATCCCGCTGAAGTTCACGGAACGACAAAGAAAGTAAAATATTCTTCAGTCAAGCCTTTTCTCATAAAAAATACCCTCACTTAAAACTGTAAAACATTTCAACAAAAACATTTCTTCAAATATGTTATTTTAAATACTATATTACTTAAGCAAATATTTAAATACTATATTAGTTTCTCTGAATACTTGAATTTAATTCTACCTGTCTGCCAAATATGTTGAAACTCCAAATCCATTTTCATTTGCCAGGTTAAATGTTTATTTTGTTTTCCCACATAATATGTTCTTTAAAGTGTCACAGGCATACCAAATCTGATTTCTTTTTAATGGGGACTTGGTAGGGATTTTTTTCTTTCTTCAGTTAATGGTAAAGGATATGCTTCTCTTAAGGAATATGCAAAGGTATATTCACATTTCCTACCTACAGAGGGTGTCTGCTACGTTAGCTGTTGGAAAATAGACATTAGCTTTCTTAAAGGAAGTTTAAAACGTGTCCATTGCGTTTGCCTACATTTTTGAAGCCTCACTGTTATTTCCTTACAATCAAAATACCAAAGACTTTTCTCGTATTGTAGAGTGTCTAGTTTTATCTAACAAGTGACTCTGTATAGACTAGTACAATGAAAAAGTATTAGGCTACAGTAATTTATTTGATTACGAGGTTTCCCTTTCCTTCTGCTAATCTATGTTTATGTGATCAAACATCCATTTGAAAATTTTGTTCTTATTTTCAAAGAACATTTGTATACCTTTGAATATTGTAGTCTCTTAGATAATACTTCTCTAAAAAGAACTAATAACTTTCAACGTATATCTTATTTATTTTAAAAAGATAGATTTACTATTTAGCCTTCATATGAATTGCATAGTGGTTTGTACTTTTTGCAAAGCTTATTAGTACATCTTAGGTTTCTTATATTGGACCTAACTCACTACAGTAAGAGCATCTTGAGGGGGAAGTATTTGAAGCCATAGTGGTAGTGATCTCCCTAACCTTTAACTTGCCGGAAAAAGTGTACCTAGAGTTCCTTTTCCTTTCTCCATCTATAATGAAAGTACAGATTCTTATGAATGCCACAGTCTCTCTTCAATTATCAGTATTACAAGGCCTCCTGATTTCCTAAATCCAGTGCCCTTCTGTGTGAGAGAAGGAAAGCATAACAAAAGTTGATGCAGTAGTTAAATAGCTGTCTCATTGCTACAGGTGAAGTGGTTCACACACGTTTTCAGTTTTGAAATATGTAGCTGTTTCCCAGAAGTTAGGAACCTGATGGCTTCTCCCAGTGATATTTCTTCTATATAAGAATCACTGCAAATCACTCTTAAGCTCATTCACCATCCCTCTGACTACTAAAAATCAGGTCTAGAAATCAATATAATAGATCACATAAATGTGTAATGACTTTTATACTTCAGTCTTACACCAACATGATGGAGACAGCTGCTTGTCACCCAATATCCATCCTCTCCATCTTTCTTTGTAACAAATCTCTGATTTGTAGCTGGATATATTGCTATCCAAAGTATCACACCACTCTTCTTACCTTGCAGCTAGGTTTAATCGTACCACTGAGTTGTGGCCAGTGAAATGTAAGCATAAATATTCTATTGGACTTCTGTTAGTTTTCTTAAAAGGGAAGGGGTACACCTTTTTTCTTATCTTTCTACATTTGATTACTTTATACAGATGTGATACCTGGAGCTTTAGAAGCCATTCTGCATAATGAAAAGAAAGCTACAGCCTACACAACTTTATACATCAAATGTATCTCAGTAAAGCAGGGGAGGGGGTGACGGGGAATGAATGAATGAATGCATAAATACCTAAATAAATAAAAGGTGAAAAAAAAGCCACAGCTTAGAAATGACAGAACAGACGCTAGAAGTGACTGAGGTTCTCACGGTGTCAGCAAGCAGTTATGTTAAGCCTGAACTACTTGCCTCCAGAATTCATATATATGAGGAAAAATAAACGTCTGTCTTGCTTAAGAAACTATAATTTGTAATCATATTGTATTCAGCCAAAAATATTTAACTAGTAAAACCTGTGAATGAGACCCCTAGGTTGATAAAATTGAGAATATACTTCTAGAAAGTAATTAGTTTCTTAGGGTAGGCCTGGTCTGGGTCTTTTACTTAGGGCATTGATTTTTTTCCCCTTTGGTAATTCCAAGATAATTGACAAATTAAGTCTATTTTTCATATTGAAGGAATATTCTGTCATGTGGCCTGTGATTTTCAAAGAACTGTCATAGCCACAGGACAAGCGTTAATATCTTAATGTGTTTCAGCCTAAGTCTCGTATTAATTAAAAGAGTTTTGTTTATCAAAACTTACCAACATCAAAAGGTTGAAGAAATCACTCACCATTTATTAATATGTTTCCTGCTTAAATTCCAGAGGAAAATACAGGAAAAGATTTGATTTTAGATTTTTTGTTTGTTATTCAAAATATTCATCCTGCTACTTAAGAAATTAAAGTACCTGGCTGTAGAAAATAAGTACCATCTGGCCTGTGTGTTTTTCTACCTCCTCTAAAGAACACTATGCAAAGGAGGGTGTGCATCGTAACAAGGCATGCTTCATTTAACTATACTTATGGGATACCTGATGTGGTAAATAGGAGTATTACTTAAAAATTGTATATAAATTTATAAATAGCAAGGTTCTGTTGTATAGCACCAGGAACTATATTCAGTATCCTGTGACAAACCATAATGGAAAAGAGTATGTAAAAGAATATATATATATGTGTGTGTGTGTGTGTGTGTGTGTGTGTGTATATATGTGTGTGTGTGTGTATATATATGTTTGAGTCATTTTGCTGTACAGAAGGAATTAATACAACATTGTAAATCAACTATACTTCAATAAAATTAAAAAAGAAAAAAGTTGTATATAAATCAAATTGTTGTTTATTTCATCATATTGTAAATGTACCAGGAAAGCACCAATATAAAACAACTCTAGAGGATTGCTTTTGTGCTATGAAGAATCTTAATGTGTTATTTTGTTAAGGTCATCATTAACAAATGTCATCATTCATTTCAATGTTGTCTGTGGTTGTTTTTTTTTTAAATTCACCTCTAACATTTGGGCAATCTGGTTATGAAACCTGTAATATGAAACCCCAGTAATCATCAGTGTTATTGGACTTCTCTAACTGGCTAATTAAATTCTGCTCTCCCCACCTCACTTTCACCCTGATCCTCCCACGTGGAGCCTTCTTGTTGCTTCTTACTCTTTGGAAGAGAATCATCCAAGACAGATGAGAACATGCTTATGTTACTACAGTGCATTCCCCACTTAAAACCTACAAACTGGACTTCTTTGGTGGCGCAGTGGTTAGGAATCCGCCTGCCAATGCAGGGGACATGGGTTCGAACCCTGGTCTGGGAAGATCCCACATGCCACAGAGCAACTAAGCCCATGCGTCACAACTACTGAGCCTGCGCTCTAGAGCCCATGAGCCACAACTGCTGAGCCCGCGTGCCACGTGCCACAACTACTGAAGCCCACGCACCTAGAGCCCGTGCTCTGCAACGAGAGAAGCCACCACAGTGAGAAGCCTGCACACTGCAATGAAGAGTAGCCCCCCGCTCGCCGCAAGTAGAGAAAAGCCTGTGTGCAGCAATGAAGACCCAACGCAGCCAAAAATTCAATAAGTAAATAAATAAATTTATTAAAACAAAAAAAACCCCTACAAACAAACAACACACACACACACACACACACACACACACACACACACGTTCTCAAAGTATTTAGCCAATGTATTTGTTTCCTTGGCATCACTTTCTTAAGGATGTCAGTCATCACAAAAGAGTACAAAGTCTTTATTATAGAATGACAGTTTTTTTAAATCTTCTACCAAGCTATTACCAAGCATGGTATTATGATCAGAGCATCAGCTTTGGGGTCAGCCAGACCTAGGTACACAAATCATGGTTCCTTCCCTTATCTTGTCCAGGGCGTCCTTGTTAGTACCCTAGACAAGTTACTTAATGTTTCTGACTCTCAGATTCCTTAACTGGGGCCACATCTTAGAACTGTTGGGAAGGATGTGTGAAAACGTATGTAATGTACCTAGTTCAGGGCCCGGCACATGTGAGTTTAAGAAACAGTATCTGTCTTCGACAAAATCTTCTTTATAAAAATGTACAGGGCTTCCCTGGTGGTGCAGTGGTTGAGAATCTGCCTGCCAATGCAGGAGACATGGGTTCGAGCCCTGGTCTGGGAAGATCCCACATGCCGCGGAGCGGCTGGGCCCGTGAGCCACAATTACTGAGCCTGCGCGTCTGGAGCCTGTGCCCCGCAACAAGAGAGGCCACGATAATGAGAGGCCCGCGCACCGCGATGAAGAGTGGCCCCCGCTTGCCGCAACTAGAGAGCGCCCTCGCACAGAAACGAAGACCCAACACAGCCATAAATAAATAAATAAATAATTTTAAAAAAAATGTACAATAAGGCTGCATTCCCGTGGATATACATACAAATGGAATATAGTTTAGGTACCGTCTTCCTTTCATAGTGACTACAATCAGAACCAGTCAAAGAATTTACAACATATATGAAAGATCAGGTTACTGGGCTATCTTTCTAACTTTGACTGCTATCTCTCAGTAAAATGACTCAGAAAATGTACAGTGTATCTTCAGAAGGCACTATGTAAGATAATTCCGTAACATTTGTCCACTTATATCTTGTTAAATATCTTATTCATGTTAGAATGCATTTCTAAATCTTATCAAAGCCACACATAGCTCAAGTTTCAGGGTTTTCGGAGCCACTAAAGTGCTTTTCAGGTAGAATTTTTTAGATTATTGCACATCTTATAGGTGTCTAGAGTTATAACATGTAGTAGCAACCTCCAGTTGAATTCTTTGGATAATTTTACTTGGGCAAAATTTACTTGGATAATTCTATCTATATTCAGGCAGAAAATTTTATATCTGAGCAAGGAATTTTGTTCTAGAAGTCAGAGATGTAGTGGAAAGAGCACTGGTTTTGAAGAAGGAGCCTTAACTCTTTCTAGCAATGTGCCTTACCTTAAGGAAAAGCCACAGAAACTCATCCAAGAACTGAACACACCTGACCCTGCTTGGCTTCTGAGATCAGAAGGGACAAGGAATCTTTGGGCTGGTGGTGAGGCTGGGGGAAGAGTACACAGGAACTCTCTGTACTGTTTTTGTAAATTTTCTGTAAATTGAAATTATTTCAAAATTAGAAGTTGTTTTTTAAAAGCCACAGAGGGTCAGTGACATCAGCGTCTTCATCTGTAAAATGGAGATGATAGTAATAGCTGACCTTACCTCACACAGTTGAAAGAATCAACAAGTAAAGCAATACATAAAACTCAACAATGCTGCTCTTCTGTGCTGAGTCTTCCTCACTTGACCTCACCCGTTTTACCACCTCTGATCTTCCATTTTTCTTGCTGCCAAAGTTGTCTTTGTTTCTTTAAAACTTTTGTAGTTACTTTATGTAAGGTGAAGCACTGCCTAACATCACCAGTTACTAAAACAATTCTCCTTTCTTCCTCTCTTTGTAATCCATTCCACACCCTCTGTGGCATGCCTTCTTTAAGGCTTCTTACTGAAAAACCCAGCCTAATGGCCACTGACATTTAATCAAATAACAGTTATGATACATTTACTCATGAGTAAAGGCTGATTTAAATTTGGGCACCGACATCTGAGGATGGGAATTTCATCATCAAATATCTTAATAGAAACCATTTTGTTAAATAACCATAATTATAGGTTTTACATTTATGATTCTAGGGGATTTTGCTGTTCTGCATTCTTTGAAGCCCAAGAGGCTGTCATAGCATTCAGGCTGCTTGAAATACTGAATCTAAGTACATCCAGGGCTTCTTCAGGAGATAAGGCCCTACAGGATTTCATCTTTCCAAGGTTTTGAACCCACAATTATCTTAAAGATGATTTCTGGTTTTGTTTTCTTTTTAATTAGGTACAGTTTTTTAAGGTAAGAAGTGAAAATAGACATTAATTTTTTTAATGTGTTGACATTTCTGCTTTTTCCTGTCAATAATTTAGGAATTTTCATTTATTACATTTGAAACAAAAGCAGTTTGGATAGCTATGATTTGTCTTGTATTCTCATTATAGTCATATTTGGTCAAGTCTGTTTCTGGGTTTTTTTTTTCAGTGATCACATCTTGGCATAGTCAGGAAATCCTTTTCTTTCTGTTTGGGGCTAACTCATGCTTGCAGCTACATCAGTCTCTGTGGCAGGTTTCTGTTGATGAACTTGATCATTTCTGACTCATGAAAACAGCTCAGCCAGTTATGAGAAAAGAAACGTCAGCTTTAAAATGATTAAGAGCATTCTCTTCAGGGGAATAAACAATTTAATCTGGTTTTGTTTCTAATTCTAACTCAGATGGTGTCCAGTTATAAAAGCATATTTTTCCTCTATAACATATTTCCTTGAGAATTTTTCCTAGATTGGTGACTTTGTCTCTTCACTGGTGCATAATGTAATAGACTTCATTATTCCTCTTTTCATAATTTCTTCTTTCTTCTTTTTTAATTTTTAAAGCATGTGTGATTCAAATTTATTGTTAAACATGGTTTTTTGTATCCCTGTTTATCTCACAGTTTGTTTACAGCAGTATTTTCCTTCAGTTGAAAATTCCTAAATGAAAAATTTAACCATCTTACTAGAATACCTTCTCACCGAGAGTACTTAAGGTTTACTATATGAAGTGCCAATTTTCTTTTCTGGCTGCATTGGGTCTTCGTTGCTGCGAGCGGGGGCTACTCTTCGTTGCGTTGCGCGGGCTTCTCATTGCGGTGGCTTCTCTTGTTGCGGAGCACGGGCTCTAGGCGTGTGGGCTTCGGTAGTTGTGGCTTGCGGGCTCTAGAGCGCAGGCTCAGTAGTTGTGGCGCACGGGCTTGGTTGCTCTGCAGCATGTGGGATCTTCCTGGACCAGGGCTCGAACCCATGTGCCCTGCATTGGCAGGCGCATTCTTAACCACTATGCCACCAGGGAAGTCCTGAAGTGCCAATTTTTTAATTGTTTTATAAACTAAGAGATTAAACTATCAACATAAATTATAGGAAGCAGAGACTGTGAACTGGTTACTCTAATCCATCACTGAGCCAGTTATCTCTGCTACTTCTCCACTTTTCTGGCAGCAGTAGTGTAGCTTTGAGATAGGGAGTAGGATTCTGATGAGAGGCGAGGGCAGGTCCTGGTGTATTGGTTCAGGAGGGTTGAAAGGAGCAGCGTTTGTTCTGGTCCCTGTTTTAGGAGCTATCTTTCGTCCGTGCTCCACAGATAAGCCTGTCGTTTTTGCAACAGACCATGATGTCAGAACCAAGGAGGGATTTGATAGAAATGACACATGACTGCACTTTTGAAAGGTCACTCTGACTGGCCCGTGGGGATCAGTTGTTCCTTCAGCATCGTGGTCATCCCGTGAGTCTCACAGGTGAAGTGGCCTCTGTTTTGAAACCAGATGTAGAGGCACAGTGCTTGTTCCTTGAAGGGCAGGCAGCATAGGATAGCAGAGTGCTTTTCAGGTTCTGCCCTGCAATTTTTGGAGTTTCACTGAGAAATACCTTGCAGAGGAGAGGGAAAATTGGAGGGCTCTAAGACTCCTTCCCTCCCTTCTATCACCTCTGCTTTAACAGTTTCATTAATGAGGATTCATAGTAAAAAAAAAGCATAGACTTTCGAGTGAGACAGACCTGGTTTCAGAATGCACGTGCCTTACCTGCTTAGCAAACATAGATCTAAGTTACCGAACGTATCTGAACCATAGATGCTTCATTTTAAAAACAGGGATTGTATCTGCCCATTGAGATTATTGGAAGAATTGAAAGAGATAATGAAAGGACGAAGTGTGGCACCCACACATAGTAGTGAGTCAGCCGGTGTTAGTCCCCTTCCCGCTAGACTAGCGGTTCTTAACTGGGTGTGATTTTGCCCCCAGTGGGACATTTGGCGATGTTTAGAGACATTTTGTTTTTCACAGCCCACGAAGTGGTGGGCAGATGCTATTGGCATCTAGTGGGTAGAGGTCAGGGATGCTGCTTAAACATCCTACAGGGCATAGGACAGCCCCACAACAAAGAATTATTCAGCGCAGAATGTCAGTAGTGCCAAGATTGAGAAACCCTGCCTTAGAGGTATTAATTTTTATATATAAAAAATACAGAAAAAAGTATTTATGCGTTTGTTCCACCAATATTTATGAAACACTACTATGTGTCAAGCTCTGTAGAGGCTGTGAGGATTTAGCACTGAATAATATAGACATAGTCTGTGCTGTCAGGGAACTTACATTCTAGTTGAGGAGAAATAGACAATAAACAAATAAGTATATAATGTTATTGTGGCAGATGGTAGTAAGAGCTATGAAGAAAAATGAAGCAAAGTAATGGATAGAGAGTGACCTGGGGGAGCTGCTATTTTATATTAAGTGGCCATAAACTGCTTCTCTGGTAAGGTGACTTTTGAACAGAGACCTGATGGAAGTGAGGGAGCAAGCCAGACAGTGATGTGGGGGTAAGATATTCTGGACAGAGTATGATAAATGCAGAGGCCTTGGTGTGGGAATGTATTTGGCATTTTCTAGGAAGTTCAGGATAGGCCAGTGTGGCTAGAGTGGAGTGAGAAGGGGAGTGGTAGGAGGTGAGATCTGAGAGTAATAGGGAACCAGATGACGTTGGGATTTATAGGCCATTCTGAGGATTTGGGCTTTTCTTCTATGTGTGATGAGAAGCTGTTGGAAGTTTTTGTTTGTTTGTTTTAATTTTTATTTTATGTTGGAAGGAATAGATACATGGAAGTTTTGATCATAAATAGCATGATCTGATTTTCATTTTTTTAAAAGATCACTCTGGCCATTGCTTGGTGAATAGATGGTCAGGGGTGGGGAGAGGAGAGGAGGAAGAGTGGAAGCAGGAAGACCCATTAGGAGATTATCGCAGTAATCCAAGGGAGAGATGATGATGATGATGGCTTGGACCAGAGGAGTAGCAGTGACAGTGGAAGGGCATGAAAAATAGTTTATTCCAGATACATTTTTAAAGGTAGAGCTCATGGAAAACCATAATTCAAAAAGAGTCATGTACTACAATGTTCATTGCAGCACTATTTACAATGGCCAACACATGGAAGCAACCAAAGTGTCCATCGACAGATGAATGGCTAAAGAAGATGTGGCACATATATACAATGGAATACTACTCAGCCATAAAAAGAAACGAAATTGAGTTATTTGTAGTGAGGTGGATGGACCTAGAGTCTGTCACACAGAGTGAAGTAAGTCAGAAGGAGAAAAACAAATACCACATGCTAACACATATATATGGAATCTAAAAAAAAAAAAAAATGATTATGAAGAACGTAGGGGTAGGACAGGAATAAAGACGCAGATGTAGAGGATGGACTTGAGGACTCGGGGAGGGGGAAGGGTAAGCTGGGACGAAGTGAGAGAATGGCATGGACATATATACACTACCAAATGTAAAATAAATAACTGGTGGGAAGCAGCTGCATAGCACAGGGAGATCAGCTCCGTGCTTTGTGTCCACCTAGAGGGGTGGGATAGGGAGGGTGGGAGAAAGGAGATGCAAGAGGGAGGAGATATGAGGATATATGTATACGTATGGCTGATTCACTTTGTTATAAAGCAGAAACTAACCATTGTAAAGCAATTATACTCCAATAAAGATGTTAAAAAATAATACTATAAATAAATAAAAATAAAGGTAGAGCTCATGGAACTTGCTTAGAGGGAATTAATCAATGAAGTGAACTAAGATAAAAAATGTTATTTTCACATATAAAAAAAAAATCCTTGGTGAAAACACTCAGATGTATCACATAGTAGCAACAAAGGGAAATTTCAAGAGGGACTCTCCCTTGTTCTGTGCAGAGTTCCATGGATCCTTGAAGAGGATGGTGAGGGCCATGCTGTACTGACAGGCTCCCTGCTTCACAGGATTTTATTTTAAAGGTGCCAGACTTTCCCACTGTATAAGTGAAGCCGGCCTGCATTCAGTATGCGTGTTGGACTGCTTGAGAATTTGCTCTTGACTAAATCAAAATGGAAAGGTCTGCAGCTCTCACTCAAGGTTAAAGAGAAAGTATGAATTAAATTTTGTGCAATAGTTGCTTTATATACATATTTTCCAGTTGTAAAGTTTGACCCTAAATGACCAAAATATTTAACTGTATCCTTGTACATTTGCTAGACTCTAAAGTTATGTCGACTCATCTGGATATTACATCAACCTATGAGAATTTTTAGGAATATTATTCAGAATACCTAAAGAGCCTACATATATTAACCTGATATGTTCACTTTTGGATATACAGCCAAATAGAAACCACAAAAAAGGGTTATAGCACCCTCAATCAGGAACATAAAAAAGAAGTCAGTCTTCTATCACTTTAAAGAACTAGTTTGGGCAGAAATTCACATAGCTTTTTATATTATTTGCCAACTTAGTTATTACAGAGCATGTTTACAATTTCAGGAAAACATCAGTAAAAATTAGTACTAATACTACATGAGGGTTTACAACTAAACATGGGATTAGGTTGTTTGGTACTAAGTTATTGAAAAAAAGTGATACTTTTCTTAGCACACATTTTATCCCAAGACAGGAAATATTTTATTGGGAACAATTCTCCCCACTACTAGCTTAATAAATTCAGATTAAAAACTTTGAAGCAGGCATTACCCCAATTTAAAGTGTAGTATCTTGATTTTTAATAACAACTGTATTTTCCTTATATAACCAATCATGCTCATTCTTCATAGTTTAAAATATATAGAAAAGAAAAAAACTCCTATATTAACATTAATATATTTAGACCCAAAGAGTATAGACCCAAAAAAATCCAATATTTTGAAACAACTCTATTATGAACTAATGTCACAAATATCCTTTTGTGTATTTCTCAATCACTGATGCTTTGTACTTGCTGAGAATTACTCACTTATTTTTAGCACAAAATTCCTTTTAAATCCCTTGAATGTTCTCCTAGAGTCTACAGTTATTTCCTTGGGAAACTTCATATAGCTATTACAATACATTCTTAATACCTTGGACACATAAAACTGGTGGATTATAAAAATCACTCTGGGGGAGCAAATCAACACCAACAGAAACCTTTCTTTTTAGGCTAGGAAATATATTGTATTTTTATTCAGTTAGAAAATTCTGGGTCAAACTTAAATGAACTTTTGATTTCAGGATTACATCAGTCAGAATTCCGAGTTGGCTCCCTTAACATTGCAGTAACATTCTCCTTTTTCTCCCTTTCACTCTATCTCACTGAGAACATATATCCAAGCCTCTGCTATCTCTCTGTGATTTTCTGCCTCTTGAGTAACCACTTTGATTATTTTACTGCATATGGACATTTATTTAATGACCTTCTGTAAGTCAAACAAGATTTCTTTACTTTCAAAAATCTTTTCTTTCCTGATTGTAATTCAGTTAAGAAAAAAAATTTTAATTACTGCAATGTGTACCTGAAAAAGTAGAAGTTCCCTATAATGTTACCCCTGAGATTAATACTATTAAAAGCATAATGTATATACTTCCAGATGTCTGCATACGTGTATGTATGTCTCACGTGCACACTTGTGTGTTTAAACGTAAATGGGATCAAGGTACATACATTCTGATTCTCAACTTGCTTTTTTCAGTTAATAATACATTCTCGCAGCTATAATCTGAGGGGAGACAGAAGGAGGACACACAGAAAAGTGCAGGGGTATAATATTATCTAGAAGAACATGTATGATTCGGAAGCGAGGAATCAATGTGACCTGGAATCTTGAGGGAAAAGTTGCTAGAGGAAGTGGTACTTATGCTGAAAGGGAAGGAGTTAAATTACCATGGAGATGGAAGAGGGGGTGTCCAGCACAATCATGAGGGAGGGGCAAGGGACAGCAAAACATGGCAGATGTGACAAAGAGTAACCTTTGTGCCAAGGTCTTTTCTCTTTGTTTTTACTTAAAGTAATTGTACCCAGATGGGTTGGGAGAGTTAAAATATTTGGAAGGAACCAGCAGAAACCTGTTGCAGTACTCCAGACCCAAAATGATGAGCAGTGCAGTGGGCATTAAAAGCAGGGGAATCTACCAGATGTTTTGAGGGAGACTCACCTAACTCTTGGGTAGGGGAATCTAGTAAATTACAAACTGACCCAGCAAGCAGAGCCAGCACTCACCTGCGTACCGGGTTGCCTCTGCAATGATCCAGATAAACCCTAAAACCTTTCTGGACCTCAGCTTCCTTATCTACAGTGCGTTGGGGGGTGTATGAGGTTTCCAAGGTGCTTCAGCATTCTACCGCGTTTACTGATCTGTGAATATCCTTCTGCTGTGTACCACAGCATACATGAACATGCATAAACATTCCACAGTTCACATGTTGTCACATTGCTGGATGCTGCTGCAACCACTCTGTATGAAGTTTTCAAGTTCAGCAACCAGTTCCTGCCTAACATGAGGTATTTGGTAGATTACCATTGACATTTGGCCCTTTCCATGCAGAAAGGACTTTGCATTTCAATTGTAAGGCTTCTAAGTGTAATCAAAATAAGATTTTTTTTTAAATTCAAGGTGGAAGTGAAAGCAGATGAAAACTTTCATCTTGGTTTAAAAGTTATGTTCTGTGATTCTGTGTTGCTGAAGAAAGTCATGTGTCTTGAGAAGCTGCCAAGAGATACGCCAGCACATAGTTTCTATAACCTTTACGTATGCTTCAGTGAAAGCATGCAGAGAATTTAAATGAAACTGCATGCTGCAGAAGTAATCCAGCCTCATACCTCAAACTGACATAGGCAGGGGCAAATGGTGATTGTCATTGCTGTCCTTGAAAGTATTTTTCAAAGACACAGCAATCTCACATCCACTGACATAAAAACTTTTCACTAAAAATTTAAATTAACAATTATATACTGACAGACTGTTGTGTTCAGGTATTGAACAAGCAAATTATACTACATACTGCATTTGTAGGGATATTTGCTCCCCTGTTTTCATTTAGGTAAGACCCAGAAAGTAAGTTTATCTGACATGGAATTGTGCCTTCTGTTTTGCAATAACCAGAAAGACCTGTAACCTTGATAATGAGATGAATGACTATAGCATAACTATTCTCTTTTACCTTTTTTTTTGAAGCTATTTCAATTAAATTTTGAAATATTGTTGGGTATTTGGAAAATGTTAGGAATAATTCTCTCAAAGGTAATGCATCCATACATGCCCCTACATGGTACTACTTTGCTATGTTGTAGTACTAGTAAGGTTCAATTTCAGAGAAGCCTCTGAGTTATTAGCATATTTTTATGAGCGTTCAGAAGCACTGCTGATACCTAAAGAAAGCAACGAGTGGGTAGAAGCGCCAGATTAAGCAGAAGACGAACGGGACTTGTAGATGCAAAAGCATGAGTAATCCAGAGATGACCTGACATTTATGTGGCAGTCTGAGATCATCCTCATGTGAGGATGTTCAGGAAGAATAAAAGCTGTGATTAACCTTGATATGATTATTTAGTGATATACCTCAGAATAGGTCATTCAAGACCAACCCAAGTTCTACTTCTCACTTTGCCTCTTTATTAACTATATACTTTAAATTTCTTTTTTCTTTTTTTTACTTCTCTACATCTGAGTGTGCTCAAGCTCATCTTGTAAAATAGAGCTATGAAAACTGTTTATCTTAAAGGTTATTGTCCTGCTGTATGTAAAGAGTAGGCATTGTTATTCTGGTCATACTATTTTATTAGGCTTATGATTTTTTTCCTGCTTGAATCTTTTTCCAGAGATTTCTTGAAGTTCCAGGAATAGAAAAGGGCGGCCACTGTGTACTTTAGTGTGAATTACCGAGGGTGATCTGAAGAGAGGCAGAAGGGAGGTGGATTTAGGACAACACAGAAAATAAGAGCCAGCCTTAGTTAATTGTTGGCCAGTGTCTTGTTTTTTATGGGTCTTTGGCTTAAAAAACTGTCTTCCCTCTCTGGAATTTGTACAATTTGATTACAGATATTACAGTTCCTGTTTTGAGATCAGCCATCAAGGATTTATATGCATTTCTTTTGCCTCAATCTACCCATCCATCTGCCCAGTCATTCAGCCAGCCAGCAAATGTTTACCGAGGCCCAGGTAAATCCAAGCCAAGAAATCTCAGCCAACACTGAGATACAGAAGCAAAGTATAGTTACTATCTTTGAAGAATACATAGTCCATGAAGATAAGGTATTTTCTGACTTTCCCAGTATTTAAGGTGATAGTGTAAGATCAGGAGATAATGTAATCAGATGCTGAATGATTTGGATGCTTTTATGAGACCAAATTTGTCCCATTTTTTTGGTTATTTGAAACAAGTCCTGGGGAAGAGAGAGGAGTAAACAAATTAGCATGAGGAGCGGATCTGAACCATCCTCATCAGCATCAAGTCCCAGTTAGTGTCTCTGATTTCCTGTTGAGCGCACTTGACCGTGCTGTGAATAGCATGCATGCCCAGTGACATGCAGTGTATATTCTGAGGACATTAGTAGGAGTGCTTCCCAACCTCTTTTATGTCATGGCACACATAGAAAATGATAACATTTTTATGTCAAGGTAAATGCACAAGGCAGCTGGTAGCCAGATACCAGCCCGGGGTTTCTGCTGCCTCAGCCTTGTGAGGCATCCAGAAGGTTGAGGGGAAACAGTATCCCTCCACACCTGTGACGTGTTTGCAGTACCCCCGTGTACTGTCAGGTACATTACAGTTTGTACACTCTGTACTAGGCTATCCCCAGATCTGCCTTCTTTGCTGACCCAGGGCCTCACTAATTTCATTTTCTCGTGAACAGTTTGTACATGTTAATTACAGTGGCTGCATAATACCTTTTAGTAAGATAATGTATAGAGTTTAGAGGATCCCAAAGAAAAATATTGGAGTAAAAAATTACTGTATGTTGCAGACAGCTCTTTATAATGAAAATAGGCTTCCTCAAGGAATTGAGAGTCCTGGGCTTCAGTTCTAACTTGGTCACCTTTCACAAACCATTTCCCTCCGAACCTTAATTTCCTTATCTTTAAAAGAGAGAGATTGAACAAGATGAACTTTATGCTGCTCTCTAGCCATGATTTTGTACTGCCTATAAATCTTTGCTGTTGAGTCAAGTGTGAGTCAAGTGCTTCACATTGTGTTTGCTGTATGCTAGGCGCTTGGTGAATAATTTCTACGCATACCCTAGTAGCTTCACGGGGCTCCCGAGATCAAAGGTTACTGCATAGATGCTAGAGGACTTTAAATACATCAACTTACCATAACGATGGATACATGTCATATATTTGTCCAAACTCGTAGAATGTACAACACCAAGGGTGAACCATAATGTAACCTGTGGATTTGGGGTGATAATGATGTGGCAGTGTAGGTTCATCAGTTGTAACAAGCGCACCACTCTGCTGGGGGTGTTGATGGTGGGGAGGCTGTGCGCGTGGGGGAGCACGGGGTATTTGGGAGCTGTCTGTACCTCCTTCTTAATTTTACTGTGAACCTAAAACTACTCTAAAAATTAAATCTTTAAATATGAAAAAATAAATAAAATAAAATACATCACCATCTAAGCTATCTAAGAATGTATACAGAAGCCAAATCTTGAATGTCCAATTTTTGGAGGAAAGTTAGTATTAAGAATCTCCTTAGGAACTTTCTTTTTCCGTAGTCATCTGATTCCCTTCTGTCTAGCATGTGTTTGGTGGGTGAGGCTGCCTAGCTGGAGAGTAGCAGAGAAGACCTGGAGGAACGCATGGATAATGAAGGATTGGCTGCATTATAGCCATTTGCCTGCATCAGAGACCAAGATGGTAGCATTTGTTTATTCCACAAATGTTTTATTGCTCATTTACCATGTGTCAGATATTTTTTAGGAGCTAGAATTCATAGTCAGACACAGACAGTCAGATGCACATACAGACATGCATACGTAATATGTACATACATTAAAGATATCAGTCTCAGAGGTTTTTTGTTTTAATAAACACATTAGATTTGTCATGTTCAAAACACATAAATTATCCCTTCCTTCCTTCCTGTTTTCCATTAGCAAACATTTATTGAGTCATGTATCAGATACATTAAAAAGGACAAAACTAAATCATGCTTTCATATATCAAAAAATACTTCTGAGTACATAAAAATTTATCCAGTAATATACCCTTAAGGAAACATAATGTTTCAGATACACACACAACAGGATACATGTACACATACAACACATACATATACCTGCACGTGTGTGGGAGTAATATTTACTTGTACGTGTTCAAAAAGGATACTTGAACCTAGAGAATAAATAAACAAGAGAAGTCTGGGTTTGTGTCAACACATATATGTGTTTGTGAATATGTGTGGAGGAGGTTAGGAAGGAAAAGGTGGAGGGGAGAGAAGGAAGGGAAAAAGTAATCAGTGGTCTTAGAAGGAACCACAGTAGTTAGTAAATTTTGCCTTAATTCCCACCCCCCATCTATCTTTTGTCTATGAAACTGCAGCTAGTGTGCCATTATTCATTCCATCAACTGATAGATCATTGGAATTAAATTGTCTACTCACCCAAATCAAACAAGATGAAAAAGAATAATTTCAGTTTTAAAAAAATGTAAAAATATCCACAGACGTTAGAAGTGGTACTTATGTATTCCACCAACTGTGATAAAGAAAACTTGCTGAAAGTCCTTCCAAAGCAGAAAAAAATTTTAAATCTCAGGGAATTTTTTTTCCTTTACTGGCCAGAAATTCATTCCAAGAAGTACCAGCCTGTCTCATTTCAAAATGCTTCCCTTGCCAAGGAAGCGGAAGCGGTCATATTCTTTCCCACCGAACTATGGGTGAATTATAATTATCCTACCTCTTGTGGGACAATGAAGCAGCAAACATCTGCTATACTGAATCCAAAAACCCACGAATGAAACTATACCAAACTGTGAATCATACCTGGACTCAGATTAAAGGATTTGTGTTGTGTTTACCTTTTTCTTTATTTTCTTTGCAATTTAAAATATGGATTTGTTAGCTCTGGCTGTATGTTCTAACTGAGAGGAAATATATGGATTCCATTCGTTGACTCCTATTTTAACATTGAAAAATCCAAGCTTTAAGGCAGATAGGCAATAAGAGTTCAAAAAAATTTTCTGTTTGATTTGTTATCACCTCACAGTTTTCTTTTTCTTCAAGAGTGTGGTACAGTTAAAGAAAATTTAGAAGTGCAGAGTCTTAAGAAGTGAGGTCCTTTAGTTTTTTCTTCCACTGTAATAAAAATAACAGAGGACTGGAAAATGGTTTTTAAACTTTATTTCCAAGAGAAACAAGCTTCAAAACTACTGTTATCATAATTTTATGTATCATGGTATTTATGGTGGTACTAAACTATTCACCTAGAGTAAGAAAAGGAAATGGAACTTCAGTTCTGGGTTTTAGCTGTGAAAACATAAAAGTCTACTTGCTTTAAAAATTGTGTGTCTTTTTATTTTTATCTACTAGAGAGCAGAAAGACAGACTCGAATTATGGATTCAGCTCAATATGCAGAATTCTGTGAAAGTCGACAATTAAGTTTCTGTAAGTAAGCATTTAACTTTGCTTCATTATACGTTTGAGATTATGTGTTACAGATACACTAAAGTACAGCACCATCTGTGTTCCTTAGAAATTGGTGAGTTTAATACATATATGCATAGTTATAACTATTCTGGAAACAGCCTCTGCATTGTAGGGGAGCCTATACAAGGTTTTACCCCACTCTGCTGTTTTGCAGTTAATAGTATTAAGAGGTTTTTAAGGGTACTGGTAATACACAGAGAGCCATGTTAATTATTCACATTACTTTTAGTCAGAAAAATTCCATTTTTTGTAATATTCCCATTTAAATTTCTTTTTTGGTTTCTTAGTCATTTTTACACTAGCATTGCTGATTGTACTTGACCCATAATGGACTGTAGTAGTACAGTCATGACATTTAAAAGCCCCTAATAGTAATAAATACCAAACTTTCCCTTCATGTGTGCATTCTCATATTACCACAATAGAACATATCAACATAAACAGTCTCTTGCATCTTTGTCTGTAAGCTCCCACTGTGGCGTGCATTCCACGTTAGCAAATTCATTAGTCCACGCTCTTGTACCTATGGCAAAATTAGTGCTGTCCCACCCCTGCACACAGCTTACTAAGAATAGATAAAGGCTCTTGATAAATAGTGGGCTGGATTGTGTACAAAACATCCTTACAGCAACAGTTCAGTGATGACTAAGACTCTCGGGGTGAAGGTCGAAGAGTAAGTGTGATGAAAAGTCCAGTTAAAAATATGACAAAGAAGCACATGACCCTAATCTGAGGGATCATGGACACAATGGTGTCTTTAAACGAAAAGCTATTATGTGGTCACAATAACAATGTATTTGATTTAGAAAAAGAAAATGAGAGCTTCATTTATAGATCATAAAGTGCAAATAAATGACACATTTCAAATAGTGCCTCATGTAAATGTCAGTAAAATATAGGAAAACATGTTTGGGAAGATTTTTTTTTTTCCTAACTAAATATACTTTGCAGCCTGACTAACAATTTGGCATCATACATCTGTGAAGCATTAAGTAAATGACACTTCAGATCATGGCAATTTCAGCAAATGAGAGGTTTTTGTATTGTAAATTTTAGGTTTAAAAATGGCATTCAAGTCTTTTATAAGTATAAATCTCCATTTTATAAAGTAACATTTAGTGCTATTGAACTATTTTTTTAAATCATATTTTAAATTTAATTTATTTAAAGGAACAGAAGTGCTATTTCACACTAAAACATGTAGTCATTGACGCGTCCTAATACATCTTTTGTTTAAAAATCTGATTTTTCATAACAATTTTTTGATTCGTAACTTAGTAGTAAACTTAGTAGATTAAAAATTAATACATTCCATTTCTGTATAAAATAATTGTAGTATAAAGAGTATCTTATGCTTAGTTGTTTTTTCTTTAAAGAAGAGGGATTTGGGCATTTAAAAATATTTCTTGATATGGTACCCATAAGTGCTTCATCATGAAACCTTCTTGGGAGAATCTGTTTTATTATATGCCACAATACTGTCTTTGGGAATGCTCAGTCCAAGGGGGTCAGCAATTCCAGAACCAGACTCTTTACATTCCGTGCCTGATAGATTACCAAGATATAGGAATTGTGATCCAGCCATTTGTGTCTTTTTAAATATCTGATCATAGCACTCACTAGTTGAGACTACTGGTGCGTTTTAAAATAACATGTCTATAACTTTATAGGCTGAGGGTAAGTTGTAAAACCAGGACACTGATCATTGTTCACCAGTGTTTTGTTGTTACATTTATGTAAGTCAGATAGTCATTTCCCTTAAAGTCTTTTAAAATCTGATATTAATTCACAAAGCTTTAATTTAGTTATAATTTGATAAACCTGTTTCCAGTCCCTTCAACCTGTTGTTTTATGTGTGGATTTTGTAAACAAATACCTAAATTTTCTTTTTAGTTAATCTGAGAGTCTCTTTGTATTTTAATTGATGAGCTTAATTTATATGTATTTAATTACTTATACACTTGGGTTTATATATGCTGTCTTATTTTGTGTTTTCAATTTACTGTGCTTTTTTATTTGGTTTTCCTCCTTTTCTTTGGATTGATTGGGTTTTCTTCATTCCATTTTTCATCAACCAGTTTGTATATTATATATTCTGTTGGCTGTTATTTTAGTTGCTATCCTTAATTTTTCTAAAGTACACCCCTGACTTAAAATTTTTTAAGTTGGTAACTACAGGCATACCTCGTTTTATTGCTCTTTGCTTTATTGTGCTTCACAGATGGTGTGTTTTTTTAGGAATTGAAGGTTTGTGGCAACCCTGCATCAAGCAAGTCTATTGGTGCCATTTTTCAAACAGGATTTTTTTTTTTTTCAAACAGGATTATTTTTAATTAAGCTATTTTTTTAGACATATTGTTATTTTACACTTAGTAGACTACAGTATAGTGTATATATAGCTTTTATATACACTGGAAAACCAAAAAATATGTGTAACTCACTTTATTGCAATATTTGATTTATTGTGGTGGTCTGGAACCAAACCCACAATATCTCTGAGGTATGCCTGTATCTAAACTTCCCTTCTCAGCCTAATTTTGTTTTTCCCAAGCATCCGTAAGTTCTTAAAGCACTCATTTTTGTCTTAAAAATGGCTTTATTTTGCCCTCATACTTAAATGATAGTTTAGTTAAGTAGGAAATTGTAGACTAATAGTTATTGGTTAAAACATGATTCCATTGTCTTTTAGCCTCTGTCGTTGGTTAGAAATCTGATGTCTACTTGTTTTATGTTTTCCCTGTGGGAGAAAGAAAGAGAATGAAGATATACCCTTGGGTATATGGGGAAATGAACAGTCTGGCAATCAGTAGCCGATCAATAAATATGTATAAAAGGAAAGAAAGAAGGAACCCCTACTATAGAAGTTTCCAGGGAAAACCATGCCCTCTGAGGAAGGTTATTTTCAATTTATTCAAAGAACAGTGATTTTGAAGAGATAGAAGTTGCAGAAGGTTTTCTTCAGAGTGGAATGAGCATTACAGAGGGCTCTGCGGGAAGGATCAGGAATGGAAAGGCTGGTGAGAAGGGATGTGGTAGAAATAATGAAATAGTGTGCAGGGGTGAGAGAATGGAATATTGAGAGGAACTTGAATTTTGCCATTGATCACTGATGAGAAAGATAAAGTGTATGAGATTTGATAACCTTAAATTTCCATATGAAATTATTAAGTAAAGTAGTTTTATTTCCAGCACAGGCTGAAAACTCAGGTTGTGTCAGAAAGAGGATAATCCCAGCAATTTTTGACCTTTGGTCAAGGTTCTATTTAGACTGTTGATCAATTTCCAGGATTACCCTTTCTCCTGATATATTGAGAAGAGGGGTGAAGGAAAAGGAACTCATTCAGTTTCATGCCCTCTTACTTTTGGTGAAAACAAACTATCATGACTAAGAGTATCTGTGCCTCTTTTTTTTGGAACCAGCATCACCCTGGAAAGGTCCATCTCTGAAAGAGTCCTCCAGGTGACAGGGAGGGAATTAGCTCAGAGAACCTTCACCTGGAAGATTGCTGGCATAGTAGTAACCCAAGTGGTCTTATGCATCTTTTTTGATGTATGGAAAAGTTTGGACCCTACCCTTTTATTAAAGGAATATCTTTCATTTGTTCATTCATTCATTCATTCATTTCTTCCTTCTAGAAATATTTATGGTGAGTGTGCTAATGTCAGGCACTATTCTGGGTGCTGGGATACCACGGTGGACCCATGGTCCTCACCTCTGCATTCTCAGTACGTAAGATCTAGTGGGAAAGCTGACGATTCTGTTGCTTAGGTAGGCAGATCTGACAGAATACCAAGAACTCTTCTTTCCCTTACTTTTAAAATAAAGTGTTTAGAGCACAGTCACAAAATACCTGTTTCCATGTTACTGTCTGTCAAAGGGAGAAATGAATAGGGTACATTTTATTGATCTTGCCAAATTGCTGCCTGTTGACTTGAACTTCAGAAGTATTCCACAGATGTTAACCAAGTGTTTGTGAGCTATTGCAGCTTACTAGTTAGATGGAATGTTGCATGTCAGAGAGCATTGGGAAGATTGGTTACTTTAGGGAGATAGCTTTAAGCAGGATTATCATAATTCTGCCACAGTTGACAGCTTTGGATATGTGCTTCGATAGCAGGACTTAATGTCTCCTGTGATTTATTTCACAGAAAACTCTTCTGTATGTGGAATCCATGAAGACTTTATCTATAAGGATCAAAACATCATGCTTAGAGTTACTGTTAAGTGTTTTATAGACCTGTGAGACCAGATTAATCAAAAGAATAATCATTGGATTTTTTAAAAGATGATTATGTTATAGATATGATAAAATCTTCACTATCAATCTTTTCCCTCTGGGTTACTAGTTAAATTAGTAATATCTAATGAAGGATCTATGTCAAGTTAGATTCTGCTTAGCACTGTGGTGGTTTAGAGATATTTAACAGAAGGTTCCACATGTGCTTAGTACTGGTAGGTATGCAGAGAGACATGACGCGTGGTGTTGGTCCACAAAAAACTTGTAATGTGGCTTGAGAAATTATAAGCAGACACAAAAGGATCTCTGATGATATAAGTGTTCAGTAAATGACTAGAGTTGAGGATGTATACCTTTGGCTTGCATGGGCAGGATTCATATGAATGAAACAGAGTGATAGAGTATCCCATGCAGGGGTGAACACAGAGGATTATACTCAAGGCCAGTGACATTTTAATAGGGAATAATATAAAGGCAGGTTGGAATCAGCCTGGGTGGTTTTGAGAGTCAGGCTTAAGAATTTGGACATCTTTGCAATCAGGAAAATGTAACCACAGATTTAGATCAGGCCAGATATCAGTTTATTCTATTTAATTCTAAATTCACAACTTTGAGCCTATTCAAGTAATAGACACATTTTGAAAGGTATTAAAAATACAATTTCTATATGTTCCTTTTTTATCACTGGTTCTTTCTTGCAGGATTTTCTTTCCACAAGAATAAATTAAAGTTACATCAAGCAAGTAATTCTCTGACTACTGTTATAACATAAGCTATGGCCAATGATAACTTATTCTGACACACTGTAAGAAGTGCTAAACATTAAGTGGTTTAGTATACAGTGTTACGTAACAGAGATACTAAAGACGCAAATGTGTAAGGGATTTCTTGGGGCTAGAATATAAATTCCAAAACGTTGCATATTATATGCATTGTTTTTCATATGCAATTTTCAATAGAAATGTTTTTCATTTTGTGATAGTAATATGCAGTATTAAAACACTTCCAAAGCTAAATTTTCTATACTTTTTTTTTTTAATGGCTAGCCAAAAAAGCCTCCAAATTTCGAGACTGGTTGGACTGCAGCAGTTTGGAGATAAAGCCCAATGTCATCGCTATGGAAATTTTAGCATATTTAGCGTACGAAACTGTGGCACAGGTAAGAATTGTAATGTGTCATATCAGGCCATACATAGCTGCTTTCTCCCTATCCCTGTCCATCATCAATTCTTCTTCCACCTGCTGCTCTACCAGGAATGAGAACAGCCATGAGTTCTCTCCTATGATGATCTCATCATTTTCTAAAATTTAGTTCAGTTATGTTTCTTTGTATCCTCAGCCCCGGTGGGTGTTAGGCTAAAAGTGACTGTTTCTTGCAACTTTAGCCAAACCAGAAATGGAATACTTGCATACTTTTCCTCAACACTGAATTCTAAGTACACATCTCTCTTGTTTAGAGATTATTTTTGAGCTTTGAAAAACAGCTTTCTAGAAATGTACAATCTACTGAGCGCTTACCAAAATCTGAGTCTGGAATCACTGCCCTCTAGTTTCTCAGAGCATGGTTCTTAGACTACAAGCATCAGCATCTCCTTGGTTCTTGTTTAAAATGTAAATTTCTCAGCTACACCCCAGAGCAGACCTACTGAATTAGAATCTCGGAGCTTGGAACCCAGAAATATGTATTTTAAAATGTTTCCCAGGGGCTTCCCTGGTGGCGCAGTGGTTGAGAATCTGCCTGCTAATGCAGGGGACACGGGTTCGAGCCCTGGTCTGGGAAGATCCCACATGCCGCGGAGGGACTAGGCCCGTGAGCCACAATTACTGAGCCTGCGCGTCTGGAGCCTGTGCTCCACAACAAGAGAGGCCACGATAGTGAGAGGCCTGTGTACCGCGATGAAGAGTGGCCCCTGCTTGCCGCAACTAGAGGAAGCCCTCGCAGAGAAACGAAGACCCAACACAGCCCAAAAAATAAATAAATAAATAAATAAATAAATAATTAAAATGTTTCCCAGGTTTTCCCTGGTGGTCCAGTGGTTAAGAATCTGCCTTCCAGCGCAGGGGACACAGGTTCGATCCCTGGTTGGGGAACTAAGATACCACATGCCACGGGACAACTAAGCCCCTGTGCCACAACTACAGAGCCCATGCACTCTGGAGCCCACACACCACAACTAGAGAGCCCTAGCGCCACAACTAGAGAGCCTGCATGCTGCAACTACTGAGCCTGTGCACTCTGGAGCCCACACGCCACAACTAGAGAGCCTGCATGCCACAACTACTGAGCCTGTGCACTCTGGAGCCCATGCACCACAACTAGAGAGAAGCCCCTGCCGCAGTGAAACATCCCGCGGGCTAAACTAAGACCTGACTAAGCCAAAAATAAATTAATTAATTTAAAAAATTAAATAAAATGTTTCCCTAGTGATTACAAACTTTGAGAACCACTCCACTAGGAGGTCAGACTATATCATTTATATTCATGGGTAGGTCCATTTACCAGCCAATGAAAGCATATGCTCATGTCCACAATGCAGATTTTTAGGCAGACAATATTATCAATAACATTTGGGATATATTGCTTTTAGCTTTACCATTTCAGTGACACTGATGATTATTTCCATTTGTGTGACTTTAGTTTCATTGCTCTGATCTTCTAGTTAGTGGATCTGGCTCTTCTTGTGAGGCAGGACATGGTAACCAAGGCAGGAGACCCCTTCAGCCATGCCATTTCTGCCACCTTCATTCAGTATCACAGCTCTGCTGAGGTAAGTATTAAAAAAAAATCTGTCTTTGACCCATCTGTGGATTTTTTTCTCATGTCTGGTATTTACATGTAGTTCTAAGAAAAAGGTTGTGTAGGAATATATAGCCTTCAGTCAAAGAATCTTAATACATTCAACATTCCAACAAATACCTACTATGTACCAGGCCCTAACAATCCACTTAATACAATGATTTTTTTTCACCTTCTCCCGGCCTTATTTAGCTTTCCTGGCCCTTCGGTGAAAGCACACCTCTCATTTCCATGGGAGATAAACACCTGGTTTAGGTAATTGAATAACATTGAGAAAAGTTATTTCTTTTTGCTTCAAAGATGAGAGAATTATTATTATTCGTGTAATAATAATTCCTGGCATTTATTGATAGTTTTACTTTCCAGTTATTGATTTATCTCTAAACATGATTTAAAGAAGCATGGCTCCATTTATCCTTTGTGTTTCAATTGGCCCTATCATGATAATCACATCCTTTCTGATTCCATTTATGTTGCTGGGATCCCCACCTGTGGAGACTATAAAGTCAGCTTGCCGACTTTAAGACTTTGTGTAATAACTGTGTATCATTTTTGGCATAAAAAAAATATTCTCTGTAAGCAGCATGTGCCTAAAAACCAGAAATATAATATCTATTTAATGAATTTGCCAATAATTTGACTTTTTTTTACTAACATAAACATCAGTTTCATATAATTCAACCTAATAACCATAGAGAAGGCAGCAAGGAGCTTAGGTTAACATCTGCATGTATAATTGTGAAGTGAACTTTGGATCAAGTTGGGTGAAACATATAAACTGAAAATGGTTAAGCCGTTCAAAGAATCTGAAGAAAACTGTAAATCCTTTCTCCATAAAGACATTTGCAAATTTTGTACACAATTTCAGGGTGTTGAGAGACCGTCTGAAACCATTCTGCAGATATAAGGAATCTGTGAACCCAGTGAACTCCAAATTTAGGTATATCTCTGCTCTAGGATACTTATAAAATATATAAAGATATCTGCCTGTATCTTATTACATGCCAAAAGTTTGACATCTTTTTATGCCCCTTGTAGAACCAGATTGGCTTAGAACTAAAGTAGGAATTAAAATGTTTATGCTCATTAAAAATCCATTTTTGTCTTGGAAAAGGTCATACATTATTATCAGCGAATATACTTTAAAAGTCCCTAAAGCTTACCCAGTTGATTAAACACTATTTGTTTTCTTTATGTTACAAACCCAAATTATGATGTCAAAGAACACCCTTTAAACTGTCTTTGATACATGTTCACTTTATGAATATGTGTATAAGTATGCTTTTCATTAACATCAGACAAATTCGTTGTAACATTTCTAATTGAAGAAATTTACGGTGAACATAACAAGCCTAGTTTTCCCTTAACATTCAAGGGATTGCTTACGTGGCTAGGAAAACTCTTTATGTCCCTCCCACTTTCTCAGTTCTCCAGGGTGGCCAAGCTGCCCTGGGCAACTGCTCAACAACCACAGCTGCTATTCCCAGCTACCCAGCCGTTAAGAAAGATGGCTTATGTGTGCTGAATTTCCTGGGCTCTCTGGGAGGTGGGAGCATGAACGTCAGGAAGTATCCTGGCTAAATATGTTAGTACAAGCCTCAAGCTTTTCCCTGACTCGCCAGACACGCCTCCTCCAACGTGACTGGTGGTCAGAATGAACATTCGGAGAGACTGGAAGTCTTTCTGCCCTTTATTACCTGACACGACACAAAAAGAATGGCCACTCTAGAGTAGGAATCTTACACATCAACATTGCAAAGCAGCAACCACTATCAAGGGCCTGCTTTAAGGACTTTACCAAATTAGGTACAAATGGGGGCTCTGGAGACTAGTATGATCTGTATTTAGGGAGATAGAACATTCTGTAAAACAACCAAGGAAGTAAATTAACAGGCAAACAAACAATTCAAGATTGTGTGTACTAATTTCCAAATGAGTGGCATAGACAGAAATTTCAGAGATTAAAAACAACTCCCTAATTACCATGAAAGAAGACTTCAGAGAGGAAGTTGGGTGTTGAAGGAAAAATAAGACTTTTATGAGATGGTAAAAGTGGGGAAAATACTCTAGGCCTCAGAGGCAGCATAAGTGTAATTGTACTGGGGGGAGAAAAACTGTGATTAAAATATTCAAGCCAAGAATTCATCGAGAAGGGGTAGTGGGGAGTTAGATTAGAAAATAAAGACCTTAGACGCTTAGAGTTATTAAGGAAGAATTGAAAGTTTCTTGGCTATAGGTTGATGAGTTCAAAAGGGTATTTTAAGAAGATCCAGATGGAGGTGCTATGTACAGTCGCTTGGCATTGGAAACTCAAGGCATGGAGTTAACACAGTGCATTCTATCTTAATAATTATCGTTCTTGAACACTAACTATATAAGGAACTGAGCTAGTTAAGCTTGGGTTTCTCAAATTACCAAGGTTAATTTCAATTTGAGTTAATTTTCTAGATTTTGTTTTCTAATATATGGTTTATATACTGGAAGCAATGATCTCTAGGAGTTACCTTGTTTTTTCTAAGAACAACTCATGCCACATTAGGTTTATTCCTTCTTGTTTGATGTTTCTAGGCAAGCAGATCAAAGAAATACTATTGAAAACAATATCTGAATTTCAGCAAAACATTTTACAAAGCCTAGCATAAGTTTTAAAATACATTACAGAGAGTTGTAGGCCAGTAGATAGTATGAGGATAATGTAGAATTAACAATACCATACATGAAAAAGACTTAGAAACTTTTATTTGCCTGTACATTTCTTAGGAGCCAATATTGTGATGTTACTGAAAAGAAAATGTTTTTTGTTTTGTTTCAGTGTTTAGGCACCATCCTGTAGGATGAACATTGACAAAGTGAAGGATGTCTAAAGGAGAGTAATGGGCGGGAGGAGGAACCTGAAAGCATGTCTCATAATAAGTGGTGGAAGGAACTTGAGGTGTTTGACCTATAGAAGAGAAGAGGCTGTGAAATAAACAGTCTTCAAATTTTTGAAGTGCTTCCACATGGAAGAGAGAACAGACTTACAGTCATAACCAAAGAAAGCAGATAGATATGAGGCATATTCTGAATGAAGGAAGGAACTAGGTGTTGGAGGAGCTAGAGATATATCTACAGTGACCCTAAAGCACTGAGTTTGAGTTACTAGGCGAAGGCTGGTCACCATGTTACAAAGAATGTCTGGAAGGCATCCTGTTTGGGGGGAAAGTTTAGAACTTCCTTTTGAGTAAGTTTGAAACACTGAGAAAACTTCTCAGTAAAAATATCTCTATTTGACAAAATCAGCAGAAATTTTGGAAGCTGTATCTGAGGAATCCTGATTTTTATCTAAATGATCAGACAGATTAAAAATTAATGTATTTAGACCCTTAGGGGTAAGATGGTGACGTCATTTCTGTGGACTGGATAATAATAAACTGTTTTTATAACTTTCAAATATTACCGAATTCATGAGATGTTAAACAAACTCAAATGTTAGTAGAAGTTCTGGTTGCTTGATTTCAAAGCCACATCTCTTTGGACAGGGGTCTTGCCTAAGGTCCTACCCAGAGTCTCCTGAGAACACACCTCCTCCTACACCGAGCGCTCCATCATCTGGATCACAGCTCTCAGGGAGAACCACATCAGGATCCCTAGGGAATGGGAGTGCTGGACAAGACTCAGCTAAAACCAAACAAAGGAAAAGAAAAAAGGTCAGTGATATTTTTTCTTTTTCTTTTTTTTTTCCCCTTTCTTTTTTCTTTTTGGTGCAGGGTGGAGAGGTCTTGTTGAGTATGGAAAATGTGTTCTATTTTTCTCATAAATCTGATTTTTAGAAGCAGCCAGTTTACAGCAAGATAATTGATTTTTTCTAATATAAAAATTTTCAAACACAAAAAAGTTAAAAGAATTGTAGAGCGAATACCATATATCTGCCATCTAGATTCTACAGTTAACATTTTTTTTAAAGATTTTTTTTTTTAGAGTAGTGGTATCCCAATGTGGTTTTTTTGTTTTGTTTTGTTTGTTTTTTTATTTATTTTTGGCTGCATTGGGTCTTCGCTGCTGCACTCGGGCTTCCGCTAGTTGCGGCGAATGGGGGGCTACTCTTTGTTGCGGCACGCGGGCTTCTCATTGTGGTGTCTTCTCTTATTGTGGAGCACGGGCTCTAGGCGTGCGGGCTTCAGTAGTTGTGGCACACGGGCTCAGTAGTTGTGGCTCGCGGGCTCTAGAGCACAGGCTCAGTAGTTGTGGCGCACGGGCTTAGTTGCTCCGTGGCATGTGGGATTTTCCCAGACCATGGCTCAAACCCGTGTCCCCTGCATTGGCAGGCAGATTCTTAATCCCTGTGCCACCAGGGAAGCCTACAATTAACATTTTACTATATTTAATATATTAACTATATATTTACTATATTTACATTTACTATATATATGCATCCAGTTGTTCTTTAATCCATCCATCTGTTCATTTTTTTTAATACATTGAAAAGTAAGCTGCATACATCAGCTTACTTTTCATTCCTAAACACTTCATTATGTATAATTTGTTTATGGTTCCTTTTTTTTTAAAGGTAACATTTATATTCAGTATACCACTCAATTCTTAAGTATACCATTTGATGAATTTTGACAAATGTATAAATTTGTTGTTTTCTAATCCCTTCTCAAGATAAAAAACATTACCATCAGTTCAGAAAGTTCCTTCATACCTCCTCCAGACAATCCTGTCACCATCCTCAGAAAGGCAAACACTGTTCTGTTTTTTTCATCATACATTAGTTTTTTCCATTCTAGAACCTCATATAAAGAGAATATAGTATGTATACTCTTTTGTGTGAAATTTCTTTCAGGACATTTTTGAAGTTTATGTTTTTCAGTATAAGTATAATTTATTCTTCTTTATTGATGAGTAAGTTGCTTGTATATATCTGTTTACTCATTCTCATTTTTGGTGGACACCTAGGCTATTTCCAGTTTTTGAGGTATTATGAATAAACCTGTTATGAGCATTATTGTACAAGTCTTTATGGGCAAATGCTTTCATTTCTCTTAGGTAGATAGCTAGGAATTAAATTACTGGGTCATAGAGTAGCTGTGTGTTCAGTTTTTAAAGAAACTGCAAGAATTTTTTTTCCCAAATGGTTGTATCATTTTATACTTTCTTAGCAATATATGAGAATTTCAGTTGCTCCACATGCTCATCAACATTTGATGTTGTCATTGTTTTTACTTTTAACCATTCTGATGGATATTTAATAATAATTCACTATAGTTTGAGTTTGTATTTTCCTGGTGATGGATAATGCTGAGCATTTTTTCATGTGCTGATTGGCCATTCATATATCTTCCTCAAGGAGGAGTCTCTTCAAATATTTTACACAATATTTTTGAGGTAGGGTTGTCTCTTGTTACAATTTGTAGGAGTTCTTTATATATTCTGTATAACAATCCTATGTCAAATATATGTTTTTCACATATTTTCTCTCTGTTTGTAGTTCACCCGTTCATTGTCTTAATGGTGTATTTTGATGAGCAGAAGTCTTGAACTTCTAATGAAGTCTAAATTATCCAATTTTTTCTTTTGTTTATTGTTTTCTGTGTTCTGTCTAAGAAAGCTTTGGCTACTCCCAATTCATGAGGATGTTCTCCTGTGTTTTCTTCTGGAAGCTTTTTAGCTTTACCTTTTATGTTAAGTTCCATTAACCAAGTCAGATTAAGTTTTGTGTCTTTTATGAGTTGAGGCCATGTTCACTTTTTTACATATATCTAGTTATTGCAGAACCATTTGTTGAAGACTCTTTTCTCCCATTGGATTGCTTTGCTGGCTTTGTGAAAATCAAATGACCATATATCTGTGTCGATTTATTTCTGGGATTTCAATTTTGTTTTATTGACTTGTCAGTTCTTTTGTCATTGTCATCTGCCTTGATTACTGTAGCTTATAGGAGGTCTCAAAGTCAGGTAGTGCAGGTCCTCAAACTTTTATTTTTCAGGTTTAATATGGATATGTTGTATTCTTGCATTTCTATGTAAATTTTAGAATTAAAATTTAGTTTCTACCCAAAAAAAGAAAGAGAGGGAGATATAGAAAGAGAGAAAGAAAAAGGAAAAGCCTAGTGGGATTTTGAAGGGGATTGGATTGAAATCTTACATCAATTTGAGGATATAAATGTCTTCACAATACCAAGTCTTATAATCCATGAACATGGCATATCTCTCCATTTACTTATCTTTATGAAATCTCTCTTTTCATCACTGGCAATACTGTCCATCTTGAACTGTTTTATCTGATTAATATAGCTATTCCAGCCTTCTTATGCTATTTAAATGATATATGTTTTTCTCTCCATTTCCTTTCAGTATATCTGTATCTTTAATATTTAAAGTACATCTCTTGTAAACAAAAAATTGTTGGCTCTTCTTTTTCCTTTCTTTCTGTATCTTTTAATTTTAGTCTTTAAATGTGATGCTTAATGTATGTATTGACATGGTTTGGATATAGGTCAGCTATTTTGCTGCTTGTTTTCTCTATTTTTTTTTCTGTTTTTCTTTCCTATCTTCTTTTGGGTTTAATTATACACTCCTTTAGAAATCCATTTTAATGTATCTACTGATTTCTTAGTGATATCTCTTTGCATCATTTTTTAGTGGTTATGCTAAGGACTACAATATAGATCCTTAAATTTTCAATGTACTTAGAGTTGTTATTGTACTGTTTTACTCACATGAAATGTAAGACTTTTATATTTATATAGGTTTATCTACTTTAGTCTTGTTCTTTATGCTATAGTTGATATACATCTTACATTGACATGTTATAAACCATAACACTATTTTTGCCTTAAATAATCAAATGACTTTAACATTTACCATTTCTACTGTCCCTCTATTTTTGATGATCAGACTTTCCTTCTGGTATCATTTTCCTTTTTTGTTCTACTAAATTTTATTTAGCACTTGTTATAGCACTTGCTGGCTGGTGATGATTTCTCTTAATTTTCATTTTTCTGAAAATATCTTTACTTTTCCTTCATTTCTGGAAGATACTTTCTCTGGCTATAGAATTCTGGATTGGCAGTTTCATTTTGAATACTTTAATTATATAATTCCACTGTTTTCTAGCATCCTTTTTCTTTTAATCACGTCAGTAGATTTTGTAGTTTTGTTTCTGTGTATGTAATGTGTTATTTTTCTCTGGTTGCTTTCAAAATTGTATCTTTATTTTTGGTTTTCAGCAGTTTGACCATGATATCCATAGAAATGGTTTTCTTTTATATTTATTCTGCTTAGGGTTCACTGAGCTTCTTGAAAATGAAATATTTTTAAATTTGGGGGGAATTATCAGCAATTATTTCTTAAGATATTTTGTCTGCCTCATGCTCCCTCTTCTCCCCTTCTGAGACTCCAAGTACATATTCATTAGTTACTCGGATATTGTCCCACATATCCCTGAAGCTTTGTTTAATTTCTCTTTCAATCTTTTCTCTCTGTTCTTCAGACTGGATAACTTCTATTGATCTTCCTTTATGTTCCAAACTCTATCTACTGTCAGCTTCAATCTTAACATTCTTCCAGTAATGTCTTAGTTCTGATATTTTATTTTATAGTTGTATAATTTCCTTTTGGTTTCTTTTTGTAGTTTATATTTTCCTACTATTATTTTTTATCATTTATTACAAGTTTATTTTATTTCATAATAGCTGCTTTAAAATCCTTGTATGATACATTAAATACCTGGATTATTTTTGTCTCCATTGAGTATAAGTCACAGTTTCTTGTATTGTTGCATGTCTAGTAATTTTAAATTATGTCCTGGACATTGTGAGTAATATATTATAGAGATTTCAGATTCTGTTATATTCCTATGAAGAGAGTTGGTGGTGGTGGTGGTGGTGGTGTGTTCATATGTGTTTTAAGCAGGCAGTTTACTTTTCTAGATTGAACTCTAAAGGCCAAACTCAAATTCCTCTTCAGCAGCTAGATTCTCTTCGCTTCAGTTAACTTTACCTGATTACCAGGGTTTTTTGGATTTGGTACCACAAAGGAATAGTTAAGAAGTTAGTCAAAGACTGGGTAAAATTTATACACTGAATTTGGAACTTCCCTTCTTTGATTCTGTCCTTTTTGGGATTTTCTTTTTCACTTTACACATACTATGGTTGCCCTGAACTCTGGCCTATAGTTCTTCACGCCTCTAAGGTCATGTCCTCCCTATACTGACTGGAGCCTACCCTTGGGCTAAAACAGTAAAAACAGAAAACTCAACCCACAGCCATTCCCTTCTTCTAAATATAGGCACGCCCCCTTTCAGTTTCTGCCTGGGTTAGATCAGTCTCTTTTGCTTTCAGGTACTTGTTTTTTATAATTTGTCCAAAGTTTATACTTTTATCTACAAGTTCGTTGGCACAATAGGAACCATTTGCCATTACTAGTAGTGGAGCTATGCCAAGATATAATTTTATAACTGGTAATAAGCAGATTTAAATTTCATCCTCACATCTGAACTCCCCCTTTTGTTTTCAAAATGACAGAGCTCACTGATTATTTATAAAGGGAAGCTCTGAACTATAAGGAACTTCTATATTATAAAGTAGTTTTAAAGATTTTCAGCTGTAGTGCTCTCCAACTCATTCAATAAATAAAACTAGGCTAATAAAATGTTACCTAAAAGGCCTCTTCAGTGGATTTGCTTTACAAAGTATGTAGGAAGTTGTAATTAACCTGGTTATTATGCATACATAAAATAATTAATTTTTTCTCTATTTACTCATCCACATCTTTCTACATTCAAGCTCTTGCTATATTTTGATTTTTACTCACTGGAAACCTCAGCTATGTTGGTAACATGGTACAGTTCATTCTACATAAAATAATAAAACCTCTATTATATACTAGCTATGTGTACTAGAAGCCAAGGGATTTGATGTATAACCATATCTTAATACTATCATTTTAATCTTGGGAGTGTCCCTTATCTTCACTCTCTCATCTATAACGTAAGGAAGGAGTTGGGGAAGTTTAGAATAGATAATATTGTGTGTTTTTTCTAAATTTTATAATTATGAATCCTTGAATTTGGTGATTCTTTCTTGTCTTCTCTTCAATACCTTTTTTAGTTTTAATTTCCTTAGTTAAAAAAAAATCTCTTCCTAGTTATATAGAATGACAAATTTAACATCTCAATTAAATTTTGAAATGAGAAAATTAACTGTAATATACTATAGCCTTTGGCCAAAGAATGGCCCAACTTCATCTGAAAAGAAATCCTCTATACACACAAAGCACTGAGAGAGCTCTATGTACAAGAGTGAGGAGAAAGAAGACACTTGCCTGCCCACTCAGGTCATACATCAACCCATGTGGTCGGTGAGTGACAGAAGTCAGTAATAGTGCTACTAACCTTTCACTTGCTCTAACCTGAGATATGTATTACTCCTCTGTAAAATCTAATGTTTCAAGTTTAACGAAAGATCTAGTCCACCATTATGGATGTGAAAAGAATAAGAGGCAATTATCTGAGATTCCAGGTCCTTCTTAAATATTAGATTACCCAGCAAGGGGAAGGCTGAGAAAGGATAAAATTTCTTTAAAAGCTGTTTCTTCCCAACAACTCTTAAGTTCAGAAGAAAAGAGTCAGGAGAGGTACAGACTTTTGTAAGAGATCCTGGGGCAACCGAAGTTTCAATGTAACTTCTTGTACCACAGTTGAGAGTTCAAGCCGTTGGGGAATTTTATTCAATCCAAGCCAGCAAGTACAAGCAGAGGGACAATACTCAAATGTGGGAAGCATGGAGGGCTCTATATGATACTTCAGCTTCCAATACCCAGCAGCAGTTTCTGAATAAAAAGACATAAATAAAAATGAAATGGAAGAATACAAGAATGGAGTATGAATGCAGGCAAGAGGAAGAGTACCTGACATATGAAGAACTTTACGAAGCACCTTGTACTTTACTTTAGGAAATAAAGAGTTTAGTCCCCACAGAGATTTTGACAAACACACTATAGACAACAGCACTCAGTATTTTATCAAACATGTGGGTTTCATTTTTGAAAATTTAAAGAATATTCTGTAATGTGGGCACAAGCAGAATGAGAAAGCTGAATTGGTACATAAATGTAACATTCTTTATATGTATTTATAACATATAATATTTTTATATTAGGTAGCAAATCCACAAATTTATGCTAATCCTGTAACAATTTTGAAGACTATTACAAGATTTATGAAGTCACTGCTGAAGTAAAAATTCTAAAGTTAATATGAATTTTGAATTTAAACAGATTTCGAGTACCTTGGTGAGGGACTAGATATTTACAGAAATGAGAAGATACTTATTGCGGTAGAAACAATACTGCAAATACAACATTTTAGATTTAAAGGTTTCCTTCCAAAGAACTCAATGGGCAAATCAGGAAAGTGTAGAAGTGCACATAGTAACTTATGCTGATGTTTGCAGTTGCTTAATTATAGCAGGTAAACCTGAAACTGGCAAGATAGAAATTTTAATGACATTTTTCACAAAAATGAATATTTTTATTTTTATGTAAGTTAGCAGCGATAACATGATTCAAACAGGCCTGGCTTACGTGTTACCACATCTTACAAATAGCAACCACAAGTAGTTTCTAACTTATGCTTCCTACCTCAGTGTTCTCAAGTCCCATTGGATCGCCATGCCAGAGGTTCTGAGAGGTTTTGACCAAAATGTTCTATACCAGAACCAAATTTATTTGGGAAAGTAGAGGAAAAGTAGACTCTCCATTGGCCATGGAGAAAAGAAATGAAAAATAAATCCAGTTTTCAGGGAGAAAGGAGCTTCCACAGAGGAATGCACTGGAAGGACTCCCCACCCACTTTGTCTACAGGGTATTGACCCTCTTGATGTCCCCCTTTTGTGTTTCCACTTGAGTTTCCACTGGAAAACTTAACTTTAGATTCCAAATCCAGCTAATTATTTGCATTCATTTCCACAAATGAGTAGAATGCCTCAACTTACTTCACAAGTATTTGTTATCCCTGGCAGATAATGAGTCTGTATTAGTCATATTCACATCTTGGAGCCAAGTGGACTTAACAGAAGAGTCTTTAGCCTTACTGGGTACCTGATAATTGCATTTATTTTAATATATTCCAACTGAAACAAAGTATTTGGAATGAGAATCAAGAAAACACAATTTAAAAAAAAGAAAGAAAAAGAAAAAACTCTGTGTGTGCACTTCTATATGAGTGCCAAAGTGAGGGGTTAAGATAACTTAATCCTTGTTATTGTGGGCATAGCTGATGTGTTATTTAGGGTATTGTTGGAATGAAATTGAGAAAGATACCCTAGAGTAAATTCCTATCTGGCTTATTTCAAATCTTGTTAAAATAATAAAAATAATCAAGATCTGTTTTGTTTTATTTTAAGTCTGATTTCAGGTTCAGCTTGTATAATTAGCTGATGCTCTTCATAGGAATTTTTATAATTATTTTACTAGTTTATAATAGAAGAAGCACAAAAAGTATATTTAAAAGGTACAGAAGGATATACAGTGAAAAATATTTCCTCTAACCCATGTCCTCCAGACACCCACCTATACTATAAGAGATAAACACTGTTACTGATTTTTGGGATACCTTTGTGGAAATATTCTAAGCTTAAATGAGCATATAATGTTCAGCTTTTTTTTTTAAAACAGCTGGTTAACATAGTTTTCCAGTTGGTCACCTAGTATTTTTTCAAACAATGTATCTTAGAGATAGCTCCATAAGAATATGTATGGAACTGCTTCATTCTTTTTGGTGTTGCTGTGGTTTCTGTTGCATTGAATGAATGTATCATAATTGATTTCATGTTCTCTCGTTGATGAACATTTGCTTCATGAATTCAGATAGTACAGCGGTGAATATCTACCTATCTATCTGTCTATCTATATTATTTTGTACCACGTAATGTGTCTGTAGGATAAATTCTTAGAGGTGAAATTATTGGGTCAAAAAGGGCTGTGTTTTTTCATTTTAATAAGATTTGCCAAATTGCTGTCCATAGAGGTTGTACTAGATATACTCCTATAAGGAATTCTGAGAGTGGTACCTCTAGACCAGAGTTATAGTAACACACAGGCTACTATTTCTTTCTCTTGATTCTTTAATGTTGATGACCTGGCATCTGGTATCCACTGCACTTTTAAGTAAATTAGCTTATCATTTCAAGAACATGGAGGTTCCATTTTTAATGTAAATAATAGCCTAATGCTGTTAATAGCTAACATGTGTCAGGCACCGTTCTAAGTGGTTTACACATATCAACTCATTTAATTTTCACAGCAACCCTATAGAGCAATTATAATTATTATCCAGTTTACAGATGAGGAAACTAAAGTGCAGAGATACTACATAACTTGACAGAACTGGTAACTGATATGGCTGGGATCTGGACCCAGGTATTTGGGAAGCCAGAGCCTACAACTGAATCATGAGACTATAATGCCCCTATTTTACTTTTTTAAAATCATGTTCCATACATTTCTTGAGTTGATATCCATAGTCTTATGGCAAATAATCTTTCTGTTTCTTGTGTTTCTTTGTACTTTCAAACCTGCCTTTTACAGATGAGGCAGATTAAAATAGAAAGTTTTTGTTTTATTTTGTTTTTGCATGGAGGATACCTTGAAAACTAGGAACCAAGTTGAAATGGTCTTTTATGACAGTCCACAGTATTATAAATATATAGCAATTTTACATTTTTTATTTTAAAATTGATGACCCTCAAGTTATTTCAGAAATACGTCCAACAGGCTCCCAAGAAACATTTATAATAATAAATGTTTTTAAAAAAAATAGTTTCCTGTGGTTCTTTCAGCAAGCCCCTATGACACTTTTCATCTGCACGCAAGTGGCTGTATTCTTCTGTACCTTGACATGTAGGCCTAGGTGAAATATTGGGGGCATAAAAATTGCATTTGGTTGGTCTGCTAGGAAGGGGTCATGTAAAAGTCATCTTTGATTTGTTAATGGAATTTTTTTTAGATGTAGTATATGGCAGCAATGATGTGCATCCTAAGGGAAAAAACCGTCCATTTTATGAAAGTTTATTTTCATATTTTATACACTGTAGTTCTGTTGTGTGTTTTTGATTTAGTAACAATTTATGTGTTTTTCTGTCGCAGAGCACTGCGGCCTGTGGTGTTGAGGCTCACAGCGATGCCATCCAGCCCTGCCACATCAGAGAGGCCGTTCGACGCTACGGCCACAAGATTGGCCCCCTTTCCCCATTCACAGTACGTAATAACAGAGTTATAAAAAGTTATATTTATAATCTGAAAGAATTTTGATTTTCAAGTGGTCAAATGAAGCAGCAGTGGAATTGTTGAAAGCAATTTGTGGTGACTGTAATTTTGTTGTATAAAAGTGGCATAATTCTCTTGGGAAATAAAAGTTAGTCATTTTTGTCTCTTTTTGGAAGGACAACTTTTTTTCTACAAAATATTATTTTCTTTCAATTACAAATTATGCTTTTTTTGTTGGGGCTTATATTTTCTATTTTTTAAAGCTTAGGTTTATAAAACTTTTTTTTGTCAAATTATATGTATCCAAATATTGCTAGAAGCACTTTATATTTTAAAATTGGTTAGATTGGCAATACCACTTCTATCAGATGTTCTGCTCCTAAACATACTTTGAGTTGGAAGAAGAAGAAATGATTTCTTTACTGGCTTTGAAGTAGGCTGAAAGGCAGACAGTCTTCCACATCTTCAAATGGTTTTAAAGCTTATAATCAAGGTTTGTTTTGTTTTTTTTTAATGGAGAATTAAAGACTTTATATTTCAACAGCCTAAAGAAAGTGTGTGTGTCCGTGTGTGTGTGTCTGTGTGTGTGTGTTTTAATTACATGCTCATCTTGTGGCCCTTTTTGAAAAAATCTTTATTCATGTCAGTGTAACTTTCTCCAAGTCCTTCTCTGTTTATAAGGAATTGGTTTGATTTTCAGAAAGTTAGGTTTGATTTATGACTAAGGAACAGTAGAATTTACCACTTGTTTGTTGTTGTTTTTGTTTTTTAATTAATTTATTTATTTTTGGCTACATTGGGTCTCAGTTGCTGCGTGCGGCCTTTCTCTAGTTGCAGCGAGCGGGGGCTACTCTTCGTTGTGGTGCGCGGGCTTCTCATTGCGGTGGCTTCTCTTGTTGCAGAGCATGGGCTCTAGGCGCACGGGCTTCAGTAGTTGTGGCTCACAGGCTCTAGAGCGCAGGCTCAGTAGTTGTGGCGCACGGGCTTAGTTGCTCCGTGGCATGTGGGATCTTCCCGGACCAGGGCTCGAACCCATGTCCCCTGCGTTGGCAGACGGATTCTCAACCACTGCGCCACCAGGGAAGCCCTGTTTGGTTTTTTTTTGGATTCACATCTGCTTTAACATACTAAAGCAGAATATATATGTATAACATTACACATACATATGTACATAAATTAATATGTTTTTTCCTAAGAGTGGATTTTACTATTATCTGTTGATAGAAGTCGTGATTTCTTATAAATTATATCATCTCCTTTTTTCTTCTGTTTCAGTTAAAGAGAATGCTTTCTTACCATTCTTTGTTTTCATTGTTATTGTTAATTGTATGCATTCTCCGTGTGACAGCAAGAATGTGTCAGAGCTTTTTATATATGTCTCTAGAAGCTTTTTGTAATGGTGACAATTATTTTTGCTTCTGATTAATATCTTAAATTTGTCATATATTGTAAGAACGTGATTTATCATATTTATATTAATCATATGTTGCTGATTAAGCAATATATCCTTTTGCATGAGTGGTTTTAGATTATTACAATTGAAAACAATGAAATCAATATCTCTTGTTTCATTTTTTCCTACATGACAGGTGAGGCTATTTAAAGCAATAAGCCAAAAGAGATGAAATTTAGAAAAATATGAGATGATTGGAAGAATTTAAGAACCAACTGAAGTTGAAAGAACCAATTTATAACAGGATTAAAGATATCAAATCCATAGATACGAGCCAAATAATGACTAATAGGCTGAGGCAGTGGAGCAGAGAGAGAAGAAAAAGGCAGAGTCGATAATATCTAGAAGTAATTAAAGGGTAGCAAGGGGAAACAGGATTTTTGAGAAATAACCTAAAATGGTAACTAAAAGTAATGGATAAAATTAGATAAAGGAAAATATATCTAATGTAAGGGGAAAATCTCCTAATCATGAAGTCTGTGATGTTTCCTCAAAAGGAAGTGGTGGCAGTGGTAACTGCTTAATTCTTCAAGTTTTTTTATTTTTAAAAAGACTGGACAGATCACTTGAGAATCATCTTGGTTGATGACAGTTGTGTGTGTGTGTGTGTGTGTGTGTGTACATGTGTATTCATTCTTCCATGTCTAACCTGATGCTCTATTACTCATGTATTATTGCTTTTATAATCTAAGATTGTAGTATGTGGTCAGGAAATATACTTGAAATATTCAGAATATATATATTCAGATATAGTTTAAGCTAATTTTTGTCTAACAAACATATAACCAGTATGGTTTTTAAAACTAATAATGCAATTTTAAAATGCTTAGTTTAAATAGATCTGGAAAATAGAACAAATAAGCCATGGTCTTGAAGGTTCACTTAGCTGCTACCAGAGCAGACGAGCAAAATCAACAGCAGATGAGAAAGAACTCCACCACAGAAGGACCCTGAGTTTTCATCACTCCTCGGAAAGGACCCACCTTGAAAGGTCTACTCCATTACCTGGAGTTATAAGAATTTGCCCAGCCTACAGGACTGAATATACCTACTCCATTTTATGTCATGAGTAGTAGGATCAGGCAGACACAGTTTCTTGGTATATATTACAATACTTAAATCTGCCTTTTAAAGTTAAAAATTCTCTTTAAAGTAGAATAGATTTGCAGACTGTGTATGTTAAGAGTGTGAACACCTGTCCTGGCTCCCTCGTACCTTCAGTACTAAAAGGAGGTGCTCCTGATGCGGGGGAGAAGCTGATGCTGAGTTCCCTGGTGCCCACTCCCAGAGATGCTACTTTATGCTGCACTGGGGACACTTCGCTTCCTAGGCTTTGAGCTCCGGCTCCTGAGAGGAGGCATGTGGGCTGTGTCTATAGCAATCATAGACTGAGACTGAATTTTTATACAGAAAGGCTGAGCTAACTTACCTCCAGTATAAAATTTCCTTTGTAAACTAAAATGGCCATGAACAACTAGTTTACATTTTTGAAACATAGAGGTTTTGTCTTTGCAGCATTTCATTCTAAATCTCAAGTGCTTGTCTAATGTATATATATAAATGAGATATCTAATTTAGAATATCCGTAACTTGATTGATATATAGCTAATTCCCAATAACTTGAAATTGATTTGGAGAATTAAAATGACCGAACCAGTAGGTTACATGGAAACTGAATTCCAACATCAATCAATAAACCAAGAAAAATTTGTTTTTGGTGAGGCGTCATTCTGTCTTCTACTGTATGACTTCTGATGATCAATTTCAGGAATACAATTCATTGTATAAAGAATTGTAAGTGAATTCTTCCCCTTGGGAATTAGTTGAAATGATAGAAGAAAGGAATAATTAAAGCCACATTAGGTGGAGGGGAGAAAAGAGTAAAACAATGCTTTGCACTGAGTAGCTGCTGGAGTGGAGAGAGAAGGGGCCTCATGGCGGAAACATCAGTTTCCTGCCACTCATATGAGGGCTATGGAGACACTTATAAACTACCCATCCCCACTCAATGAATTATAACTATGCTGTCTTTGGCATGTTGGTTTTAATCGATGACTTCTTTCTTTTCTGTGTTCTTATTTATTCTTAATCCTATGCAGAAGATCAGAAGAGAGTATCATACCTAGAAGATTAAAATAATTGTCCTGACATTAAGCTATTCATTAGATTTTTTTGCAACTGTTCCCACCCCTGTGTACCTGATCTTCCATATACACATGCTAAAGAACATTTAAAGAGACTAGTTTACCTTTTGCTTATTATTTATTTTTTCCTAAATAATTCTGAAAATCGCTTCAGTCTGTGATGTGCAGTCATTACTTTAGAGTACTTATGCAAACTGGGGGTGTCCTAAGTCATTTTGATGCTTGTTCATCTTATCTTATCCTTTTACTCATCGTAGTTGGCATTATGTGAAGTTATATTGTGTGGTGGTTAAGACTGTTGATTCTAGAACCAAATTGCCCAGATTCAGATCCCAGCTCTGCACCTATTAGCAAAGTAGCGTAAGGAAGTTTCTTAAGCTCTCTCTGGTAGAATAGAACATACCTCATGATAGAATCCAACGAGTACTATGAACTTGAGTGGTAAGCTCTTAATGTATTATATTAATAATAGTCATCATAGCACTAGTAGCTATAGTATATTTTCTAAAAGGTTTCAGATAAGGATACAAACGGACTAAAGTAGAAACCGTTCCCCCACCACCAACCACACAGACATACAAACAAACACAGAGACCTCACTTTGTAATGCTGGAAGAAACTAAAACTGGAATTATAATGTGATTTCTTTACAGACTTACAATTTATACCATTAAAACTTAAATACTATTTAAAGATTATTGTTCCTGAGAATAAATTAATGTTCATTTTCACTTTTTGAATTAATCGTGGTTGAGGAACTTTAATGGATTTTTTTTATCACCACTGTCACATTAAAAAATAAGGTCTCAGTAACTGAGTGTACATAGTTTCCACTCGATTTTTGCATACTAGCTCCTGTGAAACAGAAACCTAAGGAACAAACAGCACAGCCTCAGATTTATAAAGCTGCATCAAATTCAGTTTATATGAGTTTATATATTTGTGTAAGTTACTAAAAAAGGTTTTCAGAGACTGATGTGTATATCAAAGTTGGTGGTAATTTTTTAAACATTAATTATTAATAGCCTCATTTTTCTCAGTTTTTAAAATTTCCTCATTTTACTGATTCTGAAAGTAATGCTAGTATGTTAGAAAATTAAGAAAATATAGAAAAATAAAGGATAAAATAAAACTTACATTAAAAAGAGCTTCAGGGCCTAAAAAAAAAGTTTAGCGAAAGCTTTAAATGAATTGTCCTATCAGACAGTTAACTGGTATTTAATTGTTTTAATTGAATTTAATTATTTAACTGAAGAGTATTTTCTTGCAGCCTAAAAATTCAAATGCTTTTGGTAATGGTTTTTTAAAAAAATTCTTATAATTATGTGGGTCTAGAAGGAAAAAGCATTTAAAAATTTTGAGAATGAAGTAGACTTTTATAGTTAGAGCATTTTGTTTTTTCTCTCAGAGAAAATACTCCCAAAGAGTAAGCCAGTGGACTGTGCTGTCTATCATGAAAAAGATGGTCAGACATGTGTTTTATCTGGATCCTTGCTGTGTACAAGCAGTGGGTGGTGCCCATGGTTACCTACTCCGAAGCCCAATCCCAGCACTCAGCGAGAAGTGCTGGAAATGGCTGATAGAAAACCAGGTCTATAATTTTGAAAGCCAGAGAAAGCAAACTATGTACACCAAATGGGATGACATAATCCCGTGTGTAATGCCTAAATATATTTTAGTTTCTCCTGAGTGAGATTCACAGTAGAAAAATATCTCACCCCCCCTAAGCTTACATATATTATCAGGTGTCTTTCTATTGAAGTAGAATAGCAAAACAATAAAATTTCTCATTTAAGCATGGTCATTCATCTAAATGGTACCTTAAATGCATCCCTAAAAGTGAGTTGCTTCAAAATCCACTCAACTGTATTAAATTGTGAGAGAACTGGCTAAGTATTTTAAAACTGGCTAAGACTTGAGAAAATCAGTTAAACTCAGTCTGAGAGATGCTTCGCCTTGTACCCAGTGGCACCTTGTAAGTGAATGCCGGGGCTGACCCTGGAATCCAGCCTCCTGACTCTCAGCTGACTGCTCTTCCACTGTGGCCGTTTAGCTTGATGTATATATGTCTATTAGGGGTGCTAGGGATGCTCTCAGATCATTGGTCCTTCAGAAATGTTCACAATAGACAGATAAGGATCAAAATTAAAAATTTCCTTTAAGAATCCCTCACATTAAACTTTTAAAAACAAAAGTGGCATAGCAGATTGCTTTGACTATTTTGATCTAGAATTTCACATTCATGAATAATTCTTATGTCTTGAGTGCATTAGATTTTGTCTGCATTTTATGTGTTCAACCTGGAAAATTAAATGTCACAAAATATTAGAGTAATTTTCAAATGTAAATACCAAGTAGAAACTGGGTACAAATTCTTAAATATTTTTTAAGAATTTTGTTTTTTACCGGAAGTAAGAATTTCTCAATAACTTTTTTGGAAGTACTAAGTCTATCGTTATAGGTTGGAACCGAGTACTTTTTCATAGTTATGGGCCACTGGTTCTCAGAAAAAAAATTAACATGTTGTATATTTATCATATAAGAACAACCTAAAAGTGGGCCTTCTCTAGAAAAAAATGTAAATATTTTAATTTAGTTTTTAATTTTAAAATAAGGTGGGGCGGAAATTACAGTTACAAAACTTATTCTGTCAAATTATATAAAATAACAGTTTCCCTAGGCCATAAACAGTTGAGTATCAGAAATTTTATATGGTTCAACTAACACAGTGTTCAATTTAGAATTAGTTAGGGAGAGAATGTTTGAAATGTGGTAATAAAAACGTTAGAAGAATTTGGGAGAGAAAATCATTAGAATCCGAGAAAAGTGTTGGGTGATCAAATAATAACTTATATAATATTTTTAAAGAAACTTTTCACCTGCATTGTGTTATTCTTATAACACAGCAGGATGAGTGTTGTTATCCCCACTTTGTAGATGAGAAAACGGATATTTAGAGAAAAATCAAGTAACCAACTTAAGGTTACATTGTAAGTACCAGAGCTCTATCTGTGGACAGGAGCTAAGTACCCTGTGGTTCACTGGGACCACAGGCTCCAATGAATTCTCACGAATCCTCCTCATTAAACTCCGTCTTTGCAGACTGGCCTCTATTCTTAACTGTTTAAGCAGTCTTATCCTGAAAATGTGAGATAGCATTTCCTAAACTACATTGCGTAGAAGACAAGTGTTGCAAGAGGCATTAAACCTCCATAAGAGAAGGGTTTCTCTATCAAATATTCCAGCAACTCTGTACGTAGAAGATCCACGCTTAAAATCTCATTCAATAAGAATAGTGAAGGTGTTTGAAAATCAAAGTTATGATGTAACGTTATATTCATCACAGTATCCACTTTATTTCCATATTTTATTTTATTTACACACTTCTCTTTATTTGAGAAGTTTTCATTCACAGATATAGCAGTTTTTAATAACGATCTACACAGACCTCCGATAGTCTTGGCTCAAAAGAGAAATAGTAAGAATTTTTTGCTCAACAGTTGTTTCACTAACAGTATCTAACAAGTGCTCACATTTTTAAACTGATAATGTTTAAAGGGAATCAATATATGGATTTCTTATCCAGTATGTAACTCTTCATGGTTTTCTGGAAATATTTTTAAGGTATCTTAAAAACACTATAAGCTATTCAAAGATGTCATAAAGAAAATCTCAGTCACCTGAAAATCCTTCCCTGAAAAATACTTGTTTAAAGTTTCAGGGTCATATTTATTTTGCTTTGCCTGTGGAATCCAAATTTGCTGAATTCATTACTGATACTTTTTCTGCTGTTGTAAGCACAGCATCATAATTCTGGGTTGGCATAATCATGTTACATTGTAAAACTGTTTAGTTAATGTTTTTTAATCATCAGGCAGAATGCAGGGAGAAGGGAAGAGAGATCTTATGTCATTTGAACTTTCTGCAGCAACACCTTAAATTGGGACAGACAGTGAATTTGTTTACAAAGAGTTATCCAGTTTCATTTTTAAAAATTATGATGTTATTAACAGCTGGTTTGTCTCTTCAGTAAACAGTGACTATTCAAACACATTTTGCTTTTTTCTGCCTTCACTTTTATATCAGCAGTAAAGACCTCACATTCAGTTCAGCATGGGCTATACACTCTAAGGTGACGTACTCACTTGCACAGTTTTACATAGAGGATTTATTTGGGCTGCTTTAAATACCAAAAAACAAAACTAACAGGCCAGAATTCCAAGACATAATTTCCTGAACAACAAAACATTTACAGGAAGTTCAATATAAAACACAAGATGACAGAACCTTTATTTCGAGTAGCACAAAAAATTGGAAATGGACATTCTCGTCAAACATCTATGAGGCCCCTGAAAGTCCTGCAGAGAATCCTAAAATTTTCAGGAATATAATTTGAAAAGGAGACAATCAGTGTTCTCTAATGTCGGACATGGATTTGAAGTCGTTCAGGAAGGTAACATATCTCTGTTCATTGTAAACGGAAGGCTGTATCGTGGAGAATAGAGGAATTTGAACATGAGTACAAGGAAAGGAGTAGTTGACAACTAAGAGAAACTTTTTGAGCAGAATATTCTAAAAGGACCACATCTTGAGATTTGAATGTGTTATTATGGTTTCTAGGTTTTTGCAGTCTTCTGAGGGAATGAAGATAGAATAGAAAAATATTTTGAGTGACTCCCGAAAGGAAATTGTTTTTTCTTTAAAAAAAAAAAAAAATCACAGGACTCTTTTAACTCACAAATTCATGAAAGCAGCAAGAAGATTAGTTGGGAGGAACTAAACTAAGCTGAGATATTTCTAAACTTAAAAATTATGCTCTGCAAATGGCAAGAAATTTTCCTTTTAAGTCTATAAATAAGATTGTAAACACTGAGTTAGACATAAACTCAATACATTACATTGGTCAGGTTCACCTAGCAAAAATACCATTTAAATTTTTCAGTTAACATTTTATATCTAAACTAGATGAATATTAGAAAAGAATACAATGGTTCTTTCTAATATTGGGATAGATTCTTTATAGATCTATTGGGATAGATTCTTTATTAAACCCTTGCCAGAAACATCTAACAGTTAAAAGCATGTTTTGTTTAAGTGAAACATTTGCGTACTGTTTTATTGATAGTGTGACAAAAATTCCCTCCAAACAGCCATGATGAGAGCCTGTTGAACTGGAGATGATTTACTTTTTGATGATTTCTTAAATAGTGTTATACACTTTAGTCACACAAATATAATCATTGAACTGTCATTTAATTTACTGATGTAGTTGCAGAGTTAATCCTACAACATAATAAGTGGATTGTTCTAAGTGGAAAGTTTACACCTTCCAAAAACGAAACTGATACCTAGCTGTTATTGTGCCCAACATATATTTAAGGCTGTATCCAAGGTAGGAAAAAAAACGCAGGAAAAAAATAATTATGCCTTGTTTTCCTGACTGGTGTTTTAATTATGATTTGATTTAAACCAAATCCCCTAGGCTATGTATGTGCAGATCAAATATTCCACTCCCACACACCACCTCTGCATGACCCCAAGCTGTGAGAAGAGAAAATTCATAGCCCATATGTCAGTCAGATGTTAATTCTTGCCCTGGCACCTGGATAGGCTCTCCCACCTGATTGGAGTGCATTTGCAGTTCTGGGCATATACCCAAAATGTGGAGTAGGCTCTCCAGATCTGGAAATATTTTGGCTGATTAGTTGGCAGAGGTCACGAGGGCAGAGCCCAGTGTCGGTCTCTGAATTTGCCCAGGTGCATTCAAGGTGACAGTTGGGCAGCTGTGCCCCTGCTGGAAATACCAGGGAAGGAGTATTTGAGTTGCCTCTCTGGCTCCAGAAGCTCACAGCCTGGCCTACAGGTTCCTGTCAATTCCAATTCAAACACTTGTGCAGATTTTATAGTTTCCAGGAGAGAAGTTAGAGACTATATTTCTGGCTCTGATTTAATTCTACATTCCTGATCTAACCTAAAACACCCACTCCCGTATTCTGGACTAATTAGGTAAGAGCCTAATAAGTAAATAAGTTATACTTGACAACATTGCTCATTGAAGCAAACTTTTGGTGTTTAAAAAAAAAGGCGGGGTGGGGGGGGGGGAAGGTGGGGGAGAAGAGGAGAAAAAAGAGAGGAGAGGAGAGGAGGAAGAAAACCAGCCTAGGCTCCACACTGTGCTTTTCTCCGAAGCCACTGTCTAGAGAAGACAGCATTAGGGATTGATCCTCATGTGGGTAAACTAACTACACTTCCGTTTTTGGTGGCAACAGTATCTTTCACCCACACAACCAGCTCACAAATGATGAAGAGAAAAAATGAATAAGGAGGCAAGGCAAGACTATACTGCTCCAAGTCAGTCTGTCACCTGCAACTGCCGAAAGACAAGTCAAAGTACGTGCCTTCCTGAGAGGGTGGAGGCACCCTTCACATACAAAGGATAGCACTTGCTTTCTCAGTTTGGACTAGGTAATGACAGTCCATTTGGCAGAATCCTCATTGGTAAGATTGAAGTAGACATGATTTAGAAGTGGAAGAACCAGTGGTGACATCCCTACGTGGCCTAAGATCCTTATAGCTCTGGTATCTCCGTTTATTAATTCAATGAACAATTGCCAAACGCTGTTTTAGAAATCTGTTGAAAGGGGGCTATGGGATATGGAGATGAGTAGCTGGGTGCTCCAGTATAGTGAAGGAGATGCGTGCGTAAGCCCTGCTGTGTGGTTGGCACCGTAACTGCGGGGGGCGGGACGCAGTGCCTCTGGCGCAGAGGAGACTGAGATCTGCCTGAGGAGGTCAAGGAAGCTTCCTCAGATCACTAACATTCGAACTGAGTTTATGAGACAGAGGTGAGGGAAATGAGTGAGAATTGCGAAAAAATAATTCAGGCAGAAAGAAGAGCAGGAATAAAATCGGGGGGGCAAGCAGAATGGCTGTCTGGGCCAAGGTGAGGAACTGAGGAGTCCATCGAGAGGAGGTGAAGCATCAAAGGGAGGCTGATTGACAACTTGAGAGGGACTTTGAGTCACATGGCCTTCATGACGCAGGCCAGCAGTTACCTAACCGTGCTCTGCAGGAACCCTGACTTATTTTACAGGTATTCTGCAAAATAATAAAGTGTTTTCCCTAATCAATACAGATCAATTTTTATCTCTGATAAATATTGAGTTTTCAGTAAGATTTAGTTTGGAAAATTTCTTTTTAAACAACGGATACAGTCATCAAGGAGCGATTTGAGAGTTTTTGAGCAAGGGATTGATATGAACAAATTTGTATTCTAAAAAAATAACTCAGCTGGTGGGATGGAGGAGGGACTGGAGTTAGGAGATGTAATTGGAAGAGCGATCAATCGGGTGGCTGATGCAGTATTGCAGGCGAGAGGGCAGAAAAGCCTCTGCTGAGGCAGTGACGTTGAGACCAGAGAAGATGGAATGTATTCAAGAGATATTTGGCATAAAGAATAAGTAGAACAAGATCCTGAACGAAAGACGAATAATAGATGACAAGTTGGTAATTTGGGTCAATGCATAAAACAGATAATTAAAAGTAGTCTCAAGAATAAATTCATTACCCAGATGCTTACAGAGAATTTGCATGAAGTTTAAAGATTCAACAAGAAAACTGATTTCAAGGGGATTTCCTTGGGGGAAGGGGGGAAAGTTCAATGCATAGTTCACCTGAACCTAGAAAAGGAAACAAACACAGACATTCTACCTTTCTGTTTGAACTTCTGGGAGTGTTTAGATATATGACCAGAAAGTCCCACAAATTATTATGCTGTTGGGATGAGCAAATTGACTTTCTAATCCATTAATGAATTTGGTCACGCATTCCTGAAAGATGACTATAATCTAGCCAGATTTTGAAAATATTTTCATCATTAAAGCCATGCCTCCAATAGCTTTGTGCTGGTGTAAGTTCCAAAGCATGGTTTTTCCAAACTTTGATTAGTGGCTTTCATCTCTGTGTGAACCCAGTATCCCTTCCCCACCCCACCCCCCAAAAAAGAAACTCTAAGGGAAGTAATGGGAGCAACACTGACTCAGTCACCAGATTTTGGAGGACTGATGGAATGATATGTCGTTAGCATTTTTCCCTTGTTTTAACAGACATCCAGTTTTACTGATGGTAGCGATGCTTCTAAGTGGAGACGCGCTACGCGCAGTTCATCCTCACCCTACACTCCCGCCTCAACAACACGTCCATCTGTAAGAAGCTCAGTCTCGATTTCAGGCTTTCTGCCCTTCCCTGCTATGACTCCCTCCTTCAGATTTATGAAAGAAAACATTTCTTTCTGTGAAAGGTTTTTGTACACCCGCATCTGGAAGTGTTTATTTCAGTGGCATGTAAGCTATCTGTGGATTTAGTTAGCACCAGACCCCCTTTTGTGTACTCCTGCCTTAAAAATTTTATAAATGATCTTATTGAATTTGTGCCAGTGTGCACATGGTTTGGCTGATTGCTGCGTATATCCTTTACCTGCCAGTCACCTTTGATTTATGTTCCTTCTGCTAAGCTTTTACTTTCCAAAAATGGTGCCACTGAACTGTCCTCTAAATCATCTTATTGGTTAAATTACTCCAAGACGAGTTGGTATGTTTTGGGTTGCCTACAGACAGATGAATTTATGTTTTTCTGCCCTTACCCACTTCTAGTAAAGCCACTTACAGAGGAGGATTGGGCATGTTATGTCATCGATCTCTTTATTCCGAATGAATACCATCTGAAACACTGTTCCAAGACCAAAGTGACAAAGAAGTGTTCTTTAGCATCCCCTTCTGTTCTGAGACCTTCTTTTACACATAAGTCTGTGCCTTGAACTGAATCTGATGTGAGGACTTTTCATTGCTCAGAAAAGGGGAAATAAAGTCTCTCAAACAAAATAAGTAAACTTCATCAGAAAGACTGAGACTTTGTGAAGTCTTTTGTTAACTTGTGAGTTTTATGATGTTTTCTGGAGAAAAACAGGTGGCTTGGCAGTTATTTTAAATGTTGGCTATTTGTGGTAGTGGTTTCGAGGGGTTTCATGTTTCTGAAGAGACATCCTGAAAAGCTAATTCTTAAGAGTGTTTGACAAAATGATGCATCATTTTGAACTAATTTTCCAGGAGTTCTTTGGTCACTGAACATGCCGTTTAACTTGATCTTGCAGGTTACCAGCTATCACCACAGGGAGTAACCTTAATACTTAGGGTGAATTTGCTGACTAGGAAGCCAGTACTGTGCTGACAGAGCAAAGCAATACTGATAGAATTTTAAAAATAGCTTTTAGACATGCAAATATCTCACTTAAAAAAGCTTTGCAAAGAACTGCTCTTTTTCTGTTCTATGTGGTGATAGGGGAGTATTTTTAAATTTCATGATTGTACTTGAAATGATGTGGAAGCATTTCAAATACTTGGATTACACAGATCTCAGTGTCATAGTTCACAAACTACTGGAAGCAAAGGATAGAGCTTCTAGGCTACTTTGCTGTGGTCCCACCAAGCCTGGAGGTATTTATTCCTAAACACTCAGGAGGCTTCATTTATACTTCTAAAACTTTGTGCAGGGCTCCCTGTGTTCTGCCAAGGTGAAAGATGTCTCAGGAGTGTGTCAGTCACATTTGCACAGCTCAGTCAGTCATCCTCCTGATGTGCTTTTCAGAGACGTGGGGGACTGCGGTTGTTAGGAAATCAGCACCAGATATGTGAGCAATGTATTTCCATTAACATGTCACTTTGATTAAAAAATACATATGTGTGTATATAGTGTTTTAGATAGGTGTAATTTATATATGTATGTGTATGTATACACATACACATATATATTTATATATTTATATATGTATGTGTATGTATACACATACACATATATATAGTCTCATTTAAAAAGATTGTTTTGGGACTTCCCTGGTGGTGCAGTGGTTAAGATTCACCCTGCCAGTGCAGGGGACACGGGTTCGAGCCCTAGTCCGGGAAGATCCCACATGCCGCAGAGCAACTTAAGCCTGTGCACCACAACTACTGAGCCTGCGCTCTAGAGCCCGCGAGCCACAACTACTGAAGCCCACGCGCCTAGAGCCTGTGCTCTGCAACAAGAGAAGCCACCGCAATTAGAAGCCCGCCGCACCGCAACGGAGAGTAGCCCCCGCTCGCCGCAACTAGAGAAAGCCCATGCAGCAACGAAGACCCAATGCAGCCAAAAGTAAATAAATAAGTTTATTTTAAAAATATAAATAAATAAATAAAAAGATTGTCTTCTAAGGGTTTTAAATGTATGATATCATTTAATCATTACAACAACCTAGAAGATAGTATGATTATTAGTATCCTAAATAAATAAATATTAAAAGATTGTTTTAAATGAACCGAAAATTTCACTGATACTGTTTCATGTAAATCACTGTTTAACATTCTACTGTCTTTGATGGTTTGAGTCAGATGACTTGCCTGAGCCTCAGTTTAATCATTTGTAAAAAATAAGCGATTTTTAGCAAATATCAATATTTAGTAATAACACTTGAAAGCTCCTAGCACTGTGCCTAAAATACAGAACATGATCCACAAATGCAAACACAGTGTTTTCTTTTAAAATGATTATCATCTGAATAAAACTTGAGTAGAGATGACAAGGCTAGTTTCCCAACAGTGCCCTTCTGAGAACTGCAGAGGGAGGCCCAGTCTGATATGTGAGTGTGGGGTGGAGACCCACACCCACTGATTGGCTTTCTTTGTAGCCTTCAGAGAATTCCTACTGTTTTTGTGTCCATTTTCACATGTATAAAATGGGTAAGAGCGTGTTCTTTATAGTTTCAGAGTACCTTGAGATTCATGACTGCTGGACTCCTTTCCTGCCCCGTATTTCTGCCCTTGTGTGGGCAAACAGGCCCATGCTGAGGACCATTTTACTTCCGGTGGTGGTGGCATTACTGACCACATATGGGAAGTGAGGCTTAGATGCAGAAAGAGTATGGTAAAAAGATGAAAAGCTACAGAAATTGTGGGTTGCACAAAGTGACTGCCAAAAGCTTTTCCAGGAATGAGAGCTTAGAGAGGTTGGAAGATTTAGATTGAAAGGAAAGAATCAAAGATATAGTACATTGCAAACTGACTTTAATTATAAGTTTCCAACTTGAGGATCAGGGAAGGACCCTTACTGCTCCTGCTTTCACTGATTTCCTAAACTTCTACTAGGAGAGTCATTGACTTCTCTTAAAAATATATTTTGTACCCATGTGAAGATTTAACTTCAGATATCTAGGTAAAAGGATTCATAATTCAACAAAATTGTTTGGTGATGATACTTCAGTAACTAGTATGGTCTTGGTGCGTTCTCTCAGTCCATTTCAGTAGGATCTTACTTAAGTTATTCAAGATAAATGAGAATTTATACTGTTTCCAAAAACCTCCTAAATATTTAGCTGTGAAATCTCTATTCCCAGGTTATTCCAGTATCTAATCCTTACACACTTTTCTTCCAACTTAAGTTGAAAATTTTTCTTTATTTCTCCTTCGTGGAAAGAGAGATACTATAATATTATATGAACAAACTCTCTGAAGCCCTTTCTAATTTTGGTAGCAGTATTTCTCACACTTGCTTGGAAGAATTTTGTCACTGTCTCCACTTTAATCTCGAGACAGCTTCTGTACATCCATACTTTTAGGGGTTGGGGTCTAGAGGAGGAAACCTTTCCAGACTTGGAAAGATCTAAGCCCAGGGAGCTCCTGGTGATTCAGGGCATGGTAGAAAGAGTCAAGTCCCATCTCTTTCTTACTTCCTTGATTCTCTCTGAAATGTTTTCTCCTTTAGAGCCAAATTCTAAACTTTGACCCACTTTCCTCCAAGATACTTTGTATTTCCCAGTCTGATCAAAACCTACTGAGGACCTATCCCCACTAGACCAAGGGACCATGTTTTAACCATCTTGTATCTCCCTCAGTAAAGTACAATGCTTTTTGCTTAATTGGAGCTGAACATAAAAGAAGGATGAATGGATGGACAGATGGACGAAATGATGGTCTGAAGAGAGAACAACCTTCCAATGGACAAAGTCCAGTCTTAATCTCCCTGATCAGTTTTAGGCCCCCTGAACTTGGTATACCCTATAAATGTGGATACTCCACTACCTTTGATTAAACAGTTTATAGATCACTGCAGGGCAGTAAAAAGAATGATATGGTTGCTTCATTATTATTATCCAGCATTAATCATTGATTCCTCTGGAATCTAAGGCAAAATAATGCCCAAGTTATCTCATCAGCAATATCTATTTTAAAATTAATTTGTTCAATGGGTAGTTATGTACCAATCATATTGAAGAATTCTTAGGTATTGGGAAAGTATGAAGCTCAGCTCCTAGCATCATGTTGGAGCCATAATGAGCTAACATATACCTGTTGAATTGATTGACCTTTGCACTCTGCACCCCGATCAGCGATGAGGAACAAAGCTCCACATACTCAACCAATAAGAAGGAATTTTGCTATCGGTTGTAAGGTTGCAAGGATTATCTTTTAACATCACTCTTCAATCATTTTGCAGAGTGGTTTTAGGAAATTAGATAATATATATAAAGCATCCAATCCTCACAGTTGTTATTTTTTATCACAGAAACTAATCTTGTTTACATAATTGTTATTTTTTTAAATTAATTTATTTATCATTTTTGGCTGTGTTGGGTCTTCATTGCTGCGTGCGGGCTTTCTCTAGTTGTGGAGAGCAGGGGCTGCTCTTTGGTGCGGTGCGCGGGCTTCTCATTGCGGTGGCTTCTCTTTGTTGCGGAGCAAGGGCTCTAGAGCACAGGCTCAGCAGCCGTGGTGCACAGGCCCAGTCGCTCCGTGGCATGTGGGATCCTCCCGGACCAGGGCTCAAACCCGTGTCCCCTGCATTGGCAGGGGGATTCTTAAGCACTGCGCCACCAGGGAAACCCTACATAACTGTTCTTGATGGCAAGATTTATATATATATATATATATAATATATCCAGGAAAGCAATATATATATATATCCAGGAAAGCAATGCCCAATTATTGGGCTCTAGAAGTGGCCTTGTTATAGAAAATTCTTCTTTGTAGATGAAGTCACATTTTACTGGTATGGCTATTTTATGAGCTATTAAACTGATAACATTTAAGGAGGACTAAAACTGATAGTTAATAGGTTGGTTTTTTTTAATGACAACAATTATAAATATGAAACTATACACTGGTAGAGGTGGCACTGAAACATCGCTATCCATTCAGGAAGCTTGTGGCTGAAAAATTATAGGTACCAGAAATAACCACTCAGAAAATAAGATGTGAAGAACCCAAAATAACAGAATTATTTGGATATTAAGATACGTCTATTTGTTAGATGATTATGAATTCCCATAGACACAACCTAACGTTTTTGATAAAAGTGCCTTTGTTAGTGGTATGCTCCTGTACAGTTTCAGACACATTTTTATGATACATTTTTATGCATGGCCATCAATTAGGAAAAGAGTCTAGACATCTTGTTTTCAAATTTGGAAGAACAGTTTTCTCATTGGATAACAGCTTCGCATGCTACCATGAAATATGTCAGGTTCCCACACAGACCGTAGTTGTCTGCATTCTTAGTGAGCAGCTTTTCTCTCGCCCCATTAAGAAATACATTCCCAGCAGATAATATTTTGTGCTAGAAAACTAAAGAAAATCACTGGACAGCTACAGTTTGAAGATGAAGCTTCACGTTTCCTCACTGGAGGAGAATTCATCTTTCTTTTTATGCCAAAGAAAAGCAGACATCCACAGGGATGCTGCGATTCTGCTTTGGGAGAAATAGAATTCTCAGAATTGTAACAAAGGAAGAATAGTGCAAAGGAGTGTGTCCTGATGTACACTCTCAGCTGGCAGGATGGTGATTCTGTTCCAAAGGCAGATGGAGATAAGACTTGGGAAGGAAAAGAAATCACCCCTCCCGCATATAATTAGGACACCCAGTTCTCTGCGCCCTCTGTCTTTTTCCTGGCGGGTATGTTTGTTCGACTCTTCTCACCAGGCAGGGAAATCAGTTCCCCTGATGGGCAGGGAAGAATAAAGGTCATGAGTAATTCACATATTTTGTTAGGAAGAAATCATTTTCCATTTAATTGATTAATCAGCTATAGTTTTGAATTCCTGGTAATGTGGTTAGTGCCATGTTAGACACTGGTGAAGAGAGGAAGGAAAAAAATGAACATCTCCTGAGTGCCGTCACCTAGTGCGGGAACGGGCAGGCTGAGAGCCAGTCTTCATTTCCTTCTCTGTTAACTACCAGCACCAACGCCTGGGAATAGAAAGAGAGCTTGAAGTTCAGTTGGGGGTGGGGAGGGGCAACAGTAACTCTGTAGGTAAATATTACACTTTACTTCATTGATTGCAGGTGCTTTAGGAATTCAGAGGGAAATATACAGCTGGATTAATCAAGAATCTCCATCAGTGATTTTTGTGGCATAGCAGTACCCTCCTAAACCCTGGTGGGAAGGCCTCCTGCCTTAGAGCTCACATTGTGTGGAGAACCTCCTATCACAAACACTGCTCAGGCCCCCTTCTCCATACCATGCCCTTAATCAACAGGCAAGCACTAATGGATGAGTAAACAAATGTGGTCTATGCATACAGTGGACTATCATTCAGCCGTGTAAAGGAATGAAGTGCTGATCCATGCTACCACATGGATGGATGAACCTTGGAAACATGCTAAGTGAAATAAACCAGACACAAAAGGACATATATTATATGGTTTCATTTATGTGAGATATCTAGAAAAGGCAAATTCATAGAGACAGAAAGTAGATTAGAAGTTTCCAGGGGTGGAGGAGAGGGAGAATTATTGTTTAATGGGTACAGAGCTTTTGTTTGGAGTGATGAAAAATTTGGGGAAATAGTGGTGATAGTTGTACAACGTTGTAAATATAATTAATGCCACTGAATTATGAACTTAAAACTGGTTAAAAAGGCAAGTTTTTTTGCTATATATATATTTCACTCTCCCCACCCCCAAAATCGGCAGCTGCTGCCGAATGCCATGAAGGTCTGTGGATTGTGCTGCTGCCAGAGTCTTGGGGGGATATTGCTTAAGTCAGAGTAAGAGGAGGATTTGAGCTGCAGAAGCTTTTAATAAGAGAAAAGGCAAATTAACTCATCAAATCCTTCTCCTCTTCATGTTGTAGTTCAAGATTCAGTATATACTCATAAAACAGTATCCACAATGGTTGCGTGTGTTGGCTGAAAAACAGTATGACTCATATTACTCTTAAATTTGTTGTTATATTTGTAGGTCTAGATAATAAGTGCATGAAGTTTAGTAGTCATTCTTTATATTGGCAACTAGATGGGCATTAAACATTCAAATTGCAAATATATCTTAATAACAATATATAATGATTCCATTAAATTTTCAAAAAATTAAAATAGAAATTTTAATTTTATTTAAATAATTTAAAAACATATCAAGGGCAAGGCCATCATAATGGTATTAACACAGCTAGTAAAGGAAAAAGGTATACATGACAGAATTTTGGAAAAATGCCCATAGTATTTTTTTATGCTTTACGCAATGCATAGTCTTTTGAATTTGTTACTGGAAGTTGTGGTCACGACTCTGCAAATAACAGTGACATTCTTTGGAACAATTTGAAGGTTACTTATGATATTTTCTGGATCTACCCAAAGAAAGAACATCTTGATGAAATAGATATCAAATTTGACCTTGCAATCACCGTCAAACACATGGTGGGAATGCTGACTAAAAACAGTTAAAGTGATTCTATTTAATGATCGAATGATAATGAGAAGATACAAGATGAACCAAAAAGAGAATGACAGAAGTTTTTCAAATCAAGAATAAACCAAGGTCTTTGGAGGAAAAAGAAATCAATTTTAAATTGTGCTATCCACAAGTTACTTGGTATGAACTATTGATTATTGTGAATAATGGTAGCAAAAGCTTACCAAAAAATTATATCTAAGTTTGGCTAATTCACTTATAAAAGAAGTTAACTTTTTTTTTAATTTAAAAGAAAATAGTTTTCTAAATCAAAGGTAAATTCAGACAAGGAAATGAAAATATTTGCCTAATTATGAAGGAGAATTTTCACAAAATCTTAAAACTAATTTCTGTAGAAAATATTTTCTGTTAATTATAGATCAAGGTATATTATTCTAAGAAAATCATTTCAATGAATCTCTTATCACTTTATTTGTTTTGTTGTTATTTCTGGAAAAGTTACTTAAATTCTATGGGGTGAGTAAGGGGATAGGCATCGTTTGAAAAAGTTTATCATTTAATTTTAATTTGGAGAACAATATTAATTTTGAAGTATAAACTATATGAAATAAACAGTTGTCTCCAGCAGAATATGTGGTGGAGAAGCTTTGGAAGATAACCAGATTGGGAAAGGGGGAGAGGCACGTAAGAATAAGAAGCTAATGCGAAAGGTTGGGAAACAGGGGAGGTGAGAATTCCGTGAGGCCTTCACAGCCCTAGGATTCAGAGTCTGAGGGAAAAGAGGCAGGAAGGAGAAGGAAAAGGCAGGGAGATTCTGCACATGGGGGAGAGATGAGCCATGGCTACAGGCACTCAGAAGACAGGGAGGAAACAGCCCCAACTGCAGCAAAGGATCTCAGGTCACAGTGGAGGAAGTATAGCCTGTGGCCCAGAAATCCCAGTAGCAGTTTTCTTTTTCCTCTAAAACATTTTAAGACCTCTGGTATGTATCGCCCAAATGCATTCTAAAAGGGCTATGCCAGTTTACTCTCCCACCAGCAATTTGTGAGAGTTCAAATTTCGCTGTGTTCATGCCAGTATTATTATAAGTTTTAAACTTCATTAAAAGTTTAATAATTTGATAGTCTGCCAACATTTCTAAAATGTAGCGTGACACTAAAACTAAAACCATCCCTGTTTGTAAAATGTTCCTTGGAGAATCACAGTGCACACTGCCTTTGGTATGGGGGGAAGAACCCTCGCCCCCCAGCCATGAGGACAAGTCCACGAGCCTCTCTCTCCATCTGTAATGTGAGTCATAATATAGGTCCTGCTGAGTCCCAGAGTGGTTAAGAAGATTAAAGGACATGATAAAAGTGAATATTCGTAAATAGTAAAATGCTAGATAAATGTAAATTTTAAGATAATTGGTATATATTATATTAGCATAGCATATGGTAAAACTTAACCTGAGTACCTACTTTATAGGATTGTGTGAGACATAAATAAAGATACATCACTTCTGACCCCCATTTTTAAAATCCAAGTTTGAAGTGGGGGATGGACTAAATAGGCAATCCTAAAGTTCATATAGAAAATCAAGTATGTAAGAATAGCCGGGAAAATTCTCAAAAAATACAATGGGGGGAGGGAGTATTAATTAGCCAGGCCAAATATTAAAACATAGTACAAAGCTATAGTAATTCAAAGGTTGATGTTGGTGCATATATAGATTAATTGAGAAGCCTGGAAAGACCAAAAATATACCCAGATATGGATGGTGAATTTAACACATGATAAAGATAGAAAAATTATCTCCAAAAATATGTTTGTAACTGAACCAAAACAACCACCAAAAAAACCTAAGATATAAAGCAACAGAAAGGTATATTCTGTTATTATTTATATTAAGAGGGGTAATTGAGGAGAATATCTGTCTATACGAATATGTCTTTGTCTATGCACATATGCTTGTATATGCAAAGAATTATCTGGAAGGTAAATGTGGTTGTGGATGAGTGAGTTCAGAGATGAGAGGGAAGCGTACTATTTAATGTTACCCTTTGCTATAGTTTGAAGTTTTTGATCCGATTTCAAGTATTACCTATTTTTAAATATTTTAAAGAAAATAGTAGCTCAGAGTAAGGTAGAGCCAGTGGGAAATTTTACAAAGGAAATATCTTGATGATTTTTTAACTTTTCCTCAGGTATTTTAGTGTACTGGTATTAAATGTATCAGGAGTTGTATAAACCGACCTTTCTGCAATCTTTGCATAGTCCCGGGCACAGAGTTGGCTTGTAGTGAAGAGTTTCTGGAGTGTGAAGGTAACTTTCCTTTACTATGGAATGGGTCTAATTTAAGAAGCAGGGTTGCAGAGTTGGCAGTCCTCTTAAATACTTTCCCCATAGTACCAGTGTGAAATATCAAACTTTTGGCAGCCAGGCGAGTTCCATGAATTCATGTGTAGCATTTCTTTTCTGTTTAGAATTGAGATCCAGTGCCCAGTGCTTAGTTTTTAAATTATCTTTCTGAAAACCTTGCTACATTTTTGCACTGGTTGAAATGAAGCCCTTTGAACACATGGGAAGTTGTTAAAATTTCTTCCTTTGGGAAGTCACTTCTGACTGGATTTCTGCGGAGAGAGTTGTTTCTTGCTGCTCTTTCAAATTCTCCTTGTTGTTTTTGGTCCTTCCTCACTCCCCTACAGTCAGAGCCACGACATCACAACTTATCTTCAAAAAGTAAACTCAGCATTTTCTCTTTTTTAAAACTTAACATTGGAGAAAATACAGATAAACATATATTACCAGTAATTGTATCAAATCGGGAATTTTGCAAGCCCATGAAGTCAGCATCTCAGAAAATGGAGACAGCCATGTTGTATATATGATCATCTTGAAAAATATCACTTCCCAAAATAATAATGCCTATAACAACCAAATATAAATCAGGATGTAATGATGTAACTGCTGACTTCTTGGCCAACTGTGATCATTAATAGTAGTAGGGTCTGTAATAACTGAAGGAATGATGGTGGTTTATGGGCGATAAGAGAATCACAGTAAGCTGTTGCATGCTCTCAAGGTTGGCAATGGTATTCATTATCTACCGTATCATATCTGTAATATCTGTAACAACCCCAGAACTTAGTGTCTTGAAACGACAGTAATCATTTAATATCGCATAATTATTGTGGGCTAGGAATTTGGGAGCAGCGTGGTTGAGCAGTTCTGGCTTGTGGTTTCCTGTGAGATTGCAGTCAGGTGTCAGTCAGGTGCTCGCTGAGGCCAGACCATCCACTTCTAAGGTGACTCACTTACATGGCTAACATGGTTAGTGCTGCCCATTGGCTGAGACCTCGGTTCTCCATGAGACTAATTAAGTGTCCCCATTGCATAGCAGCTGGCTTATTCAAGAGCTGGCAACCCAAGGGAGCATGGTGGGAATCACAGGGCCTTCTGCGACCTAGTCCAAAGGTCACATACTGTTACTTTCACCAACCCTGATTCAGTGTGGGAGGGAGCTACACAAGGGCAGGAATGCCAGGGGGCAAGAATTACCCAGGGCTGTCTTGGAAGCTGGCTACCACAGCAACCCAAGCAGGATATAGTCTTTAGGAAAAGAGCAATTTGGGCTCAGTTTAAAAAACAACAACAACAACATAAAATGCGACACAAAGTCAGAAGCTTCATCTCATCTCCAGAAGTACAAGTGCTGAAGATTAGGCCATATTACATCCAATAACTGGTGATTTTAAAGGAGGACATTTCTATTGAGTAAAGGATCACAGCCAAGAATTGCTGAATGGGTTCAGTTTTCCCCCCACTAAATCTTAAGTGAACATTTTTCTATCATTAGATTTCTGTAGGATGACTAATGGACTGTAGGGTAATTCAGCCATTGTTTTTAAAAATCCATCTTGGCAAAGAAAGCTGACATTCTGCTGAAAGAGTTGAGGCTGACCCCCACTCTTTGAAAAGTACTGAAGGGCCTGTGTGTCTTCTCCACAGAGAAAAGGCTCCGTTCTCCATGACTAGCCCAAACCCCACACTACCTAATCTGCCTGGCCTTCAGTTTCTCCTGTTTCATAGGACCTTGGGCTGAGTCAACACAACTGGGATTTGGAATCTTGACGCCAGAAAGTCTGCATTTTTTTAAACCTCAGGCTCAGCCATTCTCTGATTTTAAAGCTAATAACATTTTAAGTTCTATATTCTAAGGTAGATTTAGCATTAAATGAGATAGTGTACATAAGATGCTCTGGCACAGTGACCTTAAAGAGAATCAGGTTGCGATAAATGAGGTGGTATCAGAGTCATCCTAATTGTGTTGTCATTATCACTATCATACACTTGACCTTGACCTTCTGTCCAGCTGTACTACATGCTGACTTCGAGGTATCCTGAGTTTTCTAACCTGTTTTTTAAAAAGTAGAAGACAACTCTTCGGACTTTTCTACCCTAGAGAAATGTAAGTGAAAGACTATTATGAAAATTACTTAGAGAAAAGCAAAATAGGAAAGAGGTGCTTTTAAAAGGCCACTAGAATAAGATCTAGGAAGGTTCAGTGGTTTCAGTTAACAAGCTCTTTGTGAACCTTAGATGCCTCATATTTACAGTCAGAGTTTAAGACTAGATGATCATAAAGATCCCTTTCATCCCTCATCATCTGATTGATTTTGTATTTGATCTCACAGCAACCCTATGGAATAAGAGTTATCTTTGGGCAGATTACTCCATGACTCAGTTTCCTCATGTAGAAAATGTGACTAATAATAGTACCTTCTCATGGGCTTGTTAAGGATTAAGTGAGTTAAAATGTGTAAAGCCCTTAGAACAGTGCCTGGAATGTAGTAAGAACTCCATAAGTCTTAGCAATGGTGCTGATGATGATGTTATGATGATGATTTTGCAGATGAGGAAGCTGAGATTCATGAAAGTTAATAATTTTCTCTGAGCTCACACAATAGTAGAGCTGGAACTTGAATTCAGGTCTTCTTTTAAACCACATTACTTGTGCGTGTATCTTTCAGACCTTGTTGTCTATTTTTTAAATATAGAATTGATTCTCACAGCATCTAAACAGCTCCGCCCAGATTGTCTTACAGAAGAAGGTAAGGAATGAGAAGATGGGGTGTTTTTTGTCCCTAGGATTCTGAGTCTGTGGGACATATGGCCATGCTGCCTTCAAAACTAAGTCCCCCCAGGGCATCGCCACCTAGGAAGGTGGAAGAGAATCCTACTTAGTTCCCAAGGACTATTTGAGCTGCCTCAGTTGCGCTAACACTGCCTGTGAGGTAATCACTCATTTTACCCTACCTCGGTTACATCTTCACATTTCTCACTTATTTGGATAAGGAGGATGAATTTCATTTTAGACTGTACAGCCTATTAAAGCAGTAAATAATGGTTTGGTTTTAAAATAGATTCTTTGTTCTCCAATTTTCCAGTCTTTTCCACTAACCATGATTCTGCTTTGGGTGAATGCTCGAAAAGCAAGATCTCATTGTCTTCAATGCAGTTATTGCATTAGGAGTGGACCACAGCCCCAGACAATGCAAACATCATTTTAGCCACGTTAAAAAGACAGGGGAAGCTAGAAGCAATCTGACTAGTTTTATTATTCTTGTTTGTTTTGTTTTCAAATGTAACCAGAGCATTATTGCTCCAGGCTGTGTCTTTCAAAACTAAATGTCCTTGAATAGCTCTCAGTTCCAAACAGTGCTGCCTTTACTCAAAATAGTTTTGAAATTACTCTTTGGTAATTATCTTCAGAGTGTGCAACACATTCTTTTGAAAAGATTCAGTGGTGACGAATCAATTATTTTAGCACACCATATAGTTGTAGATTCGAACTACTGCTGACATAAATATGAAAAGAAAAATTATAGAATGGATTGTCTTGTGGCTCAATTCAGTAGCTGTGTATAGCGAAACTAAGTTGATGCAGAAAATTAAAGAAATGTTAAAGAAAAAATTTTAAACATCGACTGGTAATAATAGATTATTACCATTTCTGGACGTCACTGGCATATTTCCACTGTATCCACATCATTAAGAGTATTTATCTTCACACACTTCAGTTTACCTAGTGGAAAAGCTAAATAAAATGTTCTGTAAGAACTTTTTTAAAAAAAATAATGTTCAATTATTATACTGTTCAATTTTTATATTTTATATTATTTTTAAATGTTATAAAAATGTATTATTTTATTGCTCTATAAAACACACAGCTCATTAACCTGGTTTTCTTGGTCTGTTTATGAGAGTGTTTTATCAAATGGATATTTTAAATGTTGTAAAGATGTAATACTGTGCTAAATTAGACTATAAATGATTAATTTGGAAAACAAATACATTGTTATTATTTTTCTAGAATGCCTTTATATGTTATAATAGGCGACTATTGGGAAGTAAGATGCCTTCCAATGTACACGTATACTATCTTTGGGCACACAGACCTCTGCTGTAAATGAATAATTGAGTCACCATTTGTCCAAATTTAAATGTTTTTGCGTGTATACTTATCTTTTGTGTACTCACACACGTTTTTTATTTGTTCAGAAGACTTTGCTCTAGTTTTTATTCTGTGTGAGTAAATTGATTTGTAATAAAAAAAATAAGAGTAGAGAGAAAAGTACAAAGTCAGAAAAATGGAGCTAAATTCTTGAAATAGATTTCAGTAAAAGGAAAGAAATTAGATTTTTGGCTGCTAACACTTGGCTCAAGGGGTTTGATTTACTGAAGCTGTGTGGTGTGGTGAAAAGAGCAGAAGTCAAGAGGCTTGGGCTTAAAATCCTTGGCTCTGCCACTAATCTTTCAGAAGGATCTCAGATGAATCACTTGACCTCTTTGAGCTTCTGTTTCCTCGTCTGTAAAATGAGAGTTTTGACGACATGGTTGCTGAAACCTCTTCCAGCTACAACATTCCATCATTCTAATTCTGAATGTACTGATTCAGATCTTCTCCCTCTGTGTTAATTGCATGCAGACTACTAAAATATCCACAGATGGTTAACTTCCAGGCTTTGTATTAGTCAGCTCAGGCTGCCATTACAGAATACCGTAGACTGAGTGGCTTAAACAACAGATGTTTATTTTCTTACAGTTCTGGAGTCCAAGATCCAGGTGCTGGCCAATTTGGTCCCTGGTGAGAGCTCTCTTTCTGGCTTGCAAATGGCCAGTTTCTTGTTATCACCTCACATGGTCTTTCCTCATTGGGAGAAATCCCCCTCTTCCTCTTATAAAGCCACCAATCCTATGAGGTTAGGACCCCACCCTTCTGACTTCATTTAACCTTAATTACATCCTAAAAGTTCTGCCTCTAAGTAGAGTCACACTGGGCTTAGGGCTTCAACATAGGAATTTTGAGGGGGAAACAGTTTAATCGATAGCAGTTCCTCAAGATATTTCCCTCTAGACCTTCTCTGCATTCCTGGTGGTTTGTACTCACCGTCCTCCTTTTTAGGTTAAGAAGAAAAAACATAAAATTTCATGAGCTTCCAAAATCAGAGAAATAATAAATATACCATCAACAAATGTGTAAAAGAAATAGAAGTGGAAATGACTTTTTGATGAACCTTTTCCCCAACATTGCTATGGAAACTTTGTAACATAAAACACACAGGCTAACAGAAAAGTTGATAGAATTTTATGGTGAGCACCCATATACCCACCACCTGTATCCACAGTTAATATTTTGCTCTTCTTGTTTTGTTGCAAATCTGTCCATCCTCCATTCATTCATCAACCATCTCTTTTTATTTTAAGCATTTCAAAGTAAGTTCCAGACATCAGTACTTAAGCACGCATATTATTTGCTAACGTTCAATTTTTTTTCTTTTAGATCACCATTTTAAATCGCGCTATGTTGTATATACATTTTAACTGAAAGAGTTATGTTATGAGAAAAGAGACACTGCTCCATTAGTAGAAGCTATTTATAACTTATACTAGTTTTTGAAAGCATCATTATTTCAATCACCAAAAAGGACCGAGCTGGGAAGTAGGAGAATGAAAAATGTCAAAATTATTTTTTTAAAAAAAGGCAAATTTGGCAGATGATTAGGAAAAAACAGTTTACAGGCATTTGAGTACTTTTTACATACATATATAAATAATATGCTTTCTACCTTTGCTTTGATTTGTAAATGTGAGGATAGGGAAATGGAAAAAAGATGTTGTTTCTCCTTGTACTCTTATCCCTAGAAATTCTTTCTCAACCAAGAGAGAATCTCAAATGTTTCCTAACACGTGGTTGTCACCTTGTAAACATGGATAGATGAATGAGTGAATGAGTGAAAATGAATGAGTGACTGTCGTTAGCAGTCAGAGAGTCCTTTCTAGGGACTCCTTAACTGATGGCTATGAGATAATTATGATTATCTTCTGATGGATCATTCACTGCCCTCTCTAAAACTGTGAGAGTAAGGGATTCCAGGCAGGTTAGAAAAGGGCTTTATCATTCATAGGCATGCATAATTGGCTTAGTTTTGTTGCTTTTATATACAGTAATACATATAACATAATTAAATAATACAGCTGTATGTAACATATATAGACTTGTAGTTATATACAGACACACGTTGTCTGAGCATACGAGGAGTAGTCATCAACGGGCCTCTTTTGCTAGTCCCTGAATTAGTTGTAGATTCCTCAGAACAGTTGCAATGTAAAGTCTGTCTGAATCTGCCGGAGTCTTAGTTGCTCTTAGCGGTTTATATCTCAGCTCTTTGTTCACCACTCAGAGCTCACCACTGTCTTAATGAGTCATCCCAGCATTTAGCAGTATCCAGGGCTATTTTTTTGCCAAGTCACTTGAAGTGAACTCCCAAGCACTGGAAGGAGTTGTTTGTACAGGCGACAGTTGGTAAAGCACTTTCTTGGAATTGCCACAGTCCTTGGGGTGTGATATGCTATTCCAAGCAGGCGCTCTTAGAGGGGGGGAAAAAAGACAAACCAACCTATTCTCAATGTGGAGAATTGTTTTTTTGTTTTTTTGTTTTTTTGCATTTTTTTTTAAATATTTTTATTTATTAATTTGGTTGCACTGGGTCTTATTTATTTATTTATTTTTATATCTTTATTTTTGACTGTGTCAGGTCTTCGCCTCTGTGCGAGGGCTTTCTCCAGCTGCGGCAAGCGGGGACCACTCATCATCGCGGTGCGCGGGCCCCTTCACCATCGCGGCCTCTCCCGTTGTGGAGCACAGGCCCCAGACGCGCAGGCTCAGCAGCCGTGGCCCACGGGCCCAGCCGCTCCGCGGCACGTGGGATCCTCCCAGACCAGGGCTCGAACCCGTGTCCCCTGCATTAGCAGGCAGACTCCCAACCACTGCGCCGCGAGGGAAGCCCTGGAGAATTGTTTATGTCTGATGTTTGGACAAGAGCTGGCACTGCTAGAGAGGGTCTGCCTTTTCAAGCACTGCTCACGCCATCCACAAGGGCACGAAGTCTCATCAGCACTCTCATCCTACTGCTGATGGCTTCACATTGTGCAAGTGGGTAATGGAAACGTCGGTGAGATTTGGTCCTTTTATTCAGAGCAATCCAGAGTGACAGAGAGGAGCCAGAGTCAGCAAGTAGGTCCACCATCTGGGGTGGTATAGACAGTTACCAAGGACGTCGTCATCACAGAAGCCCTGCCTTGAGGCCAAAGCACGGGGATCAAGGATGGCACCAATTGGTCTGCAGTTGTGGACCTCAGACAAAAAGCAGCACTGGGGATCTATGACTGGGTGACAAGGAATCTATCTTATCAGGAGGTTGGGGCACAGGAAGCTGTGGCTGGGGTGAAGTGCGAGAACTAGGGAGCTCCAAAAGATAGGGAGACAGGCAGGAGTCAGCAGGTATGGGAATGCCCGTGGGCAGAAAGGACAGCTGGCAGGATGCCAGCAGCAGAGTCCCAGTGGGAATGGTGGAGCAGGGTGGGTGGTCCAGCAGCTGCACAGTCAGTGGAGTGGCGAAGTGCACAGGGCAGGGGCCGAGCAGAGGAAGTCACCTACTCACAAATGATTTTCGTGTCATCCTGCAAGACAGAAGCATTGTGAGATGCAGCCTCATCTAGGCAGGCAGGTGGTGACGTCATCCTTAAAAGGCTGAAATGGATGGTTCCATGCTTAAGAGTCTTTTCTTTAAAAAGTATAATTACTGGGGCAAGAAAAAAACGTTTTGAACTTGGTTTTTAAATTTTACTTTACATTTTCTTGGGGTTTAGTTCTATTTGCTTCCAGCATGATCCAAATACCTACTTCAAAGCAAGCATTCTAACAAGAACTTGTTAAAAGGAAGGGAAACCAGCTCCTGTGGCTTCTTGTACACCAGCTATAGAGGCGCTCACAGAACCACGTTTGTGAGTTGAGTGTAAATGAATCCGAAACCTACAAATTAGATTTCCCTTGAAATACACATGGGTTTAAAACCTTAACGGGAAAAGAACTTGGCAAGTCAAACCTGACCATATTCAGTGAAACCTCACTAATTTGCACTAATGACCAGGAGACCCATTGAGAATTACTGATTTTTTGTACGTTAGCATGGGAACAAATACCAAAACAGGGGTGCGGGGATGAGGGGGTATGGAGCAAGCGTGGGAGGGGGAGAGTCAAAGTTGCAGCATCAAACAAACACACTGTCTGGTACAATGAAGAATGTATTTGAACAGTTCCTGGAATGAAACTCACTAGCTTAATGAGGGCCTGGCTGTGGCGGGCCTGCCAGCTGCGGGGGCAGACGTGTCATCTTGGCTGCCTGAGCCAGCAGTTAACGTGCACTTAGCTTAAGAGGCTTCTGCCTTCTGACAAGTTGGGGGGTTGTGGTTTTTGCAGGGGTGTGAACCAATGAGATTCTTCCACGTGTCACACACGTGTGTGACGCGGGCTTGCACAGACAAGCTGTGATTGTAAATCGGCATTGGGGTGGGATTGCTTATCACCACTTAAAAGCAAAACAAAACAAAACTAAACACCGAGAAGTTGCCAAAAGAGATAGCAAGGGTGGTTGGAATTCTGACTAGCTGAATCTTCCTTAGATGTTAGTGAACCATACTTGTAGTGGAAGATATTTAATTTAAATTTTTCTGAGTTGAAGATTTACTGTTTAGTAGACGTTTATCTTGATATGTTTTTATTTCACTAAAGATAAAAGTTGTGTCTTCCTTTATAAGCAACTATCTAAAAAGTTCTTTGAAGATTTAATTATCTGTGGCTTGAATTTCAGTAATTATAGTGACTTTTTAATTCATTTCATTTGAGAAATAGAATACTTTCCTCCAGTTGTTACTATTTAACAATTACAGTTAAAGGACAGTGATGCTTCCTTTGACTTTCCTCTGCATAATATCTAAGAATGTCTAGGGTTTGGATATTCTTTGCAACTGAGGAATTTCTCTTAACTAAATGTTCTATTCCTCTGCCTTAAGAGCAGCCCAGGTAATGATTTGTGTTTGTACTGATTTCAATCGCTCCTTCCTACTTGCCTGACTGGGAGCTAATGTTTTACCAGCTGAAGAATAATTTAGAACTTCCACTCAAGCAGCCATGGAAGGCTGTGGGGAATAATAAATACATGTAGCCAGAGCTTTCTTTAGGACCTAAGTCGAGCAAATAGTTTCAAGTCTTCTCGTGCTTCCCCTGGACCAGAAAAGGAGTTGTCACCCCAGCTGGTACAGAAAAAGACTGAACCTCACTTGACTCACACTAAAACCTTCTGCTTTCATCATTTTTAATCTGTTCCTTCTTCCCAGCTACCCAGTTCAACAATAAAACACGATTCATGCAGACCTTTTGTGCCATCTCCCCTTAAGTCAGGGGCGGGGACGTGTGGACACGTGAAGGGTTTGTATGTCATTAGCATCCCCAGTAGGAACTATACCAAACTGACAGCTCTTCCCAAGCCCCCAGGTTTGCCCCCATGACTCTCAGGCAGGTGATCTGCTTTGCTTTAACAACAAAAAAAGGAAACCCAAGGCCAAATGTAGGCTTTCTAAATTACTTTCTTCTCCACCTCAAAATTTCTGTACTTTAATTCCTTTTTTCTTTCTTGGACCTGTTTCTGAGGAAGAAGTACTCATTGCTTTGTCAAGCAGGAAGCCTGAACTCCCCTCCCCCTGTCTTGAGTTCTGTTTTTGACATTTCAGTTTACTGTTACTGTCCTTTTCCAACAGAACTGCTTAGAAGGTTGGAGAACATTCTACTTGGTGTGTGTGATGTGCTCCAGGTCTTTCCGTCTAATGCCCTACATGATCTTGCCCCTGACAACCTCTCCTCACTCATCTCCCATCCCCACCCTCCTGCTTATTCTGCTGCAGCCACTCCGGCCTGTCTCCTGTGCCTCAGATGCTCCACTTTGTCTCTTACCTCAGGGTCTTTTCACCTGTAATTCTCTCTACCTAGATTGCTCTTTTGTCCTATATGTGCATGGCTTACTCCCTCATTTCCTTTTGGTCTCCGATCAAATGTTAGCTGAGCTGACAGGCCTTCCCTTCCTCACATGTAAGAGTAACTCCATCCCCTCTTCAGGGTTCCCATTACCTTTTCCCAGCTTAACATTTTCCCATAGCACTTATCACCCTATCATACCATGTGTGTATTCTTTGTGTGTTGTGTATTTCTCCCACTGTAATATGTTGCGTAAGGGCATGGACTTTGCCTATATTACTCACGGATGCATTCCCAACACCCAGAAGAGTGCTGATGACAAGTGGGTACTTGATAAATAATTAACGAATGGTTGGCTAAAAGATATAATATAGATACATTATAAATACTCTACAAATACATATTGGCTAAAAGATATAATACAGATACATTATAAATAGTCTACAAATACATACTGACCCTTTCTCTGGTTAACTTTGTTATTTTGGTTTTGGTTTTGAATTAATGATTTTTTTTCCAGTTTTTTTCTTTGAGGAAAGATTTTTAAAACAGTTTTTAAGTAGAGTGCTGTTCTCTCTGACTGAACCTTCCTACTGCTTCATAACAAACAGATAAAATATCAGTCAAATCCTTGCCGAGACTCATTTCTTCATTAGCTTGGAAATAGGATTTTCACAACAAGAGAATAAGCTGTACATTTTCAAGGGCTTTTTCAGAATTTTTTTTTTTTTTTGGCTGCGTTGGGTCTTCTTTGCTGCACGGGAGCTTTCTTTTTTTAGTTGCGGGGAGCAGGGGCTACTCTTTTTTTATTTTAATTTTATTTATTTTTTTATACAGCAGGTTCTTATTAGTCATCCATTTTATACACATCAGTGTATACATGTTAATCCCAATCGCCCAATTCATCACACCACCATCTCCCACCCACCGCGGCTTTCCTCCCCTTGGTGTCCATACATTTGTTCTCTACATCTGTGTCTCAATTTCTGCCCTGCAAACTGGTTCATCTGTACCATTTTTCTAGGTTCCACATATATGCGTTAATATATGTTATTTGTTTTTCTCTTTCTGAATTACTTCACTCTGTATGACAGTCTCTAGATGCATCCACGTCTCTACAAATGACCCAATTTCGTTCCTTTTTATGGCTGAGTAATATTCCATTGTATATATGTACCACAACTTCTTTATCCATTTGTCTGTCGATGGGCACTTAGGTTGCTTCCATGACCTGGCTATTGTAAATAGTGCTGCAGTGAACATTGGGGTGCATGTATCTTTTTGAATCCTGGTTTTCTCGGGGTATATGCCCAGTAGTGGGATTGCTGAGTCATATGATAATTCTATTTTTAGTTTTTTAAGGAACCTCCATACTGTTCTCCATAGTGGTTGTATCGATTTACATTCCCACCAACAGTGCACGAGGGTTCCCTTTTCTCCACACCCTCTCCCGCATTTGTTGTTTGTACATTTTCTGATGATACCCATTCTAACCAGTGTGAGGTGATACCTCATTGTAGTTTTGATTTCCATTTCTCTAACAGTGATGTTGAGCAGCTTTTCATGTGCCTCTTGGCCATCTGTATGTCTTCTTTGGAGAAATGTCTATTTAGGTCTTCTGCCCATTTTTGGAGTGGGTTGTTTGTTTTCTTAATATTGAGCTGCATGAGCTGTTTATATATTATGGAGATTAATCCTTTGTCCGTTGATTCGTTTGCAAATATTTTCTCCCATTCTGAGGGTTGTCTTTTCGTCTTGTTTATGTTTTTCTTTGCTGTGCAAAAGCTTTTAAGTTTCATTAGGTCCCATTTGTTTATTTTTGTTTTTATTTCCATTACTCTAGGAGATGGATCAAAAAATATCTTGCTGTGATTTATGTCAAAGAGTATTCTTCCTATGTTTTCCTCTAAGAGTTTTATAGTGTCCAGTCTTACATTTAGGTCTCTAATCCATTTTGAGTTTATTTTTGTGTATGGTGTTAGGGAGTGTTCTAACTTCATTCTTTTACATGAAGCTGTCTAGTTTTCCCAGCACCACTTATTGAAGAGACTGTCTTTTCTCCATTGTATATCCTTGTCTCCTTTGTCATAGATTAGTTGACCATAGGTGCATGGGTTTATCTCTGGGCTTTCTATCCTGTTCCATTGATCTAGATTTCTGTTTTTGTGCCAGTACTGTATTGTCTTGATTACTGTAGCTTTGTAGTATCATCTGACGTCAGGGACTCTGATTCCTCCAGCTCCGTTTTTTTCCCTCAAGACTGCTTTGGCTATTCGGGGTCTTTTGTGTCTCCATACAAATTTTAAGATGTTTTGTTCTAGTTCTGTAAAAAATGCCATTGGTAGTTTGATAGGGATTGCATTGAATCTGTAGATTGCTTTGGGTAGCATAGTCATTTTCACAATATTGATTCTTCCAATCCAAGAACATGGTATATCTCTCCATCTGTTGGTATCATCTTTAATTTCTTTCATCAGTGTCTTATAGTTTTCTGCATACAGGTCTTTTGTCTCCCTAGGTAGGTTTATTCCTAGGTATTTTATTCTTTTTGTTGCAATGGTAAATGGGAGTGTTTCCTTAATTCCTCTTTCACATTTTTCATCATTAGTGTATAAGAATGCAGGAGAATTCTGTGCATTAATTTTGTATCCTGCAACTTTACCAAATTCATTGATTGGCTCTAGTAGTTTTCTGGTGGCATCTTTAGGATTCTCTATGTATAGTATCGTGTCATCTGCAAACAGTGACAGTTTTACTTCTTCTTTTCCAATTTGTATTCCTTTTATTTCTTTTTCTTCTCTGATTGCCATGGCTAGGCCTTCCAAAACTATGTTGAATAATAGTGGCGAGAGTGGACATCCTTGTCTTGTTCCTGATCTTAGAGGAAATGCTTTCAGTTTTTCACCATTGAGAACAATGTTGGCTGTGGGTTTGTCATATATGGCCTTTATTATGTTGAGGTAGGTTCCCTCTATGCCCACTTTCTGGAGAGTTTTTATCATAAATGGGTGTTGAATTTTGTCCAAAGCTTTTTCTGCATCTATGGAGATGATCATGTGGTTTTTATTCTTCAATTTGTTAATATGGTGTATCACATTGATTGATTTGTGTCTATTGAAGAATCCTTGCATCCCTGGGATAAATCCCACTTGATCATGGTGTATGATCCTTTTAATGTGTTGTTGGATTCTGTTTGCTAGTATTTTGTTGAGGATTTTTGCCTCTATATTCATCAGTGATATTGGTCTGTAATTTTCTTTTTTTCTAGTATCTTTGTCTGATTTTGGTATCAGGATGATGGTGGCCTCATAGAATGAGTTTGGGAGTGTTCCTTCCTCTGCAGTTTTTTGGATGAGTTTGAGAAGGATGGGTGTTAGCTCTTCTCTAAATGTTTGGTAGAATTCACCTGTGAAGCCATCTGGTCCTGGATTTTTGTTTGTTGGAAGATTTTTATCACAGTTTCAATTTCATTACTTGTGATTGGTCTGTTTATAATTTCTATTTCTTCCTGGTTCAGTCTTGGAAGGTTATACCTTTCTAAGAATTTGTCCATTTCTTCCAGGTTGTCCGTTTTATTGGCATAGAGTTGCTTGTAGTAGTCTCTTAGGATGCTTTGTATTTCTGTGGTGTCTGTTGTAACTTCTCCTTTTTCATTTCTGGTTTTATTGATTTGAGTTCTCACCCTCTTTTTCTTGATCCCTCTGGCTAATGGTTTATCAATTTTGTTTATCTTCTCAAAGAACCAGCTTTTAGTTTTATTGATCTTTGCTATTGTTTTCTTTGTGTCTATTTCATTTATTTCTGCTCTGATCTTGATTTCTTTCCTTCTGCTAATTTTGGGTTTTGTTTGTTCTTCTTTCTGTAGTTCCTTTAGGTGTAACGTTAGATTTTTTGTTTGAGATTTTTCTTGTTTCTTGAGGTAGGCTTGTATAGCTATAAACTTCTTTCTTAGAACTGCTTTTGCTGCATCCCATAGGTTTTGGATCATTGTGTTTTCATTGTCATTTGTCTCTAGGTATTTTTTGATTTCCTCTTTTATTTCTTTAGGGATCTCTTGGTTATTTAGTAACATATTGTTTAGCTTCTATGTGTTTGTGTTTTTTACGTTTTTTTCCCTGTAATTGATTTCTAATCTCATAGCGTTGTGGTCAGAAAAGATGCTTGACATGATTTCAATTTTCTTAAATTCACTGAGGCTTGATTTGTGACCCAAGATATGATCTATCCTGCAGAATGTTCCATGCGCACATGAGAAGAAAACGTGATCTGCTGTTTTTGTATGGAATGTCCTATAAATATCAATTAAATCTATCTGGTCTATTGTGTCATTTAAAGCTTGTGTTTCCTTATTAATTTTCTGTTTGGACCATCTGTCCATTGGTGTAAGTGAGTTGTTAAAGTCCCCCACTACTATTGTGTTACTGTCGATTTCCTCTTTTAAAGCTGTTAGCAGTTGCCTTAGGTATTGAGGTGCTCCTATGTTGGGTGCATATATATTTATAATTGTTATATCTTCTCCTTGGATTGATCCCTTGATCATTATGTAGTGTCCTTCCTTGTCTCTTGTAACATTCTTTATTTTAAAGTCTATTTTATCTGATATGAGTATTGCTACTCCAGCTTTCTTCTAATTTCCGTTTGCATGGAATATCTTTTTCCATCCCATCACTTTCAGTCTGTATGTGTCCCTAGGTCTGAAGTGGGTCTCTTGTAGGCAGCATATATATGAGTCTTGTTTTTGTATCCATTCAGTAAGCCTGTGTCTTTTGGTTGGAGCATTTAATCCATTCACATTTAAGGTAATTATTGATATGTATGTTCCTATTACCATTTTCTTAATTGTTTTGGGTTTGTTTTTGTAGGTCCTTTTCTTCTCTTGTGTTTCCCACTTAGAGAAGTTCCTTTAGCATTGGTTGTAGAGCTGGTTTGGTGGTGCTGAATTCTCTTAGCTTTTGCTTGAGAATTGTCTGTAAAGCTTTTGATTTCTCCATCGAATCTGAATGAGATCCTTGCTGGGTAGAGTAATCTTGGTTGTAGGTTCTTCCCTTTCATCACTTTAAGTATATCATGCCACTCCCTTCTGGCTTGTAGAGTTTCTGCTGAGAAATCAGCTGTTAACCTTATGGGAGTTCCCTTGTATGTTATTTGTCGTTTTTCCCTTGCTGCTTTCAATAATTTTTCTTTGTCTTTAATTTTTGCCAATTTGATTACTATGTGTCTCGGCGTGTTTCTCCTTGGGTTTGTCCTGTATGGGACTCTCTGTGCTTCCTGGACTTGGGTGGCTATTTCCTTTCCCATGTTAGGGAAGTTTTCGACTATAATCTCTTCAAATATTTTCTCAGGTCCTTTCTCTCTCTCTTCTCCTTCTGGGACCTCTATTACGCGAATGTTGTTATGGTTAATGTTGTCCCAGAGGTCTCTTAGGCTGTCTTCATTTCTTTTCATTCTTTTTTCTTTATTCTGTTCCGTGGCAGTGAATTCCACCGTTCTGTCTTCCAGGTCACTTATCCGTTCTTCTGCCTCAGTTATTCTGCTATTGATTCCATCTAGTGTATTTTTCATTTTAGTTACTGTGTTGTTCATCTCTGTTTGTTTGTTCTTTAATTCTCCTAGATCTTTGTTAAACGTTTCTTGCATCTTCTCAATCTTTGCCTCCATTCTTTTTCCGAGGTCCTGGATCATCTTCACTATCATTCTGAATTCTTTTTCTGGAAGATTGCATATCTCTGTTTCATTTAGTAATTTTTCTGGGGTTTTATCTTGTTCCTTCATCTGGTACATAGCCCTCTGCCTTTTCATCTTGTCTATCTTTATGTGAATGTGGTTTTTGTTCCACAGCCTGCAGGATTGTAGTTCTTCTTGCTTCTGCTCGAGCAGGGGCTACTCTTTGTTGCGGTGCGCAGGCTCCTCATTGCGGTGGCTTCTCTTGTTGCGGAGCATGGGCTCTAGGCACGTGGGCTTCAGTAGTTGTGGTGCATGGGCTTCAGTAGTTGTGGCTTGAGGGCTCTAGAGCACAGGCTCAGTAGTTTTGGTGCGTGGGCTTAGTTGCTCTGTGGCATGTGGGATCTTCCCAGACCAGAGTTCGAACCCATGTCCTCTGCATTGGTAGGCGGATTCTCAACCACTGCGCCACCAGGGAAGCCCCAGCATTTTTGAAATTAAAATGTTTTGGTCAAGTTCAAGACTTATTTTTTTATTCCCTTTCAATGTCTTTATTGAAGTTTTAGGCACTAATATTTTAACAAATGTAGAAGAGAAAGGCTTTGCTCAGAAGATGTTTATAGCCCAGTTGAAAGAGACAGTGTAGAATTACATGATTTCATTATAATGTTTAGTTACTGTGATAATCCGTCACGGGACCAAATGGGAGCAACTTTGGGGGTTCAGAGAAGGCTTCATAGAGGAAGGATTGCCTGAGCTGAAGTTTGAAGGGTAAGAGGAGTTTAGCCAAGCAGAGGGACGAGATGCAGAGGGAACATGAGCAAAAGTAGAGATCCAAGGAGGTGTGAAACAGCATTGCATGGTCAGGAAATGACCAACAGTTTGAAAATATTAGCGCATGGAACACATGGTGGGAATGGCTGGAGATGAGGAAAAGAGGGGAGATGGGGGCTGAGGCATGGAGAATGCTGTATTTAGGAGCTTGGACTAAATCCTTGACGGGGTGTAGTTGCAGGACCTTTAAGCTGGGGAGTGAATATCAAAGTTAGAAGGAATACTGTAGTGCTTTAACTTTTTGGTGGTTTTGAAACTTTACCACATAACTTGTTTTTCAAACAAAATCTTACGTATTAACTTAATATCAAAATCAGATCAAAGCAGAGCTGCCCAGTTGAGGTTGGGGTGGAAAACTCAGAACTTCCTAGCTTGGTCCCCCCTCACTCTTCCCCTGGCCCCTTTGTCAGCTCCTAGAGCACAGTCATAGAACCTCCATGGCTTTTCTGAGCACACTTTAAAAAAAAAAAAAAAAAAAAACCTTTCAGTTTATAGACTAGAAAACTGGGACTCAGGATGTTAGAGTATCTAAACTATTGATAATTCATGTAAGAGCCCAGAATAGAACCATGTCTCTTGATTCCAAATTTAGTGGGGGATTTTTCAGTATAACATACTATCATTGGAGAAAAATTTACTATTTCATATAACAGAAATTCCTCGCTCCTGTTATGCAGATGCAATATATGAGACAAAGAAAAATATAAATAATTGTCCAAGTTAGAGTTAATTTTCTACATTTAGTACATGCTTATTAATTTTATGCCGGTTTTTTTAAACATTTTAGATTGTTTTAGAACTGGATCCAGTTTATACAGTTCCCTTTGCCTTTTCATGCTGAGAAAGTACCAAGTTATGCCTCAACTTGAATTTGTAGGAATTAGATACAGGGAGTTTACTGTTAGGGCCTCTTGTTATTGGAATCCCTTTCCATTAAGTGTTGATAGTGCCTGGGTTTACCGACATTGTCTAAATAGTATATCATGGCTGAAGCCTGTTCTAATGGCAAAAGCAGTGGAATAAGAGTCAGGAGACCTGGTTCTACTCCCAGTCCAGCCATTAACTGGCTGAATAACATTTGGAAAAGTCACTCAAGCTCAACTGTACAATGGGAAGATTGAACTAAATTACCTCAAAGGCCCATTGCAGCTCCTACAGTCTGTGATTCTAATTACAGCACATGTTGTGTTTTATCTTTGAGAGTGCTGACGTTTTATAGACTGCCATAAGCTGTCATTTTTGGTGGTCCTAAAGGCTCAAGATAGTTGGGTACATGAAGCAGCTGATTATGAATATCTTGAAAAAGAAGTGGGCATCTACTCATTTACTCATCAGGCAAAGGATATACGCTAATGAAATGAGTTAATTTTTTTTGCAACTATATTCCCAATCTGGGAATTTGAGTGGCTTCACTGAAATTCTAGTAATACATTCCCCATGACCTTATCAATGGACAACTCAACCTTGGACAGCCCACATAGCAGATAGGAGGATGTTTATGAAAAGCTCTGCTTATCTCTGTGAAAATCATGGTATATAAACTCTTTCAAGGCTCAGAATTGTGGAAGTCCTTCAGAGTCCTTCTCTGAACTCCCCCTTCTGTTTTTGATTCCCCAATCTCATTTTTCTCCACGAGCCCTTCCTCAGTGTGCTATTTAAAATCCTTTCACATCAAGCCCTACTACTTTAAGAATAAGTGTGATGTAACAAACAATGACATTATTATAGTGTAAGGACAAGAAATAGGGGGTGAGTTATAAAGCAGAACATTTTTATTTACACAGCAGTGTTTTAATAACCAGTAAAATTTTGGAAGAGAACTAGAAAAATAGTTAAAAGATAAATGGACTTATGTTTCAATGTTATGATTTTTCACATACACTAAAGTTCATTTTTACTTTCTTTTTTTAAATCCCTGAATTTCGGACAGGACCCTGGGAGAGTTGTTGGCATCCTTTGGTCAACATATTTGTCAGGGTATTTTTTTTCAATGTCCTTCTATGGTTCTATTAAGCAATAACCTCATTAGCAACACATTCTGAGTGGTATAGTGTGATAGCTTTACTACAAAGGGGTTCTGTATTTCAGTTGCCAGGATATAACACTCTTATGACAGGGGAGAAAAAGAAAACTTGCTATGAAGGGGAAGCTTAGACATTATTTACTCTAAATATCGGAGCTTTCCATTTGAAAGTTTACAGAGGCTGAAGAATTGTTGAATTTGGAGATTTCGAAATAAAAATCTCCAGCGAACTTTAAAAATGTTTCCACCTTGAAAACAAATTCTATTCCCTCCTGTGGGCATTTGCCTTACAGAGTTTGGGATTAGCCTATAAATTATTTTCATCACAAATACCTTTCACTAAGAGACACAGTATCACCCTCTTCTGGAGTGAAACAAATAAAACATTCCGATTCAGGGCGGGGCAACTTGAGAACAGACTGTCAGTTGTGCTGAGTTACACAGAACTCAAAAAAAGGTAGACTTTTTTTTTTTTTTTTTTTAACCTCTTTATATCAAGTCTATTTTTTAGGCCATACCAGGTTGGAGCAATGCAGGCTCCACAAGGCCCAATCCAAATTAACCCTGGCAATATTCCAGAAGTGCTGGAAACTAACAAATTTAAATCATTTTCAACTCCAAATTCTTTTTGTTCTTTTACCTTTGGCTTTATGTCATCGTATATGAGTTAAAACTACGGAAAAACATGTTGTTACTGATTTTACACCTTTTTGGGCCCTTAGCTTGGTCTACATAGGCAGAATGTATTACGACCAATGTCATTGTTCGCAGAGGGTTATATATGGCAAAGAGATCATTAAGTCTCAGACAACCGCAGAAACAAGGCTCTGTTGACACAGTTTAAAAGAATCCTATGCATAAATGCTCTCTGTGGTCCCTATCATGTACCTGTCACTCTCCAGCACGACAGTATGTAGGACTGTGGTGTTTTTCCCAGCTGTGGGTGCATGGGGTGGCGCACACGGATGAAGACTAAGCTATAGCTGAACTCCATACGTGAGGTCAGAGCATATGAAATTGCCATATTTGTAAGTCAAAACCAATTGAATGTCAACATTTTTATATGGTTCAACCTAATAATTATTTTGATCTGTTTCAATTCAACTTTGTTCCCAGCATATTAGCTAAATTCACCTAAATTAACAAGGATTTTGAAAACAAAGCAACTCAGAAAGATGCAGAAGGTTCTCTGTTTCTTCATCTATAAAATGGGGATGGTCATGGTGCCTGCCTTGTAGGATTACTGTGAACATTAAGTGTAAAGGGCTTAGGAGAATAGTGCTTGGCACATGATAAGCACTCAATAAATTTAGCCTTTATAAAGCATTGTCGTCATTATCAGCATCTTACTAATTTATCTGTTCGACAAATATTTATTGGTATTTGACTACATGGGAGGCTGAGTGTCTGGAGCTGGGACCGAATTTCTGAAGAGGCTGTATTCCCTACCCTAAGGAGCTTACAAGCATGTCTGTGGCAATTATAATGGAGTGTGGTAAATGCCTACTGTAGGGTCAGCAGGTGCTGGGGACACACGTAGGTGAATCCTATCTCTGTCGTAACGGTCAGGGAAGATTCTGAAACCCAAAGGACTAGTGGAAATTAGTCAAGGAAAACCAGAAAGATCAGTCTCATCAGCATGAGTGAAAAGTATAGAGGCCTGAGGAAGAGGAAGCATCATGTGTTCCGAGACCTGCAAGTCGTTAAATGTGGCCCAAGCAGGGAACAAAAGGTGAAGTCACTAATTCCCTCCTGCTTTGCTCTCATTACCCCATCCATCAGCAGGTTTCATCTGTTGCCACCGCAACAGAAACGTATATGATTTCTACCCATCTGATCAAGAGCTTATTGCCAGTTGCCAATTCGGATAGCTTGAGAGCTCTTACCAAGGGATTCTAACTATAATGGTTTTGTCCTGTACAGAAGGGGCTACGTATATAAAGGTGTTTTTATATAGCAAAGGTCCTAGGTAGGAAAAATAGACTAAAAAAAACTGACCTCTGGAATAAAAAAAGGACTTTGAAAGAAAACCTGTTCAGAATGCCACATCATAATAACAATAGTAGTATGATTGTAGACGCTGGATCACCCATTTATCTGAATAATCAACAGGCACATTTTTTTAAAAACAAAGCCAGTTAACATTGAGCTAAAAGTGGCCTTTAAAAACATGCACATCAACCTGGCTGATCTGGATTTTTTCTTCTCTTGAACAGAGTAAACCAGTGAATGCAAAAGATTGCTGTAGTCAGGTCCCTTCCAGCGAGGCTGTTCCCCCAAACAGAACATCCCTTTTCTTCACCAAACCCATCTGTGTTCAGAGGATATGTTTTTCTTTCTGCTTTTGTCCTCTTACTGAGGTAGAACTTGCATGTGCATTATGGTACTTTATGTTTGATACTGATATTATAAGTGATGTCTTACTTTTCTATTGTATTTTCAGAATATCTATTTTAGAAAGATTAAAAAAGTAAGTAGTGTGGAAGAAGCAAAACATAGACAATAAAAATGAAAAAGGTAATTTACCCATCAGTATTCCATTGAGCACCTGAATATTTAAGAAGGGGATGTATTTCTTTCAATCTAAAAAGACTGCTTACTGTTCAGCCTAAATGTTTTAGGTTAGTTTATGATATAGAAAATTGATTGAATTGAAATGTATATCTTTCTCCCATATAATAACATACCTAACTCTATACTCATAAATGCTACAGTCCCCAAGATTTCTTTATTACAGATTTTGTTCTCATTCATGAGTTCCATGTTAAACTGTTAAATTAACGGAATCATCACCTTAGCCTTAAATTAGCATAGCACATCATTAGGGAAAGCAATGCTATACATTTAATTGCTGTTTTTAAAAGTTAAATCATGTTGTCATGCCCTGCATTTGTGTTCATAGGTTACCGTGTTTAATTTACAAGGAGTTTGCTTAATTTACAACAAGCTTCTGGGCTGCTTCCTGTTGTTCGCTAGCTCCCTCCAAGTGCAGCTATTCGGTAATAACTGTGGCTATTGCTACGTGAATATTTGAAATATAGTGAAAACTCAAGTGATATAGGATAAGAGGACACATGTTAGAGAATTGGAAAAATAGAAAAACAGTGCAGCATGAAATGTTAAACCACATTTTAGGGCACTTTTACTCTGTTTCCATAAATGCATGCGGGAATTATGTTGCAAATACTTGAAACTGTTTGTTTTCATTTTTGGCCTGATTTTCTAGCATTGAAGAAACCATGTCTAATGATCTTGAGTGTTCTTAAAGAAAAAGAAATTATATTTTACATAATGGTTTGCATGTGTGAGTTCCCTCTGGCAGCAGCACTATAATTAGGGTGTCGTCTCTCCGAGGAGAGACTCTCTGTCTTAAAGATGCCATGGCCACATCTGACTGCCGGAGCTGAGTGCAGAACATCATGATTTTGTTAAAAGATAAACACCGTCTCTTTTCGCTTATTCATTCCTTCTCCTTCCTGCTTCTTTGGCTCAAGCCGAAGAAGCAAAGGACAGCTGAGTACAAACCGTTTTCTTCCTTCCTCATTCAGCAAACCATGGAGAAAGATCTTGGCTTCTTGACATTAATAACTTTGCTTCAACTCTACTTGGAACTATTTGGGCAGCTTTTCAAAAATGAAAAAGGTACAATAAAAGAGGACTGAACTTCCTGTTTTACTCCTAAAGTAGCAGATTCAGCGAAGTCTCACTGTCTTAAGGGAATGACCATATTCTTCCCTGGGGACCCACGATTGTAGAATATTATTTCCTTGCACAACTTTCATTGAAACTATTAAAAGGCAATCAGCTTGAGTAGGTCTAGTGGCAGACAGTAGGAAGCTTTTCAGTCTTGTTATTAAATAAGTGTAACGGTCATATAAATGTTTGACTGCCTTTTAGACAGTCAGAAATGTCCCTGCTCAGAGGAAGGAGGGGGAAACCTAAAGGCTGTTCTTGAACCTAAATAGAAAAAAAAATGCGAACACTTATATAAGGGGTGTATATAATGTATGAATATATTTGACATCTATCTGCCTTATATACACATGCTCACAAAATTATACACACACCATCTCTGTCATAGTGACCATTGCTGTATATTAATTTTTGATTCCCTGCAGTATTTGAGAAACTGGAAATGTCCAAGGGTCAAATACAGCACATTTCAGGTCAATACCTGTGGCTGCACAGTAGGAGGAATGGCAAGATGTGAAGAAACCATTCTATGACTAAAAGTGACAGTTTCATTAGGAGAGCAAAATAAGAAAAACTGTGCCTCCTGATTCTGTTTTGCATTAGTTTGCATTTGTTTCTGAGCGCCCTAGAGACAGGATGTCTGCTACCCCTTATCTGTTACAGTGTGGGCCATCAAGCCCGGGAGATGAAAAACTGCTGTCTCAGTAGAAGCATGCGCCAGTCAAAACTGGCCAACCCAAGAGATGGGGCTCAAGCCCATCAGCAGCCCCCTCCTCCACGGTAGAGGGATCCAGGTGGAGGCGGGCAGAGTTCAGCGTGCAGTGTCCTATGACCCTCTCAAGAAAGCACAACATGTTTAGATGCAATTCCATGTGATGGAAAGAGCCTAAGCTTTGAAATCAGAAAACATGAGTTCCTCCTTCAGGCCTGACTGTTCTGTGATAACCCAAGAACTGCAAGTTGCAGAACAGGGTGGAAAAGAACGAACTCTATGGTTGTTTTCATTCTAACATGTACCTCATCGGGAATACATTTTGTGTTTCCTCCTTTTCATTTTTATCTTTCAGATAAGGAAATACTGTTTTTATCTCTGGGGGGTTTCTTGAAACTTAAGGAATACAGCTAATCCTGTTTCATAAGCTAGATCTTCAGGTATTTGAAGACAGCTATCCTGTTCCCAGATTCTGTTCGAAAATCTTAAGATAAAAGAATTATCTAAATGGTAAATGAGTTTCTTTTTATCTTTTCTATGAATAATATTTTTAAATCACCCTTTAGATATATTTTAAATGCTTGCACTTTTGCTTTAGTGTGTTTTTGGTCATGAGCAGAGACAGGAACGGGGTGCAGAGAGAGGCTGGCAAAAGCAGGTTGGAGCCGGGTCTACAGAGGCATAAAGAGAAGAAAGGGGGACTCTGGCTGGGGGGGCGTAGCATATGGGGACGGGGAGGAACCTCTGCAGAGGGAAGCTGTTCAGTGGTGTTGACCCCACTACGCAGTCCCACCACGTAGGAACTAGGTTCAACCAAGGAGCAGAATGGCTCACAGTATCTACTGTTTGGTATTCGTTTTTCCTGATTGACTGCTTCTTTTCAAAGTAGATGATACAGGGTCACTGACTGCTGTGAAGAGAGTGTCCCATAGGCCAGAAGAAAAGCAGGGAGACGAGTTCAGAGGTTATTGTAAGAGTCCACAGAGAGTTGTTGGTACAGTGTATTTTGCTTTGGGAAAGTTGATTTCAGCCAGTTCTTTTTTTGCCTGTTACTGCCATTTCTGCATTCACTTTTATTCCCCTACTTGGGGCCACCTCTGTCTTTACTTTTGTAATTTGCCCTGCGTGCATTTCCCAGCCCCAGGCATTGTGTAACTATTCATTTGTTGAAATGACCACATGCCATGCCAGTGATGTCTGTGCCTCGTTCATTCTTCTGTCTCTAGTGCACAGCCCAAGGTTAGGGATAGATTCAACACTCAGCATGCGTTTATTACATGCATGCATTCAGTGAGTGCGTGTTGCTGTGATGATTTTAGAGCTTCCTGAGGGTGTCAGTGATTCAAGGCCAGTATGAAATACAGCTTGAGAACATGGGCTCTGGAGCAACCGCCTAGGTTCACATCATGGCTCCACCACTTAGTGGCTATGGGACCTTGGGCACGTTATATAGCCTTCCTAATAGCACCCACCTCATAGAGTTGTTGTCAGAATTACGTGTGTTAATATGACTAAAGTACTTAGGACAGTGCCTGGTACAAAGGAGACACAGTATGTTAGCCTTTATAATTATCATAAGGAAACAAAAGCTTATTTCTCTTTTATCTCCAGAAGAGCAAGGCAGCCACTAGGTGAAATACTTCTACAGCCACTAGGACATTGTTTAGAAATGTTGAAGATATCAATTTAAACCTTTCTGTTTAGAATAGTTTTGAACTGGGTCGTGGAATGGAAGCTCCCTAAGACAAAGGGTGAAAGTCCATTGTTGGGCAGTGAGATGATGCTCCAGCAGACCTTCCCTCTGCCTCTCCTAAGGTCAGCTCGCAAAGAAAAATACTTACGACACAGCGTTCACTTTACGCAAATTAACTACGAGTTTTGTGGGGGAACAGGACTATTTGTGTGCTGATAGTCTTTTTGTTTAATAAAACACTAAAAGGTAAAAAAATATAGAGAATTTATCATAACCGTTCTTCTATGAAAATAATCTCCAAATTAGAAGAATAGGTAAACATAGCATAACTTTTAAAATGTTTTCATTCTGTTCTGATGTTCATGAATACTGTTTATTGTGGAGTGGTTGGAAGGGGGCATAGTGAGAGGAAGAGGCATAAGAGAAGAGAGGGTTCCTTCTCCACTCAGTTTTTCAAAAGATTCAGTCCTTCAATAGCCTTACAATCAGAAGTTTAAGTAAAAATGCAACATTGAAGCCTTGCTAAAACTCGACCTCTAAAGCTGTTTTAAGGTGGGTGCCGTATTATAGGCTCACAGCTCCATGGTGTAGCTTTCAGGGTAGTTAATGAAGCTGACCAAAGCCTAAGCATGTCACAGCCAAGCATAGTGCATAATTAGGGGGAAAATAGAAGAGTGGAATTAGTTGAAAGGTGAAAGAAAGCAAAATGGAAAAAGTGACTGTAGTGGGGAGTTTGTCTAGTGTCACCAATAATTACTTTTCCTCAAGTGCCCATTTTCCTATTCTGGATTAACGACTTCTAAATAGTTGATCCTGAGCCTCTTCCTTCCTCACTAGAATACAATAAAAATTAGAAGCAAAGGTCTTTTGAGTTTCCCTAGGCTGGAAAATAGGAGATATGGTATCATTACCATGAATTGGTCTTCAGATGTCAGAGGATGATGGATTTTCCATTTCCTTTGGCATCCAAATTTATAGGAAATGCCTGTGGGCCCCTCTTCTTTAAACAAGGAGTCAATCTTCATCCCTTTGGCAGGTTAAGTTCCTGGAAAAGACCTGACAAGTCAAAATGGTATGAGTCAATCTTAAATTTTCCCATAGAAAATGTTCAGTAGGAGTTTATACTCTTCACCAAGGGCTTGATGCCCAGCTTTTTATAGAAATAGCTCCAGACACCAAGATTTCATCAACTAAATCAATTAAAGAAGGGGCTCTGGTATTTCAGAACTTAAGACTTTTATGTATTTTTACTATAAGGTCATAGTAGACCATATGGAATCTTTTAAAAAATTATTTCTATCACATTTTTATTTTAAGGAACTAGAAGGCGATAATATGTCTACCTTAGTATGGAAATTTAAAAGGCTGTTTAGACAATATTTTGACAAGTTTCTTCAAGGAGATGTAGGGCCACTCGATGATGGCTCTTTGATAAAGAAATCACACTCTTCTCATTGCTAATTCCATTATAACCAGCACAAGTTTTAGAAAACGAGTGCTTCGGTAGAGGAATTTGAGGTCCGATTCATTTCCTCATAATTGCCTTATAAGTCTATCTGTACTGCCAGCCGTAACTGCTGCGGATACTAACACAGGCCTGCTCATTGCCCTGAGTCACATCTGTGTCCCTTCAAGACTTCCTGTTTACCAATGAAAGAGAATCTCTTGTATCCCCACGTTCCACTCATCCCAGCCAGTTTGGGAAACTCTCTTTATTCCTTAGATATTAGTGTGGCTTTATCCTACTCTTGTATGTAGGTAAATTTTATATATAAATTCTTCAAAAAATATATCTATTGATAAAAAGCCTCATGGAAAGAGGTCATTCAGAATGATTGGAACCATTCCAATGAGGAGCGCTAACAGCTATTCCCTTCCTATGGTCTCTGCACGTGGACAAGTCTTCACGTCTTGATGCTCATATCTAGAATTCCATCCCATAAACAACATTCGGGGTTCATTTTATATCACCTGCCAGTGGTCACAGACTCCTCATTAAATATTGATCTCCCGAAAAGGGGAAGACTTATTCTATGGGTGTGATCCCTTCATTAGCAAATCTTGAACATAATCTGAATCTGTACCTCTAGATGAGTCAGTAGCTAATTATGAATATGTGATTATTCAAGAGGTAACTGAAAACCATGATAAGTGGTGACTCCACAGCAGCTGTACATGTGTTGTATATACACACAAATACAGATGCATTTAGGTAGATAGATGGATAGTATATTAAACCAATAACAAAATAAGCCCAGCTTCCCCAGACTGACAAAGAACAAGATAATTGAAAAAAGAGAGTTCAGTATTTCAGTCATAAATTTCCAAGACTCAGTTCTATTTGAGAATGTTTTTGTCTTGCTAACCACAGAGAACAGTTGGAGCAAGTGGGTCATTTTCTTTCGATTGCTTCTCCAGCACTGACCCTGGCGGGACAGATTTGATGATCTAATAGGTCATTTCCACCCCTAATATCTATAATTTTGGCTACTCTGTGGTAGCTTCTTATTGCTTTAAATAAGCCATCTTAATTCAAAAAACATACATCTGGATTTGACCTGCCTAATATATGTCAAGAAGTGTGTGTCCCACCAAAGCCCCACCAGGAACTCTCTGAGAGACTAAAGAAGCTGAAAAGAAGCAAGAAAAATGAGCAGGGAGAAGTGGGGAGACTGTGAGTCAAACAATTTTCTGTTTATTTTATTTTTCAAGAATGAGATCGACCCTTAGGCCTCTTTAAATCTTTTTTTGTTCTGTTAAAATCTAATCTAAACATTCATACATCTTATTTTAGTAATTTTTAAAAACAGTTGATTCATTTTCTTAGAAGTTGTCCTATCATAAACTAGCATTTTGATTCTCAGATCATCTCTGGCCAATTCTTGGCCTTATATCCACTTTGCAACTTCTCAGATTGAAATGCCTGAAGAGGAAGTGGCATCTGTGCCTGGCTCCAAATCTCAGCCAGTTGTGGTCCTCTGGCCAGGTATGTTGGGAGCTTTATCACAAATACATAATAACTATCCTCTCCCCAGCGAAATACATCACCAACACTATGAATTAGCTTTTATGAATGTATGAATACGCAGCCGCTATAGTTGTACTTCAGGTCATAGATCTGGTTGACCGGCTGGAATAGCTATCCTTTATTCTTCCTGCACAGTGATTTTCATTTAATATGTAGCTTTTTATAAGCTGTTGTCAGTTAATATTTTCTTCTGCACACATTTAGTTACTTCCTGTAGAGAACCATGTCTGTGTGTCTTATTGTCCATTAGTCTGCCTCTGTCTTCCTGCAAGACTAATCCAGCCTCAGTGCTGAATTACTTTTTCTGACCCTTTCTCCAGATCATTAGGGTTATAGGCAGATCAAACCAAGATGAAAATTGGGATTCATTTGGAGTGCTTATCTCTACAGCTGTTCTCTATAGAAAGGTCATATCCATTGCCAGAAGTAAGTAGGATTTTGCACATTTATTCACTCAACAAATATTTGTTGACCACATACTATATTCCAGGAACCTCATTAAATTACATTAAACTGATTCCATATACGGCACCCAGTGCTTCAGCTGTCACCTATCCTCTAATATCCCATTTGAAATGAAATGAGGCACAAGATAACAAAGTCACCTCTCACTCACCTCTATTCTCCTTCAGAGGAAGGTCGGGTGGAATGAAATCACGGAATTTGTGCTGGGTTGGGAGTTAAATGTCCTGCCTTCAAGTCCTGCCTGTATGTGTGCCCTAGTCCTTCCTGAACTCTGAGATTTAGACAAGTCATTTAATTTCCCTGAGCCAGTTTTCTGATGTAAAATGGGCAGAATAATCCCGCCTGCTTTCCAGAATTATGGTGAGGTGCACATGAGCTAATGCTTATAGAAGGACCTTGTCAACCATAAACCATTGTGCAAACATGCACATAAAACTTCGGTGCCAGCTAAGACTAAATGATGAAGATAAATCAAGGAAAATGTCTCAAAAGCAAGCAGTTTGGACTTCTTTAATACCTAATGGAAAAAGTTCTCTTATAAGCTAACCGACAGGAAAACCCTGATGAGAAGAGGCCAGTTGCAGATATTCACACAACAGTGTACACGGAATACAACTGTAATATTATTTGTGTTTAATCACAAGGTATTCAGGCAGCAGGGAATTAAAACTCAGAATGAGCCTGAAAGACAAAAGAGGGTTTAATTGTTTTTCCCCTCTGTCAGTGGTTCTCTACCCTGACTGAATGTTGGAATTGATGCCCTGGCCCCACTTCCAGAAATCCATGATCTGGGGGTGCCGTCTGGGCCTTAGGATTTTATAAGATTCCAAGGTGGTTCTAATGTAGAGTCAGCTGGTAGTGAGAAAAATCACTGTGCTGGAGAGATTAAAAAAAAAAATCTCTAAAAGTCTAGTTATAAAGATGAAATTTATGGACACTAAGAGATAACTGTCAGCAGTAGAAGAATATATGTGTCTAATGACTGTAGAGAAAATTGCTGGGACCCATAGGCCTCCAACAGTAGTCTTACAGGAGCTTAGCTGACATCTCACCAGCTGGAAATAAGGGCAGGAGAAGAAAAGACAGAGGGGGTTATAAAAATCTTCTCAGAATTGTTCAAGTTTCCATTTGAAAAATGAGTTTCCAGCCAGTAATATGATAGCTATAGAGTAAGTCAAGTGGCAATAGGTATACGTAAACATGAGCATTAAGTGTTCTTTTCACAATTCTTGTTTCCTCTAGTAAATATTTATGTAACGGCTAATCTGAGTTGTTATAACTAATCATGGCCGGTTCCCTTTAATGCGCAGACACTTTGATTGTGACCAGACTTGTAGTCTCAGGTCATTTACAGAAATGCCAAAAAAAAAAAATCTTTCCGCAAGAAAGACAGTGGCATTTTATGCTTAGCAAAATAACTGTATCAGCATTTGGAAAAGTATATAGTAGTTAGCACAGTCCCAAAATAAAATGCAAGAAACAAAGCATTAGCCTTTCATTGTGGTGCACGCAGTCCAGTTCCCAGAGCATTGTCCTGATTTATGCCCAAGGGTTCAATCTGATCCTTAAGGTCAGTTACCGGGAAAAAGTTACATTTATGTGTTTTCAAGTTCTGTTTTTAAACACAGAAAAAGCCAATAAAGTCAAATTGTAATGCTTAAAACTCCATTCCTTTAAAAAATATTTTCAATTGGGAAAAGACAAATATTCGGAAGGGCCAGGCTTCCCATGTTCTCTGCGAAGACCCTTCTCAGTTTCCCTGTAGTATATACACGCCTGTCTCCATCTTACCTCCTTTCCCCAGTTTTCCCGAATTCTAAAAGCTCTCTTTGTTTCTTTTGCTGTCTGCTCCACGTGGTTTATTGTTGGGCTCTGAAGTTCCTCCCCAAGGCTTTTTGGTGTCTGTACTACTCTGGAGCCTCTTGTCACTGTCATCTGTGGTTCAGTTGTTGGGATATTTGGAAGTCTAGCTCTGGAAGAGATCAGAGAACCCAACTGCTTGTATTTTTAACTAGCCTTTTGCATTAAGTTGAGGAAAAGCTCATGATTGTCAAGTCAAAAATTATAGTGCAGAAAGGAGCAAAGTTGGAGAGCAAATTGGTGAAAAGCACCAAGGGTCAGAGATGGTCCAAAACAATTTTTCAAAGCCTGCTGCTTCATACACTTTCTATCAAAGGACAGTCCTCCAGAATTAGATTTCAGGCACTCCACCAAGCAGTACCATTTCAGGGCTTTTTACTGATTGCTAATAATTTCCACAGATAGGGTGTGAATGGATGGCTTAGATCTGCTACATGTGAGTCCCTGGAGATGCTTTTTATGCCTCATCTGTTTTCCTCCCACGTGGTGCCTCAGCCAGTGCCTGATAGGTAGTAGGCATTTAACAAAGTAATTGTAGCCACATATTTTTTCTATTCAACTAGACCTTTCTAATGAAAACATAGAATGCTGCCTTGGAAATTTACTAAGTGTTGTCTTTCATTTCCTAACACTGTTCAAGTCTGAATATTCTTCCTGCCTGTGATGTAGATATCCTGACCATCCCCAGAAAAGCATATTTATTTGTTTTTTGTTGTTATTGTTTTACTGAAGTGTAATTTACATACAATAAAAGTCACTCTTTAAAAGTATATAGTTTGATGTGTTTTGACGCTGGAAAAAAAAAAAAATCTTCATGCCCCTTTAAAATCAGTCTTCTCCCCTCCCATCCCTAGCCTTGTCAACTACTGATCTGTTTTCTGACCCTATAGTTTTGCCTTTAGAATGTCGTATAAATATGGAATCATACATTTGTACCCATTTGAGTCTGACTTCTTTCATTTAGCATAATGCATTCAAAACCCATCCATTCTTTACCTATATATTAATAGACATTTTGAGTTATTTCCAGTTTGGGGCAATTATGAATAAAGTTTACATTAAAATATGTAAACATTCACATATAAGTCTTTATGTGGGCATGTTTTCATTTCTCTTGAATCTGTAAGTTTTGAAGAAGTCCAAGTTGTCAATTTTTCTCTTTGTGTATAAGTATTAGCTGAGAAACCTTTGCTTATCGTAAGGTCACTAAGATTTTCCCCTTTGTTCTTCTAGAAGTTTTATAGTTTCTAATGTTTGGGTCTGTGATTCATTTCTAGTTAATACAGTTGACCTTTGAACAATAGGGTTTTGAACTGTGTGGGTCCATTTATATGCAGTTTTTTCAATAAATATACAGTTGGCCCTCTGTATTTTCCAGTTTCGCATCTGAGGACTCAACACACCAAAGATCAAAATTTCCATCTGAGGTTGGTTGAATCCACTGATGTGGAACCCGTGGATACAAAGGGTCAACTATGGAACTTGAGTGTCCTTGGATTTTGGTATACTCAGGGGCTCCTGGTACAATCCCCAACAGATACCAAGGAATGACTATTTGTATAGGGTGTGAGGTAAGGATCAAGGGTTTGTGGGGGGGGCTGCATATGGATGTTCAGTTGTTTGAGTTTTATCTTTTGAAAAGATTATTCTTGCCTCCACTGAATTATCTTGGCACCTTTGTTGAAAATAAGTGCACCATATACATGTGGCTCTGACACTCTTGCATCTGTTCCATCTACATCTTTATGTGTATGCTGTTACCACACTGACTTAATTACTTTAGCTTTCTACTAAGTTTTGAGATCAGGTAGTGTATGTCCTCCAACTTCATTCTTTTTCAGGGTTTTTTGACTGTTTAAAGTCCTTTGCCTTTTCATTTAGAATCAGCTTGTCACTTTCTACAGAAAAGCCTGGTGGGATTTAGAAAGGAATTGCACTGAATCTGTAGATAAGTTTGTGGAGAATATCTTAGCAATACTGCTTTGTGATCCACGAACATGGTATAGCTCTTCATTTATTTAGATCTTTTTAAATTTTTCTTATTAACATTTGGTAATTTTCATTGTACAGGTCTTGGATGTATTTTGTTAAAATTTTCCCTAAGTATATCATGTTTTTTCATGCTTTTGTAATTTCTTAATTTCATTTTCTACTTGTTCATAGCTAGAATACGTAAATAAAATTGATTTTTACATTGACCTCATATTCTGAAACCTTGCTAAACTCATTAGTTCTACTATCTATTTTTTAGGTTCTTTGTTGTTTTCTGTGTAGACAATTGTGTTGTCTGTAAATAGAGGCAGTTTTATTGCAGTGTTTCTAATTTGTTTATTTCTGTTTTCTTGACTTATTTCACTGGTATTGATGGTGAATAGGAATGGTGAGAGTAGATATCTTGCTTTATTTCTGATCTTATGGGTAATGTGTTCAAATTTTCACAATTAAAATTGATGTTAGCTGTGGATTTTTCATAGATGTTCTTTATCAGATTAAGAAACACTGTTGTTTTTAGTCTGTCTTTTTCTGTGTATGTGCGTATGCCTCATTTGGAATTTCTAAGTCTTTTTTATGTATGTCATTAGGGTACTAATACAAAACAGCTTGTAATTCTACCACCAAGGAGTCTTTTGTTATCATGCCAAAGTGTATCTGTCCTGAAACTAGACTTTTAGTTGTTAATATTTCTAAAACATCTGTCAGTATTGGATACTTTCTTATCTAATCCATCTTGTTATCTAGGTGGCCACAGTGTGCCCAGGTAACAATATCCTTCCACATAGCAATATGTTTCTTTTCAAAAGTCAGTGGACTTGAGTCTTTTTCATTGAGCAATGTCTCCATGTTCCCACCAAAAGCAAGTGACATCATTGAACATTTGAAATGATTCATTCTGATGTCAGCATTTATTCACAGCCACTACCATAACCTTTGCTGCTATATGGTAATATGATACATGGTCCCCTCGTATCTTACAGGAAACTGGATAAGCAAGCCTGTCTGTTACCACACAGTAATCATATCTCCTTGTGTGAAAGCACTGACCATCAAACTGCTCTTATTATATCACTATCATTTAAAAAAATTTTTTCTTATCTTTGTATATCTTCTTATATATTTTTTTAATATATAGATATATATGTATGATTTTTAAATAGGTATATGAAAGCATGGGAAGCCTTTGAATGATTTATGGCTGGTAATATCTCTCTCTCTTTCTAGTCATTTCCTAATATTGAAATAATCCCAATTGGGCAGCATTGAGCAGCCTCATGATCTCGTGTTCTCACAGATTTCCTTTTTTTTTTTTTTTAACATCTTTATTGGAGTATAATTGCTTTACAATGGTGTGTTAGTTTCTGCTTTATAACAAAGTGAATCAGCTATACATATACATATATACCCATATCTCGTCCCTCTTGCATCTCCCTCCCTCCCACCCTCCCTATCCCACCCCTCTAGGTGGTCACAAAGCAACGAGCTGATCTCCCTGTGCTATGCGGCTGCTTCCCACAGATTTCTTATTAAACTGATTCCAGTTACCCATTTTTCTATAGGAAGCAGAACTTTCACATTTATTTCTAAACCCAAGGTACTTTAGATAGGACTTCAACTATCCATGCCCTAGCATTCTCAACAGTTACTAAAACCCCCAGTGTCTCCTATTGAAAGAGTTTATATTAGTTGCTGTGGATCAATGAGCTCTCCATGAGACCTCAAAATTAAAGAAGTGGCAGGTCATGCATAATGTATGATGTACTTTGAGTTCCTCGTAAAAGTGATATTTGTAGGCTGGTCTATCTGAGTCAGAGTTGCAAATAAGTGCCCCAGATACACACCATCTCTTTCTCCCAGATGACTTGACAGAGGAGATGAGATCAGGGCACATTTTCCTTCTTGGCATGTTGATGTTCCCATGCTGTGTGACACTGGTTGGTTTAAAGGACTTTGTGAGGGAAAGATATCACTAAAAATCTAACCTTCTCTGGGGAAAGATATGTTAACTGCTTGAATTGTATCGAGAGATTTTTTTCATTAAAAATTATTTGGAAGGTGGTTTCTTTCTCATTTGCAAATATGTTACTAGAGAGCTCACACTCAGCCCTTGCCAATGAGCATTAGAACAAACTCCTGAAAAACAGCCAGGTTTTTTTTTTGTTTTTGTTTTTTTTTATTTGAACCTATGACTCTGTCACTCACATGGGACTGAGCCAGGCTGTAACCAACCTTCTAGAAAAGGTTGTGTTTCATAGTTTATTTGCGCGTGAGTGCATGTGCATACACACACAGGCATACACGTATACATCTAAGTGACTTCCCCCCTCTCCTTTCCCCCTGACCCAGAGCAGGAGCCTAGTAAGAAGAGCCATGATTGGATCACTGCTTCAAATCCTCAGAGCCTACCAGGTGCCTTTCACGCAGGATATACACAAGAAAATGCTGAAAGGAAGATATTTTCAGCATTACCATTGTCATACCAAGGTTTCCCTTTCAAATATGATTTCTCTTATGCCCCACACACACTGCTGCTATGATTCATAGGCCATCTGCACTTTGGAGTCTGCACGGCTTCCCTCCCTGACTTCATTCGGGCCTCTGAATGTCACCTTATCAAAGAGGCAACACTCCCACCCCATCTCTGTCTGTCCCCTCCCCCTACCTTATTTGTTTTCATAGCACTTATCACCACTGTCATAGTATGTATGTATGTATGTATGTATTTATTTATTGACTGTCTTACCTACTAGAAAGTCAGATTTAGTGTATTCATGACGTGCCCCCCAGCACTTAGAACACTACATGACATGTCATAGGCACTCAGTAAATACTTGTAAATGAATAAATAAACAAATGTAAGCCGGGGGGCCATTTTCAAACCTGTAACCTGAGTTCCGCAAGAGCCTTATAGTTAGAATGGGACATCCCCAGACCCAAAGACACATAAGTGCTGTCTATAAAGAGGATAACTGATATGTCTTGATGTGTTTTCAACCGTGTGTAGGTACTGTTGTGATTAATAACATTCATCTAAACCCATCATTGCAGGATTTTGATCATTTACCTATTTTCTCAGTCAGTGGCTACCGGAAATACAACTCCCATGTGTGTTTTAAATTTTTAAAAATATTTCCCCATACACAAATTTTTTCACCATAATATATGTTTTTAATATTCTCTTATACGTTATAAAGATGGGAATTACTGATCCTAGGCTTCACTAGGTCAAAAATAAAGTAACTTGATCTTAGTTATTAGGTTAGCCTTAAAGCAGAGGACTATGGTGCTATGGCCATTATCAGGAACTTAGCTTTAAAAATATCTCAGACTTCTTCCTTTAAAGGCCAATACCTTGATATTCTCTTTTCTTATACTTTTACACAGTGTTTGAGATGAAAATGCCACAGTTTTGAAGATACCACTTTAAGTTCTTTCCCCCCTAGATTTATCATTTAGGGAAGACTTGCTTAAAAATACATTTTGTTTCAAGTGGCCGTGGCACCCCTTTACCTGCTGTGAAAGCCAAAGGTAAAAGTCTGGCCAGGTGGAAGCAGAGCTGATCTCATTTGACCCTCTCAGCCCAGAAAAGTAGTGGTTTTGTTGTGTTTTTTTTCTTGCAAAAGCAGCTGTTTCTACTTCTTAGACTGAAAGGATTTCAGCAATGGCCTTAGTTTCCAGACTATTTGTTTAAAACCATACTGATCTATAAAAGAAAATAGTGAATGTACGTGAGTTACGTTAGTTTTTTAAGACTGCTGTATAACAAAGTACTACAAACTGGGTGGCTTGAAACAGCAGAAATTTATCATCTCAGAGCTCTAGAGGCTAGAAGTCCGAAATCAAGGTGTCAGCAGGGCTGGTTCCTTCTGAGGACTCTGAGGGAGAATCTGTTCCGGGCCTCTCATAGCTTTTGGTGATGACCAGTAATTCTTGGTGTTTTTTGGTTTGTAGATGCACCTCTCCAATCTCTGCTTCTGTCTTCACATGGTGTCCTCTCTGTGTGTCTATCTCTTCTTTAAAGGTCACCATGTTGGATTAAGGAACACCTTAATGATCTCATCTTAACCTGATTACATCTGCAAAGACCCTATTTCAAGTAAGGTCACAGTCACTGCTGCTGGGAGTTAGGACTTCAACTTTTTTTTTGGAGGACGCAATCTAACCAGTAACACCTTCCCCTTACCATTATATCAAGATGGTAATTGTAAACAGAATTAGTCTCAGCATAAAAGCCATAGAAATGGCTTTGCTGATTTTATTATGGTGAAACAAATAATGAGAAGGAGAAGGAGAAGAAATTTAACATGGAACATTAAAATGAGGGGTAAACAAATTTACCATCATTACCTCTCCATTGTTAATAAGAATTTTCAAAATGACTGAAAAAATATCAGTACAACCTAACTCTAGAACAATGCAATCATGGAATACCTTCCCTCTACCTGCTCATTTATAGTCGAGAATGGTCTTTGATATTGATATCCTCTCATCACACCTTTCTGCCTCAGCACAGAGCGCGCTCAGGTGGCCTTAGGATCTGAGTCCAGATTGGAGGTTTTAGGAGCTGGTCACTCAGCCTACTCAAGGAACCAGCTCTCCCAAGTTCCCTCTGCCCTTGAATGCCAGGACCCTGCCATTTCTTGCCATACCCTGCCTGGATGGCCCATCCATGCTCTGGGGCAAGGCCACTGATTCCCAACTAGTCGTAGTATTAGGACTTCACATAAATATATTTTATGGATACCTACCTCCTTCCCCATAATAGCAGTTGTACAACCCTTTATTTAGGAGAATTTACTCTGCCTTTTGTTTTATTAATCACAAATATAAAGTAGTATATGTTTGAGAAGTTAAAATTCTCAATTTATGAAATAAATCATTTTGCAAATACAAGTGTCCACCTATATTGGTTTTCTTTACATGAGGACTACCCAAGTTTAAATAGGCTTTTTCTTATTTACCAAATATTTATTGAGCATCCAAATGTAAGGCATTATGGGATCTATAATAATGGCCAAAATAGAGCTTGAAAGGTAGAAGTTATTAATTAATTAATATATTGAATTATATTAACATTTTCAAGTAGAAATATGTGTTATTAGAGAATTATAATCAAAGTGCTTCCAGAGTTGAGAATATGCATTTCAGTGAATATGCATTTGTTTAAAAAATTCTCCAAGCATATGATTTGATTATATATCATTATAACTGGGATAATAATACATACTGTATACAAATCCAAACACCCTACCCTTATACAGGGCTTCGCATTTTACCGAATACTTTCATGTGCATTATCATAGCCAAAACTTCCAAATCTCTCTTCTCCAAAGTTAGATTGAAACATCATATTTTAAGGCATTACAACCTTACTTGACTTTTTTTCATTATAAGTTTGACTCTTTAATATCACCATATAATTATGTTTACATGAAGAATTGGAAAGAAGGCATAGAGTCTCCATATGTTCATTTCAGCCTGGGTGGCTAAATGGCTTATAACAGTCAATGCATGAAAATGGTCTAGATTGAATAAATTAGCAAAATCACAAAAGGAAACCACTGTAGGAAATAGTTTTACACATGTAATTGCTCAAATCCTCTAGTGAATGTGTCAATCTGTACTAACTAAATAAATTTGTTTATAGACATGTTCTGTATTAGCTTCCACTCTTTCACAGCCCTTTGCCAAACAAAATCCCACTAGAAGTAGGATGTTCACACCCGAGTAGGAGTTTCTTGGATAAATATTTTTACTATATTGAGACCAAAACCACTTCTACAAATTTCAGACTTTGATTGAAATACTATATTTCTTTAGCTTTTTTTTCCCTTCCATCTTTTCTCCTGGCAGCTATTCATGCATTAGCTTACCTCCCCTCACCTCCCACGGCTGTGGTGTACAAGAAGAGGCGGGCTGCATGCACAGGGGGCCAGTGGACCCTGGAAATGACGGGACCTGCCCATTCAATCGCTCCTACCACCACATGGACTAGACAGACAGAGAGAGACTCGTGTACAAAAGAGCTTTCCCTTCCCTTTCCTAAAACCTGGTTGAAATGATTCATTGAATTAATTTCAAAGTAAAGATTACACACCCTGAGGCTATGCTTTATAGAATGCCTGCTTACATTCCATTTGAGTTCTCCATGAATAGAATACATAAAGGTAGAATTCACGCAGCCCTTCCTAAAGAAATCAGGGTAAGAGTTCTTGAAATATAACAGCCACATTCTTTCGGAAGGATGTCTCTGATCTCAACTTTCACCAAGAAGAATCTCAACTGATTTCTTAGTTCCCTGGTCCATGATTGGTGCTGAATTTTTCATAGGCCTTTTGAAGATCTATTTTTTAATTTTTCTGGTGGCTAATAAAATATTTCAAAAGAAAGTATTTTTAATAGTAATAACTGTTAAAAGTGAAATTAAGGACATTGCTTTTTAACGTGCTAAGTCTAAACCTTCTCAATGTTTTTGAGAGACAGAATAACCAGTAAACAGTAGACTCAAACAACAGTGGAATAGGGGTGATCTGAGCCAGTGCAGTATCCTAGTTACCATGACCCGAATAGCCCACCTTTTAGGGTTAATTAGCATAATGCCCAATAACATGAGCACTGTCACTGCTGTAGAAATAATATATCTGACGTGGAATGATTTCATACTTCAGGAGATTTAGTCATTTAATATGATAGCTCTGTTCAAATTAATCTTTCACACTGGAGAACACACTTTGGTTATTTATGATACTTGCAGGTAAATATTTTAAATGGCTAAGGCAGATTGTAAATGTCTGTGGCAAATTCCATTAACACAACTCTGTTATAGAAATAGAGGTGTATAATATGTACAAAAATATGTTCATAGTGCCTCAAGAACACTTAATTAGGGAAAGAGACACAAAGGCATGGAGGAGGTGTGCCTGTCATTGTCAGTCAGTACACAGCAGTTTAGTTTTTTTATATGTTTTTAATTGACGTATAGTTGATTTACAGTGTTTTTCAGGTACAGAGCAAAGTGATCCAGTTATATTCTTTTTCAGATTCTTTTTCATTATAGGTTATTGCAAGATATTGAATATAGTTCCCTGTACTATACAGTAAATCCTTGTTGTTTATCTATTTTATATATAGTGGTGTGTATCTGTTAATCTCAGATTCCTAATTTAACTCTCCCCTCTTTCCCCTTTGGTAACCATAAGTTTGTTTTCTATGTCTGTGAGTCTAGTTCTGTTTTGTAAATAAGTTCATTTGTATCTTTTTTTTTTAGGTTCCACATATAAGTGGTATCATATGACAGTTGTCTTTCTCTGTCTGACTGACTTCACTTAGTATGATAATCTCTAGGTCCATCCATGTTGCTGCAAATGACATTATTTCATTCTTTTTTTATGGCTGAGTAGTATTCCACTGTATATATGTGCCACATCTTCTTTATCCATTCATCTGTCAGTGGACCTTTAGGTTGCTTCCATGTCTTGGCTACTGTAAATAGTGCTGCTGTGAACATTGGGGTGCATGTATCTTTTCCAATTAGAGTTTTCTCCTTTTCCAGATGTATACCCAGGAATGGGATTTCTGGATCATATGGCAACTCTATTTTTAGTTTTTTAAGGAACCTCTATACTGTTCTCCATGGTGGCTGCACCAATTTACATTCCCGCCAACAGTGTAGGAGGATTTCCTTTTCTCCACACCCCTTCCAGCATTTATCATTTGTAGACTTTTTGATGATGGCCATTCTGACTGGTGTAAGTTTTGATTGTAGTTTTGATTTGCATTTCTCTAGTAATTAGCAGTGTTGAGCATCTTTTCATGTGACTGTTGGCCATCTGTATATCTTCTTTGGAAAAATATCTATTTACATCTGCCCATTTTTTGACTGGGTTGTTTGTTTTTTTGATATTGAGCTGTATAAGCTGTTTGTATATTTTGGAAATTAATCCCTTGTTGGTCACATCATTCGCAAATATTTTCTCTCATTCCATAGGTTGTCTTTTCATTTTGTGTATGGTTTCCTTTGCTGTGCAAAAGCTTTTAAGTTTAATTAGGTCCCATTTGTTTATTTTTGCCTTTGTTTCCATTACTCTAGGAGATGAATCCAAAAAAAAATGTTGCTGCAATTTATGTCAGAGTGTTTTGCCTTTGTTTTCTTCTAGGAGTATCCAGTCTTACATTTAGGTCTTTAATCCATTTTGAGTTTGTTTCTGTACATGGTGTTAGAGAATGTTCTAATTTCATTCTTTTACATGTAGCTGTCCAGTTTTCCCAGCACCACTCACTGAAGAGACTGTCTTTTCTCCATTGCATATTCTTGCCTCCTTTGGCATAGCTTAATTGACCATAAATGCGTGGATTTATTTCTGGGCTTTCTATCCTGTTCCATTGATCTGTGTCTGTTTTTGTGCCAGTACCATACTGTTTTGATTATGGTAGCTTTGTAGTATAGTGTGAAGTCAGGGAGCATGATTCCTCCAGCTCCGTTCTTTCTCAAGATTGTTTTGGCTATTCAGGGTCTTTTGTGTTTCCGTACAAATTTTAAATTTTTTAGTTCCTGTTCTGTGAAAAATGCCATTGGTAATTTGATAGGGATTGCATTGAATCTGTAGATTGCCTTGGGTGGTATGGTCATTTTAACAATATTTAGTCTTCCAATCCAAGAACACAGGATATCTTTCCATCTGTTTTGGTGGTCTCCGGTTTCTTTCATCAGTGTCTTGTAGTTTTCGGAGTACAAGTCTTTTGACTCCTTAGGTAGGGTTATTCCTAGGTATTTTATCCTTTTTGATGTGATAGTAAATGGGATTGTTTCCTTAATTTCTCTTTCTGATATTTTGTTGTTAGTGTATAGAAATGCAACAGATTTCTGTATATTAATTTTGTATCCTGCAACTTTACCAAATTCATTGGTGAGCTCTACCAGTTTTCTGTTGGAGTCTTTAGGAGTTTCTCTGTATAGTATCATGTCATCTGCAAACAGTGACAGTTTTACTGCTTCCTTTCCAATTTGGATTCCTTTTATTTCTTTTTCTTCTCTGATTGCTGTGGCTAAGACTTCCAAAACTATGTTGAATAAAAGTGGCGAGAGTGGGTATCCTTGTCTTGTTCCTGATCTTAGAGGGAATGCTTTCAGCTTTTCACTGTTGAGTATGATGTTACCTGTGGGTTTGTCACATATGGTCTTTATTATGTTGAGGTATGTTCCCTGTATGCCCATTTTCTGGAGAGTTTTTATCATAAATGGATGTGGAATTTTATCAAAAGCTTTTCCTGCATCTATTGAGATGATGATATGGTTTTTATTCTTCAATTTGTTAATGTGATGAATCACACTGATTGATATGCAGATACTGAAAAATCCTTCTATCCCTGGGATAAATCCCACTTCATCATGGTGTAATGATGTATTTTAATGTATTGTTGGATTCAGTTTGCTAGTATTTTATTGAGGTTTTCTGCATCTTACTATTTCTATTCTTAATTTGCTCCTTTTTTTCTTGTTTCCTAATGTGGAAGCTTAAATGAATGACTTTAGATCTTTCTTATTTTCTAATATGTGCATTCACTGCTTTAAATTTCCTTTTAGAAATTGCTTTTGCTGCCTCCCACAATGTTATGAGATGTTATGTTTTCAGTTTTATTTAGTTCAAAATATTTTAAAATTTCTCTTAATATTGCTTCTTTGACCCATATGTTGTTTAGAAGTGTGTTGTTTAACTTACAAATATCTTGGGATTTTCCAGCTATCTTTCCATTATTGATTTCTGGTTTAATTCCATTATGGTCTGACATTGTATGATTTTCACTCTTTTAAATTTGTTAGGATATGTCTTATGCCCTCAAATGTGGTCTATTTTGATGAATGTCCCATGTGAGCTTGAGAAGAACTTATAATCTATGATTGTTGGATGAATAGTCTAAAGATGTCCATTATGTCCACTTAATTGGTGATTTTGTAGAGTTCCATGTCTTTAGTGATTTTGCGCCTGCTGGATCTGTTTGTTTCTCAGAGGGGTGTTGAAGTCTCCAGCTACAATAATGGGTTCATCTATTTCTCCTTGAAGTTCTGTCAGTTCTTGCTTCATGTATTTTGATGCTGTATTGTTAGCCGTGTATCTGTTGAGAATTGTTACATCATCTTGGGAAGTTGACCTCTTATCATTATGTGATGGCCTTCTGCCTCTGATAACTTTCTTGCTGTAAAGTTGGCTCTGTCTGAGATTAATATAGCTGCTCCTGCTTTCTTTTGATTAGTGTTAGCATGGCACATCTTTCTTCATTTGCTTTTAATCTATATGTGTCTTTATATTTAAAGAGGGTTTCTTTTTTTATATACAGCAGGTTCTTATTAGTTATCCATTTTATACATATTAGTGTATATATCCCAATCTCCCAATTCATCACAGCACCACCACCACCACCACCACCCCCCGCTTTCCCCCCTTGGTGTCCATACATTTGTTCTCTGTATCTGTGTCTCAGTTTCTGTCCTTCAAACTGGTGCATCTGTACCATTTTTTAGGTTCCACATACATGCGTTAATATATGATATTTGTTTTTCTCTTTCTGACTTACTTCACTCTGTATGACAGTCTCTGGATTCATCCACGTCTCTACAAATGACCCAATTTCGTTCCTTTTTGTGGCTGAGTAATATTCCATTGTATATATGTACCACATCTTCTTTATCAATTCATCTGTCATTGGACACTTAAGTTGCTTCCATGACCTGTCTATTGTAAATAGTGCTGCAATGAACATTGGGGTGCATCTGTCTTTTTGAATTATAGTTTTCTCTGGGTATATGCCCAGTAGAGGGATTGCTGGGTCATCCGGTAATGCTATTTTTAGTTTTGTTTTATTTTTTTAAATGAGTTTGGTCTTTTTTTTTTTTTTAATTTATTCATTTATTTATTTATTTTTGGCTGCGTTGGGTCTTCGTTGCTGTGCGCAGGCTTTCTCTAGTTGCAGCGAGCAGGGGCTACTCTTCGTTTTGGTGCGCAGGCTTCTCCCTGAGGTGGCTTCTCTTGTTGCAGAGCATGGCCTCTAGGCGCATGGGCTTCAGCAGTTGTAGCTCGCAGGCTCTAGAGTGCAGGCTCAGTAGTTGTGGTGCACGGGCTTAGTTGCTCCGCGGCATGTGGGATCTTCCCAGACCAGGGCTCGAACCCGTGTCCCCTGCATTGGCAGGCGGATTCTTAACCACTGAGCCACCACGGAAGCCCCTATTTTTAGTTTTTTAAGGAACCTCCATACTGTTCTCCATAGTGGCTGGATCAGTTTACATTCCCACCAACAGTGCAAGAGGGTTCCCTTTTCTCCACAACCTCTCCAGCATTTGTTGTTTGTAGATTTTCTAGCCCATTCTAGCTGGTGTGAGGTGATACCTCACTGTAGTTTTGATTTGCATTTCTCTAATAATTAGTGATGTTGAGCAGCTTTTCATGTGCTTCTTGGCCATCTGTATGTCTTCTTTGGAGAAATGTCTATTTAGGTCTTCTGCCCATTTTTGGATTGGGTTGTTTGTTTTTTTAATATTGAGCTGCATGAGCTGTTACTGTATTTTGGAGATTAATCCTTTGTCCATTGATTCATTTGCAAATACTTTCTCCCATTCTGAGGGTTGTCTTTTCGTCTTGTTTGTAGTTTCCTTTGCTTGCAAAAGCTTTTAAGTTTCATTAGGTCCCATTTGTTTATTTTTGTTTTTATTTCCAGTACTCTAGGAGGTGGATCAAGAAAGATCTTGCTGTGATTTATGTCAGAGGTGTTCTTCCTATGTTTTCCTCTAAGAGTTTTATAGTGTCCAGTCTTACATTTAGGTCTCTAATCCATTTTGAGTTTATTTTTGTGTATGGTGTTAGGGAGTGTTCTAATTTCATTCTTTTACATGAAGCTGTCTAGTTTTCCCAGCGCCACTTATTGAAGAGACTGTCTTTTCTCCACTGTATATCCTTGGCTCCTTTGTCATAGATTAGTTGACCGTAGGTGTGTGGGTTTATCTCTGGGCTTTCTATCCTGTTCCACTGATCTATATTTCTGTTTTTGTGCCAGTACCATATTGTCTGGATTACTGTAGCTTTGTAGTATAGTCTGAAGTCAGGGACTCTGATTCCTCCAGCTCCGTTTTTTTCCCTCAAGACTGCTTTGCCTATTCTGGGTCTTTTGTGTCTCCATACAAATTTTAAGATTTTTTGTTCTAGTTCTGTAAAAAAATGCCATTGGTAGTTTGATAGGGATTGCATTGAATCTGTAGATTGCTTTGGGTAGCATAGTCATTTTCACAATATTGATTCTTCCAATCCAAGAACATGGTATATCTCTCCATCTGTTGGTATCTTTAATTTCTTTCATCAGTGTCTTATAGTTTTCTGCATACAGGTCTTTCGTCTCCCTAGGTAGATTTATTCCTAGGAATTTATTCTTTTTGTTGCAGTGGTAAATGGGAGTGTTTCCTTAATTTCTCTTTCAGATTTTTCATCATTAGTGTATAGGAATGCAAGAGATTTCTGTGCATTAATTTTGTATCCTGCAACTTTACCAAATTCATTGATTGGCTCTAGTAGTTTTCTGGTGGCATCTTTAGGATTCTCTATGTATAGTGTCATGTCACCTGCAAACAGTGACAGTTTTACTTCTTCTTTTCCAGTTTGTATTCCTTTTATTTCTTATTCTTCTCTGATTGCCATGGCTAAGACTTCCAAAACTATGTTGAATAATAGTGGCGAGAGTGGGTATCCTTGTCTTGTTCCTGATCTTAGAGGAAATGCTTTCAGTTTTTCACCTTTGAGAACGATGTTGGCTGTGGGTTTGTCATATATGGCCTTTATTATGTTGAGGTAGGTTCCCTCTATGCCCACTTTCTGGAGAGTTTTTATCATAAATGGGTGTTGAATTCTGTCAAAAGCTTTTTCTTCATCTATTGAGATGATCAGATGGTTTTTATTCTTCAATTTGTTAATATGGTGTATCACATTGATTGATTTGTGTCTATTGAAGAATCCTTGCATCCCTGGGGTAAATCCCACTTGATCATGATGTATGATCCTTTTAATGTGTTGTTGGATTCTGTTTGCTAGTATTTTGTTGAGGATTTTTGCATCTATATTCATCAGTGATATTGGTCTGTAATTTTCTTTTTCTGTAGTATCTTAGTCTGGTTTTGGTATCAGGATGATGGTGGTCTCATAGAATGAGTTTGGGAGTGTTCCTTCCTCTGCAGTTTTTTTGGATGAGTTTGAGAAGGATGGATGTTAGCTCTTCTCTAAATGTTTGATAGAATTCACCTGTGAAGCCATCTGGTCCTGGACTTTTGTTTGTTGGAAGATTTTTAATCACAGTTTCAATTTCAGTGCTTGTGATTGGTCTGTTTATATTTTCTGTTTCTTCCTGGTTCAGTCTTGGAAGGTTATACCTTTCTAAGAATTTGTCCATTTCTTCCAGGTTGTCCATTTTATTGGCATAAAGTTGCTTGTAGTAGTCTCTTAGGATGCTTTGTATTTCTGCAGTGTCTGTTGTAACTTCTCCTTCTTCATTTCTAATTTTATTGATTTGAGTTCTCTCCCTCTTTTTCTTGATGAGTCTGACTAATGGATAATCAGTTTTGTTTATCTTCTCAAAGAACCAGCTTTTAGTTTTATTGATCTTTGCTGTTGTTGTCTTTGTTTCTATTTCATTTACTTCTGCTCTGATCTTTATGATTTCTTTCCTTCTACTAACTTTGGGTTTTGTTTGTTCTTCTTTCTCTAGTTCCTTTAGGTGTAAGATTAGATTGTTTATTTGAGATTTTTCTTGTTTCTTGAGGTAGGCTTGTGTTGCTATAAACTTCCCTCTTAAAACTGCTTCTGCTGCATCCCATAGGTTTTGGATCATCGTGTTTTCATTGTCATTTGTCTCTAGGTATTTTTTGATTTCCTCTTTGATTTCTTTAGTGATCTCTTGGTTATTTAGTAACATATTGTTTAGCCTCCATGTGTTTGTGTTTTTTACATTTTTTTCCCTGTAATTGATTTCTAATCTCATAGCGTTGTGGTCAGAAAAGTTGCTTGATATGATTTCAATTTTCTTAAATTTACTGAGGCTTGATTTTTGACCCAAGATGTGATCTATCCTGAGGAATGTTCCATGTGCACTTGAGAAGAAAGCGTACTCTGCTGTTTTTGGATGGAATGTCCTATAAATATCAATTAAATCTATCTGGTCTATTGTATCATTTAAAGCTTGTGTTTCCTTAGTAATTGTCTGTTTGAATGATCTGTCCATTGGTGTAAGTGAGGTGTTAAAGTCCCCCACTATTATTGTGTTACTGTCAATTTCCTCTTTTATAGCTGTTAGCAGTTGCCTTATGTATTGAGGTGCTCCTATGTTGGGAGCATATATATTTATAATTGTTATATCTTCTTCTTGGATTGATCCCTTGATCATTATGTAGTGTCCTTCCTTATCTCTTGTAACATTCTTTATTTTAAAGTCATTTTATCTGATATGAGTATTGCTACTCCAGCTTTCTTCTAATTTCCGTTTGCATGGAATATCTTTTTCCATCCCATCACTTTCAGTCTGTATGTGTCCCTAGGTCTGAAGTGGGTCTCTTGTAGGCAGCATATATATGAGTCTTGTTTTTGTATCCATTCAGCAAGCCTGTGTCTTTTGGTTGGAGCATTTAATCCATTCACATTTAAGGTAATTATCAATATATATGTTCCTATTACCATTTTCTTAATTGTTTTGGGTTTCTTTTTGTAGGTCCTTTTCTTCTCTTGTGTTTCCCACTTAGAGAAGTTCCGTTAGCATTTGTTGCAGAGCTGGTTGGTGGTGCTGAATTCTCTTAGCTTTTGCTTGTGTGTAAAGCTTTTGATTTCTCCATCGAATCTGAATGAGATCCTTGCTGGGTAGAGTAATCTTGGTTGTAGGTTCTTCCCTTTCATCACTTTAAATATGTCATGCCACTTCTTCTGGCTTGTAGAGTTTCTGCTGAGAAATCAACTGTTAACCTTATGGGAGTTCCCTTGTATGTTATTTGTCATTTTTCCCTTGCTGCTTTCAGTAATTTTTCTTTGTCCTTAATTTTTGCCAATTTGATTACTATGTGTCTTGGTGTGTTTCTCCTTGGGTTTATCCTGTATGGGACTCTCTGTGCTTCATGGAATTGGGTGGCTATTTCATTTCCCATGTTAGGGAAGTTTTCGACTATAATCTCTTCAAATATTTTCTCGGGTCCTTTCTCTCTCTCTTCTCTTTCTGGGACCCCTATAATGCGAACGTTGTTATGTTTAATGTTGTCCCAGAGGTCTCTTAGGCTGTCTTCATTTCTTTTCATTCTTTTTTCTTTATTCTGTTCCGTGGCAGTGAATTCCACCATTCTGTCTTCCAGGCCACTTATCCGTTCTTCTGCCTCAGTTATTCTGCTATTGATTCCTTCTAGTGTATTTTTTATTTCAGTTATTGTATTGTTCATCTCTGTTTGTTCTTAATTCTTCTAGGTCTTTGTTAAACATTTCTTGCATCTTCTCGATCCTTGCCGCCATTCTTTTTCCAAGGTCCTGGATCATCTTCGCTATCATTATTCTGAATTCTTTTTCTGGAAGGTTGCCTACCTCCAGTTCATTTAGTAATTTTTCTGGGGTTTTATCTTGTTCCTTCATCTGGTACATAGCCGTCTGCCTTTTCATCTTGTCTATCTTTCTGTGAATGTGTTTTTTTCCCACAGGCTGCAGGATTGTAGTTCTTCTTGCTTCTGCTGTCTGCCCTCTGAAGTGGGTTTCTTATAGACAACATATAGTGGGGTCTTATTTTTTGATCCACTCTGATAATCCCTGTCTTTTGATTGGTGTGTTAAGACCACTGACATTCAAAGTGATTATTGATACAGTTGGATTAATATCTACCATATTCGTTACTGTTTTCTATGTGCTGCCCTTGTTCTTTGTCCCCATTTTTGTCTTCCACTCTTTTTCCATCTTTTGTGGTATTAACTGAGCATTTTATATGATTCCATCTTCTTTCCTTTCTTAGCATGTCAGTTATACTCCTTTTTTTTTAATTTTACTTTTTTTAATGGCTGCCCTAGTGTTTGTAATAACACATTGACATCTAATCAAAGTCCACTTTCCAATAACACTTTACCACTTAACAGGTACTATTAGTACCTTATAAGAACAAAATAATATTGATTCCTTCCTCCTGTCCCTTGTATTGTTACTGCAATTCATTTCACTTATACATAAATATACAGAAACATGGGTATATATGCAATGTAATTTAATACATTATTGCTATTATTTTGAACAAACCATTATCTATTAGATCAATTAAGAATAAAAGTTTTTATTTTACCTTCACTTATTCCTTCTCCAGTGTTCTTCCTTTTTTTATGTATATCCAGGTTTCTGAACTATATCTAAAGAACTTCCTTTAACATTTTCCTGCAAGCAGGGGTACTAGCAAAAAAAAAACTTCCCTCAATTTTCGTTTGTCTGAGAAAATCTTTGTTTCTCCTTCACCTTTAAAGGATTACATCACAGAGCACAGAATTCTGGGTTGGTGGATTTTTTCTCTCAACACTTTAAATATTTCACTCCACTTTTTTCTTGCTTACATGGTTTCGGAGAAGTTAGGTGTGATTCTTGTCTTTGCTCCTTTATAGGTAAGGTGTTATTTTTCTCTGGCATCTTTTAATTTTTTTCATTTTTCTGTAGTTTGATATGCCTAGGTGTAGTTTGGTTTTTGTTTTTATTCTGCTTGGTGTTCTCGGAGCTCCCTGGATCTGTGGTTTGGTGTCTGACATTAATTTGGGAAAATTCTCAGTCATCGTTTTTTAAAATATTTCTTCTGTTCCTTTCTCTTTTTCTTCTTCTGATATTCCCATTATACATATGTTATACCATTTGTAGCTCTCTCACAGTTTTTGGATATTTTATTCCATCTTTTCTGGTTTTTTCACTCTTTGCTTTTCAGTTTTGGAGGTTCCTAGAGAACAGTTCTTGGATATTCTGTTCTTTTTTTCCAGTCTTTTTACTCTTTGCTCTTCAGTTTTGGAGGTTTCTAGTGCAGTATCCTCAAGCTCAGAGTTTATTTCCTCAGTCATATCCAGTCTACTAACAAACCCATCAGAGGCATTCTTTACTTCTGTTAGTGTGGTTTTTTATCTCTAGCATTTCTTTTTGATTTTTTCTTAAAATTTCCATCTCTTTGCTTACATTGCCCGTCTGTTCTTGCATGCTGTCTACCGTATCCATTAGAGCCTTTAGCATCCTAATCATAGTTGTTATAAATTCCCAGTCTGTTAATTCCAACATACCTGTCATAAATGGGTTTGGTTCTGATGCTTGCTGTGTCTTTTCAAACTGTTTTTTGCCTTATAATATACCTTGTAATTTTGTCTTAATACCCAGACATGATATACTGAGTAAAAGGAACAACTATAAATAGGTCTTTATTAATATGGTGGTAAGATGTGGGAGGAGGGGGCGCATTCTATACAACTATGATTAGGTCTTAGTCTTTTAGTGAGCCTGTGCCTCTGAACTGTGACCTTCACAAGTGCTTCTTAGTGTCCCACCCACCAACCTATTAGTCAAGGTGGTTACAGTGGACTGAAGTTGGATATTTGCCTTTTCCCAGGTCAGTTAGGCTCTTATAAAACCTCTGCAGGTTAAGCTCTGGTTAAATAGTTCCTCCTGTAGGTAGACCTTGTTAAGAAGAACAGTATGCTTTTGTGTATTTCAAAATGCCTTTGACCCCTCTCCCTGCCTGAAGCATGAGGAGAGTTTTCTGTGATACTCACTTTGAGAACCTGGTAGAGCTCCAGGAGGTAAAACTCAGAAGAGTGTGGTCCCCTTCCCCATCCCCCATGATTGAGTCCCCCTGGAGTTTTATCTCCCGGGTTTGTCCACACTACACACCTAGCAGTTTGTCAGTTACAGTTCAATTTTCTCTACCCCAGCACTGGTCCCCACAAAAAAAAAATCTATAAGGTTTTTGCTTATGGATTTGTGCTCCATTAAGTTGTGACTCTCTGTATTTGCCTGTCTGTCTCTCTGATTTTAAGGGCATTGGCTTTCCCTGTCACTTCACTTCTCCTTTGGATGTAAGAAGAATTGTTGATTTTTCTGTTTGTTCAACTTTTACTTGTTGTTAGGACAGAGTGGCACCTTGCAAGCCTCTTACATGCTACCTCAGAAACGAGAAGTCCTCCAGTTATTCTAATTTAATATAAGGAGTTTATATCAGGCTCTAAAGTAATGATTCAAAAGAATTGGTTGAATGTTTATATAACATGAGCATTTCTTGCCTGAATTTTGATAAACCCTTCAGTGGTAGGTGGTGTGGGTTGGTGTCTTGGATTTAATATTTATTGTGACAAGCATAGCCTGTAGACTGGCATTTGGGAATAAGATAAGTCAGGCTCTCTCTCCTCTGGGTCTTACCTAGAACATTTTTCTGTCCTGCTACGCATTCCCCTCCCATCCCCAACTCAGGCCTCAGCTGAGTGTCTTTTCCTTCAAGAAGCCTCCTTGATCACCACCACCCACCTCTACTATCCTCTTATATGGTCCTATTACACTGTATTCTCACTTTGTAATTCCCATTACTTTTGTCATTTCTCATTCAATATGTCTCCCCCCACTAGACTGTTCAACATATGAAGGGTAGGAACCACTTCTGTGATCACTGCTGTGATCACCACTGCACCTCACAGCCTATATTATTAAATAAATGAATGAATGAATGAATGACAGTAGCTTCATACAGAAATATACCTTCTCAGATGGCTACCTCAGTGATTGATATTAACTACTGTGTCCTGATAGTTCTGTGTCATAATTTTATTATTCACTGTCTTCCAAAAATTCTTGAATATCTTAATTATAATTTATTTACTCTTCTAAATTGGTGTCTTGACCATGGGTAAACAGCTGTTGCTATTCGTGTTCTTATTCCTCATGTTGTATTTTTTGACGTGGCAAAGGTCATTGAGGCAGTATTTTCTTTTAATTTTTATTGTATCATTGTTGACAACTTTGAAAACAGGAAATACAATTGAGCAACATTGCCACCCAACCACGATTGTTAAAAAATTATTTTATACTACTCTAAACTTTTCAGTAACAGAATATTGGAACTTAAAATGTTTAGATGCCACAAAACAATTTAACAGTGTTGTTTTAGATGACTTGGATTTTTTTTTTCTGGCAAACAATGCAGTTGGCTCCATAGATACAGAAGTTTTTACTCCTGGCAGAAAACGGTAATGAGAAGCCCAGAAATGCTCCCATTGGGAGCTGTGAACTAACATCAGAGTAACCCTTTGCTTTGTTGCATTGCTTATGATTGAATTATTAAGGTCACTAATTTATTTTTCTTAACGATTGCTGCTGACGGTTATCTGGTGAAATGATAAGTGTGTGGTCTAAACCTAATTTTTCAGAGCTGAGAATACCCCAGCTCCTGCTGTCATGGTGAACACATGTTAGCATTTCTCGTTGTCCGGAGGAAACTAAGGTACTTGCAAGTCAAATGCATTCATTCATTCGATGATTGTTTATTGAGCACCTACTTATGTGCCGTGCATTGGGTTGCACCCTGGACATACAGAGATAAATAAAATAGCAACTTCCTGCCTTCTGGAGAGCTTTGGGTCAAACAAGAAAAATGAGAATTAACTGTTGTTATACTAAACTGCCCCCCCCAAAAATGGAGATTTTGATTACTAACTCCTGCCAGTTTGGCACTGTTTATACATATATGTGTTTGCAGCTTGGAACAATTCGGACATCTGTGTTTTGTTTACAGTATAGGTAGCTGAAGAAAAGTTTAATATTATTGCCATTAAATTATTATTACCATAGATGTATTTAAGTGCTTACAATATCATGGAAAGAATAGTTTAAACATAGAAATGGCACACTTTTAGTTAGACTTATGTAAAGTTGCTAAAAATGACATTCACAAAAAACTTTTCTCTAAAATACAATGCTATTTGTATCAACCACATAATTATTTTTCTCAGCAACAACAAGAAATTAACACATCTCTCATATAATTTGATTGCAATGACTTGGGCAACTAGAAATGGTAATTTTTAATAATTAAATTTTAATTTAGAGATGTTTATATTCAGAATCCTGAAATAACTTATAAGAAGAATATGATATAGACTTAGAAAAAAACATGCATAAAATGACACGTTCCTCAAGATTTATAGGCTCCAGTTACTTGGAATAGAATGGGAGTTAATGCTATGTCTTTTTCCTATTCTGCCAGCCAGAGAAGACCTCTTATTTAGAGGGCAGGGCTCCTTCCACTGTCTTAAATCAAGGCTCTGCTGTCTGACAAACTGCCCTCCATGATTTTCACTGGATATTTATAACATGGGGAAGTACACAAAAAAGGAAAATGTTTAATGAAGAGCTTTGCATGTTACAATGCTATACATCATATGGTTCAATTTAGATTCTCTGAAATATCAGAGTTAGAATGAAATTATCAAAAAGGGGAAAGTCACATGGCATTGGTACAAACAAGATGTGCCTATTTGTATTTATGTTTGCTAATGAATTTCAGCCATGATCCCCACTTTGATTTTAAGAGTCTCAGACCACCATTCGGTTTTATTCATTGTAATTAAATCTCTTGCCCACACGCAGACACAAGGGCAGCAAGAAAAGGGGGGCATATTTTATCTTTTCAAAAGCTATTACGTGGCTTTGATATGAAGCTCCAGAGGTCCAAAGATTTATAGTATTAAAGCAAAACAGTACGTCTCTCAGGGCACTGTCACCTCCTTCAGCAAATGGAGGAGCCAATAGAGGGCTTGGACTCTGAATCCAGTGACCCACGGAGGGCAGGGCTGAATTTGTGCTTAACGGGAGCAGTGGAATTTGAGGCAACTTGGCATAGTCTCTGATGTTGCTACCGGAAGAGAGGTAGAAAAAGGCCAGATAAAAGCACAACTGGTTTCACAGTAACTTGGGAGTGAGTTGGGGCAGAGAGGAGGGCTAATTCAGCTGTCTTGTGGAACATCGTTTATACGTGAAATGCAGAGATGTACATACCTTCCCAACCCCAGCCAACCGAGTGTTCCAATAAATGGAACACGTAGGCTAACTTAATTAGTTAGGACTAGGGAAAGACTGTTGCTTTCGGTTACTCTCTAACCTCCCTCACCTTTTCCTTCCAGCAAAGCCAAGCCAGTAGCTGTAGAACCTCTGCCCTCTGTGCCCTCTTCATCCTTGTGGAGTGGAAAAGAGCTTTTGGGAAACCACCAGGCCCTTGATAACCAGGGCGGCTCCTGTGGCCCACAAATCATCCAAAATGCAGAGAGTCTACCCTACACTTAGTTAATTGGGAGTTAACGGTAGTTTGGGACAGGGTGAATGTATGCTCCAAATCTTTTCCTTGTCCTTCTTCTACTGGATTTAACCCAAATTCGCCAACTCCAGACAGACCTAGGCAGGCCACATTATTTGCTTGGCCCTAAATCAGACACTGAGCACAGCCTTAGTAAGACTTCAGCATGAACAAATGGTACGTCTTTCCCTTGAAGGTTCTAAAGGTGCATACTTTTGCCACAGAACCTTTCAGCCAAGTTTATCTTAATTATTTTGCTATTTCATCCATTTATCAAAATTATAATTTGGGGCACTCAGGGATATTAGGTGATTCTCTAACGGAGAGCTAATCATATAGCAGGAGAGGCAGAAGTAGAACTAAAAGCTCATGATGGCTGCCTTGTTCTAACTACTCAGCTGTCCTGTTTTGGACGTCATGAAGTCCCTCCCTTCGCCCAGTCTCTTCACTTTTGTTCTGCTCCCAAGGGTACTTTATCTGGAAAAATGAATTTTTCCCCTACATCTGTTTTCCCCATTAAGGTCAGAGAAGCTGAACACACAGCTTTGGGCAGAATGAGAACCATCCTGGGTTCTCCCCACATGCCCATGGATGTGTCTCTCTTTCTCTCTGGGCAATGGTTTTTTCATCTGTTAAATTAGGAATTGGGCTAGAGGAGTTCACAAAGATACTTTCCAGTTCCAAAATTTTATTGTTCCTTGATTTTAGATGTAAGCAAAAGATTTGTTCAACTTGGTTTAGTAGGCTTAATTTCCAAATCCCTTTGCCATTGTGGAATTAAACGTGGTGTGGCGGTCTGAAGGGCCGTGCTGCCTGACAGCGGCATCCCAGCATCTGGGAAGGAGAAAAACAATGACTAGTGTACAGATGACCCACAAGTACGAAGTGCGAGAGATAACAGGTAACCCGTCTGCTGTCTGCGTGAAAGGCATGGTCCAAAAACCTAATTTCTGTTTCTTCTGTATTAAATTAAATGCTAAGATTAGGATTTCCATTATGAAATATTGTTTACTGTAGAATCATGACAGACTCTGAGAGGGTTCCATTTATTGACCAAACCATTTTGGGGTCCTGTTAATGGTGTACTCACCTATTCCACCACCATTCTCAGCCCTCACCTGCATCCAGGTCACTGGGATTGCTTCTCAAACATTCCAAACTCGAGCTCCATTCAGACCAATTGACTTTAAAGAAGTGAAGCCAGAGTATCTGTTATTTGTGTAAAGCTCCCCAAGTTATTTGGATGCACAATGTTTTTTATTATATACTATTCTTTAAATTAGTCTGGAAAATAAGCACCAGTTGAGAGTGCCTCCAAACTGAAGATGATTTAGATTCAGGTCCCATCTTTGCACTCTGAGGGATTGTGCCAGACTAATCTAGTTAATTTTAATTTACTTTAAGTGATCTTTAGCAAGAATTGAGTTTATTAGGACTAGGAGAATATGTATATCTATAGTAATCTGGATGGAATAAATTAGGCCAGATTTCAGGGGTTTTTTTGTTTTCTTTTGTTTAATGTAAGACGGTTTGGTGTAATGAAAAGAATACCGGCCCTGGGTTTTGAATCCTAAATCTACTCATCACCCACTAGACATGTCACTTTAAAAAGGAGAATAACAAGACCTTTGTTTTTTGCTAGTTGTGGTAAGGCTAAATTAGATATGGACATGAAAGTATTGTACTTCATAAGCCATTTTTTTTAAAGTGTAGTATTTTTTAATATTTGCCCCCCTGCTTTAAGAAATATACAATCTCATGCCCTTTTAAGTGTTATTTGAAATTAAATATTATGATTAAAAGTAAAAGAGAAAACAAAAAGGCTGCCTTGTCTTTTCTCTTTCCCACCCTTGAAAATGACCTCTCAATGCATTTTACTGGTGGTGGTTAAACCATTAGCATTAAGTTGGAAGCTTCAGTGACTGCAGGGACTGTGTTACTTATCCTTGTGTCCTTTGCACCTCCAAGCACAAGTGGCGGTGCGAGCAAGCACCACCAAGCACCAAGCTGGAACTCTAAATAAAGAGTTGCTAAAATCCAATTCTGCAAATTTATAGGAATTCAGATAATAGAACCAAAATCTTTTGTCTTAGGCCTTTGAGGAATGAAGTATTTGTAAGTGAATTTGAGGCCTGCTGTAATGAAATTTTACCCCTTTTTTTCCGGCTTTATTGAGGGATAATTGAAATATATAAGGTTATACAATATATAAGGTTTGGTTTATTTTAAATCTTCCCTTTTTAAAAAAATTTTTATTGGCGTATAGTTGATTTACAATTTTGTGTTAGTTTCAGGTGTACAGCAAAGTGGTTCAGTTACACATATACATATATCCACTCTTTTTTTTTTTAAGATTCTTTTCCCATATAGGCCATTACAGTGTAGTATTGAGTAGAGTTACCTGTGCTATACAGCACGTTCTTATTAGTTATCTATTTTAGTAGTAGTGTGTATATATGTGTGTATATGCCAGTCCCAGTCTCCCAATTTATCCCTCCCTCCACTTATCCCCTGGTAACCATAAGTTTGTTTTCTACATCCATGACTCTATTACTGTTTTGTAAATAAGTTCATTTGTACCCTTTTTTTTTAGATTCCACATATAAGTGATATCATATGATATTTGTCTTTCTGTGTCTGACTTACTTCACTCAGTATACAATCACTAGGTCCATCCATGTTGCTGCAAATGGCATTATTTTCTTCTTTTTTATGGCTGAGCAATCTTCCATTGCATGTATGTACCACATCTTCTTTATCCATTCCTCTGTTGATGGACATTTAGGCTGCTTCCATGTCCTGGCTATTGTAAATAGTGCTGCAATGAACACTGGGGTGTATGTATCTTTTTGAATTATGGTTTTCTCCAGGTGTATGCCCAGGAGCAGGATTGCTGGGTCATATTGTAGTTCTATTTTTAGTTTTTTAAGGAGCCTCCATACTGTTCTCCATAGTGGCTGTATCAATTTACATTCCCACCAACAGTGTAGGAGGGTTCCCTTTTCTCCACACCCTCTCCAGCATTTATTGTTTATAGATTTTTTTGGTGATGGTCATTCTGACCAGTGTGAGATGATACCACATTGTAGTTTTATTTTGCATTTCTCTAATAATTATTGATATTGAGCATCTTTTCATGTGCTTTTTGGCTATGTGCATGTCTTCTTTGGAGAAATGTCTATTTAGATCTTCCGCCCATTTTTTGATTGGGTTGTTTGGGTTTTTTTTTATATTGAGCTGCATGAGCTGTTTTGTATATTATGGAGATTAATCCCTTGTCAGTTGCTTCGTTTGCAAATATTTTCTCCCATACTGAGGGTTGTCTTTTTGTTTTGTTCATGGTTTCCTTTGCTGTGCAAAAGCTTTTAAGTTTAATTAGGTCCCATTTGTTTATTTTTGTTTTTATTTTCATTACTCTAAGTGGTGGATCAAAAAAGATCTTGCTGCGATTTATGTCAAAGAGTGTTCTGCCTATGTTTTCCTCTAAGAGTTTTATAGTGTCCAGCCTTACAATTAGGTCTTTAATCCGTTTTTAATTTATTTTTGTGTATGGTGTTAGGGAGTGTTCTAATTTCATTCTTTTACAGGTAGCTGTCCAGTTTTCCCAGCACCACTTATTGAAGAGACTGTCTTTTCACCATTGTATATTCTTGCCTCCTTTGTCATAGGTTAGGTGACCATGGGTGCGTAAAATCTTCGTTTTTTCTTAACGTAGGCATTTATCACTATAAACTTGCCTCTTAGAACTGCTTTTGCTGCATCCTTTTGTTTCATCTTGAAGAACTCCCGTTAGCATTTCTTCTAAGGCAGGTCTAGTGGTGATAAATTCCCTCAGCTTCTGTTTGTCTGGAAAAGTCTTTATCTCTACCCGGGTACTACTTTCCTGGGTAAAGTGTTCTTGATTGGCAGGTTTTTTTCTTTGAGCACTTTGAATATATCATCCCTTTCTCTCCTGGCCTGCAAGGTTTCTTCTGAGAAATCTGCTGATAACCTTATCTGGGTTTGCTTGTATGTGATGACTCTTTTTAAACTCTTGCTGCTTTCAAAATTCTCTTTTTGTCAGTGATTTTTAAGAGTTTGACTATAATATGTCTCAGTGAATAGCTCTTTGGGCTAAATCTATATGGGAATTCCTGAGCTTCATGTTTCTGGATGGTCATATCTCTCCCCAGATATCAGAACTTATTTCTTTACGTGAGTTTTCTGACCCTTTCTCTCTCTTCTCCTTCTAGGACTCCCATAAATCAAATACAGTCATCCCTCAGTATCTGTGGGGGATTAGTTCCAGGACCCGCCATGGATACCAAAATTTGCAGATGTTCAAGTCTCTTATATAAAATGACATAGTTTTTGCATGTGACCTCTGTAAATCCTCCCATATATACTTTAAATCATCTCTAGTTTACTTATAATGACTAATTCAATGTAAATGCTATGTAAATAGTTGTAAATACAATGTAAATGCTATGTAAATAGTTGCCGGCTCATAGCAAATTCAAGTTTTGCTTTTTGGAACTTTCTGGAATTTTTTTTCCAGAGATTTTTGGTTGGTTGAATCTGCAGATGTGGAATCCATAGATACAGAGGACTGACTGCATTATTTCACTTAATGGTGTCCCCTAATTTACACAGACTTTTTTCACCCTTTTTTCATTCTTATTGCTTTTCTCCTCTTAATGGATAATATCAAGAAATCTGTCTTCAAGTTTGCACATTCTTTCTTCTGCTTGATTCTGTTTTTGAAGCTCTCTCTTGCATTTTAGTTCCAAAATTTTTGTTTAGTTCTTTTTTATGATTTCTATCTCTTTGTTGAATTTCTCATTTTGTTCATGCATTGTTTTCTTGAGTTCATTGAGTTGTCTATCAGTTCTCTTAATCTCACTGTGCTTTCTTAAAATAATTATTTTGAATTCTTTTTCAGGTAACTCACAGATACCATTTCTTTATGGTCAGTTGCTGGAAAATTATTGAGTTCCTTTGGTGGTGATATGTGTCCTTGCTTTTCCACGTTTCTAGTAGCTTTGCATCGATGTTTGCACATTTGAGGGAGCAGTCAACTCTTCCAGCCTTTTCAGACTGACTCTGGAGGGGAAAGACTTTCACCTGAAGGTGTCTGTGAGGGCTCTGGCAGGATGGGGTTCAGCAGCTCTGATTCTGGGGAAAGCACAGTGGCATAATCTCTGTGCAGCTCCATCAGCTGAGGTCAACTTGGGCAAAGACTGCAGGGGCCCAGACTGCAGAGGTCCTGCAAGTGGCAGTGATATCTAGGGCTGTTGGGGTCCTCGATGGCAGAGGCTGCTGCTGGGGTCTTTCTTTTTTGCCTGTGAAAGGAAGTTCTAGCCAAGGGGATCCATTTTGGTACAAGGTTTAGTGAGCTGGCACTCAGTGGCAGTGGAGCCGGTGTTCTAGGATCAGGCACACGTGGATCTACCTTGGTCCTGGGGCACAGGTGCACTTGCAGTGATGGCAGTGCCAGTGTCTGAGGTGCAGGCATGTGTATGTCTTCCAAGGACCCAGGGTCTGAGTCCTTGGGGCTCACCACAGTGATTTGGGCCCCAGGGTGGGGAGATATAGCAGTGGCACCAGCTGTGGGGTGACAGGGTACAGTAGTGGCTTGGGCTCAGGGTGCAGCAACAGCACATCCTGAGGATGGTGGGTCAGAGTCGTAACTCTGGCCCCATGGGACAGGGTGCGGAGCAGCAACAGCTCCGCCTCAGTGATGCCAAAACTGATCAGGAAATGTAGTAGTAAGAATAAAATACAGGTCTGAACTGAGGGGCGTGGTTTTATCTATAATTAAAGCCTTACTAATTAGGCTAATGGCATAAATAACACACACATACAATCAGATTCAAACTGCAGGATATGTTTTAGAGCATATTTATCTTCTTTTGCTTAAGATAAATATTAACCTTTTGCTTTTTAATATTAATTGGCATTCCTTAAAATGTGTAATTTATGATGAACCATAAAAAAGCAGAAGTAAACCAGTTTGGGATTTAAATGTTTTCTCTAGCTTGTTCATTGTCCGTACGATTTTTTTTAAGCCATATTTTTTAAGTACACCCTTAATTAGTTCATTTCCCCACCAGTGCCCAGTGCAGCAAGTAGAATCTATGTCTGTTTATCCAAGTAGATTGAGATTCCAGTAAAAGGTCATAATTTGGAGCTGAATGAATAAAAGAATGTCAAAAATGGGGAGCTAGCTTGATACTCAATTTAAAAAAAAAAGCCTAAGAACTACAATTGGTCCTTTAAAATATATATATATCATCTTTGCTGGTGACTTTGGGAGATGCTAAAATATCTGAGCTGTTCAGTGCGTTTACACAGGAGCCAACAGTAGTTGAGAACAGAGCTCTATTAAGTAAGAAGTAAAGCTTAAGTGGTATATAGCAGTAAGAGCTGGTTTGCGGGGGGCGAGGTCTGTGTTATTGATTAATTTATACTTTTCAGTAGTTGGGGAGGTCCTGGCTTTTTCTGGTCAAGGTCTGGGTTTTACTAACTAAGGATGTCTGTGAATCGTTCATAGCATCTGACAGTAGAGAGTGAGTGGGATACAGAGTGTTTCATGAGAATGTGGCCTCTGGAAGGCCCTCACACCAAGCAATGTTTAAATTTAGTTTCAGCATTCCCAACACAAATAGAAATTCACAGTTGACACAAAGATGACTTGTCTTCATCCATCTTCCTTTCAAGTTGCTCACTCTGGAAGGGTTGCCAAATTTGGGACATTCCCATAATTACCCTACACAGACAGACAACATACATCCTTTATACATCAAAAGGAAAAAGCAGTGACTCAGGGTGGAGGACCCTAGGGGATTGGTTTGCTGAAATTGCTCTTCACTAATTACACATGCTCGTTTGTTTCTTCTTTATTTTAGAATTAGAACAGGAAGAACTTATTCCAGAAATCTGGGTCAGCTCTAAACTTTAGTTTTCTCATTCAACTTGGCTACTTGAGTGTCTATGTTATTAAATAAGCCTGTCATCTTTTACTTGTTTGCAAACAATAGTAATCAATTATCTGTGAAGGTGACTTGATTTTTGAAAAGTGACCTTTTCAGTACTGGAGCGAACCATTTCATATCGCCCACCCTGGAAAGATTTAATGTGGTAATTTCTCAGGTGAGCTCAGCCAAGACTTAGTCTTCTCCCGAGCCAAGACTGCTTTTTCAAGGAAGGCTCACCTCAACCGTTTACCTTTAAGAGGAACCCAGCTTTATTCCCAGGTCCATTTATCTCCATGTAAACCATCCCTGTGCTTTCAATATTATGTTATGTTAAAGGTTGTCACTGTGGTTGTAAACTGTAAAATATCAAGGTTAAGAAGCTGAAAGTATTACTTTGGCGTGAGCCTCTCGAAGGCGGCTGTGGCGGAAGGGGCTGTTTCAAGGCCTGAGGCTCCCCTGCCTGTAGTTGTGGGAAGACACCTTATCCGTTCCTGCAGCTTATTTGTGGCTCTCCAAGGAGCTCACTTAACCACTGTTCTCCGGTGCACAATCTTAGGAGCTAGAGCTGGAATTTTCTAGCCTTTGTTAGAATGTTTGCTTCAATCTGAAAGTGCCCTGTGGCACAAAAAGTCCAATGGTAGGATGGAGCTCCCAGAGATCCCTGACAAAGGAAACTTAGAATCTGCCACTGTTTTCTCATCCTTGATATGCTGATCTGGAGTGAACTGTGTAACAGCATAACCCACCGATGAAATTTCAGCCAGGGCGCCAAAGCCTGACAACCATAGTAAATCCTGTGTAAGCAGGAGATTTGGAGGGAAGGTTTTGAAGTTAATTAAATTTTATGATTAACAGAAAGTTATCTGGAAAACCATTTTTGTTTCACCTCATATTGGTAGAAGTCTTTCTAAAAAGCTTGGGTCCACTTTCCTTTTTTTTGTGTGTGTGTGTAATTAAAAATAATCATGTTTTTAGAATTAAACTCTCAGCACCTTCATAACATTATCTTAACCATAAAAGCTTATTCTATATTTCCTATAATATGGCTACTGAAGGTAAATTTATTGGACCGAAAGTTTACAGACTCCAGAACAGCCCAGAGTTACTAGCTTAAAGGAAAAAAAAAAAATCCCTGATATGAGATTTTGTCATTTTTTCCATTTTTCTGAAAACAGACTATAGAAAAACTCCATTTAATTGAGGGTTATGAATTCTCTGAACGTTGCTGTTCCTAGTTTAAATAATGAAAACTATGGTGGTGAAAAGGGGTATTTTATTCCTAAATCCCGGATTTTAATTCTGCTTCACTCTGGGTCTCATTGTGAGAATCAGGACGAGTCACAGAGGCCCTGTATGGCCCAACTCTTCCAACTCTGAAATGCAGAATATATCTCTTAGGGTGAGAAATCACACCATTTTACTTTCTTTACTGGAATATATTGCATTATTGCAATTAGTAGCTTTTCCCATTTTTCTTTTATAGGAGTATTTTTATCCCATCATGAATATCCATTTATACATCTATATGTACATGAATGTATATAAAATTATGTAGGATTCAAGTTTTCTGTAATGTACAGAACTCCTTAGAGATCACCATATTTGTGGTGGGGGTGGGGCGCTCTGTTAGTATCTGTTCCCATAGCTTTTCGCTGAGACTGTAAATTAGGCCTGGGAAGGATATAATGAGTCAGTAATTTACAGACTATTAAGAGACTTAGTTAGAAGTGATTCTTGGGCATGTCCAATAGAGAGCACATGTTTATAAAGGACAAACAGATTCAACACAACATGTCTTTGGCCTAACCAAGCCCAATCAATTAACAGAACGGGATGTCTTATTTTAGGTATCTCCCACTCCCCCAAAATAGAATCACTAACCACTTGTTAACCACACTGACTTTCTAACAGAGTGGCTGCTAAAGCTTTGCCACCAGAAATGTTCAGATTAAGCACCCTATTAGATTGTAGCCAGCAGAGTCTACAAAACAGGAAGAAAGTTCTGTTTGCTCTTTTGCTTCCTTTCCTGGTTTGACTTGATGTGATAATTCACTGCAGATTTCTTTTGCTTTGACAGAGTGCCTACCGCAGGAATGGGATGGCTTTTCTGGCCTGCTGATGTGACTGTGAGTGCGACAACAGGAAAGGCAATGTTATATTAAGGTGATTTCTGTTCCCCTCCTTGGGCAAAATAAAATACAAGGTTACCTTCTCCGCATCCTTGGGAGTGGGTTGGTTTGTTGGGACTATCAACTGGCTGACTCCAGCCCTTTTCCAGCCCCCTCAACACTTAGTCTTGTTTACTGGATGGGCCATTTAGCCAGTTACTGGCAGGATGTTTGGGATGGTGTGTAGGTGGACAAGGATGCACTTCACACAATTTTGAAATTTTAATTTGGAATAGATTTACTGCTCTCAGCTCACATAACTTAAAAGCAGTGACTTTTTTTTTTTCTCAGTGTTTAGTCTGTGTTTTATTTGATGCATTTTGTAATCCAGGTTTTGGACAAAGGAAACAAAAGAACAGTCAGTCTTCCCCTTGCACTGTCCCACCAACTCTACCTTCTGACATTTGATGTCAGGATCTACATGTATTTTACAGACAAATGTCCATCTTATAAACTCACACTAATCAAAGACCTAATTGGCCTGATGAACTGTCTGTTCCCATCTTCTCTTCCCTTCACCCCACGTGTAGTATATGTGTCATTTTCATGGCTTCTTCCCAACTTTCTGAGTATCTGCCTATCGTGTGTTTTTCCCCTCGTAGACCCTCTTCCCCATCTTCATTTTTCTCCTTCCCCTGTCCCTCCGATCCCCAGGCCCAGCCCTCACACACACGCTGCACCCATTTAGATGCAAAGCGGTTAGAATCAGTGGATGGGGAGCCAGGTGATCTGCTTTCTCCCTCCAAAGCACTAACACCTAGACTGCAATGTGGGCTGGGCAGTTTCTTGCTGCTAGCAGCTGAGTTATCCTTCGGGCATCTATACTTTCTCCAGTAAACGAGGAACTGTAATGAAGCAAACCAAAATATAGCAGTTATATACAGTTCTTGATTGAACTCGAATTGCAAAGAAGGAAGTTGTTTCTTTAATTCTTTATGAGTTTTGTATAATTTTACTTTTATCGTGGTTTCTACACACACTGAGATAGCCTTTGTAAAGAATTAATAAAAACAGAAATGAGAAGCATGAAAGATTTTCCTCCTGTGACCAAATCATAGTGAGGCTCGGTTAATGTGATTGTGCCATGTTATTCACATTTGTTAACTATCACTTACCTGTTCTATGTTAGTCCTTCTGGAAAAAATCTTCATGTCAAGAACAAAAAAATGCAGATATATAATATCAAAAAATTGCCAAAGGGTTTTGATGTTCCATCTGTGCTTGGTGAAATGTATGATTAAACTTTTCTTTTTATCATCATTCTTATTTTTCTTGGCGTCCCTAATCATGGAAAATTATAAGCTTGCAGTAAACATCCTAACTTTTAAAACGACAGCATTTATTGTATTTGGTTTCTATGCCAGGCTTATAGATGTATAAAATTTTCAGGAGCCGATTTTTCACATCAAAATTCCTCCTCTCCCACATTATACATTTTAAAGTATGCACAAGGCAGAAAATATAGGGTTTAGATTTTTTTCCCTTCATTTTATTCTACCTGATCTCCTTATAGTCCCAGAGAAGGAAGACTCAACGTACATTTCTCTCAGAAATATGACAGGTCTGTGTTTTTGTTGGTCTGGCGTATGTTTGTCTATCTTGAACAGTCTGACAGGTAATTATTTATAAAATCTGGTTTTGCCCAGTAAGTCCATATAATAACCTTTCACTTTTCATCATAAGCCAGTGAGCTGAATTTAGAATAAAACAAGGTCATTTATGTCTGTCCCGAACCAGCCTAGATGTCCCCGTAATGGCTCAATATTAATATTTGTAATTCTATTTTTTTCTTTTCTACACTTTTAGATTCTTTTTCTGACTCTTTCCACAACACTAAATTTGAAGTGAAATAAAATTTCCTTAAGCAGTGAGTATAGGGGGGAAAAAAAACTTATAAAGGGAAAGTTTCAGAAAATGTGACTTAAATAAATTTCTTTAAAGATTGAATTGTTAGGTAGAATCATAAACTGTCAGAGTGGAAGATGGTCTTAAAGATCATTGAAAACAACCACTCATTTTACAGATGGAAAATGATGGCCTGGAGAGGGAAACTGACTTTACCAACGTCACTCAGCAATGCCATGACAGACCAGAGACCAGAACATGGTCCCTAATTATCAGTCTATCTAGTCTTATACTCCACCATACTGGGTTTGCATTAGATATTACCAAGACACGTCAGGGTTTTATGGCATGTTTATCTTAGACAATAACCTAGATTTATTTTTTAAATGATTCTAATTATGGACACATCCTAAAGCATAAGCGTTATATTAAAATCTTCTTCAGAGGGACTGTGATATTAATTAAATAATGTGTTATATGCCAGTTATACATCAATTTTAAACAAGAGGTCTGTAAGCAGGGGAGAGGGGAATTAACATACTTTGAGCACCTACTTTGTGTCAGGAACCTTACCTTTGGTAGTTCACTGATCTTCCCAATGACTTCATGATGTTGATGCTAGAATAATGAAAATAAAAACAAAAATAAACAAATGGGACCTAATTAAACTTAAAAGCTTTTGCACAGCAAAGGAAATCATAAACAAAACGGAAATGCAACCCACAGAATGGGAGAAAATGTTTGCAAACGAAGCAACCGACAAGGAATTAATCTCCAAAATATACAAACAGCTCATGCAGCTCAATATTAAAAAAAACCCCAAATAACCTAATCAAAAAATGGACAGAAGATCTAAATAGACATTTCTCCAAAGAAGACATACAGATGGCCAAAAAGCACGTGAAAAGATGCTCAACATCAATAATTATTAGAGAAGTGCAAATCAAAACTACAATCACCTCACACCGGTCAGAATGGCCATCATCAAAAAGTCTATGAACAATAAATGCTAGAGGGGGTATGGAGAAAAGGGAACCCTCCTACACTGTTGGTGGGAATGTAAATTGGTACAACCACTCTGGAGAACAGTATGGAGGTTCCTTAAAAAACTAAAAGTAGGGACCTCCCTGGAGGTCCAGTGGTTAAGACCCCACACTGCCAATGCAGGGGGCACAGTTTTGATGCTTGATCGGGGAGCTAAGATCCCACAAGCTGCACAGCGCAGCCAAAAATTGAAAAAAAATCAAAAAATTTTTAAAAATTAAAAATAGAGCTATCATATGATCCAGCAATCCCACTCCAGGGCATATATCTGGAGAAAACCATACTTCGAAAAGATACATGCAACCCCAGTGTTCATTGCAGCACTATTTACAATAGCCAAGACATGGAAGCATCCTAAATATCCATCGATACATGAATGGATAAAGAAGATGTGGTACTTATATACCACATAAAAATATATGGAATATTACTCAGCCATAAAAAACAATGAAATAATGCCATTTGCAGCAACATGGATGGACCTAGAGATTATCACAAAGTGAAGTCAAAGACAAATATCATATGATATCACTTATATGTGGAATCTAAAAAATGATACAAATGAACTTATTTACAAAGCAGAACAGACTCACAGGCTTAGAAAACAAACTTATGGTTACCAAAGGGGAAAGGTGGGGGAGGAGTGGTAAATTAGGAGGATGGGATTAACATACACACATTACTGTATATAAAATCAACAAGGACCTACTGCATAGCACAGGGAACTCTACCCAATACTCTGTGATAACCTATATGGGAAAAGAATCTGAAAGAGAATAGGTATATGTGTAGTTATAACTAAATCACTTTGCCGTACACCTGAAACCAACACAACATTGTAAATCAACTATACTCCAATAGAAAATTAAAATTTTAAATAAATAAACAAAACAAAAATAAACCAAAAGTCAGGCTTAATTATAAATCAAATGTGAATGCACAAAATAGTTTCTATTTCTGTAGGCCTGTGTTTGGGAGATGGAATTTGAAAATAAATAAATAAGTAAATAAATAAATAACTTCTCTTATGGGAAATTGGCACTGCCTTATAGACTTGAGGATAAAGGAAACAGAAATATATTTCTCCCTTCACCTGAATTTGGAAATGCAACTTTCTAAACATGCCATTTTGAGGCTATGTCATTAACCTTCTGCCTTCACGTATTGCAATAGTTGAGATTCACAAATAATGTTCCAGTTTTAGAACCAAGAGTTGTTATTTAAAAACCATCAGAAGCACAAATATTTTTTAATGGTGTATATACTTCCTGTATCTGGGGCGGATTCTTCATTTATTACTGCATGTTCTTTGTTCCTGTAAAATAATAAACAATCCACGTTTAATGCTTTTACCATGTAGAAGACAAACATAACTGGTGATTCTTGGTCTGAAAGAAAACAATTTTACTTGTCTGTAAACTATATAATTTAATTTTATGAAAAAAAATTTTGTATAGTTCCCAAATCAGGTATTTCTTTCCAGTTCATATAACCCCTTATGTAAAACTGAGTCACTACAGAGAAAGTATTTCCTCATCTGCCCTCCTGGAATTTAGATAGAACCTTCCCAAGTTGCATTTAAAATTCTACCATCAACCATGTATACATCTCATAAAATATTTTATAGTTTCCTGTATGCTCTGGCTGAACATTTCGTAGTACATAAACACTTCTGCAAATAATATAAGGGCATCAAGTTGAATATGTCATAGCAGTGGTAGCCACATAAAGCTGATTCTGCCTCAATTTATTTTCTTATTTTGATCTTCTTATTTGAAATGCAAGGTGAAACTTTCTGTGCTCTTCTTGTACAGTTGGTTGGGGGCGGGGAAGGAGGGCAGACCAGGGGACTCTAGCAGTTTCAGTGGGGTTGTGTTCATTAAAGCAAAGGCTTTCTGCAGAGGGCATCAAGCCAAGCTTAAACAACAGAACCATGCCTACAGAAATTGGATGTAAATGTGATGGTTAAATAAGGGCCAGATGCCTTTAAAAACTCAAATATTAAAAAGTCATATCTCCTAAAGTAAGTTTCTAGTGTCGTGACTAGGATAGTGATACTATAGCACTTTAAAAAAAGAAGAAGAAGAAGAAACAAAGAAAGAGACTTACATTTGTCTTCTGGAGGAAAATATCAAATATTCAGCCTGTCATAAGTCATGGGGATTTTGGCAATTGAAGCATATTTTAAAACAATCAATTCCTACAAAGTCATGAGAAACCCAGATACAGTATTTCATTGTTGGAAACCGCTGTAACTCTGTATACAGTATTATATTCATGTTCCCTTTTCTGCTCATCACCACCACTCATTCACTACTCCCTTTTATTCAAAGGAAGATAAAAATAGAAAAATATATAGGAAAAATAAAGAAGCAAGAGGATTACTTATATAACTGTTTAAATAACAATTTACTTGCTATCAAAAATGATGATTTATCGTATCAGTATTTTAATAATAAGTTTTACATAATAATTGTAGGACACCGTGTGCCACCCTGTATACTAAGCACTTTGTGTGGCTAGCTCTTTAAATCCTCACAACCCCACTATGAGACAATCATTGTCATTCTCCCTGTTGCCCAGAGGTGATAGAACGCAAATTTAAGAACAGAAGCTTCACTGCCTTATGCAGAAGTGCCCAAGATGGCGCTAGCATTTGTACCCAGCACTTTGACCCCAGAGTTCATGCTCTTCACCACTGTTGTACAGCACGGATTGTACGAAAGAGTTCTGATAACGTAGTAAAGAGAATTGCTGCCCTGAACCGAGAAGCACTTCTCTACTAAAAAAACTTGATTACAAGAAAATTTCATTTTAACTTAACATTCCTTCCCTAAGGCCAAGTATTATGTATATAATAGAATATCATGTAATGTATAATAGACTATAATTATATAGAATGATGCCAAGTCCTCTGTAATGTCTTAAACCTTAAGATAAATACATATGATCAATGCACATACTGAGAATCCCTGTACGACTTATGAGAAAAACTTCCTCAAAAATCCATGTGTACAAAGCCTCTCCTTTGTGGAGACCAGATTTCTCCAGAAGGCTCTTATTACATAGGCTACTATTTTATGCTTTCAAACAAGGTATTTATCTCATGTTATAAAGTAATCCCCATCTTGTGTACATGTGTTTGCAGTGGCAGATACAGAAGTACGTATGGCAACCCCTTGCAACTTTATACAAATATCCCTTTTAGATGTTTGCTTGTTAGTTGTGACATAGTCATTGTTTCTCCTAACCCAGGATGTGTGTGTGCTTGGGGGGAGTGGTGGACAGAGAAAGGAAGAAAGTGGAAAGAAAGTTGCTGAAAACAATTTGAATTAGAAATGATGGTTTTCATAATTCAAAAAGACACATGCACCCCAGTGTTCATTGCAGCACTCTTTACAATAGCCAGGTCATGAAAGCAACCTAAATGCCCATCGACAGACAAATGGATAAAGAAGATGTGGTACATATATACGATGGAATGTTACTCAGCCATAAAAAGGAATGAAACTGGGTCATTTGTAGAGACGTGGATGGACCTAGAGACTGTCATACAGAGTGAAGTAAGAAAGAGAAAAACAGATATCGTGTATTAACGCATATATGTGGAATGTAGAAAAATGGTACAGATGAACCGGTTTGCAAGGCAGAAATAGAGACTCAGATGTAGAGAACAAACGTATGGACACCAAGGGGGGAGGGGAGGTGGGATAAATTGGGAGATGGGGATTGACATATATACACTAATATGTATGAAATAGATAACTAATGAGAACCTGCTGTATAGCACAGGGAACTCTACTTCACTTTGCTGTACAGTAGAAACTAACACAACATTGTAAAACAACTATACCCCAATAAAAAAAAAAGAAAGAAAGAAATGATGGTTTTCCTCCCTCACCAGTGATTAGCAGCTTCTTTCATTCAATCCTAGGTCTGTTCTTCCTCAGAACAAGTCGCTTTCTGATTTTTGTTTGTTAAGATGCCAACTAGCAGTACAGCAGCCTGTGGTACTACGTACCTGCAGCTTTCTTCTCTGAATGGCGTTGATTTACTTCTTCCAACCACTTTACTTGGGAAAAGTTAATCACTCCTTCCAGACCTGTATGTGCCAATCCATCGAGCAGTCTCTAAGCAGCAGTGACTCCTGCAGGTTGGCCGGCCACACTTCCATAGGTTTGGCCTGGGAGGAGACAATGAGCCCAAATGGTGCAGGAAGTTTGTGACTTACAGGGCAGCCTAAGCAAGATCAGCATGGTGTCAACTTTCCATGGTCCTAATCCCACAGGAATATACCAAATCTAGGGTCCAGATGACAGAAGACCAGAGTGATGGGTCACTGTGTCATGGAGACACCAACTCTAAACCACAGCCAAGCAGTTTTCCAGCTTTCATCCATACCTAAAAGGAGGGCGAGGTGGCAAATCCCATGTCTCTCCAGAACCAGGGAGGCAGATGATTCCTTGTGGCAGCTCCTCCCAAGACTGGCTGTCTTGCTGCATCCCTGGGATGATCACAGAGTGAAGTGGAACCTTGCCTACGTGATCCAGATGGAGACGTTCAAGGTCACTCAGGGTGCCTTTCCCCTGCAATATAGAGTCATGTGTCTCTGGGAACCATATGAAAAATCCATCTGCCTCCTCCTCCCTAGGTTTTCAAGGTGCTCTCCTTCTCTAGCTCTTTCCCATAAAGCTTCCTGCCTGCCTCAGGGCACAGTGCCTTCTGCATCCTCTGAATTTTTATGCCCCTGTTGGTCTCTATACTTCCTATTTTCTGTCCCTAATCATCTCTCCGTGTGCTTTGTAGTCTGCCTCAAGAAATTAAGAATTTCTTGAGGGCAAGTCTTAAATCTATACCTCTTTGTAATCGCCACATGCACATATTAGGTATTCAATAAATATTTTTTGGTTGTTTAACAAACATGAGCACAAAATTCTTTCTTTTTCTTTCTTTTTTTTTTTGGCTAAGTCTTTGTTTAATCTCTTATTGATGCTTGTTTGACTTATTTGGCTGCAAATCTCAAGAACTATAGATGATCACAGCCTTTTTCTTAAAGACAATAATACAGTGTCTCAGAGAAAGCAATTCAGAGCAGGCCATGAGTCAGGTTTCTTGTGGCCTTTATGAGTAGGTCACTCTGACTACAGTCTTATTTGAAGGGGTTAATGACCTCAGAGAGGGAGGTAACCTTAGTCACATTTGTATACTACTAAAGACCTAAGAACCTTTGTGTCCTACTTGAATCTATACACACTTGAAAAAGACTTACAGACGTACTCCATTTTTGTTTATAGCAGCATCTTTGAAAACCTGCTAGGCCTCCCACTAGTTTACTTTAAAGACAACAAGCTATTTTAGGATGCGATTTCCCTAAAGGTAATGGAAATAACATGTTCTCTGAACTTAGAGCAAATATGAAGATCTATTTAGACTGAAAATAATGAGATTTTGTGAACAGGAAGCAACAGTTTTTCACCCAACAGCTTGCAGTTAAAACGTCTGCTTTCTTTATCTCTGTTCATTCATTCATTCATTCAAAAAAAATTTTCATAGCACCTATGAAAGCCAAACAACATGGTATCGACAATTCCCAAACAGTGAAGCAAGGACCTAGGGGGAACCGTAGAGTTCCAGAAAAGGGCTCAAGAAGCCACGTACATTAAATTATCTATAGATTAAATATGTTACATGTTTTGCCCATATGGGTGCTGCTCTAAATATTTACATACGTGCCATTGTGATTTATGAAATACAAACATAAATTTATTTAAAAATGACACTGAAATCCTTGTAGCTTTTTGACATTACATTTTTTTTTTCATTCAAGAGGTAGCAAAAGTACAAGTTATAGAATGCATGAGTCGGGGAATTTGTTACGGTTAAAAAGTGATTCTCAAGCTCAAAAAAAAAAAAGGTACCTATTGCCTTCTGTGCTTTTACAGTAACTGCCATTGTCTCCGCAGCCCTTCAGTGGTGAGTAAGTTGTGCCCTCTGAAGGTTTTAAGCTTCTTTAGCTTAAATTTAAAGGTATTTTTTTCTTTTGACGTTAAGTATCACCCGAACTTTTTTCATATGTCTTATTTTGGGGAAAATTTATGGTCTTTTTAACATTAGGAAGTTTTGCTTTTCCTGACATTTTATTGCTTTGCATATTTGAAACATTTCAATCCCAGACAATAAATATTATGTGATTATTATTTTCATATGGATAGGCTATTTCCTCCTGTTTTTTCTAACCCCCTTTCCTAGCTAATACTCAAAAATTTATTAATATTAAACTGTGCCATTCAGCTTTTTCAGAATCATGTATAATGAAAATTGAAAGAGGGGCGGGTTTGAGAGAGGAGAGGTAGTAGTAGTTGAAAATAAATTGAAGTGTGTGGTTTTCTTTCCGTTGGATTTCTAATATTTCTTTTTTGGTTGAAATGAAGATTATATTTATTCTGTAAATCATTTTTATAAATTGACATAACCAGGTATCACATTAAGTGGTATCTTTTTATATCGTTATTATGGAAGCTAAATGGGTCTCAACAAAGTGGACGGACGTGAGCTGAATACACCATGAGAACTCAGTGTTAAAAGCACCCACCTTTAAAAGCTCTCCTCATGGCTCCCTCACCTGCATCAGTTCTTTTCTCAAGTACCTGTTCTTCAATAAGGCCTTCTCTAACCCCCCTTTTAAATATTGAAGCCCCAGCCTCTGCCTTACATACGATATCCCACTTCCTTGTTTTCTTTTTTTTCACTAACACTTCCGTACCATTTCTTAGACTTATTTATTTTGTTTATTATCTCCTCCCTCTAGAATGTAGACTGAGATTCAGGATTATGGTCTGTTTTGTCCACTGTTGTGTCCCCAGCACTTAGAGCAGGGCCTGACACTAGTGCATGTTCCGTCAGTATTTTCCAACATAAATGAATGATTGATCAGTCCTTAATTCTGCAAATTCTTGCAACACTATACCCATGTCATTGTCCTCTGGTTCTTCTCCAGCCTTTAACTGTTTCTTCTCACTTCTGTCCTGGCTTGTTGTCTGACTCCATGCCTCAGCTATTTGCTTTCCCTTGACTTTCCAAAGTCCTCTGAATTTCTTCAACTGTGTTCTTCAACATAACTCTTTTTTTACATTTTAGTGCTTCCAAATTCACAATACATCTTCAACAGAATAAGAAATTTGGCCACCACAAGCAAGAGTTATTATGATATACTTAGTTTTTCATTAACATTATTTCAAAGTTTTTGATATATTTCACTACTTATTGAATTTTTTTCACAACTCCAAGTTAGCAATTTTTTTTTGGCCGCACCGCGCGGCTTGCAGGATCTTAGTTCCCCGACCAGAGATCAAACCTAGGCCCCAACCGTGAATGAGCCGAGTCCTAACCACTGGACCACCAGGGAATTCCTGGGTTAGCAGTTTTTTAAGTGCATTTATTTATTACCTCTTATGTTGCAGTAGTTTTTTTTAGACACAGCACATATATTTATTTCTTTTTAAAAAATTAGCTTAATGTGGTATAGTTTACATATAGTAATAACCCCTTTTTAGATGTATGGTTCAATTCAGTGACTTCTGACAAATAAGCACAGTTGTGTAACTGCCACCATAATCAAGATACATGAATGCCAGGAAGTTCTCTCATGTTCCTTTGTAATTGATCTGCCACTCATCACTAACCCCTGGCAACCACTGATCTGATTTCTGTCTCTGTAATTTTATCTTTTCCAGAATATCACATAAAATGGAATAATTCTATATAAATTTAGATTTAAAGTTTTTGTGTCTTCTTTCACTGAGTGTAATGCTTTTGAGATTCATCCATGTGGTTGTGTGTATCTGTAGTTCATTTCCTTTTCCTGTTGAGTAATATTCCTTTGTGTGGATGCACCACAGTTTGTTTATCTATTCATTATTAAGTGTACCTTTCGATTGTTTCTGACTATTAAGAATAAAGCTTCTATGAACATGGATGGACAGAGCTTTGTGTAGATTTATGTGTTCATTTGTAATGGGTAAACACTTAGGATTGGGATCACTGAGTCATATGGTAAGTGAATATTTAATTTTATAAGAAACAGACAGTGTTTTCCCAAAGTGCTGTACCATTTGGCACTACCATCAGAAATATGAGATTTCTAGTTGCTCCATATCTTTGCTAGCATTTGGTATGATCTATTCTGTTGTTTGTTTTGTCTTGTTTTAATTTTAGCCATCCTGATAGGCAAATTGTGGTATCTCACTGGGGTTTTACTTTGCTTTTCTCTGGTGACTAATGATACTAAGCACTTGCATGTATTGGTTTACCATCCATATATTTTCTTTGTTGGTTCAAATCTTTTGTCTATTTTTAAAAATCAGTTGTTTGTCTTCTTATTACAATATAAGAGTTCTTCATATATTCTAGATACAGAAATGTGTTTTTCACATATTTTCTCTGAGTCTGGGGCTTGACTTTTCTTAAAGAGTCTTTGGAAGAGCTGAAGGTTTTAATTTTGAAGAAGTTTGATTTATCAATTTTTATCCTTTTATGGATCATACTTTTTTGTGTCTTATCTGAGAAATCTTGCTCTAACCCAAGCTCACAAAGGTCTTCTCCAATGTTTTCTTCTTGATATTTTAAATTTCAACTTTTACTTTTAGGTATTTGATTCATTTTGAGTTTCCTTTTGCATATGGTGCAAAGTAAGATTTAAGATCCCTTTTTTTTTCTTCCCTTGCACATGGATGTCTGCTCCAACACCATTTGTTTGAAGATTATTCTTTCCTCATTGAATTACCTTGACACCTTTGTCTAAAACCAATTGACCATATATGTGTGGGTCCACTTTGGATTCTGTTTTGTTCCATTGATCTATATGCTTATCCTTAGACAGCGCCTCACTGTCTTGATTACTAAGTCAGGAAATCAGGTCTTATGAATCCTTCAGCTTTTCCTTTTCAAAATCTCTTTTTATTCTAGGTTCTTTGATTTTCCATATTTCTACAAAACACTTGCTGGGATTTTGACTGGAATTGCTTTGAATCTATAGCTCAATTTAGGGAGAATTGATGCCTTAACTGTATTAGGCCTTCTAATCAATGAATATGGAATAGCTTTTCATTTACTTAGGTCTTTTCTGATTTCCTTCATCAATGTTTTATAGTTTTCAGAATGTAAATCCAGTACATATTTTATTAGATTTATCCATAGACATTTCAATTTCTGGTTCATTGCTAATATATAGAAATAAAATCAATATTTGTATATGAACCTTTTTTCCTGTAACCTTGCTGATCTCACTTATTAGCTATAATAGTTCTCAGGGTTTTTTGTTTTGTTTTATTTTTGTGTATTCTTTTGAATTTTCTACATAGATGATTGTTATTTGCAAATAAAGACAGTTTTTTTTCTTTCTGTCTAATCTCTTTACTTCTTATTTCTTCTTCTTGCCTTATTGCAGTGACTAGCATCTCCAGTACACTATTGAATAGTCATGGTGAAAAGAGACATCTTTGCCTTTTTCCTGAATTTATGGGGAAAACATTCAGTCTTTCATCATTAAATTAGCTGCAAGATTTTCTTAGATGCTCTTTATCATATTGAGGGAAGTTCCTTTCTTTTTTTTTTAAATAAGTTTATTTATTTATTTATTTTTGGCTGTGTTGGGTCTTCATTGCTGCATGCAGGCTTTTTCTAGTTGCAGCAAGCGGGGGCTACTCTTTGTTGTGGTGCGTGGGCTTCTTATTGCACTGGCTTCTCGTTGCGGGACATGGGCTCTAGGCATGCAGGCTTCAGTAGTTGTGGCACGTGAGCTTCAGTAGTGGTGGCTCACAGGCTGTAGAGCGCAGGCTCAGTAGTTGTGGTGCACAGGCTTAGTTGCTCCGCGGCATGTGGGATCTTCCCAGACCAGGGCTCAAACCCGTGTCCCCTGCATTGGCGGGCAGATTCTTAACCACTGTGCCACCAGGGAAGTCCCAGGGAAGTTCCTTTCTATTCTTAGTTTGCTGAGTGTTTTTATAATGAATGGATGTTGAATTTTATCAAATGGTTTTTCTGCATCCTTAGAGATGATAAGTTTCTCTTTTTTTGGTGGTACATTGCATTGATTGATTTTTTTATTTAAGTATAAATGACTTACAACATTATATTAGTTTCAGGTGTACAACATAGTTATTTGATATTTATTTACATTACAAAATGATCATTGGGATGCATGTATCTTTTTGAATTAGCATTTTTGTTTCCTTCAGATAATATCTGATTTATCTTTCTTGGAGTTTATAGAATTTCTTGAATCTGAGGCTCGATGTCTTTCATCATTTTTTTTTTAACATTCTCAGCCACTAGTCTTCAAATATTCCTCTAGGATTTTAATTACATGTATGTCAGACTTTTCATCATGTGCAAGATGTCTCCTATGCTCTTTTTGGAATTTCCCATCTCTTTTTCTCTCTTCTTTATTAATCTGGATATTTTCTACTGACTGACCCATCTTTATTAATCTTCTCTTTTGCTGCATCCAAAATTCTATTAAGCCCATCTAGTGAACTCTTAATTTCAGGGTTTTTTTTTTTCAGTTATGCAATCACCATTTGATTCTTTTTTTTTTTTAATTTATTTATTTATTTTGGCTACGTTGGGTCTTCATTGCTGCGCGCGGGCTTTCTCTAGTTGCGGGAAGCGGGGGCTACTCTTCTCGTTGCGGCGCATGGGCTTCTCATTGAGGTGGCTTCTCCTGTGGAGCACAGGCTCTAGGCGCACAGGCTTCAGTAGTTGTGGAGCATGGGCTTCAGTAGTTGTGGCTCCCAGGCTCTGGAGCGCAGGCTCAGTAGTTGTGGTGCACGGGCTTAGTTGCTCCGTGGCATGTAGGATCTCCCCAGACCAGGGATTGAACCTGTGTCCCCTGCATTGGCAGGCAGATTCTTAACCACTGCACCACCAGGGAAGTCCCCATTTGATTCTTTTTTTAAATTTTTATTTTAAAGTCCCTTTCTGATTACCCCAGTGTCTGGGTTGCTTATAGATCTGCTTCTGTACTCTGGGACTTTTTCCTCTTAGTTTTCAATCACTTTGTTCTGTATCCCACTATGCCTAGGATTTTTTTGCTGAATACCAGACCTTGTATGTGAAAAAATGTAAAAGCTCTGGATGATGATTTCTTCCAGAGAGGATTTAATTTTCTGGCAAGCAGACAGGGATGTAGTCAGATCAAGGTTGATCTTTTTCTACTTTGCCCTTATTCATAGAAGGTATACCTAGGGTCTCAGCTGAGAGCCTGTGGTGTTTACCAGACCCTTCAACCTTGGTGAGCACTGAAACCCAGCCCCTGACTCCCTGGACCCACAAGATGGATGAAATTTCTGCTCACCTCATTCACCTCCCAGCTTCTACTCTCACCCCACACATGTGCAGCTTTGGAGTTGACATATATTTCAAGGAGAAATTTCATGTAGAATTATAGGCTCACTTCTCTGCAGTTACCTCCTGTCTGAGATTGTGGTCCCTCATTACCTCTGTACCTCAGCCCCAAGCTCCAACCTCTGCCTCTCCAGCCCAGTGAGACTACCACAAGCCCTAGACCACTGCTTCCCATGCAGCTTCTCTTACTCTCACATTTAATTGGCAAATTCCCTGAAGGAAAAAATGAACTTTCCTCTTCTTCAATTTCTAGTCCCTCAAACCCTGACTGCCTTGGCTTTTTACTGATGCCTCAAATAAAGTGTGCTTCCCAAAGATGTCCACATTCACATCCCTAGAACCTGTGAAGATGTCACATAACAAAAGGGAATTAAAGTTGCAGGACTGGAATTAAGGTTGCTGATCAACTGATATTCAAGGGAGATTATCCTAGGTGATCCAGGTAGGCCCAATCTAATCACATGAGCTCTTAAAAACAGAAGAGGGAGGCAGAAAAGTGGGGAAGATAGTGTGACATCAGAAGGACTTGACAGTGCTGGCTTTGAAGATGGAGTAAGGGTGTCATGAGCCAATGAATGTGGTGGGCTCTAAAATGGCTCTTGTAGCCAGTAAGAAAACCGGGACTTTGGTCCTACAGCCAAGAACTGAAAACTCCCGACAATCTGAGCAGGAAGTGGTTCTCTCCTACAACCTCCAGAAAGTAACATACCTACCAACACCTTGATTTTAGTCCACGAGACCCATAGCAGACTTCTGACCTGTAGAACTGTAAGGTAATGCATTTGTGCTTAAGCCGCTAAATGTGTGGTAATTTGTAACAGCAGCATAGAAAACTATTACACAATTGTTTTGCATTTTGTCCAGCTTTTCTAATTGTTCTCAGGTCAACGATTAGTCTCGATGTATCAGTCAGAGTACAGTCAGAGTCAGAACCACTGTGCTTATGGGATAAAGGTTTTATTATAGGAATCAGATCTTCCAGAGCTGTGGGAGGATTTGGGAAAGTGAAACCCTAGGAAGGAAGTTGGAGGATCAGAGAAAAAGTCCGCAACCCATCAATTTGGGAAGCAAAGCACAACCACCTGACAAAGTAGCTGCAAAGTGACAGCTCACAGGAAGGTCTGTAGGAAGCCATGCTTCTGTAGAACTGCTACCTCTGTGAGTCTGCCACCAAGTGTCTGGTAGTGAGCTTGGAGCCTCTGTTGGGAAATAGGATCCTCAGTCAGGAAGAAGAGCTGGATGGAGAGTGGAGGAAAGGGAGGGTAAGCTAGAACCACCAGCACTTCTGTGGCAGTAACTGCATCTAACCACAGTGAACTTCAAAGGTTAATAACTGCTTCACTGCCATCTTCCAAATCTTGCATAAATTTCTCTTTTGGCCAACTCTACTCAGAACCATATAGGGAAGGGAAATCTGGAAATGTAGTTTCAGTTTCACCAAGTTGACACAGTACCAAATAGTCTACCCTTTGTCAACTTGGTATCCATACACCATACACTTTTGACTGTAGTATTAAATCCTCCAAATAAAGGCAATAGCAAAATGCTTCCCCCTAGCATGACGCATGCTAACCCTCTCTTCCAAAGAGGATATCAATACCTTTGTGGTCTTCCTCCTGAAAATCTATAACCTCAATCTAATCATGAGAAAATCATCAAACAAATCTCAGTTGAGGGTTATTCTACAAAACAGCTGACTGTACTCAAAACCGTCAAAGTCATCAAAAACAAGGAAAGTCTGAGAAACTATCACAGCCAAGAGGAACCTAAGGAGACATGTCATAAGTAAATGTAATGTGGTGTCCTAGGTGTGATTCTGGAACAGAAAAAGGACATTAGGTAAAAACTATGGAAATCTGAATATAAGTATGGGCTTTAGTGAATGATAACATATCAAAATTGGTTCATTAATTGTAACAAATATACCATACTAATGTAAAATATTAATAACAGGAGAAACTGGGTGTGGGGTATATAGGAACTTTGTATTATCTGTGTAATTCTTTTAATAAATATAAAACTATTCTAAAATTAAAAGTTTATTTTTTTAAAAAAGAATATAGTCCCATATGACGCATCCATTTGGGGTGATGTTTGTTCTTTTCTATGAGTTAGGATATACCCCTTTGATATCCTGCAACTTAAATACTGAGATATATGGCTAACCACTATTAATACCTGATAATAGGGGAAAGGGAGAGGGGGAAATAATAAAGAATTGTTTAATACCTAAACAAATACACTGTATTCACATTAAAGTAAGGAAGAGACACTCGTAACCACTCCTGTCATCATTTCTGTAACAGGTCCAGTGGTCATAGCTAGTGCTTATAACTTCCTTCTTCCACTAGCCAGTTCATACTCCCTTAGCCCTCAATAAACACCTCAGCTGGTATAGTTCCTTGCTTGATGGCATGAGCCTGCCTCTTTCTGTTTCAGTTATATTTTGCTGTATAACAAATCCCCCCAAAACTTAGTGGCTTAAAACAACAATGATTTATCATTTCTCACGATTCTGGGGAGTCAGAGATTCAGGCAAGTCTTGACTAGGTAGTTCTGCTCCATGTGGCATCATCTGGTACTTATCAGCTGCATTCAGCGGGCAGCTGAGCTGGACCAGAAGGATCCAAAAAGGCTTTGCTCATCAATTTGGAGATTTGGAGCCTCAGAGCTCCACATGATCTGTCCTTTTGCTTCTGACAACCTTTGGCTTCCTCACACATGATAGTTTCAGAGTAGTTGCATTTAAAAGACAACTGGCTTCACACAGATGGCCAACAGGCACGTGAAAAGATGTTCAACATCGCTAATTATCAGAGAGATACAAATCAAAACCACAATGAGGTATTACCTCATACTGGTCAGAACGGCCATCATCAAAAAGTCTACAAATAATCAATGCTGGAGAGGATGTGGGGAAAGGGAGCCCTCCTGCACTGCTGGTGGGGATGTAAATTGGTGCAGCCACTATGGAGAACAGTATGGAGGTTCCTTAAAAAACTAAAAATAGAGTTGCCATCTGATCCAGCAATTCCACCCCTGGGTATATATCTGGAAAAAACGAAAGCACTAATTTGAAAAGATAATGTGCACTCCAGTATTCATAGCAGCACTATTCACAATATTCCAAGACATGGAAGCAACCCAAGAGCCTATCAACAGATGATTGGTTTAAGAAGATGTGGTATATACATACAATGGAACATTAATCATCCATAAAAAAGAATGAAATATTGCCATTTGCAGCAACATGAATGGACCTAAAGAATATCATACTAAGGGGGTGTAGGCATGGCTTCTCCTACTCCCAGCGTCCTCCCGTGTGAGGAGGGGTCCTCAGTGCCCCTAGAGGCACTCCATCTGTGGCCCAGGAAGCAGTAACTTCAGGGCAAGAATGTTCTGGGCATTTGTCCAAATGCCCAGCTGGTCAGGTGTGATGCTGGTGGTGTTCCCTCTGCACCACGGCTCTCACACTTTTATAACCACGATCATTTATAAAGCACATGGGAAAGCGTGTGTGTGTGTGTCTCTAGGCTCATCCCTCAGAGATTCACATCCAGTAGTTGGGAGAGACCAGAAATGTACATTTTTTAAAACTGAGTCCTTCCAAGCGACATGGATGGACCTAGAGATTAACACACTAAGCGAAGTAAGTCAGACAGAGAAAGACAAATATCATATGATATCACTTATATGTGGAATCTAAAAAGTAATACACATGAACTTACTTACAAAACAGAAACAGACTCAAAGACATAGAAAACAAACTTATGGTTACCAAAATGAAAGAGAGGGAGGGGATGGATAAATTCGGAGTTTGGGATTAACAGATACAAACTACTATACATAAAATAGATAAGCAACAAGGATTTTCTGTATAGCACAGGGAACTATATTCAATATCTTATAATAACCTATAATGGAAAATAATCTGAAATATATTAATAAATATATATATAACTGAATCACTTTGCTGAACACCTGAAACTAACACAATATTGTTAATCAACTATACTTCAATTAAAGAAAAAAAAAAAAAAAAAAAGGCAGTCGTCTTCCAAGAGGGATGAAATGAAAACTGTGATTCTTCTTCAGGTGTGGCTCTGAAGTTCCAGAGCAACACTTCTATATTTTGCAGTCAAAGCTGGTCACAAACCCAGTCCAGGTTAGAGGGGAAGGGCAATAGGCTCTATCTCTTGGTAAGAGGGGCAGCAAAGAATTTGTGCCCGGTTATAATCCACTAAACTGGTTGTGGAAATCTCTGTTTATCTCCTTTAAGGCAAATTCTCAGAATTGGAATTGCTCCATGGAAGGTATTCCTCATTTTAAAAGCTTGAGACTTATCCAAATGGCCCTCCAATTGGGTTTTTCCAGTTTTCATTCTCATTAACAGTGTTTGAAAGTCAGTTTCCCTGTGCCTTCACCAACACTAGATATCATTACCTTTTTTAATCTTTTCCAGTTTAAAGAAGGGGAAGGTCTGACCACTGCATTTATTTGCATTTTTGCATACCATTGAGGTTGAACATTTTGAATGTGCTTATGGCCATGTGTTGCCATTCTTTTTTTGCATTGCCTAATCTTGTACTTTGTCCATTCCTCTCTTGGGCTATTCCTGGGTTGAGTGCTGATGTTGGTCCGAAAACTGGGTTACTAAAGTTTAATTGACCACAGACAACCCAACTAGGTTTTTAAATATTATGAATTACTCTTACCCAAAAAAAATCTATCTCCATTTCCATTTGTTTATTCTCTACTTCCCTAGATCATATCACCTTTTTCAGTTCTTTCTTTTCTCAGATTCACAATATTAGAACTGCAGAATCACCTCATTTTTCAGTTGAGGCTTTTGACAACAAAAGAGGAAAGGGTCTTGTCCTTTCTAAAGGTGGGGAGTCTATTCAATTTGAATGCATGGAACCTCTCTTTTGGCTTCTGGTCAAAACTACACCAACAATGCATTTAGCCCCTTTACCAAAAGGGTTGTGTCCTTGTGTCTGGCACTAAGAAGTTCAGTCTATCCATAACTTTTGCCTCATGAATAACTCAGGTCCTAAATTCCCCCTGCCCCTACTTGGCTGTGTGACATTTTATAAATTGCTTTAACTTTGGGGCCTTGGATTACCCATCTGTTAAGTGGGAGCACTGAACTTCTACTCAGTGATTCTGAGACATACTTTTTACTCTTGAAGTCTGTTGTTTAAGAGGGCATTAGAGAGAATGGATTAGGGGAAACCAGCATAGGTGGAAGTTGACCTTTAAGAAATTTATTTCGGCCTACAATGTCTATTTTTGAAGGTAACCTAATCAAAGCTTTTTAAAAATAGTTTTTAATTATAGGTTTGAAACTTTGTGTTATTTGTAATACCTTTTTAGAAGCATGAAAATAGCATTTCTCTCTGTACCAGCTTTGTGCTTTCCCATTTGGTAAACACTGATTTTATTTCTATCTGTTGCCTGTAGGAGTAGACCAGGCCAACTCAGTACTTCCTGTTTACCTCCTGGTCTTACATATGGTAGATTGCCACAGACCTGCTCTCAAAATAAGCTTCCTTGGTTTAATTCTGCATTTTCTGGTTAGGCAACTGGCCTGTCAATACTTGAACAATGAAACAATTTGGCTACTGAAGACTTGTTCTGACATTCCCCCTTCAAATTGTCAGTGGAAAGGAAAGTCACTTAATGTAATGGCAGGGATAATATAATAGTAGGATTTACATTTAAATGGGGGCATCACACAGTACCTTTCATTTGAGAATATCAAAGCATTTCCAACTCTTAAACTTGGAATGTGTGACATGGGCAAACACAAAGATAGTAGATAACCTGATTTCCTCTGGAGGTTCTCAGTGCTCTAAATATCTGTTTTTTAAGGAGGAAGATTGAATGTTATGTGTATTGAGTGAATAGAGTGTAAGCTTAGAAATATTTTATGTTCCCATCATAGTTTATTCTGCTTAGCATAAATCATCAGCGCCAACCATAACTTACCATTTACTGGAGATTTTTCGGTTGTATTACGCTTTTCAGTTGTATTACACTCATGTCAGACACACCTTCGTACAAGTCCCTCCAAGGTCAATAGTTTAGAAATTCTGCCTCTTCCATCCCCTTCTCCACTCAACACTTATGGAAATATATGCTAATTGGAACAGAAGCAGCCTACCCAGCTAACAGGGTTAGACCACTCTTAACACAAGATTAATGAAATAGAAGTTTAGGGTAAAAATGACATTTTTCAAGCCCTAAGAGTGTAGATGCCAAGTAAAAGCCAGCAGTTCTCCAGGATCAGTCAAATCCCACGCTTTGCCCTCCTTCAACTTCGCTCAATGGAGTTGAAGAAAAGAGGAAATCCTGTACGCCCACCGTTGCTCTGGCCACTGTTGCCACCCTCTGGCCCTCCCACCTTCCCTGAAGCCACTGCTCAGCAGTCACCATTGTGGAAAACAGGACTGCAGACTCAAGGTGCAGAATGAGACTCTACACATTGTTTACTGAGGTGACACGCAAGCAGGAATGATGAGGCACTTGTGCACAGGTAGCTACCTGTATTCATGGCCGGCCTTTGTAGGTGTGAGATTCATGTCCATAAGAGGGCATTTAGAGACCACAGATATTTAAAGTGACAGATATTGGCAAGAAGTTGAGTTTGTGAAGTATTCTACATTGCTGATTTGTGACTGAACCATGGGTTAAGAGACATCTAGAGCTATCAGAGGCTTAGAGAACAGTACTTGCTCAGAGGGAGAAAAGCCTAAGGATCTTATCAGTTTGCTGAGACTGGAATTGGCACCCTGTGTGACAGATCTGTAATACTGGGGGTGAGGGGGCTGATTTCCTTTTAGATTTCCAGGATCTTTCAGGATCCAAAGGCAGCCTTCACCTCTGGATACTCAGCTCTTTATAGACACCCTGAATTCTTCCAAACTGACCAATCACACTGGAAATAAATTTTACGCACTTAAAAAGTGATACTCTTTCGCATCTAGTACCCAGATCTTAGTTTCTAAGTATTCTCCACTGATATTCAGGATCCTTGGAAAAACAGCTGATTCCAGGACTGGGTCAGGGAAAGAGGCCTTGAAAAATTAGCCTGGAACATCCTCATTCACCAGAAAATAAAGAGTTGCTCAAAGAACCACAGGGAAATATCAAAAATGGGAGCTTGAAGAGGCTCCCACTGGCTAAATCTGGGAAAATTTGATTATAGTAATGGGTTATCATGCATAGAATAAGATAAATAATTTTGAGTTCATACAATATAAACAAGTAAATACATAAGGGAGAAAGTGAAAGCTCTTCTTTGCCATAGAAGGCCAACTAATAAATATAGCTGGAGTTATGGCAGTAAAAGATCATCAGTGGGGGAGAAAGACTGATAAGGAGTAGAAATTTACATAGTCTCCAATTATCTCCCCACAAATTACCTGTTAGTTACAAAGGAAAACTAGTAACTACAACAACAACAAATCTGGTGTTCTTTCCGTTGTTCCTTGTAAATATTGTTAATTAATTTTTTTTATTGTTTTGGTTCACAAATGTTAAGCATTTCTTTTGCTTGAATTTTGTCTTTCTTGAGGTCACGCCATTAAATAAGAAATGCAGACAGAAATTCATGTATAGCAGTTCAAAGAATACCTCCAATGATGACAGATCCTTTGATAAGATACACTTTGGGTAAATGCCTAATCCCGCTCTCTTTGTTCAGACCTATTGAAATTGTTCTCCCCTCCGAAAGCCAGATCAGGCTAACCCTGCAGCACAGCAGAGACATAAAGGAGCAGAACCCACGCCCCCTCATCCCCCGCGCTTGCATTAGAGGGAGCCCGAGAGCTACAGCACTGGGTGGGCAGAGAGGTGGCTGTTCCAGGCTGGCCACTGAGCTACACCTGGTCCCTCCCCTAGGGAGGGTTCTGACCTTCTTTACTTCTCCTTTTGTTGTCTGTATAAGACCAGAAACACTGTTTCCAGTTACTGTGATGGTTAGGTATCTGTGGCAGGCAGGATGCTGGTGTCCAGAGAGGGCAGGTGGGGTAAACAGAACCCCTAGATATTGCTGGCCCAGCTGGGCTCCTGGCTACCTGGTTATGTGATGAACTGCACCAGCATTCCAGGGAGACAGGACAGGCACCTCGAAGACTACATTCAGACACCGAAAAACACACCCACCAAACAGCCATCCCAGACCTCTAATCTTACTTGATGACCAAACTATAATTACATTACAGCAATTACTTGAATACTTACATTTTTATTACTGTTATGTCATTATGTCTACTAGGAAAAAATATGCCTACTTGAAGCAGCAAAATTCTTAATGACTCATTTAAGCTCATTTAAGCTACCGGAAACCCCTGACCTAAACATTTTGGCCAAAATAATTTTTAGAGCCTGGGGGGAAGAAGAGCGTTAATCTCCATCTATAGTGTTGCCCAAAAAGCAAGAAAACTTTCACTGGTGGATATACTTCTAGAGATTAAAAAGTTCCAGCCAGGGCTGATCAGAAAGTTCTGATAGTTACATTTAAGAGCTCTGTTTATAAAGCCATCAATTCTTTATCATCTATTGATCAGTTCCAACTACTGGCAAAAAGTAGAGAACTCAGGAAACATCCATGTCTCCATCCTCCAAATGTGTGGAGGCATATTTCCCATACTTCCAAAATGTCAAGCAGGAAGATTCTTTAGAGGCCAGCTTGGCCCATTTTTCAGCCCTTTCTCTGGAAGCCAGTGGTTTATTTGGAACTCACAAAGGACACTCCTCAAATACTTACTAATGTAAGTTACATTTTCTAATCATTATATTTTACTTCATTACCTCTTTTTAGGTAGTTTCTCATTAGACCTGATCTTGCTGAAAGATTCCAAGCTGTCAGACTCAGTATATTTTCTCAGCAGGGGGCCCTTTGACCCTAACCACTTTGCAACTTAACCCAAACCGTGTCCCTTTCCCAAGCAGTGCAGGCCCAGACAAGCATATGATGCCTCTTGTCTCAAAAATAAATTCTATACTTTGAGAGCCAGGATTCAGACCCTTGAATTTGGGGAACTTACCATATGAGCTGATGAGTCAAAATATCCAGTTTTAACCACTTTTGAATTTTTTTACACATACATTTACCCCTAAATACTCTCTGCATTGAACAAGCACTTTCCTACAAGAAAATGAAGCAGCTAACAGGTTTTGCTTCCCTTAGGTAAACCAAGCCCAAGGTTTGCTTTTTGCTTCATTTTTTAAAAAGTCCTTTTGGCAAATATATGTCCTCTATGTTACTGTGTAAAATTCAGTGCCTAATTCTAAAGTTATGTACATCTGCCGGACATATACGCTGTAAAACATTCTTGGCTGCCTACCAACGTGAAAGGTATTACCAGGTCTATTTTTAACATTGTTTTGGCAAGGCTGTTGCTGTGGGAAAAAAAGAAAAATTCCTATAGAATTCTTAATGAGAAAACTGAATGATTCTTTGAAATGTGGTTGTGATTCCCTGACTTATTCGGCGGTGATGTCACAGGTGGTGAGAAGCAAGAAACGGTAGTCTCGCTCGTTTGCCAGCGCGCTCTCAAGATGCACCAGAGGGGAAATGAAACTCATCTCGCGTGTGGTTTGTGCTGAGCTGTGCTTCCCACCACTGCTCCGGGGGTCACACAGGCCCCTGCTTGGGACATGTCTCACACACTCGGTTTGTCATCCCCATGAGCCTGTGTCATGGAAGGGTGCGCTGCTTGCATGTGTTTCTTATAGAACTTGATCGGCCCACTGGCCTTTCTTCTGTTCATTACCCACATTTGTCTTAGAAAACAGCCACCTTGTTCTAGCTGTTGGAGAAAGACAGGGCTTTCCTCCAGCTCACCTGAGTCCCCTCGGTCGCTTAATTAGCAAGTGGCAAGAAGTTCAGAGAAGTCTGTCAGGACAGGAGAATGTGCTCCGGCCTCCCTGTCACCTAATTTGAATCCTGGGCCACACTCTTGGGCAGAGGACACAACGGCACATGAGGTGGTGTCCTGGTCAGGTCTCAGGTGGGTTTGTAATATTAAAAGAATAATATAATATTAGTGAATGCGAGGCGGTATCTGAAAGGAAAGCCAACGTTCCCTTGACGTTTATAAAACCATTATTGTAACACGTGAATTCTTTCTGTGGAATCTGTTAAACTAATATACGGTAAATATAATGGTTCAAAGTCAAAATCCCATACTTGATTTATGGATTGACCAAATTAACCTGCCAGACTGTCATCCTTCTTGCAAAGGCAAAACTACAGAACCTTTCCACAGTCACACTTCAGTCTCCGGCTACACATTCCAATCCCAGACCTGTCGCTGGCACCGCGAATGTTTTCCCCCTTCTCCTGATGTCGTCTCAACATCTCAGGGTCGTTGGCGTTTTCTCAAGACTGTAACCCTTATGCAGTCGTTTATGGGACCAGCTGGTGACCTCACACACTCCCCAACTGTGCTGCAGACCATTTCAACACAACCCCTTGCCTCGGAGTTTTGATAACTTGACCTGGAGCTCCTGGGTCTGTAGCAACTTGGGGGCAGCTCAGTACCTGCTAAGGTATTGCTTCCCCCACCCCCGGCCCCCCAAAAGGGCTGTAAAAGGTTAGGGTTCTGAGAGGCGGGCAGAGGCTGTGGCACACACGCTCCTGGGCCCACAGAGGAAGGCCTCCTTCCTCCTCCTCCCTGGCACATGTTCGTTCTGACGCCCCCTTCGCTAAGGGCCATGTGCTCCAGACCAGCAGCCACTGCAAGAGGGGCCAGGCCTGGGGTGAAGAAAAGAGATGCCGAGGCATCCTCAGAAGGACGCTGTCCTTCCCCTCACACGTCATCCGCTGCCCGCAGCCCAGCTCCCCTGAAGCCCTGGAGGGGCGGCCACGGGCAGAGTGAGGCTGACTCAGAAATGTCCCCTTTGTGCCTCTTTTGCCCGTAGCAGAACTTCAGTAGCAGAACTTGATCTTTCAGGAGTCTCTTTGGGAATCGCTGGGTCTTCTGCTTTTAACAGCTAAGTGAAGCAGTATCCCCTTATAAAAGGAAAAATGCCGCTTCAAGATTTGCTGAAGACAGAATGATGACACTTGGCAAGTCCAAAAAGAAGAATACTTCGCTGCCCAGTCTCTGCTCCCAGATGTTCGGATCACTGAGAAATGGTACAGCCAGGGTGAGGGGGTGCGAACTGCTTGTTTATTTGGCGTCTCCTTGGGGGGGTTATAAAAAACAAACAACAGAAACACACACACAAAAGCTCGACACAGTAAATAAACCATTGACAGTAACCTAAGACGAAGCGCTCCTGCGAGCTTCTGAGCCTGTCTGTTTGTTGCTGTTCTGCAGTTAGCCGAGGATGCTTGTGGATTGTGCTAACGCAGCACTGAGCCCCGGGCCAAACACCTTCTCAGGTTTTTTTCCCCTCTGCGTTTTGCTAATCCCTGGATGAAACATAATCGCAGAGCAATGTTCAAGGTTGGACGCAACAGGGAGGAACTCAGCGTTGGCTCCCACCCAGTGGAAATAACATGCCATTGGACTTGACAAGGCAGGAGGAAGGATGTTAAACAAATACACTCCCTCCAGCCTCCCTAGCAATGGCTCGCTGCTCTCCATAGAAGCCCCAAGTTTCCCCAGGCTGCTCACTCCTCTCCCAGGTTTCATCACCTGAGATATGTTGTATAAGATAAATAGGCAGGGAGGCCAACGAGCAAAACTTCCAATCAGGAAAAGAATGGAAAGAGAATTAAGTCATTTATTCCCCTCTAGGGCAAAATTAAAGTTACAAAAGTATTTGTATATAATAAATATATAATTATACATAATAATTAAACTCCAGCCACTTGCAGTCATCATTCTTTTTCCCTTTCTCTCAAACCACAGGAAAACATTTCTCCTTATTGTGGTTTCAGGTGTAGACTTCTGAATCAGAAGTTCCAGGTACCACCTGACTCCTTGTCATCTTGTGTTCTGATGACAGTATGGGAAAGGGAATCAGAGAATGGGACAGAATTTTCTCCAGTGAACAGAGAGGGAAGGCTGTCTAAAAGTACTCATCTGTTCCACATAAAGTTATCTAAAATATACACACACGCAAGTGTATGTATTTGTAACTCATTTCATCTTTTTTTTAATAAATTTATTTTATTTATTTTATTTTTGTCTGCATTGGGTCTTTGTTGCTCCTCGTGGGCTTTCTCTAGTTGCAGCGAGCGGGGGCTACTCTTCGTTGCGGTGCACGGGCTTCTCATTGCGGTGGCTTCTCTTGTTGCAGAGCATGGGCTCTAGGCACAGGCGTCAGTAGTTGCAACGTGTGGGCTCAGTAGTGCCTCGCAGGCCCTGTAGTTGTGGCGCACGGGCTTAGTTGCTCCACGGCACGTGGGATCTTCCCAGACCAGGGCTCGAACCCGTGTCCTGCGTTGGCAGGTGGATTCGTAACCACTGCCCCACCAGGGAAGCCCTCTCAGTTAAGCTTTACAACAACGCTCTGAGATTGATACTGTTATTCTTATTTTACAGATGGAAGTCTGGGGTGCAGAGGGGTTTAAGACCACACAGATTCAACCATGGAATGAACTGGAGATCTCCATGTGGTTCTAGACAGAAAAGCGGGCTCTGAGGAGTCAGGGAGGCAAAGCTAGAGGTTAAAAACAGTAACAACAGCAAATCCCCCTACTGTCAGGAGACTAACAAGCAAATAAACAATAAATAATAGAACCTGGCCTCAGTGCTCGACCTTTTCCTGAGGAGCTTAGAAAGTGCTCAGAGGTGATCTTGCCTCTTGTCCAGTTATAGTTGAGTTGCATTGTAGGTTTGCCTGAGGGCATTGTCATAAATCCGTGCTGAAACCAAACCTGGTGGAGCAGGTCTCCCCTCTCCTGTTGGTCCAGCTCTCATGAGATCAGATGTGATGGAACCAGGAGGAGGATCATCAGCATTTTTACCTGATCCTGGGATGGAGAAGCTAAAAGGGTGGCCTTTGTTACCGCACCTCCCAGAGTGGATCCACGTGGCCTTTCACTGACTCCCTCTGGGCTTCTCTCCTTTTCCTCTGAAACCATGAATCCTCTTTGACCTCAAGGCCATGAAGCCAAATATGACTGCTGGCCCCGGACGAGCTCCTATGGCTGTTACCAGTGTCTGCAAGCATGGCTATCACTCCGTCTTCCTGCAGATCATCCAGGACCCTCTGAAACAGCCTTTTCTCTTTTATTCCACGAGCCCTCAATGTGTCAAGCACTGTGCCACGTGGCACAGGAAGGACGCAGCTTCTGCAGTGTTTGCTCAGCCAAGTAAAGTGAAGCTCGTCTCAGTGTAGACTATTCACTATGTGATTCTCTCAGCCCTACTGCCTACCAGAGTTTGCTGGACTTTCCTGGACATGGAGACGAGGTGAAGTAGTGAGAGCTTCCCTCCAGGCTTTGAGTTCTGGCTCTGGTCCTGGTCAGCTCTCCACCCTTGGGCATGTCTCCTGACCTCTTGGAGCTTCAGTTTCCTCATCCATAAAAGGGAGGAGATAATTCCTACCTCACAGGAGTTGAGGTGGTGCCACCGTGACCCCACCTCCAGCTTTCATCAGCATCTCTCTAACTTTCTGGTTTATTCTGAAGATTCTTTTAAGTAATCACCAAAAGCCCAGTGTTCCATCCACTCCCTGTTTTTTGTTTGTTTTTTGTTTTTCGTTTGATGATTTCCTTCAGAAAAGTGTTTTGCCTGTCTCCTGGGTGAACGTATCCCTTGCCAACTTCTTTGAAAGCCTTTGACAGAGGGGAACACGCTTCTACTAAATGCCACCGGGGAAGAGAATGGAGGGAGGGACAATACCCCCCTTCTACCTAGAGAGCCTTTTACAGACGCGGTACTTCCTCACCTGCAGCCTCAGCTCATCCCACAGCAGCCCTGGGAAGTGGTCAGAGCTGAGACCATCAGCCCATCTTACAAATGAGGAAACCGAGGTTTGCAGAGATTGCGTGGCTTGTCTGGGGCACACAGCTGACACGTGAAGCCAGATCTCTAAAGCAGGTCTCCGACTCCACATCAGTGCTCCTTCCACCACAAAGAACCTCTTCGGGGAGAAGTCCTTTTTCTGGTTGCAAATCCAAGAGGGAAAGTTTTTGACTATGGCCTAGGTTATGAGAGTGGGGCGGCAAGGTGACCCAGGCCTGCCTTGCCTCCTGCATCTGCTGGAAGACTCTTGCTATAGCTTCCTTTTCCAGGAACACAGAGAATTAGGGCCTCTGTTTCTGTAAGTGGTGGAATTAATCCAAATCTGGAATCACTATAAGTCCAGGATCTCATCCACCAGCCCAACCTCACCCAAGTCTCCACTTGTTACTTCATGTGAGGGCTTGCATGAGTAATTATTCTCTTTGAGCCTTCATTTCCTCATCTTTTAATTGGGGATAATAATACCTACTTCTCATGGTTGGGATGACGTATTCTCATATGTCAACAATTACCATATTGTAGGCATCTTATGTGGGTGTGTTATGTGCCAGGAATTATTCTAGGTACTGCAGGTAAACAGTGAACAAGATAGAAAGGGACCTTCCTCTTGTGCAGCTTACCTGCTAAAGGGGGAAGGTCAATAATAACCTGACTAACAATGAACAAGATCAGTCCCAAAGAGTAATAACTGCTGAGGAGATGTATGATTGAACATACAAATGAACATTTAAAAGTACTCAAACTGAAAGAAATAATCTTAATTGAATATTGTATGGTGAAAGAGCCACACACAGAAAACAATATTTCAGGTCATTTTTTAAATACAGTATTCTGATTATACATCCCTAGTAAGATATAGTCCCAGAACAAAAAGAACCATAAAGAAATCTTAATGTTTATTCAGTAGCCTTCTTATAATTTAAAGTTACATTGGAAAATTAATATGAGTTCATAATTCTTTTTTCTCTTAAAAAATAACGTATTTCCTAGCTCTCTCTAACCATTGAAAAGGCCTAGAAGCTGACAACCCAGTAGCAATAAGTTCCTAGTTTTGTGGTCTCTAAATCTGATTTAGTGAGCACAATAAAGAAGCCAAAGATTCATGGTGAAATGGTTGATTCCAGGTCTAAGGCAAGAGATATACAAGATGAGCCTTGGATATCTTGCACAAGATAGCAAGGAAACAACCAAAGACTAATTTTAATGCATCTATTCAATAGAACAGAGGACATAAAAGAGTCTTCTTGAAGGGGCTTCTCTTGGCCTAAGGATAATTTGAACATCGAAAAGATCAAAACACATCAAATATATATATACATTTTAGCCACAAGCTTAAAACAGTTCTAAAACAAAAAGTCACATGTTACCTCTCTGCAGGTTACTGAGCCACCAACTCTGAAATTTGCTTTTAAATTTGCTTTTAAAAATTGGGACCTAATGAAACTTAAAAGCTTTTGCACAGCAAAGGAAACCATAAACAAGACCAAAAGACAACCCTCAGAATGGGAGAAAATATTTGCAAATGAAGCAACGGACAAAGGATTAATCTCCAAGATTTACAAGCAGCTCATGCAGCTCAATAACAAAAAAACGAACAACCCAATCCAAAAATGGGCAGAAGACCTAAATAGACATTTCTCCAAAGAAGATATACAGATTGCCAACAGACACATGAAAGAATGCTCAACACCATTAATCATTAGAGAAATGCAAATCAAAACTACAATCTCATACCGGTCAGAATGGCCATCATCAAAAAATCTAGAAACAATAAATGCTGGAGAGGGTGTGGAGAAAAGGGAACACTCTTGCACTGTTGGTGGGAATGTAAATTGATACAGCCACTATGGAGAACAGTATGGAGGTTCCTTAAAAAACTAAAAATAGAACTATATGACCCAGCAATCCCACTACTGGGCATATACCCTGAGAAAACCATAATTCAAAAAGAGTCATGTACCAAAATGTTCATTGCAGCTCTATTTACAATAGCCAGGACATGGAAGCAACCTAAGTGTCCATCATCGGATGAATGGATAAAGAAGATGTGGCACATATATACAATGGAATATTACTCAGCCATAAAAAGAAACAAAATAGAGGTATTTGTAGTGAGGTGGATGGAGTTAGAGTCTGTCATACAGAGTGAAGTAAGTCAGAAAGAGAAAAACAAATACAGTATGCTAACACATATATATGGAATCTAAGGGAAAAAAAAAAAAAGGTCATGAAGAACCTAGTGGCAAGACGGGAATAAAGACACAGACCTACTAGAGAATGGACTTGAGGATATGGGGAGGGGGAGGGGTAAGATGTGACAGGGTGAGAGAGTGGTATGGACATATATACACTACCAAAAAAAAAAAAAAATTGGGAGGAATTAACCATTTATCCCATCTTTGCTGCATTTTGGTATAACCAAATTGTTGTTAGGGGAAAGTTTTTCTTTGTAGAAGAATTCCAGGTAATAAATGCAAGAAAGACTTATTGAAGTATAAAAATCACCATTTTGAAACTCAGTGAAATCAGGTATCTAGCAACAATCATTGAAGGCTGCCAAAATCATTGGGTAAAGGTTGATGGGGAGCTTTATGATGGAAGAGTCAGGCTGGCACCACCTCAACCCCCCAGTCAATCTTAGCATCACTGAAGGTGGGACAGCTGAACATGGTGCGTTTCATGATGTGATGTACCCCTATGAAGTATCACCAAACAAACTTGAGTCTGAGTCTGTAGATCTAACTACCGGTGTACAGGAAGTCCAACAGACAGAGGAAAAAATCAGGGAAAACAATCAACCAAAATGAAAATGTGGGACCTCCTTCAGGTCAAATAACCTGATTTCTCCACCAAATAGATGACGTTAAAAAGGTAGGGAAGGGGGGCTTCCCCGGTGGCGTAGTGGTTGAGAATCTGCCTGCCAATGCAGGGGACACGGGTTCGAGCCCTGGTCTGGGAAGATCCCACATGCTGCGGAGCAACTAGGCCCGTGAGCCACAACTACTGAGCCTGCGCGTCTGGAGCCTGTGCTCCGCAACAAGAGAGGCCGCGATAGTAAGAGGCCCGCGCACCGCAATGAAGAGTGGCCCCCGCTCGCCACAACTAGAGAAGGCCCTCGCACAGAAATGAAGACCCAACACAGCCAAAAAAAATAAACAAACTCATTAAAAAAAAAAAAAAAAAAAAGGTAGGGAAGGAAACAACCTAAGTGTCCATCGATGAACGAATGGATAAAGAAACCGTGGTGTGTAGAGAAAGAACGGAATATTAGCCATAAAAAATACAAAATCTTGCCATTTGCAACAACATGGATGGACCTCAAGGGCATTTATACTAAGTGAAATAAGCATAAAAATAAGTCAGACAGAGAAAGACAAATAATAAAAATACCGTATGATCTCTCTTCTATCTATATGGAATCTTTAAAATAAAAAAGCTTATAGAGGGACTTCCCTGGTGGTCCAGTGGTTAAGACTCTGTGCTTCCACTGCAGGGAGCACGAGTTCAATCCCTGGTTAGGGAACTAAGATGCCACGTGCAGTGTGGCATGGCCAAAAAAAAAAAAGTTTACAGATATCAAAGATACAGATGACAAATTTGTGGTTGCCAGAGGTGGGGTGGGGGGCTGGGAGAAAGAGGGGAACTGTTTTTGTTTTCGTTTTTCAGTTTAAATAAATTGAATCAAAATAGAAAGAAAGAAAATGAAGAGGTGAATAGAATATCCATGGACTGGGGGACAACTTCAAGAGGTGTAACATATGCATAATTGGAATACAAGAAGGAGAATAAAGCAAGAACAGAACAGAAATATGTTTGAAGTAATAACAGCCAAAGTTTTTGAAAAATCAATGACAACACAAAACCACAGCTCCAGGAAGCCCAGAGAATACAGTTCAAGGTAAATACCAAAAATTCTACACCAAGTATGTCATGTGTGTATTATTAGTCAGGGTCGTCCAGAGAAACAAAATCAATAGGATACATTGGATTGGCCGAAATGTTCGTGCCATAGGATCTTACGGAAAAATCTGAACGAACTTTTTGGCCAACCCAGTATATGTAGCTATGTAAGAGGAAATTTATTATGAGAATTGGCTCACATGATTATGGGTGAAGTCCCACCCATAATTGTATTAATAATTATAAAAAATAAAATTAAAAGGTGGGGGGATGGTAGGTAGGGGAGGTTTTAAAGAATGGGAAAAAAAAACCTTGGGAGATATAAAAACCAAGTGCTATGTGTCGATCTTGGTTGGATTTCAACAAACCAACTGTAACAAATCAGGAAGCTTTGAACATGGACTGGCTATTACTGATTTTAAAGATACAATTTTAAACTTTTAAAATATGATGTCACAGAGATATACCTTAAGCGTTAGAGATGGACACTGAATTATTCAGGGTGAAATTAAATGATGTCCCTGTGTGACAGGCAGAATAGTAGCCCCCCAAAATGTCCACATTCTAATCCCTGGAGCCTGTGAATATGTTACTTTACAAGGCGAAGGGGATTTTGCAGATATGACTGAGTTAAGGATCTTTAGACGGAAGGATAGCCTGAATGGGTCCAGTCTAATCACATAAGTGTTGGAGGAAGGAGGCCAGAACTCAAGAATATGGGAAGCTTCTAGGAGCTGGAAAAGGCAAGGAAACAGATTTCCCCCGAGAGCCTCCAGAAAGAAACACAGCCCTGCCAACACCTATAAAATAATCAATTTGTATTGTTTTAAGCCACTAAGGTTTTGGTAATTTGTTACAGCAGTAAATGAAAACAATGCATATGGGATCTGTTTTAAAATGCTTTAGAAAAAAAAAAGTGAAAAATAGATGAAAGATTAGAAAAATATCAATAACTGTTGAAATTGGAAGATGGGTACTTTGAGATTCATTATACTATTCTGTCTACTTCTACATTTGAAAATTTCCACGATAAAAGGGTTTTGAAAAGGGTTTGACTGGAGGGTGGGGAGTAGTTGAGGAGAGAAGGAGAGGGTTTGAAGGACAGGATGCTTTCATGGTACAGCATGAGATTAGAGGTCTCAGACCAAAGACCACCAAGAGTGACACGTTACGTGGATTAGAGAGCTGGCTCCTGGTCACCAGTGTGATGCTGAATGCTCTCTGTATGGACCAAACCCGGAGTAAAGGACTCTCTCCAGAAAGGACAATAAATCACTCATTTACTGAACGTTTCTTGAGCATCTACTGTGGCATTGATCACTAGACGTAGCCCTTGTGCTCTAAGATCTTGACCTCATGAAAGAAACAGAAATGTAAACCAGAAAGATGGCGGAATTCAAGGCCTGCTCATTGAAATCACACATGCCTTTGGCGGAAGAGGTAGGAGTGAGGTCTCATTTGTCTCTGAGAGGGAGAATAATTTGTGTCCATCCAGCCCTGGCCACACCCCACCCCATGAAAAGTATTTGTGTGCTCACCAGCCTGGCTGGCACCCCTTCCAGCCAAATGAGCTCCTGGACCCTTCACACTACCTCAGGTGGGAAAAAAGTAAACATTCTCTCAAACTGGCTGAAGGAAAAGGGGGTTTGGTAATGAGGAGTCAGGGCAGTAGCTAGGGCAGACCTTACGGGGGACGGCCACTGGGACCGAGTTGGCTGTAGAAACACAACAACTTCTCTCTGCCAGCTCTGCCCACCAGTGCTCTCTCCCTTGTACGGTGGGATAACATGCTGAACAATTTGCTTTCCTTGGACCAGATCCTATTCAGTCAGTGGCATCCATTGTCTCGGAGTATTGGGGCTGTTAAGTTAAGCTAAAAGGAAGGGAAACAGACAGAAACCATCAATGCCCGTTTTTGGAAAACAGATTTCTGACATTAATAGCAAAAACATTAGTGCTGAAAGCCAGGGTTTTTGATTGGCAAGAGCCAAGCTATTGTGGGAGCAAAAGAGTCTGTTGCACTCTAAAAACCAGATTTAGGAAACACAAAAGGCAAAATCCTGAAGAGCTCTTGTGCCATGGGCTAGACTGATGGCCTCGATGATTAGGAGAGGAAAGAGACCACCAGGTCCCAGAGATTAACTGACCTACAGGCTGGGAAACAGACGGGACAAAGAGAAATCGGCAGGGTCCAGGGTGAGAGGATGGAAGTGGGCTCATTACCTAGACGCGGCCAATCCAGCGCCTGAAGACTCCTGGGTCCTATCGCCTGCCTGGAATCCCAGTGGGGAGTCTCATTATAAGTCAAGTATCTCCATTGGTAGCAGCCTTCCAGCCCGAGTAATGCCCCAAGACACTGCTCAGCCCATCCTAATTGCATCTACTGTAATGGTGCAGGACACACATGAGCTCCCCAAACGGACGTGACACACAGAAGGGGGTAAGAGTATGGAAGTGAAGGCTCCCAGCACCTTCCTTTACATGGGACTGAACGGCCCAGGATCCTTCCCTAAGCGAAGAGAATGGTGAAACACTGCCCTCTTAGAGAAAACCAGCCACTCCAGACCCGGAGGCACCGACCCATCAGCTGGAGTCACTGCACTGAGTCCTCAGGCTCTGGATGGACAATCCAACTGACTCAACTTGGGTCAAGAGCCTCCTGTACCTCCCATCTGTGGTTGGCCTACAGCTTCCTCCCCAACGGCATGCGCTCTGGTTCCCCCCATGTCAAAACCTGTTCTCCAAGTCTCACCCCTTGCCGTTGTGGTCATCAGTGACCCCACACTGCCAAGTTCAGTGCCACTCCTCTCCTTAACCTCTCAGCAGCTTGCGGCCCAGCTGACCACTCCCCCGTTTTCCATACTCTCTTCTCTTGACGTCAGTGATGCCATCCTTGCCTGGCTTTCCCCCGACCCCCCGGGAGCTATTCCTTCTCAGTCTCCTGGCTGGTTTCTCCTCCTCCGATCACACATTTACTGTTGGCAAGCCCAAAACTTGGTCCTTGATCTTTTCCATCCACAGTGTCTCCCTAGAGATCACACCTACAGATCTTGCTAGACTTACGACGGGGTTACATCCCAATAAACCCATTATTAAGTTGAAAATACCGTAAGTCGAAAATGCATTTAATACACCTAACCTACCAAACACCATAGCTTAGCCTAACGTACCTTAAACGTGCTCAGAATGCTTATGTTAGCCCACAGTTGAGCAGACTCATCTAACACAAAGCCAGTGTTATAATAAAGGGTCGAGGGCTTCCCTGGTGGCGCAGTGGTTGGGAGTCCGCCTGCCGATGCGGGGGGCACGGGTTCGAGCCCTGGTCTGGGAGGATCCCACATGCCGCGGGGCAACTGGGCCTGTGAGCCACAATTACTGAGCCTGCGTGTCTGGAGCCTGTGCTCTGCAACAAGAGAGCCCGCGATAGTGAGAGGCCCGCGCACCGTGATGAAGAGTGGCCCCCACTTGCCACAACTAGAGAAAGCCCTCGCACAGAAATGAAGACACAACACAGCCATAAATAAATTAATTAATTAATTTAAAAAAAATAAAAAATAAAGGGTCGAATATCTCATGTAATGTGTTGAATACAGTACTGAAAGTGAAAAACAGAATGGTTGTCTGGGTATAGAGTGGTTGTATCGGTTGTTTACCCGTGTGACTGCGAGGCTGACTGGGAGCTGTGGCTCGAAGCCGCAGCCCAGCATCACCAGAGAGGATCGTATGGCATACCCCTGGCCTGGGAAAAGATCAAGGTTCAAAGTACAGTTTCTACTGGATGCGTATTGCTTTCGCACCATCCTAAAGTCAAGCCATCATAAGTTGGGCCATCGTAAGTCGAGGACCATCTGTGGTCTTATGGCTTTGAACACCACCTCTTTGCCAGCAACTCCCACATTGATATCCCCAGCCCTGGCTTCTCCTATGAGCATCAAACTGATATATCCACTGCCTACATGACATCTTCATTTGGATATCCGATTCAAACTCCACGTGGTCCGTGATAACTCTTTACCAAATTTATGCCAGAAACTTGTTCTTCCCAGTTTCAGCGATGGGCCCCAACGTCCACCCAGGTGCTTGAATTCAAAATGTAAGGCGTCATCCTCAATCATCCTCTATCCCCAAACCTCATAGCCAATACATCAAGCCAAAAAATGTCCCCTTATTCATCTACTTCTCTCCATCTCCACAGCAACATCCCTAATCCAAGACCCCATTACTTCTGAACTGAGCTTCTGGAATCCTCTCAGTAACTTCCTGCTGCCACGCCTACCTGCCTACAGACAGCACGTGGTTGCTCCCTCCCGTCTTCATATCTCAGTTCAGTGTCCCCTCCTCGGCGTCCCTCCCTGACTGCCCGAAGCTCCCCTCCACTCAGCCTCTGCCACGTCACACTATTTTACTTTCTTTATATCATTCAACTACTATCTTGTTAATTGACTATTTTATAGTCTCCTCTCACCAAAAACAACTTTTATGAAAGCAGGGACCTTGTGTCCCCAACACCAGGCATTCAACAAATATTTATGGAATGAAGGAATCCACAAACTCACATGTAGCTGGAGTCAGTCTTTCTTTTCTCAATGAAAGTCTGGTTTACGAGTACAAGACAAGAATGGGTGAAGGTCAGAGGGAACCTAGTCCAGGCTGGGTATACACAGAAGGAAAACTGGCTGTGAGGATCTGGGAGAGATGACAGAAGCAACAGTGCCTTCCATTTCGTAGCACTTTCCCAGGTGTCATCTTATTTGGCTGTCACAAACCGCCTCCCAAGGGAGAACAAGGGTCATCCCTCATTTTCTTCTTTTTTTTTCACTAATGAGGGGATCAGGAGGGGTGAAGTGATTCCTAAGGTCACACAGCCAGTTGATAGGATGGGGGTCTGGAGCCCAGATCTTCAGACTCCCAGTTCAGTGCTCCGTCATGACCACATACAACACGTGTCCTACTCGTGGGCCTCTGGGAAGGCTGAGCAATAAACCACCTGAGTGCTGTGAGTTCTGTCCTCCATCCCCTGGGAAGCTCCCCAGTTTGATGACCTGGGCAGGACAGAAAGGCGCCAGATGCTTCTTTGCTGCAGATGGCCCTCTGCACAGACCCCCTTCCTCGGTCCCACTGGACACCTGCTCGGGATCTCATCACATAATTACCCCCAAGCTTCCATCAGGCCTTTGAGCTGCAAAAGGGACATTAGATGATTTGGTCCAAACCTCTCATTCCACAAATGAGGCACCCAAGACCCAAAGAGGGGCGTGACTTGCCCCAGATCACATGGGGAATTAGTCACAGAGCTGGAGGACACCCAGGTGACCTGCAGACAGAAAAGTATAGTGAATAATATACCTGCGTCCCAGCTCTGTTGAATTCTTACATTTTGCAAAAATTGGCTCCAGTTTCTGTTTTTAAATAAAACACTGTGACACAGTAGAAGGTCCCTGGGTGCCCTCCCCAATTCCATTCCTCTCTCCTCTTGCCAGAGGTTACCACCATCCTGAATTTGGTGGTTCTCATTCCCACATGTTTTTATACTTTTGCAACACATGTATAGATCTCTAAACAGTATGTAGAATCATTCTGTATGCTTTTAAACTTGATATAAACAGCATTACACTGCACAGGTTCTTCTGCAACTTGCTAGTATGGTCTTGAGGTTGAACCATGGTGAGAAATGCAGGGCTGGTTCAATCATTTTAACTATTCAGACACCATGATTTATTTATCTTCCCGTTGATGGACATCTAAGCGCTATTTCTTCACCGTTACAAATAATGTTGCAATAAGCATTCGGGGGACAAAATTTTTCCATTCTCCTGTCCATGGATGCTTTTTTCCCAATGTGTTGCTACCCCCACCAGTGCTGTAGTATCTCCTGGACATGTGACCCCAAGATTCTCCCGGGACTTCTGAGAGGAATCGCCGGGCTCTGGGACAGGCGTGGCTTCAGCTCTACTAGCTATTGCCAGTTTGCTCCCCAAAAGTGGTTGTACCACTTTACACTCCGCTCAGCAGTCTTTCCATTATGCTAAGCTGCTGCCTTATTCTGCTTTCAATTCTTTCTAATTTATGAAAGGAAAATATAAAAGAGGTGCTATTACCTTATTAAAAAATCCAGCTTCCTTTCCCTGCAGAAAGGAGAGGAGGAGAGATGGGGAATTGCTTGTTGGATGAGGGCCTGGCACGCATTCATCAACTTTATAGTAGCGCCGGCTTGGAATTCAGGTCTCCTGAGGGGGGAGAGCGGGGCCACTGGAAACAAGAGATACTTTCACCGTGGCCTCCTCCAGGAACGCAGATAGAATTTACTCTAAGGTACAAAAACGTTTGCACTTACAGCCTCCCTGGTTCCAATCAGGACATGAAGGGAAAGTGCCAAGACACCAGAGAATAAGCCAGTTCTCATAAACTTTCCAGCCAAATGGCAGACTCTGGAAGGTAGAACTGAGACTGGTAATGAACTTGAGCGCTCAGCCCAGGGCAGCTCTGGGCAAGGGTCCTCACTTCTCCCCCCGAACCATGCCACCCTAATGCCCCGCCAACCTCCCTGACTCCAGCTGTGTGTCTGCCCCAGGCCAGCACCCTCTCCCCCTAAAGGAAACCCCTGGGCTCTTGGTCTCCTTCGAATCCTTCTCACCCTCCCCCCGCCACCCCCGTGCTCATCTCTGTCACGGTGGTTAGAGCTTCGTCGACTGCCTTGATCCAGACTTGTGAGTGGATCTGTGGTCCCCAAAGTCTGTGGTGCCCTGAAGGCAGGGATTGCGTCTTCCTCACCCTGGTACCCTGCCTGGTGAGCACCCACGGGTTTGCTGTGGGAGGGAAAAAGGAAAAGAAAGACAAACAAAACCACCAAACAACAGTTAACGGGCCCTCTTCCCGCTCCCTCTGTTCCTTTCCATCCTGCACTGTCGCTCTAATCACTCCACGTTGCGATTATCTGCTACACTTTTTTGTAGCAAATAAAAAAGGCCAGTCGAGTTTCTCTACTAGGCTGTGCATCACTGGAGAGCAGGGGCCTTGCTGTGGGTAAGTGTCAAGTGGGGACCAAATGGCACTTAGTAGGTGTGCATTGAACTGGGCGGCGTTGACGTGTCAGTTTCATATTCGACCCCGTTCCCCCGTGTCTAATTAGGCACAGGTACCTCTTTACTGGTGGAAAGAGAACGGAAGACTGCGTTCATTAGAGTTTGGGGTAGAAGGAAAGAAATATGAGCCCTGATGATGCCCTGCCCGAGACCGAAGATGAGAGAGAGCCTGAGGGGAGGGAGGGAGAGACCCCTTTTAATTGGAAAGCTCTTTCTCATTTTCCTTTTCTTCTTCTTGTTTTTAAGTTCCAGTCTTGGATCCTAGAAATTACAGGCTCTTTCAGCATTGCCTCTGTGGTTGGAAAAAATGCTCATTTCACTTTTAAAACAAACAATGGAAAGTTCCTTTCAAAGGAAAAATCTTATTAGCCCAAGTCCAAGGAAATCTGCGAGAGTTTCACTCAGATGTGCAGGGCTGGTCCGCAGGGCAGGGGTGGCCCCCCAGGAGGCAGCCCCAGGGAGGGTCTGTCTGACCTCCTCGCCCTCGAGGGCTCCCTTCTCCGGAGAAGCACCCATCCAGCCCTCCCTGCGGGGCCAGGAGTACAGAAGACCTCACAAGGAACACAAGCAGGAGGAAACCACTCAGACATGAAAGGGCGGAGAATATCCTTTACCCAAATAAACAGCCAGACGAAGATGCAGAGGGAAGCAAATCCCATCAGACAAAGCCACAAATTAAGATCACAGAGACTGGGCTTGGGAGTTGGGCTCTGTCTTTAAAACATCTTCCAGGAAGCTGCCCCTGGGGCGGCCCTGTCATCCTGCCTGTCCCTCCGCTCATGCCAGGCCTCTAGTGGTCCTACAGTGGGTATCTGGGCATGTGCTGAGTCATCAGCGATGTTGGGAAGTTGGAGGGGGCCTGAGTGGGGTGGGGGTGAGATGGGTCAGTCTAGGTCAGTGATGCATAAGGGGGTCGGTGGTTGGGGGGGATGTGGCCCTTCACAAAACCCTGGGTGGCGCCAGACAAGAGGAAGGTGGGCCCTGAGCTCCCTCTCCGCTCCTGACAAGCCCTCCCCACCCACGAGCAAGGCTGCAGGCATCTGCAGAGACTCACATGTGCCCACACACCTGGATTCACCATTTTGAAACTGGCTCTGCTCAAGCTGCTCATCCCTTCCCCCATCACAGCCTTGGACGTGGGCCAGCCGTCAACTGTGGGGCAAGTCCCAGGATCAGCCTGTCTCCGCTGAGAGGCAACCACTTGTGTAGTGGAAAGAGTGTGAAGGCATTCTGATGCCCCCTGAAGGCTCACTGGTCTTGTGTAAGAAGGAAAAATAGAACATGCCTGCAGATACTGTAGAGATTAAACAGATAAGAGGATATCAGGAACAACTTTATGTCAGTAAATTTAAAAATTCAGATGAAATAGATAAGTTTTAGAAAAATGCAACTTACCAAAAGTGACTTTGAAGCACAAATAAAGAATCTGGGTAAACCTACAACTATTAAAGAAATGGAATCGCTAGTTTAATTTTCAAAAAGGAAACATCAGTCCAGAAGGCTTTATGGTGAGTTCAATAAGTCATTTAAAGAATCAATCATTCCAATACAAACCAAGGAATAAAGTAAGAGAAAATTATCCCCTCCTCTCCAATTTATTGAGGAGGCTAAGAGGATGAATTCCTTACAAAGCATTAGGTAAAATTCAAAAATTCATGCGAAAACAACGGTTCTTAAGAATAGAACTTAGGTAGGTTTATTCCTAGATATTTTATTCTTTTTGTTGCAGTGGTAAACGGGAGTGTTTTCTTAATTTCACTTTCAGATTTTTCATCATTAGTGTATAGAAATGCAAGAGATTTCTGTGCATTAATTTTGTATCCTGCTACTTTACCAAATTCATTGATTAGCTCTAGGAGTTTTCTGGTAGCATCTTTAGGATTCTCTACGAATAGCCAAAGCAATCTTGAGAACGAAAAATGGAGCTGGGGGAATCAGGCTCCCTGACTTCAGACTATATTACAAAGCTACAGTAATGAAGACAGTTTGGTACTGGCACAAAAACAGAAATATAGATCAATGGAACAGGATAGAAAGCCCAGAGATAAACCCACGCACATATGGTCACCTTATCTTTGATAAAGGAGGCAAGCATATACAGTGGAGAAAAGACAGCCTCTTCAATAAGTGGTGCTGGGAAAATTGGACAGATACATGTTAAAGTATGAAATTAGAACACTCCCTGACACCATGCACAAAAATAAACTCAAAATGGATTAAAGACCTAAGTGTAAGGCCAGACACTATCAAACTCTTAGAGGAAAACATAGGCAGAACACTCTATGACATACATCACAGCAAGATTCTTTTTGACCCAGCTCCCAGAGAAATGGAAATAAGAACACAAATAAACAAATGGGACCTAATGAAACTTAAAAGATTTTGCACAGCAAAGGAAACCATAAACAAGACCAAAAGACAACCATCAGAATGGGAGAAAATATTTGCAAATGAAGCAACGGACAAAGGATTAATCTCCAAGATTTACAAGCAGCTCATGCAGCTCAATAACAAAAAACGAACAACCCAATCCAAAAATGGGCAGAAGACCTAAATAGACATTTCTCCAAAGAAGATATACAGATGGCCTACAGACACATGAAAGAATGCTCAACATCATTAATCATTAGAGAAATGCAAATCAAAACTACAATGAGATATCATCTCACACCGGTCAGAATGGCCATCATCAAAAAATCTAGAAACAATAAATGCTGGAGAGGGTGTGGAGGAAAGGGAACACTCTTGCACTGTTGGTGGGAATGTAAATTGATACAGCCACTATGGAGAACGGTATGGAGGTTCCTTAAAAAACTACAAATAGAACTACCATACGACCCAGCAATCCCACTACTGGGCATATACCCTGAGAAAACCATAGGTCAAAAAGAGTCATGTACCAAAATGTTCATTGCAGCTCTATTTACAATAGCCAGGACATGGAAGCAACCTAAATGTCCATCGACAGATGAATGGATAAAGAAGATGTGGCACATATATACAATGGAATATTACTCAGCCATAAAAAGAAATGAAATGGAGGTATTTGTAATGAGGTGGATGGAGTTAGAGTCTGTCATACAGAGTGAAGTAAGTCAGAAAGAGAAAAACAAATACAGTATGCTAACACATATATACGGAATCTAAGGAAAAAAAAAAAAAAAGCCATGAAGAACCTAGTGGCAAGATGGGAATAAAGACACAGACCTACTAGAGAATGGACTTGAGGATATGGGGAGGGGGTGGGGTGAGATGTGACAGGGTGAGAGAGTGTCATGGACATATATACACTACCAAATGTAAAATAGATAGCTAGTGGGAAGCAGCCGCATAGCACAGGGAGATCAGCTCGGTGCTTTGTGACCACCTAGAGGGGTGGGATGGGGAGGGTGGGAGGGAGGGAGATGCAAGAGGGAAGAGATATGGGAACATATTGTATATGTATAACTGATTCACTTTGTTATAAAGCAGAAGCTAACACACCATTGTAAGGCAATTATACTTCAATAAAGATGTTTAAAAAAAATAAATAAATAAAAATAAAGTGTTATTTCATTAAAAAAAAAAAAAGAATAGAACTAAGAATAGAACTCTTAAGTCTGACAAAGAACATCTACAAAGAATTTGCAGAAATCCCAGGTGCCCTTTGAAATTCCAGAAGCCCTCCCTTTCAGGTCAGAAGGACAAACAAATTTAAGGATATTCATCCAACTCATTAGAGTGAGTACCAATTGGAAATAAATGAGAATGTGAGTCAAAGAAAATGTGGACATGGAATAAAATAGAATGAGAGAAGGGTCTTGCTGGGGCTGGTGAAGATGGTGCACCGTGAAGTAGGGCACACGATTATCTCTATCCCGCTCCTGAAGTCTAACAGGGAAAACAAAACAAACAAACAAAAGCTGCCACTGTTACCTCAATGAGAAATCCCTGAACTTGACATTCAAGGCTGTTTCATTCTTCTTATTCTTGGTATCCATGATGATTTTGCGAAATGTCCCAAAATCCCATTATAGAGTGAACATATCTTGGATGAGCACCATTTTATAATAATTAGGTATTTTAGGTTGGATTTCCTAGAAGCGAAACCTGAGACAAGGATTCTATGTGTAAGTGTTTTCTTGAGGGAGTGAAGAATACAGGATAGGACAGGGGATGAAATTCGGCAAAAGATAGGTTCAGGCCTTCCCTGGTGGCGCAGTGGTTGAGAATCTGCCTGCCAATGCAGGGGACACGGGTTCGAGCCCTGGTCTGGGAAGATCCCACATGCCGCGGAGCAACTGGGCCCGTGAGCCACAATTACTGAGCCTGCGTGTCTGGAGCCTGTGCTCCGCAACAAGAGAGGCCGTGATAGTGAGAGGCCCGTGCACCGTGATGAAGAGTGGCCCCCGCTCGCCGCAACTAGAGAAAGCCGTTGCACAAGAAACGAAGACCCAACACAGCCATAAATAAATAAATTAATTAAAAAAAAAAAAAAAAGATAGGTTCAGCTGAAGTCTAGCCTTCCTCTGATCCCGTGGGGGTGCTCTGGAGTATGGGTGATACCAAAAGTTTATTTATGCCTCTTACAGGCAAAGAGATCATCTTTCTGTATCCCAGTATCAGCCAGGTGTACTGCGAGTCACACCAGGGGCAGGTGTAACATCCCAGGTATTTCCAGACAAGGTGACTCCTAATGGGGGTCATCTATGAGACCGGCTACCACAGTCTTCCCTTTGCCCTCCCCTAGATCCATATCCCCTCCACATGCAAAACACTCTCACCCCCTCCCAAGATTCCCAAATGTCTCATCCCAGTACAGCATCAGCTCAAAGTCCAGAATCTCATCATCTAAGTGAGGTCTAGGTATAAACATAGTTCCTTGGGTAAGCGCCTTGAATACAGTACCTTTCTATTTTAAGACCTCCAAACAAGACAGACAACTTATTCCCCCAACAGATCATGTGGGAACATGGTAGGATAACTATAGGTGTTCCAGTTCAATAAGGGGGGGGAATGGGAGGTACAAAGGAGTCACTGGCCCATAGCAGTTCTGAAATCCATTAGAGAAAATGTTGAAAGTTCCTTGATAAGGACTCAGTCCTATTTCTGCCAGGAAATAATTCTCCATGCCTCTTGACTCTACCTTCTGGGCTCTTAGTTCTACTCTCTGGAGCTCTCGGCTTCATCCTCTGAGTCATCCTTTACCTTTTTTTTTTCTTTCTTGCCGGTAGAACTTTAGAGGTTCAAACCTCTATTTTGTATTGTCTCTGTCCCTTTCAGTCCAACCTGAAGATATTTTTGTGAATATAATTATCTTTAAAAATGTGTGGTTTTCCTATGAATGATCTTGGGGTTTTCTCCATTAGACAAAAGCCACACACACAAATCTCTTTGAGATAAGCTCTTCTCTACCTTGGGCTTCTACTTCAATGACTAAGCTTACCTGTAAGCTTCTTAGAAGCCCTATGTTTGATTGAGAGGATCTGAATCAAACATCAGAGCACCTTTTGTCTAGCTGAATGGTACTCTAAGGCACTCTCTTCAGTCTTTCTGAGGTCTTAACAAAGGATTTAATAGCCACATCCACAGCTTTATTTTTCGACCATGTTTTTCTGGCATAATTTGCTCTTTGGTTGAAAGATATTTCTTAATCTTACAACCATTTGGCTGCTGGAGTTTCTTGGAAATTTCGAAATCAGCAAGTCTTTGTTCCCTTTTGTTTAGTTAATCTTTCCTTTAGTGCATCTGCCTCCTGTTGCATTTTAGTACAAGGAGCAAGAATCAGGGAAACTTTTATCACTTTGGCTAGAAATACCTTAGCTAGCTCACCCAGCTCATTGGGTGCATCTTCTATTTCCGCATAACTACAGGTGACACTGTTGCTAAACTTTCTGCCACTACATATCAGGGATCCTCCTTTACCCCGTTTCTAATAGTATACTCCTCATTTCCTGTTAAGCCCACCAGGAGCCTCCTCAACACCCAGACTGTTCAAGGCACTTGAGGCTTTCATTTACACTCTCATCAATGTCCTTCTAGCTTCTACTCACTTCCTGGTTCCAGAGCCACTCCCAGATTTGTAGGTATTTGTTATGGCAGACCCCCCACCCCTTCCAGGTACCAAAAATCTGTATTAGTTATGGATTACTGTGCAACACTTATTACCACACATTTTCTGGGGTTCGGGAATTCAGGAGCAGTTTAGCTGAGAGGTTCTGGCTCAGGACCTCTCACAGAGTTATTGTCAGGATATTAGCAGAAGTCAAAGTCATTAGAAGGTTTGCCTGGGACTGGAGGACCTGTTTCCAAGATGACTCACCCACATGGGTGTTGGCAGGCAGCCTCCATTCCTCACTGCATGGCCCTTGCCTAAGGCTGCTTAGTGTCATCACGACATGGCAGCTGGCTTCCCCCAGAGCAAGTGATACAAGAGAGAGTCTAACTTTACATTTTAAGAGGGATCATTCTCGCTGTTGTGTGGGGAGCCAAGGGCAGAAATGGGAGACTTATTAAGAAACTAATAAAATGATGCAAGCAAGCGATGATAGTGGCTTGGACCGGAAAGGAAGCAGTGGACACGTTGGAGAATGCTCAGATCCTGGCTATATTTGGATATTTTGCAGGCAGAGCTGATCAGACGTGCCGATAAATTGGACAAGGAATCTGAGAGAAGGGTCAAGAAGATCAATAAGGTTTTGATCTAAGCAAACTGGAGGAATGAAATTACCCACTGACCAATATGGCCACCCTGCATATAATTTGAGAATCTTTATTATCCATATTTTACGAGTGAGCAAAGTGAGATTTTGAAAGTTTAAGTCCCTTGCTGAAAGGCTCCCAGGTAGTAAGTGATGTAGCTGATTCTTAACTAGTGTACACTATTGTCCACTGAGCCAGGAATATTACTAGATGGAATCACTTGTCAACATCCTTCAGTAAAAGCAGCTGGCAGGTGCCTGTGTGGCTTCCAGGTGGCCGGCTGAGCCGTCAGGCGGGGGCAGAGAGGGAGAGTCATTGCTCCATTAACACGCCTGTGCCCCTGCTATCCTGGGACCCTGCAGGGTCCGGTGCTGCATGTGAGTCATACTGACGGGGAAGCTTCCAAAGAGGCACCGCATGGCCCAGAGAGAAGGCCAAGGTCAAGGGAGACCTGTCCCCCTCGTGCCACCAGGCTGCCTGCTTTCCAGCTGGAGGATGTTAGCACCACTTTAGGAATCCACCACCAGGGCCAGCTCTGCCCTAGAAGACACGGAGGGCAGGAGCCTGAACCATTCAGCCAGGGCCCCTGAGACTGTCACTTCTGCAGCTGCCCACAGTGGCACTGCCAGGGGAGGCGGAGTCTAGCATTTCCTGCTCAAACTCAGTTTCCACCCTCACCTCCTTAGCCACAGTCCAGTTCCTGAGGAGGAGGGGGAGGAGGAAAATTCCGAGTGGGCTCCCTAGGGAGTAAGGGATCTTGTTTCTGAAGGTTCCCCGTTCACTTTGTTCGTGCTTGAGAATCCCTTACAGTTTTAGGAGTGAAATGTTTTCCCTTTTCTTTCTTCTCCTCATCCTTCCCTACAGGAGAGTATGTAATGGATGCTTTATATACCTGATGAAATTTGTGGATAAGCCCCAAAACAAACAGTGGATTTGTTTCATCCTGTATTAAAGAAAAAAAAAAAAAAACCTCAAGGGGCCAAGCAAAGAACATTTCAGTGGTTCCACCTGGGGCCTAATTAGGAGAGTTTCCTGGGGGCATCTAGAGTGCAGGGGCCTCGGAGTCTCCTGTTGACCTGGGAAGGGGTCTGATGTCACCACTTTTTCATTTCCAGTAGAAAACACAGAGACTCAGAGGGAGACCAGCAGTGAGGACCACAGGTCTCTGGGACCCTGTCCAGCCTGACTGGGAGTGGAAGAGGCACAGTTAAAAACAATTAACCACTTTTCACCCATCAAATCAGCGAGGATGTTGTAAGACAGCTGTTCCTGAGGCTTAATTGTCACAACTCTCGGTAGGCAGTTTGGCAGTTTGTATCAAAAGTCTTTAAAACACACCTGCCCCTTGAACCCTTAATTCCTAAGCTACAGGTGTGCTGTAAACAAATTGTCCTGGATGTGCCCAAGGCTTTGGCTAAAGGAGTGTCTGCAGCAGCTTCACTTACATGAGAAAATAGTTGGAAACAATTACAGGAAATTGGTTAATAAATCATGCATCCAAATGCTGACATTAAAACTTGTGTGGTCGAAGAATATTTACTGATACAGGAAAATAGACATCTTGTATTGTCAAATGAGAAAGCAAGATACAAAAAGGGGGACACATAAGATACAGTCATATACTGCTCATAGATCTACATCATATCTGACCAACAACAGCCTATCAAAATGACTAAGGACTCAAAGTCCATAGTCACGTAACCTGGGCAGTCTAACTGACTCTCTCCAAGCCTCAGCTTCCCCACCTTTGAAATGGGGATCAAAGGCCCTTCCTCATGCCCGAGCTCAGAGGGCTTCAGGCCGCCCACCCCTGGCCATAGCTCCGGTCAGCAGTGGGTCGGGAGATCACGTCCCCTCGGTTCCCGTTCTAACTGTACAGTGCCGGGTCCGGTCCCCTCCATGCACACCGTTAATTCAGGCAGTGCTAGAGCACCCACGGGCAGTGCCGGGCTGTCACCGCAGAGGTGGTAAGTGCCCACCGGAACCGGAAGTTTCGCACTGAGCCAGGACCACCACCTTCACCCGCTGGGCTCCTCTGCCCTGAGCATCACTCCCCTTCCTCTTCTCCCCCACCCCCCGCCCTGACCCTCCCCAGCCTTCCAGGCCACGCTCCAGCCTCACCGCCTTCAGGAAGTCTCCTGGGGCCGCCTTAGGCCCCAGTGTGTCCTCCACTGAACACAACCCCACCCGCTCCCTTAGCACGCTCTTCCACCCCTCAGCCTTCATCCCCAGAAACGGAGCTGGCTGCCGGCGTCCTACACGTGTGCCCGCAACAGGTCACCTGATCCCGCCGGGGCTCCATTTCTCATCTGTAAAACGGGGATAATCCCGCCACCTCACCAGTGCGTCAGGCATGAGAATCAGAACCTGCAAAGCAGTACCGCTGGGTGCAGTCACTCGGTGAAGGGTAGCTATTGCGACTCGAAGCCCAAGGTTCCTCTCCTGGTGGCATTTGCTCTCCCGTCTACAGAAGGGTGAGCAGGCTGTGGCTGGAGGCCTGAGGGGCTCAACCGCGGGAGGGAGGCGCACGGACCTCTTGGCGGCTTGGGTTTTCTGCCTCCTTCCCAGGTCTCAGCTGAGAGTAGTTGAGGGGGTTCCCAGCTTGTTGCGTGATTTAACCATTTTGTAAAGGTTTCTGTTCCCCTTTGGAAGGTGTGTTTCACCTCCAATGCCACATGCCCTGAATTTGAGTAAAACTCTCCAGGACTTTCCAGGTTTTGAAAAAACTGCTCTGTGACAGAATTTCCCACCCTGGTGAGTCAGTTGAGGAAGCAGCATTGGCTGAGACCACCTGTATTTCAGACATAAATAAGGAGCTGGCGTGTGTCTTGGAAGGATTCACCTAGGAGACCACAGGCATGCAAACCACCATCCAAGCCACAGTCCGAGGGGTGGCAGGGTACCTACCACTCCAGCGGGAGGAGAGGGCAGTCACAGGTGGCTTCCAAGGTCGGGGCCTGGTGAAACAAGGAACATAGGCTGAGCTAAGAGAGTATGCAATGGGGTCCACTTGGAGGCCTAATGGTCTCCCAAGCTGGGTTTCACCATGTCTGAAATTCCCCCAGAAAAGCTTCATTCCCCTGGGTTCCTCTCTCTCTTTGCCATGAACATAGCCTGGGTGAGGAATCACTCAGCTACCCATGCTTACCTGCACTGAGATGTTGCCAAGAAGGACCAAAAACTCAGCTGAAACATGGCCAAAGGGTATGAACAGTGAATTCACAGAAAAGAGAATATAAAGGACCCCTACATATATAAAGAAGTAGTCAGTGTCACTCAGCGTTAAGAGAAATGTCCATTGAGGTACCAGTTCTCACCTATCAGGTTGGCAAAAATGCAAACTTTTGACAACATACATTGAGGTGTGCCAGTTATAAAGTTATTCGCTCAGGTCCAAACGCCCCCTCTCTCTTCGGCTTTGTGACGCTGAGGCTGAGACTCTGCAAACCACACCTCGGCTTTGCCGGCAGCTCTCTCTCAAGCTCTGCCATTAGGGGGCGCTAGAAGGGGCCTGCAAGGTCGGAGGAGGGAGGAGGAACTTGCTCCTTCCTACCTACTTTGCTTCCTGCCTGCTTCCTGCTTGTTTACTGTTCTTGAGAGGATCACCCTGGCCCTTGACTGATAAAATTGGTAAAGCTGGTGAAAGCACAAAATGGTACAACCCTTATGTAGAGCAATTTAACAATATCTAAATTACAATCCAGTGACCGTCTGGCCCAGTAATCAACCCTTCTTCATTCTAAATGGTACATGTTCAAGATAATCAATTGCAGCATGTTTTGAAATAGCAAAAAAATGTCCATTTATAGGGGACTGGCTAAATAATATTCACACAATGGCTACTCTACAGCAGTAAAAAAGAATGAGAAAAACTTAGATTACTAACTAAAAAAAGCAAAATGCATAATGATGAGTGCAGGTTCTGCTTTTATGCAACAACAGGTTAAGATTCGAAAACATATTTATATTTGCTTACAGTTGCCTATAGAAACCCTGGGCAGATACTCAAGAAACTAGGAAAAGCCGTTACCCGGATGATTGGAGTCGGGGTGTTGGGAGACAAATCTCTGCACATCTTCTGATCAGAGGCCCGACACTGTTTTGTTGTGAATTATCTTTTCAAAGACGTTTGTGTAGAAACAGCCTTAGAAGATATAGTGTCTCCCTCCCGAGCAGAAAACAAGTTTGTTTGCTATCTGATAAAATTAAGTTAATATCTCCCTGCAGGGCAAAGATTGGGCAGGTTTGTTGTTCTCAGCCCAACGTCAGAGATTGGGGGTTCCTAAGCTCGGGGTTCCTCAGCTGTGAGGCAAAACCGCTGCGTCTGCAGCATCTACCTGGGCCTCTCCGTGTGGCCCCCATGGAACCTGGGGGGTGTAGAGGACCAATGTGAGCAGGAGGTTTGCTGCCTGCTGGACCATGGGTAATGAAATTCCTGTCTCTCCCTAATTGTCACATGTCTCCTGCCATGAAAAAGTGGCAGTGTTACTTGTTAGCTCACAAGTAGGGTAAAATCTAAGACCCTCCACAGTTCTAGATGGGCAAGAGGGGAATGTGATATTTGGGGATGGAGTCGGATGAGACTTCTTAAGGTATATCTTTTCATATTATTCTGTTTTGAACCATATGATTGTATTACCTGCTCAATCGTAAGTAACATTTAATTTGAACTAAAAACACTACTGTTATATGAGTCACAAAACTTTAGACTTCTGGACCTGCCCATGAGAGGGCATCAGTTACGACCCTGGACTCCCACAGAGGAGGAGGGCAAGGTCAAGGGTCATGACGTGACACCCAGCTCGTTGCTGGCAGATCCTGGAGGAACCCAGACTCCTTGACCTCCCATCCAGTGTCCTTTCTAGCATCCAGGCTGGATCGGGGAGACCATCAGATATAAGTGAGATAAGGATGTGGAAAATAGAGATGAAGACCATGATTATGACTTCACAATTTAGCCCAGAACCAGTCCCACCTGAAATTATCCTACCAGCCTCTCAAAAAGCTCTCAACATTTTGTTCTTACTGTAACATCTACTGCAGAACATGCTCTTATAGTGAATGGCCTCGAACTGTGTTCAGAAGCAAACAAAACATTTAAAAGTTGCATGCTGATGTGCTAGTCCGACCTAAAAGACTCACCCATCCTGTCATAAGCAACTATGGAGAGAAGACAGATTCAAGGCTTCCTGGAATTGCCCCAAATTCCTAAAAGTCAGTGGTGGCATGAAATGGAAAAGATAAATGTGGGATATAGGGGTTTGGGGGGTGGGAATTCTTGTAGGAAGATGTTCAGAGGCCAAGAATGAGGTCCATCTGTTCAAGAATCATTCCGGGCCCTTCAAAGGCACAGTGGCTATAGAATGTGCCTAATAAAGGTCTGTCGAATGAATAAGTGAGAGAAGTAAGTATTGCTATATCACTCGGGTAAATTTCTAGAATCAATAATATCAGGCTTGCTAATATCTGAGAGCCCGAGAAGGACCACACCATTGTTCCTATTGCCGTGGAGCTTGATAATAGTGTAGAGAAAGGATGCAGGATGGGCCCTGGGAAGATGCCTCTTCAATCAGACCAGCTCCAGCTGATTGCATCCACCCATATAGCCATCCATCCATCCATGTATCCATCCATCATCTATCTATACATCCTCTAACCAATCCTGGTCCTCCAGGAGCTTCGAGTCTGGGTGGAGGGGAGATGTGCAGATATCACTAGAATACAGTCAGAAAAGTGCCGAAGAGTGCTAATATCTAATGCAGATATGTATGAGGTAGAAGGATAATGGAAAATGTTGTTTGTCTATTGCCCTGTCTGTCTTCTTTACCAAATGGTGAGCTCCTGAAAGGCAGTAGACTGAGCTTTATTAATTTCTGTCTCCTCTGGGTTCAGGATGGCACATAGTAAGTCAACACTTGTTCAATAAAACAATGCATGTACGTGTTAGTATTAGTCAGAATGAATTAGGTCATCCTGTGGTAACCAATAAAACCAAAATCCCAGTGGCTTAGAACAAACACAAAAGGTTGACTTCTTGCTCATGAAACATGTCCTTCAATGGACCAGGAGCTCTAAACTGCCATCACCCTGGACTCGGGTGGATAGAGCAGCCATCATCTGGACCAGTGCCTGCCATCATGGCCGAGGGAGAGCTGGAGAATGGTGAGCTGTCCATTGCCCAGAAGTGCCCCTCCTTACCTCTGTTCACACGTCATTGACGAAAGCAAGTCACCAGGCTGCACTACCAGGAGAGAACAATCCCCTGTGTGCTCAGAGGGAGGTCAGGAAATACTCATCATGGGATCATCTGCCCTTCTGTTCACAGAATATTTGACTCACCCTCCTCATCTCATGAGAAATCAAGTCCCCTCCTCCCTGGGGAGACAGTTGGAAAGTCCCCTCAGATGTCTGGTGGAGGTCCAGCGGCTCTGGGTGATGCACAGTAGCTCCTTACCAGGTCTATGCGTGGCTCTTCCTGGTAACTTGATGTCAGTTATCTGCCCCACACCCCCAAGGTACCAGGGGGCCTGGGGCAGAATGACTCTGCAACCCTGACCGGGAGCAAAGGGAGACCTGTGCAGATGCTGAGGTCCTAGCTTAAGGACGCCCATCCTCCGATGAATTGTTTCCTCTTTGGGCCCTGATTTCACTCTCTGGAGAAGCTCCTGTTGCTTTCTGAGACCTCTGGATCAGCTCTCTGGAAGATTCTTTGTCTCATTATCCTCTTTGACCAAGTCAGGAGTGAGCTTTGGAGACTATGTCCCCCTGGGGGGCTGAGAGCTTTCCCGAGCCTCCACTCTCATGGCAGAGGGGACGCTTGGGCATGGAAGTCACATGCTGGCTCTTAACGCTTCCACCACGAAGTGACATGTGCTTCTTGGGTTCACATATTTCTGGTCAGAGCATGTCACCTGGCCAAGCCTGGCTCCAAGGGGGTGACAAATGTAATCCTCCCAGGTGCCTGGAAGGAGAATTGGGAATCCCGGCGAGTGAGTAACCTTTGTGCTGAGTAACTTTCATCTGGTTCCGGAGGTCAGGCCAGCCCTCCAAGAACTGGCCTGTGGTTAATTTAGAGAAGGTGCAGAGAAGGGCAGCTTTGACCATAAAGAAGTGAGAGGAGAGGAAAGGAAGCCTGAGCCTGGGGCCTGTTCCCTCAGGACCTGAAGCTGAGAGGGGTGCGGTCCAAGGAGAGCGGACAGGCACCCGCATCTGCCCCACCCCGACCCCGTCAGTCTAATATGAAAGGTTCTGCTGTGGGGGCCGTGGAGTTGAGTTCCAGAAAATCAAAGGAAGGTCATGTCCTCCATGGGGAAGTGGGGACCGTGTTCTCCCAGCTGGGGATTCACGGAAGACCCTCATCATCTCTTAGGTGATGCATGGGGGCCCGAGAGTCAGGAAGCTATATATGCTCGGAAATGTCCCTCACCTCTTGAAGGTGGTGTCACCACATCTTCCAGCCACATCCCCCTCACCCTGCCTCTGGCACTGGAAATCAGAGGGGACCTGGGGACAGCTGGATGGCAATCATTATAGGCCTACTGCCTGTGAACTTGCTGGAAATAAATGGACTTCATAAAAACTCTCAATTACAGACTGTTCTTAAGGCAATCAAACAGTGTCTAAAGAAATACAGCTTATTCCTTCTAAGGACAGAAAGTAGCCTGACACAGGCTGTTGGCCAGGAGAGAGCCGTGGTGCCGCCTTTGGTGCAACAGTGAAGAATGAAGTGGAATTAGCACCTCAATTGGTCACGCGTATAGACAACGTGTCTCAAGTACTTAAAAGCTGTTTGTTCTCTTAAGGGCGTTAAACGGCTCTCCTCCATCCTTCTTTTTTCCCCCTTACGTCTTTCTGCAGTCAGTGAAACAGGCAGCCCTGGCCCAATCTCGCCCCTTCCCTGCCACCCCTGGGTTCTCACCAGCTGTGACGTTACCCTGCTAACAAACATCATTTTCTCTAGGCTGGCTTCTGCATCTTGCCCAGAACTGTTTTAAATCGTAGACTATTTCTCTAATCAGTAGCAAACACAGGTGTCTGAGTTTCCTGGTCTTGATTTTGAGTAACTTTAGCACCGTGTCCATGTGGAGGAAACCCTTCCGGTCAGGAAGGGTGCAGGGAGTGAGCAAACACCATTTGCAGGTGGAGGTGCTCAGGGAGGAGGCTGGGGTCCCCTGAGGTTACATTTTTGCAGCTAAGGGCCTTCTCTAAGCCCTGGGTTCAAGGAGCTGTGCTCCCAGAGGTCCCAGGAAAACCCTTCTTGTGGCAACACAAACTTGCAGCCGCCCTCCTACGTCTGAGCCATTTGAAGCGATTTACTGGGGGAGAAGCCACTGAGACATTCACGTGTGCTGTGTTTGTCCCTCTCTGTGGCACATAGGCAACCTCTGTGCTCCTGCCCCTCTGGAGAGGCTGGCAGTGCAGGCTGGGGGGTAAAGGCTGCTTGGGGACAATCCATCTTCCAGGCCTTTGCCTTCCAGAAACCGGAGAAGCTTAAGGGGATCAGGCAGTGGGAGGGAGGGCAAGAAGCAGGGAGGCGAGGTGGCCTGTGCACTCCCCCTAGTCAGTAGGACCTGCAGCCTCCCACCTCCCACCTCCCACTCCAAGGAGGTGACAGGACATCCCAGAGAAATGGCCACCCAGGGCACCTGGGTGACGGAGGGGGGCAGAGGGTGACCCACCATTCCAGTTTGCCCAGAACTGAAGGGGTTCCCCGGACAAAGGACTTTCATCTCTAAAACTGGGAGAGTCTTGGGCAAACCAGGACCAGTTGGTCACCCTGGGTGGGGCAAGTGTCCCCGCTTACCCTAATGTAAAGGCCTCCAACTCTGAGCCACAACCAAGAGGAGCTAAAAGTGACCCTGCCTCAGTTTTCTGCCCCACAGACTCCCTGATTCCTGTGTCAGCCCAATAGAGGAGCTCCCCAAGTGGCAATGGGGACTCAAGGTCAGACTTAATTTGATTTACAGCAAATAATGAAGTTTGACCTTCCTTCTATGCCAAGAGCTGTCTGCTTATCTCTCTGTCTCTATGTCAAGCCTTCCTCCCCTCTCTCCTGTCCCCACGTTAGACCAAATGAGCTCTCCCGTTGGTTCAGGACCACCAGGGTGACCAAGCATGGGCCTGAGCATCTGGCTTCCCTCTTAGCCCCAAGCCTAGAACCAAGAGTTTTGTGTCAAAGAGATGCTGCCCCCCAACCTCCCCAGCCCATCCTCGAGGGCAAGGGGGAGCCCCACACAGCAGCTGGGGGTGGAGGACTCAGCTCGCTCTCAGAAGCTGGCTGCATCACCCCCTCTGAGGGGCCCTGCCTCACAAACGCTCGGACAGGAGGGAATTCCTTGGCAGCTGTTGCTGCTCAGATAACCGGCAGGTCCCGGAGCGTGCCAGCCCTCAGCAGAAATGAGCAGAAATCACTTCAGTGTGTGTCATTTGTTCTCCGAGGCTCGGCCTGACGCTCCCAGGCTGCAGCGGGGGCCCTGAGCTGTCAGGAGGCATTAAGGCGCCAGCCAGCATCAGCACGCTCCGGGGAAGCTGCCGACACAGCTCTCGCTCACAGAAATCGCCAGAACCCCACCAGCCGGCAGAGGCCAGGTGAGGGAGACCACGATGGGCCTCCAGCCCCAGAATCCCAGCTGGGACAATGGCTGTGCAGTTAAATACAAATTCCCATAGAAGCCATCGAATCCCCCCCCCCCAAGACTTGCAAGGTGACATAACCCTGCTGTCACCTAGGGCCACCTGCCCCTTATGATACAGACCTGACAGGCTTGTCCAGGGCCGCCCCACCCCCCACCCCAAGCCTTTGGGAGTTCTTGGAGATTCACATTTATTCTGGCCTCCTCTGGCTCTGATTCCAGGCTTCTGCTGCAATGTCCCCCTCTCTGGGTTTTGTCGCTCTTCCTGTGAGGCCTCCCCAGCACTGACCCAGAAATGGGAGGACACTTTTCCCCGAACCCCAAGCCTCTGCATACAATCAGGCATGGAAGTTGGGTGTAGAGATTTTTCTGAAGATTCAGGGGCAACAGCAAGAAGCATCCGCCTCACTCCAAGCTGCAGAGAAAATAAACAGTGGAATTTGAAGTTCTTAAGAAGTCCCTGGAATTCTTTCCTTCCCCTCAGCTTCAGGTCCACACTGCTCCAGCCCTCTCTCCCCTACGCCCATGATCACCTCCTGGTCCTTTCTTATATAGACTGGAATGTTCTCTAGTCTTCCTCTTCCTCCAGCCTCCCTTGGGGAGCCCCCTCCCACCCCTAAATGTCCTGTCTGTGCATCTTCCTAAACTAAGATTGTTCCTTTCCTAAGTGAAATTGATGCAGGTTGTGGTGAAATGGTCATTTTCTTCCTCTCAGAGTACCATTCTTTAGGGATAAGCACATCTGGGCTCAGACAGGCTAAGTAACTTAGTCAAGGTCACACTGCAGGTAAGGAGCAGAGCTGGGATCCCACTGGGATCTGTCTTCACACAAAGTTGCGTTTCCTCCTGGGCTGACCCTGGGCCTGGCTGAGGCCTTGACCTGTAGGAGGGGGTGGCAGCAGGAGGAGCCGGTGGTTCCGAGAGGGGGTCTGCACGGCCCAAGCAGGAAGCAGAGGTGCCTGGAGTCCCGAGGGAACAGGCAATCCTCAGATCTAGAGAGCCCATTGTAGGCGCTGGGCCAAGACCACCAGGCCAGGGCCCTGGGGGGAGAGGCTGGCAGAAGGCAAGGCCATGGCCCCCAGGCAACAGGTTTCAGGGTGGAGGGAGTCAGGGAGGAGGAAAGCAGGCAGGCCTGGGAGGGTTGGGGGGAGCCCTTAGCTCTACACAAGCTACCCATCCCCTGGGCTCCTTTACCTGCCCTGCAGGGAGGCGGGGGACCGATGAAAATACAAAATTGGAAGCACTTGTGCATCTCAGATGAAAGGCGCCACGGTCAGAGAGACAGTCACAGCCGCATTGCTGTCCCCTGCAGGTCACATTGCTTTGGGCGATTTCTATGTGGGTGTGAGGTTTAGGGTTTGAAGGGAAAACGCAGCCCATTTCATAGAGCTATTATGGGATTTTCTCTGTAGGAGCAGACGGTCTCTGCGCAGCCCTGAAATGTTTTGACAGCTCAGGCAAATCCTCAGGGAAACCCGAGGCCAGAGCATGCCAAGCAGATGCTTATCACGCGCTCTCCGCCGCCCCAGCGTGGTCCCAGCGTGGTCCCGGGAGCCGCCCCTGCCGGCGCCCCGCCCACACAGTCGCCACCCTGCCCGCTGGGACCCACGCACAACGCCCCGTTATGAATCAAGCTTGTCCTCCCGTTCCGATGCGGGAAAATGGGATGATGAATTCATTTCCATCACCACGCTGCCCATAAGTCACAGCTCCAAAGGCTTTTTTTTTTTTTCTTTCGGAGTTTCCAATGACAAAGATTTCATTATCCGAAGCAATAATTTTTAACCAGAGCAATGCAAGGCTTCGCTCTACCTGAATTAGGCCCATATGTGAGAGGGAAGCCCAAACGTCCGTGTCTGGAGGAGCAGAGGAAGGGGCGGGGGAGGGTTAAGCCTCCTTCTGGGTTCTCGCCCCTCCCCCCCATTCTCTTCCTTTTTCTCTCCCTGTGTCCTGCACCCTCCATGGTCTTCTCCCCCAGGCCATAACCCCCTGTCCCAGTGACAGCCCCATTCCCCGGGTCCACCTTCTCTGTCCCCTCTGCCTGCCGGCTCTCTCCTCCCCGACTCCAAACCCCTTCCCCTCAACATCAGAGCCAAAGAAGGACAGAGTTGGATGTCTTAACCTAAACTGGCACTGTTTGCAGATGACATGATACTATACACAGAAAATCCTAAAGATGCCACCAGAAAACTACCAGAGCTAATCAACGAATTTAGTAAAGTCACAGGATACAAAATTAATGTGCAGAAATCTGTTGCATTCCTATACACTAACAACGAAAAATCGGAAAGAGAAATTAAGGAAACAATCCCATTTACCATTGCAACAAAAAGAATAAAATACCTAGGAATAAACCTACCTAAGGAGGCAAAAGACCTGTACTCAGAAAACTATAAGACACTGATGAAAGAAATCAAAGATGATACAAACAAATGGAGAGATATACCATGTTCTTGGATTGGGAGAATCAACATTGTGAAAATGACTATACTACCCAAAGCAATCTACAGATTCAATGCCATCCCTGTTAAATTACCAATGGCATTTTTCACAGAACTAGAACAAAAAATTTTGCAATTTGTGTGGAAACACAAAAGACCCCAAATAGCCAAAGCAACCTGGAGAAAGAAAAACAGAGCTGGAGGAATCAGGCTCCCTGACTTCAGACAATACTACAAAGCTACAGTAATCAAGACAGTATGCTACTGGCACAAATACAGAAATATAGATCAATGGAACAAGATAGAAAGCCCAGAGATAAACCCACGCACATATGGTCACCTTATCTTTGACAAAGGAGGCAAGAATATACAATGGAGAAAAGACAACCTCTTCAATAAGTGGTGTTGGGAAAACTGGACAGCTACATGTAAAAGAATGAAATCAGAACACTTCCTAACACCATACACAAAAATAAACTCAAAATGGATTAAGGACCTAAATGTAAGACCGGACACTATAAAACTCTTAGAGGAAAACATAGGCAGAACACTCTATGACATAAATCACAGCAAGATCCTTTTTTGACCCACCTCCTAGAGAAATGAAAATAAAAACAAAAATAAATAAATGGGACCTAATGAAACTCCCCACGAGATGAATCCTCTGCATTATTTTCAAATGGAGTCAAAGGACTTTTCCCTTCTAAATGGAAAACCAATTTCAAAACCACTACAAGAGAGAAGATAGCCAAGGGGCTGGCTCTTTCTAAAGCTCTGGGTGTGCCACCTTCTGCCAGGCCCCATCTGCCTCCTTGTTCATTTTCACGCTGAGGCCTTCTTTTTCCAAATCCAAAGTCTGATATCATAGAAAGGATAACTAGGAATCTAATGAGGGAAATATGGGGACCTTCCACAGCAGTTCAGGAGGAGCTAGGACACCACCCTCTGCCCTCAGCCCTCCTGGGAAACAGTACTTTTCTTTTGGGGTTTCTTCTGGGGAGACTGGGAGCCCTGCCAAGAGGGGCTCACTCTTGGGTGGGATTGGGGTGCCTCTGGCATCCCCCACTGTCCACATCCCCAGCCCCACGGAGCCTCCCTGCTCCATCTCTCTTGCCATCATGGCCCTGCAGGGAAATGCTTTCCTCCTAAAGATGTTGCCTCCACCAGTCCAGGGACGGGCCCAGGTCACATCACCATTTGAGAAGCCCAACCTGAAACCCTGGTGTCAGATGAGGGAGGCACAAGCTGCAGGTCTGCATTTAAACAGCAACTATTGGTACTGAATACCGACCAAGCGCCAAAGAAATAATAAATGCATAACATGCAGTTCACTTTCTCAAAGACCAAATGCAAAGCGTGTTTGATGCTGGAGTTTTTTGGGTTTTTTTGTTTTTTAATTAATTTATTTATTTATTTTTAGTTGTGTTGGGTCTTCGTTTCTGTGCGAGGGCTTTCTCTAGTTGCGGCGAGCGGGGGCCCCTCTTCATCGCGGTGCGCGGGCCTCTCACTGTCGTGGCCTCTCCCGTTGCAGAGCACAGGCTCCAGACGCGCAGGCTCAGTAGTTGTGGCTCACGGGCCCAGCCACTCCGCGGCATGTGGGATCTTCCCAGACCAGGGCTCGAACCCGTGTCCCCTGCATTAGCAGGCAGATTCTCAACCACTGCGCCACCAGGGAAGCCCCGATGCTGGAGTTTTTTTAACCAGATGACCAACCTCCATCCACACCTGGGTAGAGTAAATACCAAGGAGGAGGTCCAGACAGTTACCTCACAGGCTGGAGGGAGGTCTTCCTGGAAGAGGTGGTGCTATGTAAAACAGGGAACGGACCTGCTGGGGGCGCCCGTGGGAGCCTAGGTGTGGCAGTAGTAACGACCCTAGGAAGTTTGGGGGAGGCACAGTGTGCCCTCCTGAAGGAGGTGGGTGATATTAGGGAGTTATGGGACACAGCAGTTGAGCTTGGAAGCCCAAGCCGAAGATTTGGCCTCAAATATTTCCCATTGAGCCACAGCGTATGTGCCTCAGGACTTGGACTTCTCTGTTCCCCCAGTTCTCAGCCACACTATTACGTATGCTAACTTCCCCCCTCAAAACGCAGTGCCAATGTGCCTGGGGACAAGGAGAGAAGAGAAGCTGGGAGGGGCGGGGCCTGCCCTGGGCCGGCTTCTGTGCCCTCATTGGCTAAGAGCAGCCCTTGTGGGCCCTCCCCCTGCCTCCTGCTAGCCCTGTTACAGGCCGGTCCCAAACTCCTGCCTTGACAACCTCCCAACCACCTCCTGTCACGCATCTGGAGTTCTGGGTGAGTAGTTGGAGGTATGAAGGATGTATGTGTATGCCAAGGTGCGTGAGATTTGTAGGCAGTGGGAAAAGTTTTTTGATTAAAAATTTCTTAAGGTGAAATTCACATAACATAAAATTAACCATTTTAAAATGTACAGTTCAGTGGCACTTAGTACATTCACAATGTTCTGCATCTACTACTTCTATCTCGTTCCAAAACGTTTTCGTCACCAGAAAGGAAACCCCGCACACCCGTTAAGCAGTCACCGTGTATCCCCCTCCCCCCAGCCCCTGGCAATCACTGATCTGCTTTCTGTCTCTATGGATTTACATATTCTGGACGTTTCATATAAATGTAATCCTACAATATGTGGCCTTTAGTGTCTGGCTTCTTTCACTTAGCGTAATGTTTTTGAGGTTCGTCCATGTGGTAGCACGTGTCAGTACTTCATTCCTTTTTATGGCTGAATCATATTCCATTGTATGTAGATACCACCTTTTGTTTATCCATTCGTCTGTTGGACATTTTTTTTCCACCTTCGGCTGCTGTGAATTATGCTGCGATGAGTATGCGCATACAAGTATTTGTCTGAGTCTCTGCTTTCAATTCTTATATACCTAGGAGAGGAATTGCTGGGTGATATAATAATTCTATGTTTAACTTTTTGAGCAAGTGCTGAAACGTTTTCCACAGGGGCTGAGTCATGTATGTTCCCACTGTGGAAATGTTCTGAGAATCCTCAGACAGGTAGCAAGTGGTGGAGGGTTCCTCTGGGGGTTTTGTGTGATGCGGGGGAGATTGAGATGGGGCCCCTACCTGGTGTTCCCGGGGCCCCCAAGTTCCCTGCCTTCGGTGCCCAGAACAGTGTGGGCTCAGAGGCCCTCAGAGTCCGAAATGAGAAGGAAGGGGAGGCGGGAGGGGGGCTCTAGGGAGGCAGTCATGATAGAGGTTCTGGGACACAGAGTTTTGAGACATGACAGAGCCACACTGAACGTCAAGGCCAAGTGCCCGAGACCGGGCAGACTTCCCCACTTGGGCTCCTCCCGCAGGCAGTGGTCTGGGGAACTGGACGCCTCTGCAGATCCCATTACTGGAGATCGGGCTGCAACATGAAATGATGAAAATGTAAAACATGAGGGAACAGGCTGTAAATCACTTATTGGCAGCCCGCTCTCCTCCCGGCTACGCCCGATCCGAGGGTGATGCTGCGGCCGCTGAGGGTTTCCTAGCCGCCTGGACCAGGCTCTCCCCTCGGCCGCCAAGATCCTGACCTGAGAACTGAAACCATGTGAGGAAAACACCTCGGGGCCTGACTCATCCCACCCCCCAGCCGGGACCATCACCCCCCAGGCTCCTCCCGGCAGGAAGGCCGCCAGCCCCAAGCCTCGAGAAAACCCTGCCCTTCCACGCCTGTACTTCCCCGGCTTGTGACATGGTGACGCTTGGCTTGACAGCCTCCCAGGCCCTCCAGCATATTCCAGATGTGTCTTGGGTTCACAGGATTTCCCGCAATCCTGGCTCTCCTTACTTGGTCCCAGGGAGGAAATTGGGAAACAGAGAAAAGAAGTGACCGGTTCAGGGAGGACGTGTGGGGCCAGTGTCTGCAGTGAGGTCCCCGAGGCCAGGTGTCCGCCACCCCTGCTGTGCTTGGCTGGGCCAGGTGGGAAATGGGGCCGCCCGGGAACACGTAGGAGTCCAAGCACAGTGCACGTTTCCTCAAATGTCTGCTGAAGGCATGGCTCCCTGGAAGCCACACCCAGATTAAAAATCAACTAAGAAGGAGAGTAAAGGACGGGCTGCCTGCCTTCTGAAAGGACTCCCCTCGCTTTCCATGGTTTGCTGCAAGTGGGATCGTATGTCCACACTCACGCAGCATCCTGTGCATCGTCTGAAGCAGAGATTCGTGTATAAAGCATTGCTTCAACTGGGTGCACTTTTCCAGTCCTGCTCGGAGCTCTCCCGTTCCATCCAGCTTGGCTTGGCCACCAAAGCAACCCCGAGCTGGAGCCGGGGACAGGAAGAGAGCAAGGTGGGAGCTGGGGCCGAGAGGCCCTCGGACCACAGCTGAGCTGAGTGATGGAGGCGTTTGGAAACCCACGTGCCCTCCAGTGAGCCCTTCTCGGCTCTGGGCCTCAGAGTCCTTCCCTCTATAGTGAGGACATCAGCCCCAGGAATCTCTGTTCCACGTTCTAGGCTGTGGGTCTTCAAGGAGCCGCTGAGTATTCATGAAACTCTGGGCAGGCCAGTCCCAGCCAGAGCCAAGAAGCACCAGCAAGTCCCCCTCCCGCCCCCTAAAGAATGAGGGCGGTGAGCTCAGCAGACTGCTCAGTCCCCCATCTCATCTGCTCTCTTTGTTCTGAAGGCCCATGTAAATGGTTCCCTTTTAAGCTCACGGGGAATCAAGTGTCCTGCCACCTGAATATCATTTAGCAAAGCGGGTGTATGGCTAAATGAAGTAACAGGTCAATGTGTCCAACCGCTCCATCCTTGTTTACCAAACATATCAGCTAGAACAGCTTTGCTGTGCGGTGACATGTTGGGGGAAATCAGCTGTCTTTCCTCCCCGTGCGGTGAGTTTACTGTGATGCTTCTTCAGTCTTACTGCGTGCAGCCGTCTCGGCTCCCCGGATTCATCCTTCCTCATCGGGGTCCTTTCATTATCAGCCCCTAGTGCTGGGCACATAGCGGGTGCTTAATAAATGCGTGTGGATTTGTTTCCAAGAGCTGTCCCGGAAAGGAAGATAGTATTTCAGTTACCTGTGGCTGCTAAACAAACCACCCACAACTTAGTGGCTTGAAACAACTAGGATTTATTCTTTCTCATGAATCTGTGGGTTGGCTGGGCTCCCTCAGCAGCTGCATTCACCTAGGAGCTGGATTGGGTCTCTGTGGTCTCATCTGGACTTCCTAACAACATGGTGGCGCGGTTCCCAGAGGGATCATCCTGAGAAGACAAGTCCCACGTACAAGCCCTTATTAAGCCCCTGCTTGCTTCACATTCGCTCATGTCCCTTCGGCCAAAGCAAGCCAGATGGCCAACCCCAGGGTCTACCTGGGAGAGACCACACAAAAGTGTGAATTCTGGGAGACGTGGTCCATTGGAGGCCACCAATGCAATCATCCACCACAGCTGGTGAGTCCCCCCAGGTGGGGACAGAGTCATGATACCCTGCCCCATCCTCCCCTCTTCCCAAGGAGGCAGAGCACAGGGCAGGTTTCTCAGCAGACAGAGACAGTCCCTAGAGTCACCCACTCTCGAGGTGGGGGAAGGTTCTTCCGGTCTTTATCACGGTCATGCTCGAATCCTGCAAAAAGCGTGCCGGGATTTCTTTTCGGATCCTGGAGAATAAGCGGGGCCTGTCACTTGCGTGCATGCCTCCATTCTTTAGTTATTTCATTCATTCACTGAATACAGTGCGTGAGCACTGCTGTCACAGGGCACTCAGGGGATCAAGGTGTCACAAGGCCACGCCTGCTACCACTAGCAGCCCACGCTGGTCCTCCCACGCCCTGTGGTCCATGGGGAACAAGAGTGTCATGCAGAGGTTAAGAGCATGAACCCCGCTGTCTGATGGCTTGGCTTCACTCTCCAGCTCTGCCACACACCAGCTCTGTGAACTTGGGCCACCTGCCCGACCTTCCTGAGTCTCATGTCCCCCGTCTGAATTACAAAATAATATAGACTAGATGTAAAAAAGAAACAAACCAAATATAAAAAAAATACAAAAAAAAATATAGACTAGATGTAAAAAAGAAACAAACCAACCTTGCAATATCTGAAAAAGAGAAAAAGAAAAAAGGCACCCTCACTATCCCAGCATCCAAAGAGAAGCCCAGTAACCTGGCAAGGGCGCTGAAATACCACACGTGTCCATTCTCTTCTTTACAAAAAATTGTCTCAAGCTATTCATACTGTTCGCAGCCTGTCAAATAAAACTCAATGATATGTCGAAAATGTTGGTCATAAATATTCTACAATTTGATCTTACTGGCTACATGTATGTGTTTGACGGATCCCTTATTGTGAGACATTTATAAGATTTGGGATTTTTCATGCACGTATTCTGTTGTGTTGAATATCCTCACCACGTGTCCCTGGTTATGTCCTCTGAACGAACTCCTAGAAGTGGAAATGCCAGGTTCAGCAGGCAGGCCCAGCTTTAGGGTTGTTTGGTTCAGGTATTGCTGGACTGGCCTGGAAAGAATGAGCAGCCCTCGAAGGCACAGCAGCAGAGGGGCAGGTGCACGTCCTCCCATGTCTTTGTGGGCCATGGGAATCGCCTTTTCCTTACTGCAGAGCAATCGTGTCAGCCTTGAGAGCCGTGACACCCTGAGCAGGGCCATCCTCAGGGTGTGGCCTCCTCCTCTCCCCCCGGAAGCGAGCAAGGCCAAAGCCACCTTCAAAGCCCCAGGAGCCTTCTGCCTGCCCGTGACCACTCGTGTGCCCCAGGTTCCCACCTGACCCTCCAGCAGCCCGCTCTACACACCGGATTTCCCCGGCTTTGATAGCCACTCTCCAGCAGGTAACCCCAAACCCACACACCTCGCTCTGATGCCCACCTCCCGCCTGGACCTGTATCTCTGCCAGACCGTCCCACAGGGGCCTCGCACTCACCGGTCTAACCTGACCTCCTCACCTTTCCCATGCCCTGCTCCTGCGGGCTGCGTGAGCCGAGGCCCAGGCGTGGGGGTCAGGCCGCCTGGGTGTGACTCCTGGCTCTGCCATTTTCCAGCTAGGTGACTGTGGCAAGGTGACTTCCAGTTTTTCCCAGCTACAGAATAGGGATTGTAATCCCGGCCCCTCAGGGCTGTGAGGATTCAGTGAGGTGACTTCAGATCCTAATGCAGAGTCAATGCTTAACACGTGGTAACAGGAGCAAGGCTTATTATTATTCTTGTCACTACTACCCACTGCTCCAGTTGGAAACCTCCTGGTCACTCTCCCTCCTCCCAAGGTCTCTGCTCCTCCACAAACCTCGGAAGTAAACTCAGAAATAGTCCTGCTGGGGACTTCCCTGGTGGCGCAGTGGTTAAGAATCCACCTGCCAATGCAGGGGACATGGGTTCGAGCCCGGGTCCGGGAAGATCCCACATGCTGCAGAACAACTAAGCCCGTGCACCACAACTACTGAGCCCGCGTGCCACAACTACTGAACCCGTGCGCCTAGAGCCCGTGCTCTGAAACAAGAGAAGCCACCGCAATGAGCAGCCAGCGCACCGCAACAAAGAGTAGCCCCACTCGCTGCAATCAGAGAAAGCCCGTGCACAGCAATGAAGACCCAACACAACCAAAATTAATCAATAAAATAAATAAATTTATTAAAAAAAGAAGTAGCCCTGCTGCCCTGCTCCGTGCACGTGCGTTCAGAGGGCTCCCTGCCAGTACACAGCAGATGCCTGGAAAGCTGCTTGAGGGAAGTCCTCTGGTCCCAGCTCTAATGAACCGTGTGACTCGGCAGATCACTTGCTCCACGTCTCTCTCTGGACACTGCTTCCTCGTTTGTAAGGTTATCCCCCAGGTCTCCGGCCCCAGGGAACTCGGGAACCTGGTCCCATCACTCAGGCAGGCAGATTCTGAGCAGGAGTGGACAAGATGACAGCTGCGGAGATAACTCCTTTCATCTCCTAAACCATCAACCCTCCCCAAGATTTCTGGACTACTGTCCCTTGGCTGGCTCAGACATTTATTAGCTCTACCGATATTTTCTTTTGTAGTTCTGTAAAGCAAGCTCAAACTCGGTGAGCGCTGCCTATGCAAAGACCTTAAACCGCATGTTTATTTTCCTAAGCTATAAAACGTTTATAGGGGGAGCTGGACTCCTTGTCTGACACCAGGCTCAGAATCGCTACTGCATTCCACAGGAAGACAGAGGGCTCTGTGTCAGCCCCGGGGGCAGTGGGAAGGGCTGGAGGAAGGCTGTCCACCCCCTGTGGAAAACGCACAGGGCGTGGGGCTGGACAAGGGAGTTGCAAACTCTTGGGGTGGAGGGGGCGGTAGGGAGGGAGGAGGGGAGAGGATGGAGTGTGGACCAGCGTGCCGCGAGCTGACGCAGTCAGAATGCAGAAGGCGTGCTTTCTCCCAGTGTCTTTCTCCTGTCCAGGCAGCTTTGGGGACACTGAGTCAGCAGAACACTGGGCTGGCCCTGGCGGAAGCTCACCTTCTGACATAGTCCCTTTATCCTAGAATATGGAGTCGGAGATGCTTGACTCTGGAATAAACCACCAAGAGTAGACACCTTCGCTCAGTTGCTCTCCAGTTGGCACTGACCTCAGCCCGTCTGTTTACTCATCTCCACCCAGCCCAGTGCTTCCTGAGAATCAGACGCCCGGTGTCACTCGGAACTCAGGCACCAGGACCTGCACTGAGACACAGTGTTTTTATCCACCAGCTTGGATTTCTGGGATCCCTGATATGGACTGAGCCTTTGAAAGTAGAGTATTTCCACTTGGCAGGCAGGCCTGGGTTTTGCCACTGAGCTGGTGCCTGGAGCTTTCAGTGGACATCTTAATTGGCTCTTGGATCCCAACATCTATAACACCTCCTGCCGAGACCCGTAAGACTCGTGGAGTTTGAGTCCTTGGTCCTCCAGGCTCATCTCGGGCTCTGCCGCATCCTGGCTGCATCACAGGGGTCACATCACAGGAGAAAGGAAGCAGATGGGGGTGTGAAGACCCCCAGTCCTCACTCCTACAGCACGGATTTGAGCCCTGGATGGAGGCAGGGGCAGGACCGGGTGCCCTTCAAGGTCTCTTCCAACCCTGAAATCCTATGATTCTTAGGAAAACAAGGAAACTGCCATTTACTCAGAGGAGGGATTCTCAGCCTTCTGAAATGCAATGCCTCTCCTCTATTATGAATAGTTCATAATGCTCCTTTACTTCCCAGAAAGGAAAGGAAAAGGTAATATGCCTCTACATACAAAATTTCAAAAGGACAACATCTTGACTCTTAAAAAAAGAAAGCAATTTATGATAAATTAATATGCATTGCTACATGCAAATGCCCGAGCATGACTCTTCTGGAAGCCCCAATGAAGCTTGGTGGCACCTGGGACTGATTTCCCCTCCCCACCCCCCCACTGAACCAGCTACACCACTGATGCACAGCGATGCAGGTGGATCAGCCTGGGATTCAACAACTACCAGCTCCAGTCCTGGCCCGCTGGCTGGTGGTACCATCCTGTTCAGAACGGCCGAAGTGGAGTCTCCTCTGTGCCCTTGAATTGAGAGGCAGGAGGTGGGGACGCGGGGCAGCACAGGGTTAAGGACCTGCAGGACGTGCCAGGACATCACTCTGATTTGCTGAAGCAGACATGGCGGTACCCAATCACGCGCCTGCCCCCTGCTTTGTCTCTCAGGTGGTCCTCCGCCTCTACCCCAGCACCGCAACATCTCAGGTCTCATGTAGCTTTAGACCCATTTATAAACCAGGCTGATCCTACGAGTGGCCTTCTCTTATATGGGATGCTTTCAGAAGAAACTGGACACCCTCACTTTTAGACCAGACAGTCCTCAGGGGTGTAATATACAGCCTAGTGACTATAGTTAATAATACTATATTGCGTATTTGAAAGTTGCTAAGAGAGCAGATCTTAAAAGTTCTCATTCACAAGGAAAACAACTTTGCATCTGTGTGTGGTGACGGTTGTTAACTAGTCTTATTGTGGCGATCATTTCATTGTATGTACAAATATGGAATTATCGTGTTGTACTCCTGAAACTAATATAACGTTAAGTGTCAATTATATCTCAATTTTTTAAAAAAGGAGTGCTAAATTTCAATTTGAGGAGAGAAAAATAAAAATGTACTTTTCTTCTTATCCAAATTGGGGGCCCCTTGAAATCTCAACCCCTGATTAGGAAGACCTGTGCTGGAGAGACATCCCTGGGGGAGAATCTTAGAAATTTGACAGGTTGAAGCTAAAGGAAAAGGTCTGACAGATGTGTGAGTCCACCTTCCAACCATGCTGGTGACAAGGCAGAGTGACCCGGCAGGTAAATGTCCTCCCCGTTACCCCAAGTCCATCCTTGGTCATTGGATGAACTCAAGTCATGATGAAAGACACTGGCCAGGATTTGCAGAACGTTCACGCACTCTGCCCTCTGCAGTCCCTTGCTGCCTATCCCACCTCGCTGAGCTTTGACCTCCAAGTGCTCTGGAGAACATCACCCCCCAGGTCACATGGTCCTTTCTGGGAACCCCTCACTGCAGAGGAGGCGAGGGATTGCTCTTCTGGAGGCCCAACCGTGGGTACCATGCCACGGTGAGAAATGAGGCTGAGACCAGGAAGGGCCTTTCGAAGCCCCAGAAGTCAACGACTCAGTCCTCCCGGCCACATCTTGAAGCATTTTTACTATCAAGAAGGATCTGCATGCAAATTTCAGAACCTGTCTGCCGGTTCCCTTCTCAAAGAGTGTGGGAACCGTGGCATGAAAGGAAATCCAGAGAGACAGGGTAATGGGTGTGGGTGACTGCTAATGGGACCCTCAAGCCACTGGGCTGTCAGCCCTGTCTCCCTTAAGCATACATTTGGAGTTCAAGTTCAGCAAGGTGGAGGTGTGCTCTGATTTGTTGATTTTGGGGGGTGGGGAAAGAAGAGAAAAATCACTCATCTTATTGGAGTCTTTGTTTTTAAAAAATTGAATATTTTAACCATTCATGTATCCATTGAGGGCAAGAGCTTATTTTCAAACATTAGGTCATGGGACTATTATGAACAATTTTCCTCATATGCTAAAAATTATTTCTTTGTGTTCTGCTCCACACACTATGTATTTGGGAAGAAAGAGTCACATTGCTCGTGAACGGGAGGATATTTCTTTATAACTTCTGTTACTGGTGTTTATTTTCTTTTTCCCAACAGCTTTTTCCTCCTCAAGATGAAATATCTGAAGATGGAAAATTAACCTGAAAATTGTCATAGGAATACACTTGGGTTGTCTAATTTCACAGTTTGGGAGTCAAAATATAACCCCCCAGGATTGCCTCAAAGGCAGTGCTTGAAACTGTGGTGTGTTAAGTCCCTCTCTCAAGCCCGTCCCTCTCTTCACCCTCTTTCCCTGTATGTCAAGGAAACTCCAAAATGTCAGTCTGGCTGTGCCCAGTGGATCCTAGCTATGTAGTGAATGAGAGACTCCCTCTCTGCTTACGGCCACTGCCTTAGTGTAGGAAGCACTGTGGCCATTAATGAGGGTCCTGAGCCCTGATCACAGCTTCCTCACTGGTTTTATTTCAGGAGGTTATGCACTCCCGCATCCCGGGATCATAGCCTGGGGTTTAGCTCCATCCTGACTAATGTCCACAACTTGACCTCTCTGGGAAGTGGGACTGAGGTTACATTCTGGTTTCTCCCAGCAGGGTCTTGAGTTCCTTATGCAAATTTAGTCACATCTTCCCAGTAAGTTTCAAGTTAAGTCATAGGCAAGCTGCCAGGGCAATCAGCCTGCTATAGACGGTGTATCAGTTATCTTTTGCTACGTAACAAGCCACCCCATAACTTAGTGGCTTAAAACAAGAACCACTTATTTGCTCATGATTCTACAGTCTGGAGGCTGCACTGAGGCTGGATAAATCAAGAAAGCCTCACTCGCATGCCTGGCCCTTCAGTTGCTGCGGCTGGAACAGCCCAGGGCTGATGGAACCTTTCTCTCTGGAGGGCAGTCTGACTTACATGGGGTGGCTCAGAGTTTCAGACAGCAGAAGCCGCCAGGCTTCTTAAAGCCTCGGCTCAGAAGTCCCAGAATGTCACTTCCACAAGGTCAGCCCAGATTCAAGGGAGAAGGAATAGACCCTCCCTCTCAATGCCCATAGGGATGGGAAGAGTTGTTATTGATTGTATTTGCAGACAATCTACCCCAATAAGAATAAGTCTTTTTTAAAAAAAGAAATACAGAGGGAAAAGAAATCTAATATTCAAATACTTGCAGATCCCATACGCATTAGCTTTCATATCCTCATACTAATCTGCTTCAGGACCACTTCTGATGATTATAGTCTTACAAGACCACGTGTGCCCCAGGACCAGATTCATTCGTAACTCAGACTGACACATAGACATGCTTTGTAATCATTTTCAATTGAAAATTTCGAAGTTCTTGTAAAACAAATACGTATTTAAATATCTGTATTAGGGGCTTCCCTGGTGGCGCAGTGGTTGAGAATCTGCCTGCCAATACAGGGGACACGGGTTCGAGCCCTGGTCTGGGAAGATCCCACATGCCGCGGAGCAACTAGGCCCGTGAGCCACAACTACTGAGCCTGCGCGTCTGGAGCCTGTGCTCCGCAACAAGAGAGGCCGCGACAGTGAGAGGTCCGCGCACCGCGATGAAGAGTGGCCCCCGCTTGCCACAACTAGAGAAAACCCTCGCACAGAAACGAAGACCCAACACAGTCAAAAATAAAAATAAATAAATAAATAAAAATTAAAAAAATATATCGGTATTAGTATTTTCTTATGCAATTAAACAGCTGAAAAAAGAAAAAAAAAAAAAAAGCCTTACCCCTGGACAATTTTCCGGAAATGACTAGTGCACTCCAAACTGGCAGGATCCGTGACGGCGTGGGAGACTTTGAAGGCTGCACCCAGGTGTGTGTGAGGGCGAGACACAGGCGCAGTCGTGGGGCAAGGTGCGGCAGGGGAGGACACCCCTGCTGTCCTGAAAGGCGGGATCTCTGCAACCCCTCTCCCATAGGCCAGCTCAGAAAACCTTAGCAAAACTAGAAGTGAAAGCAAGAAAAAACCCTCAAAGCCTGCGGAAACAATTTCACGCAATGTTCATTACTGACAACATAATAAGTAGTTAATAGAAACACAATTTTGGTTAGTAGGGAATTCAGCCTGATCAAAGGCAGGAGGGGGCCACAGATCCTCCCACACCTTCCAAATGAGGACTGCAGGGAGATGGGAAACACCGGCAAGCAGAGTACGCGGCAACTGATTTTTGGCCTATCAGTCTTTTATTGGCAGAGCACTTGAAGTTTACCATGTGCTTGGCCATTACTTATTTAATATGGCTAATTGAAATCCATCTCAGAAGCTGACAGCTCAGGCTCTAAGTTCATGATATTTTTATTTACCCACAACTACTGTTTATCTTCATCAGGACACACAGAAGAGGCCTCAGATGCAACTTGGAGTCATCTGGGAAGCTCATGGGCAGGGTCACGAGAAGCAGATGTGACCAGAGGAATAGGCAACACCTGAAAGAACACAGCCCAAGAAACAAGGCAGCTACATGGAACCAACTTGACCCAGTTAAGAAAACACCCACCGGAGTCAGAGGGAAGCCAGGGTTCTGAAGAGTTTGTGCTTAAAATCTGTGACTCTTGTTTGTCACCTCTGAAACACACATCGATTCGTTTTGGGGACCTAAGAAGATAGAAGGCTGAGGGCAAACAAAAGATGTTTCACTAACAAAATCTGGAAGCAGAACAGCGGGGGGAGGCTTCGACAATCCCAAGTAAGAGGGGGCCACTGCCCCACAGACCACAGGCTGTGTCTATGGGGACAACTCCCAGAAATACTCGGGGCGGGGGGCAGGGCAGAGGGACCTTCCTGAGCAAACAGAGGTGACAGCCAGTGAGAGAGATGTGGGTTCTTACCATTTATGGGCCTCCCTCCCTCCGTGCTTGTAGCCTGGGGACACGGGGATCCCTGGGGGAAAGAATTAGCCCTGGAAGAGTGATGTAAATAAAATCACAAGATGTTCAATTACTAATGGTTGTTCTGTTAGGGACCTAAATCTCTGTTCAGTTTTTGAGATACGCTAAAGGAAAGTTCGAAAACACACTCCTGGGTGATGGATCACCAGGGACTTACCAGGGAACTAAGGGATCCTATTAAGACTTGTATCCACCCTCCTGAAGACAAGGAAATGGTGGAGGTTGGAGCAGGACACCAGACAGCAGGCGTCCCGTTGGTATTTCTCGTGCCCTCACGTGACGTGGGGTGACTTGGAAATTCACTTAACCTCTCTGGTTCAAAGTAGTTGGGAAAATATGTCTAAATGCAATTTTTTAGTGGATGGTGCCCACATTTTCTATAAATTCAGCAGTTTTCACATAGGGTGAGGCTGGAAATTAAAATACATCAATGGGCATGAATTTAGAGCAAATATCTGCTGAACTTTCAGGTCAAGACCTGGTTCTGCCGCAGACTCTTCCAGGTGCCTGTGGGTTTGGAGGTAAAGCTCTTACGCTGCTTATTACAAAAAACAAAAAAAAAAGACAAAACCAAAACTGTCTCTGCTGCGGTCCTTCCATGTGGGAGACACATGGTTCTGAGGCCTCTAAGGCTGTCGTGTTTCGAGATGCACAGGAGCCATGCTTTGCAAGGAACTTTTTTAAAGAAATTCACGTTCTTTTATTTGTTTATTTATTTATTTATTTATGGCTGTGTTGGGTCTTCGTTTCTGTGCGAGGGCTTTCTCTAGTTGCGGCAAGTGGGGACCACTCTTCATCGCGGTGCGCGGGCCTCTCACTATCGCGGCCTCTCTTGTTGCGGAGCACAGGCTCCAGATGCGCAGGCTCAGTAGTTGTGGCTCACGGGCCCAGTTGCTCCGCGGCACGTGGGATCTTCCCAGACCAGGGCTCGAACCCGTGTCCCCTGCATTGGCAGGCAGATTCTTAACCACTGCGCCACCAGGGAAGCCCTTCAAGGAACTTTCTGATGAAAAGCCTGGGACCCTGGAACCTGCAGGCTCGCAGGTGCGCTGACCTCTCGCTAGAGCCTCACTTGGCTCTCCTCGTGGGCATGCTCTGGTGAGCAGCATCAAAATCCCCATCGGGCTTTAAGCCGAGCCAAGCTGTGCGCCCCCCCAAATCAGCCCAAGCTTCTCCCTTCAGCTAAAAGCCAAACCAAACCCAAAGGCTACTTTGCAAAGTTTGCCACTCACCAAACCAAAGATTTTCCAACAGCCCAGCAGACCTACTTTGAAAAACACAATTGGACCTGTCTACATTTTAAAAAATGAAAATAAAAACCTGAACTGGAACAAAAACAAAGCCTAAAAGTGCTCTCCAAATCAGACAGTTATTTTACTTGGTTCAGGTGTCTGGTAAGTATAAGGTCATAGTCTGTGTTAAGCTGTAGAATTCAGTCAGATAAAGCCTGTTTCTTATAATAAGTAAGAGTTGTCTTCCGGGAGTTAGGTGACTTCTCATGATTTTATTCATTCAATTTCCCTAATATCTATGAGACAGTTTCCATTTTTGTCCCCATCTTTCAGAAGAGGAAACTAAGACACAAGGAGGTGAGGAAGTCGCCCTTGACTAGCTGAGCCACCAGAGCTGCATTTGACGGCTTTGCTGTACCTCCCGGGTGACAGAGGCGGCCCGTGAAACTATGCAAGTGGGACAGAGCAAGAGGCTCCTTAGGGGAAACATTGGCGCTGAGGAAGCTTTCATCATATGTGGAATATGAAGTGATATTTTTATTACCCAGTCATTGATGTGGGTTTTTAAATGAGACAGCTCAGGAAATAGCAGCTTATAATTTTGTGGCACATGTTTAAACGGATTTGACACCTTGGAAGACCCCTCAGCTCCCATGGGCAAGGCCCCAGGCCCCGCTCTGGAGCTCCTGGGAATCTCGAGGATGCTGCCTTTCCTCCTTCCTCCGTTCATCCTGTTCCCTCTGCTGCGGTCTCGGGCTGCTCGCTGCCTCCCCCCACCCACCTCTCAGTACGGAGGCTCAAGGCGGCCTAGCGTTTGGTCATCCTTGCCTTTGCTTTGGGCAACGCCATTCAGAACTTCCCTGGCTCCATCCAGCAGCCTATGGGTCCTTCCTGGGCCCATGGAGCTCCTCCCAGGGGACAGCTCAGGGGAGGGGGCCTAAACCTTTGGCCAAGTGGAGCCTCCAACAGTATTCATCCCTGAGGAACTCAAAGCATGTCCCTAACTCTCTCGACTCCAAGGCCACACACACCCCTGGGTGGTCGATAACAGCCGTGCTTTATCCACCTTGCAGAAGGAGAGAGGATTTCTTGGATGAGGATGAGCAGAGCCGTTCCTGTGCCTGAGCCCAGGACCTCCAGAAATACCTGGGTGAGGGGGATAAGGTCCTCCACTCGTGCTAATAGGGACGTGGAGCCATCGAATGTTGGATATTGATGTTGGCGCAGCTTCACTTGCACCCTGTATTTGTGAGTGTGGGCTAAAGTGTTGTGACAAATAGACCCAAACCATCCTGTCTCAGCACAATACAAGCTTATTTCTTGCTCACATAGACAGTTCTGGACAGCTGTTCAGAAAGGTAGGGTGGTTCTCTTCCATGTCATTCAGGGACCCAGCCTCCTTCTGTCTCATGGAAGGAGAAAACTATCATACATGGTGGATCATACATGGGAGACTTTATGATCAGGCCTGGAAGTGGGGCGCCTCACTTCCTCTGAATTCCCTTGGCTAAAACTCAACCACGTGACACGTCTTCCCAGCGAGGGAAGCTGGGAAATGGGGCTGGTCATGTCCCAGGAAGAAGGAGAGAAAGGATTTTGCTGAGCAGCTACAGATCCCTGAGACCTCCTAAAACCATTTGGAAGTCACTTTATAAAGAATTTAAGGGAAAAGAAAGGAAATCAAGAGAGAAAGAGACATAAAAATGATTACTGACTACAATGAACTAAATAAATGCGAAGTTACAGGTTAAAATAACTAGCCCAACCTAAAGAATCCAGCTATCCTGAGAATGTCATTCTAAATCTTTTATGCAAAATATGTTAATCTCTGTTTTACTGTTTTATGTGTAATAATTGACTATGAGACATAAAGTAAATTCCCATTCACAGGGGAAAGATAAACTGAATCTTGGGTATATCCATCCCTTTAATAATGAGATATATATATATATATATATATATATATATATATATATATATATATATATTTTTTTTTTTTTGGCTGCGCGCTGGGCATGTGGGATCTTAGTTCCCCGACCAGGGATGGAACCTGTACCCCCTGCATTGGAAGCTCGGAGTCTTAACCACTGGACCACCAGGGAAGTCCCAATACTGATATTCTTGGTGACAAAGTAATAACCTAAAAAATGTTTAGGTTTAAGTGAAAAAAGCAGGACAGAAAGTTATATATACAATATGATGTCTGCTGTGTAACACTTTCAAAAACCTGCACAGAGAAAAGGCTGGAATAAATGCATCAAAATAATAGCAATTGTTGTCTTTGGATAAGGGCTCTAGGAGATTTATTCCCCACAGATCTTAATTTTCTGTAATGTTTACAAGTTTCCAAGAGAGCATGCATTGTTTTGTAACGGGGAGAGGGTATAGAAGAAAAAGTCAAATGCCCTGAGAGGCACTCCCGCCCCTCGTCTGTCCCAGGTCAGCCTTCCTCCCGCCCTCTCTTTCTCCCCTTCATGCTCCAGAGTGTTGATCTGGATTAGACAACACTGTCCTGTTTCCCCCTGTGCAATGGAATGTTCATGCTTCCCAATTCATTTACCAGTGACAGCCGGTGTCCCAGCGTCCCATCTTCCACTGTCAGGAAAGAGGAGAGAGACCCTTGCTCACAGGACCACCATGGCCAGGGGTTCCTGAGCTGGGAGGGTCCAGGGTTACAGTTGGTGTTTTCATTGTGAGTATTTGTTCATGGACCCCAACATTGTTCCCGTCAGCCCCTCTTCACCAGTGCAGTCCTCACCGGGGTCAGGAGTTAATGTACGTGTCATGTGTTGATGTTGTGTGTTTGTGTATGTGTACATGCAGGCAAACGTACATCTGTGTGCTAACAAGTATCAAAGGCTAAACAGAAATTAAGATTGGTGCCAGAAAACTTTCCTATTTTCAACTCTTATCAATAGCTGACTTCCATAAGAGGTCTTGGGGCTTTGGGTCATTATTATTAACTATGAACAAATAGGAGAAGGCTTTTAAGCTGAGACTTGAAGGAAGCAGGAGGAGGAACCAGTGATGTGTGTCTGTGAAGGGCTTGAGATGGAAGGACGGGGCGTAGGTGATCCCAGGGAAGCCGGGATGGAGTGCAGAGGAAGACAGGGAAGCAGGGGTTGGGTGGTGCAAGGTTTAACCGTCACAGTGAGAAGTTTGGATTTAATTCTAACTACAGTGGGAAGCCACTAAGCAGTTTTATTCAGAGAAATGCATAAAATGCATCATGATCTGAATTATGTTTTGAGAAGAAAGACGGCCCCTGGGGCAGTTTTGTGGAGAATGAATTGGCAGAAAGGCAGGCAGAACAGCAGGTGGAGACGGTGGAGGCCATCTTGGAGGGGACTGAGGTTGTCCAGGCAGAAGACTCTGGTGGCCTGGAGGATTCAAGAATATTGGGGGCCTGGGAGTTACACTTCCAGGACTTCCTGATAGACTGGATCTGAGGAATGAGCAAGAGAGAACAATCAAGGAGGAATCTGCGATAGAATGTAAGACAGTAACAGAAACAAAGAGTCCCAGTTTAGATGTGTTCAGTGGGAACTAATCAATTAATGAATGTTTTTGACTTTCACGGAAGGACCACAGTTAGGCCTGCAGTGGAGTGTCTAAAATTTTCAGTAGAAGGGTAAATTCAGGACAGACTCTGAGTGATCCCCAAGCACTTTTCATTCTGCTGTCCTTTGCAAAATATCATGTCCCAAACTGGAAGGCAGGCTTGTCCTTTGATGTATGAAGAAAGCTGTGTGGAGGTGGTAATCACAGACTTGGTTCAGTTTTAGAGAGAGTCACCCCGCAGAGCAGACTGGAGAACCAGGCGGGCAGTAGCTTCTCTTGAGAACCCTGCAGATATGGAACAAGTGCGGCCACGTGTGTAGGAAGAGCAAAGACGAGCCCAGGGGCCACTGCTGGGGCAAGTCATGGTGTCCAACTCCACTCCCACTTTTGAGCTCAACAGAACCCCATATGCATTTGGGCCCCAAACGCCCTTTCTTCTGCACAGAAGTCCCTACATATTTCAGGGAAATCTGTAACCGATTTGTGAGCAATCTGCCTACCCTGGAGCAACTTTGTCACAAAATATAGTATTTTCGCATTCTTGTTGAAACCACTGATGTGTCCACCCCCGCCCCCGCTCCCCCAGCGCACTCCCAACCCCACCAATCAGGGCCTCTTTCCACACATGTAACGGTTGCAGATCGGATGCCAAACCCAGCAACTGGCTATCTCCAAAATGCTTTCCATCTCCCATGGGGCCATGTACTGCAGGGGCGTCATTAAGAGAAGGTATACTGTAAATTAGAACAGCTTATTTTCAGAAGCCACGTTTTAGAAACTTGATAGCAGCTCTGGTTCTTGATAAACACGCTTCTGGAGGGCCGCGCACATGTCCCCTGCGGACGCTGGGCTGGAGACTCCCAGATGAGCTGGTCTCATCAGTCAAGTGGCTCAAGCCCCTTGTCCTGTATTTGGGCTCATGGAAACCCCAAACACTCCCCCTCCCCACCCCCTCCCTCTGGGTTGAAATTCTGTGTATTTCAGATAAATTTTATCCATCTGTTTCTGATTCGTTTACCCCAACTCATCATGATATTTGTTTTGCAAGAGATATTCAACAACTAAAAAGTTACTTTCAGATTCTTCATAGGCAAAGAAGGGTGTCTGATCTTGTCAAAGTACCCGAATCCCTAAAGCAGAGTCAGCAGAGGAGCTGAGATGGTAAGAACAGACATCCAGAATCTGACTGCATGCCTGACCCCCATTTTTGCCAAGTCCCAGTTGTGGACGAATCAGAAGGGGACCAGCTCACGTGGGGTTCCAGGCTTCATTCCTGGGACGCAGGTTCAGGGAGGAGGGAGCAGACACGTCCCAAGTGATCACCCTGGAGTCACATGCTAAAGCCAGCAGTGGTGCAGGGGGTGGCAGCGTGGGGTGAGGGGCTCCTAGTGGATGGGGCAGCGGTGCCAGCTGAGGGCAATCCGTGGGGACCCCCAGCTCCGACCCCACAGGACCAAAGATGATATGGGATGGTTCCTCTAATTATGACAAACACCCTGCCTTATTTCAGAAAGGGTTGGAGGCTGCTTATAATAACGGGTCCAGAGGCCACAATACAGGCAGTACGCTGGAAGGGCAGAGTCCTCCCGAGTCAGGAGAGGACCTCTGCACGGCCAGGCCCCTCCTCGGTGGCCGGACTTGGTGGGACCCAAGAGCATGGCCATGAGCAAGTGAGGAAGGTGACCCTCAGAGGGAGGAGGCACATAGCCCCTCGGAGGGCCAGACACAGGAGCCCAGCCGCTCTTAAGGGCACTGGCTCGGTGGCTGGCCATTTCCATGATGGTAGTGGGGTTTTTGCGGCCATCCGCCCCTCTTGCCAATGGCCTCGACCTTCTGCTGCCCCTGTGCATCTGGCTGCGGCCACAGCCAAGGGGACGAGGGTCCGGCTCCTGTCACCACCAGCATGTCTGCCACGCTGGGGCTGAGGCTCGGGGAAACACCGAAGCCCCGGCAGAGGCAGACGCCATCTGGGAACAATTAGAATCTGACTTTTATCCCGAGGCCTCTATAAACCATCCATCAGGGAGGCCAGGAGAAAAAAAAAAACAAACACAAGCTTCTTTCCTTTTTTATTTATTTATTCTCTGTTTTGTTTATAGTGACAGTGGTCAGTTTCCCTGAAAGGAAATCACTGAAAATTACAGGGTGTTTGGTTGGACTTTTTAAAAATTAATTTCCTCTATTTCTGCATGAATTTGATTTGCTCTCATTCCCTTCCCCTAACTCACGCTTAGTGAAAAATCTCTTTTGATTTGTTCTTAATGTGGAAAACGTTGGCAGTCCCCCATGGCAATTGGAAAAAATCCGAGGAGCACAAACCAGGTAGAGCTTTCGGCTGGCTTCCCAGGGCGAGGAGACGGTCTCCCCGAGACCTTTGCCCAGCTCAACCCGCAGGTCCTCCCGGTCCAGCCTCTTACCCAAAGGCCTGCTGTGTTTCTCCCGCTCTCACGGCTCCCTTCTCTTTCCAAAAGAATTTACCCTGTTAAAGACCCACTTCTCCTGCAAGGTGTCCCCAGACTGGAAATTCACTCTTCTGAATTTAGCTCAAGATGCTGCCTCCTGAGCTGGGATGGCTGCTATAAGCCCAAGGTAAAAGGTCTTCAGGATTCAAAACAGGTCCTGCATCTTACTCCATCACAAAGATGAAAGTCCCAGACACTGGGCATCAAAGGACGCAGTGGCCTCCAAGGCAAGTGCCAGGATTGGGGCAAGAGCTCCCGAGGGAGATTCAGAAAACCTGGTTCCAGACCCAGTTCTACCATTTCCTGACTGAGTGACCTTGGACGGGTCACTTTACCTCCCAAAGCTTCAGTTTCCTTAAGGATCGTCATCGTTATTGTTGTTATTACTATACCTTCTGTGCATGCAGGCCGTCCTGTGCCAACTCAGAGCTGAGCTCTTTACTCACCTTGACTGCCTTCATCCTCATAACAACCCCAAGGGGTAGGCGTTTTTAATCCCCATTTTACAGATGAGGAAAAACGGAGGGTCTGAGAGATTAGATTGTTTTTTGAGGATTAAAACCTGGGACTCAAACCCAGATGGCCTGATTCTAAAGCAAATGCTCATAACCATCACTGTTTTCTTCTGCCTACCTTCTGATAATAAAAGTGAATAGTTCTTGGGCATGTACCCCATTCTATGTGTCTTCTGTGGCTTAAGTCCGTTAGCCCTCACCAAGCCTTTTGAGATAGACCACCAGGAGGGGATGGGGCCTGGACCCAAATGTGAGCGGTGAGTCCAGGATGAACACACCAACCACAGCACAGGGAGGGACGGATGGAAAATGTGTCACTTGGATTGTTATTTGAAAAACAAGGATGGTCAAGCCTGAGCAGCACCCAAGGGTCCAATTCTGCAGGCACCAAAGGGCCCTGTAAAAGGCTCTCCTGCAGAGGGCAGTTTAAACGAGGTACTTACGTGACCCCAGTTCTTAACTCCTGCGTGGAAACTCCATTCTTGGTACCCACACCATGGTACCATGCACACCATGACCCCCCGCTGTCAAGCCCAGGGGTAGATCTTGCTTAGGTCCCAGGTTTTACTAGGGTGTCTCGATCATGTCCCTAAAATTGACCAGAGTTCCAAGCAAGCTAGATAAAAATAAATTCACCACCCAGAACACCAAAGACAATGAAAATATAACAAAAGCAACTAGAAAGGAAATATCTTTAAAAGAATAACAGACTGATGGTAGACTTCCTTAAGCAATAATAAAGGCGGGAGTTCCCTGGCGGTCCAGTGGTTACAACTGCATGTTCTCACTGCCGAGGGCCTGGGTTCAATCCCTGGTCAGGGAACTAAGATCCCACAAGCCGCGTGGTGGCCAAATAAATAAATAAAGGCCAGTAAACATGCAATAATATCCTAAACGTGTTGATGGGCAATAACTCCATCTAAAATTCTATGTGTAGAAAAACTATCATTCAAGGAAGTAAAATAGAGATTTTTTCCAGTAATACAGAGATTAAGAGAATTTATAACTCACAGACCCTCACTCAAAGATCAAAAGAACAAAAATATTTCTGGAATTTATTAGAGACCCCAAGTGCAGAGCATCATGCCCAGTTCACAGCACCTGTCACCGGCCAATCTGCAAGGTCTAGCCCTTGGTCCACTGAGTCCCCATGGCGTGCTCCCAGCCCGCTGTCCCCATAGGCAACCCTCTAGTGTGTTTCATAGGCATCCTTGAATTTGTATACACACTTTTAAATGTGCAATGTTGTATTTAAACATGCAAATATTTACTTTGTATAAATGATATGGTCCCATGAACCTCATTCTGTTTCTCAGCTTTCACCCCCACTAAACGTCATGTTGTTAAGACATACTCACGTCAGGCCACGCATCCCTGCTATGCCGTACTCCGTAGCGTGCGTTCACCAATTTTACTCGTTTACATCAAGGTTACCTCCACCTCCTGCTTCCACAACGATCTGACGTGAACCTGCTCGTACACATTCCCTTATGGACCTGGAGGATGAATTCACTGGGCGACCTGTGCAGGAGTGGGGCTGCTGAGACATAGCACGTAAACACACCTCACTGACTGTTTCCGGTTGTTTTCCAGCATGAGTGCACCTATCTGCACTTCTACCAGGAGTCCACAAATTTCCTATTTCCCCAGATCCATGCAACTTTGGCATTATCCAGCTTTTCAATTTTGACATCCCAGGATGTGTAAAGTGTTACACTATTGCTGATTCAATTTGAATTTCTCTGATTTCTAATGTGTTTGAGCACTCCCCACCTGCCATGCTTCTTTAGCCATTTGGGTCTCCCTTTTCTGTAAATTGCCTGTTCACATCCTTTGCCTATTGTTTTTTCTATTTGGGTTTCCTTTGTAATACATATTAATGTCAGGTAAGGTAAGTCTCTCCTTTTTGCTCATCTTTTGTTGATATAATTATCTGTGGACTTCTCTGTCTCCATAAAAATTTTAGAATAAATATATTGAGTTTCTCAAAAAATACAACAGATTTTTATACGTTAAGGTCATATTGAATTTGTAGATCATTTGGGAGAGATATTTCAACATTATAAGGTTATGCCATCCCAACTAAGTGTATGGAGTATCTTTCCCAGTTATTTAGATTTTCTTTGGTATTCCTTAAAAGAACTTTAACTTTATTCCATAGTGTGTTCTTTAAATTAAGTACTGGATACATCAGTTTTTCTGTTATTAACAATCATATTTAATCTTCTCTTACATTTTACTTGTCTATTGGCAGGAAAAAGAAAACCCTATTAGTTGATTTTTTTTTTTTTTTTGTAAGTTAAACTTATCTAGCAACCTTGCTAATCATACTTATCAGTTTTGAGTTTGCTGATTTTTTTTTTTCTTTTTTGCAAGTAAGGATAGCTATTTCTCTTCTGCTAATCTTTATGCCTTTTCTTATTGTTGACTTGTTCCATTGTGGATACTGGCGGGGGAAGGGGAAGGGAGGGTACTTACAGTTTTGTTTCCAGGACTAGTACTTTGCTAAGTCACAGCAACAATAGTGAAATCCCTGTTTTGTTCCAATATTAAAAGGGGATGTCTAAAGTTTCTCCATTAAATATGTTGTTTACTATAGCTTTTTGACGTATATGACCTTTACCAGGTTGAGGGAGTACCCATCTATTTCTAGTTTATAAAGAGGTTGTCTTCATCCTTTCAGGCTGCTATAACCAAAGAGCATAGACTGGGTGGCTTGTAAACAACAGAAATGTATTTCTCACGGTTCTGGAGGCTGGAAGTTCAGCATCAGGAGGCACACGTGATCGGTTCCGGTGAAGGCCTTCTTCTGGGTTGCAGACTTTGTCCTCAAATGGTGGAAGGGGCAGGTGGTCTCCACCATGTCCTGTACCCACCCTGATCTTCCATGCCCCTCGGACCTGTTGAACCCTCTCTGGTCCCTGGTCAGTTGGAGAAGATGAAGAGAGCACAGCAGGAAGCTTTCCTTTCTCGTGAAAGCAAGGCTTTTCCCTGGAGGAGGGAAGACCTCCCTGGCCACTGCCTGCTGCTCTACACAGTATATCCTCGAGCCGGTGGGGGAGAGACGCAAACTGCTTCCTCTGAGAGGCCAAGGACCTTGAACAGGAGGTGAGCACATTATCCTGCACATCTACGCTACTATAAAGAAAAGGGAGGCCCCTAAGTCTAAGGTCTTGTTTTCATTGGAATATAAATGAGACCTTCAGGAGTTCCCTGGTGGTCCAGTGGTTAGGACTCAGGTGCTTTCACTGCCTTGGGCCCAGGCTCAATCCCTGGGCAGGGAACTAAGATCCCCCAAGCTACATGGCATGGCCAAAAAAATAATAAATTAAAAAAAATAAATGAGACCTTCATAACCTCTTGGTGGAAGATAACATATTTTTTCTCCTGAATTTCTTTGATCCCCCCATGTCCCCAGCTTTCCCAGGGCTGGGTTCCTTGACCCTGTGGAGACCACTTCTCAGAAATGATGGGAAGCACTTCGGAAGCTGGAGGGGGTCACGGCATGAAAACCAACTTGCAGTGCATCCCCTCCCATGTGGAGAATCTGCAGAGTCTCCCTCAGCAAAAGCAGCCACATATAGTGACACTTGTAATAGGTCCACTGAGCACTGTCGGGGGCCACTAAGTGTCATGAGCTCATGTAATTAACTGACCAACCTGATAGGCCGGCCTATGATCCCCATTTTATAGATGGTGCAAGCACGGTTCATCGAGGTTAAATAACTCACTGAGGGTCGTACTGCTTGCTGTGCATGGAAGGGCCTGATGTAAACCAGCCTGTTTTACTGCCTCCCTGAAGCTTTTAAGTGACATGACAGAACTGTGCAGACATCTCAGAAGAGAGAGCACGATAAAGGAAGTCCAGAAACCCAGTCTCCTCCCACCTCTGCCCCCTACCAGCTGTGGGCCTCTCTGAACCGCTGTTTCTTCATCTATCCAGTAAGCAGCCTGAGGAGATGACTTTTAAAGGCCCTTCCAGCCACGCTTTTAGGGCCAAGAAAACATCACACGCTATTTCACACTAAATTCCACTAAATTCCTCACGCCCAGAACCAAGCGGCTCACATGGAAGAGCCTCCAATTAACAGCTTTGTGGGTCTGGGGTGTGGACGAGCGACCTCTCAAGCAAACAAGCCAAAACCATCCCACAGGCAGAGACCACCAACGTGCTTTCCAAACCTGTGTTCTGAGCGGCTGGCCCTGATGGAAATCTGCAATTAGCTGTTTTAATGCCTAAAATAGCTTTGCTACTGTTGCACATAGTCACATAAGAAAAGGAAAAACCAGGGGCCACCACGGTCAGGTCAGGGGGAGTTGGAGGCTCAGGGCTCCGAGAGCCAACCTTCTATTGGAGTCGTGTGTGGTTGCAGATAATGTTCTGATTTCCAGCGAGCTGACAGCTGCGATGAACGGCTGTTCAACCCGATTAGATATGCCTCGGCCACAGACTCTGGGGCCACAGACAACTGCTCATTTGAAATGCATGCCACTGGCACCCGACGGAAAGAATAAAGGCCGGCCTCAAACAGACAACACATTCTTGGATGCAAACCTTATGGTTTCAACACAGCTAAAAGGGTTTATAACCGCCTGGGGTTCCTTTTCCCTGAATATTCTTTGTCGAATAGTGTTTAGATCAACTTGTAACTTTAGCACTTTCCTGTAATTGTAGCTTGTCATTTAGGACCTGGTGGTATGTGAGGAACCCAGGAGGCGAGGGGGTCGGTGGGGGGAGCCAAGAGCTACTGAGTTCCCACGTTTAATCCTCTCTGTGTCCCCTCAGACCCTGGAGGTAGCTCCTGACCTTCCCCATCAGGACCCTGGTGGAGCCAAGCAGCCCTGCTGTCTTCCTGCTGTTGTCAGGATGGCACGGCATCTATTTTACCGCCAACTGGAATCGCTGCCCAGAGGATATCTCCACGTCGATGCGCCGGCCCCCTGCTCTGTCCTGGTTCTTAGAAGCACAAGCCTCTGCAGGCACCTCCGGGAGCTGTTGCAGCATCCAAGGTAGCCCTGTGGATGGCGGGAGGGGTTGGAGGGACTTCTTTGAGTATTTTTACGGTCCATTTAAATGCAAGCACAAGACATTATGGTCTGAGCACACACTATCGGCCTGGTATAGAGGACTATACCTCTCTAGAGCTCCCCCTGGAAGGACCAGCTTTTCCTTCTGCCCGTCTCTCCAGGGAGCCCTGGGGCCCATGTGTACAATGGAGACGCACATCACACCCACAGGAGCAGCAGGGAATCCGCTCCTTCACAAACCACATGTCAGAGCCAAGTATACACACTGAGGTATATCAGTCATCCTTCTACACTTTGAAATGTTTTTTTCAAAAACTGGAGGCTGCTCGAATACTAACTGTAAACTATGAATCTTAAATCCTCCTGTTTGCTTGTCTCCAAATGATGGACTTCTGCAAAAGTCCTTCAATAGGACCTCCCTGCCTTCCCTCTCACCATAGTAGTTTGAATCTACCTCTACCTTGGGTTTGAATCTCTCTCAGTCTGAGCCTCCGTTTCCTCATCAGTTAATTGGAGATAATATGAGTATCTGCTCACAGGATTGTTGTGTGTGCAAAGCAGGTGGCAGAGGACCTGACTCACACGATAGGCTGAGTGAACCTGAACTATCATTATTGTCATCAATAATCCATCCTCCACCCAATCATCAACTTTGACTTTGCTTGAACCCCCCTTTGACTACTTTCCTAACTTAAGTTGCCCCCAGGGGGGCAGTATTCTGCCCTGTCTGGTCATTGTTTGGGTACTTGTCTTATTCACTTCATTAGAGTCATAAGCTCCTGGCTGGCAGGAATTGGGTCTAATTCATCTGTGCATTCTGTGCCGGGCTTCTCACACAGCAGGCTAGTTATAAGTTAGCCCTGGCTCCAAAACCCTCCAAGGTGCTCCAGAGCTGTCTGAGAGAGGTCCAGGCTCCTATCTTGATGTCTGAGGGTCTTCACTTAGAGCTCCAACCATGCCTTGAATTCCTACCCCCTCACACATTTGCTCATGCTGTTCATGTTGCTTAGAACCCCCTTCCCACCTCTACTTCTTGAACTCTTATTCATCCCTCAAAGCCCAGATTAAATCACACACTCTCAGGACAAAGGTCAGATGGGCTTCCTTCTGCCTCTCATCTCAGATAAAATTTGACGCTAGTCCAAGGGTCAGCAAATTGCTTCTGTAAAGGGCCAGATAATAAATATCTTTGGCTGTGTGTGTTACAGTTTGCAATAGCAGCCATAAAGAATATAGGCATAGGGGCTTCCCTGGTGGCGCAGTGGTTGAGAATCTGCCTGCCAATGCAGGGGACATGGGTTCGAACCCTGATCTGGGAAGATCCCACATGCTGCGGAGCAGCTGGGCCTGTGATCCACAATTGCTGAGCCTGCGCGTCTGGAGCCTGTGCTCCGCAACAAGAGAGGCCGCGACAGTGAGAGGCCCACACACCGCGATGAAGAGGGGCCCCCACTTGCCGCAACTAGAGAAAGCCCTCGCACAGAAACAAAGACCCAACACAGCCATAAATAAATAAATAAACAAATACTTTAAAAAAAAAAGAATATATGCATAAATGGGCATGGCTGTGTTTCAGTGAAAATTTATAAACACAGGTGGCAGACCAAATTTGGCCTTCAGGATGAAGTTTGCTGATCTCTGCCCTAGTCTTTTATGGTGTTCATCACAGGCTGCCTTTATATTATGCTTATTTGAGGTCACATTTCCTCTCAACTTCTAGAATAAAAATTCCTTGAGGGCGAGAACAGTATTTTTCTGTTGCCATCACTCATAATAAGCACATAGAAATTACTTATCAGATTTTTGAAAACAGCCTAGAGAGCCCCCAGCAGAATCTTCCCAGTGCAAAGGTATAGAGAGATTAAGAACAGAGTATTGGGACTTCCCTGGTGGTCCAGTGGTTAAGACTTCACCTTACAATGCAGGTTCGATCCCTGGTCGGGGAGCTAAGATCCCACATGCCTCATGGCCAAAAAAACCCCAAAACATAAAACAGAAGCAATATTTTTTTTTTTTTTATATTATTGCATTCTTGAGGTTTTTTTGATTACACCTTAGAGACAATGCAGTTTTTTTTTTGTTTTTTTTTGTTTTTGTTTTTAATTTTATTTATTTATTTATTTATTTATTTATTTATGGCTGTGCTGGGTCTTCGGTTCGTGCGAGGGCTTTCTCTAGTTGCGGCAAGTGGGGGCCACTCTTCATCGCGGTGCGGGGACCGCTCTTCATCGCGGTGCGCGGGCCTTTCACTATCGCGGCCCCTCCCGTTGCGGGGCACAGGCTCCAGACGCGCAGGCTCAGCAGCTGTGGCTCACGGGCCCAGCTGCTCCGTGGCATGTGGGATCTTCCCAGACCAGGGCTCGAACCCGTGTCTCCTGCATTAGCAGGCAGATTCTCAACCACTGCGCCACCAGGGAAGCCCCAGAAGCAATATTTTAACAAATTCAATAAAGACTTTAAAAATGGTCCACATCAAAAAAAAAAATCTTAGAAAAAAAAGAACAGAGTATTACCGGCTGAATCGTGTCCCCCCGAGTTCACGTGCTGAAGTCCTAACCCCCAGTGCCTCAGACTGTGACTATATTTGAAGATGGGACCTTTAAAGAAGTAATTAAGTTAAAATGAGGCTGTTAGGATGGGCCTTAGTCCAATCTGACTGGTGTCGTTATAAGAAGAGGAAATTTGGACACACAAAGAAACTCCAGGGATGAGGGTACACAGAAAGATGACCAGGTGTGAACACAGGAAGAAGGCAGCTGTCTGCAAGCCAAGGAGAGAGGCCTCAGGAGAAACCAGACCTGCCAACGCCTTGATCTTGGACTTCCGGCCTCCAGAACTGTGAGAAAATAAATAAATTTCTGTTGTTTAAGCCGCCCCAATCTGTGGTATTTTGTGATGGCAAACCTGGCAAAGGACACAGAGAAAGGCCAATTAGAAAAACAGAGAGGGAAAGCCCCAGTAAATGTTAATGATTTCAAATATTTTGCCTGTTATTTCTCAACAATTATAGCTTTCTGAGGACATTGGGATTTTATTCTGTTGGGAGGTGAGGATAGGGGGTAGTTAAGAATGGATTCAGTTTCCAAGTCCTGGGTTTCAAGTTTGTAGCTCCAGGCTTGCATTTCTAATACTGTCAAACCCTGATGATTCTGACGAGGGCTGTCCCGGCCCGCTTCCCCACAGTTTTCCAGAAACATTTCTTACATATCCACTCAAACTTAATCACCGAAATACCTGCCATTTCTCATGGACTTTTGAAGGGTCGTGTTTGCTTTGTGGAGTTTAAGGAAAGCATTTGATTTTTCTTCCCTTGTAAAAACTCCAGTTGGAAGAAATCATTTTATTTTCCCCTCTAGGTTTATTTTGTTTAGCTAAAGCCATTAGAAATAGCTTCAGTTTTACATTTTTCTTGTCTGCTTGCAAAGTGCGTTGCCACGGTGGTTGAATTTCAATGGTTTGGATTGTTTTGAATGACTTCTGTGTTTTTGTTCCCAGTTCCTCAAATACTGGTTGCTATCTAGGTGACCAGGTGAATGAGTTAATTAGTAATAGGCATTTTCACTAAGTATAGGTTTATACGTGTATTTTGTAAGTTGAAAATCTGATGTTCCCGTAGATGAGACAATTTGTGTACCAAGAGGCCCAGACAGAGGCCAGTATTTCCTCTCCGGACCCATTGACTCTGAGACCTCACAAAGACAAATCTTTGGGGCTCCGGGGCTGTGGCCTCCATCCCTGGGGGGTACATCCTCTGCTAGATCAATATAGGTCAGTAACCAAAACCACCTGGAAGGTTGTGCTTCCCTGGATCCCATTTTCTGGAAAACAGTGCCACAGGAAGTTTCCACTTGACTAATATAACGTTGAGGTGCTCATGCAGATTTCCAGACTTCATTACATTTTCTTGACAATCCTCTGGAGTTAGGTCCTGTTTTTTTTAATCATCATCCCCATTCTATAGATAAAGAAACTAAGGATCAAAGAGGTTGTCAAAGCTGCCTTAGATGTCAGTTCTCTTTTGTGACTGTGCCTTGCCAATCAAAAGCTTGCTGGTGGGGGGCCAGGACCTGGTTTCTTTCACTCCTCGGTGTCCCCTCTTGGTACCTTGTACTATTAGAAACAGCATTGCGTGTTACGATTTTCACTAGTACTTGCAATTTACCAAAGTTAACAAAATCTTAGGCTGAGGGATTGCAGGGATCCGGGAAAAAAGGCAGTATGGGAGAAATTTTTTTGACCTTAAACTTTCCTAAAGGCATTCCTAAAATCACACTACAATGGTGGCAGCTAATCCTGCCCCCCCCCCCGCCCCCCGCAACCCATCCCAGAAACCTGTTTCTTTGTTAGACAAACATGCCCTGAGGTGCACTCACTTCCCTAATAAAATTCTGTCTGAGATGGATGAGGAGGGAGGGTCCCCAGAGGGAGGCCCTGCTTCCCAAGTGGAGATGCTCTCTCCCTTGGCCGAACAAGAAGGCTGTCTCCTGAAGTGGGTGTGCAGGAAACGGCAGTTGGGATTGATCCCTACGAGGAAGGTTAAGTTTTGAAGGATGAACGTCAGGCCTGGGAGAAGTATGAACTCCTACCCACCAGGAGGGTTTTTTCCCCCTTTCTGCCAGTTTTGGGGTATCGGGAGTTCAATTTTGCTGAAGAAACCAAGCATTTATGCACACACATCAGATTAAGAGAACAGCCTCTGAGTTCTTGCCGTGAAAAGAGACTTCTGCCTTAAGCATTCATTCTGAATTGGCACTGTTCCCTTATCAACTTGGAAAGCTGCCCCATCCTGACAAGGTCCCTCAACTGACAGCGCCCCAGTGCTCTGGCCCAGATTACAGCCCTCGCCTCCAGCGGCCTTCACACCTGCGGCTCCCTGATTTAATGAGGGCTGTCGGGGATTATCAAGTCATGAACTCGCTTGCATCCGCCAGACTCTCATGAATGAGGCATTTTGTTCGGCTACCTCTCGTTTCGTGTTTCTTGGAGCCAACGCAAAAGGAAAAGGCAGTAAGTGAGCAGCTATTTTGGGCCAGCGTCTAATAGTTGAATATTGCATGATGAAACAGTGGACCTATCAAGTCTGTTATTTTTGTGACTTTCTTTTCTCTCTTCCTCCCACCCTCAGCCCGGCCTTCTTAGCCCTGCGATGCCCTTGCCGGGGGACTGGTAACTCTGCAGCCAGTGAGTCCCAGCTCGGGTAACTGAAATGGAGAACATCTGCCCTGCAAATCCCGTGATGAACGGTCACCGGAAGTGGACCTATGAAGAGGAGGCCGTGGGCCAACATCTGAGCTCCCTGAGCCGGGCAGATTTCAAGTCCGACCCACACCTAATCCTTCTTGATCCAAGTTAATTTTCTATGGGAAATCCAACGGGAAAAGGCTTTCTAATTTAGTGGTGTTTTGAGACTTAAGCAACACTGGTCAATAACAGAAGGAGAAAATGGTGGTTTGGATATTCAATGGCTTTTGGTTGACAATATTTTGATCACGAGGAGTTAGGGGAATTTTCAGTGTGAGGCCCTCCTCCCGGGAGAAGGCTGAGAGCACAGCAGGGCCAGCCTTTGGCCTCAGGCAGGATTCTCCTTATTACGGTAATAATTGCCGTTATTAACAATTATAAGCAATTATTCTTCGCCTGTTTTCTAGCCATCAACCCTCGGCTGCCATTGGAGGAGAGATCATGGTGGTGGTTCTCATTACCCTTCAACACCTCCTTGCTGCCAGCCTGAAACTGCCTTGAGTGGGAGTTTACGGTTCATAGGATTCTTTCCCCTATATTCCAGGCAGAAGGAAAATCCTATCTTGGTTTCAAACTTTTCTCCAGCTTTAACATTATTTTTCCATCTACACTGAGGAAGTAGTTCTTTCTTAAAATACACTAGCCTCTGGAACCTCAGAGAGTCTGTAGACAGAAAGACGAAGATGGAAAACAAAAGGTAATGTGCCTGGAGGTTCATAGGTGAGAGGTCAGGGGGCAAGGAACCACTGTGGAGTCTGTGATTATTAACACAGGATGGGAGCAAGAAAGTAGCTCTTTGTGGCTATTGGACTGGCTCTGCCACAAACCATTGGAACACTCAGCTTTGAAGGATGAAAACACCAGCCCTGGACTTTGGTGTCGTCCTCCGACCGGCAGAGGCTGTTGGCTAGACGCGTGTCACGTCACATCTGACGCTTGATGGGCACAAGGGAGCTGCCCCCCTCCTCCTTGCCCGCTCTCCATCCAGCGGGGACCTTGGCACTTGGCTCCATGGCCGGGGCAGTACGGCCGGGGTAAGGATGAGTGCGGCCGTGCACAGCTGCGCATTGTGGCTGAGGCTTCTTGTGATTGCTGTGGACGGAGTGGCGTTGACTGTGGTGTCCTGTAACCAAGATTAGTCGGCAATTCCGGAAATCGGAGGGTAAAAATAACTGCAGAGCCGCCAGCCCCCGGCCAGTGCCACCACTGGAGAGAGGAATGGTGTCTGGAAAGTGCTGAGTGTCATGATCTTTGCTTCCTTCCGGTGGTGGGAGGTTCTCAGAATAAGATCTGGGCTTTGGATTTCCCCCAAAGGGTTTCTCAGTGCTCCACGGCCTGCTGAGTCAGTGGAGTCGAGCTCGGGTGGACTTTCAAGGAGGGATGTTGGGTTTTGAGAGAGGGGGCGAACGGGGTGGCCAACCGGGGCTGAGCCTGGGGAGGTAAGCGCTGAGGGCGCCCACTGGTCGTGTGGACCTCCTGTGCCTCCAGCGTCTGTCACCGAGGGTTCGTGGCCTCCCAACCACCCTCCGAAGTAGATGCCTCAGACCCAAAGCCTCTTCCTGCTCCGTTGTTCTTGCCTCTTGGCCAACTCTGCCTCCAGACATTGACATCTATTGACTAACATCCTCACCCAGGTTCTTCCTCTTCTGTTGCCCCAGGAAATCTGGTTAAATGCCAAGTTCATGGTCCTGTTCCCATCCCTTTGGTACCATCACACGTGCTCTGCATTTGGTCTTAACCCTGAACCCCTCTGTACCATATTCTCCATGTTTTTCTGGGAAATGTTCATTGCAAAACACCGCTCTGGGACCCCCTGAGAAATAGAAAACAGAAGCTTTCTACTCATGGCCCACAGAGAAGCTGGACTAACTTGGACTGAGGGGAATGTGCATTTGAACTGAATGTGCATCTGAATTCTAGAACATCCCGAGGAGGGGGCAAGTCTTACTATTTAAAAGCTCACATAATAATTTCAACTAGGCTTACTAAAGTTGAGATGGTATCAGCCTTTTGATCTCTTGCTTTGATATCCAACTTGATGGGAATAATTCTAATCACTAAGTTAATCTCTCAAATTAAAAGTGTTTCTGAAGGAAATGTGTTTCTAAAATTGGTGATTGCGGCCTAAGCTTTTTTGGACCTTGCCAAACCCAATTCATTCCTCTGGTCACTGTGCTCATGCAGAACTTGATTTTTTTAATTAAAAAATTTAAACGTTGTGTGTGTGTGTGTGTGTGTGTGTGTGTACACTTAGATGCTTGTCTCTGGGCTGGATTGTGAGCTCCCTTTGAAAGGGAAAGATTCATTCCGTTCTGTGTCTCCAACGCACTTATGAAATGTTTATTGACTTGTGAAGGATTACATGGATTAAAGGTTCTTCTGGGAAACCCTGTTTACATTATTAATTTGCTTGGCAAGTTCTTTCTTTCTAGATAGCAGCAAGACACAATTCATTACCAGCCTCTGTCCAAATTTAAAATTCCACCTCAGTGAAGCGCCATCATCTTTCTGCGGGTCTGTGGCTGGATGTCGCCAGTCAGGTCTTTATTTCTTCTCCAAGTGTTCCTGGGAAGACTCCAGCCTGCAGTCTGGCTCCGTTGCCTGGAGCGTGAGGCCCATGTGGCCAGAATCAGGTGTTTGGCCTGCTGTGTCCGCTCAAACCCATAGGCCCCATCCTGTGCCCTTGGCCCAAGTCGGCCACTGTACACTTGGTCTCAGAGGATGGAGTGAAGTTGGAAGGGCCCATCTGGTACCCATGGGGGTGGGGGATGGTGTTCTGTGGGCTTTGGCACCAGACCCAACTGGTACAAATCTTGGCTCCCACACTTTCTCTGTGTGTGGCCTTGGTCAGTTCAATTATTCTCACTGAGTCTCAGTCTCCTTTTCTGTAAAACGAAGAAACTAATGCCTTACCTGTGAGAATGCTGAAAGAATTGGAAATAAGGATGCAAAGTGGCTATTGCAGTGCTGGGTAGCTGTTGATGGGAGGGAAATCTTTTAAAGATGTGTGACACCATCTTTACCAAGGTCAACACTGAGCTTCAGAGTCAGAGGCCAAGGAGATGCTGAAGAATCCAGAGGCCAGGTCTGGTTGGCAGGAAGCAGTCTTGGCCCATGAAGAAGTCAGAAAAAATAGCAGCGGTAGTGCTCAACCAAGCACTACGCTATGCATATTATGCGGAACATGCTATTTAATTCTCACAACTCCCATTTTTTCAGCTTTACTGAGGTATAATTGACTAATAAAATCGTGAAATATTTAAAGTGTGCATCATGATGATTTGATATATGTATACATTTTGAAAGGATTCCTCCCATCTAGTTAATTAACACATTCATCACTACCTTTTTTCTGTGTGTTAATTTAGTGGGATGAGAACATTTAAGTTCTACTTTCTTAGCAAATTTCGATTATGTAATCAGTGTTATCAACTATAGTCACCATGTTACACACTAAATACTCAGGCCTTATTCATCGTATAGCTGAAAGTTTGTACCCTTTTACCAGCCTCTCCCTATTTCCCTCACCCCCATCCCCTGGCAATCACTTTTCTATTTTCTGTTTCTATGAGTTTGATTTTTTTTTTTTAATTCCACATGTTAAGTGACCCCTTGCAGTATTTGTCTTTCTCTGCCTGACTTATTTCACTTAGCATGATACCCTCAAGGTCCATCCACGTTGCTCTAAATGTTAATACTCACAACTCCCATTTTACAGATTAAACAACTAAAGCTCAGAGAAGCTCAGTAACATGTCCAAGTTCACCCAGCCAGATGAGGTCAGGTTAGCTCCAGATAAGAGCCAGGTGTTGCTCATGCAGCTTTTGGTCTCACAGCCTCAGCAGCACCCCTGACCTCTTGAGATCGTCCCTTCTGTGGGCCCCGTAGCTGGGGTCCAGCTCAGGGCAGGCACACAGGTAAAAGGAAAAACAAGCCAACAGGGATGGTAAGAGGTGAATGGAACCGCCCTTTCCATGAGGAGGCAGAGGCCTGCAGAAGTGAAAGGAAAACTTTGTCCCTTCCTGTGACTGGTTAGGGCAGAGCGAGGACCAACCCAGCCCTTCCGTGTGGGGATCAGCTAAGCGGGAGCGACCCAGCCCATTTCCGTAGATCCTCGGCATCCCCTTCCTGACTCACGCCTTACACGCCTGCGGGGCGGGGGCGGGAGGAGGAAAACTGACAAAACCAGTGATAGAAAAAACCCGGATTGGAACATTTAGCTTCCTTCGTTCGGGACCAACTCTAACCGCACCTCTGCCTGCCAAGCCCTAATCGTCATCCCATGTCAGAGTCCCTTCTTAGTCACTGTCTGCCCCTCCAGAGGGACTTGTAAGACAATTACAAGAATTCAGCGATAATCTCTGTCTATTTACATCTTTCAGTTTTTATTTCCCGGCTTTTCCAGAATTTGCTCTCATTAAACATCCAGACCCAAAGCCAACCGAAAAGGCTTTTCAGCATATGTTACTGTCTCCCTCTGCCTGATTCTATTACTCAGATCGAAGTCCCATCACAGTCCTGGGGTTTTGTGTCAACTTCAGAAAGATCACAAAGGGAAGAATAGGCCCTTGGAAGGGAACAGGTGGGAGGACCTGTGAGCAAGCTGGGCTACAAGTTCCGTGGCCTTGTATGTTGGTGTTGGAGGTGGAAGGTCCAAGCCAAGAAGGGGCTGCCTGCTAGGCACAGGGGACCTGCACCCTGAGGGGCATAACCCAGTGATGCTGTCTCCTGAGGTCTGGGGAAAAAGCCAAGTCTGGTGTGAGAGCCACAATCCATCACAGCTGGGCAATGGACACAGGGAATGAAAGTTAGAGCATGGCTTCCATGGGGGGCCCTGCTTAGATCCTGCACCTCAGCCCTCTCTCGCTAGCCCTCACAGCACCACCCACGCGCACACACACACTCTCTCTCTCTGCATCAAGAGGGAATGTTTGGAAATGCTTTCAGAGGGGAGTCCTGGGACAACAAGGTCTTACAGACACTGCTTCTTTGAAAGGCTGCCCCCACCCTTCTGAGGTTAGAACTTGGTTGGGACTGAGGGGAGTGGTCAGAGCTATGGGTTATGGAAGGCCCGTGAGACCCCCGCAGTATCGTTCCTCCAAATCCCTGAGAACCACCCCTTCTTCTGCTGGTGTCTCATCACCTTGGTCCTTTCTACACGTCCCTGAAAGGTTGGATCCTGGAGAGAGGGATCTAACTTTTCCTCTTGGATTCCACATACCACACCCTGACCTTGACCTTTTATAGTTTTAGCAAAATACACCCTCTGCAAAAAGTAATTGAGGAGTACCTCCCAGACTGGGGTAGTAGTTACAAGGGAGGCTGTGTAAGCTGCTGAAACCAAGAGCCCAATTAGACTGAAGACTATTTCTCTGTCTCATGACAGCCTGGAGGTGAGGGGCCCAGGCCAGCTGGGAAGCTCTGCTCCACATGGTCACTCGGCCCCCTGGCTCCTTCTGTCTCGTTGTTCTGCCATCCTCCAGAAAGTAGTCTTCATCCATACTGGCAGAGCTTTTGCTCATGGGAAACAAGGCAATTTTTATTTATTTATTTATTTATTTATTTCACACACACACACACACACACACACACACACACACACACACTGTATTTTATTTTTACAAGAGATAAATAGACTGACACCAAGCATTGTACATGGATGACCACAACAAAGGCAATTTATTTTCATAGTAGAAGTGGAGAGTAATTTATTTTCATGTACAAGTGATGCAGAATTTACACACCTCAGTTCTGCTCATATTCCACCAGAGAACTTAGTTACGTGGCCACACCTAGCTGCAAGGGAGGCTGAACAATGTGGTTCTAGTAAGGTGACGGTCTGTCCCTGCAGGAGTTAAGGTTTTGTATAAAAATGTGGATGTGAGCTCTTCACTGACAGCACTAGACAATGAGAGTTCATTCTTCCACGGATGACTCTGAGACACTCCTAGATCCCTATCTATCTATCATCATTCATCTATCTATCTATCATCAATCAATCATCTCTCATCTATCTATCTACCTATCATCTATCAATCTACCTATCATCTGTTTATCTATCAATCAATTATCTATCTATCTATCTGTCTACCATCTATCTATATCATCATCTTCACTGAGAATATGGTGGAAAGTTGGACAGAAAGATAGACTCAAGTTTAAAACATCAAGTAAACTGACCATCTGTTCATTCATTCAACAAACATTTATCAGGTTCCAGGTGCTGTGCTGGGCACTGAGAGATACAGATGTGGAAAGCATGTTCATGACTCTGAGTAACCTCGTCTGTGGTTTCTAAACTTGCCAGTCCACCCAAACTCCCAAAGGGACAGGCGAATTTGTTTTTAAACAGACCTCAAATGATGCTTCTTAGCTATCTCTGTTTAATTGAAGGGTAACCTAAGATTGAAGCTAATTAAAAACAATTACCATTTGCAGCTGCTTACCTTCTTAATGACCTGCAACGACAGCAGTTGCAGATTAAATTGAATGCTGATGTCCATGGGATTATAACCGTCAGCCCTAATCCCGAATTTTCCATTTTGCGGTCTATCAGAACGGCACCCCTGTGCTCATTTACGGGCTCTATAATACACCAATGTTATAAGATTGAACTTTAAAAAGTATCACTTTTGGTGATTTCACTTTCTTTTGACAAAACTACTGGAAAGATTTAAAGACCAGTGGAATCAAGCTTCTAGATTCTTCCTGTGCAGAGGCTCTGTGGCCCCCTGATTCTCTGTGATTTCCAGTGGGGTTGGGATGCGATGTGGGACTACTGAGAGGCAAAACAGCATGAAACAGCAGGGAGAGGTCGGAAAGATGGGTAACTTGGTGGTTTGTCAAGAGCCCCAGTCGAGAACTGCGAGTGGGTGAATCAGAAGGTTGCCCTCACTGTACCTCTGGTGCAGAAACACACTGGGTAGGAGTCAGAAGTCTGACCAGGCTTGGAAAACCCCTGGGCCAGGGACCTACATCTCCTGCAGCTGCCAGACTTTGTGCTGAAGGACAATTATGTTCCTCTCAAATATGTGCTTGCAACCTCCACTGGTACCTTGCATGTGGGCTGCAGCAAGCGCCTAGGCAGCCCTCCCCAGACACCCCCAGGGCGACCGCCAAGAAAGGCTGGCCTAAAGCAACCAACGAGTGTGATACCAACAGATTGTCACTCTCCAAAGCGTCTAGAGCTGAAGTCGATTTGGAGGGTTTCAACATCGTCAACCTCCAAATCCCAGAGGGACATGACGATGACCTGGCACAGCCTCTGGGTTCCAAGAGCAGGAGAGGAGATGCCCAAGGTCACATGGCGAGTTAGTAGCTGTGTCAACATCCCGTCCCCTGTTCTCTCCAACATGTCAGCCATCTTGGTCAGCACAAACGTGCAAGTGGTTTAATAAGGAACAATAACTATCACAGTGACAGCCCCCACTGACAAAGCTCTGTGAGCCCTCTGTGTCATTTTAATCGTGCGTATACGATGCTCTGTTCCCTGCCGGCAGCCTTACAGAGTAGACGGGGCAGGGATTATGCACAGCTTCAGAGGAGGCAGGGGTGGATGTTGAGAGTGTAAAAGCCTGAGCACCAGTACACTTGCGATCCATGTAGTATCTGTGATTTGCACCAGATCTCCCACCCCGTCCAGCATGCTCCCTGCTCCACTGCTTGGCAAGTTGCCACCTCCTTGGGTCCTGATTGGCTCGTCTGCTAACAAAAGGGAGAAGAAGAAAACAAAGAAACAGTGACAGTGTCTAAAGACATCTACCGTCCTAAGGCTCATAACCAGGGCTGCAAGGTGCAGCGAGATCCCCCAGCACAAGGCACACGGATGATTCCTCTGTCCCAACTCATTACCAGGCAACGTCTGGATCTCACCCAATCTCTGCGGGGTGCTCTCTGTGTGCTAGGTGCTGCCAGTACTTAGGGACGCACAGCAAGGCCTCTACCTTCAAGGAAGGGAAAGAGAACTGAGGAAGAAAAGTTAGAGTAGTTGCCAACTGTGCTAAGAACCCCACGAGTATCACTTCACTTAATTCTCCCAACTGCATCCTAAGGCATGTGTGATTGTCCCCCTTTTACGAAATCAGAGGCTCAGGGAAGTTAGGCAACGCCTGAGGGTCATACAACTAGTAAGTGGCCAAACTGGAATCTGGACCTAAATCCACCTGAATTCATGAGCTTTCCAGGCTTAGCGCTGGGTCTGGTATGCAGTAGGTGCTCAATAAGTGTGTCGAATAAATGAGTGGGTGGAGTGAGAGCAGGCCAGGCCGAGGAGGGAGACGTGAATTGGTGGTTCCTGGTGCAGTGGATGGAGGCTGTGGTCCTCACTACCAGGAAAAGGATACTGTGGTCCCAGGGAAGATGGGGGTGGTGACAGCACAGCCACTGCTAGGGGGGCCAGCCTTCCCGAACAGAGGACACAGCTGAGGAAGGCGGCTGCTTTTCTCTGCTCCCGTCCTCCATGCCCACTGGGCCAGGCGGCCACGTTCATGTGCACGGTTGTCCCCCAGGAGTGGAGGTGGTGCCCGCCTTGTCCCCGCTACCTTCCCTCCCCTGAGAGAGAGGAGTCACGCGTGCCCGGCCGAGTCATGCCCAGGAGCTCACTGCCTCTCTGCCCACGCCTTTCTTTCCAGAGGTGATGTAAGAATTAGCAGCCTGAGAAGAGGAGCCCCAGGGCCCAGGCCCACCTCCGAGATAGTTTGATGCTCAGGGCTGGGTGCCGACAGCCGGCTCAGCAGAGACACATCTCCAAACCGCGGGCGTGGCCCGCCCTGCGTGAACTGTCTCTGAGCCTCCTCGTGGGGCATCGTGGCCTGACACTGTGGTTCCTAAAGAGCTGACAGATTCTTCTGTGCGCTCTGAGAGTCACAGGAAGATTGTGACTGTCTGCCCCATCCTATTACCCCCTCCAGCTGCCTGGGCCCCTGAAGAATCCCTTTCCAGTGTGTAAGGATGTCACCATCGCAGCCACATTAAAACCATTTGTAAGTGACATTCTCAAAACGGGAGCGTGACTGATGTGTGTGTGTGTGTGTGTGTGTGTGTGTGTGTGTGCGTGCACCACTCTAAGCCATGAATATTTGAAATACATCCCTCTGGCCTCCCGGGGTAAGAGAAAGGGTTGAAGCAGTACATGAACTGTCCTTAGGGTCCTGTCCAGGTCTTGGTCCTGACTGTGATGAGCTTTTCCTCTCTCAAGACCCCCTGTCCCCAGTCCTCCAGCATGAAGGGAATCCATGGTCAGGGAGGGGCCCTCTGGAAAGGCACATCTGGAGACCAGCCTCACAGGCACAGCACAGCAGCACGCCGGCCTCCCCTCCTGCTCTGCACCCCAGCACGCCGCCCTCCCTGCCCTTGAGCCCCCTCCCCAGCCCACACCTCCTGCACTGGATGTGTGTCAGAAGTTTCCATGGGAGCCCCCCCCCCCCCACTCAGGAACTTCATCAGACCTAGCAGGTCTGGTTGAACCTCATGCAGTTGCTGCAGACGAGACTCTGGTGTGCGCCGTCCCCGGCGAGGCCAGAACAGGCCTGTGTCCGTGTTGGTCTCGCTCCAGGATTGTGGGATGTCCCCCGTGAGCTGACGGGGCTCGGAGCCAACAAGAAGCTGGAGGGAGACTCCTGTCTGAATGAAGCAGGCAGCATCCCCACGACGGGTGACACCCCACGTCGCTGGAGAAGAGCCTGCACCTTCCAGACTTGGAGCTCAGGTCTCCCAGGAGCAGCAAGGTGGTGAAGCAGATTATCGCCGATCTGGAGCAGTTTTCTTTTGCGGAGACCTAGGGAGAGGCTCTCTCTGGGGGTCCTGTCTCTGCCATCCCAGGAGGCCTGCTGTCCCTACAACTGTGCACAGCATCCTGGGCTTGAAGTCAGGGGTCTCCGTTCCCAGCGAAGATGGGGAGTCCCTTTCTATCCCCTGAGACCTATGCCTGGAAACGATCACGGATTCTGTTCCCTCGACTATTTCCTAAGTTTTATGAAAAACTGTGGTTATGATTCAACCCCAGACAATGACCAAAAGAAATCAGAATATTGCTTTGTTGAAAAAAAATAAAGTGTGGGTTGTGTTATTTTAAGTTCTCCTGTACTTAAATTGGTTTCTACCATCTATCATTTATTATTATATTAGGAGTACCCTCTGTTATGGTAGATGCATGGGCACTAATAAAAATATACAACCACTCATTATATATTATACATTTAATACTGTTATACACTCTACATCTCCATTATTGAAGGAGTCATACAAAATCATTTATTGGAATGTCATATTTAATTAATCAGCCTCACTTTATTAACTTTGTTCACTTTTAACCCAAATTTTATTTAGTCATACTTCAGAATTCAATAAATCCAAAGAACATAAACATTCGTTATATTTTTCATTTTTTTGTTGTCAAACAATAGATATTTTTCTTCCTTAAGAAAAAAAGTCTAATAGTTTTTCTTAAAAAAAAAAATCTAACACAAATAACAAATGTTGGCAAGGATGTGGAGAAAAGGGAACCCCTGTACTCTACCAGTGGGAATGTAAATTGGTACAGCCACTGTGGAAAACAGTATGCAGGCTTCTCAAAAAACTAAAAATAGACCTACCAAATGACCCAGCAATTTCACTCCTGGGTATGTATCTGAAAGAAACAAAAACACTAATTCGAAAAGATACATGTACCCTGTTGTTCATAGCAGCATTATTTACAACTGCCAAGATATGGAAACAGCCTAAGTGTCCGTCAACAGATGAATGGATAAAGATGTGGTGTATATATACACACACACACACACACACACACGCACACACACACACACACACAATGGAATACTACTCGGACATGAAAAAGAATGAAATCTTGCCATTTGCAGCAACATGGATGGATTCAGAGGGCATTTTGCTAAGTGAAATAAGTCAGACAGAGAAAGACAAATACAGTATGCTGTCATTTATATGTGGAATCTAAAAAATACAGCAAACTAAAAAATACAACAAACTAGAGAATATAACTAAAAAGAAGCAGACTCACAGAGAACAAACTAGTGGTTATCAGTGGTGGTGGGGAGCAATATAGGAGTAGGGGAGTAGGAGGTACAAAGTATGGGGTATAAGATAGGCTCAAGGATGTATTGTACAATATGGAGAATAGAGCCAATACTTGGTAATAACTATAAAAGGAAAGTAACCTTTCAAATGGTATAAAAAATAAAAATTTTAATAAATAAATAATTTTTAAAAATCTAATAGTTTTTCTTCCCCCCTTGGAATAGATACTATTTTTTTGTTTGTTTCAAATGGATATAAATCAGTCAGGGTCTCAGCAGGAAACAGACCGCACACTCGAACTGGGTGATTGGAGTAGCATTTAGCAAAGGGACTCAGAAGGGTGGCCAGGAAGCGTGTGGCACCCAACAGCTGGTAGCAGCGGGGAGACCTCACTCAGCCCAGGCCTGAGGGAGAGTGAGCTGGGTGGGAAGGGCAGCCGCTGGCCCTTAGTCAGACTCCCCTAGGGAGGGAACCGGCTATGATCACTCTGACTTCAGACCTCTTCCTTTCTCAGACCTTTTGCTGATCCTCCAATTTGCCAAATCCCATGGGCAGGCTGAGTGCCTGGGAGCCCGATGAGCCCCATCAGGTCAGCTTTGCCAGGACAGAGAGCAGAGCAGAGAAGAAAGGAGAGAGGATCTTTGGGGACAAATAAGAGGGTCACCTGCTTTGTCTCTGTGACATCTTCTGCTTCTCTTTCCTAGTTTCCCGTATTTACTTGTATATACTGTCCCCAAATTAACCATCACAGAAACTTTTTTTTTCTTATAAAGCTCAGGAAAGAATTGGTATCTTTGTTAGGATACCATTTATTAAAGCTGAATCTCTAAAAAATTATTTTCAAAATGTTCAACTATTGCTATCCATGATTTCTCTTTAAAAATATCCAAATGTTGACACAATTTTCAACCTGCTTTTGTAGCTCTTACACTGTAAGAGGCCTCTCAAGGTCTTAATATTCTTTCAGCTTTTATTGTTTAAATTCTGAGCTCTTCGTATTATTCAACCCCTAATCATGTTTTACTTGTAGAATAAAAGTTTATGGAAGAAACGTTTAAGGTGATTTACTTTATTTACATCTTCCATTGCATCTTTCAAAGATATCTGAACACAGTGACTTACCAAGTTAAAACAGACTGGAAATTTTTCTAAAATCTTGGTTGAAATCTCAGATATTCTCCATAGCATTATACTGGTACTCTGTACAAAATCCAATGAGATTTTCATATAATTATTGCTCAGTGAAAAATTATTCTTCTTAAGCACTGATGATGTTTAGATATATTATTTCAAATGATACTACTTCCAGTTCCATAAGATAAACAAAATCTATTAAACTAATTTCAAAGTCTTAAATTTCACATATCAGTAAATTTTTAACAACACTTCAATGTGAAATAGCTGAAGCTTTGTCAACGATGACTGACATTTTATTGCTTTGATATATGTTTTCCAAAAAGCAATTTCATGTTTTAGTAGGTAAATGTTTTATAACAATCAGGACCATAAATCTAGACTATAATAATATGCCCATATTGAAATTACTGTTCAAAGTCTATTAGATATTTTATATCCGAAAATACTTTTTTTTAACTAACCACTTGATATTGTTACAAAGCCTAATTAATCGTAATTTCCAAATTTTTTATTTCTTTATTGACAGTCACTGATAAACTTTTTTTCACAAATTTTGATGATTTCAAATGCTGTTTTGTATAAAATTGACTCCTGGTAATCTTTTACTTCCTTCCTCCCTGATGATTGCAAACTTTCTTTATTGGGACCGTGAGCTTCACTGGAAGAGAATTACCATTCTGATTACAAAGCGTTTAGCACTTTCAACTTTTAATGGTGCAGTTTTTGAGTACTGTTTGCATCCCACATTTCCACTACCAGCAAAATAAGCTAGTCACATTTTTGTTGAAATAAGTTGTAAATTGTTTTTCATTCCAGCAATATAAATGATCTGGTTTATTTTGTACCAATACTTTGACAATATTCACAAGACATTCTGTTTGGGTTTGTGGCATGGTGTTGGGAGATGTTCCAGGCTACAGTTGATGATTAATATCCTATCTTTGATTTCCTGCAGAGTCAGAAGATTCGCATGTATGATATTTTCAAAGGAACGTTAAGAAACTTATCGCAAATTTGATGTGTTTTCATTCTGAGTGTTCAGGGTGTTGTTTGCTTTTAAGTGAACGCGTATCATTAGTGGAACCAGCAAGATGGTAAGACTGATTCAAAGAAAACGGGAGTGAGCCAACTATTTATACCGACTAATTTAGAAACATAACTGGTTAATATCCCACAGAGCAAAAACACTGTAATCTTTGGAGTTATCTTTTCTACCAGACAGAAGTAGTTGTATCTCCTCTGAACCAGATTCGTTTACATTGTTATTGGACAAAAGTCATTTGTGTCACTCTTAGTTTTCTAAGGGTTAACACTTATCTTTATGGATCTATAAAATATCCTAAATCTAAAGTAAGCAGTCTTTTTCCTATTGCCTTGCTCTATTTCCCATAAAACCTTAGCCAGCTTTGGCAAAATTTTACATTTCATTGCCTTTTTTGAGACATTATTTGTAGGTATTATAATTCAAGGCAAATAAAATTCTCTTTTCACAAACCTTCTACTACTTCCTCTGTTCATAGCAGTTTTTTTCTGTAAGAAACCTTAGCTGTGATTATAACTTGCTATTAGTTTTATGAGTTCTAGCAAACCAGCAAACTTGAAGATAGTCTTGAGAACTTAGCTCTTTTTGAAAATAAGAAAGTCTTGTAGTTTGCTATGTTAAAAACAATCAAAAGCATGAAAACAATAGCACTAAGTACAGAAAGTCATTCTGAAATATGGAATCTCTGCCATCTAGGGAAAGAAAAACCTTTTACTACCACTTGTTAAGAGCAGACTGGGTACTCCAAGACCAATTTGTCACCGTAGTAGAAAGAAAACAAAATTCTGATTTTTGCATTAATATCTGGCAGTATATGCATAACAGGTTTCTGGGGTTTTTTTTAAATCTTATGAATAAACCCATAAAACCTTAGCCAGCTTTGGTAAAATTGTACATTTTACATTTCATTGTCTTTTTTGAAACATTATTTGTAGGTATTATAATTCAAGGCAAATAAAATTCTCTTTTCACAAAGCTTCTACTACGTCCTCTGTTCATAGAGGTTTTATCCCTCCCAAAGCAAGAAGTCAGGAAGAGGAAGTTCCTAGTATTAGTTCAGGGGTTAAGGATTCCAAGGTTGAGGTCTCAGCAATTTCGTTGGCCTTTCCCTCCTGGTCACAACATGGCTGCTGAACCTCCAGCCACTAAGTCCAAATTCTAACCAGAAAGTAGAAAATAGGAATAAAGAACAAGGAAAAGGGGGCAATACTGGTATCAGAAAAGCAAAATGTTTCCCCAAAATCTCCAGTAGACTTTTGCTGTGGTTTATCGGTCAGAATAGTACTTGGCCATGGCTGCCCTGTTACAATCAGGATTCTATTCATAAGGAAGAAGGTATGAAGGGTATTGAATATGTGTATCTGTCAGAAAACCAGAACCCAGTTTATGTAGTTCAAGGAGAAAGAGAATTGATACAGGGAATTGAGTGTTTACAAGACTGTTGAAAGGACTAAAGGAGGGAAAGGAAGGCTGGTGCTGGCTCTTACATCCACTGCTAGCTCTCAGGACATCAGGAAGTTACTACCACAGGAAACCACTACTAATTCTAGAGCTCCAGCTACTAGAACTACCCATAGCACTGAGGCAGGTGATTCACAGGGGAAAAACCAGAGGTGGCTGCAAAACCCCACATCTGCCCAAACCAATTTGTCTGCCCACCACTTCTGGAAGAAAAATGTGGTCAGTGTCTCCCCTCTGCCTTCCAGTTCTCAGATGAGTGTCCTTCACTGGGGAATCTAAACGGGAAGCCTGCTGGTAATGGATTCTGGGAAATGTAGTTCCCAGGCTCCCAGCCCCTGCCTTCCAGAGGAGATGGGGGCCCAAATGATGCTGGGTACCAAGAGTCCATTTGGCACGGAGGCAATAGCAGTGTTTCCTACACCCATACAGAGTGCAGGCGTCAGACTCTGTGCAAGCGTGGAAGGGTTGGAAATCCCCCCTGGTGCTCCTACTACAGGATCACTTTTGCGAATCACTTCTCCAACGGAAGTGAGGTACAAATGCATATGCTTGGTGCAAGGACAATGGGTTATGTCCAGAGGAGCAGGGAAATTCTTAAAATAATTCGAACGTGTGTAACTCAGATCATCCTCTCTTTTTCATGCTCCTTTACCCAAAGCCTTCCAACATGAGTTACCTGGACCTGGGCCAGAGTTCCACAGAAAGGAGGTTGGGAGAGAAAAAGGATTGTATCACAGGGTCACTGCTGATCACCTTGGGGCTGTCAAGGGGTTGAAGCACGTTTGTTCACTGTAGTCCATCGGCACTCAGAACAGAGACAGGGCTGGAACAGAGGTAGCAATCTGGGAGCTCCCGGCCAGTGTCAGGGGGAGAAGAACCCTGAGTGAAAGAGCCACTGAGTCACCCAAGTCTCTATGTAGAGCAGCAGCCTTGGAGCCAGAGACCCACAGGGCTAAGACACAGGAAGATGTCACAGAATGGCCAGGATGACTGTGATTGTGGAGCTGGGGGAGGACCTGAGACAGGGTTGTCACAGTTCTGAGCCACAGAAATACTGTTTTATTACTGTTACTGTGGCCTTACTGGCCCCCTCCCCAAAGATAAGGATCAAACTTCACCATCCAAGTACCCGGTCTTATGAAGTTTATTACACGACCTGCAGTGAGCGGCTCCGGGCAGAAAACTAGATCCTGCAATAGGAGGGATGAAAGCGGTGAGGCGTGAGTTCTGCCTCTCTCCTCCTGGTGTGGCCTGCGAGCAGCCAAGCTCCTCTGTTGCTTTCTATGTTTTGAAAATACGAACATATTTAAAGGGGATTTGAGAAATCCTTGGTTGGTGGTTGCAGGGATTTCCGCAAAAGGGCTCCAAGGAGCCAAAAGCATCACGGGCCTCTGTCCTTTCCCTCAGAACGTTGGAATGGTCGTTACATGAGCTGCAGTTGACCTCAGCGGCTGGGGAGGTTTGCAGAACTTAAGTAGCTCTTTTTAGGTAATATGGAATAAGTAAGACCAGCGGCTTTGGAGCCAAACCCTAAAGTGGATGTGAACTCGTCAGTGGAGCCAAAGCGGAGGTTTCTAGAACAAGGGTGATGTCACAACTGACTGGAGTTCACCTCAGTTGCTTGGCCCTCCAGTCACAAGTCTGAGTTATGGCTGGAATCCAGCCTCGGCTTTGCAAGCCAGAGGGTGGGAGGGAGGGAGGGAAGGAGCGACAAGAAAGCAGAGGGGAAGGAAGTGACACACAGGAGCCTGGATAGAGCTTGGGACTGACGTCTGGGCTTCCATCCCTGGAGCCACTACTGGGGGGCTTAGAGGGGTGACGACCGTCCCATGGAGAGGAAAGCCCAGATCCTCAGTGAGTCCGAAGACTGTGGGTCGGGGGAGCTTGCTGACTTCTGGCCGAGGAGCTCTGGCGGTCATCTCCCTAGGATGGACAGAGCTGGCGGTCGCCGCCAAGGAGGCTGCCGTGGAGTTTGTGAGGAAAGGACCTACCTCCGCCGATGGCTCCCCTTTCCCTTCTGGGGAACCAGAAGGTGCTCCCTATGACTCTTTCCGGAAAGACGTGGGACCCCCAGTGGATCCAGGTCTGCTGGCCCAGACACCCTTTCCTGAGTCACGATATCGGCTGGTACACAGTTGAGCTGAAGCATAAGAAATAAGAGGAGAGGGACCCCTTCCACACTGGGTGCCTCTTGGGTATGTGGGTGGGGTGGGGTGGGCCCCAGTTGGAGGAAGGAACCAGCGCTCTGGGCGGGACCCAGCACCGGTGTCCTTCGCCAGGACTCTCAGCTGGTAGCATTTGGATTCTGCTTAAGAAAATGTAGACTCCTCCAGGGTTGACCTTCAGCAAACCACAGGGTGACCCAGCGACCACAGGGCTGGGATCAGAGCACAGGGGCAAGCTGGGTCAGAGAATGTGCATGGACTTAAAAGAGCAGCCTGCCCGGTGGAGCGGGGTGGGGGCAGGCAGGGGGCGCTTAAATCGTGGCCAGGGATGCCCAGGCGCTCCTGGGGCATGGGGGTCAGAGCCCACACTGGAGAATGAATGAGGGGCCCCGGCAGGATGCGCGGCCGCAGGTGCAGGGAGGGAGTGGAACAGGCCCCCAGAAAGCTCTCTGCTTGTGTGAAAGGAAGTAACTGCTCTCTGACAGCTGGATATACCGCGGGTCTCTCCATTCAACAAATATTAAGCACCTACTGTATACAGAGCTTGGTCTCGATGTTGGGGAAACAACCATGAGCAAAACAAAGTCCAAGAACAAACAATGCAACATCGTGTGGAGGCGAGGAGACACGGCCACAGGCACAGCCACAGAGCTGCCGTGTGCCTCTCGTGTGTCACCCCTGTGTGCTCTCATTTAATTGAGGTGGGCTCAGTGTCCTCATCTGGGGATGAGAAAAGAGAGGCTCAGAGAAAGAGAGAGGCAGATTAGGATAAAATTCCCAAGGCCACACAGCAGCAGGTCAGTGGAAGACCTGGGAAGCCAGTGCTTGACCTGAGTTTAATAACTCCATTCCCAGCGTCCTCACTTTGGATAGGGAAGTAAAAAAACCAGCTTCACACCACCCCTCTTCTGTCTTCTCACCTCCTTTCTAGAACTCACTGTCACATCTTTACAATAATTGACTAAGGATTTGGGTCTGGTCACCAAGTGCCCAGCCTCATTTTAGCCTTTTTAGGAGCTACAAATAATAATGATAATAATAATGGTAATATTGAGATGTACTCTCTGACCTTGAGGAGCTTATACTGTACTGGCAAGTCTGATTGCACACCTCTGAATTAGCCTGAGGCTGCTTACAGAGCAACCAACACCACAAGTGGAAAACAAAAAGCCCCTCTGCTAATGGACACCAAATAATAGGGCATCAGGGTAGAGCTGGGGCAATAGGGAAGGCTTCCTGGAGGAGGTGGGTTTTAAAAGGGCATTTTAGCAGATACAATATACCTAATTGTTAAAGAAGCGAGAAGCCTGCGTTCTGAGAAGGTGTGAACTAATCACAAAAGTAGGAAGGGTCTGGGGAGCAGGGGAACAGGACTTTGGCCCTTATGACCGTCACTCTTGATGTTAACACATGTGAATATGTTATGTTACGTGGCAAAAGGAACCTTGCAGATGGAATTAACGGTCAGGGATCTTAAAACAGAGAGATGAGTCTGGATTATCAGGGTGGACCTATTCTAGTCACGAGTCCTCAAAAGCAGAGGACTTTCTCTGGCTGGAGTCAGAGAAATGAAGCAGAAGAGGAAGGCAGAGATTCAAAGCATAAAGAGAACTTGACCCACTTTTGCCACTTGCAGGTGGAGGGAACACGATGATGGGGAATGTGGTGGCTTTAAGAAGCTGAGAGAGGCTCCCAGCTGGCATCCGACGAGGAACCGGATTCTGCCAACAACCTGAATGATCCCAGAGGTGAACCTGCCCCAGAGCATCCAGATAAGAGCCTAGACCAATGGACACCTTGACTTTAGCCTTGTGAGACCCTCGGCTGAGCCACACCATGCCAGACCTCTGCCCTGGGGAACTGGAGGTAACAAATGGTGTTGCTTCAAGCCACAGAGTTGGTGGTGATTTGTCACAGCAGCAGTGGGGACTGATACCTCCTCCCAGCTGGCTGTGCAGGGCCCTGATGGCAGCTAATGCCTTGGCTAGTTCCATAACCGTATAGGAGAAATACACTACCTGCTCTCCATTCTGTGCTCCTATGGCCTGGGAGTCGTAAACTAATGCCTAGTATTCTGCAAATGGCAGTGACACAGGTGTCTTCTGGCTGAGGCTTTAGAGCAGATTGAGTAGGAGACTTGCTGGCATTTGCAGGAATCAGGGCGGTGGTGCAAGCCAAGCCATCCGAGCTGACCCTTGTCCCAACCCCGCCTCTGCTTATAGATCTCACATCGGCATCACTTCTGAGAGATCCAGTCACCGGAAATCGCCTGCAGGCTGAGTGAGGCACCCTTTCCGCTGACTCAGCTGGGTCTTACGGGATTTGAACCCCAGGCTCCGGGGTGTTTAGGACTGGGACAGGAGACCACAAAGACAGCATCCCCACCGGATCCAGCCAGGGCTGACCTGCCAGTAAATGCCTCCTTATGCTAAGTGGTGACTGCCTTTGTTTCCCGGAAGTTTTCTCATCAAAGCTTCTAATCATCCCCTCCTCCAGGGAGACAACCAACTTGAAAGACAAAGATCTACACGGCCCACTGGCTCTCCATCTGGCCTCTGCTGGCTCATCCGCACAGCCACGCCACTTCATCCAAGCCACTAACGAAAATGCTCATTGGGACAGAGTCGAGGACAGCTTTGCCGGAATGCTTGGTTCCAACGTTCTAGAACGTGGTTTTCCTCTAGAAAGGGCCCTCCAGGTTGACACCCATCCAGTCTCTGCATCCCCATGAATACAGCTGTTCAACCCGTTACCCTCCCCCACAACTGCAGCACATGGGCAGAGTTCTCAGTCTTGGCCAGAAACATAGAGATTTCTATTCTTACTGATGTACTCGTCCTGAAACCCAGTCGAGGAAGGCAATGTAGATGGACTGACATACTTGCTCCTAGAGGGTCAAGCTCCTCTCCAAGAGGCACTCACGGGGAAGAAGGTGTGGTGCAGTGGTTAGGGCCCAGGCCCTGCCGCTGGGCCCCCTCGATGTGAGTCGGGCTGTGTGTTCTAACTGTTCACCGGGCAAGCTATTTAACCACCCTCTGCCTCACTACCCTCATCTGCAGAGTCGAAGTAATCATGGTACCCATTTCATAGAGTGGCTGTGAGGATTGAAGGAGCGTAGAAAGCCCAAGTATTAGTGATTATTTTTACTACTTGCTTCTCTAGGTATAGGCAAAGCTCTCCCTTAATAGTGCATTCTAGAAACCTGGCCACAGGGTCTTGAGTTCAAGGTTGATATCTTCTTTGTCTGCATATTCCAAGAGTGTCCCTTATTCCTGCTGGGTGGCTATCGTTATACTCAAGGACAGTACTGCTCATTTTAAACATAAAAAGGCACCTTTCCTCAAGGCTGGGAACAGTGACAGGGACACATCTGACCAGCACGCGGAAGTTTTCAGACCTTGGGCAGAGAGGCTGCTTGGTTTCAACGTACTAGGATGCAAATCCGTGGGGGTGGCAATCCTGCTCTCTTCATTTTCCCATTGTCTCCAGCATGCTGCCCAGCAGATGTTTGGTGCTCGATTGATGTCTTCTGAATGACTGAGTGAATGAATGAGCAAATAAATGAACTGAGAAATACCACACAATAAAAGGCAAGTGTTTTGGACTCTTTCAATGGAAAGCCTACATCTTACTGTCATTCTTTTCGAGAGATTGAACTTGTTGGTAAAGCGTGGCTCTGACAATTGGAGCTTTTTTTCCCCAGATATGGCAGAGTGCAGGCCATTTTGGAAATATCATCCATTGGGTTATCTCGTATCCAGAAGGCCCCTCACCCCTGAGCCCAGCTTTTAGGCTTGAGTCTGCATCTCCACAGCCGAGCTTTGGAGAGAGAGGTGCTCAGAGGTCCAGCCATCGTCCAGGAGAAGGTGGCCTGCTTGCCTGGGTCCCAGGCAGTGGTTCTCCATCAAAACTTGTGGTGGAGAAGCAGAGCGGTTGATCTGTGTGGGACCTTTGTCCTCGGAGGTGCCAGCTCCACCCTGGGTCATTTGTGTGGAGCAGAGCTACATTTGGAAGCCAGGAGACACGGGTGACTAATGGCCCCAAGGTGAAGGGTGGAGACTTGCATACAGGTAGGGTGCGCCTCTGTGGGCTGGATTAAGGCCAATTTAGGAGTCTAATAATAGGCTTTCCAACAGGTAAACTCCTGAGGCTGGTTCAATCCTCCCAGACTCTGGTGCCTGGGATTGACTCATCTTTCCAGTGCACTGGGCAGGTTTCTATAAAGGCGCCTTCCTTTGGGGAATTCAGATGCTGGGTTTGCTATCACCTGTGGGTGAGGATCACTGCTCAGTTTGAGGCTGTCAGCACAGCTCATGACAGAGGCATGACCTTGACCTCATTGAGATCATAGCGTCTTTCCAAGCAGGGCTGTTGGGCTGGGGTTCTGCCCCCGAGCCTCCTTCCCTACCCTGTCCAGTCTGCTCCCCCGTTAGAGCTCAGCTCTTACAGCTGCACGGAAATATAAGGATCACCATAAAGGCCTTCACAGATGCGTATTAGGAAGCCTGGAGCATTCATGGGCTTCCTCCCAGGTTCCTTCTCTCAGAAAAACTCACCAGCCTCCATCGAGTCCTCTCTCTCTCCACCCCAGCACTTAACTCTTGAATTTGTCCCTCCTTTCTGTTTTTCCTGCCACCCTAGTCTGAGCCATGACCATTTCTCTCCCATAAAAACCTCATGAAGGATTCTATTTCTGCACTTTCCCCTATAATCCATTCTTTCCATGGCAGCCAGTGGGTATTTTTAAAATGCAAATCTGATCGCGTTGCTTCCCTTTAAAAATCCTCCAGTGGTTTCTCATTGCTTCAGGAATAAAAACTCAAATCTTTAACCCTGCCGATAAGGTCCTGCATGGTTTGGCCCTCACTCCAAGCCCTCCTTTGATAAAAATCTCATCGTACTCCTTACTGTTTCTTCATTGCATGAATCTGAGTTTTCAATTATATAATGGTGGGTGTTTTGAGTAGAGGGTGTGTAGACCACTTTGTGTGGCTGTACAAGTTGTGCTAGGGGGTCATTTACTTAGATTAGGATGTGACTGGACACCTGGAATGGTGCAGTGCACAACCTGTACAACCATACATGGCAGCTCATGGTGTTTTCAGCTCCTGCCAAAGTACCTGGCACTTGCTAGGTGCTCAGAAAATATTGGTTGAATGAATACATGTTGATGCAACTTCAACAACCTGAGGGGATGGTATGAGCATCCTATAAATCTTAGTGAACCCCATATATAATAAAAAAAAAAAGATCTTAGAATATTATAGCTGTAATGAAGAGAGGTCCTTCAAATACAAAATATTTTGTTGGCATTTGACCATAATAAAAATAATATTTATCTATAATCCTTTACTCCTTGACACAGTCCTAGGTTGATTGCATGCTTTATTGTACTCAGTCTTCACAACAAACCCATGAAGTGAGCCGCATTATTATTTCCTTATTGCGAATGAAGAAATTATTCCTTGGGCAAAACCACGCAGCTCTTAAATGGCAGCACAGGAATTGGAACCAGGGCTGTCTGACCCCAAAGCCCATCTCATCCCCTGAAGCACGATATCCATGTCCAGGATCAGCACTGCTCCTTTATTTCTTCCCAGAATCTCGCTTGGTACTTTGGAAGGAAACAAGGTTTTCAAAGCCTCGTGCCTGCCAGTTCTGAGTGTGTCACCTGGAACAACCTCTCCCAGGATGCCCTGGGGTAGCGGATGTGGGGATCAGCTGTATCTCCATGGTCCCTGACTCACCAAATGCCAGAAGGGCTGGAAAAGGCTCAGCAGGTCACCTGAGGCTTTTGAACTGGCCTCTGGCTCAGATGCAACCCAAAGGGCTTTTTCCTTCCAGTAAAGGAAGGGGGCAGTGGTGGGGTGGGCAAGGGACAGACAGAGCCTGCCACTGAGCTCAGGAGTTTAAAACTTCTCATATCACAATTACTGCTACCACCTATCAGGTGCCCTTGGTGTCCAGGCATCACACAGATCTGCAAGTATTACTTCTCTGGAAGGCAGATAGAATTATGCCCATTTTACAGCTGAAAAAACTGAGGCTCATTGAGTTTAAGTGACTTTTTAAAGCTTCCTTAACCTGAGAGTAACTGACCAACTGTTTCAAGCGCCAATGATTTGAGCTCCAAATCGGGTCTGTCAGGACCTATAGCCCATGCCCTCCAGCTCAGATTATATCTAAGACCAAAGACCAGCTCCCTGGGGAGGTGGACAGTGTGGTGGCCTTCCAGCCCCCACTGCAGCCCTCTCTCACACGGGGCAGCCATGTTTGTTTGGGGAAACTAATCCCTCTCCCAGATCCATAAACCAATCAGCACACTCTCATCCTTCTCGCCACAGTGATTTGTTCAGGGATGGGAAGGAACCCAGGCCTAAGCCAATGAGACCTCAACGTTCTCCAGGCCACAGTGACTGGCTCAGGCTGGCCTGATCAGAGTGAAGTATGGGACTCTTGTTGAATATCTGGGGGTGAGGTGGGGCAGGAGAGCTCTCTCTCTTGCTCTCTGTGGTGTGGTATGAGGATGTGAAGCCTGGAACTGTTGCAGCTGTTTTGCCACCATCTGGAAAATCAGGCTTCAATGAATCCAAGCCATCCAAAAGGGCAGAGTCAAGAGGATCACAGAGAAAAGGAGACATAGCCCTGATAAAGCCACGCCTGAAGGTTGAACCACTCCTGGACTTCCATTCCTTAATGTACTATTTCTTCACTGTTCAGGTCATTTTTGAGCTGGGTTTTCTAATAATTGCGGTAGAAATTATCACACCCAGAATCTCCAAGAAGTTGGCTGGGTTTGTCGCTTCTAACAGAAGATTGCAGATGGAGCGGAGAAGGAGTCCTATGGAGGACCCAAGGTACAGGGAGAGAAAGGGAGCTGGTGTGAGCAGGTGAGGGGTGAGGGAGGCGATGGGTGAGGAAAGAAAGAAGGCAGTGAAGGTTGAGGAGGCTGAGGGGGTGAGGGGTGAGAAGTAAGGGGGTAGGAGCCATGAGAAGAGTAAGGGATGTGATGGGGTGAGAGCATTTGGGAGGGAAGGACAAGAGGGTGGAGATAAAGAGTTGCAGAAAGTGAGGGGTGAGAGAATAAGGGGGTGAGGGAGGTAAAGCCCACGAAGGAGGTGAGGGGGCAAGGGAGTGAAGGGGGTGAGGAATTGAAGAAGGTGAGGAATTGGGGGAGGTGGCCTCCCAAGGGCTGCCCCAGGCCAGCCGGCTGCGGGAAGTGCCCCTCTGGCTGCTGGCCAACCCCACACCTGCTGGGCAGGAGCTCTTGTGGGGGGGTGGGGGGTGGACCGGGAGTGAGAACACGGAGCCTTTGACGTAAATCTTTGCCTTCCATATTTTCAGTTCCTCTTTGCTTAATCAGAGGAAGCAAGCCCTGGGTTTTCAAGACCCTTGTTCCAGAAACGTAAGAATTCACCTGCTTCAGGGAGAAGGCAAGTTTTGGAATGAAAATGCTCCCACACCTCCTGCCTCAGCCTTTTGTCCAGAGAGCGAAGGGAAGAGCTTGAGTGAGACTCCAGAGGACGAAAGGGGCCCCATGTACATAGGCGTTGGCTGTGAAAGTCTGGAATTACAAAGGAGAACTGAGGGACCAGCATGATTACAGAAGGCTTTCTGTGACAAAGACAGGTTGTATAGTTGTCCTGTGAATAATGAGCTATCCAAGGGTCTTTAAAATAGGTCTCAGTTTACAGGAATCTGGTCCCCTTTTTGACAAAATCGATCGCTGATTAGAAAGCAAGGCACACCCAAAGATAGAGCACATCTAATGACATCCCCAGGAGAATGGCCTCAAATAGCCTCCTCTCCAGTCCCTCCCTCAGCAGCTCAGCCTCTAATCCTTCTAAAAGTTGTGCAGCCAGGGTCCCTCAAATGCCACCAGTATGCCCCCAGACTGGCATACTGGACCTCCTCTCTCTAAAAGACACATATACCTCCATCCCTTCACCAGTCCACCCTTCTTTCAAAACTACCCTGCAAGTTTTAGGTCATGGAGTGGTAGACAAATTAAAAATCTTGTCCACATCTAGCTGTGTGACCTGAGTTATGTTTCTTAACCTCTCTGAGCTTCAGTTTGTTTCTCTCTAAGTGGGAGTAATTATGTCACAAGGCACTTGTCATATTAAATAAGAAAAATGTGCATCAAAGCACAAATTCTGACACCAGTAGATGCTGAATAAATTGTTTGAAGAAAAGAGTCTATCTGGGCCATGAACAGATACATTGACCTGAGTCAATGGATGGATTGACCTGAGTTGGTCTTAGTTGCAGACAACAGAGTCCACTTTAACTGGTTCACAGAGAAAGGATTTATTAGAGAGTATTGGGGAGTCTGTAAAATGTCTTGCAAGGCCAAGGAATCAAGCTAGGAACAATTCAGACTGAGGAAACACCCAACCACACCGCAGGACAGTTTTAGTAGAAACTCCACATCTGTGATGTTGGGGACCAGTCAGGACGGTTGCAGAAAAAGCAAATGCCTCCTCCAGGGAATCTGATGTCCCCACACCCAGCAGTCACCTCATCTTGCTCACTGCTGCCTTCCATGCCTTATGTGGGACCACCATTTGGCATACCTGGGCCATCATTAGAACTCTGGCTACAACAGGTCAGATTCTAGGATTCAGGAAGGCTGGTGGGGCAGATGTTTAGTGAGCCAGCCTGTGGGGTTGGCATCCAGGTCCAGATGAAAGAGGTTAGGCTACAGGACCTGCGTGGTCCCCAGCGCTGGTCTATAGCCAGTAGCTACAGTGTCAGTGTCCGCCATGCTCATTGATCTGCTCCAAAGGCCTCCCAGAAGCCAGCCCAACCTGCTCCCTCGGCCTGGCCTTCTACCTCTTCTCTGTAGGAATCCTCTCCTCCAGGCAGCCGAGCCGACTAGCTTCTGCCTCCTGAGATGCTGTGGGAGATAGGGGAACGGTGGGTGCTGTGCATGCAGGCACACAAAGCCTTGATTCAAGTCCCGACTCTGTTATTTATTTGCTAGCTGTGTAACTAGGACACATGATTTCCTCTGGGATTTAAATTCCTCATCTATAATCGGGTGATCATCATGACACCTGCCCTGGTTGTGAGACTCCAAAGAAAGAATAGGTGGGAAAAGCACTTGGTAAATTGTAGAGGGCTTGTATCATCATTCAGAGCTTTCCTGCCCTTCAAGGCTCAGCTCAGTGCTGGCCTCGCCCTCCAACCCCACCGGGATCTCAATTCTTCTGGAATGGCTCCCAGAGCCTGCTCAGCATTCTTGGAAATGTCCTCCAAAGATTGCTAGTTCTCATTATTTGAGGGTTGATCTGATATTTAGAAGCAATTGAAAGCCATTTGAGTCCAATCCCGGGGAATTAGGTGAGTAATCAAACTGGGTAATAGAATTTTTCGGTCAATAACGAGGTGAGGCAGAGTGGTTTATTTTTTTTCCACGTGGCCCACACAAATGGACTCTGAAGGCAATTCCAAAAGAGATGCCACACGGTACTTGAGCAATGGCAACCTCCCTGGAATAGGATGGAGCTTTCCAGTGGAATGTCTTTGGAGTCCTAGTCTGTTTGCTGAAAAAACACAGTCATTATTTTATAATCACAGCTTGCATAAACATCAGCTTTTCTCTCCTGGCTCTGAAACTGGCATATATAAACAGTGTTCCCTCAATTTATTTTGAGCAAATGACCATACTCAACAAGCAAGAACCTATAAAAACAGAATAGATGTATGTAGAATTGCAGAGTTGTAACGAAATCAAACTTACAGTGCAGTGAATCTGATACATATTTAATCATTTACATAGTTGTTGCTAGGCGGCTTGGTAATAAGGCATAAATGTTCTTCGTAAATATTGGGCATAACAACTTGAAGCGTTTTGGACATCGGCTGGGATAGGGCGGGGGCCGGGGGTGGGGGGAGGGTTTGGGGCCTCCCAGAGCCCTCTCTCCTGACATCCCTCCCCAGCGGGTCTGATCCTGGCACGGGAGGCTGCCTCGCCTTAAGCTAAGATTGAAACTGAGCAGGACCCTGCGGGGATCTCTTCTACTTCACCCAAAACTCTGTCTCTGACATTGGATTCGGTACCGGTGTATGGAGGCCGAATTTCGGCTCCAAGATGTGCTTCTGGTACCGAGTCTGTGGGCCGGGCCTCCAAGGACAGTGGGCCCTGGATGCCCAGTTCTGTCTTCTGAAGAAGAAAAATGAGTCAGAGCTTGGGAAGATGGTTCTGAGGCCTCAGGAGACAGGCGGTTCCTGCCCTGTAGGCTGACGAGGCCAGGTGTGGACCAGGCACGTGACCTCGAGCACCCTAGCAACCTCCACAGGGCTCAGGGGCCCCCGTGATGCAATCTCAGGATCTGTGGGGCATAAAGATATAAATCTGGGCGCACAGTAGGTGCTCCATAGAACAAGTCTGTCGTCCCCTCTCCCTTCTCTCCCCAGAGAAGCTAAGAGGCCACAGAAGCCCATCAGCAAGGTCAGGGGCACCGGACGGGAGGCAGGCCCAGGATGTCATCAGCAGAAACTACACAGGGCTTTGGGGAAGCTCTGCTGAGGAGTCCTCTATGGGGGTGTTCAGATGTGAGACCTGCCTCTTCCCCTCCCGTTATTTATCAGAGTAATTCCTAACACCAGCAGTAAGGGAAGAGGCGTTTTTATGGGGGAAGAAGAAAGAAGAGGCTCCCTCAAGAAATAATTATGGAATGTGGAGTACTTCTGAAGTGCCCAATGGCTGAGTGATGCCTGGGGGCAGGGGGGCAGGCCTGGTAGCAGGGAGAAGGGGCCTGGAGAGTGGGCTCGGATGGGGCGGTGGGAGAGTGGTCTTTAAGGTATAGGAGGGAGACTGGGGGAAGGCTCCAGAAGCAAGACGGAGGTCTTCTGCACTTTCTAGAAGCTAAGGGATTGTTCTTTAACCCTCTGATTGAGTAGGACCAGTCCTCCTCCCCCGGAGGGGGTGCCCTTGGTTTGGGGAGCTGATAGAAGGCAGACGCTAGGGGATAAATCAGAGGTGGTGGTGAGAAGCCGCACTCCAGCAAGACCCTCCGCAGTGAGGTATGGGGTTGGCCTGGCCTCCCAGGTTCTGGGAGAATCTGGCTACACATCCCTGTAACTTGGCTGGATGTTATCCAAGGTGGGCGGTCTTGTCCTGGGGCCGGGAGGAGGGAGGAGAAAGGTACTCAAGCCGTGTTGCTTATTAATGGGAAAGAGCCCTTCTCAGGAGACAGAGACAAAGAGGAAGAGAGAAACAGCAGTGAGTCTGAAGAGTCAGAGAAGCCAGAGAAAATGAGATCGTCAGCTCTCTAGCCCTCCCCAACTCTCCTTTCTGGAGCATTTTAAAGGCCTAAAGATGACCGTGACTCATTCATTAATTTGAAGAGAAAACAAGAGAAGAAAACAACAGAATAGTCCAGACACAAGCATTCTTTTAATGCCTTCCATTCCCCAAACACACATTTTCAACCAGATTCCTTTGGCTTCCCAGAATGTCTTAATTTTATGCTTTCATGAGTCATTAGAGAGAAGAATTTTGAACCCTATAGAAGGGGCAGCAGTCAGCAGTTAGTGATATTTAAGGACTGAGGCTTGGAGGCTTGCATGAAAGAGGCTCAGCCTGTGGGCCTATCCTTCAGGCAGGGGGCCTGAGACCTGCGCCCACTCTCACCCTTGCCCCTTCCTCCTTTACCTTCCCCTCTCCTTCTCTTCCCTCCCTCCCTCCTTCCCTCCCTCCCAGTACTTCCCTTACACTCTCTCTTGCCATTTCTCTCCCTCTGGATGTCCCTTAAGGGACGGGTCACCTTGGGTCACCGGATACAGCCCCTTCCCTTGTCCTACAAAGCTCTGGTTCCCAAAACCCCAGCCATGCCAAGAAGAACGGTCTGCCCAGGCTCGTTTGCAATGCAGAACAGACTTACCTGGCTTTATGCACGGCTTAACCAATTATTTTAAAAAGAAACAGCCAACTTGGAACACTATGTGAAGGGACTTTTCTTTCTGCTTTTGCTTTTTCCTTTTTTTTTTTTTCTTTTTTTTTTTTAACCAGCATCTTCTCTTACCGTCCCTAGCTCCTTCTGGACCTCTCCTCCCCCAAATGCTTGCTTTGGCTTGGGGAAAAGGTTTTCGATATCTGACACCTCTTGAAAGTGCAGTTTGGCAAAGGAGAATAGAAATCCACTCCAGCCGGCCAGGCCTGCACCGGGGGCTGCATGAAAACACCTGGGTACCTCCTCACGCCCAGCGAAAACCAGGCCTCCTGTCTACAAACACAGCACCCTGGTCTTTCCACCGTCCCGGCCCGCTCCATGCTCAGCTGAAGCCCTGCTCTCTGGAAACTGAAATGAATTGAAAACAAAAACAGGTGGTAGAAGCCAGCCAGAGGAGGCCTGGGCAGATTTGGGGGTTGGCAGGGGTGGGGGGCATCTTGCAAGGGGTCAGACAGGGGACGTTTGAGGCTGGGCCACTGGGTTTGTTCCCTCCCCTCCCCCTCCTCCTCCTCCCCACCCCCCCCCCTCCCCGGGGTCCAGCCCCCCCCCCCCAGACCCTGCCACAACCATCCTCAAAGCCTGGCAGATGTTCAGACTGATTTAAGACATTCCTGGAAATGACAGGGGAAATTATCAAGGTGTCTTTAGCAGGCCTCACCAGAGAAGCCCCGCTCCCCCCTGACCGCTGGGAGGGCTGTTACAGCACCTCCACCTCCCTCTCCCTGGGAACCAAAACTATTTTCCAAGGCCTGGATGTGGGCTGGTGTCGACTGCCCTATATAAAATAGCAAACAGCCCATCTGAAGAAAACAGTTTTTAAGGTTCAGCAGAACACACCATAACGGAGAAAATTCTGGACAGGCAAGCCAGGGAGGGGCAGGTGGAGACATGTGCTAGAGGTGTGAACTGTCAAACCAACAGGAGGGTTCACACGTCGTAGTGCTGGGCAGAAGGGGGACCCACTTGCAGACACACAAACACACACGCACACACACAACATGCACGCGTGCACATGCAAACATTCCCCTGCCATGACAACAAAGGAATTTTGCATCGTGCGATCTGTACTTTTATTGTACCCATTATATACCTCATATTTAAAACCTTTTTCTTCTGGGTGTAAATGATTAGGGGAGAAAAAGAGCATGAATTCCAGTTTCTCATTTGAAGTGTGTTCCCAGAACAGAGTCATGTTGCCGAGAACCGTGGTCCTGCAGAGGCACCAGCACTGGGGCCCCCGGCGCCCGGGTTCTGTCTCAGCTTCCCCACCAGCCAGCTGGGTGGCCTGAGAAAGTCCATTGTCTCTGGACCTCAGTTTCCTGCTCTGCTATAAAGTGAAATGTTAAAGCTCTTTCAGCATTGGGTGGTGGTTTAAAACCATAAAATGCAAGCTTCAGCTCCTTTGCAATTTACACTTTTGCCCCCATGCCCTTCCAGCCCAGCCCACTGCCTTTGCTTACTAGGCTTGAAGCCATTCCATTTGGGACAGGCTGTGAGCATTTCTCTGGGGAGGTCTGTCCTGGTGGCTCTGGAAGCGAGCGGGAGAGGGGTGGCTAGGCAGCCTCAGGGGCGCTGTGTGAGGACCACGCCGGGCCAAGCGCCAGAGCCCCTCAGTCCCCTGGGCCACTGGGCAGGCGCAGGCAACATTCTCAGAGCCAAACTGTTCATGTGGACAGCTTCAAGGCCAGAGCATCTAGACTGTACCTGGGATTTCTTATTTATCTAACTCAAATATCTCCATGTACAGGGCTGGGGGAAAAAAAAAAAAAATCCGTGAGCTCAGCTCAGTCCCTCTCGGGCTAGGCGCTTAACTTTTCTTTGGCCCCAGACGCGTGTTCCAAATGTGAGGGTTTACATGTAGACATATCTATTTGCAGATAATTTGTCTGAGCCCTTATTATCCTGTAATTGGGTTAAATACTGCTGTGTAGGCAGCAGCATACCAAAGCCATTGCCGAATCCTTGCAAGGCATCAGACCGGCCCCCCTCGTCCCCCTTTCCTTCTGCAGGCCTATTGGAAGGAAAAGGTAGAAACATAAATTAAGGCAAGGAGAGCATATTTCTTTCTTGGAATGAGCTATTTAAAGAACAAGCCAGATGGTGCAAAGAGACATTTTCCCTTTGCTCTTTACATTTTCAAAGATTGTGTGTGTGTGTGTGTGTGTGTGTGTGTGTGTGTGTGAGGCTGAAATATACCATTCTTCTCTGCCCACGGTACCACCGTGCTTTCCAGTAAGCGCCCCTTGGGTGGTGGGTCTGATGGCGGCAGGTTCGGCCGGGAAGCCCCTTGCTGCCGCAGTAGCACCGGGTCTGTGCTCTCCACAAAGGCCACCCACACAGGCCTTCTCTCCCAAAGACTTTTCTTCTTTCCATGAGTCTCTAGGTCAGACACAGGCCTTCCAGGGGAATCAGCTCACCGCCCTGGCAACTCCCCTCCTCCTGCCAGGAATGACAGGGCCTCTCCGGGAGCCCGTACTCCCAGTGGCTGGAATACAGCTTTTACAGTCCCCACTGAGCCTGGGAACACCAGCTCCTGAGTGACCAGGTTTTCCCCAGACAATGCCCTTGGATACTTTGCTTTATGGAAATCTTTCTAAAACATATTGTGCCTTTCTGCCTTATTGCCTGCATATTGATTGTGTTGAGCATAATTTAACTGAAGACGTAAAATGAAGGATGGCCCTGGTGGTCTGGAGCAGGCTTAGGGCTGGGAGTCAGAGCTGGGTTCAGATCCAGACGGCATCACTTACTATCTATGACCTTGACAGTTCCAGGAGTCTGTCTCCTCACAAAGAGAAGGTTTTGACCCGCAAGGGTGTGGGGAGGATTAAATGACATAATCCTGTCATCCCCTTTCCCTCCTCTGTGTCTCCTCTGCCTGCACACACACTCTCCCTTGCTTGCCTGGATTACCGCCAACAGCTAAGTTAACCTCTGCTTTCGTCCCTCTCCTCTCCCTGATGCTTTCATCCAAAATAACCTTTCCAAAATGTAAATCACGCTATGTCCCTCCCCTGCTTAAAATCTTCAGAATTCCCGCTAGCTCTGAGAACAAGTTTTGAATGCTTGGTGTGTTGCACAGAGCATCCTAGCTCGCCCCCCCCCCTCCCTCCACCCCACCCCTCCAGCCTGTGTGCAGGACTCCAGACCACACTCCTTGCTGGTCAGAGTGGCTGGGTCTTTTTGTCCCCCTTCTACTTGGCTACTCCTCTTCAGCCTCCTCCAGGAAGCTTTCCAAGATTGCATTTTGTCCACCTGGTTTGGGGGCTTCCTCAGGGAATTCATCTCACCCCACTAAAATCCTGCCTGTGTGCCCACTTGAACCTCTCAAGGGCCGGGGCTGTCCTTTCCCTGTGCTCCTCAGCGCTCAGAGCAGTGAGGACCAACCAGTCAGCCCTCTATCCTCTCAGCGCCATCTTCCTTCCTTTCTTCCTCTTACGCCTTAGACAGCGCCCTCAGTTCTGATGACTGCAGTGGTAATTACAGCCCTGGGCTACATGAGTAAGGCTATTTATCACCACCCTAAATAGGCTCAGATCACTGGGGTTTTAAAATAGTCCTGTTTGTTCTTCTGCTGTCAATTCTCACCTCTCGCTGTTGACCGTGTGTCTTATTTCACACCCAATTATTGGACGAGAGCCTCTCCTGTCTTAAAAACTAAATTGCAGAGCCCTGAGCTGTTTTCCTCCCAATGCAGGAGCCTTGTTCTCTACCTTTGTCTCTGTGGCTTTGTCCTCAATCTTTGGAGTGGCAGGAATCTGGCTTTTGGACAACTGGTGGGGGACGCTGGGTGGGGGTGTGTGTGAAATACCTCCTGTAGATCTGGGGACAGACAGCGTGCCCACTGCAGAAACCAGAGCTTCCAGGTTGTTCTAAGGGCTAATTTGATTAAGAATAACTTTAATTCCTGGAACCCGCTTTGAAAGCCTGCATCTGTGTAAATGTCAAGTTTCTTAGTGTCAAATTCAAAACCACAGAAGGACAGATGTTTTGCTTAAGTTGGAGGATGACTCGCCCTCTTGGGAGAAGGATGCACAGGGAGGCCAAATGGGGCCACCGGGAGAGTCCGTGCCCCCCGCCAGTGCCTCTCCTGTGACCGGAGGGCTCCCGCGGCGGTTCCCGCAGGTGGGCCCCGACTGCGAGGCGGGTCGGCCAACAGCACAGGGACCCAGCTGAAGGCGAGCAGGGGGTGCAACCACTGAGGACCATGCCCGTGTGTGTGAGGGGCCCAGGCACAGGATCCACCTTGAGGAAACGTGGGGCGATTGAATCACCAAGTGGCAGAACATTCAGAGTTCAGAAGGATGTGTTGAACTACATCACAGAGGTACAAGGAGCACATCCAGAGCAGGGGGGACCCTGGAGGCCCTCCACAAACTGGTTTCCTCAACCAAGAAACTGCAAGAAAAAAAGAGAGAGAGGTGGAACCTCCAGGTCAGGGTTTCTCAATGTCAGCACTCTTGACGTGGGGGTAGGATAATTCTTTGTCGTGAGGGCTGTCCTGAGCATTGTAGGATGTAAGCTGCATCCCTGGCCCCCATCCACGAGATGCCATTAGCATCCCCCCCACCAAACCAATGGCAACAACCAAAAATGTCTCCAGACATTGCCAAGTGCCCCTTGGAAGCGAAATTGTCCTTAGTTAAGAACTACTGCTATAAACTAAAAGAGACTTAAAAAACATACTGACTTGTCACAATGCATGGATCTGATTTGGATACTGAGTCAAGCAAGTAAAAATTCAACTGTTTAAAAATAAAAAGGAAACATTCATGAGACTATACAGAACTATATATTTGAGTTTATTAAGGAATTGTCATTAATTTTTACATGTAATGGCATTATGGGTATCTTTAATAGTCCTTTTCTTTTATCAATACACATTGAAACATATGAATGAAATGCTATGGTGTCTAGGCCTTGCTTCAAAACAATCCAGAGCGGGGGACGGAGAGTGAGACAAAGATGAAATAGGATTGGTCAAGAGTTAAAGATCATTCATGTCTGGTGGGATCATGGGGTTCATTACACCCTTCTCTCTACTCTTGTGTGTGTGTGCAAAATTTTTCACACAAAAATATGTCAAAGAAAGAAAAAGAATAAAAGAAGGGAAATAGTAGCTGGGATTCTGAAGCTGGAGATACCTTTTTCTCCTCAAAGAACTGCTGTCACTTCTCCCCAGCTTTTCCAAATCTGCCCTTTAATCAGATCCCTCTGGGCTCCTGTGTTGAAGCGCTCACCACCCTGAAAGGCATCAAGCTGCGCAAAGAAAAATCACATTCCGCTGAGTCCTTGCCTCATGAGAATTTTAACAGTCAACGGTATCTGCATGGCCCATCTCATCCCAGCAGTTCTTTCCATAATGAGTCCTGGCAGTGTAAGGTAGACACTCCACAGATGGTTTTTGCATGCAGGTATCCGTGAATGAATGAACTCGTGAATGGGCAGAGTTCAAGGTAGTCTGCTGGGCTGTGGGAGAGACATGGTAATAAGTCAAGGTCCCTGCCCTTGAGAAGTTCACCGTCCACTTGTGGCCAGAGATGTTTAGACAACTGTTGTGAAAATAGTTCAGAATGAAGTCAATGCTAAGTAGACTCTAGGCAATGGCTGATTTCGAGGAATGAAGAGAGCAAAGTCCCAGCTAAAACCTTGGGGTCTGATCTCAGTAAAAGCATCACAAATTCTTATGACATCTAGTTGCTTTTTTTTCACGTCTTTGAGTTGTGAAGTCATAAAAGCCGCCATACTCGAATAGAGATTCACTGAGGGCACTTGGCTGGCTGCAGAGGGGAAAGTCTGTTTACACTAAAAAGAAAAAAATATCAGTTCAACTACTGTAAGAAAACCAAAAATCAGAAAAAGCTGTCGATGGCTTAATATGCTCTTTAGCGGCTTCAGAAGATCTGAGTCATGCCTTTTCCTAATATGTCTTCCCGTGTCAAAATCCACCACCTCAAAGGGGAGCGGAAGACAGTCTTATGGAGACCGCGCTCAAGACAGCCGCATGTGAATGGTGCCAATGTGTTAGCTCATCGCCCGGAACGCAAAGTCCTTTTAGGAAATTGATTTTCCTTGGATAAAGTCACTTCCCCCCTCTGCACCTCCGTCTCTTCCACTGTAAGATGAAGCAGTTGGATGAGATCAAGCATGGCAAATTTGTGGCATACTTGCTACTCCCTACCGCTCTGCGCCCACAGCAGACATTGCTAATTGATCTCAGCATCCTCCCCCACCAAGCCCAGCCACACTGGGTGTACTCAACAGAGGGTTCCAGGCCCCCACAATCCATCAGAGGGAACTCAAACCTCCTTACTATCTCTGGCCTTCAATTTCCTGGAATGCTGAATTTAAAAGCCCTGATCAAAAATATATCACTGGAGAAAACCCAAGCACACCATTATTTCACACTGTCGTTATCAACAATTCTGTGGCTTGCTGAGGGCTGTGATAGGAGCTGAGATACTGGCAAAAGATGTGGCCCACTCACCCCCCTCCTCCTCCTACTTAAGGGGATTATGATTTGGGTAGGGAGAAAGGAAATACAGAGGAAAGACAAACCACAGTGCAACTCCAAGGGCCCAGTGAGTGACTGTGGATAGCCAGGCTGCAGGAGGTGGAGGTGACACAGAGGGAGGGGCCAGTTGGAGCAGGTTTCCTAGGAAACAGAGACGATTTAAACCTTGAAGGATGAGCAGAGTAGACAAAACAGCGAGCAGAGCCAAGGTCACCAAGAAATCGGGCCCTGCTCTGGGCTCTCCCTCTTCTCTCAGGAGTGATAAGATGTAATGTCCACAGGGATGTTAGGTGGTGAGGTCATCCTACAGCATCCATAATGGGAAAGGAAATTAAGGTTGAGAAATCTACACTCAAAGTCATCTTCGCTCCCCACAAAGGGAATAATACCTGGAAGAAGTTTTCTGGTCGGTGGGCATTTAATCTACTTCCCCATGTAGACTGTGTTTAGCACAGAAGATGGAAGTGAAAGGGCTGGGGAGTCCCTGATCTTAACTGCATAGACACAGGAGGTGAGGAGTCTGGGTGTCTGCAGGCTGGAATTCTTTCACCTGGATCTTTTGTTTGTTTTCAAAGCAGCTGCCCCAAACCTTCATTCCGGAAATAGGACTGGCCAAGGCAGAATCTGCAGATGAAAAGTCTGCTTTAGCTGTGCAGCTAACGGGACAGATTGTGTAACAGGAAAAGGCACAATTTAATATGTGTAAAGAGAAATATATTTTGATATACTACTGATTTCTAAAGTGGGATAATTTGAGAACACACCTCAGCCAAACTGTAAAGGGACGTATGGAGGTTGCCTTCTGTGTCTCCCTGGGTCTGGCCAAGGCCAAATGGACAACAGACTCACAGCATGTCTTCTCTGCACGGTGTCCAGGTTTGGGTGAGAGCTGAAGCTTACCACATCCTAGGACTGTGAGCCCTGGGCAAACCAGGATTCATAACACACTGCCTTGAGCAGCCCCCAGACCACCAATTATCCACTTGGTCAGACCTCCTCCCCACTGTGCGCTGAGCTCTCCGTCCCTTAGCATGACTTAGATTACAGAGGACAGGACGGCCGCGTGGGCCTGGAGGTGTGCCCTTGTGGGCAGAGGAAGCAGCTGTCTGTTTGGGGTCCAAAATGGCCGGGAGAACAGGTGACTGAAACTTGGGAGCTGGTCTGGGCTTTTCTAACTCCGTGACCCTTTACCTGTAAAGGTCTCCAGTTCATTTAGGAAGAGGATGCTCAAAGGTGCCTTGCTTCTCTTACTGTGCGTCAGATCATAGTGTGTCTGAGCCATGGAAATTTCAGGGATCATTTAGTCCAGCCTCCTCCACCAACATGTCCCCACCCCCTCTATTTCGACGCTTTTCATCTGCTATTGTCTGAGAAATCCACTCAACACGTTTTTGGACTTGAATGTCAATTAAAAATACATAGCTTGGAAGCTGGAAAGTACCCAAATGTTCATCAGCAGTTGAATGGATCTATAAATCCTGGTGTAGGCACACAGTGGAATACTACACAGCCATGAAGATGGACAAGCTACAACCACACACAACAGTGCGAAAACAGGTAAGAGTAATCCAGGACACAGAAGTCAGGAGGGTGGTTCTTTATGAGGAGCAGGGCTGAGAGGTAGAATGAAGGGCTTCTGGCGGGTGGTAATGTTCTGTTTCTTGATCTGTGTGCGGGTTAGTTGGGGGTGGTCTATATATGAAAATTTGTCAAGCTATACAGTTAGGATCCGTGACTGTATGCATCTTATACATCAATAAAAGTTTTTAAAATCTGTATCTTACATAAGAAGTTACACAGTGTATGATTCCATTTGTATGAAACATCCAGAATAGGTCAATCCAAAAAGACAGAAAGCAGACCAGAAGTTGTCAGGGGCTGGGGCAGGGTGGTGGGAGGGAGTAACTGCTTAATGGGTAAGAGGTTTCCTTTTGGCGTGATGAAAATGTCTTGGAACTAGACAGAGGTGATGGCTGCACAACATTTTGAATGTACTAAATGCCACTGAATTGTTCACTTTAAAATGGTTAATGATTAATTTTATGCTATGTGAATTTTAGCTCAAAAAAATAATCTCTATCTAGGATGGGCCACCTGATAAAAGCCATCTTTGTTGCTGTAATTCCTGCAGCTTGACAGTTTCTCCATCTCTCCCAGCTCTTGCTGTGATCACAGATGGCTGAGCTCAACGGGGCTCTGATCTGAGCTCCAAATAGCTGGGGGTTCCAGGGTGATGCCTGGGCGTTACAGTGAACAGGCTCACAAGACTTCAAAAGCCCATCACACCTTCAGGGGGCCCTTGGGTGACAGAGCCTGGGCTCGCAGAGGGCCAAGCGTCATCCTACTGTCGTGTCAACGCCACTCCAAGGCCAAGGACTTCCCAGGTGGTCAGTGGTGTCCTCGCCCCCGTCCTGAGCCGAGCTGGGTCTGGTGGGTTCACTTCAGCCTCTCATGGAAACTCACAAATGCAGCAGTGAGCGAGCCCCGGCTCGAGAGCGATGGCCGCTCACACTATTATCCCTTTCTTAGCAATAATGTTTAGGTTCGGGAAAGAGTTCCAAGATATATATAATTCCTCGTGCTGAGTAAGGGCTCCAGCCCTGACTCCACCGCTGCCCCGGCTACTGCTCTATCCAGGAATGTTATTACACCAGCCGTTGGCCCCGGTGCTATGGATGGGTGTCTCTCAATGTCCTCATTATGTGCTCCGTATTTCAGGTCATGTAATTCAGCTGTAAAAATTTGCCCCTGGCTACACCTGGCATAGGAGTGGCACAGAGGGGTGTGTTTCTTTTTTTAAGGTGCTGTTAAAAATAAATTTAATAAGAGAAAGAGAGAGGAAGAGAGCAAGCAAGGGATGGAGACCGTGTTTAATTTGAACGATGGAGGAAAAGACATGAACAGAAGGTCTGAGATTCTCGTGCTTTGGGCGTATGTGTGTGTGTGTGTGTATGTGAGAGAGAGAGAGAGAGAGAGAGAGAGCGAGCAGGCGCGGGTGTTTCTCCTAACTCAAAGCCAGCTTTGTTTATTAAACCGAGATTTTCCAGATCGTTAGGTTGTGATGTGGCTTAGTTTATACTGTGCAACATCCCATCTTAAATACACACAGGTAGGTAAGTGAGAACCAACAGAGCTACTTCAATTAGTAAGAGTATGGGCAGCAATTAGCGTTAAATGAACATTTTCGTGAGTTTTTTTCCTTCCCCTTCCTTCCCTTGGCCATGTAATTAATGAGTCTCTGAATGAACTCAGTCTCTGTCTATGAGACTAGAAGATTTTTGGCTCTGGAAACCACAACATGAAGATGGAGAGGAACGTAAGGGTCTCCAGGCTGAAAGCTTAGGTGGCAGGGGGCCTGTCCTTCTGGGCACGCCATGGGTGAAAGAGTGCCACCTCCCCTGCCCCACAGCTCCCAGCCCTTAGGAAGATAAGATGCACCTTGGGTGACCTTATCATCTAAACCAAACCCCAGAACATTTAGGCTGATGGAGGAGTTCTATTCTACTTCTGGCTGAGAGAAGTTGTTTGGGAACTATCATGTTGAATATTGGGCTTTCTAGACTATTTTCAGTGATTTATGAGAAAAGCTGGGACGTCTGAAATTAACATGTCCTGGAAGGGCTGAGGTAGTGCCAGTAATGGGATGATAGGGGAGGGAGGGGGGATATTGACACATCAAGTTATCCTTTCTCCACTTGAGCTACATTGCTACGTTATGGGGGCTGTCATGTTCCCTGGACCCGAGATGTCCATGTTTGCACCCAAACGTGGTACCACACTGAACTCAAGAATCAAGGCTCCGTGGACAGTGGGAGAGGGGAGGGGGCCATGGATGGAAAAGCCTCGCTTCTGAGGGGCAGCCCCCATGTCAGAGTCCTCTCCTGCCCTCCCTGGGCTGAGATTAGAAGCTTGGGGTCTAAGGAGGACCTCTCGGATGTAATTGCATGCATCTGCTGGTATCCAACAAGGGCACCGTGGAGGGCCACCCGGAGCCAAGGAAGGGCTGGCAACGGGGCGTCCCAGATAAACCGAAGGAGCCCTCCCCCTCACACACACCTTGCGCGTCCTGTCCCCCTCACCTGCCTGGCGGGACCCTGCGGCCACAACCCCTGCCTGGTCACTCTGCCTGGGGCAGCCGCAGAGTGGCCTCGGGGGCTTAAGCCTGAGATAGGGCACCCTCATGTAGTTGCTCACCGAAGTGTCACCCGACCGGAGCTGGGACACCTCTCTTTGGCTGTCGGTCACCTTAATCCACTCCATCTGACAGTGTGTAGGTTGCTCTTTCCCATCAGAAGGAGCCTCTCCTGAAGCTCCCCATTTGGCCTTACTTGGCCGCCACCTGGTGTCCAAGAGTGTCACTGCCGGTGGGTTCCGGCCAAGTGGAAAGAACAGGAGGTTTTCGCTTTTGTCTTTGTTTTTCCTGCTCTTCTTTTAGGCTCTGTGGTGAAAGGTGGGGCTGGTCTGGATTACAGTCGGGAAGCAGGCACAGCTAACTTGGGACATTCCCTGCCCCAAAGGACACGCTGTGCTCTGGGTTGGTTCTCACACGGCACAAGGAGCTTTCAGAGGCCCCCAGTCAGTGTTTTATTTTGTTTTGTTTTTATTGAACAGACATATATATATATATATATATATATATATATACACACACACACATATATATATATACACACACACACACACATATATATATATATATATATATATATATATATATATATATATATATATATATACAGAGAGAGAGAGAGAGAGAGAGAGAGAGAGAGAGGAAATTTGGGGCTAAAGGATCAGTTAGGAGCCAGGCTGGGTTTATGTCTTATCTCAGCCACTTATGAGCTACGTGATCGTGGGCAAGTTACTTTCATCACTCTGAACCTCAGTTTCTTTCTCTGAGAAAAAGGAACCATACCCACTTCAGAGGGTCCATGAGATTTAAAATGAGAAGTCCTGCCAAGTTCTTGACCACTGAGGGTGTTCAATAATTGTTCATTCCTTCTTTCCTCAGCAGACGTAGGGAGCTGGAGATAATGACCCAGGTAATAATTAAAGTTTAGTGACCCAGTGAAAGTAGGATTTGTTTTTCTTGGTGTGTGTGAGGGGGATGGGCAGAGCAATGGGGGGTGGGGTGGGTAATGGAGGGAATATCTTCATTCTCACTTCCTCCAAGCTTCTCAGTCTTTGCAGGTCTGGGAACAGGAGTCTGGACTGTGTGCGGTGACTCTGATCACACCTCCATTGGAGAGATTAAAGGCACACGTCACTCCAAACTTTACACCGACTGGTTAATAAGTAATAAGGCAAGTCATTGAGGACTAAACTTTGTTTGGAAAGTTCTCCAGAGACTAGTGTGCCCAGCTCAGATCAGCTTTCACCCCATAATGCTCATCGCTATTTACTGAGCCCCTATATAGGGGGGGCACAGTTAAGAATGTGACAAGCATTGCTCGTGTACTCTTGTGACAAGCATTGCTGCTGTACTCTTGTAACAACCATTCGCAGGTCAGTATTACTGTCCCCATTACATAGATGAGGAAATTGGGGCTTGGGGTGATCAAGTCACTTGCCAAAGTTCACACATCTAGGAAGCAGGGAGGTCCACACAGCTCTAGATCCAGTTTGTCCCCTTCCTGCTTCTCCCAATGTCCCTCGGAGTCCAGGGGTCTTCTGGAGCAGCCGCCTGTCTCTGAACCAACCAGCAGCAGCTTTCTGCCCCAGCCCCTGGCATAAATCACGTCTTGGTTCCTGCCCATGGGTCATTGGTTGGGCTCCCAGCTGTCTTCCGCCTAGTTCCAGGCGTGCGGCTATATTAAGAATGTGAACCGTAACATTAACACTTTAAAAAAATCCCAAAGAGAAAGGCAGAAAGAAAGAAATACCCCTAAAGAGTCTAATGTCAGGTCCAGCCAAGGGTCATAAATCAATGTCGGTAAATTTATAAACAGTTCATAAATGTAAGTGCTTTTTACAGGGCTGTTTGTTATTGTGGCGGGGCTGGGCTGGGGCGGGGCCGTCCATCCATCTGTTTTCCAGTCGGGAGCCGCTCGGGTGGCTCCCGCACCTCCAGCAGCAGAAGCAATAAGAACCGGGCCAGCACGGCCAGGTGATCTCGGCACGACGGAAGCTTGCCGGAAGGTGGGAGAACCAGCCTGGATGATGCGTGAGCTGAGCCCTGAACTTGAACTGAGGTTTTGAGGACATTTATAGCAACAACATCACAAAGATGAATTTTTCTCCCGGTTCTCCTTTTGATTTTTCTAAGTCTTCTGCTCTTAGAAGCTCTGGTGTGTCCTGAGCTGAGGTGCATGGCCAAAAGGGAACACTCCAAAGCAGAGAACCAGATTCTTCACACGGAGTTCCCCCTGCGCACCTTAGTGGCATCCCACCTCACCTTCACTCGGCTCATTCCAGGACCCAAAACCCAGAGACTGGGTTTAAAGACAGGCTTGGCCGGGACATACCCTCTGCCACCGCAGGAGAGGTTCTGGCTAGAAATTCCTGGTTTTTTAAATGAAAGGGGGGAACGGTGACCCCCGCCTCCTCCCATTCTGTCGCCGTGCTGAGAAGCAGCAGTGCTTGGGCCCTGGGAGTTCACGGACCAGGTCTTAAAAAGAGCTTCTTGGCTTCTCTCCATCAAGACTAGGAAACACACAATATTCCCTCCACCATCTTTATTTTTCTCTCCTCCTTTGACGTGACCACAATCCACTTCCCCATCAGCCCCAAACCAAGACCCTATGCAAATGAGCTCTTGCCAATGCGTCCTGGGGGTGGAGAACAGAGAGTGGGGTTACCTCCCTCTTCTCCCCAAAAGCTCCAGTTTCTAGAGCTCCAGCACTGGCCCAGCCCAAACACCCTGTGGTACGTCTACCTTGACACCTGCTAGCCAGGTAGCCGGTTGGTAAAGGTGGAATGCGTGTGGGTGTTGACCTCTAGCTTCGGCTGCCCACTTCCAAGCCCTGGTCCCCTGAGCTAAGTCATTGATGATCAGCTCAGAACAGTCATGAAGACCTAAAGGATCAATCCAAGCTGAGCCAATATGACTTTACTATTATACTCCACAAACTCAAGATCTTGTCTCTGTGGATCTTGAAGGTAAGTGATAATGAAAGGAGGTGCATAGATCCAGTGCCTTCTAGAAACTTCTCCCACAGCAATTCTGAAACACATACATTTCTATTTAGCGATGATATTTCTGACACAAAGCAGCTCTTCTTTTTTTTTTTTTAAGTTACTCTTTTTTTTTTTTTTAATTTATTTTTGGCTGTGTTGGGTCTTCGTTTCTGTGCAAGGGCTTTCTCTAGTTGTGGCAAGCAGGGGCCACTCTTCATCGCGGTGCGCAGGCCTCTCACTATCGCGGCCTCTCTTGTTGCAGAGCACAGGCTCCAGACGCACAGGCTCAGTAATTGTGGCTCACGGGCCTAGTTGCTCTGCAGCATGTGGGATCTTCCCAGACCAGGGCTCGAACCCGTGCCCCCTGCATTAGCAGGCAGATTCCCAACCACTGCGCCACCAGGGAAGCCCAGCAGCTCTTCTTATAGTGAGACTTTTAAAAAATGCATTTGCCCATAAAAGTTGTTTCATTATTCTATAACCTTGTCCCCCAATTTCCAGGAGACTCTGGTCACTTTTCAAGAGGCCACTGGGTCTGGGAGAACCATCTCGTACGGCCAGAACTGCCCATGAAAAATCCCTTAACCAACTGTACCTTTCCAGGCCAGTGCTAAACAGGGATTTCATTTATTTGAAAAGTAGGTATTAAATATGTCAGAGATAGGAAGTTAAATGTAATGGGCCCAATTCCACACTCGGTTCCATATGCGTAAATCCCACTGATGGAGAACAGAGTGTGGCTGGCGCAGCAAAAGCGAGGTCCCTGGTCTGTGGGAGGAAATTGCGCTCTGGATGGATCTTAGCTGACATTCTCATGGACTTGGAGCTGAGGCTCTTAAAACTGGAAGGGGCCCTGAAGTTCCTGGTTGGGTTGCTTGGTTTTTGTTTTTGTTTTTGTTTTTTTTTAATCTTTAGGAGTTGTCACATTCCTGCTTTATTCCTCGGTTTTATTTTCCAACTCTCGGTAAACATTTGCCATTTCTCCTCGGTTTTGTTCCAGTTCAGCTGTGCTTGAGTGCAGTTTTCCAAGAGGGTGGCCAGGTGCTCGGCCAAGGAACAAGCAAACGTTTCAGAGCCTAAGTTTGGGGAGAAGTCTGAAGGCCCCCAGCCACTGAAACTACATGTAAAGTCTTGCTACTCAAAGTGTGGGCCCCGGACCAGCAACATCAGCATCCCCTGGGGACTTGTTAGAAATGCAGGGTCTCGGGACTTCCCTGGTGGTCCAGTGGGTAAGACTGCGGGCTCCCAATGCAGGGGGCCAGGTTCGATCCCTGGTCGGGGAACTAGATCCCCCATGCATGCCACAACTAAGAAGTCCACATGCCGCAAATAAGAAGCCTGCATGCTGCAACTAAAGGATCCCGCATGCCTCGGCTAAAGATCCCATGTGCCGCAACTAAGACCCGGTACAGCCTAAATAAATAAATGAATATTAAAAGAAAAAGAAGAAAGGCAGGGTCTCAGGCCCCACCCCAGACCTACTAAATCCAAGTCTGCATTTTAACACAATACCAAGTGATTCATGGGCAGATTACAATTTGAGAAGTCCTGGATTAGAGAACAGAAACTGGGCATGACCCCTTCTTTGACACGAATTTATCACCAGGCATTATCTTAAGCACTGCAAGAATCCGGTTCAGATGTTTGTGATAACTCTGCAGTGGTGACTCACCAGCCCAGTGGCTCTCTTCAGTGGCTGTACCTTAGAATCACCAAGGGAACTCTTTAAAAATGGGGATGTGCAGGGGGCTTCCCTGGTGGTGCAGTGGTTGAGAATCTGCCTGCCAATGCAGGGGACGCGGGTTCGAGCCCTGGTCTGGGGGGATCCCACATGCCGTGGAGCAGCTGGACCCATGCGCCACGACTGCCGAGCCTGCGCGTCTGGAGCCTGTGCTCCACAACAAGAGGGGCCGCGATAGTGAGAGGCCCGTGCACCGTGATGAAGAGTGGCCCCCGCTTGCCACAACTAGGGAAAGCCCTCGCACAGAGACGAAGACCCAACACAGCCAAAAATAAATATAAATAAATAAATAAATTTAAAATGGGGGATGTGCAGACCCAACCCAAGAGATGGTGATTCAACTGGTGGCTGGGAAGGGGCTTGGACATCTGTATTTACTTAGAGCTCCAGGAGATTCTACTGTGGAGTCAGGGCTGGGAGGTCCTGGGATAAAATATCACCTTGCATAGTGAGACTTCTTTAGGAAGGGGAGTGATGTAATTTTCTGATTCTCCCAACATTCATAGCACGCTGGACCCCATGCATGATACAGAAATGGATACCGTGACTGCTCTCCAAGAGCTTGCAGTTCAGTTGAGGATAAAGTGAGATGCATAGCAAGAGGTTCGTGGTTTTGAGAAGCGCCAATGTTCTGTGAGGAGGGTTGAGGGGGTGAGTTTATGGCAGGAGAGGATGGAACAGGACGGAGCAGAAAGAGCTGGAGTGCTAGATCTCAGAGGAGATGCATTCACACGGCACGTGAGAGCTGGGAGGACCTTAGGAATCTTCCGGTTTTGCCACAGAATACCATAGAGCAGGGGCTTTCAACCTCAGCACCATCAACATTTGGGGCCCGATAATTCTGGACCAAAATAACAATGTGGGGATGGTCCTGTGCATTACAGGATGTTCAACAGCATCCCTGGCCTCTACATGCCAGGAGCGTCCATGCCCCAAAATCTCTCCAGACTTTGCCAGGTGAGCCCTGGGGGCAAAATTGTCCCTGGCTGAAAAGCACTCCCGTAGAGCAATCAGGGAAGATGGTGGTAGGTCCAGACACTGACTCGGAAGGTGCGCTGGGATGTGTTGTTAAGAATAAAAAGTAAGTTGCCCACAATATGGATGTTAGTCCCAATAACAAGGCGTGTGTTTGTGTGTGTGTGTGCACGCTTGTGTGTATGTCCAAGGGTTGGGTGCAAACAGTGGAAGTGGTATCTCCTCTCTAAGTGGTTAAAGCATGGATGCTGGCACTCAATTACCAGGGCTCCAATCCCAGCTCTATCACCTATTACCTACCCTGATCAATGTCCTTAATTTCCATGTGCCTCAGTTTCTCCATCTTTAAAATGGGACTAGCAGTGCCTGCCTCAATGGATTTGTTATAAAGATTAAGTTCAATCGGTCCGTGGAGATAAAGTACGCGGTAAAGCAGTTCCCAGGTTTGAGCCCTGACTGACAGCATCATCTCTGAAGACACGAGGGAAAGACAGGGACAGAGGACACAGGGAGACTTTCAAGTTTTGCTCTGTAAACTTCTGTCTGTTTGAATCCTGTCTAATGAGATCTCTATACTAATTGTGTAATAAAGCACACACACAAAAGAAAGAAATGTTCTTGTTCAGCCCACCTCGTCTTTTTAAATAAACTTTTTATTTTGGAATTTTTTTAGATTTACCCAAAAAGTTGCAAAATAGCACAGAGTGTTCCCTCACGCTTCTCACCCGGTGTCGGTTTCCCCTCATGTTATCATCTTACATTTCCATGGCACAATTGTCAAAACTGAGAAATACTGGTACATCACTATTAACCAAATTCCAGACTTCACTTGGATTTCACCAGATATTTTACGAATGTCCTCCTTCTGTTCCAGGCGCCCATCCAAGACACCACAGTGCATTTAGTCATCCTGTCTCCTTAGACTCATCTGGGCTGTGCCGGTTGCTTTATCTTTTCTGTGTGTTTCATGACCTTCACACTTTTGAAGAGCGCTGGCCGAGCATTTTGTAGAACGCCCCCCAATTTAGGTTTGTCTGTTGTTTTCTCACGGCTAGACTGGGGCTATGGGTTTGGGAGAAAACCACAGAGGTGAGGTGGCCTCCTCGTCCCATGATGCTGCGGCCACAGGCTGCCCCCACGACTGTCACTGGTGAGGTGGACCTTGACCTCACCTTGACCACCGTGGTGTCTGCCAGGTTCCTCCACCATAAAGTTGCCCCCTCCCCCTTCCCACACTCTACTCTCTGGAATCCAGTCACTGTGCAGTCTACACTCCAGGAGGGGACAGCTTAAGCTGAGGAGGGAGTGTCTAGGTTTTATTTGGAGTTCTTCTGTAGGAAGATTTGTCTCTCCTCCCCCATTTATTTACTTACTCAGTCATTTATTTATACAAGTATGGACTCATGGATATTTATTTTAGACTTGGGTTTATAATCCAATACAGTGATATTTATTTTGTTGTTCAAATACCCACTTCATTTTCATCAGTGGAGAAGCCCTGAATTGGGTTGGGGTTTGGGATGGGGGCAGCTGATTTGTAGATCAGGGTCTCCAACAGGGAGATGGATCACGAGTTATAGACACAGAGCGGGGTCTTTGGTTTGGGTTGGTCTCCGTGAAGGCCACGGCCAGCGGGGAAGCAGAAAGGACCAAGTCCATATGGCCTGTGGCAAAGCTGCTGCCAGTGTGGTTGGGGGATGGGGGGAGCTTCAAGGGTGAGCGGTGTAGACCAGGGGACCTAAATGTGCCATTTCAAGGCATGTCCCATCTGTAAAATCCTGGGGGGGAGCCAAGGCCATGGTGCGGTTGAGAAAGAGACACTGTGGAAACGCAGGACTTTCTCAAGGATCAAAGAACAAAGTCTGTCAGAGCTGTAGGCTCTGTGTTCTGTGGAGGAAGGAGACGCAGGCCTGCTGGAATCCCCAGGGTGGGAGTGGGGAACACAATGTGGTGTGACAAACACGGAATCACGGGCTCTGACGTTCAAGGGGGTGTATCAGCCTTGCTGCCGTTAGTCAAGCTTGAACAGGGAGCCCCATTGGACCCAACAGTCTTGACTCCAAGGTTGAGTCTTATCTCCTGCCCCATCAAGAGTCCACAGAGATGTGGGAGGCCCTCTTTCCTCCCCCTGCGGCTTCCCAGTGTCTGGACCTTTTGCTCCCTCCCCCAGGGTCCCGCCTCTCCCTTCTCCTGGCCTCCCATGTGGGCTCTCAGGCCCTCTCTGGTCATTCTGGCCCCACTGGTCTGAGAGCAAGGCAAAGGAGGGGGGAGGAGGGAGCAGCGCTCGGATCCTGCGAGCTGACCTCGTGCCAGAGCTCGGCCTTTCAGAGCCAAGCTGGCCTCTCCCAGCGCAGCCCTGGGGGCCTAAGGTTCTGGGGCTCCTCCCTGCCTGGAGTCCCCTCTCCCAGGACTCTCTCCCCCCCAACTCCTCCGTGCATTTCTCCAGGAGGGAGAGAGGACCACCCGTTCTCTCTCAAATTCTTGTCAGACATCCTATGGGAAGAGTCAGAGACTCTATTGTTTTCACAAAGGAAGAGACAGAAAGGGCAGCTCTACAGCATCTTCTTGGCTGGTTGGCCTGTGCCTAGAGGGAGCCCACCTGCAGGGTCAAAGGAAGCACTGTATGTAAAATAATCACCATTCTTAACTGGAGCCATCACACTATCCTTTGGTGGTAGGGGGAGAAGTCGTGGGGTTTTAACATTTATCAGAAGGAGAAATGGGTCACAGATCAAGTGTGGAAGCTCAGGCCTAGCCCCAGCCCCGGGTTTGGGCAGGTGAGTGGACAGGCCTGGGATGGAGGGAGTCTTGAGGGGTCCCCTTGAGGGGTCTTTTCAGCTGACTGGAAGCCGTGGGCTTCTTCAAGACTTCGTCCCATGGGGTCTGGCTGGTCAAAGCAAATATAAGTCACGCTGGAAGGAGAGGTGAGTCAAAGAGGACGGCTCCCAGGAGAGGGGAGAGCAGACTGACCACAGACAGGCCCCCCAGGCAGCTTTACGACTCCCACACATCATGGGAGAGCCTTCCTGGAAGCCGGAATCCTCTGGCCAGGAAATGTTTTTTTTCAATACCAAAGTGAACCATATGTGGGTCCTGGGACCATCGAAGAGGAAGAGGAGGAGGGATGAGAAAGCTCTCGAAGAGGATGGGATGCAATTGCACGGTCCACAGATGGGCTCCCAGAAACCACCAAGGAGGGGCCATGGAAACGGGAGGACGCCCCTGAGTGCAGGAGGGGGCTTAGCGTGGCTCAGCCAGGCGTGGCCACCTCTCCTGACCACTGCCCTCCAGGAAGGAACCCAGCCTGGCCGCCCCCAGCTGGAGGGGCTCCCACTGCCCAGCAGCCTTATTTCTAGAAGGAGCAGGTTTCTGTGACGGTGGAGAGGCTGCTGGCCATCCTCTCTGGCAGGAGCACAGGAAACACACGTGGCTGATTCTGTTTCCAACAGGAGGTGGTAACGGGGCTGCACGGGACATGGGAGACACAGTCCCTGCCCTCGAGGAACTGACTGGCTTCTTGAAGAGACAAGTCTGGCCTGGGAAATAGCACAGCCTGGGGGTCCAAGTGTGAATTGGAGCCTCAGTGAGGCCCTGGGGGTTAGCACCTGCATAGATGGTGTCATGATTATCTTCCTCATGTTACAGATTAAGAAACAGACCAAGAGCGATGCACATTACATGTCAAGAGAATCAACTGAGGGTCTTGGAGGTGGGCGGGACATGAGGGATGGAAAGAGGACAAAGACAAGCCCATGAATAACTTTCTAGATGGACTGCAGAGGGCCAGCTCGCCATGGACACAAATCTGGTTGTGAGGTCACAGATTCCTTCTGCAAAGCAAGCAGTTATCGCCTCCTTGGTGACACGCCCTGGTAGTCCCTTCAGCCTGAGGGCAGGTGTCCTGGCATTCCCGCTCACCTCTGCTTTTCAGGCCATCATTGCCCTAGGACACCTGCAGTCAGTGTCTGGGTGGGAGACTTGATTACCCAGGAAACCTACAGTCTCACTGCCACCATTCCTCTGGAAAGTGCCCTGAGGCTGGATCTGTCATGGTGCCTGTAGCTTCAGCCCCAGGCCCACATCGCCTTCCTTCTCTCCTGTCCCAGGGAGGAGAAACAGGCCCTCTTCAGGACCTGCAGCTCCTGCCCAGCTTCTCATCCAACCTCTCCTGACACCAGGAAGCCTGGCTTGGAAGACCCTAGGTGACTCCCACTGCCCCCAGACTCAGCCCAGGGAGGAGAGTGACCTTCAGGGTTCCTCTAGTGTCTCTGAAACAGGAACATGCTGGAAACCCCGGAGGCCCCAGGAGCAGCAGGCTTGGGCAGAAATGTCTCCACAAATACTTCCCAGGGGGTTTGATCTGACATTGCTACACCAATCTTGGAAGCCCTGGGACAATCCGTAACTGAGAGATTCAGGGAAACCGTGTCCCATGTTTCTGCGCAACTCCATCTTTTTCTCTTTCATGCTTAATTTTTTTGACTCTGGCCCTGGTGGAAGTTTGGGTAGAATTCTCCAGCAATAGTAACCACATCAATGATGATGGCTACTGCACTAAACACTGGCCTGTATGAACCAACTCCTGGGCTAAGTGTTTTATAAGTATTATTTCTCTTCTTTTTTTTTTTTTTTTGGCCCCTCCACGCAGCATGCGGGATCTTAGTTCCCTGACCAGGGATCGAACCCATGCCCCATGCAGTGGAAGCGTGGAGTCTTAACCACTGGATCAGCAGGGGAGTCCCTACAGGTATTATTTCTAATCCTTATAAGAAACATGCAAAATAGGTGATAGTCCCATTTTACAGATGTGGAAATTGAGGCCAAGAAAAGCTAAATAACTTGCTCAAGCTCACACAGTACATCGGTGGCTGAGCAGGGACGGAACCTAACTCTATATGACACAGAATTCTTATTTTTTTCACTAGATCATTCTGCCAATCTCGACCAAATCCTACGGTACAGATACTCCAACTCAGGACCTCCCAATCTTTGTCACGTGATGGCACACATAGGAAGCACAACATTTGTATGGCACAGGGCAGAAAACAGGTGAGGCTGCTTGTTGAGGCGGTGACACACTTGGGGGCTCTGGCGGTCGCACACCTGGCTCTGCAGTGAGGGTGAGTGGACGAGGAATGTGCACTCTGTGACCCATTCCCAAGACCCGTTCTTGGAAATTCTGTCCTAAGTTATTGATTCAAGTAGTAGTTTCCATCTTTGGCTAGTCACTAGAATCACCTGGGGAGCTTTAAAAATTGCCTAAGCCTGGGCCACCCATACTCTCTGGAAGTGGGGCCTGGTTTAGGTATTTTTGAGAAGGCATTGGCTCTGTGCTGTTCTTGCTGATGACTCAGCCACACTCCCCCACCCAGCCCCTACCCTTGTCCAGTCTCATGTTCCAACTCCCTTCACGTACACATGCACATACACTGCGTGCCCTACAAGAGCGAAGACCATTTCTCTTTTGTTCAACACTGGGCCCCGTGACTAACATAGTGTCTGGCATGTAGTAGGTGCACAATGGATTCTTTTTTAATGAATAAATGTTGAAGATCTTGAAGAGATTTCAGGCAAGGGTCTTCCATGTTTCTAATTGAATGGCAACTTTTTACATAACACAGTAGTTCATGTCACATAGAGGGCTAAGATTCATTCCGTTAACTTTTCTTTCTCCACATTTAGAATTTGAAACATCAGTTTGTACTTTAACACAGATGTCTACATACTGATCACAATTCTCATCACGTGTGTATCTAAATATACTACCCACATTGATTGACTTGCAGATATTGAACCATCCTTGCATCCCTGGGATAAATTCCACTTGATCATGTTGTATGATCCTTTTAATGTACTGTTGGATTCAGTTTGCTAGTATTTTGTTGAGAATTTTTGCATCTATGTTCATCAGTGATATTGGCCTGTAATTTTTGTGTGTGTGATATCTCTGTCTGGTTTTGGTACCAGGGTGATGTTGGCCTCATAGAATGAGTTTGGAAGTGTTCCTTCCTCTGCAACATTTTGGAATAATTTCAGAAGGATAAGTGTTAACTCTTCTTTCAATGTTTGGTGACAAGAATGTATTGTACAACATGGGAAATATAGCTATTATTTTGTAATAACTGCAAATGGAGTGTAACCTTTAAAAATTGTATTAAGAATTTCAAAATAAAAAGTAAAAATAAATAAATATACTACCCAGACCAAGTGTTTTTATTCAGTTAAGAAAAATGAGCTTTTCTTCTCCCCTGGCTCATGAGAAAGTATTTTGTTGACATTCAAATAAAGTAGAGGGAGTGACGTTTGCCCAGTGATAGTCATAATGTTGTTCACTTACTTAGGAGGAGAGAAAACAGGGAGGAACCAAAGTAATGGGGGGAATGTAAAATATGGCACATGAGGAAAAAGGGAGAGCAAGAAGCTTACCATCCTATGTAAATGGGTCAGCTCTGGGTCTTGGATAGGCTAGAAAATGAAAAAAAAAAACAAACCCAGGCTCAGACGGTCTCCCACCTGGGACCATCCATCACCCACTGATTAAGACTTAGCTGTCTCCAATGCCAAATGACTAACTTGGTTAAATCCAGCTGAGGCTCTGAGGAGGAAGAAACCCTATAGGCTGAAGAGGTTGTGGAATGCTTCCTAGAAAAGGTAGGATTTAAACTGAGACCTCTGCTTCTAGCAATAAGGTAGACCAGGTGTCCAGGCTAGACTTCCTGCTCAAAATACTAAAGATGCAGGGGAAAATATTGGGGTTTTTTCACTATTTTCAAACGCCTCCATGAGTTAGCAAGAGAGTATGGAATACTCTGGCTAAAAAAATAAGTAAATAAATGAAGGCAGAACTCAGAAGTTGAGAAGGGGACTGAAGCCGGCATCTGCCTTGAAGGAATTTTCTGGATCTAGTGAACTTGAAAATTGATGTTTGGAGCCTTATGAGGTTTGGTGGACAGGAGACCAAACCCAGGTCTGCCCAAGGTAGATGGTCTAATAGGAGATGTCCCATAGAATTAGAACTTCCAAGGGCCATACATTTAGTGTAAGGAAGGACTGGAAATAAACCCAATCTCCTTCCCAGATTTGGGGAGCAGGTAATACCTGCAAGGAAAATTGCTTATCTTGAATCGTGGCACTGGAGCAAAGGGGGAAATATCTGTCCTGAGAACTACAAGCCAGAAGTCTTGTGTATTTGTAGCCTGAATTCACTATACATGGGTCATCTGAAAACAAACAAACAAACAAAAAAACAAAAAAAAACAGGCAGAATGTTTAAAGTGATCCCAGACTAGACAACTAAGGAAAAAGCAAACAGAAATTTTATTTGAAGGTGTTCACCTTTTCCCTAGGCCTCCAAGAATTCCCAGCAATTTCTAAGGAAGATGAGAAGCTTGCAGCTAAAAATCACTACAAATATAAGGAAACAAGGCACCAAGATCAAGAGCCAGCAGAAATGACAGCAGAATCAGCCTGCAAAGACTTCTGGTTTGGGAATTATCAAATGGAATATAACCTAATTTCAATAAATGACAGCCGAATCAGCCTGCAAAGACTTCTGGTTTGGGAATTATCAAATGGAATATAACCTAATTTCAATAAATGGCAGGGAATCTTTTAAATATGAGTGAAAGGTCCTCAGATTTATAAATGAATAAAAAAGAACTTCTGTAAAATAAAAGTCTGGAAATAAAATAAAATAGAAATTAAAAACTCAATGGAGACAATTAAACAGCAAACCAGCACACAAAGAGAGACTTTGTGACCTGGAAGATAGTACTGGAGAAATTATACAGAAGGCAGCCCTATGAGATAAAGAGGTGGAAAATGTAAAAGAAATTAAAGGCCATAGAAGACAGAGAGAAAAGGTCCAAGATATGTCTAATCAGAGTTTCAAAAGTTAAGGAAGAAATAGGGCAGAGGCATAATAGCTGAGAGTGTCCCAGAACTTAGGACTGACCCCAAGCCACAGATTCAGGATTTGAGCTGAGCTACAAAGATAGAAAGGGTGGAATTTGGATGCTTGGAGATGAAGCACGTGAAAAGCAGCAGGACCTCAGAGTGTGCCGATGGGGCCAGCACCCTGGTCACTAGCCTCCTGGGACCGACAGAAGGTTCGGAGCCTCGGCGAGGTGTTGAAGCACGGAACCTCCCCATTCCTCCCGATGGAGAATCAATGGGAAATATGCCCTGCTCCCAGATGACATAGCAAAAACAGCAGGGGTAGCTCTGTTTTGTCCTTGGGGGTCAATATCCTTCTGAGAAAGGGAGAGAAGAGACAGTATTGATCCTGATCCATTGTATGGATTAGGGAACTGAAGCACAGAAAACAGAGATTCTGAAAACAGAGTTCTAAATAAGGTAAGTGGCAGCCCCGGGATCAGAGCTCTTTCTGTTCATCCCTGGGGCAGGCACCTCTGGGTAATTCACCCAGACACTCTGATTCACTATGTGTTTGGTAGATCAGCTGCAGAGTTGGATGGAGCTACTGGCATCCTTTTCAGCCTTGATGAGACTTTCAAAAGCAAAAGTAAAGCAAAAAGCACTCCAGGACCCAGGTCTGGATGCTTTCCCTACAGACAAAGTCCTAATTACCCATGACTACCTACACCTGATGACTTGGACCCGGCCGATTGTGATGTAGTGTTGACATCTATGTGAGTGACGTGCACATGAGTACATCTGGACCTAACAGCTGTCACTGGGATCTGAAAATGGGTCTGACACATATGGTTCTACATGCAACGTGGTGGAACAGCAGACAGAAACTCAGCAGTGCCGAATTGCGTGGGTGTGTCTGGTTCCTCCTCCACCTCTATCTTAACTTTCTCCTTGGTCATTCCAAGATGATTTTGTTTGTGTTGCTAGTGGTTACGTTCTCCAGTTCATCTGAACTCTAATTCCAAGCCTATGACTGTCACAAGTTACTTAACACCTTTAAGCCTCAGTTTTCTCACCTGTACGATGGGCTCTGTACTATGTCTTGGAATTAAGCCAGACTACATACATTTTGGTACATTTATCAATAAATAATATCAGGCTTATTTCCCATATTATGATTAAGTTAAACAGCCAAAGGATTCAATTCGCCTGTAATTAGACATGGTTAGTTTTGGGTTAAAGTTTAGAAGGAAGACTTAGAAAATTGTCATTGAATTTCAAAATGAAGTAGCAAGAATGTCAAAAGAAAGAATAAAAATGCCTAAGGGGGAAAATTAAGTGAGCTAGAGTTTCACTTTCTTTAGGTTCATATTTGACAGTGATTCTTAGCTGGGACAGCCTAACCTTTTTCTGGGTCTCAAAGACATTCTTCCTGTTTTGCCACATTCTGCATTTTCTTACTCCACCATGCTAAATTTGGCTCAGAGATTGAGAGTAGGGCTGTGGGACCCTGGCACAAAGAGGTAATGTTTGTATGTGTACATATTAGAGAATCAACAGTGTGGTCAGACAGATGGCTGTACCTGGAGCATGTCTGAGTCTAAGGGATGGGACGGACCCCAGTGCCACAGACATAACTGCTGACAATTCAAAAAATGTGTCAGAGACCAAATAATGTTGGGAAATTCCAGTCTACGCGTTTGAAGAGCAGGCATAGTGGGTGGTCCTAAGGGATCCAGCAAGCACATGACAGTAGGAAAAGAAGGAAAGGAAAATTAGATTCAATCAAAGGGGAAAAAAAAATTCCAAATGGTAAGTTCGTTCTATTTGGCTACAGTATAACCCCTCCAGGGAACATGGTGGAACTTGAGTCATTGAAACCTTGGCTGGGAAAAGTCATGGAGGATGTACAATAGACAAAGCTGGAGTTTGGATTAGTCTGGTGGTGAGAGCAAGAGACCCAATAGGTGATTTGCATCCGCATTGCTCTGATTCAGCAGACATGCCCCCTGCCGACAGAGTCTGCTGAGAGGCTGAGCTGGGCCAGGAGGATGGGCTGAGCCTGGACGCGTGTGAATGGCTGTGTGTGTAAAGGGAAGTGTGTTCCAAGTCATCATTGCCTCGTTTCCTCAGGCTGACTAGGATGTTTGGAGAGTTAGCACGTTCCCTCTCATAATAAATTTCACATTTCTTGCAGAGAGTTTGTTTCACAGAAAAAAAAAAAATAGAAGCAGGGGAAGGATATTCCATCTGAGTTTGCAGGAAATAATCTTTTTAATTAGAAAGCTGCCATACATTTCGGATTTTCCAATAGTGCTTAAGTTCACTGCTGTCATGTGTATGTGTGTTTTTTAGAAAAGCACACTACGTATTAACTATTTGTTTTTCCTAGAAAGTACTGGTGGAGGTGTGATTTCTCTGAAATTAGACCATTTTGGGTGATCCGTGTGATCAATACAGAATAGCATGTTCTGTGGGGTTGGGTTCATAAAGTTATTTGAAGCCAGGAACCATCACTGTAAATATGGTATAAACCAAGATTTTACATCCAATATCATCCATACCTAGCACCAAGCTGAGTCAACAGACAGCGGTCAATAATTACATGTTGATTGATTGATTGATTTGGTAAGTTGCCCAAAGTAATATTTCCTCCAGGGTCTCTGTAGCAAGCAAATCAATGATAACTAGCTTTTTCAAAACCAGTTTGCTTTTCATTTCAGAAATACACAGGAATCCAAATGGGGGGTGGGATCTAGATTTTACATTGAGACCTGGATTTGAATGCCAGCCTTTTCATGATTCATCAAAGGACTTAAGCAATAGCCCACCAGCCCACCCTGTCTCGGTTTCTGAATCTATGAGATCAGGGAGCTAGTTCCCGTGCTTTCTGCTGTTCCCCTAACCTTGCGACGCTTTGCCCTGCCTGGCAACAGCCAGAGCCACGCTGCCGGTCGTTATCCAGTCTGCAGCTGCCCAGGAGTCAGCGACGGGTACCACAGCTGCTATTTCGAGGAAAGACGCAATGAGAATATTCTCATAAAGTAGTAGACAGGTTACCCTGGGGGGTTGCCAACACAGCAAAGCAAAGAGAAATCAACAATAAAATTAAAAAAAAAAAAAAAAAGAATAAGGACCCCCAGGTCTAATTCTGTTTTTGACCTGACTTGCTATCCAATCTTAAACAAGCCAGTCAGTGTAGGTCTAGATTAAGTGTTACACAAATATAAAGGGGCATGATCACAATTATTACTAGCAGTGATTCATTAAGGGTATGTTTGTCTGCTGTTTTATTTGTTTGTTTAAGCAGCTTAAAAATGAGGTAACACCCTAAAGAAAATCCAAATCAGACCCCCTTATGTGGCTCTCTCTCAGTACTTTAATGATGGTTGTTAAGAAGACAATGGGCCACTGGTTGTCCTGTTCCTATCCAGGTCCCACTCACTGACCCATTAGTCATGTAACTAGGGGAAATCACTTCACTTTCTGGAACTTGGAGTCTGCGGTGGTTCTAAAACATATCCTCAAATTCTTTACTCCCTTCCCATAAAGATATGATGCCTCACTCACCTCCGTTTGAATACAGCCAGCTCAGTAACTCACTTCTAACTCACTAAAGTACAAAGTGCGGTGGAGGTGACGTTACGTGACTCTAAGGCTAGGACTGGCGCGCTCTCACAGAACACACACCTTTAGACCCCTGAGCCGCCCTAAAGCCACCTTGCTGGAAAAATTGCAAAGAGACAGAGATAGAGAGAGATGTCTGTGCCCCCAGCCATTCCAGTTTCCCAGTTGAGAACCAGGCATATTCATAAAGGAGGCTTCAAGCCACTGGCATCCTGTGACTGCCCCCAAATTCCTGACCCACAGAAACGGTGAGATAATAAATGCCCAGGGTTGTTTTAAAACACAAGCTTTGGAGAGATGTGTTAGCAGCAATGGGTACCTACTACAGGGACTTTCTATCCTCCCCTCTCCAAGGAACGCCTAAGGACTCAGCATTATTCAGGGGGTGGGTCTCAGGTGGCAGTCTCAAACGCATCTTGGGTTTCCATTACCAGAACCCACATCCTATGGTTTTCCTGAAACAGACCTGGGAATCCAAGGAGCTGGAGACTCCTAACTCTGATACTGATCTTGGGCAAATCAGTTCCTTCAGACCTCAGTTTTCCCTGCTGTAAACAGAAGAGGCTTTCTCTTCTTTGTACTTCCCAGGAGTATAAATTATACAATCTGGAACTCACAGGTCCACGAAGCATTTTGAACTCCTCCGAAGGTCCTGTTTAAATTCAAGTACTGTCATGACGCATCTTCCCCACAAATTCCCTACGCGGGCTCAGCATCCTTCCAGGAGGCAACAGGAGAAAAGGCCTGGCTCTAGTTCTCCTGTTCCTGCTCTTTCCAGCCCTTAGCAAGTCACTCCACTGGTCACTGCTCTGAGCCCCATCTTGCCTGTAAGATGGGTGGATTGGCCAACATCCTCTCAATCCCTTTCTGGCTATGAGATGCTGCAAACGAGACATTTGAAAAGATAGGCTCACTGCTTCTAGATGTTTCCAACCAGTGAAGAGGCAGCCCAACTATTGCAAACACCAGGAAACGATAGGCAATTTAATATGAGATGGGGTGGCATTGAAGACAGGCACATCTGCAGAATCCAAGGCTCCGGACAGGGTTGTAGAAGTTTCTTCAGCTGCTCTTGAAGGACGGTGCTATGGATGGAATGTTTGTGTCCCCCCCCCCAAAATTAATAGGTTGCAGTCTATTCCTCAATGTGATGGCATTAGACGGCGGGCCTTTGGCCAGTGATTAGGTTAGAGGGTGGGGACCTCATGAATGGCATTAGTGCCCTTACGAGAAGAGAGATGATACCCCTCTCCACCATGTGAGGTTTCCATTACCTTAGCACGTAAAGGAATATTATTTGGGGGTCCAGCCATGGAAAAGAGTTTAGACACGAGGAGAAGATAAGGAACACACCCATTATCAAGAAATCACATTAGGATTCTCTTTTTAACCTGTTCCTTAAATCACTAGTGCTTAGGAAATCTATTGGAGGCAGAAGCAGTCAAGGGTAGCTTAGGGTTAGGGTTAGGGTTAGGGTGAGGGTTAGGGTATGGCTTAGGGTACGGGTTCGGGGAGGGGTTCGGGTAGGGCGTAGGGTATGGGTTAGGGTTAGGGTTAGGGCTAGTGTTAGGTTTAGGGCTCGGTTTGGGGTACGGGTTAGGATTAGGGTACGCGTTAGGGTTAGTGTAGGGGTTAGGGTTAGGGTACACGTTAGGGTGAGGGTAGTTATTAAACCTATCACACTCTCTAGATACCCCTTAGCACGTAAAGGAATATTATTTGGGGGTCCAGCCATGGAAAAGGATACAAGGAGAAGATGTCCATCTGCAAGCCAGGAAGAGGGCCCTCCCCAACACCAGATCTGCTGGCACCCTGATCTTGGACTTCCCAGCCTCCAGAACTGTGAGAAATAAATGTCTGTTGTTTACACCACCCAGTCTGTGGTATCATGTTATAGCCGCCCCAAATGACTAAGGCAGATGGAGTAATAGCCACAATCCTTAGTTGCAAACAACAGAATCCATTCTTGTTCATTTAAGGGAAAAAAGGAGTTTAATCAAGACGATTAGAGAGCTGGCAAAATGTCCAGGAGGGCCTGACTCTGAAGCCATCAGCCATAAAGTACCCAACCACAAAAAGGAGTTTCTTAGAGAAGACCCCACAGCCACTCTGGACCTAGGACCCTCTGCCCTGGAAACCAGGAGCTCAACCCTACACCCTCCAGAATCAAGGGTCTCTGCTGCCCCCTTGTGGTTCCCCTGATGGGGGCACCACCTCAAACCCAATTCTCATGTGGACGCGTCAGGTACAATTCAAGGCACAGAGGTCTAGAGATGTTTTCTAGCTTCTCGCTTGATAACGCAGGATTTGTAATGTGGGAGATATCCCAAATGTAGGGAGGGTGTGCAGAGATGTGCCCCAGGCGACAAACGCCCGCAAAGATGGGTAGAGTGTGAGTCAGGAGAGGATGGAAGAGAGGGAGCCCTTTTGAGGGAGGGGCCGGGCCAGAAATAATGCGGGGACAGGACACCTCCTGAGCTGGTGTGGAAAGGCAGGCCGAGTGGCTGAGGGCACAGCCGAAGGGAGTGGGGCTGACAAGCCACGAGCCCCACATCTCGAGATGCCTGTCGCCTGGCTGTCTGCGCCCCTTCCTCCTGGCTCGCCCCAGTCCCGCCCGGTCGTTTGGAAGCAGCCGTTCTTCCCAGAGCTGGCGTTTGGCAGTTGGCAAGAAGCACCCCACCTTCTCTCAGCAGCCGTCCGCCTTCTTGTCTTCCCCTTTCCATCGGGGTGAATACATTTCTCTTCTGCCGCACATGCCAACATACCTCGAATTTGCTGGCAGCAGGCACTTCTCATGTGTTGGTTTTGGAACCTTTTTAGCAGTTTGTCCTATTTCTCTTCCATCTGGGCTAGAAACATGCCAACCAGGATTTCTCTGGATTTTTTTCTTAATCCCAGGCTGCAACCCAAGGGAGTGAGCATCCAGGACCCCCTGGGTCTCAGGGTCCATCACCGCCTGGTACCTGCCTCCCCTCCCCAGCTGTCGCTGGGCACCATGACCCTCGGTCCCCCAGGCGTAGTCCCAACTTGTGGTGACCTCTCAAACTTAGTGCCTGGAGGCCAGGTTATTACAAAGGGACATTTGAGCTTCCACTGGAAATTGGTAATATATATTCTTGGCAGCAGTAAGGACTGGCTGTGAAAATTCTTTTACTGTTGGACTTCTTTTAAGGAGTAGAGTTTGGTTTTAGCATACTCCCAGGCAGTGAAATGGGAAAACCAGGCTAAAGATGGAGATGTGTGAGGGTGGCAGGTGGAACCCAGAGCCCTGGGTCCGGAGAACATCAGTGCCCGCCACCTGGTAGGGGCTCAATAATCATCTGCCGCTTGGATGACTGGATGAGGTGTAGCAGCAAGCAACACATGGTGACATTTCAGCTTCACTTTATTAGACCGACTGAGTCCCATCAGGTCTACCTCCTAACCTTCTAGGTCTGTATCGCCCCTCGCCGCTCCCCTTCTGCAACAGCTGGAATGCCTGACCTCAACCCCTCCCACCAGGCTCCTGCCCCACTTTGTCCCGGGTCCCCTGGCCTCCAGACCCTAGCCTTTCCAGTCCACTCTGCAGACCACGGCTACTGTTTATCTTCCTAAAAACAACTGCTAAATGTGGGATCCTGGATGGGACCCTGGAACAGAAGAAGAGCATCAGTAGAAAAACTGGGGAAATCTGAACAGAGCCTGAAATTTAGTTAATAGTAATGTATCGATGTGAATCTCCTAGTGTTGACAAATGTATCTAAGACATTAGTAATGGGAGAAACTGGGGGGATGGGTAAACTGAACTCTCTGTACTATCTTTGCAACTTTCCTCTGAATCTAAAATTAGTCTTACAACAAAAAGTTATACCAAAAAAGCAAATCTGACCATATCACTCTCCTGCTTAAAATTAGGGTGACCAATAAGCTTATCTACGAAACAGAAACAGACTCACAGACATAGAGAAGAGACTTGTGGTTGCCAAGGGGGAGGGGCGTGGAGGAGGGATGGACTGGGAGTTCCAATTCTAGAATCCTACTCCATAGAAATACATATGCCTCAAGATGTATGCACAAGGATATTCTGCTATAGTGACATATTGGGAATAATCTGCATGTCCATCGATAAGGAAATAGCTATATAAATTGAGGTAAATTCATACAATGGAATACTGAGTAGCCATTAAAACAATGAGGTAGATCTCCATGTATTAACAGGAAGAGATCTCCAACATATAATCTACGTCAGGGGTCAGTAAACTAAGTGCCATAAGCCAAATCCAACCCCTGTCTGTGAATGTACTGCCCACGAGCTAAGAATCGTTTTTACAGTTTTAAATGGTTGAAATGCAATCAAAAGAAGAGTAGTATTTTGCAATACTGAAAATTATATGAAATTCAAACTTCAGTTTCCATAAGTAAAGTTTTATTGGAACATAGCCACGACCGTTCATTTACATATTGTCTATGGCTGATTTTTTTTTAATAAATTTATATATTTATTTATTTTTGGCTGCGTTGGGTCTTTGTTGCTGCACGCTGGCTTTCTCTAGTTGTGGCAAGCGGGGGCTACTCTTCGTTGCGGTGCGCGGGCTTCTCATTGCCGTGGCTTCTCTTGATGCAGGGCACGGGCTCTAGGCGTGTGGGCTCCAGTAGTTGTGGCACGTGGGCTCGGTAGTTGTGGCTCGTGGGCTTTAGAGTGCAGGCTCAGTAGTTGTGGTGCACGGGCTTAGTTGCTCCGCGGCACATGGGATCTTCCCGGACCAGGGATCGAACCTGTGACCCCTGCATTGGCAGGCGGATTCTTAACCACTGCGCCACCAGGGAAGTCCCTATGGCTGATTTCTTGATGCGGCGGCAGAATTGAGTAGAGGTGACAGGGACCATATGGTTCACAAAGCCAAAAATATTTATTATCTGGCCTTTTACAGAAAAAAAAATTGCTGACCCTAATCTAAGTGATAAAGGGCAAATCACATATTGTATATGTATAAAATTCCCTTCATAAAATATGCTCATAAAAATTATATATATACATATATGTATTTAAGTATGTAAATTAATAGAAGAAGGTATGGGAAGACCCACCCTAAATGGTTAACAATGGTTCCTTATGAAAGAGGAGCAGGATTAGAGAAGGAAAATGGATAAAGGGAGATTACGTGTTTTAGTACTTCATATTTATATATGTATTTATAGTCTTTCAAATTTATGCTGAAAAAGTATATATATCTCTCCAGTCAATTCTTGTTATTTGCAGTAGTTACGTTCTATAAAGTCAATGAAAGCACTGAAATACAGAACACTGAGCCGTTGCTTCTAGGGGAAATATGGGGTCAGGTTCCTGGGAGTCTCTGGTCACAATACTTTCATCAGCCAATCAATCCATAACTTTGTTTTATGTGTGATTCTGTATAAAGACACCTGATTTAATGTATTTTGTTGATCCATGAACACTGAACTCACAGCCAGCAGCTCTGTAACTCAGACCTGAGTGAAGCTTACGTAACACACGTATTTGTTCTGTAAGGCACACCACAGCCTTCTGTGATTTAGCAACACTAGACAGATTTTTCAGCACTACGCTTGGGGGCCATTTTAAACAACAAAAAGCACAAAAATGCAAACAACGTGGCACTCGTGAGATGGGGGAAAGGATCTTTGTTGACAGTATGAGAGCTGAAACAGCATCACTTTGTTTGACCTCAGCTGGGGCTACGCTCATGGGTGACTCAAATCTTTTGTCCCTCTGCCCATGTCCACAAATGGTTGCGAAAGCACCGTGTCTATTGATTTGTGGGTCACATACAAATTTTAGTGAGTAGAAAAACCCACATAATGGAACTGGTGAGTAAGGAAGACTGGATATATATATATATATATATACAAATACATATGCATTGCTTTTGTAGTTAATCAACAAAAAATATGTTTACTATTTGCCCTTGACCAGAGTTGTCTGCAAAGTCTTTCTTTTGGGCAGCAAGCAGAGGGTCCCGAGCCATGCCTCTGATGGGTAGAGACGTTCATTTTTACATTAAGACAGCCCACCTTTCACCAGGACCCCCAACAGGGCACAGACAGCACAAAGCAGAGGATGTATTAAGGCTTCCGCATGGCTGTTTCCCAAGTTGCAGTGTTGACTTCTTGGGTATCTGTGAACAGCTGTGTCCTGGACACACACGGTTGGGCCAGCCAGAGGCGTGCAGTGAGGGGTTTGCCTCTCCTCACCCAACTTCCATTTCTTCATTCATTCATATACTCACACCATTCATTCATGCAGTCAACACATTCATGAAAGACAAAGTATCATATGACATCCCTTATATGCAGAATCTTTCAAAAATGATACAAATGAACTTATTTACAAAACAGAAACAGACTCACAGGCTTAGAAAACAGACTTATGGTTACCAGAAGGAAGAGTGAGAGGGAGGGATAGATTGGGAGTTTGGGATTGACATGTACACACTGCTATATTTAAAACAGATAACCAACAAGGACCTACTGTACAGCACAGGGAACTCTGCTCAATACTCTGCAATAACTTAAATGGGAAAAGAATTTGAAAAAGAATAGATATATGTGTATGTATAACTGAATCACTTTGCTGTACACCTGAAACTAACACAACATTGTTAATCAACTATACTCCAATATAACATAAAAATTAAAAAAATAAACTAATAACTAGTAAAAACAAACAAAAAAAGAAGATCGCATGGGCAAAAGGGTGCTGCTGTAGAGAAGGTGCACGAGTCAAGTAATATTGTTTTCAGGTGGAAAAGCTACTTTCAACTCTTCTCCTAAAATGAAAAATGTAACTTCAGCACTGCACAGGGCACTAACTTACATGTATTCATCTATTGTCTAATGGGGTTTTGATCTCTGGCTTGCCTTCCCACTGGCCTTTTTAGAGTCCCGTGAGTAGAACTGTGTCCTTCTGTCCTCCACACTCCCACAGAGCTTATGGAAGAGCTGAAGGGAGGGGGGGAAAATCAGAACTGGTCAGCAGGTGCAAGTCAGACCGAGTTAAGGCAGTCAGACAGGAAAGAGAGGCACACCCGGGCCCACATGAAACGAAGTCTCGGCCTGACCTGAAGACATTGAAGGAATACTAGACCATCAGGGCTCGGGAGGTGAGGTCCGGAGGTCCTTAGCGCTGGACACCACCCCTGAAGCTGGGGCTCCTACAAAGCGCTGTTGCCACCTTGTGGTGAGCAGAGGTGGGCCTCGGAGCTTGCTGACTTCTCCTGCAGGTTCCTCTCAGGTAACAAACTCCGGAGGTTGACACACATTCCTGGAAACGCATCCCTCCCTAGGGCTTCGGCTACCCTACATCCCACCCCCCAGACTGTGCCCTGGACCAGGCTCCAGGGGATGAGCCACGTGGCCAGAGGTGACTCCTCTCTGGGCCCCTCCTCTGTGAAGCTGCAAGTTGTCCTGGCATCACGAGCCCCCAGGATCCCTTCTAGTTTGTAGAGTGAGAACCCGGAAGCTCTAGGAGCTGCCCCTCGAAGCACTCAGCCTCGGGCTGGGGTTGCCCAGAGACTGTGCCCTGAACCAGCCTGAGGCGTAAGGGCCTTACTGCTCTTCCTTTGAGAATTTCCACAGTCAGTGTCTCTCTGTAAGTAGGGAAGGTGAACGTGTCTCTTTTGTGTCTGCACTCCATGCCCAAAGTGGAATGCACTCTCTCCACATGTGGTGGCCAGAGGGACAGAGCAGTTAAGACCTGGGACAGGGCGTGCAGGGGTGTGTGTGTGTGTGTGTGTGTGTTTCTGTGTGTGTGTGTTTCTGTGTGTGTGTGTGTTCCGGTGCCTGTTCCCCTATGAGAAGAGACCAGACCTGGAGGAAGAGGGAGGTTACAGAGGAGCTGGCCTGCTGGCATCTGGGGAATCGAAAAAAGCCTGCTGGCTTTTCTCCCATGAAAATCAAGGCTGTGCCTGGGGAAGCAAACAGTTCCAGTTCCCAGGGGTGGCCCTCAGGACTGGAAACTGCAGCCTTTGTGGCCATTGTTTCAGCTGCGGGTGAGACTTGTACTGCTTGTGACAACAGTAGCAGAGTGTCCTACTGCAGGGCAGGGACCCCAACCGGCGTCTTCCCGGTCCCCCCAGCAGATCCCGCGCCTCACGCTCTAGAACGCCCCTCCTCCGTCCCTCTGTCTGTCACCTGCGCTGCTCCGTCCTGGGACCCAGCCGGCGGGCTCCACTCCCGTCCCGTCCACGCCATCTCGGGCTCACAGCCAGGCTCCACCTCTGTCACGGTCCCTGAGCAGCCCTGCCAGAATTCCTGGGAAGAGGTGGGTCCTCCCTGTGAATCCAAGAGCGGTGACTGGAAACTCTGGGAAGTTTGGTTTTCATACGTTCCAGAGGGAATGTTGCTGAACCCCGCCCGGGTCGGGTGGAATGGGGAGACAGGGAGAGAGTACCAAGGGGCTGGAGTGGTCACCATTCCACTGTGAGGGAAAACAAGCCCGGGTCTGGGGAGTCTCACAGGTCCCTAGGAGCACTGGAATTAATACATGAAACTTCTATACCCTTTGCAAAAGACGATAAGTCAGTATTACTGTGTCCATTTTACAGGAGAGAAAACTGAGGTGTGAGTCCATTCATCCATGAGGTTCATGGTTTCAGTAGTAATACTATTTATATACATATGTTTTATACTTTACTATATTATATCTATCTATATATACACACACACACGCACACTTTTTACCTCTATTTCACATTTTTACTTTCCCATCATCATTCTTGATCCCGACAGCTCTGTGAGACAGAAAGGTCAGACTGACAGTCTCTCAGCCCATGACAGAGCTCTGCTAGAACAGGTCCCCTGCATTTCTGGTTGGGAACACAGTTGATTGCTTAACTGCTTTCATTTCCAACTCACCGTCCCCCTGCTTTCCTTACAGAGTCCAGTTAAAGCCTCCCCTTGTCCCCCACCCCCGCCCTCATGTCCTGCCTGGGTCCCAGGGGAATCTGATCCCAGCAGTTAGGGTGACTCAAGTCTCTTTGCTTGTGTTGAGTTCAGAAGCCTGGGTTAGGCCAGTCAACCCAGGATATCAGCCTAGTGGCTGCTATTATCCAGGTAGTGGCTTAAACTGACCAGTTCAAACTGAAAGGAAAAGGTTTCCTCTCCTTCTCTCTGGATGTGACCAAAGAAGCAAGTGCCAGAGCTGCTGCTGGCAGCCATCTTGCAGCCATGAGGCGAGTCAGCCTAAGGAAAAGAATTAGAAGAGGGCAGAGTAAACAGGATTACAGGAAAACAGAATTAGCACCCTGATAAAACCCTACCTGAGGCCCTAGCTCTGGGCTACTTGTTAGATCCTATAGTAAACTCCTTATTGCTTAAGTCAGTTTGCATTGACTTTTCTCTTCCTTGTATCCAAAACCACCTTAATGGGCAGGTCTGGACGGACACACTTTCTCCCACTTCTGCTGTCAGACTTCTCCTTGCTTTCCTCTGGCTCCTGTCAGAGCCAAGTCAGCACACATTGAAAGGGCCAGGGCGGACTAAATGCGTCTCCTGGACACCACAAATGTCTTTGTGGTATCTTAAGACTTTAAAAACTGTGCAGGGAGCTGCGGCCTAGCTCGGTCCTGCTTCCCATTAGGATAAACACATCCCTCAGCAGAGCGACCCATGCCCAGCTCCAGAAATAGCCTGCCCACCAGAGAAAATGCACTTTATTTGACAGGCTTCCACAGCCATATCATTATCATATAATCTCTTTTATCCACCCCTTTCCCCTGCCCTGGAACTCAAATTGCATCTTTAAAATGTCTAAATAGCAGTTTGGTGATCTTCAGTGATGCTATACTTGATACTGAACTGGGAAAATCAATGTCAAATGCCCAACTTCAGAGAAGTCTGGGTGAGGGGTGAGAGGGATGGTTTACATCCAATTACTTTTCTGTGAAGAAATATGGGTTGAAAATACTTGACAAGGGACTAAGTTTCAACGTCCACAAGTCCAGCTTTTGACTTCCTAATCATCAACATCAACCCCACAGACCTCGCCTGAGCGCCTGTGGGCGACTTTCCACCCTCATTTCCTCCTACAAAAGTAGGAGTAGGTGGGGACTCCTTCTTTTGGCTTCCTCCTCCCAGGCTAGCACAGCCCTGCATGGGTGCGGATGCCCCAGGGGCTCCAGGAGAAGTCAGGCAAGACGCAAAGAGGCAGCCCCAGCAGCAAATAGTGACGGTACCCAAAAATGCCCACTGGTAAGGGACAGCGTCAGGACTGTCCCCGTAGGGGCCGCTCAGGGCAGTCACAGCATCAGAGTGAAACAAAGGAAGCTCTCCAGAGGAAGAGGGAGTCTGCCCGGGGGTGTGGAGGGCTGAGGACGCCTGTTTTGGGAGGTGGGTGAACTCCATTTACCCAGGGCCGGCTCTGAGCAGCACTGGGAAGTGGGCGGGAGCCTGTCTCCGAGCCGGCCCATCACTCTGGGCCGCAGGGCCCCGCCAGGTGGAGCTTTCACATTCCTCTTCCTGTTACTGAACACCTACTCCAGTTCCTTCCTGGACCTGAGTGACAGACTCCAGCTCCCAGGGCTGAGCGAAAGGCCAGGGAGGCAGCCAGGATATAGGAGGGTGGCTTCCCAGAAGGGAATTAAGCCTTCCTTCTGCCAAATCCATTTCCAGCAGCAGCCTGGAGGACTTGGTGGGAGAGGAGAATGTGGGGCCTCTAATCCCCTGAGCACCCACTCCGTACCCGACACTGTGCTGACAAGAATTGCATATCATGGAGATCACCGGGCCAATTTACAGATGAGAAAACTGAGGCTGAGAGAGGTCAAGGAACTTTCCCAGGATCACACTAGCAAGTAAAGTGGCCGGTGAGATTCAAGTCTACGTCTTCCTGCCCCTTGAGGCCTGGCTTGTTGTACTACCTACCCTGCTTGCCTGCTTAGGTGAGGTGAGCTCTGACTTTCCTAACTGCCTCTTAAACTGACCTGGGGAAGCAAATAACAACTCCCTTCATTGGAGCCCACAGTATGCAGAATGGGGCAGGGGCTGGTAGTTACAGACCTAAAAACCAACCCTTTCCTCTTCCTGCAAGTTGCTCCTGATCAACGCTGGGCACCCCTGGCCATCACAGGCCTTTCCCCTGACTCCCCACCCAGGGGAAAGGGCAATATGGAACTTCCTGGAAGTTCTCAGGATCCCCACCGTCCCAACGCACACACATACACACACATACACACGCCTGCACACACAGACACACACAGAGATGCACACACAGACATACACACACAACGATCAATTTCTCTTGAGACCAAAATAAATGAGCTATATAATCATATTTTCTTCAAGATTTCTGGAGTATCAAAAAAAAAAAAAGACCATTATCCCTACACTTTTGGTTGAGGAAAAATTCAATCATCAAAGTGAAGTACAGAGAAGCAGAGCAGGTCTGTTTCTCATGAAGAAGGTTTGGGGAGAGGCAGCTCTGCTGCAGGCACGCGTGTGTCCCAAGTGCCTTCCGTTGGTGCACGTGCTGCGGGTAGGGTGTTGTCCTGTTTGATCGTGACCCCTCGTGCAACTCCACGCGCCTGAGCGTGTGTGCCGAAAGATCCAGAAGCACCAGAGCCCCTCGTCCAGTCAGAATCAGGCAGCAGAAAATCTGCATTTAATTGCAAATGTTGTAAAAATAATCATGCAGAAGACCGAGCTAGCACTGCAACTATGTGTCCTTGACTTAGTGCCTGAGTGTGGGACGTCTTTCTGCGGAAATGCTTATAGCGCTGTAAACTCTAAGCCGAGATTTCTTCAAGAACATGTCTTCTCTCGTTAGGATGATTTTACTTTGGAGGGTGTTCCCAGCCTTTTCCAGGAAAAGAAGATGGTGGGGGGTGGACATGGGGGACTTGTAGGGTGAAGAAGGAGGACAGGGAGGCCGACTCAGATGTGTCTTAAAGACGTCTTTGTTTTTAATTATCCGTGTCCTGGGCTACGGCGCAATCAGCCTCTCTCCAGAGTTTCAACTCAGATCAAATGCTCTGTGCTGCAGTCTTACTCTCCACCTCCCAGACGGCGGCCTTTCCCCATTTGAAGATTATTTATTGCTTCTCTACCACCTTTCATGCTGCTAAATGTTTCTCCATGCTCAGTGAAGAAAACAGCCCAGCGGGATTTTATTTTATTTCCCTGAGTGCCGGCCTGTCCTCCCACTTCATCCCAGGGAGCATTTTAGGCTCGACAGTCTGCACACACCCCCTCCCCTCCTAGGGCAGCTCCTCGGCCTGGGCCTGGCCAGGGGAAAGGTCCCCAGGGTCCACTGGTCACACGGCTGCCTCTGGGCCTGCACGACTCTACTTTCAAAAGAGGGGGAGAAAGCAAACTGCTTCTAGAAGCTTGCTGAGAAGGAGCTCAGTCCGAAATTCTTCCCTTCCAACTCCTCCATCCCCCAGGATATCCAGGGCACCCTTCCTGGACTTGAAAATGCAGATTTAGCCTAAGTGGGGTGATGCCAGCCACCTACCCCGACTCCCCACCCGGGTCCGAAATAAATTCACACCCCCTCATTTCTGTCCTATTAATCAGTCAGTCTGAGGAAAAACAAGCCAGCCAAGCTGGGCCAGTTGGACGAGGCACAGAATACATGTTTTCAGATATTTTAAAATTAATTCTATTTCCTGCTCATATTTAAAATTTTGCTTCCATTACCAGAATGCAACTGTGCTGGACCTCTGGTAAGGAAAACTGCAAATTCTATAGTTAGATTTCCCCACCCACCCCCTGAGACTCCGTGCTGTTCATCCTCATAGGCTGTAACCCTGGGGGCTGGGCGGATCCCAGCCCCTTCCTCCTTCAGGTTCTGATTTTCAGCTCTGGCCCCCCCTCCCTTGCTGGGCCTTAACTCTCACTTCCTGGCCCAGCTTGGATGGCGTCCAGGGGGCCCTGAGAGCATCACTCACTCCCTGGCCTTGGGGGTCGAGGTGCCCCCATGTCAGCCTTGTCCCCCAGCTGCCCTGCTCTCCCCACCTTGCTCCTCGTCTTTGCAGCCCTTGCCCTTGAATGGTCCTTCTTCCACTCCTGGGTCTCTTTAAAAAAACAAGATGCCTAAAGAGCCAGTGGAAAAATTTTTTTAAATATATATTCTTTTAATATATGAATACACACAAAGAACAACTACCTTCAAAATATCTTTTCTGTAAATTAGTCTATCCCAATTTTTAAGTACAGAAAATGCTGGCATATGTCACAATATGCTAGGAAGAAATGATTCTTGTTTTATGACTTTAGGTTTGTTTTTCTTAATTTTGTTTGTTATCTATTTTAAATATAGCAGTGTGTACATGTCAATCCCAAACTCCCAGTTTATCCTGCCCCTCCACCCTTCCCCACTGGTAACCCTAAGTTTGTTGCCTAAGTCTGTGAGTCTGTTTCTGTGTTGTAAATAAGTTCATTTGTATCTTTCTTTTTTTTTTAGATTCTGCATATAAGCCATATCATATATCTGTCTTTCTCTGTCTGACTTACTTCATTTAGCACAATAATCTCCAGGTCCATCCATGTTGCTGCAAATGGCATTATTTCATTCTTTTTAATGGCTGAGTAATATCCCATTGTACATATGTACCACATCTTTTGCGTCCACTCATCTGTTGATGGACATTTAGGTTGCTTCCATGCCTTGGCTATTGTAAACAGTGCTGCAATGAACATTGGGGTTAAAGACCTAAATGTAAGACCAGAAATGTTTACAAGAAACTTTAAAATGCTCTCTACAGGCAGAGACCATAATAATAGCAAACACTCACTAGAGTTTACCGAGCTCCAGGCATTCTCTTAAGCACCTTACATGGATTAGTTCATTTATCACCCAGATGCCGTTATCATCCCATATGAGGGGGGCCGAGGAACAGAGAAACCAAAACTTGCTTGAGGTCGCCCAGCCAGGATGCGGGAGGGCCGGGCTTTGGACACAGGCAGCTCTTAACAATTGCATTATTCTATCTCTCTAAGGAGAAATTTTCTCTAAAGGGAGAAAGGCTGATTTTAGCCTTCTTACTAGTACAGTGATATTCCATTTGTAAATTGGTCAATTACTTGATAATCTCAACCATACAGGCCTCGATCAAGAACTGCAAACATAAGTAAAGGAGACCTTTGAGAAACTAAAGAATGTGTCACAAAATTCAAATCCAAAGTTTCCTGAGGAGAGCCGCTCAGGCCTTCGCACAGGATCTCCAGATGACAACTCTTACCTTACATACAGTCCTAACAGGCCTGGAGGGTGTTTGCCCAGCCGCAGCCTGTTAGAAACAACGAATGAGAAAGAAGGTAAAATCAACCTTAAAGGGAAGCATGTTAAACCATAGCATGGTGCCCAGTCAATTGGCTGTATTTATAGCCAATATAGATGGCGTTTGTGATGAATTTTAAATTAATACAGGGAAATGCTTATACTATAATTATATCTAAAAATAAGCTGGAGGCAAAATTACATCTACAGTATGACTTCAACATGTAAAACAAGCAAACAAAACTCAAAACGATGAAAAAAGAGAAAGTAGGAATATACCAAAATGCATTTTTCTCTGGATCCCATGGGTGATTTTTTTTTTTAATTTCTACTTTTTTGGATGTTTTTGTTTCAAATTCTGTGTAGTGTGTGTGTAGTCTTTTAAGAATGCAGAAACTCCCAATAAACTTTAAGAAAGAGAAATAAGGAAAGAGGAAGAGAGAAAGTCAAGGGAGGTTGGGGGGGAGGATGGAGGGGAGAAGGCCACCCCAGTCAGGTGCAGGTCCTACCACGGGTGATAAACCAGAGGAAGAGAAACTACTGAATTCACGTCCAAGAAATCAGAATGCCTGACGGTCTAGGCGCCACTTCCTGGAAGGGCAAATTGCTCTCCATAAATCGATCACCTTGAAAATATCACGATATAATCAACTGGCAATTAGAATAATAATTACTGTTGGCTAAGCACTTACCTCTTTCCATGCAAGCGCTTTACTTACAAAACCACTGGGCCTCAAATAGGCCTTGTGAGGGAGCTATGCCTTTCCTCAATTTATCCCTGAAAACCTGAGGCATGACAGTTAATATCCATTAGAGTGAAGGTTTGATTCTGTTCATGAGATCCAGCTAAGAAGGCCTAGAAGCAAGAAACCAAAAGTAGACAGATTCTCATTTAAAATATCAAAAATGAATGAGAGCCTTTTATTCGTTAAAGGGTGAGTTTCAAGTGTGAGAACCACTTACCTAGCACACCTTGTGGTGCTAGGTCGTGGATACCTGGGGATTCCAGGTGAAGTTCTCTAGAAACCCTCCAGCCCCTACACCCTGCGGGATCACAGCAGGACGAGGAGGGCTCCTCCTCGTCCTGCTGGAAATGGGTCCTGCCTTCTAGCACCTTGAAGGGGTGCATTCCCTTCTGTGAGGGTTATACCTAATACTGCCCTAACACTGGGCTTCATGCAAAGGAAGCTCTCAACACAAGGGCCACTGAAAGGAAAGAAGGGGCAAGGGAGGGAGGGAAGAGGGGAGAGAGGAGAGAGAAAGGTTCTGTGACCCGGGGGCCTGCCTGCAACTCTATTGCACAGCCCCAGCTACTCAGGGAGCCTCGGGTAATGACATCCAAGTAATCCGTTAAAATAGAAATGGGATCCAGGAAGGCTGCTTAAGCCATTAGGTCAGCTCTCTAATGAGCATCGTGTTAGGGAGCAGAGCATGAGAGGGATCAATTTTGATGAAGGAAGAACTTGGTGGGGGCTTCCCTGGTGGCGCAGTGGTTGAGAATCTGCCTGCCAATGCAGGGGACACGGGTTCGAGCCCTGGTCTGGGAAGATCCCACATGCCGCAGAGCAACTAGGCCCGTGAGCCACAACTACTGAGCCTGCGCGTCTGGAGCCTGTGCTCCGCAACAAGAGAGGCCGCGACAGTGAGAGGCCCGCGCACCGCGATGAAGAGTGGCCCCCACTCGCCGCAACTAGAGAAAGCCCTCGCACAGAAACGAAGACCCAACACAGCCATAAATAAAAATAAATTAATTAATTAAAAAAAAAAAAAGAACTCGGTGTGCCTGGGGAAGGGAGATTTTGAGTCTTTTCCTTAGAGTCATAGTTAACTTAAAATAAAGTTGTTTTCATAGCACCATAAATTTTAGCTCTGAAAGATACCTTAGCCATCATCTGGTTTCTAGTCCAATTTCCTTCTTTTACACATAAGGAAACTGAGTCCCAGAGAGGGGACTTGATCTACCCAGGGGCACACTGCGAATCTCTGGCCAAGCCTGAAGCAGAAATCACTTTCCTAACTTCTTGCTACACCAAACTCATTTTGACGGTGGGAACCTGAAACTGTAGTTTCTCTTCAAGGCCAGCTTGCTGCTACTCTGTTCTTTCAAATTCTCTGTGAAGTGGGTTCCCTGGCCACATCCTCCTGCTCTTTCCATCTGGGATGGCTTGAGATAAGGGTCTTGCAAATGACCACCCTGTAAAACCCAAACCAGAAGGGGCCTCCACCCTGGCCTAACCCTAACCTGCACCCAACCCAAATACCAAGCTTTTTGCTGAACCACAAAAGGAACTAAAGTCTTTCAGAGAAACTCCTAGGGAAGTGTTATGAACCAGAACCAAATGGATATGCTTTCAACGCAGCTAAAGCAGAACAGAACCTGGCATGTCAAAATGTTCTCTGACACTGAGAAGTTCCAGCTCTGGGCCATTAGTGGGATGTGGATAAAGAAGAGAGGAGGCAGGGGTAGGAAGAAAATTCTCTCCCGGTAGAGAGAAACGGAAGGTAGTGGTCAGCTATCCACCGACATGCTCTTCCCAGGTCCAAGCCCTCTTAGGGCATCTGAGACTCCTGTTTATGGGGAGGAACAGAAAGCTGAGCTCTGTGGCATTGATCCTGGGGGGTCAGACACCAGACACTCCCTCCTGACAGAGGTGAAGCCTGAAGACAGAAGGAACATCAATGTTGTGTGTGTTTTGTGCAAGTGGTTGACCTGTGCTCTTGCTTATAGAGGTGATACTGAGTTAGAAGACCGTATTCAAAGAACCCAACATGAATTGTATCTGGCTTCCCATCAGAGGGGCAGCTTTTTAGGAATCTACCAACTCGTTACATTGAGGTGAAAGCAAACAACGCATGTGCACTTCTGTGAACCGCTGGAGCATGTACCTCGGGAATGCCAACGTATCATTTGAGGCTCAAACTCTCATTCTTCTTTCACTTTCCAAATCAGTGTTCTTCCCTCCACTGAATGCACTTGATTATTCCACACACCCCTATGGTGGAAACAAATCCTCTCCTCTGAACACTGACATAAGTATAGCTATACTTCTCCTACAAGGGTGAATCGCTTCTACTTCTCACTCTGGTTCTAGATGCCTGTGAGCAGCTTGGGGAGAGGTCCCCTGCCTGCCCTTTCTCCCCTCACACAGCACCCAGCGTGTGACAGCCACACAGGGAATGTTTACCGAATGAACAAATGGATTTTTAAGGTTGCTACCTCTTGAGTGTGGATTCTTAGCCTCCAAAGATGGGCTAAAGAGGAGTCATAAACCCTCTGAAATCATATGCAAATTTATGCAGACAGTCCATGCATATGTGCTGTTTGGGGAAGAGAGTCCAGAGCTTTCATCAGATTCTCAGGGGTATCCAGTTTCCAAAAAGGTAAGAATCATAGCTCCGGGATTGCTGTGAGGACAGACCAAATGACATGGTGCCTGTGAGAGAGCTTGGAATTCCACCTGGGGAATGTCTTGTGTTGAGCTCCTGGAAGTCGGCAGACAGGCCAAGCCTCCGCTCTCTCCCTCTCTCCACACCTCACTCAACAGTAATAACGTTAATAACCACCACCATTTTTCAAGGGCCTATTGGGTGCCAGGCTCTGCTCTAGTGCTTGCTGCATCACAAATGAAGAAACCAAGGCTCAAAGAGGAAGAGGTCACTGAGGGTCACAGCTGGTGAGTGCAGGGCTGTGTTCTGAACCCGAACCTTACTCCTGTGAGGTTGCTAAGAGGACACATGCAAACAGGACTCCAAATAGTGCTCCTGGGATGGCAGGGGACTCCAATTAGCAACTCCCAAAGTCCCAGCTATATAAAGTGTGTGTGTGTGTGTGTTCTGTGTAACAAGAGATGGATAGATGGATGGATGTGTGGATGGATGGATGGATGGATGGATGGATGACTGGATGGATGGATGGATGGATAGATCACTGGATGGATGGAAGGATGGATGGATGGATGGATGGATGGATAGATCACTGGATGGATGGAAGGATGGATGGATGGATGGATGGATAGAAGGATGGATGGATGGATGGATGGTTGGATGGATGGACTGGAGAGAGAAAGGAACCCACCTTTAGCTTCTTCTAGATGTTTATCATCCAAATTCATAGGTGTGGCACAGACTCAATCAAATTGACACACCTTGATTTGGAGAACAATAAAGTCAAACAAGAATACAGTAGTCTCTGTTATGGGTTGAACTGTACCCTCCCCACCAAAAAAATTCATGTGTGAAGTCCTAACCCCCATACCTCAGAATGTGACTTTATTTGGAAATACGCTTGCCATGGACATGATCAGTTAAGATGAGCTCATAGTAGGCTAAGGTAGGCCTCTAATCCAATATGACTGGTGTCCTTATAAAAAGGGAAAATGTGGACACAAACAAGGAGGACATCACATGAAGGTGAATGTGCCCTGCAAGCCAAGAAACACCAAAGATCACCAAAAAACCTCCAGAAGCGAGAGGAGAGGCAGGGGACGGATGTTCCCTCCCAGCCCTCAGAAGTACCCCGCCCTGCGGACACCTGGATCCGACTCCAAGCCTCCAGGACTGTAAGACAATAGGTTTCTGTTGCTGAAGCCCCGCCCCCTCCCCCACCCCCACTTTGTGCTGCTTTGTGATGGCAGCCCTAGGAAACACATACCCTCTCCTTCTTCAAAAGCAGAGTGAAGGTGTGAAAAGGTCCATGTGCGCTGAACTCTAGTTCTGCCCCACATGCCAAATTCTAACCTTTGAGTCCTCTACCCCCCACAAAATGGAGACAAACAAGTCAGCCAGCACCAGCGTGGCAGGACTGAGGGAAAGCTTTTCTGAATGGATTGCATTTTAGCTTGGTTTTCATCAAACTTGTGTTAGATTGTGTAAACTTCTTCTTCATTCAAAACACTGTTCTCCAGAGGTTGGCATTGCTTATGTACTTGTACGCCTTCAATGAATTAACTAACCAAGGTTCTGGAAATCTGGTTGGAGCATACCTTCTCCTGGTGTCTAGCTTTACGATGGGAAAACCCTCCAGCCTTAATTGGGACCCCAATGTGCTGGACCCTGGGCATGTTTCACCGAGGGGGAAGGAAAGAGGCCTGAGGACAGCCCCTGCCCACAGGGGTCTGCAGCCCAGCCAAGGGGACAAGACTGAAGGGTGACACACAGCACAAGGTCTGAGTCATGACAACAGGCAATAATTCGAGAGAAGTCACAGCAACAGCCAAATGGAAGATGCAATAACCAAGGTGATGAGTTTGGAAAAGGGAGCAAGAAGTTTAGGGACATCAAGAAAATGAGAACAGATAAATTAAAATGTGCAATAGCTTGAAATTCAGGCTTTGCCCAATGCAAGGGGAACTTGAAACTCAAGTTTCCAGATCACATCTAAATTTAGAGCCAGAGTTTTCAGTGGGTTTGAAACCTGGCCAGATTGCCTATCTTTCAGGTTCTCTTGATATATTTGAAGCCACAGACGTGGCATTTCTAAACAGAGGAACTAAAAGTTAAAGGGAGTCAGCTGGGGTGGGTCCCTTAAGTATCATTAGTGTCCCCGAGCCCCAAAGGAACAAGTCCTTCACCCATTGTAGGGGAAAGACCAGGCCTATTGTGTTTCAGATGGGTTTTCGACCTGCTATCACTCCCCTGGGCTGGGGGTTATTGAGCACTTACTGTGTGCCTAACAGGGCTTACCAGCCATCAGCTGAGGAGCTTTGTTCTTCCACAGGCTTCCCAATCACCCCAACAGGTAAGCCACAAATCACTTGAGAGGACCAAAGACTTCATTCGAACCTCGTCCTAGAAAACTGTGAAATGCTACTGGTATGAGAAGGGCTGATGGGAGCATCCTGCAAAGAGGAAAGGCACAGGCCACAGAGCAAAGAACCCAAGATAAGAGAACATCTGTATTTTTCTGATCAGCTACTGGCTGTTGAGGCAGCGGTGGGCTTCCATGACCCCCCAAGAAGTAGGGGCTCCCAACTTTCAAGTAGGAGGGCCTCTTTCTAGTGTAGAAGTTGAAAGTAGTTATGTTTTTTCCATCTGTGGTAGAGAAAATTCCTACCGATGAAAAACTACTAAAATTCAGTAACATTTTTCAACTGATTTGCGTCTGGCTCCTTTCAAAGGACCCACATCTGTAATGTACTTATGTGCAATGTCAATGATTCTCTAAGACTAGATCAAGACATTGGCTTGCTTACTGCATGGACTTATTTGGTGAACTCACTGGCACAGCTTTATAGCTTTTGTCAATTTGAAGTTTGGTTGAAAGAATGAAAGTTTCTACCCTAATCTGGCCACACATCCAGCGTGTTTTAGAATTTAAAGTTTGGTGCCATGTGTTTAAAACAAGAGCGTCGCTTTACAATGGGAAGCCCAGCAGAAGCTCAGAAATGCCCAAATGGTACAGAACAGGTGGGCTATCTCATTGCAGAGACAAAAGAGAAAAGTCATCATTTCATTTCCAAAAGCTAGAAAAGAAATTGCTTCCATCAGGCACAAATTAAGTACTAACAATAAAAATTAAAAAAAAAAAACACCAAATCTATTATTCATGTGTGTCAGTTGGGAAGCAGGAGCAGTTAAACATTCAGATTTGGAGATAGACCTTAGTTGGAATACCTCCCCTGCCTCTTATTAGCACTCTGACCTTGGCAAGTTTCTTAGAGTCTCTGAGCTTTGGTTCTCGCAAATTGAGATGTGTTCGTTCTATATCGGTGCATAACGAATTACCACAAACAGTGGCCTTAAACAAACACTCCTTATCTCACAGTTTCTGCAGGTCAGAATCCAGGGGAAGTGCTCTGCTAGGGAGTCTCAAGACTGGAATCAAGGTGTTGGCCAGTTTGCGCTCTCCTCTGGAGGCTCTGAGGGAGAATGTTCTTCCAAGCTCATTCAGGAGTTGGCAGACCCAGCTCCTAGCAGCTCTGTACTTGAGGTCCCCGTGTTCTTGCTGGCTCTTGGGCCTGACCTCTCTTGGCTCCTGGAAGGTGCCCTCAGCTCCTGGCCATGTGGCCTCCCCCACTGGCCCTTCACAACATGGCAGCTCACTGCTTCAAGGCAAGCAAGAGAGTCTCTCTCCCTGCCTGTTAAAATAAAGTCTTATATAACCTAATCATAGCATCAACAATCCCATCAGGAGTGACATTCTGTCATGTTCACAGTTCTGCCCACACCTAAGAAGAGGGAATTAAGCAGGATGCGTACACCAGGAGGCAGATCTCTGGGGCCATCTTAGAATTCTACCTACCAAAGTGTTGTGGGTTTAAATAAGACACTTTATGTAAAGTGCTTAGCTCTGCACCTGGCCCACAGAAAGCTTCCCCAAGTGGTAGCTGTAGTCACCACCATCAATATGTATAGTAGGCAAAATAATGACCCCCCCCCCACCGCAAAAGATGTCCTTGGAAACTGTGAATATATTATGCTACATGGTAAAAAGAATGAAGGTTGCAGACAGAATCAAGGTTGCTAATCAGCTGACCTTAAAATGGGAAGATTATCCTGGATTAGCTCCTTATGTTATCACAAGGGTCCTTCCAGGCAGAGAGAGAGGCAGAAGAGTCAGAACCAGAGAGATGGCAGCATGAAAAGACTTGGCCCAACGTTGCGGCTTTGAAGATGGAAGAAGACCACAAGCCAAGGAATGTCGGCGGCAAGGGATGTGGCCAAAGCTGGAAGGGGCAAGGAATAGATTTTCCCCTGGAACCTCCAGAACACAGTCCTGCTGTCACCTTGATCTTAGCCCAGTGAGACCCATGTCAGACTTCAAACCTCCAGACCTGTAAGAGCATAAATTTGTGTTGTTTTAAGCCACATTTATAGTAATTTGTTACAGCATCCATAGAAAACTAATACAATGTTATATATTTTATTGGGGCTAAAGAAAAAGATTAAAATGATAGCTTTCAGAGTGCATATTGATTCGCTGACCATTTATAAAAGCTGGTTGGGAAACTGTGAAATGGAGAACCTAAAGTGGGGTAGGTGACAGTCTCCCTGGGTCCACCTTGCTTAGCCTGAGTGTATGTGTTGTGCAGCATATGGGGCATGAAACCAGCAAAGCGCTTCCAAAGGAGACTGATATGTCCCAGAGATAACAGTGAAGAAACTAGGGCTGAAAAGACAGCAGTGATGTGGGGATTGGATGGGGTTGCTGGGAAAGATCTGATGAACTGTCTTTTGGAAGAGAACTTAGAAATGTCATGTACATTCCCAAGGGGAGATCTACCGGATGGAAGCTACCAGAACTCAGCACTCAGCTCAGTCTGAGTAATTGCTTCCTGGAAGTCAATGATCAGTAGTTACAGAGACCAGAACTAACAATGGCTTAAACAAAAGAGAAGTGTCTTTCTGTTATGCTAAATGCCTTCTGGAGGTGAGTGGTCCAGGACTGGTTTGATGGTTCCATGACGTCATGGATCCAGGCTCCCTGATGCACTGCTTCCCCAAGGGTGATGCTCTCACCCACAAGGTCCAAGATGGAGAAGCCCATCCACATTCCCAGCAGCAGGAAGGTGGAAGACCACAGCCTTTAAGTTCACATCCCAGAAGTTGCATACCTCGCTTTTACTCTCATTCCAATGTCAACAACGTACTCATATGCCCTCCCCTGGCTGCAAAGGAAACTAGGAAACTCATCCTTATTCCGGGTGGCCATGCAACCTGCTGAAAAATTGGAGATTCTATGACCATGGGAGAAGAGGGGAGAACTGATATTGGGGGAAGGGGAACCAGCTAGCTCTGCACAATGATGACAGGGTTATTTTGGATTATTATTATTATTATCCTCCCTGTGATATGGCCCCTCACTGGTTTGGCACTCCAGTAGCATCCTGATTCCCTTTTTGGAAATGAACTTCTCTCCCATGGAACTGTGTGAAGGGACTATTAACAGAGGTGCTTCCCTGCCATAGCCAAGAACTCCATCACTCACTCTACCTCCAGCCTCAGGGAGAGACTGATTCCTGGTACTCCTGCCCCGAACTGCCTAGTACCTGCCCTAACTCAGACCAGATCTCAAACCTTTCCTTGCCTGTCCAAAAAATATCCTTCCAGCTTTGATCAGTTAGAGGGGGTTTCTGTTGCTTGCCACCTACGACTTCTCACAGATAACACCCGTTCCTGGGTCTTCCAACAGAAGCTTGCAACATCTTGGCAGATCCGGAAGCAATCCTGTGGGAGGGCAGTGCACTTTCTCCTATTGCATCAGAGAGTCAGAAAGCAAAATACCCACTAAATTAAATGATTCATGCAGGGATTTATATTGCCATCAGTAAGACACTCAGGGATAAGCAATCCAGAGTTGGCACAAGTTTAATCCCCTGTTGGCCATTAAACAGGGGTCGGCAAACTTTTTCTGAAGAAGTCAGACCATAAATAGTTTAGGCTTTGCTGGCCACACAGACTCTGTCACCACTACTCCATTCTGCCACCATAATGTGAAAGCAGCCATAGATAATACACAAAGGAATGGGCATGGCAGTGTTTCAATAAAGCTTTATTGACAAAAACAGATGGCAGGTCAGGTTTGACCTATGGGTCCTACTTGGCCAACTCTGCTCTTAAGGACCCAGTTCCTTCTCTCTCTTCCTGCTCTGCTTTAGCATGTGGCTTTTGTCATCATGCTTGTCCCATCATTGTCACAGGTGGCTACTCTACCTCTAGCATCATCTCCTTTTAAAGAATCTTGCTAGATCCCACCCAGTGACTCCCACCTACATCTCACATGACCACCTCTAGCAGCCGATAAAAAATTGAAACATAGTGGTTTTTAGAGGGACACTTTCCACCCTGAATAAACCAGGGTCCATCACGGAAGGAAGAAAGGGAGGGAGGAAGGGAGAGGGGAGGGAGGGAGGAAGGCAGAGGGCAGAGAAGGAGAGAAGAGAGAAAGGGAGAAAGATTGGATAAAGAGTAGGCACTGAGCAGTGTTTTCCGCACGTCCTGTTCACCCTGGTGCCTCCACCTTCCGCACAGCGCCGGGCACACGGCGGCGAGGAGGAAGAGGATGGTAACCGCTATAGAATCAGGTGCTGGGCTAACCCATTTCCACTCATTTGTTTGTTTAGCCCTAAAACCAACCCTGCAGCATAGGTGTCATTATTCTTTCAGGTTTACATACTGCGGAGCTGGAAGTTAAGCATCCTGCCCAAGGTCACAGTTAGGAAGTAGCACAGCCAGGATGCAACCCTGCCTCTGCCTGACTTTGAGCCAGCGCTCAAAGCCACCAGGACATGTTTATGGAAAGACTGAGGCTGAACCAGACGACCTTGATGTTGACAGCCCCTCCACCCTGATAGGCTGTGATAGCTACCGTTGCTTAAGCAAACTGAAACAGAGACTCTCTGTGGTTTCCACCTCATGCCCAGGACCAGGCTCCAATTACTGCTCTTTCCAATTTCTCTCTCCCCAGTTATGCTGACCATATTTTCTGAAACAAAAATCAGGACACATTCATCTGGCCCCGGCCTGACACGTGGCCTCCCAACACGGCAGACTGTTTGAAATCAAGACTTCTTGGAAATTCTGGGACACAGAGTGGCTGCCCCGGGGTCCCTCTGAATCGGGGATGAAGGCTTCATCCAGCCAAGACACAAGGACCAGGGCCACCACCTGTGACTTTCATTTTCATTTAGGAAAGATGGAGGGTGGCTGTGGACATTTGGAAAATGATGGAACCCAAAGGTTTTTTTTGCCTCAGAGCAGAGATCAGGCGATCAGAAATCTGCTGGAAATTTTGGGTCTCTGGAGTATGAGATTCTGCTTCACTGAGGCAAATATTCTCAGAGAATCGGAAGGTAAGGGCATCATAATGACCATGCGGGTTCTCCCTGGAGAGCCAGGAAGGAAACCACAGAGGTGGGTTCAGACAGGAGCTAGCCAGATGGACTCACTCAACTTATGGACTCTCAGAGCAGGAGTGAAGAGGGACCCGTGACCATCTGCATTTGTCTACCAGCATCCTCCTCCCCTTCAGAGACAAGCCCTCTTCTGCCTCTGCATGTCTCCAGGCACCTCCATGCTGCCCCCCAGGCAGCCCAGCCTCCTCCTGGAAAGTACCTGGATATAACACCCCCTCCCAAGAAGCCCTTCCCCTATCTCAGCTGCCTGCTCACCAAACAGGTACATCTACCTTCACGCCCTCACCTATGTTATAGCTGAGGACACAGTGTCACTAGAGATTGAGCGACATCTCACTGTAGTCCAGAAGAGGGGCTGGAAGATAAGGCCTAGAAACCCCCATCCCGATTCATGGGCTTGCTGGTCTCTCTAACCCACCCTGAATGCAGACCCAGAGGTGAATGGGAAGACTTTGTAAGCAGGGCAGGTGCGTGGGAAGCTGGTGTGAGGACTGACAGGGGTCACCACAACCCTCCGGGCTTGAGCTGAGCAAAGAGCCCCGGCCAGGCCGAGTGTCTCCCCTAGACCTCCTCTGAACATGCGCCAACCACACGACACTTGCAGATTCCCCAAAGGGCCAGGATGCCTCAGAGCTTCTATCCACACTGCTCTCTGACCTGGACTATTCTCCCCCGCGAACGCCCTGCCAGAAAACAGGACCCTTGAGGAAGGGAGGCCGCGTTGTGTGATCCAAAAAACACTACTGTAGAGCGCGGGGAGCTCTGCTCAATGTTATGTGGCAGCCTGGATGGGAGGGGAGTCTGGGGGAGAATGGATACGTGTATATGTATGGCTGAGTCACTCTGCTGTGCACCTGAAACTATCACAATATTGTCCATCGGCTGTACTCCAATATAAAATAAAAAGGTAAAAGAAAAGAAAAACCAAAAGCACTATCTCCCATCTGTAAATTGAGAGAGGAGGGTCACCGTCATGAGCTACCAACCAGGAAGATCTGATAAGAGGATGTAATCAGAGTACCTTGAACCACACCAGCCATAGTGGAGCCAAGGGCAGAAACATGGAGAAGTGAAGGGTTCTGGGTATCTGGACCATCACAAAAGGAAAGGGACAGCCCAGGGGGAGAGGACGGGGACTCCACAGCAAACTGTGTCAATGTCACAAGTTGTCCTAGGACAAGGGGGGACAAGGTTCTTTTCTAGCCTTGATATAAACTGTATCTTCAGACAGAGGCAAAGCGTGGACCATGGAGCCTGCCGGCCTGCATTCAAATCCCAGCTCTGCCACACTACCACTTGAAGAGAGCAATACACACACATCCCACCCATCCCTTCTCCAGAGCAGAGGCCCTGCGCCCCTCATCAGCAACTCCTGGCATCACAACCTGCCCCAACAGAAGCCCTACAGCCTGGATTTATTCTCTGTACCAGAGTCAGCACCTCAGAAGAGAACCAGCAAATAGGCTGTGAGAGCCACCAGTGGGGAGCTGGCCCTCAGGAGGTTCTGACCTCCCGTGACCACCCTACATCAGGACCCCGCACATGCCAGCCCTCACCACCCAGTTGCTGATACGATACACCTGTGAGGGGCTCAGACACACGCATCTTTTTTTAATTGAAGTATAGCTAATTTATAATATTATATCAGTTTCAGATGTACAACATAGTGATTCAATATTTTTTTTCTTTTTTTTTAACATCTTTATTGGAGTATAATGGCTTTACAATGGTGTGTTAGTTTCTGCTGTATGACAAAGTGAATCAGCTATACGTATACATATATCCCCATATCCCCTCCCTCTTGCGTCTCCCTCCCACCCTCCCTATCTCACCCCTCTAGGTGGTCACAAAGCACTGAGCTGATCTCCCTGTGCTATGCGGCTGCTTCCCACTAGCTATCTATTTACCTTTGGTAGTGTATATATGTCAATGCTACTCTCTCACATCGTCCCAGCTTACCCTTCCCCCTCTCCGTGTCCTCAAGTCCATTCTCTACATCTGTGTCTTTATTCCTGTCCTGCCCCTAGGTTCTTCAGAACCATTTTTTTTTTTAGTTTCCATATATATGTGTTAGCATACAGTATTTGTTTTTCTCATATTTTTATAGATTATACTCTGTTTAAGGTTATTATAAAATATAGGCTATATTCCCTGTGCTGTACAGTATGTCCTCATAGCTTATTTATTTTACACGCAGTAGTTTGTGCCTCTTACTCCCCTACCCCTATCTTGCCCCTCCCCATTTCCCTCTTCCCACTGGTAATCACTAGTTTGTTCTATCTCTAAGTCTGTTTCTGTTTTGTTATATTCATTTGTTTGTTGTATTTTTTAGATTCCACATATAAGTGGCAACATACAGTATTTGTCTTTCTCTGTTTGACTTATTTCACTAAGCATAATATTCTCTAGGTCCATCCATGTTGTTGCAAATGGCAAGATTTCATTCTTTTTTATGGCTGAGTAGTATTCCATTGTAGATGATAGATAGATAGATAGATAGATAGATATAGATAGATAGATATCACATCTGCAAATGATATGACCAATAAGGGGTTAATATCCAAAATATATAAACAGCTCATATAACTCAATATAAAAATAAAAGGCACATGAGTCATCTTAATGTCTCCCCAGTCATGGTTGAGAACCATTGGGTCAGACCACCTTCAGTGAAGGTCTTTGAAGGGCTCATGTTAGGGGTTGATGGTTAAATATGGCTCCATTCAACCCTCATTTCTTGGAGAACTGCTCTGTTGCATGAACTTGTGCCAGGACCTATGAAGATGCACAAGGCAGGCTCCCAGCTGAGAGTGAACAGCTGGAACAAGACAACGAACTCTAAGCATCTTCTAAACCCAAGATCCAGGGCGCTGTGATGCACAACTCTAGGGGGCACCCTTCACACCATAGACATTAGAGATGTCTCCAGAGGGTGCTCCCAACATGGAATGGATGTTTATGATGCCCGGCAGCTGTGCTACCTTGAGCTCCCGCAGGAACCTGAGTAGCTAATGAAGGCAGAATGCTGGTTCCCTCTTTGGACACACATGGATCCCAGTAAGGCACTCGCCACCTGCAGTCCAGCTTTATCTCACTTCACTCATTCCAGAAACATGAGCTCACTACACTGTGAGCTCCTGGCAGCATTTTTATACTGAAGATGAACATGTAATGTATGGTGCATATAATGTAAGAATTATATGCATATAAGAATTACATCAGATTCTATTACATGTTTTTCTCCTTTTCCTGTTCACTTCCTGTATTAGTTATCTACTGCTATATGACAGATTATCCCAAAACACAGAGGCTTAAAACAGAAAAAAAAAAATTACATCAGAACAACAGGCATAAGCTAGGACCGCTCCAAGCAATGGAAAGTGAGCCCCTCCAACCCCCCTCCCACTCACAACTTCTATTCCTCCTGTATCCCCCTCGGGGCTGGCAGAGAACTCTGCATATAGGAAATATTGAGAATATTGAATATTCCTTGCTTGATGGATTTACTTCCCTCTTAGTAGCTGACCCAAGTACAATCTTCGTTTTGAGACTGTCCTGCTTTATAGCACCAAAGAAGCAGTAGCCTGCTCAGGGTCTCTGCGTTGAATTAACTTCCCTGGTAGACAGAGCAAAACCAGGTTGCAGGTTGCTTCCACACCCAGAGAGCACGACGAAAGGGCACACATCCAACTCGCCCCACCCCCCAGGGGTGGTCAAGGGGCAAAGTCACAGCCCCGCCCTCCAACATGGAGCCTTGAGAGGGGATTAGTTCCTGATGTTTAGGTCGAACTGGGGGAGACGGGAGGGGGAGTTCCACTTCCCTTGCAGAACATAGTAGAATAACAGGAGAGCATTGGCAGAGTCGCCAATTAATTTCTAGTTCCGTGAACTTTTGGACCAACGCGTGGCCCTGAATCCACAGTCGTCGACCAAGACAGTGAAGCCCGTGAAATCGGGACTTATTACCTCTCTGTACTTCTCAATACAATTTTGCTAGTTGCCAGGTCCCCAAGCGGCTCCTCCCACTAGAAACTTCCTCCACTGGCCGCAGGGTTTTTCCTGCACTCGTCCCCGTATCAAAAGGCGCCTGTCCTACGTACGTTAATGCCCTTTACTGTGGACCCTCCCCCTTCAAAATATAAAAGCCTGCTCGGATGTTGATGCCTGCTTACGGTAAAGCAGGCTGCCCCTCTCTGGTTAGCTGTTTCTTTTTGATGGGAGCCTTCTTGACCTGAAGGCATGTCTCCCAGGAGGAGAATTTCTATTTCAGGCCAAAGGGTAGTTGGACATCTTTGAGCTCTTTAAAATTACATCCTATGTAAGTGGACACTTCTCGCCCGACCCACAAAAACACGGAGGACCGAGGCCAAACCCATCAGTAGCTGGAAAGTGGTGCTCTGGGGCGATGGGCCCTGTTCTCTGGTTTTGTTTGTGACTTGCTCACAGCCCAATCTCTTGAAAACAGACCCGCTGCCATCTCTGTGGCTCACGTCTGTGTGACTGGTCCGGCCACAAAGCCCATCTGAAATGACAGACACTCGTACAGAGCAATGCAGGGGATCAGCCCCAATTGGGAACACAGAGGGCTTCTTGGGGGTCAGGGGATGAGAGCACAGGTCTGTTGGCAGGTATTATGTTCCCTGGCAAGTCTAGAAGAGAAGTGAGGAGAGGGCAAGAAGCCCAAATGGCCAAGTGTCTCCAAAAGCCGGAGGGTTGAAAGGCAAGGAAGAGAGCTCTCTTGTCTTTTTTTCCTGGCTCTCCTCACATCTGTTTTTATTTTGCCAAATGTACTGAAATTAAAATGCTGATTAGAATTAGAGTCTCAGTTTGAGGCTTCAAACAGGACTCTCTCTCTCTAATTAGGGGACTGCATCTCATCAGCTACTCAGCAAGGAACACATGGTCCCCACTTGTGGGAACTGCAGCGCCCCTCACCCGTTGCAAATGCGTCCAGGGACTCCGCCTATCTGCCCCAAGTTGATGCTTCCGGGGACCAGGAAATAACTGTCCCCTGCACCCCCCGAGAGCCCCGATTCCCTGAACTGTTGAAGACCGCCCCGTCGCCCCCGGCACAAGACACCCTCAGCCCATCTTTCAGCGCCTCCTCATCCCTGCCTCAGTGCCCTCCCCCAGGGCCTCCCTGGACACTGTCCCTCCCTCAGACCTTTTAGGGAGAAGGAACATTTGTTGAGTAGCAGGTACTGCACTCAGCACCTAACACTCACCATCACATTTCCTCTCCATGACCCAGACGCAAAAAGACAGAAGTATCTTTCTGATCACCCAGATGTCCTTGTGGGAGTGAAAATCTGAAATAATCTTGATAGCTCCAAAGCCCATGTTCATCTTAAATCCCTATGTCCTACTCCCCCCGCCACTCAAAACTTAACTGTCAGCCTCTCTAAACCCTTGGCATCTAGCTTTCTGATAAATAAAAGGCAGTAAGTGCTCAATTGTTCGTAGCTGCTAATGGTTTCAAATGGTTTAAACACCTGCCCCTTTCTTCCTAGCTTTGTCCAAGATTGCTGACTTTCAGTTCTGGATACCGAGGTGGTGCCTCTCTCCCCACCTCCATCGCCCCCTCCCTTGTCTCTCTATCTGTTGGTGACAGACCCTCTCCTCTTCCCCAAAACCCAAACCCAACACCACATGAGGGAGAAGCCAGTGAACTTCGGTCCAGAGTGAGATGAGTGGAGACCAAGCAGGGCCCTTAGCTATTGCTGTCATGATGAACAGATCAAACATACTGTGGATTCAGGGATGTTTCCATCTCCCAAAGGCCTTCCCTCTGTAAAGAGCAGTCTGACCTGTGGGTTACGGGCCCTTGGTGCCCTCAGACTTATTGCAAACAGTTTGTGAATCCATATATATGTCCAGCAGTGTTGGTATGTCACATAAATGGATATAAACAGAGAATATAACATACTACTTCTCAAATGTACATAGATTAATAAAGCACAAATTCATTTAAAAGCACTTTGTACTTTCCAAGTATAGCTACTATTATACATGTATCTGTGAAATGTTTTGAGCTTAAAAACCTACTGAAAAAGGTTAGGAGTCGTGGATTAAAATATTACACAAGCTTCATCCCAACCTCAGCATCCTCAGTTTATCGACCTTCAGTTCATTCAGCAGAGGTTTGCTGGGTGCCCACTGTATGCCAAATACCTTTCTAGGTGCTGGGGTGGTATCCATGAACATGGTAGACAAAAACCTCTGCCTTCGTGGAGCATACATTCTGGTAGGAGGAGATAGAAAATAATAAACAGGCAAAGGGTATTGTATGTTAGGTAAAAGTGCATAAAAACAAAATAGGGCAGGATAAGGGGAATTGGAAGTTTAGGGTGGCAGGACTGCAGTTTTGAACGTGGCAGTCAGGTGGACCTCATTGAGATGTGGCTTTGAGTATGGGACTGATTGATTACGGGCTTTCCAGCAACAAGGTCAAGCCAAAGACTTCACTTTGGGTAGGCATTTCCAGATATCAAAAGGGTGCTAGGGAGATGTTAAGGGGCCCAGTGGGGGCTTTTAGAACCCCACAAAGATTCCTCACAGACCACCACATAGGCATAGTCTGTCCTCAGTGCCTGGCCTCACAGAACATGAAGGGACTGAATGACTTTGGTCTTTCCATTACGTGAAAGAAAACAACAGAGCTCCTTCCTAAATACCCTTGTGGAGGAGAGCATAGGCCCCAACCTTATTCCTTGTGGTTCCTTTAGGCCAAGAGGCCAGACCCCTCACCATGGGGCCAGCCACACACAGGCAGGCCACCTACCCCAGCACACTCTTGTTCCAGAACCACCTGCCCATCCCCCACTCCATTCTCAGCATCCTCAGTCTGTCTGCATTGCCTTGACCTTGACCAGCCTGGCACCACTTCCCAGCTTCCCACTGCTCTAAGTCTAATGTGGGCCACACCCCTTTTTGCTCTTGACTGGTCAAGGGCAGATGCAAATACTCCAACTCCAAAAAGCAAAGATGTCTTTACAGGCCCCAGGCATTGAGAATCATGAGTTTTCTGCACCTATTTTCCACTCCCAGGTCACCATCTTGTAGATTACCAGTAATACTTTCTCTTTGAAAGGTCTTCCTCCACCAAGAAACAAAGTCCCGAGGTGCACCCATGAGAGGAGAACAGGGGTGCTGGCTGTCATGTGACCCCCTCCCACATGCTCCCCACGGCAGCAGCGATTCAAACTGAGCCTCAGTAAATTTCCCAGTTACCTCCTGGGACCAATCAAACTCCGGAACTACCGATGCTCTGTCCACAAACACCAGGGGCCAGCCTCTTGCGTTATGCCCTTCGTGTCGGATAATTTGCCAAAAGCGCTACTCGTGGTCCCCTCCTCATGAGTCAGGTGGGCTCTCTGGGCCCAGGGGCACCTCTCAGTAGCCCGGGGTGGGACCCATGTAGGGGGAGCTCTCAGATTTCTCCCTTTGGGGAAGGGAGCCAAGGCATGGAGTGCCTAAGGGATCAGGAGCTCGAAAAAGTCCTGGAACAGAAACAGCGTCCCTTCTTAGCCTAGGTTCCAATCCCCTCTCTGGCACATTTCAGTCCTGGTCTTGAATTTTTCAACGTTTTTTTCCTTTATTATAATAACTGTCGTCTTCTGGTCATAAAACATCAGGACAGTGGTCACCTCTGGGAGACACACAATAGGGAGGTTCGGGGGTGCCGGTGGACATTCTGTTTCTTGACCTTGTGGTGGTTGAAAGGAAGTTGACTTCATAACCATTCAGTAAACAGAGCATATATGTTTTATACTTTTATATAATTATATTTATTACATATAAAAAAGATGTTGACATGAAGACATCACCTGGTCCTTGAAGGGCTGTGGTCTCCTTAGGGCCTCACTGGCATGTGCTCCTGACCAGACGCCCTCTCCTCCTCTCCTCCTCCTCCTCCTCCTCACCCATCCTTTGCTGTTGCCTGCCCTTCTGGTTTCTCTTCCTCCCCACCTTCCTGCAGACATCACTGGTAGCCCACAGTCCTCCACGCCTGCCCTTTCCTTCTATCTTTGTCTGAGATTGCTGACTTTCAGTTCTGGGTACCCAGATGGTGTCTCTCTCCCCACCTCCATGGCCCCCTCTCTCATCTCTTTTTCTATCTGTTGGTGACACACCCTCCCCTCTCCTCCCAAACCCCAAACCAACACCACATAAGGGAGAAGCAAGTAAGCTTTGGTCCAGAGGGAGATGAGTGGAGACCAAGCCGGGCCCTTACCTATTGCTGTCATGATGAACAGATCAAACCTACTCATGGACTTGAAAATGTTTCCATCTCCCAAAAGCTGTACCTCTGTAAACAAGCCTAGAACTGATAGAGAGGCAAAAGGAAGACTCAAACAAATGAAAGTCACAGCACAATCTTGGAGAGGAAGATTCAATGTCAAAATAAAATGTCAATCTCTCCTCAGTTACTGTTTTAATTAAATGAATTCCAAAAAAAATGCTAGCATGTATCTTTCGAACCAAATTATATGGTTCTAAATTTCATGTGGAGAAAAAAACAAGTAAGAATAACAGACAACACTGAAAAGGAAGAGAAATGAGAAGGTCTTACTCTACCAGATATTAAAACATGTTCAGTGTTTTAAAGAACTGAGATACTGGCGCATAAATAGATACACTGATGGAACAGAATAGAAAGACCAGAAATGGGTCCAAATAACGTAAGATTTGTTATGATAAAGGTGGCATTTCAAATCATTGGTAAAGAAACTAGATTATTCAATAAATGGCATTGGAATATCTTGCTAGCAAGCTAGGTAAAAATAAACTTGGACTCACTCAATTAGAAAATTCAACATTGATCGAGGACTTAAAAGATAATAAAACTATAAAAGTGCAAGAAAAAGACATGGGAGAATTCTTTAAAAACCTTGGAGTAGAGAAAGCCTTTCTAACTCTATCAGAATATCCATATTATAAAGAGAAAGTTTGATTTGATTATGTGAAAATCAAAGCTTCTGCATGGCAAAAAAAAAAAAAAAACTAATCCTAAGCAAAAAAAAAAAATTTTTTTTTAAGTCAAACCAGGAAGAAACATTCACAACTTATCTCATTGACAAACAGCTAATGTCCATAATAAATAAAGAGCTCCTGCAAATTAATAAGAAAAAGACCAATGGGGGGGGGTGGTGGTGTGATTAATTGGGAGATTGGGATTGATATACATACACTAATATGTATAACATGGATAACTAATAAGAACCTGCTCTATAAATAAATAAAATAAAATTCAAAAGAAAAAGACCAACAACACAGCACAAAAACAAGTAGAGAAACATAATTTTTTTTAAAAAAAGAACTACAAATCTCTCTTAAGCATTTGAAAATACATTATAACCTCACCCATAATAAGAGAAATGTAAATTAACACTATTTCACTTTTTTCCTGTCAGAATGACAAAAGTCTGAAAGTTTGAACACACATTCTGTTGGTGGAACTGTGCAGAAAATGGCACTCTCACATACTGCTGATAGGAATAAAAATTGTCACAATAAACCCCTATAGAGGGCAATTTCGTATCTATCAAAATATAAAATACATATATCCTTTGACACAGCAATTCCTCTTTTAGGGATTTACCCTTCAGGTATATTGAATACCTACAAAATGGCATATGTGGAAGATATTCACTGCATGATGATATTTAATAGCAAAAGGTTAGAAAAAACCTAAATGTATATCAGTGGGGAACTAGTTAAACAAATCGTGGCATTCTTACAACCTATACATCTGTTGAAAAGAGAGAGAGCGATCTTTACGCTCTTTATTATTGTATGGAAATACTTCCAAGATGTGGTAAGTGAAAAAAGCAGGATGCAGTATAGTGTCACACTATTCACAAGAAAAGCAAGGATAAAAATAATGCGTATTTCAATTGTCTCATAAATTTACAAAATAAAATCTGCATGGGAATAATGAACTAACAACAACAGTTACCTGTCAGATGGAAGGGTGGGGACATGGGTGGGCGAGTGCCTTTTTATGCTATACTTTTAAATATTTTTTAATATTTGAACCCTATATATGTTATCTATTCAAAAAATAAACTTAAAACAGTACAGAAAGAGAAAAACAGAACCAGCACTTACGTGGCTTAGCTATAAAGGATGTGGCCAGCAAACAGGCACACCCCAAAGAGGGCCCCCAAAGCAGGTTGAGCAATGACAGTCTGGTTAGAACGAGGGGCAGCTTTGGGGCAGAGGGTTCATTGGACACCTCATTCCGCCATGTTTAATTTTTTGCAAAGTCTCAGTGGTTTTATCGCCACGCACCTTCCTATCCAGAGCACACCTAGAATCAGGCGCATGAGTCCCCAGAGACACATTTCCATGGTCCTACCTCCCTGGTGCTGGGTGTCTTACCCAGGGCCCCCCCTTGCCTTCCAAGGGTCCAAAGTTGGCCATGAGGCTAAGGATATGGAAGAAGGAGCCAAGATTCTCCTTGAGACTCTCCCTTCTTTCCTTCTTTCTACCCCACTGTCAGCCTGGCCCCCTACCTGGGTCTCTAAACCAGGTGGGCAGTCTCTTCATTTAGCTCTTATCGCCCTCTCTGTGCTTCCCCTTAACTTTCAAACGTCCTGCTGCTTATTTTCTAGCGGCATGGCCTTGGGCAGTTCACTACTACAGTTTGCTTATCTGTAAAATGCGAAGAATGGAAACCAAACCACTTCCTAGGGTTGTTATGAAAAGCAAGTGATAGTATATAACTGAAGGGGCTATTTTGATGTAAAGGGTTACATTCAACAAAGCAATTAATGCTAGCAACCAACTAGTAAGCCTCCAAATCTCGGTGACTTAGCACAATAAAGGCTTATGTCTCACTCAGGAAAATTCCAGTGCCAGTTGGGCAGCCTTTCTCCATCTCGCGGTTAGCCCACCTGGACCACGTGGTCTCCAGGGTTGCCGTAGCCTTTGGAGAAGCCCAAAGAAATCTCATCTTTGTCCTATTCGATAATCTGCAGGATGTCAACACATCATCTGTTTTCCCTCCACCCCCTCCCACACAGGAGCCGGGCAGCCTTGCTGGGCGAGGAGGGAGGGGGCAGCAGCCGAGATTCCCACCTTAGCGTGGCGCTAGGTGAGCCCCTTAATTGGCTCTACCTGGGGTAAGGCACTGCCGGGGAGGACAGCAAAGCGGACAGGTGCGTGGCACCAAGAACCAGATCAGCAGGGACAATGCTGTAGGGACCAGAGTGAAATGGAGCCATTGGGTCTCTTTGCCTTTTGCCCCTGACTCCTCGGCTGCCATCAAGCCCAGCTCCCCGGGTGACTGCACCAGGCGTCCAGCTGTTGGAGATACCGTGCCACTTGGCATTTGTGTAGGACCGTGGGGTCCACGAGGGGCTGTCACACATCTCATTCTCTTTGCCTCAAAACTCCCATTGTAGGTGGCCTCCTGCAGCCTTTAGTGAGAACCCAGCCAGAGGAGCCAGGAGAGGTCTGGGGGTCAGGGAGTCTTTCTTTCTTTGGAGTGTCCCTGCCTTTCTCTGGGAAGGTCACTTTTCCATTTTGAGGCCAACATGGCAGTGAGGGTGAAAAGCAGGAAGACAGCACATCAGGGAGATGAAGCAGAGAAAACCAAAGCAAATTCCGTCCCCACCCCCAGCTCCAGTCCTCACATCCCTTCCTTCCCAGAAGAGCCTTGCGGAGGAGGCAACACATGGGCAGAGAAGGGCGTCCTCCCCGGGGCTCCCTGCAGCTGCCGGCCGCCCCCTGCCCAGCCAGCTGCGAGGGCTGCTTCCTCTCTTGTGGGCACGTCCTCGCCATGCTTCCCGGGAGGGTGGTACTTTCAGTCAGCCACGCCGGGGAGGAGCCCCCTCCACATGCCAGGTGGCCCTCCCCAACTTCCTGGGGCCTGGACCGCCCGGGCCCTCCCCTAACAGCCAAACAGAGGGCTCCAGTCTCATCCCGTGTGAATGTCGGAGAGCAGCTCTGCCCCCTGATCCAGACACTCCTGGGAGGTGTCCATCCCCAGGGTCGCCCCTCCCGTGGCTGCTGTCCTCCTTCTGTGCCCCGACATGACCCCCACGGCTCGTCCTCCCTTCCTCAGGGTACCACAAATCCACACCTGCTCTTGTGGAAAAGATCAGGCCAGGAACCCACAGAACAGCCAGGGTGAGACCTCATTGCTCTGGAGGGCCCGGTGCCCAGCCAGCCACCGACACAGACACACTCACATACTCACACTCACACACTCACGCACACTCAAAGCAGACTCTTGGGAGCCGTCTTCCTCCTCAGGCCTGGCCCCATCTGTCCTCCCTCTTGTCAGAGCCCTGTCTCTGTGGCCAAATCTTCTCTCCTTTCTAGGACCCCTAACACACCTCCCCCACCTGCCAAGGACAGGTTGCAAATTCGTAGTTTCTGGAGTGTTTTCTCTTGCAAACATCACAAGGAGGCAGAATCATGGGGTGGTGAGGAGCAGGAAAAGCCTGGGCCACCCTCTGGGTTTCATAGGCCAGCTCCGCCACCAGCTGGCCGTAGAACTCTGACAGTTACAGACCTCTCTCAGCCTCCTCATCTGTAAAACCAGGACAATGCTATTACTTACCCGACAGGGTAACCACCGTTTGAGGATTGAATGGTGTAATGCATGTAAACCACTGCAATGGTTTGAATGGTGGCCCCCCAAAAATGTGCCTACATACTAATCCCCAGAATCTGTAAACACGGATTTATTTAGAAAATGGGTCTTTGCAGATGAAATTAAGTTAAGGATCTCGAAACAAGATCATCCCGAATTACCCGAGTAGACCCTAAATCCAATGACAAGTGTGGATTTACAGCTGGTTCTCTTACAGGCAATTTGTAATGCTCCTGGGATCGGTTTTTTCATGGGTGGTGGTGCTGTAACTGCCTCAACCCTGCATAGTCCCAGGAGAATAAGAGAGACAGAAACCTGAGCTTTCATTCCACAGGGAATGAGCACTGGGACTCTGAGCAAGTCTCAGTTTTCTCATCTCTAAAATGGGAATTTAACCTTTCCTATTCACTTCATAGAGTATTGTGTGGTTGGGTAGGAATGAGCCCATGTCTGTTACTATGACTCATTAAGCTCGTTGTTTGAACAACGATTTAAAAAAAAAAAAAAAAAGACAAAGGGCATCTATTGTAATGACATCACTCTTTCTACCTCTGCTGCCATAAGAGTGTCCAAGGATGAATTTGCTTCTTACAAAGGCTTCAAGATTCAGGTGTCCCAGCCCCCAGGGAGAGCAGGAACTGGCTCCAGGAGCTGGAGGAGGGACCAGGGTGGAGCAGCGAGGTTTGCATGTGGCTTTGATTTCAAGAAGTTTGCAGCCGAGAAGATGATCCTTGCAAAGGCAGTGGCCTTACGAAAGGCTTAAGGGGCAGGATGCTGGGACTCGAGATGGAATTCAGCATTCCTGAAGTTCTGAAGCCTGACACTTTTTATGTTTTAAACCCTCTCCCTTATTTCCTGTTACTCTTTTCTTCCTGGCTGTAATCTTACCTATTAACTTGGGAGCAACGTGATTTAAAGACGACACGGGGTTTCAAATAGTTTCAAGGTGCTCAGAGTTTTAAATAAACCACTCAATTCTCTCTCCTTTTTTTAAACTTTTATTTTGCAGCTCAGAAAAAAATCTGTTTTTTTTTTCCTTTCAGCACTTTTTGATCAAAGTCAGATTGATAGAGTTTTTTAAAGTAATCTTTTAAAAGACAGGCTGAATGGACTTCCCTGGTGGCACAGTGGTTAAGAATCCGCCTGCCAATGCAGGGGACAAGGGTTCGAGCCCTGGTCCAGGAAGATCCCACATGCCGTGGAGCAACTAAGCCCGTGAGCCACAACTACTGAGCCTGTGCTCTAGAGCCTGCAAGCCATGACTACTGAGCCCGCATGCCACAACTACTGAAGCCCTCACGCCTAGAGCCCGTGCTCTGCAACAAGAGAAGCCACCGCAATGAGAAGCCCGCTCACCATAACCAAGAGCGGCCCCCGCTCGCCACAACTAGAGAAAGCCCGCACGCAGCAACAAAGACCCAACGCAGCCAAAAATTAATTAATTAACTAATTTAAAAAATAAAGCTATAAAAGACAGGCGGAATAATATAGTTTAACTTTATTTTTCCAAAACTGATGTACAAATTATTTTCTGTGTTTCCTGTGTCTAATGGTTACAGCCATCATTTAATGTTGTTTTGCTAACAATAATTGTACCCAACATTTGGTAAGGACTTTCACCTTCCTTACTCAATTATTTTTCACTACCACATCATTCCCATTTTACAAATAAGGAAACTAAGGCTCAGAGCCCAGGGCTTCACAGCCAGTAGAGTCACATGTCAAACTCTAAGTTGCTGTTCAGAGGTAGCTCTCAGTCCCTCAGAGTTCCAAGGCGTGCCCTTGGATTGTATTTCTGGAACCTGGAATGCAGCCAAACAGGGCTGGCTTGAAAAGACCAGATAGAGGAGCCAAGAGGTTGAGTTCCCATGACACAGGTAAGCCCCCTGGGCTGGAAAGATCATGAAGGTGAAGGTGCAATCCAAAGGAAGCCAACTGAGGCAAATGGAGCAGAGTACTGTATCCTCCAAGGGCTGACAGAGAAAAAATAAGTGTGCCCTGGTCCGATGCTCTCATCTGGCTCCTAAGAGGTCACATATGTAAGATTCAGGCTAGGGTACGACTTAAGAGCATAAATTAATGGGCCTGTACCAATGGGGTATTTATTGAGCACTTACTATATCAAGCACTGAGCCAAGTGTCATGGGAACACAAATGGCAGATAAGACAGGTTCACCGTCCTCAAGGGACTTCTGGTCTAGTTAGGCAGGCAAGACTAAAACATGCAGTGGCAGAAGAAATGATGTCGGCATTCAGTTTCATAGCATAAACTAGAAGTTGAGTAGGAATCTAGAGCAGAGGAAGACCTATGGGGACCAGAGGCCATTAAGAGACCTGGAGGATAGAATGAAGAGGGCTAACATTTCTAATCAGAGTTCCAGAAGGAAAGAAAAAGGAAGCTGGAGAAGAGGAAATTGTCAAAGAGATATATGGCCCTGAATGGGATGTCAGGACCCTTTTCTATTTAGTTTCTCTAAAGGAAGGTCTTTTCGGTGGGTATTTGGGGTTCAGGTGGCCACTGCAGTATATTCAGCTGGTAAATTCTCCTGAATGCCACATCCTCTAATGCAACCAAGCATAGGGTGTCAGGGAGAAGGCCATGCCAGAGGAGGCTGAGTTTATCAGTACAGCTTTAAAGCTGGTCTTGGTCATGTCTACACCTGGCTTTTGCCTTCTTAGTTCTCCGGCAACCCACTCTAAATTCTCTCCACCTCCACCATTCCAACTCTTCAATATAATAAAACCTCGAGTAGCCAAAAATCAAGATGATACGACAACTACACTCTTAAGAGAAATGGTCTGCATTTTCTTTGAAAGCTCAGCTTCCAGAATAAACCCTGGGATCAGTTCACATTCAGCCCAAATTCAACAATTCCTTTAAGTGATTATTTATGCTCATAATTCTATCTCTGAGTAACTCTGTCATTAAACAAAGACTCGATTGTATTCACTATGAGAGGCTACACCCTCTGCAAGGTGACAAGGCAACCGCGGACCTCAGGCCTCGGTAAACCAGGTCCCAGCTCTCCCAGCACAGGGATGGGGACTGCCCCGCCATCACATGCATCAACCTCCATGTCATTCACAAAGGGCAGTTTGCACGGACTACACAATCTAGGTATCCTTTATATTTTTGTCTTCTTTCAAGGAGAGACATTGTGTCTTGGGGAATGTCCAAGTGCAGAATCTATTGAACCAGACGTTTTTGGCTATGTGCTTAGAACAATTTTAAAAGCTTCTCTACACTATGTAAAAGATAAATTAAATGCAGCTTTAATTCCCTTCTGGAGCTGTTGCCCAACAATGCGCTGCCTTGAATGTGTGAGGCTGACAGACGTTTGCCCCATCAGGTCACAGCCAGATTTCAGCCAATCAGAATTCAGCAGAGCCTGGTCCTCTCGCTCTTCACTTCACTCCTCCCCACAGAGCCACTCCTCATTAGTCAGCCATGAAAATAAACCCAGAGCAAAGCTAGAGCAAGAGCAGACGTAGCCCTTTAGAAGCATCATGAATCCACTGAAAAAGCGAACTCCTTGCGTCTAGTAACTGATGATAATAAAGTTTTACCTTTCACAAAAATGTCAAGAAGTAGTAGAGAAGATGACAAAGGTGGACCTTGTTGGACCAGGTTGTGTAGAAAATAGACAAAAGATGAATTTCAGAAAGAGCCAACAGCTTTATACCTGATTTCTGCCTAAGACCTTGCTGCTTCCAGAGCTGTCTCTCTGTCGAAGTCCTCTTACGAGATGGGGAAAGGGGCTGATAAATTCTGCTGGGATTTTCAGCCCTAAGATTTAAAAAAAAAAAAAAGATTGCTTGTTAGTCAATCAGCTATTCAGAAGATTCAGTCAAACAAAGCCATTTCCTGGACTTCCCTGGTGGTACAGGGGTTAAGAATCCGCCTGCCATTGGGGACAGGGGTTCGATCCCTGTTCCGGGAAGATCCCACATGCTGCGGAGCAACTAAGCCCGTGAGCCACAACTACTGAGCCTGCACTCTAGAGCCCGTGTGCCACACTACTGAGCCCACATGCCACAACTACTGAAGCCCGCGTGCTCTTGGGCCCGTGAGCCGCAACTACTGAGCCCGCATGCTGCAACTACTGAAGCCCACACGCATAGAGTCTGTGCTCCGCAACAAGAGAAGCCACTACAAAGAGAAGCCCGTGTGCCGCAATGAAGACTGGCCCCCACTCGCTGCAACTAGAGAAAGCCCGCGCACAGCAATGAAGACCCAACCCAGCCAAAAATAAATAAATATTTTTTTAAAGTCTACTGTAAAAAAAAAAAAAAAGAAGCTCAACTATATATTTAAAAAAAAAAAAAAAGTCCTTTCCTTAAGCCTGGAAGGGACTCAACAATTAGGTCTACATGAGTGCAAAAAAATCACTTTCAGGTCCTGAAGCTATGTTTTCACTAGCAAGCTTTAAATACTAACAGTAATAATAACAACAGTAACAACAACAAGCGTGGGCCAAAGTCTGAGGCTCACAGTTTAGACAACAATGCTGTTATTTTCTAAAAGAGCCTGTCATCAAGCTAGAACTTTAGATTTAATGAGCTTGAGTTTCAAGGACCAGGAAGTAGACTTGGGTTTCTGCTCTCTTCCAGGTGACAAGTATGAATTGGCCTCTCTCCATGGGACAGTGGGTATTAAAGTGTTCTTCCTCCTAGGAAACACATGTAGGGGGGTCTGTCTTCAAGCAAATCCTGTTTGTTCCACTTCGGACCTATTTTCCTTCCATATTAGCACACAGGAGGGATAAGAAGATAAAACCTGGAGAGAGAGAGTGGAGGCCACACAAATCATTTGCTGCCTGGCCCACAGTGACTGGCCGTGGTTATGTCTATGCTCCTTACCAGCTTCTTCAAAGGCCCTGCCCCTCCTTTCTCACCCTTCACACCTTCAAGACTCCAAAGCCCCCGGACATGGTAGTTTATCAACCTCAGACAATCACAGTTGACTGGCTTCAGTGATTGGCCCAAAGGGTGGATCACATGACCAAAGACCTTTCCTGGTGCTTTTAAAGCTAGAGCTAAAGAGCGAAGCCCTTCCCTTTTCAGTGATAAATCTGGGGAAAGTGAGTCAAGAGCAGGCAGCAGTTATGGCTCCACTGTGTAGAGAAATTCCATGTGAGGCAGGTGAAAGTAGAGGAAAGCCACAGAGAGACTTCTAGCAACTCCAAGTTCCTGGTTGCCACCTCCCCCAGCCCCACCCCTTCCTTTCCAGATTGCATGAGTGATTGAAGTCCCTTTTTGCCAAGGTTAGTTAGTTGGGTTTCTGTCACTTATAGCCTGGAGTCCTAACTAGTGCAGGAAGTGCCCTGTCGAGGGTCCTCAGCTTGTTGGTGGCTGGGCTGAAATAAGAATCCAGAGCTCCTGATTCCACCTCATCAGGTCACAAGGGGCTTCAGCTGGCTGAGTGACCTCAGACAAAACATAGCCCCACTCTGGGCTGGATACGGGGTTCAACTCCATGATCTCAAAGGTTTCTCAAGAAATAAAATTTTGTGGGTTTTTTTTGGTTTTAAAGCATTGAAGAAGGAGAAAGAAAAAGAGTAAGAGATAGTAGACCTGTGTGTGTGTGTGTGTGTGTCTGGAGAGAGAGAGAGAGAAAGAGAGAAAGAAAGCAGCTGCTTGGAAAAAAAAACAAAAAAAGGCGCAATCAATCCTTGATCCCTATTAGAGCGTGGAGAAGTGAGAGGATTACTAGGTGCTCCAAGACAAGCTACATCAATCAGTTGTATAGAAAAATTGATTTTTTTTCGTTAGAGGATGTACCACCCCAAACAGAGCTTGTGGAGAATCCAACGACCTAGCTTAAGAAGAGCCAACATTGGTAGCTCAAGTTGGTGTGGCAGAAATAGCAGGGGGCTCTTAGGTCTTTATAACTTGGTGAACAAAATGTTGCCTAGAATAAATGGGTCCCCAGCCAAGTGCAGAAACTTCTGTGGCTCAGGGATTTCCACTGTTACTGGTGTGAGTGATGGCAGAAGTGAAGTAATTCCAGGTCACCTGTGAGGGAAGAAGCTTCCAGATAGGGCCAGTTCTACAGCACAGTTCTCGGGAGTGTTCCTGGAAGCTTACTCTTGAGTGTGTTTCTCCAGTTCTCCCAACGAGTCTCAGAGTCAGTCAATATCTCTTAATCCAATCCTTTTCTGGTTAAACTAGCCAGAGTAGATTCTGTTGCTTGCAACTGAGAACCATAATATGCAGGTATCTGTATGGTAGAATGGAGCCTGGTGAGGAAGGGAGTACCAACCATATGCTGGGAATTGTAGATAGCACAAACATGACCGTGTGTATCATCTCCTAAGAAGCCCATGAGATAGGTACTGCTGCCTTCATTGTACGAGTGAGAGAAACTCCAATCAGAGAAGTTAGGTAGGCTGCCCAAAGTTACCCAGCAATTAGCAGAGTCCAGATTGAAATTCAAGACTGAATCTAAAGCCTGTGCTCTTTCTTCTGCTCCAAATATTTCTCATATATGTCCAATAATTCACTTCATTAAAAAGCCAATTTTCATTATATTTAAAACTGACTTAAGAATTCCATCTGATAGATTCAAAAAACAACCATGGGATACCCCAACCTCACATGGCCTCCCTCAGCCATGTCTCTCTGTGTTCCACTTTTTTTTAGGGCAGTGGGTTGGCAAATTGACCTCTTGGGCTACCTAGACCATGCATGACCTGAACCCTGCCTACCTTTCCAGTCTTGTCCTGTGCCAATCTCCCTCCTCACATTGTTTTTACCGTGGTCTGAATGTCACTGTCTCCCAAAATTCATGTGTTGAAATCCTAATGCCCAATGTGATAGTATTAGGAGGTGGGGCCTTTGGAAGGTGAAACTCTCATGAACGGGATTAGTGCTCTTATGAAAAAGACCCCACAGAGCTCCCTAGTCCTTCCATCATGTGAGGACACAATGTGAAGTCTGTGACCCCGAAGAGGGCCCTTCCTTGACCATGCTGGCACCCTGATATCATACTTTGAGCCTCTAGACCTCTGAGAAATAAAAGCTTGTTGTTTACAAGCCACCTAGTCTGTGGTATTTTGTTGTAGAAGCCCAAACAAATGGACTAATATAATCCTCACACTGGCCTTCTTTCATCTCCTAGAATATTCTAAGACCCTCCCTGGCCATTGGTTCAACATTGTATCTCCAGGGATAGCACCAAACTTGGCACTTAGTAAGTAAATGTTCAATAAATATTTATTGACTGAATGAATGGATGATTCCTGTAAGGGGGTTGCTATGTTGAGTCTTACCATATGGCAGAAGGGGTTTGGAAGAGCTCAAGTTCTACTCCCCAGAGCCCCATGACTGAAGTGCTATGAGGTATAAGATCTGGGCCATTTCCCCTTAGTTTTGGGGAAAGAGACAGAGGAATGCAAAAAAACAAAGACCCTCTGGGATTTTTCTAAAGGATCTCAATGATCCTATCCATTGGGTTCATTCCTTTCCACTCTCCAGTGGACTCGAGCTGGGGGCATGGTTGGGGAGCTTGGAATTGCTGGAGAAGGGGGTCTCAAGACACCCTCACTGGAGAAATTTATTAGAAGAACATTCAACTCTACCCAACAACTATGTATACACATGTGTGCATGTGAATATACAACTTGCGTAGTTGATCCACAAATCTGGGTAGATGACACACCGTCAGGAAAGGAAAGAAGAGATGAACAGGTAGAGAACTATCTACTGGAAAGATGAGTAAAAGTTACATAACATTTCTCAAGGAAACTTCGATGGAGCCTTGTCCCCAACCAGCAAACATTTGTGTCTGGTCCCAGAGACCTGGTTTGGGTATCCCAGGCTGGTCTCTCTGGATCCATCCTTATGCCTTTTCACTCCCATACTTCCTGGCAGTGGTGATGTGAAACAAGCATCATCATAATCATATAACCCATCTTGGTTCTTTTGTGGCCACTGCATCTAAAAAATCACAGATTCTTTGGAAGTTAACAAATGATTTATTTGCTTTCTTCTTAAGTAATAGAACAAATCAGCCTAAAACTCACAAAATACCTTGGAGACCACTGAATGTGGTCCCTCCTAATTTTAAAGCATGGGGAAACTATATCCCAGAGAAGGGAAATGGTCTGCCCTGAGTCACACTGCTGGCAGAAGCAAGCCTCAAGCCCAGGTCTCCCAACACCCAATCTAGGTCTCTTGTCACAGCACCACATGTCCAGCCACCCAGGACCACAGGCTTGATTTACACCGCAACCTGTGAGCTCTTACAGTCTCTAGCTGGGACTCCCCACCATGCCATGGGGGTCTGGATATGCCTCTGACCTCACACGTTGACTTCAGCAACACCACCCGATTGGTTGCTCTGCCATACAGCCCAAGTCTCCCATTGTTAATCATCTTTTAAAAGAGTTTAACATCTGCTGCAGGGAAATTTACTGGCCTCAAGTTACCAGCTATAATTTTGGTCATTTGGGGGAAATAATGATGCTATAGTCGTCACTTTCCAAATGTTGCAGGAACCTGACCCAGATCAAGAAACCTCTCAATAAATCAGCTCAAAAACGGCATCAATTTCTAGCCCTGCTATTTAGAATTTTGCAGCTCTGAATCAGTGTCTGGGCTGAAGAAAGCATCCAACTCAAAGCCTCTAGATTTTAATAATAGCTGCCATTGTTCAAAGAGGGATTCATAACTCTCAATGGATTCCAGCCAAAAATCTGGAGCCAGACTCTGTATTTATGTATGTTTGGATGTACTGAGTGCTCTACAAGTTTCATGAGTGGCTCTTTCAACATGGGAGATACCCAGATCTCCAAGCCTTGGTCCTGCTTGTGGACATCACCCTGGACTGAGCCCTTCCTGCTGACAAGTCTTCTTTGGCTCTTGATTTATGTACAGATGACCAGCATCATTGTACATAAGGACATAGGTCATTAATAATAAAAATAACAGCTAACCCTTACGGAGTGCTTGCTCTGAGCCAGGAGTCATTGCATTAATTCATGTAACCCTCACAACCCTATCAGGCAGGTATTACTATTATCTTCATTTTACACATGAGGAAAGTGAGGCACAGAATGGGTAAATGGTCATACATATGGTAATCAGAGGAGCTAGGGTTTGAACTCAAGCAGTCTGGCTACAGACACCTCTCCCCTCTCTCTTTCCTAAACAGCTTTACTGAAATACAATTTACATACCATAAAATTAACCCTCTTACAGTGTATAATTCAGTGTTTTTTAGTATATTCACAGAGTTGTCTAATTATCATCAATATCTATTTCTAGAACATTTTTATCACCCCAAAAGAAACCCTAGACTCATTAGCAGACATTTCCCAATTTCTTTCATCTTCCACCCCTTGCAATCATTAATCTACTTTGTGTCTCAATGGATTTGCCTATTCTGGACATTTTATTTAAATGGAAGCATGAAATATGACCTTTTATGACTGGCTTTTTTCACTTAGCATGTTTTCAAGATTCATCCATGTTTTAGCATGTATCAGTACTTTGTTCCTTTTTTATGACCAAATAATATCCCCTTGTATAGATATACCATTTTTGTTTATCAATTCACCAGTTGATGGACTTTTGGATTGTTTCCATTTGGGGGCTGTTATGAATAATGTTGCTATAAATATTTGTGTACAGGTTTTTGTGTGGACCTATGTTTTCTTTTCTCTTGGGTATACCTAGGAATGGAATCAGAGTCACATGTTAACTCTGTGTTAGGTTTTTTGGTGTTTTTTTTTGAGGAACTGCAAAACTGTTTTCCAAAGTATCTACACCATTTTACATTTTTACTAGCAATGTATCAAGAGTACAATTTCTCCATATCCTCACCAACACTTATTGTTTTCCATTGTTTTGATTATAGCCCTCATAGTGGATGTGAAATGGTGTATCATTGTGGTTTTGATTTGAATTTCCCTAATGACTAATGATGTTGAGCATCTTTTCCTGTGCTTATTGGTCATTTATATATATTTTTTTCCTTTGGAGAAATGTCTATTCAAATTCTTTGCCCACTAAAAAATGGTTATGTGTCTCATTGTTGTAAGAGTTCCCTGTACATTCTGGATACAAGTCCCTTATCAGGTAAATGATTTGAAAATATTTTCTCCCATTCTGTGGGTTTTCTTTTTACTTTCTTGATGGTGTGCTTTGAAGTTTTAGTTTTCACAAGGTCCAATTTATCTATTGTTTTCTTTTGTTGCTTGTGTACATTACAGAGTATCTAAGAAGGCTTTGCCCAACCCAAGTTCATAAAGATTTGCTTTTACCTTTTTGTTCAAGAGTTTTAAAGTTTTAGGTTTTATATTTAGGTCTTGATATGGTGTGAGGTAGAGGTCCAACTTTATTCTTTGCACGTGGATATCCAGTTGTCCCAGCATCATTTCTTTAAAAGACTATTTCTTCTCCCATTGAATGGTTATAGCATCCCAGAGGGCTCTCTTGACTACTACACTCAACTGTCTTGAAAGCTTTTGGAGGATGAACACCCGTGTGTATGTGTGTAACAAAAAGCAGCTGGAACTAACTAAAGCAGTAACCTAAAATGCTAGCCTATCCTGAACATAAATCATCTAATGGCTGAAAGTCTGAAGGGTAAAGATGATGAAATAAGACCAAGACCAGAGTATCCATCTGTCCTCCAAAAGCTGAAACATCATCGGAAAGGAGATAGGGTCTTAGTAAAAGTCTGAAAAATGAAACTCCCCCAAGGAAGGAAGAAGGAAGACAACTCCATGAGAAGATGCTGCCTAAACTAGCAGACATCCTCTCACCTCTTAAGTGGACTCTAGTGTTCTCTGCCCAACACAGCTGAATGAGCATATAGAGTCAGATGATGAGACTGGAGTTTCAGATCTGTGATGATTTCTATCAGTCCTTCTTCTGAGATCTTAGCATTATTCCCTTCTTTGTCACAATTCTTAATATAATAACTTCCTAACTGAGTCACTCTGCTGTATAGCAGAGATTGGCACAACATTGTAAATCAACTACACTTCAATTAAAAAAAGATGGAAAAAATATGTATAGTAACTTCCTGCCCATCATTCGGGCCAAATTCTGCCTCATCAGTGACTTAGGGTCCCCAACTCTTAGCCACTCCTAGAGTGGAGAGGTTATGATTTTATTACCCTGCCCCTTTTACAAACATCTCTTCAGCCTCAGAAGGAGCCCTGACATTATCCAGTTAGTGATTCATTACCTCTTCTCTAAAGACAGCACCTCATACATAAGGGGCGTTCAGATAACTCAGAAAGCCATGACTTTCAGAAGTGATTCCTTTGGGGTAGGGGTGATACTATATTGAGAAAGACATCATACTACATGGGACTTAGAAGTGGTCAAGGCCCAATCATTTTGCCTTGAAGAACTTTTGTAGGGTTTGCTTTCCTTTCCTCCACTTTCATCATGAGCCACTTCCTCACTCCCTGAAGTGTTATATAAGTCAGGGTAAATAACACTAGTTACTGTAACAAATAATCCCCCAAAGTAAAGTGGTTTGACTCAATAAAATATCATTTCTCTCTCCCACAAAGTCCAATGCAAATGTTCCAAGCCGGTGGGAAGCCTTCTATGCAGCTACCCAGTACTCCAGGGTCCTTTCATCTTATGTCTCTGCCACACTCTAAGTCCTCTGCTGGACCCTTTCCATCCAGCCAGCAGATGGGAAACAGAGGATATGGAATCACTCAATGGTGTTTATGGGCTAGGCCTGAGTGACATGCTTTAGCCACATTCCATTGGCCAGAACTCAGTCACAGGGACACACCTAACTCAAAAGCGGCTGGAGGAACAAGATCTCCTGTGGCCAGGAGACAAAGGAAATGTTTTTGGTGAACACCTGGTAGTCTCTGTTGGCAACTATGAAGACGCAGAAATCAGCTGCCACGATGACAAAATCTTTATGAGGCATCCTGGCTGTCCTAGTGTGTTCCTTCCTCTGAGCTCAGAAAGGTCTCCCTGGCCACCTGCCTTCATTAAGTGTGACCAGATCCATGTGAAGAAGGCTCACAGGCAAATCTGCAAGCCAGACAGTGAGATGAGTCTGGTCAGAAGCCTTCCTTTCCTTAATAGTTCAAGGCTATCAAACAAGAATTTTACAAATACCTAAAAATGGTCAAAAGTCAAAAAGAGCTTCTAAAAGCCTGAGCTTAGATTCCATCTAAGAATGACCAGAGGATGTCTGCCAGTTTAGACAGCATCTTCTCCTCATAGAGTTGTCTTCCTTCCTTCTTCCTTGGGGAAGTTTCATTTCTCAGACTTTTCCTGACCTGGACTGTGTCTCCTGGACAGGAGACTAAGGCTGGACATGTAGGCTGAAAGGGCATGGCTTAGGGAGATCAGGAAAAGCCATGTCACTCCAGAGGGCTGAGCACAGAGGCAAAGCCAGATGCAAGGCCATGGAGCAGAGCCTGGACATCAGAACAAAGCATGAATGAACGAATCAGTCTAGGCATTGAGAATCCACAGCTACTAACATCACAAAAAGAGAGACGACCAGGCATTTTGAGGCTCCCGATGAAAGAGCACACGACCACCTGTCATCTAGGGAGAAAATCAAACCAGAATGTGATCAAGCCTCTAAGTCCAATTACTAATTTGCCAGAAATACACAGGGTGGAAGAACATGCTAAATGACACCATGAGCATGCAACCAACAAGATCCAGGCTGTGCATAAAAAAGAACAAGATAATGCCATTTGCAGTGACATGGGTGGACCTAGAGATTGTCATACTGAGTGAAGTCAAAGACAAATATCGTACGATATCACTTATATGTGGAATCTTAAAAAATGGTACAAATGAACTTATTTTCAAAACAGAAATAGAGTCACAGATGTAGAAAACAAACGTATGGTTACCAAGGGGGAAAGGTAGGGAGGGATAAATTGGGAGATTGGGATTAGCAGATACACACTACTATATATAAAATAGATAACTAATAAGAACCTACTGTATAGCACAGGGAACTCTACTCAGTACTCTGTAATGACCTATATGGGAAAAGAATCTGAAAAAAGAATGGATATATGTATACGTATAACTGATTCACTTTGCTGTACAGCAGAAACTAACACAACATAATAAATCAACTATACTCCAATAAAAGTTAATTAAAAAAAAAAAAGATCCAGGCTGTGGGAAGCCCTACAGAGCAAATGACTCTGGTTCCTCAACAAATATATGATGAGGAACAAAAAGGGGATCATGGAGGAATGTTTAAATTAAAAGAGATTTAAAAAGATATATCAAAGATGTAGGTAAAACTAAGCCTTAGTGCTTAGGGATGCATGCTTGTGTGATAAACTATAAAAAAGTGTTTACCACAAAAGCCTGCCACCTTCACGTAGGAGGACAGTCTCTGTGTCCCATAGTAGCTAAGGAAGTGACCTGAGCTCGAGAGAATCGGGTTCAGTTCCCTGTCCTATTTCTGGTTATCTGTCTTTCTCTAAAGCTCCTTTTCTTCAATAACAAAAATGAGGTCACCTATTCCAATTCTGCCAAACTTCCAGGACTGTCCTGAGAACAAAGTGATCCTGTGCCGCCCACCTACTCCTTGTCCCCCAGTGAGCCGATCACCCTTCAACGTCTGCATTCAACCCCACCTGATCCAAGAGATGCAAACCCTCCCTTCCTGCAGCCATCAGCTCATCACTCTGCCATTACAGCAGCAGTGTGGTCAGCACCCAGCAAGGAACTTGGACACAGCAGATAAAGTCTGTTGTAGACAAAGTCAATAAAGTCTGGTGAATGAATCAGATGAAGAAAAGTCTCTGTAATGATTTAAGTGTAGTTACAAATGTAAATTATTATAGTTATTTGTTACCTTCACTAAACTGTAGGATTAGGACACTAGAGGGAAAATGTCATATTATTAAGACTGGGTGTTTTGTCAACCTGTTGCCTTTCAGGTAAAGGAGACATTTTGATTAAAAAAAGGGGGAGGGGGGACTTCCCTGGTGGCGCAGTGGTTAAGAATCCACCTGCAAATGCAGGGGACAAGGCTGTGCTACCAGCCCTTACAGTGAGCTCGAACCTTCGGTGCTATCCCCCTGGGCTAGTGGGCTTCACTGGCATGAGTCAAAATCACATGGGGCCCTGGGCCAAATGGTGCCAAGTAGGTCCAACCAACCATTAGCCTTTCTAGAAGCTCATCCTCAAGACCTGTATGTCCAGTAGGCTATATGGGGAACCCTAATACTAAAGGATATTTAACAGTGATAAAGGGAAAGGGTTGAAGTCTGAGAAACACTAGATTAAATAGAATGAAATATATTCCTTCATTGCAGAACATCTCAGAGCCTTGAATAGTTTTAAATGTGTTGTCAGTCTCCAAGAAAGTAGGCAGCATTCCTCAACTTGGGGGGACCTAAGAGCCCTTTTTAATGAAGTATCTTATAGGCTTTATGTTCCAGAGAGTGATTTTCAGGAAAGGCTGGTCCAGACAGATGCCAGAGTTGGGGGCTGGAATGTTATTCAACCTTAAATATGGGCTTGCAGGGCTGGATCTCATGCAGTGACATAACTGACATTCACACGAGCCACCTCCTTTGTTCTCTGGGGACTTGTGTCCACTCACCTTCACCTTCTTGCCCAGCACCTTGAATGGATACTTTAGTTGGAGCATCTTCTGGGCTCTCAATTCCGGCTTTCCTCCAGGTGCCACAGGGAGGTTCTTTGACAAGACAGGTTTTAGGACAACAGTTATTTCCTCTTCCTAAACGAGGAACTCGAGTGTACTGCAATGGCCCAGTGATTCCCAGACAGCCAGGCAGTGTAATAGGCCCGCCCACTCCAAGGTTAGACCCCAGAGGTATCTCAGACACATGTGGGAGCTGTACAACCCAGGAGTGGCAAGAATTGTTCTGGGGTAATTTCTCAATCCAATGGCATCACTTTCCAGAGGCCAAAAGGCACATATAAGAGAAGTAGCATTACAGATGCATCCCCACCAGCAAACCCTCTTGCCTGTGAGGCAGGCTGTCTGTGGCAGTGTCTGCAAGATGATATCAGAATTTCCTGAGACTCCTCCGCTGTGTCCCCCAAGACTTAAGAATAACATCCCAGGGACTTCCCTGGTGGTGCAGTCATTGAGAACCCGCCTGCCAATGCAGGGAACATGGGTTCGAGCCTTGGTCCAGGAAGATCCCACATGCCGCGGAGCAACAAAGCCCGTGCACCACAACTACTGAGCCCGAGCGCCACAAGTACTGAAGCCCGTGCGCCTAGAGCCCGTGCTCCGCAACAAGAGAAGCCACCGCAGTGAGAAGCTCGCACACTGCAACGAAGAGTAGCCCCGCTCGCTGCAACTAGAGAAAGCCCGCGCGCAGCAATGAAGACGCAGCGCAGCCAAAAATAAATAAATTAAATAAATAAAAAATAAATTTAATTTAATTTTAAAAAAGAATAACATCGTAGCCCTCTCTCTGTGACAAGCTTTGGAAAAAGTGAACTGAGAGTGGGCTGCAAGGAGGTCCGTGAGCCACGTCCCAAGGCCAGGTCTGCGAGGGAGAGGGAACAACCAGTACCAGCTCCTCCGCCTGCTGTTGCCGGGCTCCTGTTTTCCCCAGTCACCGCCAGCAGTCCCTCCTTTCAGCTGTGGCTTGAGTGAGAATTATGGAATTGCTATTATTACCCCAGCCCGGTGTCCAGGGTTTGATGGCTGCTGCCCTGGCAGCTCCCACCCAGAGGGGAGCCAACTGCAGGGGCAATAAAACAAAGTCCTTGGCAGTTGAAGCCCTCTCCTCTGTGTAGCTGGGGCTGATGAACGGGATGGGGAGCCAACCCCGACTCGCTCCTTGGGAAGTCTTGGAGCTGGAGTCTTGCTCCCCGACATCTGATTCCAAAGGCATTTTCCAGCCCAGCTGGGAAGGCTGTGACACTCTCAACAAGGCTCCCTGTATCAGCCTTGAGAAATGAGCATCTGCCAGCCTCGGCTATCTGTCCAGGGCCTCTTCTAGAAGAGGAGATGGATTTGCTCCGACTTGGCTGGCTTTATCAATCAACCCACCACCCAACCAAATGCACAGCATTTAGAGAGCACCGCTGCGTGCAAGGGACCACTCAAGGTTCATTCATCCAACACGTCTTCCTGCGGCACCTACTTTGTGTGAGGTATGGTGCCAGGTCCTGGGGTTACATCCAAGCACAGAGGAGGTGGAAAGCCCCACCCTCCTGGGAGCTTATACACGATTGTCAGGAAAGAGAGGAGGCACAGAATAAATGTGTGATTTAGTAACCCGGAAGGTAGTAAGTGCTATGCGGGAATTTGAGCAGAGTCAGTGAGATTGGGTGTGTAGGATGCAGGCGTGAGGTTAAATGTGTGGCTAGGGAAAGCCTCACTGAGAAGGTGACATTTGAACCAAGACTTGAAGGAGGTAAAGGGTTAAAAATTAAACCCCCAACTGATCTGCCTTCCAGGAGTTTACCAGCTCTGCGGGAGAGCAGACTATTTCATAAACGCCATACAGCAGAAGCCTCGTGAAGCACCAGACAGAGGGGTGGTGGGCATTCAGAGGAGGAAATGATTATAACCCACTGTCACCCAAGGAGGAGAGTGACTCCACCCTTGGAACTGCTCCCTAAAAGCACTTCATTGCTTGAAACTTGGGTGAGATGCCTAAGACTGGCGGGTGTGACCAGAAATATGAGGAAAGGATGTGAGTGGAGCACAAGAGAGCAGAGTAGAGGATGTCCAAGGGAAACGGCAGGGCCAGAGGCCCATCCCAAGGCTGAGGCAGTCCAGGGAAGAGAAATAGCCAGGCAGGTTTAGCAAGCTGAGCCCGTGGGACATGTGCCTTTTTCCCACTCAGAACAATCTGATTATTGTTCTCCTAAAACCAAACCCACTACACCAGAGGGCCTCAAACCTGCCTACCTGTCGGTATTACCTGGTTTTTAATAATACAGGTTCCTGGGCTCCATTTTGGACCCATAAATCAGAATCTGAGTTTTTAAATTTTTTAATTTTTTTGGCTGCTTTGGGTCTTCATTGCTGCACACAGGCTTTCTCTAGTGGCAGCGAGCGGGGGCTACTCTTCGTTGTGGTGTTCGGGCTTCTCATTGTGGTGGCTTTTCTTGTTGCAGAGCACGGGCTCTAGGGAGCTTGGGCTTCAGTAGTTGAGGCGCGCAGGCTCAGTGGTTGTGGCTCATGGGCTCTAGAGCACAGGCTCAGTAGTTGTGGCGCATGGGCTTAGTTGCTCCACGGCATGTGGGATCTTCCCGGGCCAGGGATCGAACCCGTGTTCCCTGCATTGGCAGGCAGATTCTTAACCACTGTGCCACCAGGGAAGTCCAGAATCTGAGTTTTTTAAAAGCTCTCCAGATCATTCCAAAGATCCATCAGGTTTGAGGTCCACTACTCTGGCCTGACACTGTCTGTTTTCACTGCCTGAATCCTGTCAGAGGCAGCTCATGGGATAAGAAAAGGGTATCAGGGGATTCCCCCACTGAGAGGGAATGATCTGTTCAAGCATCAGTCTCCACTATGAGACTGTGAGCCCCTGAGGGCAAAGACTTCTTACTTCTCTGTGTGAAAACTCAGGCCCTGAACCATGATAAATCATGGTTCAAATGCTCTGAACTGAACTAAGCCCGGTTCCACTAGCCATCTGGCTGTGGCCATGACACTTAACCTCCCTGGGCCTCAGTCTGCATCTATAAAATGGGTACAATGATTCCTGACCTTCCTGTCTCACAGGATTTCTGAGAGGCAACGGAAATACTTGCAAGAACAGCTGGACAGTTTCCCAATGGAGGGGAAGCTAGGCACAGATGATTTAAAATAGATCACCTTAAAGCCTTATTTGACCTTGGAATCCATCCTATGAGTAGGTTGACCTTCCTGAACTTTTTCTTTTGCTTTATCTAAAACTCATTCATACTGAACAAAGAGTTAAATAAGAATCGACTATGTGTCACACACCGTATTTGGCAATAACTCACAAATGAATAAGACATAATCTGACTGCTGCAGAGCAAAAAATTGAACTGGAAAGAGCAAACACATGGGCAAAGAATGCTGATATAAGCAAGTGGGAGGGAGGATTATGTTCAAAATCTTTACTTCTGGGCATGAAGTAATGAGCAGAAGAAATCTCCCAGAGTCCAAGGCAGAAAGTGCACAGTGGCCAAACAAACGCAATGAGATAGGAAACAGCGAAAACAGCCCTTTTAGGACCAGCAAGTCAGGTGACACGACAAGAGTAAGGAGTGTGTGTGGAAGATGCAGGGGAGTGGCTGAGAGGGGTACACAGCCTGAAAGACAGCACCTGCTGATCCCTGCCTCCTGGTGTTCATGTCTTTGTATAATCCCCTCCCCTGGAGTGTGGACTGGATCTAGTGACTCACATCTAACAAGTAGCACATGGCAAACATGATGAGATGTCAATTCCAAGACAGGCTGCAAAGAGACTATGGCTTCCTTTGTGGGTGCTATATCTTGCTCTCTAGCTGGCTCGCTCTGAGGGCTGCCCTATGGAGAGACCCACGTAGCAAAGAATGGATGTCTCTGGCCAACAGTCAGCAAGGAGCTGAATCCTGCCAATGACCACATGAGTGAGATTGGTCCTCCTCCATTTGAGCCTTCAGATGAGACCGCAGCCTGGTTGCCACCTTGATGGCAGACTTATGTTACCCTAAGATGGAGACCCAACTGAGCTGCACCCAGATTCCTGCTCCATGGACACAGGGAGACAATAACCAATTGTTGTTCTAAGCTGCTAGGTTTGGGGGACATTTTTTACACAGCAGGAGATAACTCATACAGGTGGGTCTCGGACATTTCAAGCAAGAAGGTGAACTAATCAAACCTGGTCTTTAACCATTGGGTTGACTGGCAGTGAGGGGCCTCTACAGGAGCCCCAGAGAGGAGTGATATGGCAGAAGGAACAGAGAGAGACGAAGGAGAGATCTGGTGAGGTAGGGTTTGGTTCCAGGAGGCCACACTGCCCATTCATCTGGTTACTCAGACTGAAAGACCCAAAGCCGTCATTGATTGCTCCTTTCCTCACAGCCCATGCTCAACCACCAGTAAATTCCATCTTCACCTTTCCCTTCCTCTCCCAGGACTGCGCTCCCCATGGCAGCCAGATCATGCCACATTCCCACTCAAAAGCCACCGATGACTCCTAACTGCGCTTAGAATAAAACCCAAAGTCCTCCCCACGGTCCAGAGCCCCTATGCGGCCCAGCCTGCGGCCACTCACTAAGATATCTCCTCATTCTCCCACTCACTCAGCCCCAGCCAGACAGTCCCTCGCTAGCCTCTCTGTCTGGAATTCTCTTCCTGCAGTTGCTCTGTTTGCTCCACTCTCTCCTTCAGTCTCTTCAGAAAAGGCTTCCTGATGAGAAGGGATTAACACTGAGATCCTAAAGAAAAACCATGGAACCTGCCATCTTGGATGGCTTCGGGAAGTTAGCCTCATTGCTTTTGAATCATGTCGCCTGTGGCAGGATTAGTAGTGTTAGATGGAGCAAAAGCTTTCCTGGATGACACCAGGACTGTGGGGCTGGGGGCCTGATGACCAGAGAGAATGGGAGGTCATTGCCCGTGTGGGACGTCTCAGCAGGAGCCCCTCTGTTCTAACTGCCTCAGACCCTTCCCTTGGCCGATGGGCCTGATCCACAGACCAGGCTGCAGGTGTGGCTGTGCGGTCGGGCGACAGAGGCACAGGAAGGTGAAGTGACTCCTCCAAGGCTTTCTTGTTCCCAGTTCAAGTGCACTCATCATCCTTGGGTGTTTAAAACAATGAGCACTGGACAGGAAAAAGTAAATAAATCTTAATAAGAAATGACATGTACACAGTGCTTTGTCGATTGCTATTCATTTATAACTACTTCAACTTATTATGTTGTGGGTTTGAAGCAGTCATTCATTAAGTGGACCTTCACTGGCCACCTACAAACCATGCGGTCAGGTGCCGTGCTAGGCAGCAGCTACTCACTGTGCGTGCTCAGGATGTGCCCGGGCATGACCCGTGGGGCTCAGGGTGGGGCTTCTCAGTCTGCAGGGCTGAGGTGGTAGGGCAGTGGGCCTGGAGAAAGGAGGGTTTTCTGGGCTAGCTGCCTGGAGCTGGTGAGAACCACAGCCCCTGTGGAGCTCTTCATCATCTGCTAGATGAAGGGTCTTCACAGCCCGTCTCCATCCACTCACAGCCAGCATCGCACTGAGCTCTCGGGAGGCCTCCTGCAGGATGCTGGACCCAGCCAGCTGGCAGCCAGGCCGCAGCAAGTATGGCGACAGTCTCTTGGCAGTGGGCAGGGCCGTGGTGATGTAAAAGAGCTCCACGGAGCAACCTGTGAGCCACCAGTGTGCCCCTCCCCACCCCCCAGTCTTCCACCTCATCATCTCCCTTACAGGCCACCCACGATGTCCTAGAAATGCCAGCTCTTCTATTTTCACTTTTTCCCTTAAGACAGAAGAAAAAAGACAAGAAGTTGGAAAAGCCAAGGGTCAGGAAGTAAGCAGGGAGGCACCATCGGGAGGAACCAGACAGGGTGGAAGCAGAAGGCTTCAGGGACAAGGGACCTTCAGCCCCACCTGTGCTGACAGGAACCCCCCAGAACCCCCAGGCCAGACCCAGAAGGGGCTTTAAACACCACCTCACCCAACCTTGGTTTTGAGTCAACTGATGTTCAAAGAGGTTAAACAAATTGTCCGTGTTGGTAATTAAGTCAGATTTGTTCTGGCCTTAGAGAATGGAAGAGAAAGTTGAAAAAATAGTTACCTTGGACAGAAAGCCTGCGTTTTAAGGCACTCAACCATATAATGACACCTAATCATTTACCTATGATCGGTCTCCGTCTGGTTTCCTCTAAGCAAGTCTAAGTGCCTTAAGGGCAGGCTGTTTCCAAGAACCTCTTGTGTCACAGACACCCAGGAAGCACTGGCTCACACAGGTGAACAGAGGGAAAAAAGAACAGAAGAGGAAGCCCAACCAATGAACAGAATAAATGATGAGCAAAGAGACACCTCCTAAGGTGCCTGCAGCTCACTCCTGCTGAGAAGTCAAAGCAAAATAAAAAAGCAGTGTGGTTTACAGATAGAACAAACTAGTGGTTACCAGTGGGGAGAGAGAAGCAGGGAGGGGGTCATATAGGGGTAGGGGATTAAGAGGTACAAACTCTTAGGTATAAAATAAGCTACAAGGACATATTGTACAACACGGGGAATATAGCCAATATTTTACAATAACTATAAATGGAATATAACCTGTAAAAATTGTGAATCACTATATTGTACACGTGTAACATATATGATATTGTACATCAAGTATACTTCAATACAATTTTTTAAAAACAATTTTTAAAAAATTGTTTTAAAAAGCAGCATGGTTTAGTGGAAAAACACAGAATCATAAAGAATGATAGTCACATTATTAATAATATCAAGAAATGTACACACACAGTTTAGTCACAGAGCCTCTCCATCACGACCAAGGACTGCCGGCCGGGGCAAGTTGCAGGCAATGCCCAACAAACTCAATTTCCACACCTGCCTTGAATGAAAAATAGCATTTTTCAGTGCCTGCTTCGTGTTCATCAGACTCTCCACGGGACGTGAGAAGCTTGGAAAAAGCAGGATCTAAAATTACCACTGATTTTTTTTTTTTTGAAGTCCCTATTTCATTTATTCTGAAATTTCAAGAGAGGGCACAAGACTCTTTTAACGCTCATCAGGAGGGGGTCCAAGTTGGAAAGGCTGAGACATCCCACAAATGTGTCTGCTTCTGCTGGGGGCACGCTCCCCACTCCCTCGTGTCCCCGAAAAGAATGCAGAAGGGGTGAGCTGGGGTTTCCTTTCCTCACCGTTCTCCTTGCGAGGGTAACAAATAGTCCTCCAGCTGTGTGAGAAAATCACTTTCATCTTCCTCATTTTATTTGATCCTTGTAAGATCTCTGTGAGCCAGGCAGGAGCCCAACTTAATTCTACAAATACTCCTTGAGGGTGACCATGAGAGGCATGGCGCTCAACAGACAAGAAAACTGGGCCCTAAGAGTTTAACAGTCCTAACTCTGAGTCTGAAAGGTGTTACTGAGGCCACTCCCTTCCCAGATGAAGAAATGAGGCCCAGACAGGGAAACAGTTTGTCCTCTGTCACCCAGTTGATGCTGAAGCTGAGACCAGAACCCAGGTCCCCCAAAGCTTCACAATCCAGTGTTCTGTCACCACATCACACGGCCCCTCCGGGGGTCCCCTGCCCTAGAGGGGAAGAGAGAGGAGGAACAAAGGAGGAAACTAACACGGACTGAGCACTGGATCTGCCATTTACTGGAGACGGTGTCTAACCCCATTCTTTGCACTTCTGTACTGACTCGGAACTTCCCTGTCTGTGAGTCATTTCACCCCACCTCCTAAGCACTGTGAGTCTCGGAACCCCAGGATGTCCTGGCTCTTCATCTGTAAATGGCCATAACCCCACGTGCTGCCCAGGGTTGTAGCGAGGATCAGTGACCTCAGGTCTTAAACACCCACCCTCCCCTTGTGGGCTGCAAGATGTCTCCTTGCCCTTATCTTGCATCCGAATTACAGAGATGGGGCGTGCCACTGCTGGTGGTGACATCAAGGTCCCTGACTCCCAGCGGAGGGCCCTCGCCCCGAGCTGCTGGGGGACCAGACTGCAGTGAGCCGGGTTTTCCCTGTGTGAGAGCACAGGGGAATTCTAACAAGAAACAGAGCCCCACCGTCCCCACACAAGCCAACTTGGAAAGCAACCACTGTCCAATTAGGCCAGGCATTTTATTTTCAACATCAGATTTGTGAGGTTTGCTTCTTTCTCCATCGTCGAGGTCTGTCTCAGGCGCTTGCGACTGCTTTTAGGGTTTGGGATTTCTGCTGAGGCCCCAGAATAACAGGAGCAAGCATCCTGCGGGCACAGCAGTTCAGGCTCTGATACCAGCTCTGGGGCCATTTCTCACTTGTGCACCTCATTCCCCACCCCACTGATACAAGAATGTTCCCCGGCTTGCTGGTTTGGAGTTCGTATTCTTTCCTTAAACCACCCTCTTTACGCTTCCTTCTAGATCTGCTGGGTGGGAACTTGGTGCAGTTCATCACAAACAGGAAGTTTCCAGACGTCAAAAAATTGTTCTCACTTCACTGTCTTCTTAGAATATGGGTGAGGGGGATCCAGATGGCCATAGCGCAGCTGGGCAGTACAGCCGGGAGGGTACTGGCCATGGGGTCTGGCCGTTGGGCTCTAATCCCAGCCTTGCCACTTTGCTGTGTGGCCTTGGGCAAGTTACTTCTCCTCTCTGGGCTTCAGTTCCCTAGTTTATAGCCTAACCTGCTTGTTGGAGGTGAAGTCTGGGGGGCCTGTCTGCTCCGAGTTTGTAAGACTCCAGGGTCCCCGAGAGCCAGGACTCAGGAACCAGGGACATCTTGGGCGAGCCACTTAACCTCTCAGTGTCTGGGTAACACTGAAATGGTGATAATAAAATGCCTGCTTCTTTGGGGGTTGAGAGGAGTAAGTGAATTAATCCATGCAAAGTGCTTAGAACAGTGCTTGGCACACAAGAGGCACTAAGGATTAGCTTGTACTTTGGTGACTTTGACAAGGGTTGTGTCTAACTCATCTTTGTGCCCTCAGCACCTGGTGAAAGGAGCACTGAATGAGAGAAGAAACCAAATATATGAAAGGGGAGGGGAGGTTCAAGGGGGGCGGGGGGCAGCTGTTCTGTGGAGCAGCAAACAGATTCCCTGCCCCTGTCCCTTTGAAGTGTCTGTGTCCACATGGTTGGGGGTGGAATGTAATGTCCCCAGCCCCTCCCCACTTCTGGAGCCCCAGGAAAGCCTGGCCCCTCACTCCCGGTCTGTGGTGGCCACCGCACAAGCCCGCCCCCCCAACTCAGCCCACCTCAGTTGCCCCTCCGTCTCCTTTCATCCCATACATAGTTCATCTTCAAACTCAAGGGAAACAGTAGTCAAAAAAGAAACAGCCCTCCGCCCCTCAGCCCCCGGCCAGTAATCTGAGCTGCAGAAGGAAAGGGGCAATTATGGTTTGGGATTTCTCCCCCTCCTTTTCCAGCTGCTTGACTCAACTTTTCATCTTTCTTCTGCCTCTGGAGAGCTCAGCATTGAGCTCGAAGGGGCTGCATTCTAGGGGTGGCTGGAGGTGGGGACACGGCAAGGCCCTCCATCCACCTCCTCCTGCAAAGATGGGGCGCCAGAGCGGCAGCCCTGGGGGCCCGAGTGCCCCTCTGCCGATCCACCGCCGGACCACTCTCGCCAAGCACCTGGCAGGCTCAGCCCTCTCGCAGAAGGAAATTTATTAGCCGAGGCTGCAGGGAGGGCTGGGGTTACTGAGACTTCATTACTCTTACAAAATATACTATGGGACGTTTACTAGTGTCCCGTGAAGTGTGCCCATAAATCAGGGGCTCCGCGGCGTTTGTCAGAAGAAATGAGGAAAGTGCGTTTGCTCACGCTCACCGTGGCCTTGTCGTTGACCCCGGCCCTGAGCAAGGCCGCGGCATTGGGTACAGCCCCGCCACTGGCCGCCCTCAAGGGCATCCTCCCGGCCTCAGGGCCGGACACAGGTCTGTGCCAGCTTGCATGGTCTGAATGAAAACGTCGTCCAGTTTCAAATCCACACATATCACACGTTGAATCTCTCCTGGAAATAATATTTCCTCTGCCAATTTTATTCCCCCGGCCCTAGGGACCTACAAAACTTCTGTGCAGCTTGATCCTGTTTCTAATATATACATATATGAAGGAAATACACCCGAAGGTTAACAGTGATTCTCTCTGGACAGAACAATTGTGGGTGATTTTTATTAACTTCTTTATACTTTCCCGGATTTTCCACATTTAAAAAAAATAAATATGTGCGACTTTCATGATCAGAAAAATGTTACTTTTTTAAAAAGTAAATTTAAGAACAAATCATGGGGAAATATGAGTATGTTCATGTTATTTACCAAAAAATAAGGTAAAATTATAAACAACCTACATGTGTAACTATTATTTCACATTACCAGGACAGAACATCACACAGCCACTTAAAATACTGGTTTTGAAGAAGTGAGGAAATGCTTATGATTTAATGCTTAGAGGGGAAAAAAAGGCAAAACACAGGCCATTTGTGTATGCATGTGCTGATGAGTAGTATATAAAAATTGTACATAAGAAAAATGCCTAGAAAAAATATTACTGTTGTATTAAGCTGTGGGCTTCTGAAATGTTTTCTTTTTCTCTTCTCTGTTTTCCAAATTTTGTGTAATGTGGTTATACTTCTTCTGTAATTTGTAAGTGTTTGAAAAGAGAAAAGAAAATGCAATTCGGGTCTGGGGCCCCTGCTCCCCGCTCCCCCCATGGCTCAGTACCACACACGTGTTCTCACCCCACATTAAAACGTGAGGCCCGGGGTGCCGTGGTGGGTTCAGTTCCGTTGCGACAATCTGGGATGGTCAGCTCCACCAATGAACTTTTTATGGAGTTTCTGACTTTGAAGCTAAGTAATGAGACTTGGCCCCTGACCAGGCCTTGACATGTTCAAAGTGGTCTCCCCCCATCAATTAGCTAATCCAAGCCACCCGAAGTGGGCAGGCAGGCAGGGCAGGCGGGCAGCACAGTGAGACCCCGGTTTCTGGTAGGTGTCCCTGCCAGAGGCCGGGCCAGGAGTTTGAGGGTCCCACTCTAGCCTGTGGCCAGGCCCCCTCCCCCAGCTCAGCAGCCTGCGTGCACAGACCCCTTCCTCCTGTCTTACATTAGGGGGCAACTCCAGAGAGGGAGGGAATTCTCAGGGCTCTGAGCTGGTCTCTATCAGAGAAGTGCTTCGTTTGGAAAGGAAACGTCTGTTTGAAGGAAACAGGCTGGTCTCGAGCGCCCCCTGGCTGCCCGGGATGTCCACTGTGGCAAACCACCATCCCACACCTTAGCACAGGCAAGAGGTGCCAGCACTGGTCTCTCCTCAAAGTCCCTGGGAGTTTTCTAGATGCTGGGTACCAAGGAGTTCTCCCTCACCCCCACCCCAAGTATTTAAAAGTAAATCGACCTTCTTCAGTGAAGAGATTCCTCGACCCCAAGAGAGGGGTGCGTTTTGCTAGGTCTGGCTTTTTGGTGGTCGTCCCCACCTTAATTCTTTATAAGTAGTCACTCTCTCCTGACCTGATGGGCGTGGGGCAGGTGAACCTCTGGCCCACCCCGGTCATCTCCCTTCACTCCACATTTTGAATGGATCTCACAGCATTTGGAATCTCAATGGCATTTGGTTTTGATTTTTAACAGGAGGGGGAAAAAAAAAAAAAAACAGTTTGCCTTGAAGCAATGCGTTCTCTTGGCAGCTCCACGGAGCCTGGCAATGTTGAGACCTTTCCTGGCAGCGCTAAGAAGATGAGCTGGTTGGTTGTGGTGTGTTTAGAAGTTTAGAAGCAAAAAGAGCACGGGTTTGCGGGAGGTGGGTCTGGACTGGGGGGGGGGCGGGGGGTGACAGGACCTCCAGATCGGTTCTCTTCTCTACTGTAAATTACAAGCCTGCTTTTTTAAATTTCCTTTCCCAGAACAATGTTATTCATTCAATTCCAAAGTAAACATTGGGCTTAGATACTCAACAGTTTGGGAGAACAAACTGTCCTCGTTGTTAAGGTCTTTACCTGTCAGGGGCTGATTAAACCCATATATCTTCATGGCAGCCATCGGCAGCCGTCGGGGGCTGTGAGGAAGGACCGGGCACCAGCACCCCCGTTCCCCCACGGGCGAGGGCAGCCCCTCGGTGCCAGCCCTGGGCTCGGGGCTTCCCCTTTCTCCCGGGCGGCTACAGTAGGGTGTCTGTTCAGGGCTCCAGCCTGACCCTGAACCTCTGGGATAAGGGGACAGATCAGAGGAAGTGCTGAGGCCCAGAGGGCACCGGGAAAGAGAGAGGAGGAGGGGAAAGTGGTGTTTGAACCGCCTTCAAAGTGATAGATGTTTGTACTATAGAAAAGCTGATTTGGGGAGAAATGCAAGCCTTGGGTAGTAAATCATGCGATCCGACGCTGGAGCTAAGAATATGGAAGCCCATTTCCTTTCTCCTAGGGGAAGGCTGCTTAATTAAGAGATCTCCGGGTACTCGACTTCCTCGTAAATTTTAGACAGCTGTAAAACTCAGAGTGTGTGTGTGTGTGTGTGTGTATGCTCGCGTGTACGCAGGGTAGGCAAAGAAGAGCACGTTTGGAGCTCTGTTCGGAATGGCAGGCACACCACTGCTCGCCCTTTGGTGCCTCAGTTTCCCCACGTGGGGAACGAAAGTCACATGCTGCGTCTCACACCCCAGCTCTCAGTAAGCATCAAGGTACTAGGCTGGAAATCTCCTGGCGCTCTGATTGCGGAGTGAATGGACGGGAGGGGGCCGGGCGCCCACAGGGAGAGAAGGGAAGGAGGGTTTGACCCCACTGCCTGTGTTGGGTGGGGTGGACCCCGAGCCTGGCCCCAGGCCCCAGATGACAGTTTCAGATGACAGGGAGCAAGGCTTCCCTCCTCCCCAGCCCTGATCCCAGGGATGCCGCCGGCTCTCGGGTGAGCCTTCCCCGGAAACCCGTGGCTGGATTCTTAGGTTTCCTGCTCTCCTCTAAGGTTAATTTCCCAAGTACAGTCCGCTTCTTTTCCAGAAGAACTTGCTTCCCCCCTTGGCTTATCTGATGGTGGGAATCTCAGGGAGCAGCTTGTCACCTGTCATTTTCCAAAGTGAAGGTTAACAGTTGGGGAGCTGCGAGGTGGGATCCTGAGGACCCAGTGATGCCACCCGTGGTAGGGGCAATGCACGCGAGATACAGGAGGCCAAGGAAGGGCAGAAAAGCCATCTCTCCTTGAACAACTCAAGCTGAGTCAAGCTTGTGCTGGCATGGAAAGAAAATCCTCTTATGTGGCATGTTCCCTCCATAGCGCACTTCAACTCTCATTACCTTGGATCCCACAGCGTCGCAGAGGACGGGACACGGAAGGCCAGAGTATTGTCCCACGTTGCAGAGGGACAGCTGAGCTGAGGAAACGGCAAGTAGCAGCCTGTTGTAGATCACGCTGACAAGTTGGTAAATCCAGTCCCCTGACCCACTTCCGCCAGGCCCTTGTCACACGTTGGATCAGCCAGTGTCAGCACAGTGTCAGCTTGCAAGGGCTGGGGTGATGCTTTGTTTCCGGACCGCTCATGAATGGCACTGTAAGACAGGATGCGACAAATGCATGGAAGCTGCTGACTTCGTGGCTCCGATGCCCTTGACGTAGGGCGGATCCCTGGCAGTGATTCCCAGTGTCTGGGATGGTTTGGGTGCCCCCTGGACTCCCAGCCGACCTGCTTCGTTCCTTTAAGCCCTAGATTCCATTTAATGGGGAGCACTGGTGAGGATCAAATTAGGCATGTCTGTGAGCATGCCAGGTGGGGTTGGTCTCCCAAGACACACTGGTTTCACTCTTCCAGAAAATGGGAACACAGATCTGAGCCAAACAGCTGGCATGCTGCAGCCCTACCCTAAGCCTTACTTGTTGAGGAAACAAGGTAAGAATGCTGGCACTTGGTTTGTTCATGGGGCTCCTTCCTTCAAAGAAAATAATGCCAAGGAGACAGAGAATGGGGGTCCGAACACTGAAGTGAGGTCTGGTGCCACAGGAAGAGAGTTGAGGTTTCCAAAACATTCCAGCCCGAAGCGTGCTCTCCTTAGGTCCACAGTCCCATCACATTATTGTTGATTTTTTTTTTCTTATTTGGTTTTTTCTACAATAAATATGCATCATATTTATATGCATACAAATATGTATAATGCATGAAACAATAAAATGTTTTTAAAAGAAAACTCACATATAGAGCACATAAGACCCCTAGTTCTTTTCCTTTCCTTGCACTCAGGTGCCTTATAAAGTAGGTTAAAGTTATGAAAACTTTGTTTAGACAGACCTTTTGGAAGCATTACACGGTTTAATTGATGAACGTATACTGACCATCTCGCCTGCGTTGAGCACTGCACCATCTCGTGGTGACACGGAGGTGAATAACTCACCCTCCCTGATCAACACCACACCACTTAAAACAAAGCCCTGCATGTTCTTTACACCTTCTACCTCTAGAACGTGTGGGAGACCTAAAGACCCACCCCAGACTTCTGCCTGGCCAGTGAAATGTGCTGGATATAGGCCTGGACCAGGAGTCAGAGAGGAGGACTACAGTCCTGGCTGCGTAACTCTCTGTGTGACTCTGGGCAAATCCCTTCCCCACTCTGGGCTGCAGTTTCCCCATCTGCACCACAACAGGTTGGCCTATAGGATTCCCAAGCTTCCCTCCAGCTGTGTGGTCCTGGGATCTGAACCCCTTCTGGCCCAGGTCTGTCCTGGAGTCCCCCATCCCCTGTCGTGTGCTGTCTGGGCCTAGGGCTCGCCTCAATGTACCCGCCACCCACCGCTTGTCCGCGCCGGGGACCCAGGTGTGGCTGGCTTTCCTGCTGCTCTGCGTCCAGAGCACACAGCCTTTCCAGAAGGTGAGGGATGGCCTGGCCTCCTCCCCTGGCCTCCTTGCTGTCTCCAGCCCTTCGTGCAGAACGACGGAGGTGAAAAGCAGTACAAAGAAGACCCAAAACACACACATGTGAAGGAAATATGCATCAGAGGCAGAGGAAGACGGGTGCCCAACTACAACACACTTTGCTGAATTACGGGCCAAAGTTTCAACTAGACATAGGCCCCCGTTTTCCATACCTGCATGAGAAATAAGAGATGCCTGCTCCGAGCTGATATTTGCCCCCTCACATTTAGCAGTGTGTCCCTCTGAATGTACACACCTGCCCAAATTCACTGTATCTGCATATCGACGCCAGTGGAAAGTTCTCTGACCTAGAAAACCTGCTTCAGGTCCCTCTACTGACCAACTGGTGACTTTGAGCCCATCACCACCACTCTCAGGGCCTCAGATTCTCCTCTACACACTGGAAGAGCCCCACTACATCCTCCTTACGTGGATCTCCAAGGCCCTTCCAGCCCTGACTGCTGGGATGTACAGGGCTGCAGGTGAGCCTGGCTCTGGTGGCACCACAGCCCCAGGGCATGGAGCAATGGCCCCAGCTAGCCTCCGAGGTAGTGACCAGTCACCGCTGGGTGGCATGGTGACATGATTCAGGGCTCTGCTGTCTTCTGTTCTGCGTATTTTGGAGGCCTCCCCGAAGATCTTTGGGGTAGCCAGCATCGCCCCATACCTTCCTCTGATCCCTGTGGAAACAACTTGGCCACATCGAAAGGCCTTTGAGAGAGATTTAAGGCTCCACGCGGGCCCAGCCAGTATCCCAGAGGCCCCGCTGACCTCCCACAGCTCCATTTGCCATAGACGAGCCCAGGGTATGCCTTCTGTTTCCACGCAACTATTAGCACTGCCTCAGCTCACACTGAAGTGTGATCCACTTTGGAAGATAAATATCTGGTGACCCTGCCCTTGAGGTAGAGCGGCCTTCCCAGAAACAAGAGTCTGGATCTCACCTCACCACATATGGGGGTACAGACCCACCCTAGGCCAAAATGTGAGGAGCACTATAGGGGTTAGGGTCTTCTCGTGTCCCCCACCTAATTTGCAGTCTGAGGCATTGTTTCATACCCTTCCCAGTCATCGGTATCTCAGATTTACGCATTCTCCTAGAACCGGTTCTCAAAGTAGGGTTCCCGGACCAGCATCATCAGCATCACCTGGGAACTTGCTAGAAATTCAGGGTCCCCAGATCTATCAGATGAGGAACTCAGGGGGTGGGGCCCAGCAATCTGTTTCAACAGACCCTCCAGGGGATGCAGACACCTATAGGAGAATGAGAACTGCTGCCCTAGACAACGTGAGAACTGACCTCGAAATTCCCCAGGCCTGTGCTCCCTCCGCTTCCCGTTACAGATGGAGATGCTGGGAGCAGTGGAAGCAACGCTGCAGCCTGAATTCCCACACAATGCTCCCTACACCTCACCTGGCTTGCATCCGACCACCTGTGTTTCAGTCCCGCAGGAATAAGGTGTCAGGTTGGTCAGTGGGGCTGTCACCCTAGCAGGATCCTTTCTCCTCTGGGCCTCAGATTCCTCATCAAAACAACTGAGGGATTTGCTCAGATGATCTTTAAGGTCCCTTCTAGGTGTGACATTCTTTCTTTGTTCATACATCCTCCTCCAGATGATGTCCACACTTCATGGGAGCCTCAGGGCTCAGGCTGTGATGAGATGATTCCAGATAATATTTCAAGGCAGAGGGGCTTCTGGTGACCCTCAAATCCATCTTAGAATCAGATGGATTTCAGAAACTTGAAAGAGGCTCAAGGGCAGACCCTCAACCTTGGCGCTACTGGAAATTTTGCACCGATAATTGTTGAGGGACCATCCTGTGCACAGTAGGATATTTCGAAGCATCCCTGGCCTCCACCCACTAGATGCCAGTAGCACCCCCAAGCTGTGACAGCTGAAGCTGTCTTCAGGCATTGCCGCATGTGCCCCGGTTGGGGGATGTGGTGCGGGGGCAGTCACTCTCGGATGAGAATCACTGCCCCATAGGCTCTCTGGGCTGCGAGCGCTCCTACTCTGCTCCCCAGATTTCCCCCCATCCTCTCCCAGCGCAGGAATCTCCCACAGTGCTGGCTCAGCTTACAGGTGTCGGCAGGGATGCTAAATGCCTTGGGAGCCCTACCAGTGCTGCTTCCACGCCAGCCCTACCCAGGCAAGAACGTTCATCCGGTCCATTCACAGCAGAGGGCTGCATTCTCCTGTCATCACCACTTCCTACTAATGCAACCTTGTACAAGTTCCCCAGCCTCTCAGAGGCCCACTTTTCTCATCTGCAAAATAGGAACAATCCTCTCTACCTAGTTGGTACTATGATATGGCTTAAATGGGATGTACACAGAGCACCTGTCTGCCTGGACTCAACGATGGTATTATAGACGAGAAATGGGAGTCAGTCTTTCTTTCTGCATCCAAATTACAATTTTGTCTTCAATCCACAAAGGTAGATTTGCCCCAGGAGAGCTTCTGTTTGTTTTGTTTGGATTTTCTTCCACAGCAATCGTAGCTGCCTGCCACCATTGACAGATAAAGCTGGAAGGACACTTCTCAGCAGCTTTGGGGGATGAAGAGAACTTAGTTATGTGGATCTATGCCCGGCCCAGCTTGAGGGAACAGAAGAACCCAGACCATAGACTCGAGGCCTCAGGGCCAGACAGGACATGAAGGAAGGATGGGATGGGAGGGCCTGGGGACCTGGGCAGGCACCGGGCATCCTTTTTTTTTTTTATTTATTTATTTATTTATTTATTTATTTATTTATTTATTTATTTATTTTTGGCTGTGTTGGGTCTTCGGTTCGTGCGAGGGCTTTCTCCAGTTGCGGCAAGCGGGGGCCACTCTTCATCGCGGTGCGGGGACCGCTCTTCATCGCGGTGCGCGGGCCCTTCACTATCGCGGCCCCTCCCGTTGCGGGGCACAGGCTCCAGACGCGCAGGCTCAGCAGCTGTGGCTCACGGGCCCAGCTGCTCCGTGGCATGTGGGATCCTCCCAGACCAGGGCTCGAACCCGTGTCCCCCGCACCAGCAGGCAGACTCTCAACCACTGCGCCACCAGGGAAGCCCCAGGGCATCCTTTTTAAGGGGAACCACCTCTAATCAGCTCGAGATAGTTGTTCCAGATGGGAACGTGGACAGAGGTTGTCATGGCTTCCTCTTATTCATAGGAAACTGAAAATCTGCATTTTTATATGAAATTTCCAGATTTTTTTTAAAAAAACAACGTGTCAATTTAAAGCCTCTGGTCGAGAGAGATCCTAAAATAACTCAGTAACTTAATAGTCACTCGAAACAATCCTATGAAATATGTGCTGTGATTATCCCAATTTTATATTGAGGAAACTGAGGCACAGAAAGGTTAACTCACTGGCCCGAGGTCACACAGTTAGAAGTGGGTCGGGGGGGGCTTCCCTGGTGGCGCAGCGGTTGAGAGTCTGCCTGCCAATGCAGGGGACACTGGTTCAAGCCCTGGTCCGGGAAGATTCCACATGCCACGGAGCAACTGGGCCCGTGAGCCACAACTACTGAGCCTGCGCCTCTGGAGCCTGTGCTCCGCAACAAGAGAGGCCGCGATAGTGAGAGGCCCGTGCACCGCGATGAAGAGTGGCCCCCGCTCGCCGCAACTAAAGAAAGCCCTCGCACAGAAACGAAGACCCAACACATCCAAAAATCAATCAATAAATTAAAAAAAAAAAAAAAAGAAGTGGGTCGGAGGAGAGCCCTGCACAGGAGAGGTGAAGGGAGGCCCTGTGTTGAATAAAAGGAGACAGAGCCAATTTTTCTACCATAACAGTAAATTGGCCCCAAATTAAGCCAATACCCAGTTCTTATTGCTTCTGCAAGGAATTAATAAACCATGACATCTCCTGAAATGGGGGAAGGCCAGCTGCTCAGAGAATGTCAAAAAGCCCTTTACGGGCCTGGAGCTGTTCTGCCTTAGCAAGTAAAACGATTATGCCACAAACATGCAGAGAGGGGAACACAGCGGGGTCTGCTGACGCCTGTGCCCGCTCCTGGCTCGGCTCAAAAGCGTGCCCACCGCTAGGAGACAAGGCTTTGCAGTAGCCAGCTCCCGGGCGTTAATGGCTGCGGCCTCCCAGAGAACATTCTGGAATATGTTAGGTTTATATTTTGCAGATAGTGTGCCAAGTCATTCCCTTATTCTGCCTATTAGATGGTTAGTTTCCTTTTTCTAGTTAAAGGATTAACTAGAATTACCAGTAATCATGAGCTTCCCCCAAGGACAGGTCAAAGGAAATTAATGGAAACTGCAGGAGTGGGGACATGGGTTTGCTCCACAAGAGGAATTCCTGACTGGGAGGATTGTCCCTGGCATGGGTTACCAGCGGGTGGAATTAGAACCCATCATGGAATCCGGGCAGAGCTGGAAATTCCTACAGGCCCTGGCTTGGAGAGGAAGTTATAGGCAAATAAGAGAGCGGAAGGGAGGCTGGTTCAAAACTTTACTGTGAAAAGTTCTAGAAACTTGGAGCTGAAGGGAGCCTTTGAAATATTCCAGCCTGACCCCTTAACCTATAGAGGAGAAAACTGTGTCCAGAGTTGGGCAGGGACTTGCTAAGGATCACACATTTAAGTAACCAGTAAAGCTGGAACTCGGGGCCCTGGTCCAGCCATAGTTTCCCAACTTTGAGCTAGTAAAGTTCACCAGAGATGAGACTACAGGCTCCCAAGATCCTCAGTTTGTCCATCTATAAAATGGAGTGTTAGACTTAGCACATCATAATGCAATTGTCTCCTTACATGTCTCTTCCCTCTCTAGGCTGGAGATGAATGCTTCAAGGATGGAGACCAAGACTTCCTCACCTAAAAAGTATGGGTGGCCTCCACGTGGCCTGGCATACAATGGGCCCTCAGTAAGTCTTGCGGAATTGGGTGAATAGTCACACTCGAAGGTGCTGAGGCTTATCTCACGTGTGTACACGGTCTCTCCGAAGTGCTGGGCAAGACGGATCATTGCTGCCATTGGAGCAGATAGGAGACCTGGGTTCTGGGAGCTACATCAAACAGAGCAAATGCTATTGATATTTGTTAAATCTAGGCAATGGGTATAGGAGCGTTCATTACACTATTCATTATATTCAAAAGGATTCATTTTACTTTTCTGTTAGTTTGAACATTTTCCTAAAAATAGTCAAAAATAATTAAGAGCAATCTAAAGCTTATTCCTAAAAAAGCACATGCCCATGAAGCCTGGTTCTAGAAAATAGCTACCTCATTCATTCAGTAGATGTCTATTGTTGTTAGTGGGATGAATGTTCCTGATTTTTTTTATTTCTTTCTTTTTTCTTTTCTTTTTTTTTTTTTTTTTTTTTGCTGCACTGCACGGCCTGCAGGATCTTAGTTCCCCAACCGGGGATTGAACCCACGCACCTTGCAGTGGAAGCATGGAGTCTTAACTACTGCACGGCCAGGAAGTCCTGTTCCTGATTCTTTGGTGGTGCAAAAGTGAAGCAGACGCAGTCTCTGCCCTCCAGGAATCTGACAGGAAATGAGACTCAGGCAACAAGGCAGATGTGAGTGCAGGGGAGACGTGGAGAGCTGGGTCAGCCAAGGTCCAGCCACAGACCCACCCCCTGACCAGCACCACTGACTCTATCCATCGCTCATGCACAGTCACACCACAGGCAGGTGTGGAGGCAACCAAAGGCTGACCAGGATCCCCCCCAACGAGGAGAGCTTGGGCCCCTTCACCACCACCACCCTCATTTCCTGCTCTAGAATATTTGCACAGATGATCCATGAGGTTTAAGTGAAGCAAAGAGGGAAATGAGCCCCAAAATGGCACACGCGTGTGGATGGGGGAGAGCAGGGTCACTGCTGTGGGGTCGTGTTTTGGAAGGGGGAGGGGAGCCGTGTTTATGGGTTGATGATATGGTTAAGAATGCCATTGCCACAGCAGGGCACCCCAGGTCCAGGGTCATGATGGATGGGCATATTTGTAAGCCCTGGGCTGCAGCACGAGAGCATAGAAAAGCACCAGATTTAGAGTCAGGCGGCACTAGATTCAAACGTGAGCTTTACCACTTACTGGCAGTGTCCAGCAAGTTGCTTAGCCTCACTTTTCCCACCTGTAAAATGGGGTTAACAACGAGTATCTGCTTCACAAGGCTTGGGCAGGTGGCTGCCTAACTCAGTCTCGCATAGAGTGGGTGCTCGGTAAACGTTCCCTAACCCACCCACTCTTGCCCCTCGACAAGGGCACCTTTTGGTTTCTTCAACTATAATATCAAGAGAGTTGCAATGATGGCCTCAGAGTTCCCGCTCCATGATTTTTATGCTGTCTGCTACCATCCCGAGCCCCTGGCAGGCATTCCCAGAGGTTGATGGACTAAACAGACATGCACTGCCCCAAGCCAGAAGCTGTATCCACTCCTCTGTCTGGTGGAACAAGAGACCCAGCTGTCCTCCCAGAGAGCAGCCGAGGACTAGAGGGCAAGGTGGCAGCCAGCAGAAGCTTAACAGCAGAGAACGGAACTCGGGGGAAGGAAGCTGAGGGCAGAAATGGCAAAGCCAGATCTGTGTGGATAGAACCCCCAGAGATCACAAAATCCATCCCACTTAAGACCGCATTATGCCCTTCAGAGAACACAGGCTACTTTTAAAGACCTACAAAAACTAGACAACCCCTGACCCTGTCACTGTAAATTACCAACCATGCAGTCCTGAAAAGTCAGAGACAGAGAGAGGAAAAAAAAAGTAATTGGTCTATAGTTTCAAGCTAAAATATCCAAGCCTCAGGTAAATGGACAGCTCAGGGTTTCAGCCAGGACCCTCCCGGAGCTGCCTGCCCTCCCCATGAAGGGCCACAAGTTGCTCAGAGGACCCTTTGCTTAGTCTCCCTCCTCTGGCTCCAGGCTCACTAGAGATGGTGAACAGCTGTTTGCTATTCTGAGTGGAGAAGCCTTTTATATACTTGACGACATATTAAATCATATCTTAATGATGACTGGGAAGACTTCTTGTTACAGCTACCGCATGGATAAAACGTGATGGGCCGTCCAGCACTGATGTTAATTTCATCTGGGCTGTGGACATGCGGGCACATGGCAGAAATTGAACAAGTAAAATCGTTTGGTTTTTAACACTTTGTCTTCAGGCAGAGAGACTGTTGAAAAAAAATGTGCATTTCTTGAAAAGACTAAAATATTAGAAGCAGCCTAGTTTGGGGTGGTGGAAAGGTAGGTGGATTTCATTTCTACGTATTTTCTAAATTATCTACCACTGAGCGTGAATAATTTTTACAACCTGGAAAAGAGAAATGATGTATTCTTCCAAACACATGTGGGTTTTTTGAGCAGGCCGTTAGTTTATACCTGCTGAGATTTTAATTCAGGGCTGTTTTTGAGGTGGTGGTGAGACAGAAGTAGCAGAGAAGCTAAAGGAGAAAAGTCCCGAAGGAAAGGTAGCAAATTCCCCAGCAAGCACATAGTGGGCACACAACAATGATTTGCAGGAAGCTATTACTTGCCCAGTATGTCTTAAACTCAAAAAGCTTCCCTTTATCTCAAGAAAATTGTAGTTGGCAGACAGACACAGCATCTCCTGAGGAAGCTTTAGAAGGAGCGATGTGTGTTAGAAGGCCTCTGACTATTCTTTTTATTTATTTATTTATTTATTTAGTTCCATGGGGTCTTAGTTGTGGCAGGCAGGCTCCTTAGTTGTGGCACGTGGGCTCCTTAGTTGTGGCATGGGAACTCTTAGTAGCGGCATGCGAACTCTCAGTTACGGCATGCGTGTGGGATCTAGTTCCCTAACCAGGGATCAAACCCGGGCCCCCTGCATTGGGAGCATGGAGTCTTATCCACTGCTCCACCAGGGAAGTCCCAAGGCCTCTGACTATTCTTACCATCGAGTTAAAAATTGTCTTTAGCTTCTGGAGTATGACTCAGGTTTATGGGGATACCCACATTTGCATGGGATAGAGGAATTCCCCAAACATGAATGCACTCTCCAAAAAAACATGAGCTAGAGAAATGTTGATAATAAAATGTTAAATGAAGAAAGCAAGTCATAAAATTCTATGTATACTATGATCACAACTATGGAAACATTATATTTATAGAGAAAAGCTCTCAAAAAAGTCAAAATAGTTGCTGTTTGGGAGTAGTTGAATAATAGGTAAGATTTTTTTTTAAGTTCTTAATGTAACTGTTAGCCATTCAGGGGTTTTAGCCAACACTTTATGAAAAATTTCAAGCTTACAGCGAAGTTGAGAGAATTTTACAGTGACTCCCCATTTACCTGCCACAGAGATTCTGCCTTTAATGCTGCTTAGTTTTTAAACTACTTAAATTGTTTTAAATTGTTTTCCATTGTGTGATATTTGGCACTTACATTAACATGTGTAAATTATAAAGCCTAATTATAAAATTAACACCTATGAACCCATCACCCGGCTTAGGAACCAAAACATCACCTTCTGTTTTGCATCTCCCCGTGTGCTCTTTCCTGTTCCCAATCCATTTGCCTTCCCCCAGGAGCAGACATATCCTCAACTGTGGGTTGATCATTATCCTTGCCTTTCTCACAGCTGTTGCGTGCATCTGCGCTGGCCAGGGCAGGCCAGGTCACGCTGCAGTAACAAAGCAGGCTAACATCTCAACTGCTTAACTCGTCAGCCAAGGTTTGTTTCTGGCTCAAGCAGAATCCACTGCAGGTACAGCTGGCTCTCCAGGACAACTGTCCCGCATCCTTCACAGTCCAGGATGCTTTAATTTTCAGTGCCACCATCTAAATAGGAGGCTCCCCCAGGATCACCTCAGCAGCAAGTAAAATGCTTCAGCCCAGGAGGGCATGTGCCTCTTTGACTCACAGCCTATTGACAGAACTAGTCACATGGGCTGAGTCCAATGCAAGGGGATGTTCCCATGTGCCTGGGAGGAGAGGATAACAGGACAGGGGTCAGCTCTAGAAATCTCCATAGTACCCCCAAGCAACATATGGTTTACTTTTTGCTTGGGTTCTCTTAGTTTTGAGCTTTACCCCTCAAAAAAAGAAAAAAAGAAAAAAATATATATATTTACATTTATATTTATATATAATAAATTATATATATTTATATATATATGGTATACAGTGCTCTGCAATCTGCTTTTCTCATTCACTACCATGTCTCTAAGATTTCTCCATGTTATTGCTGGTAGCTATATTGTCATTCATTTTCATTGGTGTATAATATTCCATGGTGTGAATACTATATCTCAATGTTTTGTCCATCCTCCTATAGGAACACTGGAGTTTCCAGTCTTTTGCTATTACAACAGTACTGTCAGGGACAGGGTTTCTGGTGCTCATCATGCTCAGGAGTTTCTCTGGGGCACAGGTTTTTGGGTTTTTTACAGCTAAATTTTTTAACATGAAGGAAAAGAAAACAAAGAAGCAAAAGGTGGGACATGTTGCATTGGCATTTTTCCATTTTGCAAAGGGAGGTTGCAACACAGCATTATTTAAAAGAAAAAAAAAAGGAAAGGCAGGCAAATGCCAGGGTGCAGAAAGATCACAGCTTTTTATGCTCCTCTTTAACAAGGCACACAGGTTGGACTGAGGAAGAGTAAGTCAGAGATTAAATACATGTCTGCATAAAACTGCAATTTACAAAGAAGAAATAAATGATGAACCCACGCAGCTTTCTTTCACACAATTTGCAATTTTTAAGGCAGTGTTTCTCAATGTCAGGATGTCACCATTTCAAGAGACAACCTGAGTTCTCAGAAGATTTCAACATGAAGTTAATTTTCATTTGCTTCCATTTTGAAAATAAATGCCATACTGTGATTTTTTTTTCCTTTTTTTTACTGGAGGGAGGCATGTCTTGGAATCAAAGAAATAATGACAAGGTATTTCAGCTCCCCAAAGATTGGTAATCACCAGCATATGGCCCTGGAAAGAAATAAATGAAGCAGGGGAAATAAGGCTATTGGTGACTGATTTTGACATGGGCTAAGGAACAACGTTAATCACATAAATTATCCTACCAGGTTCCTAGTAGGATCCCTCATGTTGGCGAGAGACTATGCCCTTGATGAAATTTGTTTTATGTTCAATTTTGGTGGGTAGCAGGAAGAATCTGGCAACCCACCTCTTGACAAGTCAAGAAAGAAATTGAGAGTAGTCCTAAACAGCTTTGGAGTAGATGGCCGATGGGCAAATTGGATGAATGTTAGCAGAAGTCTGGGAATCTGTCACCCTTGGTTTTGCTGACAAGAAAGAAGATGGGCTGGGTCTTAGCACTAACCTTAGAAGACCAGGACACAGAGTTGGCCTCTGACCAAGGGCAGAGGAAGAGCTTCCAGAGAGCTTTCCATGGGAAAGGAAAGATGATCAGCTGCCTGTGAATTAGTAGGAGCCATAGCTTGTAATGCAATGATCAAGAAATGGGACTCTATCAAGATGAAACAAGTAGATATATTGTTCACTGTTGCTGCTACTAATGGGGCATTTCTAAGTGTCATCCACTGTGCACTGTTTCCTCATTTCTCAGGGCAAGCCAGTAAGGTAAGTGGAGTTATCACTCAGGCTTCTAGGTAGCAAGTGACAGAAACCAGCTCCAGTGGTTTCAGCAGAAAAAGCAGTTTACCGAGAGGATATTGGGCATCTCAGACAATTTCAGGGAATGTTCAGAAAACAGGAAGGAGCCAGCAGAAGCCAGGAGCTGAGTTCAAATCATGAGCAGCTAATGCCATTGCTGGATGGGTGTGCCTGGTGCTGCAGCCCTACCCCCATCCGGAATAGTAAATGTGGCCGCTGCCACTGTCTCTGCAGCTGATGCTGCTAAATCATCCTCCACCATCCCCGCCTCTGCCTCACATGTCCCAGATTCAGAGTTCTGGGGGGAAGGGTGGGCTTAGCTGAGCCTGGGGTATGTGCCGATGTCCTGAGCCAGCAGGTGGAGGCGGAGGCTGGCAGCCAGCAGGGAGAGGCAAGGGGCTGCCTTTTAAGCTTTCTTTCTTTGAAGCCCCCTGCTTCCCACCCAGACCCACATGGGGAGAAATTCCCCAATTGTAGGAAGGATGTTCAGATGCTGGGCAAAGGCAAAAAACTGGCAAGGGTCCCCCAAAGTAGGAGTTATTGTTATCCCCATTTACAGATGAGGTGTCCTGACATTTCCTGTCGATGCATCATGACTGTGTGATTCCTCACATCTGTATCTGCATCAGGCAAAGGAAGAAGTAAGATGCCCCAAAATTAAAATGAGGCAGTGTGTAAACTGTAATGGCTAACATTTTATGGTGCTTTACAAAGTGCATTCATCTATTTGGTTCACTTAATCTTTATCCCCCAAAATCCTTGCGTCGACCCTGACAGGTGCAGAGGGCGGGCGTGCTGGTCCTCCCGTTTGGTACATCAACACCGAGGCCAGGTGAACTCAATGACTTACTGTGAGTAGAGGCTAAAACTAAATATTTTGACCACAGTCTTGATGCATGTGATTATTTAAGTACTTGGTTGATTTTTGTTTGGCATCTTGCTCCATTTAATGTTTTTAATGGTTATGAAAGCAGGACTTCTCAAACTTTAACATGCACAGGAATCACCCAGGGATCCTTTTAAGATGCAGATTCTGATTCAGTAGGTCTGAAGTGGAGCAGAATATGCATTTCTGACCAGCTTCCAGAGAATGCTGATGATGTTGGTCCAAGGACCACATTTTGAATAGTGAAGACTTTTAGAGGGTTAGTAATAAGGATGACAAGGAGTACGCGTTTAAAGCTGTATCACACAACTGCTATATTTTAATAACTTAATGAAGAATTGTTTGTGGTGTGGTCGAGAATTTTATTTCTTCCAGGTTTTGATCTTTTGTGTTATTTCTTTTTTTTTTCTTTTTTATTATTTATTTATTGGCTGTGTTGGGTCTTCGTTTCTATGCGAGGGCTTTCTCCAGTTGTGGCAAGCGGGGGCCACTCTTCATCGCGGTGCGCGGGCCTCTCACTGTTGCGGCCTCTCTTGTTGCAGGGCACAGGCTCCAGACGCGCAGACTCAGTAGTTGTGGCTCACGGGTCCAGCTGCTCCGCAGCATGTGGGATCTTCCCAGACCAGGGCTCGAACCTGCGTCCCCTGCACTGGCAGGCAGATTCTCACCCACTGTGCCACCAGGGAAGCCCCTGTGTTATTTCTTGATTAATTTTAAAAATGGAGGTTTGACAGTGCAAGGTATTGCACAGATGAAGTGTTTTTTGTTTCATTAACATTCTGGTCTAGAAAGAGGCACAAGCAGAGGGTGACACAACAGCTGGTGGGGCCGGCCAGGTTTGGAAATGCAGCGCTACTGCTCAGAAATCTGCCGGTCATTAGAGCGGGAATTTCACAGATAATGTAACTCAGCATGCAGCCCGAGAAATTCAGAAGCAATTCTCTCACCTCAAAAGTAAGCACTCCTGAAAAGTTTATAAACACCCAATATCCCTGCATGGAGAAACACAAATAGAAGAGAGGAATAACAAAACAAATTAAAAAACCGTCACAGAGAGAAACAAAAGCCACACGACTCTGAGGGCCTCCATCAAGCTTGAAGAAACAGCTGGACAAAACCCAGCTGCCTTATTGGAACCAGGTAGGTCACTGATAGCCTCGCAGAATGAAGGTAAGTGAACGGACGGAGACAGCTGAACAGGAGATGAAAACCATGCAGACCTAAAGAAAGCAGAGGAGGGTTAATAAAAGCAACCGTCTCCTCGTGAAAGTAAACAAAGACAAAAAGAGAAAGAAGAAAAAAGCAACCAGATGAAAGGTTTGCCTGAAACCCCAGCAGCGGTGGCAGAGCCGGGAACATCAGCTGGGGGCAGGAGGAAGGGCTGCAGATTAGGAAAGGGGAGCTGACACCACCCAACCCTCAACAGCTGTGTTTGGGGACAGGGGACAATTATTAGAAAGTTATTTTTGTGTTTTTCTTTGTCTCTCAGAGCCACCAGCCAAAGCTCCACATATGTTCATCTGTTTGGAGGCCTGAGAAAACAATGCTGATTTCACCATAACCCTTGAGTTTTTAAAAATAAGAAAAGAAAACACCCTTCTAAAGCTTCCACGAGTTTCAGTCCTTTTCCAAAATACATATTTCTTTGCAAAAGGATATTACTCCGCAGTGTGGTTTGTTTTTCTCCTCTCTCTGACTAGATTGCCCCGTGTTTACACATCGAAGTAAGAAAACACGGGTGGAATATTTTTACATCCTTAAGTTGTAGCCTTTGAGGGTGGGGAGCATGCCAGGTCTCACCGTTCAGAACAGTGCTGTCCATCACAGAAAGGCTATGCTTCCCCCACAGACTCCAGCCTCCTCAAAGCGCCCCTTCCCACTGCATGACCCACACCCTCCCTGACCCCGTGAAGTGTGACCCGGGCTCTCTGGATGGCCCTGCACTCAGTCCTAAAGAACCAGCCGCCTTCCCTCTCACCCTGGGCCATTCTCTTCCCTCCCATTCCCCGTCCTCCTTCTGTGATGTTCTCATCACCCTTCTTGGTCCGCATTTAGAAACGGTAGATTTTTGCCCCTACCAACTCATCCGCAAGTCCTGTAAACCCCACTCATGTTCTTCTTTTTTTTTTTTTTTTTGGCTGCATTGGGTCTTCATTTGCTGCACGGGGGCTTTCTCTAGTTGTGGTGAGCGGGGGCTACTCTTTGTTGCGGTGCATGAGCTTCTCATTGCAGTGGCTTCTCTAGTTGCGGAGCACAGGCTCTAGGCGTGGGCTTCAGTACTTGCAGCATGCGGGCTCAGTAGTTGCACTGTGCAGGCTCTAGGGCACGTGGGCTTCAGTGTTTGTGGCTCGCGGGCTCAGTAGTTGTGGTGCAGGGGCTTAGTTGTTCCACGGCATGTGGGATCTTCCCAGACCAGGGATCAAACCCGTGTCCTCTGCATTGGCAGGCAGATTCTTAACCACTGTGCCACCAGGGAAGTCCCCCCCACTGATGTTCTTCAGATTTAATTGCTCCCAGTCTCTGCCTGTAGGTCAATACTGATGGGTGTTATTGTCTAGATACTTCCTCATGGGAAACTTCAGGCTCTTGTCTCAAGGTGTCGGGGGGAAGAGCTACCCAGTGTAGCATATGAGGGTGTCATCCATGAGCATCCTATAGGGTGTCATCCTAGGGGGATGTCCTCACACACCGTGGGGGGTCCCCTCCAAGTCTCTACTCATAGCATTATTCCCACCTGCCCATGCTTACCTTCCTCTTATTCAAATCCTACCCATCCTCAAGGTCCCCCTTAGGAGGTAGCTCTCTGAGCCAGCCATCGAAGCTTAGTCTCCCCAAGACACTATCCCCCGAAGGTGAGTTCCAGAAGCTTCTAACTCTGGGAAAGTCCAGAGCTCACCTCATGCAAGATCCATGTGTAACTCGACACTGTGGCATCAACACTCTGAATTGAAGAGTCTCACGTCTGTACTGCTGGGGCTGCCTGCTCTGTGCTAGACCCACCTTTGGCCCTCCAGGTAGGAGGCAGACCTGGGAGGGAGTCTTTCTGTGTGTGGCCCCCGGATATTTCATCTTTTCTTGGCTGATCACTGGGGAGTGGGAGAAGAGGGACTACAGAATTGGCTTGATCTCCAGGGAGATGGTCAGGTGTGGTTATGTTATACACTCTGGTTTTTCCTTTCTGAAATCCCATCAGACTGTAGAAGAGCATGGTCTACTGCTGACCCATGTCCACTCTGTCTATCCAGCACCCACATCCTCCACGAATCATCCCATGACCCCAATCCCTACAGATGTCTCCTGTCTACGAACCCCTAGAGCAGGGGTAGGCAAACCGTAGCCCACAGGCCAAACATGGCCTGCCATCTGTTCTTTTAAATAAAGTTTTATTGTAACACAGCTACACTCATTCATAGCCATTGCCTGTGGCTGCTTTTGTGCAACAGTGGCAGAGCTGAGTAGTCACAGCAGAGCCTATATGGCCCACAAAGATCAAAATATTTTCTGTCTGACCTTTACGGGAAGAGTTGTCCAAGCCCTGCCTGGGAGTATCTTCCATCACAATTTAACACTGAATACTTTGTGGTTTTCTGTGTAGTTATCTCATGTCTCCAATAAACACTTAAGAGCTCTGAAAAGCAGGGATGACATATACCATGTGCTCCGTTGTTTCTCTATCCTAAGAGCTTGGCATAGGGATGGTAATAAAAAATACGCAATTATTAAATAGCTGTGTCAGAATGCTTTCCCCTTCAGGTCATAGAAACACTCTCTCAGACTCACTTAAATAATCATGGTACTTCAGAACCATTTTTTTTTTAGATTCCATATATATGTGTTAGCATACAGTATTTGTTTTTCTCTTTCTGACTTACTTCACTCTGTATGACAGTAAAGCAATTATACTCCAATAAAGATGTTAAAAAAAATAATAATAATCATGGTATTTATTGTTTCACAGAACAAGAAGTCAGAGGGAGGGAAGAGGTCAGTGGTGACAGATTCAGCCCCTCAACCCAAGTTCTTTTCATTTCTCTGCTCTTTCAGCAGCAGTGCTGGCTGCCTCCCAATACTATTTCCCCTCATGGTCTCAAAATGGTTGCCAACAGCACCTGGAGCAACATGCTTCCCTGTTCACATCCAGTAAGGTGGAAGGAGAGGGCCGGTGGGACAGGCTGCTATTTCCCAGAAGCCCAGAGCTTCTCCCCTGGAGTCTCACTGACCCAAATTCACTCACACCTGCCAAGTGGAGTGGAATTAGCATGACTGACTTAGGCTGCCTAATCATCTGGGTGCAGTGGATGTTGGGGAGTCAACCACAGGGTTCCTACGACTGAAACGACAAAAATCGTCTTGTCACATCTTCACGTCCCAGTATACAATGTTTTGAAATATTTCAAAACCAAAGCCAGATTGGAATTTAATCACTAAAATGGTGGTGTATTTTGTGTGTCACCTGTTCCTCATGGCATCATTACAACTGTTGTGTGGGCTTCCCTGGTGGTGCAGTGGTTGAGAATCTGCCTGCCAATGCAGGGGACACGGGTTCAAGCCCTAGTCTGGGAAGATCCCACATGCCGCGGAGCAACTAGGCCCGTGAGCCACAACTACTGAGCCTGCGCGTCTGGAGCTTGTGCTCCGCAACAAGAGAGGCCGCGATAGTGAGAGGCCCGCGCGCGCACCGCGATGAAGAGTGGCCCCCGCTCGCAGCAACTAGAGAAAGCCCTCGCACAGAAACGAAGACCTAACACAGCCAAAAATTAATTAATTAATTAATTTAAAAAAAAAAAACTGTTGTGAACATTCACTTAGTCCTGGGATTCCCCGACACACACAGGCTCTGCCTTCTGGAATTTCACCTAAGATGACCCCAAAACATATACTCGCCACATATTACACATTTATATTTCAAACCAAAAACACCTAATGCCAATATATTCTAGAACTTTTAATTTACTAAGCCACAGAGATTTCCCCCCAAGACTTTCATTTCTAGAACATTGAAACAGGAGCCTTTTCCACACCCCAACCCTGCAGCTAACTGGGATTCCAAAGGACCCTGACAACCATTTAAGGTCAAAGGAATATACCTGATACATCTATGAATGAAATGTTCAGCCTGCTTTAACATTCTGCTAACTAGCTCAGATGTTTTCCAGAAGTTGCTGGAATGTTATCTCATTATACAGAGCAAAAAAGGAAAGAAACAAACAAAAAATAAAATAAAACTAATAATTCTTTCCAGAAAAGAGCAAAAAGGGCAAGCCCACTATCACTTTGCCCCCCTGCATAAAAACACGAAGAAACATGGGGCAATGGCTTTAATTACACTGCTGCCCTGATTTCAGATTCATGCCAAGGAGGCTGTGGATTGGATGACTGTGAATATTCTGTCCATAAATGGTCAGTGAGGCCATGACCAAGCATTCATTCCCCTCAAGGAAGAACAAGGACCCACAAATAACAAGCCTGCGGTAAGTAAATGGGCAGCCCTTGCCAGAATGTGTTACACAAGATGCTAAAAATCTACCTAGAGGCAGCCGTCTCGCCATCAGACACAGGCCCAGACTGAGCTTGAATTTTCTCCTTAAAATCAGGCAGAGCTGACATGTGCAAAAAGAGGGGAGCAGAGCCGTTCTGCTACACGTAGTAACATGTCAGTGGCTGGGCCGGATGAATTACAGGCTGGGGACCTGACAGTGGTCTTCTCACAGGGGAAGGGCATGAACCTACCTCTGAGAGTCGTTCCCCCTCTCCCAGGGAAGCTGTATGTCTACCACCCCCAGTGAGGCCCCACTCTGATGAGGGGGGAGAGTGCTATTAAATTATGTCACTTTGATATAAGGGTCTCTGTCTAGAAATTCAGTGTTGAATCATGGCGGGCTTGGCTTGAACAGTATTGAGGGGGGCCGCCCAAGTCCCCTGGGTAGGTCAGCCCAGGTCTGGACTCCCGTGCAATGATGACATTGCTGCTGACGTGAATAATAAGTGTGATTTATTTGTTCAAGTTCCCTATTCCAGGCGGGAATGGCTTGTGGGGCTGACAACCTGCAAATTGCAAAGCAGAAAGTTCAGGGGCTGATTTATGGAGAAAGTGAAGGACCACCTTTCTACACAGAAAACAACCAAGTGCTTCCAAGGCAAGGTCTTGCTCTTATCAGGCCAGCTTGCATCTCCCAGAGCCTGTCCTACCTGTAAAGGAAGGAGGCAGGTGACCACAGAATCTCTTTAGACTCTTACTGGTGCACAGCGCTCGCCATGATTCCCCCAGAACCGGTGCTAATATCCCCACTGGGGACATTCCCATCGCTGTCACCATCACCCACTGCCATCATTGCCTCTGGCACTCCTGTCACCACTCTGATGACCACCAGCATTGCCCTCACCTTCACCATGACCCTGCCACCGCCATCATCCTTACTGTCCACCTCCCATGACCACTGTCTTTTCAAAACCTCCACCACAGCTTCACCGCCACCTTCACAATTCCCTCAGTCCCTTTGGAGGGTCGTAAATCATCTGACTTTCTCCAGTATGACTGAGCTGAGAACAGGCCATTCCAAAGAACGCAGCCCAGCAGAAGCAAATACATGTGTTTCCACTTCATTTCTTAATGGGTTCACAAGCCTTCATAGCATTCCCTACTATGCTACAACTCACCATAGCAGGAATCGTATGGTTGTGGAAATGATACTCTTTTTATTACATTCATGTTGATAGAGGCTCCAGGAAACAAGACTATACACCCTCCGTGGGTCTCTCATGTTGCTAAGGCCTTCTATTGGCTCTGGGCCCATCGACCTCCCTGGGTTGTAGAGATGGAGTCCTGACCTTTTCCGGTACCATCTCCTTCTGCTAGCCCAGGTCATTAACTCTGCAAAGTCTAATGGTGTCATTCATATACAGAAGACCTCTCTGAGTTGGGAGCCCTTTCTCCCTAGGGATTTACTAAAGTTATACCTAACTACCCACCCTCATTACCAATGTCCTTCCCACTATATCCATGACTGGTATCCTCATCTTCACCACCGTCACCATCAACACTGATATCACCCGGACCAAGAGCATCAGCAGGAAAGTTAAGTTTGAAGCTGCACAAGGCACTCTGCTAGGTAGGTACTTCATGGAAAACTTGAGAATCCTAGTTTCTAGAAGAGTGGTCCCCAAAGAGTAGTCTTCAGAAAATAATCCCAGGAGACAGGCCATATCTAAGACAGAAAAAAATTCCAGTACCAATTGAATTTGGGAAACACTGCATATTGACAATGGACTTTTGCATATTAAAGGCTCTGAAAAGTCCTTCAAGACAGATATCTATTTAAGGCTGTTTGACCCAATATTTCTCAAGTATATTTTACCACTAAATCATGTTTTCCACCTAATGTCTATTAACGTCACAAGGAACCTTTGCTCCACCAAACACACTTTGAGAAGTGCAGCTCTAAAAGCTTAAAACTGGGGACTTCCCTGGTAGCGCAGTGGGGACATGGGTTCAATCCCTGGTCCGGGAAGATCCCACATGCCGCGGAGCAACTAAGCCCGTGTGCCACAACTACGGAGCCTGCACTCTAGAGCCCATGCTCTGCAGCAAGAGAAGCCACCGCAATGAGAAGCCCACGCACCGCAACAAAGAGTAGCCCCCGCTCACCGCAACTAGAGAAAGCCCACACGCAGCAACAAAGACCCAATGCAGCATAAATAAATAAATAAATAACTTTAAAAAAAGCTTAAAACTGTGCAGGCAGTGGTGACACGGACACGGATGTACTCATGGGTCACCGGTGTGAATCCTTCTCAGGTGCACATTCTAGCACCCAATCACAAAACCTACTCTTCCATCCTATTCCAAAAGGGTAACCTTCCCTTAGACCCTGGGAGATGGGGGTCGTTGTCATCTCGGCCTCCACAATATTCACTGTGTCCTCTGAGTCTCTTATGGGTACAAGCGTTATTCATCTGTCCTCAATACATCCAATTTCCCCTCCCAGATTTAGGACATCCCATACCTCTGTATGTGCATTTTCTGGGGCAAGAAGTAACTAAGGAACATTTCACTGACAGCTGAACCTCCACACAGCCATCCCCAAGTGCAGATCCCCCCAGCCTCCAAGTCAGGAGGGACCGAGGAGAGTTCACAGTCCAACCCTCAAGCACCTAGAGGCCCAAAGAGGGGTGAGGACCCCCAGGGGTCACAGTGGCTGCCACCCTCCCCCATGTCCTTCTGGCAGAGCAGTGGCCCCCCAGCCCCAGTCCAGAGTAGGGGCTAGTCTGGGATGGTTTTCCATTGGCCCAGGATGAAAAGGAGAGAAAAATGCCCCTTTAGTAGATCTGGCATAAAGTTACATGCATTCAACGCAAAGGGTGTCTTGAGATTGTCCGTCCTACTTTGAGGGTTAAAACATCCGTAAATAAGGGAGATATTAGATGATGGGTATACTAGTTTCCCAGGGCTGCCATAACAAAGTACCACAAACTGGGCGGCTTAAACTACAGAAACTTATCGTCTCACCGTTCTGGAGGCCAGGAGTCCAAAATCAAGGTGCCGGTAGGGCCAGGCTCCCTCTGAGGCTCTGGGGAGAACCCTTCCTTGCCTCTTCCCAGCCTCTGCTGGAGGCCGGCAATCCTTGGCGATCTTAACTTGCAACTGCATCAGGCCAGTCTCTGCTCTGTCCTCACATGTCCTTCTCCTCTGTGTCTCTGTCTTCACATAGCCTTTCCTTTCCTCTGAGTCCAAATTTCCCCTTTTTAGAAGGACACCAGTCATATTGGATTAGGGGCCCATTCCAGCATGACCTCATCTTACACTTAAACCACTTACATCTGCAATGACCCTATCTCCAAAAAAGGTCATATTTGCAGGTACCAAGAGTTAAGACTTCAACATATTGGGGGCGGGGTGGAGGGGGGGGGTCACAATTCAATCCATAACAGTGGGGTTTTTTCCTAGTGTCCTTACTGGGCAAAAGAAAACGTTGGCAGTCCTTAAACTGAATCAAGATGTTTGTTTGCTTTCTGTTTATTTTCCTTGTCTTACAGGTGAGTGAAATCCCACCACCTGGAAGATATAGGAGGGGACATTGTCCTCAGTATCCACTCTCCCACCTCCTCACCCCACCTTGGCTGGGCTCCCGCCCAGGCCTCACTCTGAGGGCTCCTCATAGGAGCGAGGGCTGATTTCAGCCTCAGCCTGTTCTCCCCGGGAACCCAAAGGGCACAAGCGGCCCCTCACCCTCCCCTGGCAGATGAAGAGGGTTGGCACTGAGTATGGAATGGCCGTCCTCGGCATCCCTGCCAAGGCCCCTTTCCTGAAGGAGAAGGAGGCTCTACTTGGACTCAGGCAAGCTGACCTCACCAGGCTTCCTGCAGGGACCCCCTGCAGGCAGGGTCACGTGCCACAACTGGCCTGGGCCTCCTGGCTCCAAAGCATAGAGGGTAGGTTGATGCTTGAGGCCTTTTCGGCCAGGTGAGGGTGAGAGCCCTCTCGTCCACTCTGGGCCTCGCTGGGCTGACAGCTGCCTGGCATATTGTAGGTGCTCAAGAAAACCTTGTGGAATTGAACGGAATGGAGCTGAATTTCATTTTCCCCATTTGCATTTCATTTATTTGAGAGGGCCTCCTGCTCCCTCACACCGAGCCGCTCTGCCCACTTTCCCTGTGAGGCCTCCTCAGCTCCAACTCCCATCACTTCGCTCATTGTACCTGGTGCTTAGAACCTTTTCCCCTCCTCTGTTTGGGCAAATTCCAGGCACAGCTGAAAAGATCAGTGTAATGCCTATACCTCCTCCACAACCCTGCCAGCCTCCAGAGTCGAGAAGCTCCATCCCAGGCTTTTGGGTCCAGTCCTTGGCTTGTGCTGGCAGCTATCTGCTTATCAGAACAAAGGATCTCTCCCCTTCGCATAGGAAACACGCCGATGGACAACTCTAGAAACAAATGTTAGCAGCATCATGGATGCAGCTAGAGATTATCATACTAAGTGAAGTAAGTCAGTAAGAGAAAGACAAATACCATATGACATCACTTATATGTGGAATCTAAAATATGGCACAAATGAACTTATCTACAAAACAGAAACAGAGTCACAGACATAGAGATCAGACTTTTGGTTGCCAAGGGGGAGGGGAGGTGGGGGAGGGATGCACTGGGAGTTTGGAGTTAGCAGATGCAAACTATTACATATAGGATGGATAAACAACAAGGTCTTACTGTATAGCACAACTATATTCAATATCTGGAGATAAACCATAATGGAAAAGAATATAAAAAAGAATGTGTATATCTGTATAACTGAGTCACTTTGCTGTACAGCAGAAATTAACACAACATTGTAAATCAACTATACTTCAAAAAAAATAATAAATTTAAAAAAAGAAACAAATGTCAAACACCACTATATTCTCCTTACTCCTCCCCCAGGCCCTGGGGCACAATATCATGGGAAAAAGCAGGAGGCGTGGCTTCAAACGGCCTTGAGCTCAAATCCAGCCTCTGCTTCTGACTAGCTGTGTGATCTTGGTGAATGTCATGCCCTCTGTGAGCCTTATTTGTAAAATAAGGGTATGAAGACTGCCTTGTACATTGCAGACACAAAGATGCAACTCTCAGCTCCCCCGTCAAGGACACGTTACTGCCCCTGGTTCTGGGAGTGCAATTAGCAGACAGCCCTGAGCTGTTGGCACCTCAGAAGCTGGCTCCCTAGAGAGCTCTCCCCCTTCCCCAAGGTCACACCCTTCCCAGGACAGCCGGCATCCGATTACAAAGTCAGATGGGGAGATACAGGCCCAGCTACTTCGGTCCAGCGCTGGACACTCTTAGGGGGCAAATCTTGCTCTGTGCTCCCACCAGGCCTGTGTCATAATTCACTTACTTCTTCTGCACATCCTGCTTCCCTGCCCCTTAATCCTAATCCCTCACAAACATCTTGTTCCCCAAACTCCATCTCTACATCCGCTTCTGAGAAACCAACCTGTTACAGAGTTTGTGAACTACAATTTATAATCCAAAAGCACCCATCACCATGCCTGACACATAGTTGGTGCTCAGAAACATCACTCCCCTCCTTGCCCACCCCCCATCCCCCCAGTCCCCACCCCCACCAGTGAAGAAGAAACAGAAGGCTCTCCGGAGGCAGTTTGAGTTGAATCTCTCTAGCGGAATAGGAGAGCCTCAAGAACACCACATGCCAAGTTCCCGGGGAGGCTGGGCAGGCAGGGCCCAAAGACATGCAGGGCCCTGTGATTAAAGAGACAGAAGTGGATTCAGATGGCCAGGAAATATCGAAACTCACCACCACAAGGAGTAGCCAGGGAGAAGTGGAAATCTATACGCGGAGTTAATGTTTTCCAGCTCCTGCAGACACTGCTGCCCTGAAGACTTCTGCTGTCTGCCCGGGAGTGGAGGGCTGTTCCACTTTGAGGAGTTTTTCCTATAAAAAGAGCCCCCTGGCTATTATTCTTTGCAGTGTGAAATGGAAAATTAACTGGATGGGGTTTCACATGAAGCAGCAAGTTGTTAGAAACAGTTGGAGGAACATCTGAGCTGAGAACAAGGTATGAAGCAAGTTCTTGGGGCTGCAGAACTAAAGGAAAGAGAGGAAAAAAAGGAGGGGCATGTGGATCTGACCTGATGTGCCTGGTGCCCGAGTCTCCTTGGCATGAGAAGCTGAGATCTGATTGGTAACAAGCCCTTCTGCCCCACTTTTAAGATTCCCTTTGTCTGCCCTCACATCAACTCTCCAACCTGAACAATGTGTAGGGTGGTTTCTATCAGAGACCCAAAGGAGTATGAGTGACCCAGGCAGAAGGCACAGCTGATATGAGCACAGTCTTCAGAGCCAGGCAGCCCCAATCCAGCCTCGGCTCTGCCACTTTGTAGCTGTGTGACCTTAAGCAAGTTATTTAACCTCTCTGGGCCTCAGCTAGCTATTATTGTCTTTATTATCATGGTATTCTTGCATCAAGAGTTACAATCTCTGGGCAAAAGGATGAACATGGCTGGAAACAAGGGCAAATAGTGTGCTCTGCCAAAACCAGTACAGGCCAGGCTGCAGCAGTCTAGGTGGACTTCATGAAGGAGGTGGCATTTGAGTGGGACCTTGAAGGGCAGGCTTTGGATGGACCTGGGAAACAGAGAGGAAGCAGGGGGCATAAAATATTCAGATGAAACCATAAAGGCAGGAATGGGTGTGAGAATCTTGTGAGACAGAGAAGATCCTGGGGAACCACAGATGCAGCATCTTCTCACTGGCTCTGAGGATTCAAAGGCAAGTGATACAAGTCTGGAGGGGCAAGAGAAGTGAACCTCCTAGGTGAATCAAGGTCCAGTCAGGGAAACAGAGACCCGCAGAGGACAGAGAGGTAACCTGGATTAGCAACATCCAGGAACCAGAGTCAGCCAGCGGGGGCCGAGGCCATGGAGGAAAGGCAGACCCTGCCAAAGTCTCCACCAGAAGAGAGTAAGAAATACCCCGGCTTCCTCCCTCCTCGTCCTCCAACCTCCTGCCATTGCCTCCCATCGATGAGACCTGACAGAAGCCATAACTAGGGAGGGAGCCTGGGAAACGTGGTTTGCAGAGGTCAACCCCCTGTGGTGTGGAGCTGAGCAGATGAAGGCACAGACAATGTGGTGATGACCCTGATAGAAACATTCACAATTGCCACGAGAGTGCTTGGCAGGGTGACCACCCAGGGCTGAGGGCTTCTTGGAGGAGGCAACACCTGAGACCAAGCTGCCAGAGAAGACGTCAACAAGGAGAAGACAGGGAGTCTCTGTGTCGGGCCAAGGAGCAGCAAGTGGACAGCCTAGAGCTGAGCAGCCATGGCGCCCAACATGCCAGGTGGGGCATGGTCCCAGGGAGGCAGGGAGGTGGGTGGAGGCCAGAGGCCAGAGATCTTCCTGTGGCACCTGGGCCCAACCCTGAAGCCTCCTGGGAGCCCTAGAAGGTCTGAAGCAAGAGTGGCCCAGTCGTGCCTGTGTGAACATCACACGCTGGCCACACTGAGAGGCCGGGGAGTGAAAGGCTGGGGGCCCAGGGCTGCACTAAGCTGCTGAGATGGGCATGGAAGGGAAAGGAGCTCTCGGAGATATTGCCGAGGTAAGAGCGCCAGGGCTTGAGGGGCAATTGGATGGCGGGTGAGGCAAGGCTTCACGTCAGGGTGACACCCAGGTTTCCTACCTGAGCATCCAGAAGCCAGGGTCTCTTCACACAGCACCTCACCTAACCTTCACATGACTCTGAGTTGGTCGGTATTGTGATTCCCCACGTCCCAGGTGAGAAAATGAGACTCAGAAGGGGGGATTTACCTGTTGGGTTCACCAGCCAGTAACATACACGAGGCCCTAGAACAGGGGCTCTGAACCTGGGATCCATGCATGTGGAAAAGTATGCCTTTCTTCTAATTTCCACCCGAAGTTTAGCATTTCCTTCCACTACAGATGTGACCACAGACACTGAACGGCACCTGGACTTCGTCGCCGTAGCCGTCTTCCTGTTTGCACACCACACAACAGTCCTCACAGACTCTCAGACAGTGTTCATGCCCCTCACGTCTTCAAAACTCAGTCCTTACGACCTGCCACTGCATCTGGCCATTTGATGATGACGAAGCACAGACTGTTTCCGCACCATGTTTATAGCTATTTCAATACAATTGGTTTCCTTTGTAATCCTTTGCTTTATCTTACGCTTTTGAAAATAGTGTTCAGAGAAGCATCCATAGGATCCTTGCTTCACCAAACAATCAAAGAGAAACCTGACCTAAAAAATGGGCTCTTTGCACAACTCCACCATTCCTCAGCTAACGGCCCATCAAGGTACCTAGAGGGTTAACGTATGGGGGAGAGGGCTGCCCTAATGCCCGTAAGGCGCTCAGGAAAGAATGGAGAACTTTCTTATTTTATTTCAATTAACACCACGTGGGTATGTCAGCTTCATCCCCTGATTTTTCAGCACGGCCCATATTTGTCTTTGTCAGGCCCTGGGTCCCAGACCTGGGCTTAGACGCCAGGGCCACAGAACCCAGGAACCCCTCAGGTGTATGGCCAACATCCTACGGCAGCCGGTGGGCAGGGGAGGCAGAGGAAACGGGAGGCCAGAGAGGCTTTGAAACTCAGAGCCTGGGGGACCCCATCCCAGGGCTCTGCCAGCAAGTGGGGAGCAGGTCAATCTGGGCTCCCCCTGACTTAGGGTACTCAGGTCACCACCCGGTGCTTCCACCGCTGCCCACGAGGACCCAGTGCCTCTCCAGGTGCCCGCCCTGAACCGCCTGCACCCGCCACGGCTCTCACTGTCGCTCTTCAGGACCAAGTGCATCCCACGTGGCAGCCAGTTTGCGCTTTCCCCTGGCAGAGGCCACGGGGCTGCGAAGGGACCCTTTGCCTCACGTCTGACTCCCCCAGAACAATGCATCTCTGTCCACAGCACGCTTCCCTGCAGAGGGGAACACTGATGAAGGCTGAGCCCCCCACCTTGTCACCACGACTCCAGCCCCCTGTGGCCCGGTGCCACCCAGCCCCATCCCCCTTCTCCAGATCACTTCCAGAGCCCGGAGGGGTTCCCTGGGATCCAAGACCCAGCAAAGCGGCCCAGAAAGGAAAATGATCTTGAAATTGCAGAGTCAGAGGCCCAAACGAAGGCAGACAAAATGTGAGTGCCCAGTGGAGAGTGGCCCTGGGCAGGAACCTGAGGAGGAAGCTGGAGTCCGTGGGTGTGATGGGGCAGCCCCGGGGGTTCACGAGGGCTGCGGGCACCTGGATAGACCATGCTGCATCTACCGACCCTCTTCTGTGCTCCATGCTAGAGGTACTCACATCACTGTGTCATCACCATCTCTGTCCCAGCAATGGCTGCAGGCCCCTAACCCCATGCCACGCATGCTTTCATCCAAGCCCGTGAAAAGGATGGAGGAGCAGAGAGTAGTTCACGCTTCTGGGGGAGCTGGGACACTGTCATGTACCATCCAGATCCGCCTTTGAGGAAAGACTTGCATCCTCAGCTGCTGGGAGCTGTCTCCTCAAGGTTGTGCCCTTTCCAGGCAGCCCACATCCATGACTGATCCATCTGGGGTCCTGGGAAGAGCGACTTCAGCCAAAAGCAGGTCTACTGCAACCAGGACATGCCGGCTGCAGAGCCCCCCGAGGGGTCACTTGCTTTCTCCCTCTGCCCATGCCTGCTTCCCCCTTCTGCCCGATCCCAGGCACCCAGGGTCCTCCTTACTCAACATCCTGCACACAAACTTCTTCTCAGAGTCTGCTTCCCAGGGAACACAGCCTGCAGCATCTTTCCCCAAAGAGGTGGCAGCAATCTGCATGGCGTGCAGCGACCAAGGCAGGAAATATACACCTTGGTGGCTGCTTCCATTAGCAGCTAGCATCCCCATGCTGAACGAGAAGTGGTCCCCACTTTCTCAAAGCTGTGTTTAGTGGGCAGCCAGTGTTTAAAGGGCAACAGTAGGCCTGTTCTGGGGAGCACCAAGGGGTGCCCAAAGGGGTGAGGGGTGGCTTCCATAGGAGCTGACGTCGAACTCGACCTTGACGGAGGAGAAGAATCCACAGGCAGAGCAGAGAGGGAGGCACAGGGTGGGGTCTCCCACCCCAAATATTTGCATCATCACAGATACATAGAGAAAGGAGGCCTGTTCGGGAAATTGTGAGATGATCAGGGAGATGCTTCCAGAAAGGCAGGCAGAGACCTGACCATGAGGGTCTTATTCAGACTTGAGCTTCTGGACACTAGGGAGGCTTTTAGAAGTTTCAAGCAGCGGAACATCAACATCAGGTTTGTCCTCGGGGAGAATAACGAAGGTGGCAGAGACACCTGGAAGGTGAGAACCCAATCATCAGAGGACTTGAGGGAGAACCAAGGTGGCCGAACTCAGCAGTGGGGGAGGGGTGTGGGGTTTCGGAGTGACTGCTGATTGGCAGAGTTTAGAAACGGGAAGCCTGGGTAGGAGCCCTGCCCCTTTTTACTAGTCCTGTGAACTTTGACATCTTATGACCACATTGATTTCTACGTTCTTTCCCTCCTCAGTGAATACCCACCTCGCAGCACTGCAGTAAGAAGCAAACTCAATAATATATGCAATAATAATATATGCGATAATACACGGCTTGCAGGAAATCCTCAGTGCCTTTCATTTTCTATTTCTTTACTTTCCAAGCAGGATTTTTTTTCATCCCAGGCTACTGATGAGGAAACTGAGATGAGTTTATAATCTAGAGACCGAGTAACCAGGCTCCTGGCCTGCCCACCCCTGCCATGTCCCACTCTGCCCACTGGGCCCCCATCCTCACTGCCCAGGCCAGAGGTTAGGGTCCAGCAGGCTCCAGAACACACTCAGTTCAGTTAGGAAACAGTCACACCCCAGGACTTGCCTTCTGGTCTGGTCTGTAGCCCCAGAGGGTGCAAAGATGGGAGGGTTTATGGGCGCAGGTATTCAGAGGGTGGAGGGGGAAGTAGGGGAGGGCAGCTCCTGCCACTGTCTATCACCAAGTCTGGGAGTTAAGGGACAGGAAGGCCCCACAATGAGAAAGAAAAAGGGGAGAAATTAGAGGCAAAATGTGAAGTTAATAAAAATACTTTATTCAATCAAACTCCAAAAGCAGCTGCAACCCTGTAACGGCAGCCAAAGCCGGGCACTCTGATTTTTCACTTTGGTTAATTACCTAATGGTTTGCAGGGCTCCCTGCTACTTTATGACTCCCACATTTTTCTCTTTCTTCTCTCCTCCCACCCCCACCTTCCTGCTCTGTTCTTCCTTCTCCGGAGTCTACCTTCCCTGGAAACCAGCTTTACCCCGTCTCCTCTTTGTCAAGGGGATGCTGAGTCATCAATGGGAATTTTCTGGACCTCAATCTGTTCTGATTGAGCAGGTGCCTCCGGGGAGCACAGAGAATTACGGATCTGGGCCCTGTCTCTCCAGAGCTGGTGTCAAGGTGAGACAGTCTCTCACACGCACACCAGGTACGGAGAGTGAATACATCTCCGTAACCAGCCATGCGGTGAGGGCTCAATGCATTCTGAGGGGCAAAAGGGCATCCTCAACTCTGACTGCAGCAATGGACACCATCCTGGAAGAGCTGCTGGCCGTTCTAGGTGCTGTGGGATGTGCTGGCCAATGGAGGAGAGGGCGGGGGTAATGTTGTTCTAGGAGGACTGAGCAGCTCTCGTAAAGAGGCCAGGGAATAAGATTGCATGTTGATGGGGGCAAGTGGGAGCCGGCACTAATTACAGGCTGGTGGTCAGAGGGGAGGCCAGAGCAAAGAGATCTTTAGCCAGTTCACCCTTGCAAAAGGAGCCAAACCACCAGGCTGGAAATGGAGCTGTGCTATGCAAAGCATTTGGGTCTCGATCTTATGGGCAACAAGAATAAGATATTGTCTTGGGCTGGGCTCTTCTAGAAGCAGAGCTTGAGATGAGGATTTTGGTGCAAGTGGTTTACTTGGGAAGTGATCCCAGGAAGCATCGGTAAGGGAGTAGGGAAGTAAGACAGGGAAGGGAAGAGGTATAGTAATGAGCAGGTGGCCGCGGAGGGTATCTGGGGCTCAGTGCCACTGGGACCTCTGAGATGCTGAGTAGGACATGTCTCAGAGTTGTCCCACCTGAGGGGCAAGGGAGCTGGGGTATTTATACACCACTGGCATCAATGGAGGGCTGCTCCCTGGAGTACAAATACCCCAGCGTTTCCAGCCCAACCCTCAAGCAGCAAGTCACGAGTGAGTGCTGCAGCCGGCCACCACCAGCACGTGGGAATGGTAAGTGCCAGGTGCTGTGGGCAGGGCACCAACTGTGTCCCTACAGATGCAACCAGAGGGAAATTCAGCTCTCCTTACGGCCCATGATACCCACACGGTCCTGTGAGAGGTCTGGGGGGTGGGGGCCGGGAATCTGAGCTGAATGGAGAAAGGCAGACTCCAGAGATATGGGAAGGAAGAGAGGAAATTCCTAAACAAGAGTGACAGTCATTTTTTAAAAGGCCTGAACCAATGGTGGAATGTGCAAGATTGTCATGGAAAAGACAATTTGTGCTCGGTTCAAAGAGCCGAGGTTCACCCCTCCCGTTTCTACTCAGTGGATAAACTGAGGTTCCCCCTTCTATGTACCAGGCGCCATAATGAATACAGAGGTGCAGTCCCAGGATGCAGAGCAGGAAGGGGGAGAAGACAAGCTGCCACCAAACCAGAGAGGACTCATGTGAGGGACCATGAAGCTTCCTGGAGCTTGACCCCACCGATGAGCTCGGAGGGTGGTCCACACCCAGCACATGCAGCTCAGACATGGGAGCAGTGGGCGTGGTGGTAGGAGCAGGGCTCAGGGCACATTCAGGAATCAGCAAGGGGTCTCGAAGCTGTGGCAGGAGCAGAGGCCACATGGAAGGGTGGAGGAGAGAGAGGTTGGTGGAGTAGGTGGGACCAGCTTGCAAAGAGTCTGGAATTCCAGACCGAGCATCGTGCATTTAATTCATCAGAAAACAGGAAGAAGTTGAAGGGCAATTTTGGGGGCTTTTGTTAAAACAGAGAAGAGACAGGCTCAGCTAGAGACATAGGGAATTGCTTAGGGAGTTCTAGACCGCAAATGGCTTCACCTCCCACTCATCTGGTCAATGTGGGTAAGTAGGGATTTATCTCCAGTGGAAGCCAGGCCAGGGCAGGGAGGAGGGCATGAGCAGAGATGGAGATGGCCACGCTCTGGGGCCACACGCCAGGGAGGGTTGACCTACAGGGGAAGGTCTTTGCCCCCCTGGAAAGTCCAGGTGGGAAGAGACACCATGGTAGCAGAGAATGAGGGCAGGGGGTGGGGTGGGGGGGCGTGGCGTGCTGGGGAGAGTCCGAGGAGCGGCCTCCAGGGAGAGCTCATCAGGCCCACAGTGTAAGGAAGTCAAAGTGTGCAAGACCTAGCGAAGGGTTTCAGGAGCAAGGACACCAGACCGGGCAGGAAGGACGGACTGAACCAGCCCGGGAGAGATGTGTGAGTGACACCTCCCGCTCCCTGGAGGGAACTATTTCTCTAAATCCAGCTGTCAGCCTGAATACCAGCTCCCTCCAGCCCTCCCCATCACGCACCTCTGGGCAAGGCCTGCCCCAGGGGCTCTGGCTGGGCCAACAGCCAGGCTCCGACCAGCACATCAAAAACCCACCAAAGATGATTAGAATCTGGATTTCACATGACATTCCTCCCCATTTACTCCTTCAGGTAACCCTAAACCTTAAGATGTCTACATTATTATGCTGAAAGCGAAATCCAGTCCTTTCTAGCAGCAGGCGGATGCTTCCCAGGGAGCGCATAGGCCGGCGAGCAAGGTAATGGTTACCAGATGCAGGAACAAACCCTCCACCTACCTAGGTCAGCAGCCCCCAGACCCCATCTGCACTGATGTCCACCTGCACATACCTAGAGGCGCTTAATTCACATGAGGAAAGCTGGGGCCTAAGGAGCACCCAGTTTAGTACATGATGAAGTCATGTTTAGCTGTTGCTATAATCCTTCAAGGCCCTGATGTGGCCAGAGGATCCACAAATGTGACCTCTGGAAAAAACTACCTCTAAGGTATATAGTGTCATCCACTGGTTTAAAGAGTCTTGTTTTAAAAAAAAAAAAAATTAATATTATTTCCAGACCCCAGGTATAAGACAGAAGGGGAGGCCCGCTTCAGCAGGGGCAGACGTAGGCTCCACGCCCACTCAGCAGGCCCAGAGGCAACCACTAAGGAGACTCTGTGACACAATTCCCCGCATGGCTCAGAGAGAAGAGTGAGTTGGTTGTGATCGCATAGCCGGTTAACAGCAGCATGAGAACTCAGACCCAGGACTCTGTGCTCCTAGTGCCAAACTTTCTTGTTTCTACCACCCAGCCCTACCCAACCTCCAAACCGGGCCACTGAAAAGTCACATCACGCTGCTTTCTTCCTTGGGGTCTGAGGGACTACAGAGCATCCAGAAAGAACCAGCTGTAAACGCAACGGATGTGACAAATGGCAGGTACAGAAATGTACACACACCGTGCCTCCAGAATCAGCAATGGCAATCATTTCTTAACCACACCACTGATTGATCACTGTGGTTTGATGTTTTGCTTTTTCTTTACTATTATTATTATTTTTAACAGTAGTAAAATTCATGAACCTTCCTCAGTCTTTCCAGGAAACCACCTTATCTCAAAACTGATGTCACTTCAGTGATTCTCACTGTCTTTCACCTCCTGTGTCCAGCTGGTCACCAAATTCAGACAGATCTTTAAAAACAGCTTTCCCCCCATCCCCTACCGCCATCCTGGTTGCTGCCCCGGCTCAGCGCCTCATGTCCCCTAGGAACTCACTCCAGCCTCCTCCGTGGCTCCTCACCCTGCCTGTCCTGTGCCCAAGATTGGTGGCTGTCCCTTGAGGCATACAGCAGTGTCTAAGTACCAACAGGAACTTATGCCTCCCGCCCTCCCTCGAACTCTGGGCGGCTCTCGGCACTCCTAGGACGAGGCTGTGCTCTGCAGGGGGAGCTGGGGAGGGACTCCACTAGGTGAGGTAGGGTCTCCTCCAGGATGTTAAATCCAAAAGGTGTTGGCACCTCCTGCCCAGAGCTCCCCTTGATACCCCTTTATAGCCCATTCATGGTTATCTCAACCAAGCCTTCTTGGAACTATCTCCTGCTTCCAGCCTAAATGTCTTGTCAAGGTAGTAAGTTCTCAACATTTACTCTCACATCTGTGTTAAAATTGTCCAGAAACCATAAACAAAAAGAAAAGAAAACCCACAGAATGTTTTGCGAACAAAGCAACCAACAAGAGATTAATCTCCAAAATATACAAACAGCTCATGCAGCTCAATATCAAAAAAAAAAAAAAACAACCCAATCAAAAAAATGGGCAGAAGATCTAAATAGACGTATCTCCAAAGAAGACATACAAATGGCCAAAAAGCACATGGAAAGATGCTCAACATCACTAATTATTAGAGAAATGCAAATCAAAACTACAATGAGGTATCACTTCACACCAGTCAGAATGGCCATCATCAAAAAATCTACAAACAATAAACGCTGGAGAGGGTGTGGAGAAAAGGGAACCCTCTTGCACTGTTGGTGGGAATGTAAATTGGTACAACCATTATGGAGAACAGTATGGAGGTTCCTTAAAAAACTAAAAATAGAGATACCATATGATCCTGCAATCCCACTCCTGGGCATACATCCAAAGAAAACAATAATTTGAAAAGATTCATGCACCCCAATGTTCACTGCAGCACTGTTAACAATAACCAGGACACAGAAGCAACCTAAATGTCCACTGACAGAGGAATGGATAAAGAAGATGTGGCATATTTATACAATGGAATATTACTCAGCCATAAAAAAAGAATGAAATAATGTCATTTGCAGCAACATGGATGGACCTAGACATTGTCATACTGAGTGAAGTAAGTCAGACTAAGACAAATATCATATGATATCGCTTATATGTGGAATCTAAAAAAAATGGTACAAATGAACTTATTTACAAAACAGAAATAGAGTCACAGATGTAGAAAACAAACTTATGGTTACCAGGGGGGAAAGGGGGTGGAGGAATAAATTGGAAGATTGGGATTGACATCTACATACTACTATATATAAAATATATAACTCATAAGGACTTACTGTATAGCACAGGGATCCCTTCTCAATTCTCTGTAATGACCTATATGGGAAAAGAATCTAAAAAAGAGTGGACATATGTATATGTATAACTGATTCACTTTGCTGTACAGCAGAAACTAACACAACATTTTAAATCAACTATACTCCAATAAAAATCTAAAAATAAAGAAAAAAAATTTTTTAATTGTCCAAACCCACCTTCTCTGAGGTTTAGGCAATGCAGGGTCTGGGTGTAGTTGAAGGTCCTTAACTCCAGTGAACAAGTTCATAGCCCCTTATCCATTCCCTTCATGATTGTTTCCACATCTGTAAAATGGAGATAAATAGTAGCTACCTCTTAGGATGATTGTGGGTCTAAATGAGAGTAGGCATTCTAAGCACCAAGCACAATGCCTGGCTCAGGGCGAGTGCTCAATAAATGTTAGCTTAAAGAAACAGCACTCTGGATGCCTGTAAGACCAAAAAGGAAAGAATATTAATGTTTCTTGAGCTTCCCTACTGGCAAGGCATGGTGGCAGGTGTTCTCATAAGTTATGTCAGTTCATCTGCTCAGCTACCCCTACTAACATTTTTATCCCAATTTTTACCATTTCATAAACCAGGAAACTGAAGAACTGTGAGGTTTCTTGCTCAGAATTTCTAAATGAGTCAGACTTCTTTGGGTTGCAAATGATTAAAGCCAACTTGGCCAAACTTACACACAAATGGACTCAATGTTTCCGAAAATACAGCTTCCCCCCACTGTCTGAAAGTAGTGCTAAAGCAAAGAGGCAATTACCTTAGGACTCATCTTGCTAAGGGATGCACAAAATAAATCAAGATAAAACACAGATGCTCACAGACACAGTTCAAAGTTATGGCGGCTTGATGCTTAGGTGCTGAGTGTAGTTCCTGGGGCAGGAGCTTGGTAGTGCCACTACCACTGCTTGGGGTGCACGCTGCCTCTACAATGCTGGCGGCAAAACAAACACTGTACGCTATTTCTGCTTTTCCCTTTTTTCATAATAGCAAAAATCCTCTTCAGATTTCTCTCGGTTAGCAAAAACAGGTACTAATGCTTTGCTTTCATAAAAGCAAAGTCGTGTAAAGTGAACTTTCAAAAAGCAAGGGATACCTATACAATCAAGTGTTTAAGAAGCGAACCACACATGGAGTGGCAAGGGGCAGCAGCCTGAGAGCAACCAGAAGCAGTGGCTCAGATACCCCAGGCTTCTCTCCCCACCTCTGGTCTTTGCTCTCACTGCACGTGGCAGGAAGTGTGTCTGCCTACATTCCCTCATGGCTGTCAACCACAGCCTTGGCCAGCAGAGGACTGACTCCATTCCTCAGTTCCAGTTTCAGAAATCCCAGGGAAAGACTCTGATTGGCTCAGCTTGGGCTAGATTCCCGCCCCTTAACCAATCAGCTGTGGCCAGGCAGGGTGTGGTCATGTGAGATGTGCCGCTTCCCCAGAACCACCTGGTCAGCCTCCAGAAAGGGAGTGTGCAGCTCCCAAAGGACAGGGGCGTGGGGCGGGCCACAAAATAGTAGCGCATTCTAGTTTCATTGCCAGTAAGTGGAAGAATCTGGATTTATGCCCAGGTTTGTTGGGCTCCAAAGCCTACGTTCATTCTCTGACACATGCTGCCTCTCTGAGACTCTAAATGTCTACTCCTGTATTAGGAAATCAGAGTTGGTCAGTCAGCCTCTCAAGGAAGGTAAAACAAATTTACCAACTAGGCAATAATAGCCATGGATACTTCTGGCATCCAAAGTCAGAAGAAGGATGGCACTAGACTGGGAGCCATATCGTCCATCTTCTATTTCATAGTCATTGTTATCACCACCTTTTTGATCACTTTTTTTTATCATCTTTTTTACTCAACTCTGTCCTCAGCCTGGCTGGAAAGTGCGGGTTTCTGGCTAATAGAGAATTTCTTTAGGTATTATATTTAGGTTCCCAGTTTTCTAAGTATGGACATCATAGATTGCTAGTGATAAGAAGAGATCTCAAAACTATTGAATATCTCCTTCCTTCTCATTTTACAGATGAAGGAATGATGACCAGTGAGGGAAAACAATGTTCCCACAGCTAGTTGGTGGAGAGCTGGACTGCCACCCAGGTCTCCTCGTTCCTGGTCCAGTGCCCAGCCCCTCTCCCACTCTGTCTTTTTTGGAGCACACTACAACACAATGTTGTATTGTATTATAATTTTGTAACATAATTTTGGTACAAAATTTTATTTTTAATGATCCAATAAGCACTTCCGTTTTTAATGGTGGAACAAATCCCATAAATTCCTAAATTTCTCGTAGAAGTTCATAACATTCTTCACCTCCTGGCCTTACCTGAAATCCTGCTGGCCTCTGAAAACATCACTTCCTTTGAGCCCTGTCAAGTAAAAACCATTCATCCTCATACCTGGTGGACCGGAGGCTTGTAAGTGTTGACAGTTCTCCATGGGTCCTTCATCTTATAGCATGTCTTGCCAGCAGAGGCATTGACTCCCTTTATTCTGGACTTTCTTTTCATGATGTTTGTATAGCGACCAAGCTTAGAAGATATAGATAGTGTCTCCCTCCAGAGCAGAGGGCAGGCCAACTTAGTGCTCTTTATAAAAGAGTCATTCTTTAAGCTCAGGGTTCCCATAACCCACTTCATGTGCATGTATCACTTGACCCTCTTTGCATCACCCTGTAGGAATTGGGGCTCAAAGAATCAATACAAGTGATAATCCTCTGGCTACTGATATTGCTGTGAGTAATAAACTGTCCTTTGGCTCTGACCCAGGAGTTTCAAGTCTTCTGCCAGCATCCATGAAGCTGTGTCAGTCCAACTTAGCTTGTAGGGGTGTAAAATCCCAGACCCTACATAGTTCTTGACACAGAGGTGAAATCCATCTCCTCACTCCCCAATGTCAATTGCAGATCACTTCTTCTCCGCTCCTGTTAGAATTCCTTGCTCCATTATGTATCAATCTCATTTGGCAAGACTACTCTAACTCTCTTCACCTCTTGTCATCTAATAACCTTCCTCTCATGCAGTGGTCTCCCCACCCCAAGTCCTGCCATAATTCTGGATGAGTTCACAGGTCACATGAACAACCTACCCAACCTCCAGGCCTCTCAGTTCCTTCATCACCTCAGCTCCTTTGAATGACTCCTGCACTCCACCTGAGCCACATGCTCCCACTGGCCACACTCTGGACAATGTCAACACTAGTAACTGCTCTGCCTCAGAAGGTAGATCATTCTCTAGTTTGATTATTCTCTATTTTGATCAAACAGATCATTCTCTAATTTGATTACTGTATTTTTTAATTCTAAGAATTCTATTTGATTTTCAAATCTGTGTCATTTTTATGGTTTCCTGTTCCCTGCAGATATTTTTCAGCTAATTTTTTTTATTTCTTTAAACAAAATAAGCGTACTTTTAATCATCTGTGTCTGATAGTGATAATATCTGAAATCTGTGGGTCTGTTACAGCTATGGGTTGCTCATGGTATCTTATTTTTATGTTATTTAGTTATCTTTGACTGTGTGCTAGTCATTATATTTGAAAAATTATTTATAGAGAATATATATCTGGTAACCTTAGTCTAGAACCAACATTTAATCCAAAGTCAAGGTTTGAGTTTCCCTGGACCACCCGTGTAGTACAAATCTGAGCTGCAAGACCATGTAAGAGTTGGTTTAATTCAGTTCACCTGCTTTAAGGCTTCTTAGGAGGCCCAGCTCATAATGGAGAATGATTCCTACTAGACTCTGCACTTTGTGCTGCTTTTGACTTCAATTTTGTCCGATAAAACAAAGGTTCAGATTTGCTAAAATGTCAAATTCCCTCAGGAATTTGAGCAGATTCTGTGCTCACCTCTTTGGCTTCTTATTTTCCTTCAATGTTGGCCTGGTAATTCCTTACAATCTTGTCTTTCCTTGTTACTTTTAAGAAGATGTTTTTATATTTTATCCAGCATTCTTGGTTGTTTTCAGCAGGCAGGATAGTCCAAAAAACCTAACTCACTGTTACCTGGAACCAAAGTTCTAATAGCCATTCTCTATCAACAATCACCTATTTCTTCTAGTACTTTTCCTCCACTAATTTCGTAGCATCTGTTTTTAACTTCATTGAGACCTCTACACCTTTGGCTACTTCATTTCTTCTAATATATCAGACCCTCTGTCTCCATTCCCTTCTTTATACCATGATTCATCACTTCAGCCTCTGTCTTACAAAAACTGTTAATCCCTTTGCCCCATTTTCCTTCCTTTAGATCTACCTGGAAAAAACTAATCCCAGATTGAGGCAAGCTTCTCTGCGTTTATACTCATGCTGCTGAATACTTCTGGGGAAACCCACCCAACCACTCATTTTGGTGCTACTCTTCTCTCCTGGTCCCTGACAACAGCTGGGCCCCCATCACCACCCAGTAGACACCCTCTATGACACAATCGGCCACCATGCCCAGCAGCTTTGTTAAACTTTCCCCTCTCAGAAAGCCCTTCACCTTCTCCTCACCCCCCACACTCTCAGAAGATGCTCACACCTCCTGGTTCACCCAAAGCAGTCACATCTTCCCATTCCTCCACCTCTGGTTTCTTGTCTGCCAGCTCATCTGCATCTGTGTCCACCCTTGTCTCTTTCTCATCTGCTTCACAGGCAAGATTCTCCTTCCTCCTAAGGCTCTTCCTTCCACCTGGCTCCATCCCCTTCCACCTTCTAAGGAACCTCAGACCAATAACTGCTCTCAATCCTTTCTCTTTTCCAGTGGCTCCTTCCCACCATCTTGTAAACACTCTCAACTTCTTCCTATTTTAAAAAGGAGCTCTTTCCTTCAACTCTGTAGTCCGTCCAAGGATGTATTCTTGGCTCTGCTCCCCCAATATAGAGTAGTTACTCCTCCTACCAGTTCCCACTGTACCCCAGGATTATAGTCTGTTTCCTTGTATTGCAATTTCTCCCTGAAAGATGAGTTCCTTGAGGGCTGGGACTCTGTCTTAACCACTGTTGAATCCCCAACATCTAGCATAGAATTTGTGGGAGGAGCTGAAGAATAAGCTGGGGTCATTGTTAGGCCCAGCAGCCCACATTAATCTCTGTGTACTAGTTACCAGGGAATTCTGCTTTGATGGGAGGCCAATTGGCCGAGTGGTAAATTTATAGCATTATGTAATTATGTAATTCTTTTCAGTCTATGGAAATTCTGGCTTTATTTAGTTAGTATCTAATTTGCGGGTTAATAAGTCTTTGTCTGAAGGTCTTGGTGCACAGTGCAGGGCTAGGATCACCTTTCTCAGACTCCCCTGGGGCTTGGGGTGGGGGGATAAACGTGTTTTGAGGCACTGACTCTTTGTATAACTTACAGGATCTCAGTCTGGGTATATTACTCATTAGGGTTTATTTACCTTTTGTGGTGGCCTAGAAAAAGCCAAGCTTAATGAAGTGGTTAACAAAAGCCTTTAACATCATATTTTCCATAGAGTTCATAAAAATATTGACAGTGGACTTTGCTGGCACATTGGGTCTTTCAAAGAGATGAATAAAAATGATAGTAAGTATACCGATTTGGTTTTTTATAAAGCCTTCATAGCAAGAAGGCTGGTGGGCTTTATTCTCCATGACAGCAAGTAAGCCCTTCCAATGGATGATGAGTAAGTTGGCCACATGGCCTTGGCTGTGCCACTGTCCCTCTCTGGGTCTCAGTTTCCTCACTATAAAATAAGAATCTTGGACAAAATGAGCTTTAAGGTTGTATGTGTTTCAGAATGGAATGATACTATTCTTTCTAAATTCATTCCTAGGACAACAACTGCCTTCGCTTTAAAGGAAGGGACAATGAGGAATATTATTTTTATCTCTAAGATGCCCCACAATCAGCAGAGATGGCCATAAAGTTGAGGGAAATGGTGATGGTCCTCAAGACCCAAGTCCCATGCTCTCAGTAGGCTTTCTTGGCTCCAGCCTTCCTGGTTTACAGCCTGGCTTGCCCCAGGGCTGGCTTACATTGAACCTTTTCAGATCCCCTCACTTCCTGCTAAGGTGTCCTTGAGAGCCTTTCCTACAGACTCCTTGGTAGGGAGAAGAGAGAATGATCAGAGATGCCTTAAATCTCAGTGTTGGGTAAACCTTAGTGATCATCTGGACTGTGGTTTTCAAAATCACCTGAATAAAAGGTCCTCAGATGATGATGATGATGATGATGATGATGATGATGATGATGATGATGATGATGATGATGGAGAAGGAGGAGAAGGGAAAGGAAGAAAAGGAGAAGTAAGAGGAAGAAGAAAAGAAGGAGGAGGAGACAAAGAAGCTGGTGTCAGTGATGATAATGTTGGTGATGATGATGACGATAATGATGATGATGAAGGAGGAGGAGGAGGGGAAATGGTAAGATGATGTCAGTGATTATGATGATTTGGATAATGATGATGTTGGTGATGACAAAGATAGTGATGTTGATGCTGATGCTGACGATGGTGTTAAAGACAGACCACTACGAAATGACATAAAATGTAATAGCTGTTAGGCATGTGTATCAATTAGGATGCATTTGGCTGCAAGTAATAGAAGTCCTAACTGTTGGTGGTTTAAATAATAAAAATTTTAATGATCTCACATCATAATAGCAAACCTTTATGCAGTACTTACTGCCTGCCAGCCTTTGTTCTATGTTTTCTTCAAGGGAAGTGCTGTATGGTCTCCATATTACAGATGAGGAAATTGAGCCTCAGAAAAGTTAAGCGCCTTGCCCAAGGTCAAGTGAGTGGTAGAGCCAGGACTTGACTGGTTCCAAGGTGGTGTGGCCTCGGGGTCTACTGTCTCCTGCTGCTTTGTCATGGCAGGGCTTGAGGTATGGGTTCTTGGTTAGACAGGAGCTCGGTGACGTCAGGGTGCTGAGTCAGTGTCTCTGTGATTCCCTTGGCCTTCCCCTCAAGGCTACCATAGCTCCGTGCCTCCCCCCACTACACGACAGCTTCAAGAGCAGAAAGCTTGGGGTGGAGGACACAAGACTTTTCCTCACACTACCCTCACCTTTTTCCAAGAAGAAAAATCTCTTCCCAAATCACCCAGAGAGTTCCTCTTACATCTCATTAACCAGAACGGGGTCTCACGGCAGTGCCACACCAACCCTGGCAAAGGGAAATGGGGCAGCCGTGTATAGCTGGTTTCAACTCAACCATTTTTGTCTCTTAGGACTAAACATGCTGTCACCTGAATAAAATTGGGCTCTGTCTTCTGGAGGAAATGGGGATGGATGGTGGGTAGATCCCACGAGGACTGGCACAGCATGGGAAAAATGGCAAAATAATAGCAAATCACACTGAGTGCTATGGAGGACCCACACAGGATGGTGTGGTAGATACTTTAAGAAGGGATCCCGTTTGGAAGAGTCAAGGAAGATCACCATGAGGAGGTCACATTTAAACTGAGACCTGGAAGGTGAGAAGGAATTAGCCGATGACCAAGTGGGGAGAATATTGCAGGCACAAGGGACCGTTTGTGTAAAGGTTCTGAAGCAGGAAAAAAGATTCAATTATTTAAAGAATCCAGAGAAAGCCAGTGTGCCTGGAGCATAGGGAAGAAGGGAGAAAGCTGAGGGCCAGAGCAGGCAGGCCCTGTGGGCCATGGTGAGGAGTTTAGCTTTTCTCACAGGAGCAGTAAGAATCTACTAGTGGGCTTACGAGGGTGGTAACAGCCAGTCCTTGGGTAGAAAGGAGAAGAGGTTGCCTTTCAGAAGGCAAAGGTGCCAAGGGAGAAAACAAAGGCTGAAAGTCTACGTGGGATGGTGTCTGAATGTTAACCAAGGAATTATTCACAACGTGCTTAAACTCTCCCAAGGACACAGGAACTGTCATGTGGGCTATTTTAAAGCTCTGTGTGTGTGTGTGTGTGTGTGTGTGTGTGTGTGTGTGTGTGTGTGTGTGTGTGTCTGTTCCACAAAATCCTTGGAAATTTTAAGCACTAATAAAAAGAAAAGATACTGAGGAATTTTAGGAGACTTTAAACAGCTTTCACAATTAAAAACCACCCTCAAATCCAACACCCACACGCCTCCTGATAAATGTCAGCTGCAAAGCAATTCATACTGAAGCCACACCCAGGTAAGAAGAGGGGGGTCAGTTGAGCTTGCATAGCCATTCACAGACACCCGGACAAGGCAAGTGACAGGGGCTGGGTGCCCAGAGAGTAGCACAGGAAAGAGACTGCCTCTCCCCAGCAAACAAGAGCACCAAGTCCTCCACCCCATTACGTATGAAAAGTTCAGTGAGAGTTTGATGGTATTACGCCAGGATTTCTGGAAGCCAAGTGAAAACGACCTTGAAAATAAACCACATGCTGCTGCTAATTAATCTTAGTTCCTGGCTCTTTCCAATCAGACCCTGAACTATAATCCATCTTCATTACACTTCTTTTAAAGCAAAAATGGTGCATTTCCGAAAGTCTAATTAAGGAAGGAACATTATAAGGCCTTGGGTCATAACTCTCTTTCTGTCACACGTGCACACGTCTGCTACACACACACACACACACACACACACACACACAAATAAATGTTTTTTAAAACCCTATATGGCCTGTTTATTTCAGTCACAAGCAGGCCACTCCAGAGCTGAGGGCTGAATGAGATAGCCAAGCTGGGTGCCATCACAGTCGTGTCAGCCAGTGGCCCTCCCTACTCATGTCCCCACCTTGCACACATCTACCACCATATTGCTGCATACACACCTAGTGGGCAGCCATGGGCTCAGGAGAGGAATGCCTGCCCCCAGCCCCAGGGGATGAAGCAGGGTTACTCTGAGCTGGGAGTGGCAATCCAGTGCTCTTTGACAGTGGTTGGTTTTAAGGTGACATTTGATCAACTTCTTCTGACAAAAGGAAAGGTCTTTTGGAGGTTTCTGGGAAAGATTCTCCTCCATGAGAAAAATGATGAACCCTGAATGTGGTTGGGTGTATGAGGGTGAGATGCTTGTCTCTGTAGCAGCCAATATAGTGAAAAACTAGTGACCACAGAGAGGAAAGTTTCCTACTTGTGTGGACCTCCCGAAGACATGACTTTGGGAGTTTGGAGAACTTGGGGGAAAAGTGTTGGGATCAAGTCATGCTGTCTTTGAGGATTTGTCTGGTTATCATTGTCTAAATCCAAGATTTTGACTTGGGATCCCAAGGAAAGGTTAGAATGGTTCAAGATTCATCTTTGGGTTGGACTTCACATCGTGGGTGGGGACCAAGGTCATGTTTGAGAGTCTAGTGATAGGTGTTTCCCAGCTTGGGATGGGTCCTTTCCACTGACATATTCCTCACCCCCATTTCCATCATCACCCTCACAACCCTAGAAGAATCATAAGGTAGATTTGCATTTTCCCAATTGTTTATGATTAGAGGGTTCCTACAAGCCTCTCACGGATTTTATTCATCTAAGCCCACGTACCTTTTGACCCTTAAGGAGCCTCTGAGATTTACTGAAATCTGACTCTCATTCACTCATGCCCTCTCCCCCTGAAACCCAACTACCCCTTCCTATCCCCTACTTATTGCTGCAGTTCCTGTCCGTCAAACCCTGGAAGAACCCCCAATTCCATTCCTAGCGTAAATTACACCAACAATTACACATCATGAAGAGAGATACACCAACCCTTGAATTTCCTGCCTGGAAAATTTAACAGTCCATCCAGATGATTCCCCCTCATCACATGACCAGCTCAGCCCAGAGCTGGTTCATTCACATTAAAAGAATATATGTGGGGCTTCCCTGGTGGCGCAGTGGTTCAGACTCTGCCTGCCAATGCAGGGGACACGGGTTCGAGCCCTGGTCTGGGAAGATCCCACGTGCCGCGGAGCAACTAGGCCCGTGAGCCACAATTACTGAGCCTGCGCGTCTGGAGCCTGTGCTCCGCAACAAGAGAGGCCGCGATAGTGAGAGGCCCGCGCACCGCGATGAAGAGTGGCCCCCACTTGCCGCAACTAGAGAAAGCCCTCGCACAGAAACAAAGACCCAACACAGCCATTAATTAATTAATTAATTAATTATTTTTAAAAAAGAAAAAAACTTTAAAAAAAAAAAAGAATATACGCCATGGCAGTTTAGAAGGTGTCGAGGATATCTTCTTAGAGACCATATTCACTCACGTATATTTGTGTGTATTCACATGCATAGTGTGGGAATCTTCAAAGCCAGGCAGGAGAAGGGGGCTGTTGAGCTGCCAGCAGGTTATATTACAACTTAAAGGAACAACCCTTCACTATACAGATGAGAAGCTGAACCCCTCACTATACAGCTGAGAAGCTAAATCCCAAGAAGGAAAAAGTCTTGGCCAGCATCCCAAAGCCCCATGCTTAAAATAAGTGAAAACAAGTGAGTTAATAGTGGTGTTAAGGATGCTGGTTTCCTGTGTAATAAAGTGGTAGGAATGACTTTGTACACTACCCAAGGTCAAGCCTGGCTGTTGTGGTGGAACTTCCCAGAGCACCATAGACACCTCTTGGGTGGCTCCCTGGAATGCCCCCTTCAGTAGTGGACACAGCCAGACATTTCAAGGTGGTGCCCAAAGGTCATGCTGTGTTACATGATCTGACCACAGCTGACTGCCCATGGGAGGATGCATGACCCATAGTGGATCAGAGACATTCTGCTTCCCAAGAATTTGACATCTGTATCAGCACACATGGGCTGGCGATCTTTGGGACTGAGTGGTGTTAATGGGAGCCCACCAACAGGATCCAGGAACTCCAGCTGCTGAGCCACTGGGGGCAGCCGCATTTCGTTCCAGATCTTAGTTGTTCAAATCTTCCTTTGATTTGTGAGGTATCCCATAGTCCCTCTAACAAATTATTGTTTTTCTTTGCTTAAGCTAGTCAGAGGGGATTTCTGTGGCATGCAACCAAAACAGAAAACAAAACAAGAGGAAAAAAAAGCTTAACTAACAGAACGACAAGCCTGGTGTCCCACAGGTGTCCCAGTTTGCAGCTCCATGGACAGCATGTCTTGAGAGTTCCATGAAGCTGAACTAAATAGAGTCACATGGCTTTAAATCCCCCAGAGCTATTTACTGGGGCAAAATTAATTAATTAAATGAATAAGGCTACAAAGCATCACCAACCCAATGTTTTAAAGAATATGTTGGGTTTTATTGAGAATATTTAACACTGTACATAAACATGGTCCCAAATGGATGACATTTTTGTCTAGACAATGATTAAGCTTAGGAGGCAGACACTGGGGAATGGGTCATCTATTCAGAGACCTCAGGCCAAATGTCTGGACTCCAAATCCAGGGTTCTGTCCCTGTCCCAAGCACTGCAGACCCCCGAGTTAGGAGACTGGATCTTTGATCTTTATTCCATCACAAACTCACTCTCTAGCCAGAAACAAGCCATTTTGTCTCTCTGGGAAAAAGTTCCTCCTCTGTAAAATGGGAGTGTAGAAATCAATTACTTCTAAGTTCCCTCATAACTACAAAATCCCCCAGTTGTATTAAACCAGTCATCATAAATCTGTTTATTCATATTTAGGCACTGATTCCAAAAGTGGTCCTTCTAGAGCTCATTGAATGGGTTATGTCTCAAAATATAATGATCTTAGGTTAGTTCTTTGTGGTCACCAGCCTCCAAGATGGCCCACAGTGATCTTTGCCTCCTACTATTCATGCCCTGTGTGGTTTCCTCCCTCACTGAATCACTGTGATGTGTATGACTATGGCATATTGTGGAGGGGATGGGGTGTGACTTCTGAAGCTAGGTTATCCAAGGCATTGTGGTTTCATCGTTGGCCTCTTGGATTGCTCATGCTGAAGAAAGTCTGCCGCCATTTTGTGAGGGTGTTCAAGCAGCCCTGTGGAAAGGCTTCTGTGGAGAACTGAGACCTCTTGCCAACAGCCAGCACCAAACTGTCAACTGTGTGAGTGAGCCACCCTATAAACAGATTCTTCAGGTGGCTGCAGCCCGATCAACACCCTGAGGGCAACCTCATGAGAGACTCCAAGTTAGAACCAGCCAGCTCAACCACTCTCACTTTCTTGACCCACAGAAATGATAGGAGATAATAAGTGTTTATTGTCAGTTTAAGCCACTTAGCTTTGGGGTAATTTGTTGCCCAGCCAAAGTAATTTCATCTCTAAAAATTTATATCTGATTCATTTTATGTGAAAATAAGAAATTCTGATAAAGGTAACAATAATGATTGGATGGTTATGGTATTTTTTTTCTTCTAAAGGTCTGAAATGTTTACAAATGTCTGTCACAATTTTCCCTGAGAGATTGTGTGAGGCAGTAGGTACCCTCCTTCTTGCTACCTGAGAAATATGTATATTGCTTTTAAATTGTAGTAGGTTTGATCAAACATCGATAAGCTGATGGGTACCTCAGGGTTCATTATGTTACTCTCTTTACTTTTGCATACAATGAAAGAATGCTACGCTCAGAAAGATTGTTAAACCTTTACTAAAGTGAGTGGGAGAGGGAGAAGCCCCTGGCGGTAGGCCTTGCCTGCCTCCCCATCTTCATCTTCTCCCCTCTCTGCTCCAGTCTCACTCTTCTCCAGCTGCACTGGCTTCCTCACTATTCCTTGAACACACCAAACTCACTCCCCGATCTTTGCACTGACTGTTCCCGCTGCCTCTGGCAGAGACCACTAGCTGTCCACCAAAATCCACCATCCCCTCATTCCAGGGCACATGACTACATTTCCTAGGATCCCTTGCGGTTGGGGTGATCATGTGACCAAACTCGCTGTGGTGGAACATGAGCAGATGTGATGTCTGTCATGGTCAGACTGGCCCATAGAGATATCCCAAGATGCTCCTCCAAGCTCTTTGACCTTCCAGCCAATCAGGATGGTGATGCCTTATAAGTCAAAATTTGTAGCTGATAGAGCAGTCTGGGTCCCTGAATGACTCTATAGAGGAAAGCCATCCCACCAGCCTGAACACTCATCCTGCAGAGTTATGTGAGAAATAAAGAAACTTATTCTTTAAACTGTTTGACTTTGAGGGTCTATTTGTTATATCAGCTCAGCCTATAAATTACATTATACGATTATAATTATATAGTTATTATTACAATATTATGTAACTAACATTATAACTATCCACATTGCTCATTCATTGACATCATTCAGACCTGCTCAAATGCACTTGCTCAGGAAGCCTTCCCTCTCAACCCATCTAAATTGGCCCCTCTCTAAACCTAAAAATAGAGCTACCCTATGATCCAGCAATCCCACTCCTGGGCATATATCCAGGGAAAACCATGGTTTGAAAGGACACATGCACCCCAATGTTCATTGCAGCACTGTTTAAAATAGCCAAGACATGGAAGCAACCTAAATGTCCATTGACAGATGAACAGATAAAGGAGATGTGGTACATAGATACAATGGAATATTACTCAGCCATTTAAAAGAGTGAAATAATGTCATTTGTAGCAACATGGATGAACCTAGAGATTATCATACTAAGTGAAGTAAGTCAGACAGAGAAAGACAAATAACATATGTTATCGCTATATGTGGAATCTAAAAAAAAATGATACAAATGAACTTATTTACAAAATAGAAACAGACTCACAGACTTGGAAAACAAACTTATGGTTACCAAAAGGGAAAGGTGGGGGGAGGGATAAACTGGGAGTTTGGGATCGACATATGCACACTACTATATATAAAATAGATAACTAACAAGGACCTACTGTATAGCACAGGGAACACTGCTCAATATTCGGTAATAACCTAAATGGAAAAGAATTTGAAAGAGAATAGATACATATATATGTCCAACTGAGTCACTTTGCTGTACACGTGAAACTAACACAACATTGCTAATGAACTACACCCCAATAAAAAATTAAAATTTTAAAAAATAGAAAATAAAATAAACTGGCCCCTCTCCAGCCTCTATCACATTACCCGGTTTTCTTTTGCTAAACAGCATGTACCCCTACCTGAAATTACACATGTATGTGTTTAGCTGTTCATTGTCTGTCTGCTCTACTAGAAGGTAAGCTCCCTGAAGGCAGAGACTCTGCCTGTATCCCCACAGGGCCCAGCACAGAACAGGTGCTTGCTCAGTAAATATCTGTTGAATAAATACAGTGGGCCACGTTGGGAACCTAAGCTGGGAGGTCCTGAAGCATAAATAAACTTAACCAGTTGGTTTCCAAATCTTGGGGCCATGTCACCTTGGGACACTGTACTTATTAAAAGCACAGTTCCTGGGCTTCCCTGGTGGCGCAGTGTTTGAGAGTCTGCCTGCCAATGCAGGGGACAGGGGTTCGAGCCCTGGTCTGGGAGGATCCCACATGCCGCAGAGCAACTGGGCCTGTGAGCCACAATTACTGAGCCTGCGCGTCTGGAACCTGTGCTCCACAACAAGAGAGGCCGCGATAGTGAGAGGCCCGCGCACTGCGATGAAGAGTGGTCCCCACTTGCCACAACTAGAGAAAGCCCTTGCACAGAAACGAAGACCCAACACAGCCATAAATAAAATAAATTTTTTAAAAAAAAGCACAGTTCCTGGGTCCCATGCCCAAAGGCTCTAACCTGTCAGCTTCAGGCATGGGGTAGGGACCAAACCTCTGTGTGTTAATGTGTGACCAGGTCTGAGAGTCGCTGCTCTGGCTCTGGTCAGGATCTGGACGTGCCGATCAGAAAGGAACTCAGAGCATCCACACAGTGGAAAGGAGACAGCCTCCATCGGACCTCCAACGGCTGGGGGAGATTGAAGATGACCAGCTCCCAGGAAAAAGTGCTCCTCATGGGCAAGAGGGCATGTTATTTAGGATACAGACTTGGCTATGATGGACAGAGGTCTCGCCTAGCAGCGCTAAACATCATGGTCGATGATGACACCATTTCTCTCTGAAGGAGAAGGCTGAGCTAGGATGGCGGCCGTACTCATCAGGGACCAGCCTCCTCCCATCTTGTTGTTCTGCCATCTATAGAGTGTGGCTACCACTCAAAGGTCAAGAAAGCCCTCCACCATGCCCACCGTGTCCGTCGGAAAGGCGGAGGGGTATGTCCCCCCTTTCATCTAAGGACATGATCCAGAAATTGCTTTTCCCTTATTGCATTGGCCAAAACCTGGTATATGGATGCACCTGGCAGGGAAATATCATCTCTGTTCTGGGCACCACAAGCCCAGCCAAAACTTCTCTAACAGCAGAAGGCGGGAGTGGAGATTAGGGAGCAATTAGCCTTCTCTGCCACAGAAGCCATGTGGCTGCTAGAGGGAAGCCAAGCGAAGGCAGGTGCACAATTACAGGCCTAGGAGTCAGACTGCCCGTCCAGCCTTAAGCCTCTGCCCTCGGGCCTCAGAGGCCATCGGGGTGACAGACAAGCAAACAGTGAAACTACTGAGTGTACCATAAATGAACTGAAAGGCCTCTGGAAGCACAGAGGACAGTAGACTGACTTACACTGGGGGTTGGGAAGGCTGTTCCCAAAAAAGACGTTTCTACTGGTCCCAAACGGATGAGTGGAAATTTGTAGGGGAGGGAGCCAAGCAAGCAAGAACCCCACAGGGGAGAGGCCAAAAGAGGCAAATGTCAAGAAGTCTAGAAAAGCCTGGGGTCTTCAGAAAAGAGAAAGAAATTCTGGGTTTAGATTCTAGGGAGCTTAGGGGAACAGGAGATGAGGCTGAAAAAGTAGGTGGGCCCAAACTTGACAGAGGCCACATTCAGGTGCCGGGCTGCCTGGGTTCAAATCCCGGCTCCCCATTTACTAGCTGTGTGATCTTGGCCGTGTTGACATAACCTCTCTGAGCCTGTTTCCTCGTCTACAAAATGGAAATAAATAATAATCCTTCATCCTAGGCTTTCATGAAGATTCAATGAGTTAATACTGGTGGAAAGCTTAGGAGAATGTCTGCAGCTGCTGGGGGCTTTTATTACCGCCCTACAAAGCGATTTGCTTCATCCTCAGTTTCTTAGTAAATTCCTTTAGGCGAGTCTCAGAGCTTTTGGCTGAACTGGGAAGAAAACAGAAAAGAGACTTTTTCCTCATGCTTATGTCCAGAGCATTAAAGAGGGTGGTCAACAGTATGACTCAGAGAGAGGACATTTGGAGAAACCCAAAAGGAGGGGAGTGGGGAGAGTCTCCTCCTTTGTCCCCGGAGAGCTGGGTGACTTCTTGGAGGGGGCTTTCCTCACCACCTCAAGCTGCTTGTGCCTATTTTATGAAAGAAAGAATATCGGCCCAAACAGAGTGTGGCCCCAACACCCAGCAAGAGGAATTCTGGAGGGTTCTGCTGCTATTTGTACAACGTGAGGAAGACTCCACAAGGACGAACAGTGGGTGTCTCTTCACTTGTCTGCTTGATTTTCCTGCTCACACTTGACCAAACCTGAAAGGCTGGGAGCCCTGGCTTTTGGTACCTTTGCAGGGAGAGAGACAAACCGGACAAACTGGCAGCTCTGAGGTGGGCGTGGCGGAGGGCAGTGCCCTCCCCGCTTCCCGGTGCAGAAAAGAGCCGGCTCTGAATCCCACCTCCCTAATGCACAAATATTGACTGAGCCCATGCAATGAGCGGGCGCTGTGCTTCAGGGCCTCATGGGTTCTCGTTAGGGACAGAATGGGATGATGCAGCCAGCAGGTAATCAGGGAAGGGAAGCTGTTTCGCATTCAGCACCCAGCAAGGTGATTGTCCCATTACTCAGAAAAAGGGAGCTGTAGCTGGACACATCTTCTTCTTCTGAGATGGTGGTCCTGGTCACCTGTCCACGGGGAACCAGCCCCCCAACCCACGAGTCGGCCTGACCAGAGACAGCCTCAAAGGCCATTTCCTGCAGAGGCCAGCCTGAATGGCACAGAGGATGGGCAGTCCCAGGGCACACAAATCCCCACCAAGGCCATCGAGTGCCAGCTCCAGCACTTTTCAGAAAGACCTCCCGCTTGCTCCAGGGTGGGCAAGGGTTCATCCCCCCGGGAGATCGTAGCACTCCATTGCACTCCATTACCGAGTTTTACAACAGGCCAGGGAGCAGGCCTTCCACGTGTAGCTCTCCCTGATGAGCAATAAAAAACGTCCAAACACAAGAGTCAGATGTGCTGTGTGTTAGGAGTTTTCTGTCTGCCCTCAGCCTCTGAGTGTCCGCCAAGTCCCATAAATTAGGCAAACGTCTCCGAGCTCAGGAGCCACAGAAGGAGACTTACCAGCAGCCAGAGCAGCAAATCCAAGGAACAGGAAGAATAAAAGCAACGTCAGCCTGGCCTCGGGGTAGGAGAGTTGCCCACCCTGAATTTCCGAGCCTCCCTCAAGAGGATTTGGTGCCACTTCAAAATTCTCCAGGAGAGTGATTCTCAAAGTGTGGTCCCTGGACCAGCAGCTACAAATGCACATTCCCAGGCCTCCTGCATCAGTGACTCTGGGGCTCAGAATGGCAATGTATGTTTAACAAGCCCCCTTAACCAGCCCTCCAGGTGACTCTGACGCCCAAGCGAGTTTGAGAAGCAGCGCTTCAGAGGTTTTCCTGTGTAACTGAAATCAGCATGAGGCCAGGAGGAGCTCCTTTTTAAGGCCCTGATAGCGAGCGTGTCATCATCCCAGCTCTGGGTGGCGACGGTATATGGATGGCCAGAGCTTGTAGGGATGGTCGCCGGAGCTGAGTGGGGGCATTTGGAGCCCGGGAGAGGTGGTGATCTCTGGAACCAGACTGCTCACAGCCCGGAGAAGTGGGGAGGCTGAGTGGGAAGGTTACTACATAGGGACGGCTGGTGAGGCCGGGAGCAGGGAGGCCACCTGGAGAAGGTCAGGGACCCAGCAGGGCAAAGACTCATCACCTGTGAGCATCCACGGGGTAGCCTACCCAGGCCAGGCACTTCGCCCGTTCTCCCACTGGATGCCCAGTGGGGAGGACAGCAAACCATCGCCCCACTTAGCCAAGGAGGAACCCAAGGCCCTCAGAGGCCCGTCATTCACCTAAACTCATCCAGAGGTGAGTGGCATTGCCAGTTCTCCATCATCCCTGCCCACTGCCCCCGGGTGACGGCTGTGGGGAAGGAGCAGAGAGAGAGTGCCTGTGCCGGGCAGAGAGGAGGTGCAGGAAGGAAAGAGGGAGCCTCCCAGGCTGTCATTAAGGCAAAAACTCCAGGTCTTTCTCCTGATGGTTTTCAAGAGCCTTTCCTTCTCTCCACAAAACCCTGCCACGTTATAATCTCACCTTATGGCTTTTACAACTATTGTTTCGGACGTCGAACGCCTGCACAACAACTGTTTCCCTTCCCTTTGCTTCCTACTCAATCAGTCCTCATCTCCACAAGGCCATGGGGACTCCACTGAGGCCCCGGGGGAGGGAAGCACGGAGCTGGAAGGAACCTTAGCGACGACCCTGTCTAACCCCCTCATTTTATACACAGAGAGGGAAAGTGACTAGCTCAGGGTCACACAGCAGATTGGTGACTGAACTCGGGCTGGAGTCTGGACCAAGCTCTGTCCTGCAGTGAGAGACACATCCGACCTGGCACTGCTGCCCGTGGCTATCTCCATGGACCAGACGGGGTTTAGCACTCCTCTTCTGGGTCTTTTTATTATTTTTTCTCTTATCTCACTTGTGTTGCATTGTTGTCAACATCTTTTCTTCTGAAACATGAGCTATAAACTATGTATTAGTCAGCATGGGCTTATTCTGTGGTACCAAGTAGCCCCAGAATCTCAGGGCCTTCACTCATACATACAAGCTTGTCCCTCCCTTCGCCATCCCTCCCCAGTGGGAAGTGGGTGTTTCATCAGCCCAGAAGGAGAGAAGAACCAGACCCTATTGAGTCCTATTAACTGAACCAGAAATCACTCACTCACTGCTGGAATGTGTGAATGAATGAACAAATGAGACAAAATAAGAAAGGGATTGAGAGGACAAGGGAAGGATGGGCCTGACTCTCCTCTGCCTCTCATTTAGACCCTTGGCAGCAGGGAGGAGTAGAGAGAGCTTTGGGCACAGGGTCAGGAGGGCTGCAGAGATGTCCCAGCTCTGCCATCAGCCTGGCTGTGTGGCTTTGGACAGGTAGGAAATAATAAAAAATATATATATATTGGTCTCTGCTCCTGGTTCCTGGCACAGAGCTCCTAAAACCCTGGTAATTTTCTGAGTGATAGGAGCATCTTTTGTTCTCATGAGGTGACTCTCAGTGCTCTCCTGGATGCAGGCTGAACCAGAAAGACCAAGCTGTTTGAAGCTTGGAAATTTCAGCCCCACTCCTCATCGTCTGGAGTGGGGAGAGGGGCTGGAAATTGAGTTAATAATCAATCATGCCAGTGTGATAAAGCCTCCATTAAAATCCCAAAAGTACAGGATTCAGAGAGCTTCCGGGTTGCTGAACGCAGGAAGGTGCGGGAGGGTGGTACACCTGCCTGGAGAGGGCACGGAAGTTCCGAGCCCCCTCCCCTACCTCGCCCTACGTATCTCTTCATCTGGAGCCTTTATCATATCCTCTATCATATGATAAACTGAGAAACATAACTAAGTGTTTCCCTGAGTTCTGGGAGCTGTTCTAGCAAATAAATGACTGAACCCAAGGAGGGGCCGTAGGAACCCTGATTTACAGTGGATTGGTCAGAAGCACAGGTGACAACCTGCACTCCTGACTGGCATCTGAAGTGAGGGCAGTCCTGTGGGACTGAGCCCTTGCTTGTGGGATTGGATGCTAACTTCAGGTAGACGGTATCAGAGCTGAACTGACCGGTGGGACACCCAGCTGGTGTCAGAGAACTGGAGGGTGGGAACATCCACACATATGGTGAGCAGAAGTGTGGGTACGGCCGCAGCAGAGAGTAAAGGAAGAAGCCTTTTTCTTTACAATAGGTCACTTCCCTTCCCGGGGCTTCCATTTTCTTACCAGTAGACTGACACAGCCGGACCATCAGAAAACAAGCCCTAACGCTCTGAAGGTCCACAGCCATCCATGACCAGGAAGAAGCCGCGGGGCGGACTCCTGCCAGGTGAGTGTGCAGTTGGGTTTTTTAGAGGAGCAAGTACAAGGATCTGCCTTGGGGGGAAATGGCCCAAACTCCGTGTATTGCGGATTCTGTATTAATCATCAGTTATGATTCAAGAATTCCTAATGATAATGGCCAATATATTCTTTGCCCCGAAAGGCGGAGGTTATTTGAAGGGGTGCCAGAAATTGGAGCCCCTCCTGGCCCAAGGCCCCAGGGCAGTCGGGTCTGGAATGCCTACTGTGCATGGAGAGAGCTGGAGAGAGTGCAGGGGAGGGCACCGTGCCTTCATTTACTGCTGAACAAAGGGCACTCTCTGCCCTTCCCCCTGCTCCAGGACCCAGGGAGCCACCCGTGGGCTACGTCCATGCCCACGTGTCCTCTGGCCTCTGGTTGGGTTCAGCCCGTGCAAGGCCCCAGCAGGAGCTCAGAGGACAAGAGAGAGTGAGGCTTGGTCCCTGTTCAGTTTCCCTCCCTGGGCCATTGCCCTGGGCTGGTGATGTCACGCTGCTTCTCCGGACAACTCTCCTTCCCGGTACCAGTAACTGCTCCTCCCCCTCCCCCTTGGGCCTCAGAGTGGTAACAGCTGGCCTGTACTAACACAATCCCTATGGCTCCTCTACACCCACACCTTTGCACAGAAACCCTCCTCCAATGTCCTATTTTTAGCGTGCCACCGGTTTCCTGTGGGAATGTAGGGAAAGGTCACTGATGATGCAGGTGTACTAAAGAGTGGGCCTGCCAGCCTGGAGGGGGAAGGGGTGAGGAGACAGCATGAGGGTCTGCCGAGCTAGAAGGGGCTGATCCTGGGGCTCACAGACTTGCTCCCCAGACCCTGGACCATGAGATCAGGGGGAAGGCTCCCATCAGCACACAGTCCTGTGGCAAATATGAGAAGGTATCATGCAGATAGCCCCCTTCCCTCAGAGTTGCCCCTCCCCATAACATCGGCTACATATGGTCTAAGGGGGCATGTCTGGCCGTACAACCCAGCCCTCCCAACCTCACGGCCACCCCTGGACCAGGCACGGGCAACTGGCACAAGGGGGCCAATCATATTTACTCCATCTCAAACTAGGAATTACAGACGCAGCCACTGAGCCAGGCAGTAACCGACAGGTCTGATAGGATACACTCTATCACCTGGCTTGTAAACTTATAAAAGTGATCACTCTAGAAGGTGATAAAGACCAAAACCATAGAGGAAGGGATGGATTTAGAGTTTGGGATGAGCAGATGCAAACTATTATATAGAGAATGGATAAACAACAAGGTCCTACTGTTTAGCACAGGGAACTATATTCAATATCCTGTGGTAAACCATAATGGAAAATGATATGAAAAAGAATGTATATATATGTATAACTGAATCACTTTGCTGTACAGCAAAAATTAACACAACATTGTAAATCAACTATACTTCAATAAAATAAATTTTTAAAACTAAAAATATAAATAAATAAACAACTTTAAAAAAAAAAAGACGAAAAACATAATGCAAGACAAAACGTTAGATATATCCAGGACCATTTACTAGAAACAGATTTGGATTTCACCCATGTCCTTTTATATACACAATAAAAATATACATATAATATTTTAATATTATTTTGTATATTAATATAATTCTATTAATGTATATAACTACATATATAATCTATATAATTTCTCCTCAGCCTTTCCAGAATAGATTCTTCAAGCAGCCGGTTGTTGGAAGTGAATGGGAGTGTGGGAACAGGCCCTCAGGTTTACCGAGCACTGTTCTGCACCAGGTTCAATGCCATGTGCTGTACATAAATGTTATTATTTAGTCCTCAGAACCCCCCTGAAAGTGACAATAATCTCCCTCATTCTGGAGTTCAGAGACTGAGGCTCAGGCCCTGGGCAAATGGTTTTTGAGCTCCTACTATGTGCCCAGCACAGGTCCATGTGTCTGTGAACAAAGCTGACCAAGTCCCACCCCCATGGAGCCCACATTGCAGTGAAAGAGGGACAAGAGCTAAATACCTGGACCGTGTGGCCCCTCAGCTGACACGTGTCATGAGAAAGCACTTGGAGTGGCAGAGAAGGGGCGTGGGGTGTCTGTGATGGGGGGGCGGGCGCAGCAAGAGAAGGGCTTCAGCGGCGCCAAATGAATCCGGATTGTACGGAGGTGAGCGTGTGAGACACACAGTCCTCTGGGTAAGAGTGTCCCAGCAAAAAGGAGCTGTAAATGCAGGGCCTGAGGCCAGTGGAGGAGCAACAGGGAGGCCAGTGCATCTGGGCCAGAGCGAGCGAGGGAGGGAACTAGGAAACGATGTCAGAGGTACAGGGGCCAGCGGGAAGTGGGTGCCATTGGAGGATCCCTAGCAGAGGAGCGACAAGGTCTAACAAGGTCTAGGTTGGGTTTTGCAGGATCCCTGGGGTGGCTGTGTAGACAGTAGACTGAAGGGGGCAGTTAGGAGGCTGCTGCAATAACCCAGGGGAGAAATGAAGGTGCTGGCTTGGGCTAGAGTGACGGCAGCGGAAGTAATGAAAAGCGGTCAGATGCTGGATGCAGTTTGAAGACAGATGCAACAAGACTTGCATACAGGGCTTCCCTGGTGGCGCAGTGGTTGAGAATCTGCCTGCCAATGCAGGGGACGTGGGTTCAAGCCCTGGTCTGGGAAGATCCCACATGCCGCGGAGCAACTGGGCCCGTGAGCCACAACTACTGAGCCTGCGTGTCTGGAGCCTGTGCTCCACAACAAGAGAGGCCGCGATAGTGAGAGGCCCGCGCACCGCGATGAAGAGTGGCCCCAGCTTGCCGCAACTAGAGAAAGCCCTCGCACAGAAACAAAGACCCAACACAGCCAAAAATAAATAAATACGCCGCAACTAGAGAAAGCCCACGCACAGAAACAAAGACCCAACACAGCCAAAAATAAATAAATAAATAAATAAATTTTTTTTAAAAAGAAAAAAAAAGATTTGCATACAGACTGGATGTAACTGTGAGAGAAAGAGAAAACTCAAGAATGACTCTCAGGCGGTTTTGGTATGGCAATTGGGAAGAGGGTGATGCCTCAGCTACCCACTGCTATGTAACAAACTACCCCAAATCTTAGTGGCATGAAACAACCATTTGTGTTGCTCATGATTTTGTGAGTCAGGAGTTAGGAAAAACCTGGCTGGGTAGTTTGTCTCTGCTCCATGAGGTCCACTGGGAGGCTGGGGAAGCGGGTCCACCACTCAGATGGCTTCCTCACTCATGCTGACCGCTGTCTGGTCTGTTTGTCTGTCTGTCTGTCTCTCTTTCACACACACACACACACACACACACACACACACACACACAGAGAGCATGCTAGTCCCTGGGGAGGCACACTTCCTACATGGCAGCTGCCTTCCAAGAGCTGTGAACTAGACTAGGCTAGTAAAGGGGTATGCCCCAAACTGACACAGTGTCACTCCCACACTATTCTATTACTCAAAGTGGTCACAGGGCCTGGTCCATTTCAAGGGGGTGAAAAATTAACTCTACTTCTTGATGAAGGTCACGTTGCAGAAGAGCGCATGGGATGGTAGATATTATTATGACCATCTTTGGAAAATACGATCTGGCACGGATGGCATTAGCATTTTCTAAGACGGGGAGGGCAGCACGGATGGATGGAGCCCCTGCTGCCCTCCCCAAACCTGCCTTTATCCATCCACTGGCCCATCCATCTGCAAGTCCTTTAGGGAACAACCAGGACTCCATAGTTGGCCTTTAAGTGGCTGAGCAGTTTCACAGAACTTTCATAGCTTTCTGTTGGGGAGGACAGGAGACAGAGATGAGGAGGGAGACCAAGACTGCTTCCTCCCAGGCAATGTCAGGCGCTTTGTATTATAGTTATAATAGACCCTTCTGCTGGCTCCATCCAAGGCCCCAGCACCAAGGTGTTGTAAAAAAAAAAAGGCTCTGAGTCAATGAGAGGCAGCTGGCTGAAGCATTTCCCAGTTTCTCATATGACTCATAAACTTGTTACACGGTGAGGAAATTCCCTGAAAGCTTTTTGGCAGTCTCATCCAGTCTGACCAGTAGCTAAGAAACACATAACCTTCCAGTTGAGAAAAGGAAAGAAAACACACAAGGCTTTGACACAGGGCTTAAATGGAGGGTCACTTTTAAAAGCTTTCCTTCCACCGAGTTCACAACACCTTTCTGGGAGAGATCGGAGATTTATTAGGAAGTTTGCAGTTAAAACCAGACTTGAAGCGGTAGATGGATCATGGGGAGAGGCATGTGAGTGTGTGTATAAGTATCCACACACCTTAAAGACTAAGGCCTGGCTGAGGTAGATAAAAAGAGAATTAGTCCCCTGAAAGGCCTTTCTCCATTTGCTGAGAATGCATGACCTTCGCCCCAGACACGCAGATGTCCAGCCTACCCCTCGTAAAGTCAGGGCTGGGACAGAGCCAGATTATGAAGTCAGCCCCACCTTTCCTGTCGCTGCCCTCACAGGAACACTGCCCACTCTGGGGGCTCCTATTCCAGCTGGTAGAGAAGGCACCAGTCCCTTTACCCAGGGCGTAACTTCAGGCAAACTGCCTCACCTATTTGTTAGAAGCCAGGATGATGGTTACCTTGGGGAAGGAGGGTAGTGCCCAGGAGGGACACAAGGGGGCGTTCCTGGGGCACTGGTGATGTTCTACGTCTTGTTCTGGGTGGTGGTCATCAGATGTGTTCACTTTGTGCTAATCCATCAAGATTTTCAATCAAACCTAGTGACTCTTTTAATCGTTTTTTTAGGCAAGTCGCATGCTACTTGACATCTTGACAGCAGGTGAGTCTGTCAACCAATCTCTTCTCCCAGCTTCTGGGACAGAGCTTTCTCCATAGAATGTGTTCTCTATGTGTATACTTCCATTAAAAGTTTATTTTTTTCAATTACCTTTTCTACCTGCTCCTCAATTTCCTCATCTGTAAACTAGAGATAGTCATAAACACCTCTTGCCTCATGGGGGTGTGGCAAGGATTAGAGATGGAAAGTGTCCAGCACAATACCATCACATAGTAGACACTCAGTGCCTGGTGAAGCTACAGGTGACAAAAGGTGTTCAGGTGTTGATCTCCCGTGATAGGACAGGATTGTCACAATAAACCATGGCGTCCACTGCCCTACCCTCTCATCCACTCCCAACCATTAACCCCAAGGTGTCTGTTGGTTGTTTGCATTTGTAGCATTGGTATTATTTTCAGGGTTAGATTTTCAGAGTTAAAATTAGTAGGCCAATTAATAGGAATGAAGAAAAATTAAGGGTTTGAATATATTGGCTACTTAAATTGTATTAAAAAAAACAGGAACCATTGAAAACCCAGTGGGTGTTGCTAATGTTGAATAAGAAGCAGTGAGGATATTCTAGTGGAAAGAATTCCTTGTACAAAGGCTTGGAGATAAGGAGGCAAGGAAGGGCCTGGAACACACACAGACAGAGGGAGAACATTAGTCAGAGCATCAGTTGATGGGCACGAGGGTAGACAGGTAACCCTACCTTTCCTGGTACAGAATTGGATTTCCCCTGAAGGCAGTGGGAGAGACTCTGGGTTTTAAAATAAGTGTCAGCGTTGGAGTTGCACCTCAGAAAGAAAGCAGGGTGGTGGGTGAAGATTGAGAGGAAGGGGCAGGATCAGGAGATGCTTAAATCACTTTGTTTAAATTGTGATAACATAGGCATATAAAATCTACTATCAAGTGTGCAGTTCAGTAGTATTAGGTATATTCACATTGTTGTACAACCCATCTTTAGAACCTTTTCATCTTGCAAAACCAAAACTCTATACCCATGGAACAACAACTCCCCATTCCTCCCTCAGAGCACTTTGATAGGACTTGTTGACTTACCGGATGTGGGGATAAGGAGGAGGGAGGAGCGAGGGGTGACTCCCAGATATGGGGGTCAGAAGACTGGTGAAGTGGTGGTGCCATTAACCACTTCCGGGGATACAGGATACTTCAGTTACCTATTGCTCATAAACCACCCCAAAACTCAGTGACTTAAAACAACAAGGATTTATTATTGCTCAGGATTTGGAGGGTTAGCTGGATGCTTCCTTTGCTGGCTTGTTCTGGGCTCACTCACTGGGCTGCATTCAGCTGGAGGGTCAGCTAGACCGGCAGGTCCAAGCTGGCCTCACTCGTGAGCCTGGCAGTTGGCACTGGCTGTCAGTTAGGGCACCTCAGTTCTCATCCCCCTCTCATCCTCCAACAGGCTAGACTGGCTTCCTTGCATGGCAGCTGGATTCTCTTAAAGCCTAGGCTTCAGAATTCTCACGTGCCACTTCTATCACATTCTATCCATCAAAGCAAGTCACAAAGCCAGCTCAGATTCAGGCGGAAGGGAGCTAGGTTCCACTTTTGGATAAGAGAAGCTGCAAAGAAGGTGTGGCCATATTTAATCTGCCATATAAGAGGAGGACCAAGTTTAGCAAAGAAAATAAGTTTATGGTCATAGGGATAGAAGAGAAAGTTAAAATTAACTCAAAGGAAGAGATTTCCCAACCCAAAGGGAACCATAACACTTAAAGGAATTTAAAAGATAGATGGAAAAGATGGACCCAAGGAGATGCGACGAGATGGCCAGAGGAGTAGAAAGAACCATGGGAAAGCTCTGCCCTAGAAGCTGAGAGGAGAGAGTTGTTGACAGAATCATATGCTACCAAGACATTAAGTTGCATGCAGTTTGCCTTTAAAAAAAGAAAAAAGAATTATTAGACATGGTGATTGCAAAGACCCTAATGATCATGCTGAGAGACTTTGGGCAGAGTGTGAAGAACAGACACGAAACTGCTCTGGCTGGTGAGTCTGAAGGCGCCGAACTGTTCTTTGTATAAGTAACCAGGACACATCACACCCGTAAGTGGAGATGCTGAGCTAGAATCTTCTGGTAATAGGATTCTTCTTCTTCACCCCATTGACATCAGGCTTGTGACCAGCTTTGGCCAATAGGATGTAAAGAGTCATGTGTGCCACATCTATGCAGAAGTGTGAAGAACCACATGGGGTGCCCCCATTGCTCTTTTTCCCCCCACCTTGAGAACAGCAGGTCCCAGATGGAGGCTGCTCCTTCAGCCTGGATCCCAGAAGGAACAGGCAGTGTCACAACCAGCCTGACATAGAGGTTATTACTGTAAACCACCAAGATGGCGGGAGTGTTTGTTAACAGAGTATAACCCAGCAAAAGCTGACTGATACGATACTCAGTAAATGTTCATGGAATCCTGTCAACTCAAGACAAATTGATGAGAGCCCAGAACTGGGGGTACTTAAGTAGAACTGAGGTGATGATCAGAGAGGGACCCCAGAGAAGGGAACATTTGTTCCAAACCTTGAGGTCTGGCCAGAATTTAAAGAAGAGGCACGGGGGATGTGGTGTGATAATGTCCTAATAATCAAGACTACGGATGCCTGGTTGTTGTTTTTTTAATGTTGTAACTCATGCAGAAAAATTTTCTAGTTCCTACGATTCCTTGTTTTATAGCATGCTTTGGTTCTCTCTTGAAATACGCTTCAAAAACCTGTCACAGCAAACAGGGGCTGCGTAAGAATGGCTTGGCCCAGCCACTCAGGAAAAGGAGGTCCAAGTAAAAGTGAAGTTTCAGAGCAGAAAACATAAAGAGGGATCTGAAAAGAGCTCCAGATTGTTGCCTGAAAAACTATTCTCCTTTTAAAAAAACAGACATCTGACACCCACAAGACACTCATCTATAGAAGCTGAGCCCCCTTCAGAATGTGGGCAATTAGGACCATGGGGGGATGGGAGGGTTGGTTGACAGGGCTTCCCATGGCCTGGCTGACAGTTCCCCTCTCCCTCCTCAGAGCCTAGATGGCTTCAAAACGTAGCAGGAAAAGGCAAGCTGTGCACAGGTTGGGGATAAACCGTCTGGAATTCTGAGGCTGAACCAAACCCTTGGAACAGAGTATGTTCCAAGGCCTTGGGTGAGCAGACTTGGTGGGGGTGACTGTGAACGTGCATGTGTATGTGTGTGTGTGTGTGTGTGTGTGTGTGTGTGTCCATGCGCCCATGCACACACATTCAATTTAGCAGAGGAAGTCAAGGCAAATAGTTTAATCATGACCATCCCTCGGGGCAATTTGGAATAATTTTCTCATTAGAGAATATAACGTGCAGCATGACTAATGTTCAATCAGACAGTAGCTTCCAGCCCCCTCGCTCACTGCCATTACGCGGTCGGCTCTGATTAATGGGGGAGGGGTGTCTGTCTTTCCTCTTCGGGGCTGGGATGGTGGCTAGAGTCCAGTGATGGGGAGTCGAGAGGGGAGGGAAGGGGAGATCTTTTTTCAAATATAAACATGAGAAATAAAATAATGGGACCTCTCAGGGCTTGAAGCAGACCTGATTAAAGCTGGAAGCAGCGTCACCCCTGGGGGACCAGGATGCCGGGGCAGGGCTGCCATCTGCAAACTCCGCCCCGATGGAAGCAGAGCTGGGACCCTCCCCTTCTCCCTTTGCCCCCGCTCTTCCTCTCCCCTGCCCACGCTCTCCCCGGCCGTCTCCCTGCCTCCCTCACTGTTCCCAGGCCTCTCCTCCTGTCTTTTTCCTATCCACAGCACCCCTTGCAATGTCTACTCCTGGCCACATGGTGCCCACTGTCTGTTTTCCAGTCTTTCTTTCTGTCTCTGCCTACCCTGGTGGAGTGTGTGTGTGTGTGTGTGTGTGTGCGTGCACACGCACGTGTGACCTCTGGGCCCAGGGCTGTTGGTTTGAGGAAGCCCAGCTTCTGTGCTCTCACTTCAAAACTGCAGCCCAGGACATTCTCATTAAAAGAGCTCTTGGGGATTTTCTAGAGCTTTGCTCCCCCAGGTGTGGTCTGTGAACCAGCAGCATTGGTATCACCTGTTGCTGGTCAGAAAAGCAGATGCTGGAACCCCTCCTCGGATCTAGTGAATCAGAACGGGCATTTTGTCAAGACCCCCCGGGGAATTCGTGTACACAGTAAATCTGAGGCGTGCCAGCCTCACTGCCTCACTTCACAGGAGACGCCTGAGGTCCAGAGTGACACAGCTCACTGGAGTTAAAGACTGTCACAGCCCCAAACCCAGGACGCCTGATTCACTGTAGTCCACGCCTCCACCGCCACAAAATAAGAAGCTCTGTTATTGTCGAGGTGCCTCTCATTTTAAGATGACCAGTTTTCAAGTGTCTCCTTCAGAGAGAAGGTTTACCCCCTAATACAAAAGGGTCCCTCACTTTGCAGGGGCACCTCGGAGGTCTGGAGTTGGGGAGAGTCTCTAAAATATTTACACTCTGCAAACATCCCTGTTCTCCAAAAGCACTAAGTTCTGGGCATTCAGAAAACCAAATAATGCACACATGTTTTGATGCACCTATGGGGTACAGCAAATGCACCCATTTTTAGGCCATGACAGAGACCCATAGAAAAACTCAGAGCTTGGTTCTTGCCCCGAAGAAATGTTCATTCCCAAGGCCTATCACCTGCCCCAAGGTACACCAATGCCTCAAGTCAGGTGGGGGATTCCCCAGGTGTCACACACACTTGTGTGCATAATTAAGCCCATTTACACACACACACACACGTCAAATAAATCAAATAGAGCCAGAATGGAATTCCTGGGGCAGATACACAGTTAGTCACGCAAGACTTCCATGAAGCTAGAACTTCTCAAAATCTGGAAGTTGCTTTGGGGCAAATTGCCTCCTTCCAGCCCCAGTTTTCCCAGTGTAAAAAGACAGCAGGAGGGAGTCACTCACGATAGCGTCCTCTTTTCTTCCTCCCAGGAGTAGGAGGTTTGCCGAAGCACTGGTGAGACAGCAGCAGAGACGGAGCCCAGCCACCCCATCTTGGCTTTTCCCCTTCTCCCCTCCTTGGCCCAAATGATTGACAGGTGATGGAATCTCAATTTATACCAAACAGCTGCCAAGACCAGCACAGAGCCAGGCCCAACGTCTAACCTAAATCCTGCAAATTCAAAGCGGAGGAAGCCGAGCTCTGGGGTCAGGCAGACCTGCTGGATCCCCGTCGGCCTCTTGAACATGGAACCGCGTGTGTTCCTTGGCCTCCCCTGGCCTCACCAGCCTCATCTGTGAAACAGGAGCATCAAAGGGTGGGTGAAGGCCGTAGCACGTGCGTGTGTGCATGGACCCCAGGAGGTGCTCCCAAGGGGTTGTTGGCAAAGCGGAAATACTTCAGAGCCCCTCTACAGCTCCAGGACCCCAAGGCACCAGGCCCAGCGGTGCGGGTAAACGCTGGGGTCTGCTGAGTGTTGATTTTCGTTAAATAATGCATGAGGCCTCAAAGGTCCGCCAGGCCCCCCCGCAGGGAGCAGGAGCCAACTGGGTTACGCCAGGACCCTGGAGCCTCACCTCGCAAGAGTCAGGGGCACACGGGAACTATCAGCGCCACCCCAGCTCCTGCAGGTTGGGGTGGGAGGTGGGGCATCAACACCAGTGAAACTGCTCCTGCCAACTGGCTCCCACCAAAGCCGCTGGACAAGGCCCCAAGTTCAAGCCCCAAGTTCAAGGTGCAAAGGTCATGGGGAGCACCCATGAGGTGAGTGAGGTTGGCTCCGGTGCTCCCACTCCCTTCACGTCCACATCTTCTGGGCAGATACCACCCACTGCCAACACCTCACACTCTATCTGCAGCTGCCCTTCCCTCAACATCCCCATCCAGAGCCTCCAGGCCCCCCAGTTGCCCAGATGCCCACCTGCACTTCACAGGGTGCTCAGTAGCCCTCAAAAATCCTCAGCGACTAGAGTAACCCCCAGCTTAGTGAGGGACTGACCTTTTACCTGCCTCATTTATTACCCCGAAGTCACAACTTAAAAGAGCAGTTCAGCCCTAAATCGAGAGCAGGTGCAGTGGGAGGCCAGCGGGAAAGGCGGGCGGAGCAGGCAGGGTCCATCAGGGACGTCAAGTCCGCAGCTGGAGGTCGCTACTCAGGCTCTGAACAGGGCAGGGAAACAGCCCTCAGGGAGGAGTGGGCCCCAGCCCCAGCCCTGCCCCCACTGGCGGCATGACTGTGAGCAAATCCCTCCCCAGTGTGAGCCTAGGGCTTCTTTCCTTGCCCCGGGGAGGGACTAGCAGGTCACTGAGAGGCCACTCCCCCACCAGCCCCTCACTCCTCGCATCCTGAATCAGCTGGGCTGTGAGCTTCCCCCCACGGTGAACCCCCCACGGGAGCTCTGATGTGGCTTCCAAGGTCCCTTTGTCCCTCCTCCCTCTGAGGTCCCCATCCACTCAGTGCCTTCAGCATCTCCCCTCACACACCGCTCCCAGGAAGTGATGGTGTCACCTGGACGTGGGTGGCTTGGTTCAACCACCATCTGTCCCAAGGGTCCAATCTCTGATTTTGAAGACTAGATGAAGTGGACGATGTGAGCGTGACTGGCATCCTGAGTTACCTCCCCTTCTTCAGGTCAAGGACCCTGATTCCTTCATCTTTGCATCCCCCTACAGCTTCTAGGACCATTCCTGGCACATGATAGGAGAGCAAAAGACATTTGCTGGCTGGCTGGCTGGATGGATGGATGGGTGGGTGGATGGAGGGATGGATGGATGGGTGGGTGGGTAAGTGGGTGGATGGATGGATGTGTGGTCCCATGGCTGGGAGGCTGCAGCAGGCAGGCTGGCAGGCAGAAGACAAAGAAGCATTGGCTGCCAAACCCAGTGAGTGGTCAGCCCCCCTGAGGACAAGACCTGGCAGTTGGGCCCAGTTAAAAGCTTTGAACAGCATTCTGTTCAGAAACCAATATGGAATACTTGCCATTAAATCCATATCAATCTTTTTTTACAAGGCCTCTTTGTACAGTAAGGGGCACCTTTGCTGTCTGAGGCCCTGGCCATCTTCCCTGGTTCAGCTCTTCAAATCAAGCTCTGCAGGCACAACGGTGAGACACAGGAAGACATAGGAAGAAGGAACTCGGACAGGGGATGGGGACCGGGGTCCAGCAGCCACCGGCCCCCTGGGCCCACCCACGTGGAGAGGCCCGAGTGGGATGCAGAGTTGTGGCATCTGGCTCAGCCCTGGTTCCCCACTCTGAGCCTCAGTGTTCTGAGCTTGCTGGCCTCTTGGGTCCCTCCTAGCTCTGACGCTGGGTGTGCCACGGGTGGGGTGTGTCTGCTCTTTGGCGCTTACGGTGATTACGGTCAAAGTGCTCACCACCCTGGAGGTCGATGACGGCCCACACAGCACAACTGTGTCCCCTCGACTCCCCCTTTCCCCCTTCAAAAGCCTCTGGACACTTGTGATGCTAACTAAACAAAGCCTTGCTGCTCAGGTGTGGTCCAGACCACAGCATGGGCACCACCTGGGAGCTCGTTAGAAATGCAGACTCTCAGGCCCCCACCCCAGACCAACTGGATCGGACTCCCCATTTTAACACAATCCCCGCGGCATGCACGCACACAGAGAAGCGGGGCTCTAAGGCTCTCTGAGCCCGGGAGGAGGTGGCCACGAGGACGTTTATTTGAAATACAAATTTAGGGGCTTCCCTGGTGCCCAGCGGTTAAGACTCCGCGCTTCCACTGAAGGGGACGCGGGTTCAGTCCCTGGTCAGGGAACTGACATCCCACATGCCGTGTGGCACGTCCAAAAAAAACCAAAGAAATACAAATTTAACTAGGCATCCTGCTTGGTTTCATGTTATTTTGTTGTTTTGTTTGTCTCCTTGCTAAATCAGGCTAATCTAATCCCAGAACAATCTTTGGATGAGCAGGTAGTGAATATGTCATTATCCCTACACCGCCGAGAGGAAAGAGAGGTGCAGGACTGGCCACTGTGCTCACACTCCCACAGCTGCTGAGTGGTGGGGCTGGGATGGGACCTCAGGTTTCAGATTCCAGCCTGTCCTTTCCCCACGCCGATAGCTCCCCATCTGCCCCTGCACAGAACTTACTAAAAGTAAGAATGAGACGGAAGAGAAAGGGATGCACCCAAACTGATGGTGGGTCCTTGAAGGGAAACAGGAAGGCTGTGCTTTTGTCTCACACACCTTCATAGGAGATTGGTTCTCCTTGGGCATGCGCTGCTTTTGTGATTCTTAAAACGAAGGAAAAAAACGGGCAAATGCGCTCCATATTGGTCAGGGGCAGGAGGTGGGTGCGTTGGGGGAATGGAACCCAGCACAAGGGAATGAGCTAAGTATTTCAAAGTCTCCTCTGGAGCTTTCTCACACACCCGGGAACTCAGCTCAAGGAAGCAATCAGACATGCAGACAAAGATTCCTTTATGCGCAGCCTGTACAAACCACGCTTTCAAAAAATATTGAATGTCACGGGAAAATACTCATGATGTTCAAAAGGAAAAGGACACCGAAGTGAGTGCGTGGTACTCCAGATAGAAATGTATGTATAATGCTAAAGACTGGAAGTTTGCAGAAATGTTCAATGTGATTTTTGGAGGGAGGAACTGTTACGGTGATATTTTCTTAATTCTCTAAATGTTCTGAATGAACATAGAGCCTTCAAGATATTTTGAAATAAAAATAAAGATACTTGAGTCCCACCTCAGAGAGACTAAACCAGAATCGCTGAAGGCTGTGAATCCTAGAAATCTGGACTTTTAAAGCATTTGGGTGTCCTCCATGCCTCCACCACGCCAGTGCTTTAACTCATCACTAACAATCAAAGGCCGGAAGAGGTCCAGCTCCTGCCTGTGCAAGATTCAGGCCACCCGACTCATTCTGCCCCTCCAGGTGGTTCTAAGGAAGGAATAGCTGGGTGGAGAGGGGAGCCCTTGGGCGGGGAAGGTCACCTCCCAAGCAAATGCTCACCAGCAGGTGACTTCCTCTGACTTGAAAGAAAACAGAGCTCTTTGACCCTATGGAAATCACTCTGCAAATGAAATGGAAAACAGGGCCTTGGAGACTGCCGGCCGCACAGCACACCCCTAGAGTCCCTCGTTTGGAAACACAGTTAGAGCCAAACAGGTGGCATCACCCCGTGTAACTCAGAGTCTTCTCTACGATTCACACATCGCTCTGCCACGGGGCCGCCATTCTGGATTTTCAGTCCAGGAGGCCCTTGTGCTTCAAAAGAGGAAAGGCATTTGCACACCTTCAAACTGAGTCAATGATTAGATGGTCTGGAATCACTTGAGCCAGGGGTCTAGCGGCACCTGGACAGAAGGGGAAGCGGAACATGCCAGCTTGGATGGCTGAGAGCAGGTTGACCTCAGAGGTCTCCTCCCACCTTGGCATCTCTTCCCCCTCCCCCGCCCCAAAGTGCCCAGAACCCCCTCCTGCCAGTTCCACCACACCTGGGCCCCATTGAAGGTCTGTTTAGCCAAAATTCCCTCTTTTTTTTTTTTTTATTTTTCCCTTTTTGGCCATGCTGCGAGGCTTGCAGGATCTTAGTTCCCTGACAAGGGACTGAACCCAGGCCCTCGGCAGTGAAAACACAGAGTCCTAACCACTAGATCCCCAAATTCCCTCTTCCTTAATCAATCTTGTCATCCAAACTTCCAGCCCCTCAATAGGCAGGACTCAACTACCTACTGAACAGAAAGAAAATGATCAGATCAATTCACTTGAAGGTGACATGGACTGACCCCTGTGAGCCACAGGAAATGGACGAGCCACGGAGAGAGGCTTGGCTCCCGACCCTCGGGGACGCCTGTGTCCCCCCGAGAGGTTGGGAAGAGAGCAAGGTTCTTCAGGATAACTTCCGCCATCTAGAAAGGATGCTTCTTCCCTGGCCGCCTCTGTGAGCATCAGCAGACCTGGAGCCCTGAGGAGAGACTCATGGGGCAATTACATCAGCACAGGACGCCTTTGTTTTGAGCTGAGGCTGGTTTTCCCACAAGCGACTGAAATAAATTAGAGCGTTTTCAACGAGGGCGGTTGAAAGCGGCACTCTTGGAAAAATCTCAGCAGCTGCTCTTTATTGGATTATAACTAGGAGCAAAACACCCCAAACCACACAATCGCCTGCAAAGGGGGGAAAAATCAAATCAAATGCAACATTGTTGTAGGCTCTGGAAAATGTTTCCCCAGGAAAACCAGCTTGGGAACCTGGTCAATGTTCTCTAGCTGGGCTGCTTGGGGAGACAGACACTGCTCCTCGGGGGTCAGACGCAGTTTGTCTACACGTAGGCGGCCAGAGACACCGACACACAGCCACACACAGGCGGGCTGGAGACGGCGGACAGGCGCCCCAGTGCAGGCTGCCACCACGGGGTGCACAGAGGCCCCAGGGGAGGGTCCCCCCTGCAGGGGCGGCCCAGCCCGAGACCCAGACACACCCTCTTTGCCAAGAGGTCTTTAAAAATAGGTGCAACCACCCTGCTTGTGGGGTGAGCAAATCCCATCGGGCCCTGGGAACGAGAGGTGGGTACATTCCCTATGAAAGCCCGTGGAGGCATTAAATCCATTGTTGAACAGATGGCTGGAGATGGAAAGAGGGAGCACTCATCTGGAAGACCAGAAAGCTGGGTCGTTCTAACCCTGCGACTGCTTAGCTCTATGAGTTCAAGGAAGTCATTTGCGTTTCTCTGATCCTCAGTTTTCTCATCCATAAGATGGGTATTATCATATTTGTCCTCCTTCTTCCAGGGTCGGGGAGGAGGGTTGTTTACAGCCTCAAACAAGAAGCAAAAGGGGATAGAAATGAGAACAGTGGTTGTCTGGGGGCGGGGCGGGGGAGGAGGGGATGGGCTGGGGTGGGACAGAGGGAACTCGAGGGGCTGAGACAAATGTGCTGTATCTTAACGGGTGGGGGGGGCATTCCTTGAGTACATGCATTTGTTAAAATTGGTCAAAGTGTACATTTAAGATCTGTGCATCCCACTACATGTAAATTATACCCCAATTTTTGAAGATGAGAAGTAAAATTGAACACACGAAAGCTACCATAAAGGAAGCTCTATTGGCCTGCTGTGAATAGGACAATCTCAAGCAAATAAAGTCTCACTTCGCCCTCGGATAGGAGATTATTTTGAAGTTCAGGTTCAATAGTTTCAGAAAACACATGTGTTTGTGTCTCGTTCCAACTGGCTTGGTTGGTATTTAAGAAAAAAACATTAGCTCAATTCAGAGTTCAGTCGAAAAATAATAATATTTGGATTCGGTTTTGGGTTCGGTGAATCAGGGCAGTGTTTTTCCAATTTGGGGGTCATGGTTCGGTTCAGTTCAAGTTCTTGTTAGAACAGCCCAGCATGGGGCTCGGCCCCTGGGACACGGCCAGCCTGGCCCCCTAGCCATTGTCCGCACAATTTCAGCCTTTCCAGATCAGCATCAGTCAAGTGAGTCCTTTCCAGTCTCCTCCCCGAGTCTTCCAAAAAGTGAAACCAGAACTGAAGAGGAAAAGAAAATAGCTAAATTTCTTGGCTATGTAAAATCAAACTTGGTCCACACTCTGGCACACATGCACACGTGGGCAAGAGGCGGGAGCTGGCCCCTGAAATGCTGCCACCCACCAGGAAAAAGAACAAGTAATCAGGACATCCGGGCAGTTTATGCCCTGGCCACTAGCTGGGCGGGAGCTGCTGTGCCTTTTTGCAGGTGGCAGAAGAACCCGGGGGAGGGGTGTGTGACTCCCGCAGTGCCCTAGGCAGGTCTACACAAGCAGTGGGCAGGCATGAGAAATCTGTCCAGATCACCCCAACCACGGGGACCAGCTCCTTCCAAACCCCCATTGCACCCTCTGTCCCCTGTAAGTCCCAGCAGGCACACATGCAGGGTCAGGAGTCTCTTCTTCAGACTTGACATTTCTGCTTGAGAGGAAGGCTCCCAACATCTATTTCCAAGACTCCCAGCAGGAGCAGACACAACAGGCAGAAGACAGAGCTCAGGACATTGGCAGAGGTCTCTCGGGATGCCTTGTATGTGGTATGGGAATAAATATCAGGGGAGCCTACAAAGGGCTGCCTCCCCACCTGGCCTCCCTTGCTGTCCCCTTCTCTCCAGCCCGGCTCATCCCATCCAGGTCTCAACCACAGAACAATGCCCAGAAGCCCAGGCCCCTGCCCACCTTGCCCCCCACTGTCTCCACCTTGCTCCCTACTCTCCAGGCAGCCCGGAGATTTCATGCCTCCGTGCGGTATTCCTTTGTCCAGGAGACCCTTCCTCCTCATCTTCCCGAATAACTTCTCCTGAGTGCTTCCCAGGTGGAGTTGACCACTTTGTGCACAGAGGGGAGACAGGTGGGGAGAGCATCGCCCAGTTCCCAGACAACTCCAGCTTCACTCCTATGCCCACTCATGCCCGGCACTCTCCTCCTTTCTGATGAATTCTCTCCCAAAGGGCTTTTCAGTCCCGGACACAAACAGGCTTCTGTCAGCAAGACCGTCATGTACAGTTGGTGCAGTTTGTGCACTGCACAAAGGCATCCAGCGGCGGGGGCTAGTGGGGACTGAACTCCCCTTGCAAACTGTGCTGCTGAGAGCTGTGCCCACCCAGAGGGGACCCTTTTCTCTAATTCTCGCCTGCGAAGGCAGTAAGTAGCAGCCCTGCTCAGCAGACACGTGCAGATTCCAGGAGCAGAGGGTTGACACCTTGGCCAGCTACCTTGATAAGCTTGTCACTCATCCTGGGTGCGGTGACTTGCTGAGGGGACGGGAGAGCTGGGGCTTATCTCTGTAACACTAGTCCTGAGCACCGCACCCAGCCTGGTCAACTGCCGGCTGACAGGAGTTGGTTCTCGGAATGAATCCAGGACCGTGTGAATCACTTCATTTGGGTTTTCATACTCAGGTTGAGTGTTTTTCCAGCTTCTCTGTCAGAACCTGATACCATTTCATGACAAGCTGTGAAGGTGGCCGGTGCTGCCCCTGCCTGCCCGCAAGGGAGACCACAGTGAGCTTCCATCAGGATCTGCTCCTTCCTGCCCACTCCAACCCCAGCCAGCTCAGCCAGACAAACCCTCTTCCCTGTGCTCCCACACCCGGGGCCTGAGCTCACTGGGCTTGGGGCTTTTATTCTTGTACTAGAAGGTACTCTAGATAAATATCTGGGCTCTAGGGAAGGTAGATGAAGTCACCAGGGCCTTCTTGGTGGTGTGGTCTGGCCTTTCTCCAGCTGGTGGTATCAAGCCTGTCAGCCCAAACGTGCTCCCTTGGCCTGGCCTCCTGTGTGCTTTTCTGCTGCCTGTGCCCTGACTGCCAGATCTACCCAAGTCCCATCTCCCGTCAGTTGCCAACGGGCTGCTTCCCCCAGAACTCCAAATCCTTGAGGAGCTCCTGGGCTGCTGCCCCCGCTCAGGCAACCACCACCGCACGCGTTGTAATTATCTGTGCCCACGACCCACAGCTGCCTACCGTCTGGGCCTCACGGAGTGGCCTGTGAAAGCCGCTGCTCAGCTCCCAACCTCAGAGGCATCAGGAGACAGCGGCAGGGGGGCAGGCGGTGCAGCAGACAAACACACATCAAGTGGACCTGCGTTCAAACGTCAGTTCCTCCCTCCCCGTCTGAGGCTTTGGGCAGCTTGTTTGGCCCCTTTGACACTCAGTTTCTTCTTCTGTACAATGGGGATGATAATACAACCACCGATGTGGAGTAAAAGAGATAACACCTGAAAAGCGGCTGGTACCCAATTAGGATGACCAAGTTTTTCCTGCTGCCCTGGGGTTTCTGGGGTTTAGCACCGAAGTCTTGCATCCTAGGAACCCCTGAAGTGCTGGGCAAATGGGACAAGTGGTCACCCTATAACCCTATTCAGGTGAGCCGCTTCCTTTTCTCCTAATATTCAGAGGAATGGCTGAAAACCTGAGCAAGACCCTTGGTACAGCCTCTGGAGTAAAGAAAACCAGGCTGTGGAGGAGATGGACTCAGCTCACTAGGCCTAGGCTGGGCCCCCTCTTTGTTACACTTGCTAACTCCCCTTCAAGTTATCCCACCTGCCTGCTGGATTATCAAGTTATCCCACCTGCCTGCTGGATTATCAAGTTATCCCACCTGCCTGCTGGATTATCAAGTTATCCCATCTTGCCTGCTGGATTATCAAGTTATCCCACCTGCCTGCTGGATTATCAAATTATCCCACCTGCCTGCTGGATTATCAAGTTATCCCACCTGCCTGCTGGATTATCAAGTTATCCCATCTGCCTGCTGGATTATCAAGTTATCCCACCTGCCTGCTGGATTATCAAGTTATCCCATCTGCCTGCTGGATTATCAAGTTATCCCATCTGCCTGCTGGATCATCAAGTCCAGAAGAGTGGTGCCCCCCACGGCCCTTCATCCGTGCACCCCAATGGCTCCCCAGGGCAGAGCAGGCAGTGGTGCCCTGGGGAGCCAACTTCTGAGTGATGATGCCACATGCGCTGGCCAGCCTGAGTGAAGTCCTCCTCCACCTGCACCTTCCCAGCCTTTTGGGGGAAGGAGGAGAAAGCGTTTCACTCTTTTTCTTAGGCAGAAATGGTGGGGAGTGGGGTTGGGAATGGTGGGGACAGGTTTCTAACTCTGTCATTTTAGAAGCAAACCCTTCAAGGCTGGCACAGAGCAGCTTGATCCTGCGCGCCCGGCCCTCCGCTGGGGCTGCAGTGACACCTGCTGGCCGGGGCCGCGGTGGCTGCGGGCTCCGTTGGCCTAATGCAGCCGCTCGGCAATTCCTGAGAGCCACCGTTCACTGCCCCAGTGAGCCTCCCCTGGACCCTCGCTGGCCACAGAGGGGAGGCCGGGCCTGCCTGACCTCCAGCCCTGTGGCAGAAGCGGGGCCGCAGGCCCTGGGATGAGGGTGCCCCAGCCAGGCAACTGGGCCGGAGATGGTCGCAGAGCCATGGCCTCATGGCCTTGGGGAGGGAAGGACCAGTGGCCGAGAGGTCCAGCTCTAGGGGGCGGGGCCTCCCACAGCCTTGAAGAGAGGCTGAAGCAGCGGACCCACCTGCCAGCCTCGCAGCCACAAACACCCACCCCCCCAGTTCACCCATTTCCTCTTCAAAGCTCCCCCAGTGCCCCTAGAGCACACCATTTCTCCCAGGACACTTCTTCGTTGTGATAAAGAATCTGCACTGTCTCTGAATTTTCATTTTCGCTTTGTCTCAGTTCTAGCACTCATAGCTGGTTTTCTCTTCAGGGCTTCCTCCAGAAATTAATATTTTGGCCTATCATGAGCACGCTGGGAGGGTGTCTCCCCGGGTGCAACCACGAGACCATGTGGAGGTGGGGACACCCACCATCCGCTGCCTCCTGGGTGGCTAGGTGACCACTGCCCACACTCCAGCCCCCCGACAGCAGCTGTTCAAAGATGAGGCCTCAGCAAAATCACAGGCCATCCCGTGTCTCCGGGGTGAATGATCAATACAGTATGCTGTTCCCATTGGACAGATGGGGGAACTGAGGCTTGGGGCAGTGAAGTGCCTGGCCCAGCATCTCACAGCTCACTTCCACTGCTCTATGCCAGGCTTCAGGCTCCTGGAAGAAGTCATAGACGTGTCTGGGAACGCCATGATATCAAAAAGAAAAACTGAACACAACCTTAAATGTTTATCAGTAGGGGGATTGGTCACATAAATAATGCGTATCCACTCAATGGGATACTGTAGAATACTATGCTCATCTTAAAAAGTAGATCTAGGGAATTCCCTGGTGGACCAGTGGTTAGGACTCGGCACTTTCACTGTTGTGGCCGGGGTTCAATCCCTGGTTGGGGAACTAAGATCCCACAACTAGATTTATATATACTTTTATGCTACTTTCTTAACACACACACACACACACATATATACACATATATATGCAGATTACAAAACAATATACTGTCAAAGTCCTGCAAAAGGAGGGGGGTGATTTGAGGAGAGTTTAATAAAAGGGTTTCTTTATGGGGTTTAAGGGATGAGGAAGCACACAGGGGCCAGCAGCCATCCCTAAGGATGAAGGGTGAGGGAGGAAGCAGTTATGGGAATCCAGGAGGGGAAGCTGCCTGACAGGAGTTCTGTCCCGCAGAGCAGCCGAGGGCTGCCGCCAGCAGCTGACCTGGCAGAGAGGGGGCCGGCCAGGGAGTAAATATCCCAGCGGCCATGCCCGTCCCCTGCAGAGGCAGAGCAGGGGGGCAGGGTGGGTGGGCCTGGAGGAGTGCCCAGGAGGAGACCCACGCAGGTTGGATACATGTGAAAATGACCAAAAGGATACCCACCAAAGAGATAAAGTGTTAAGAGTGTTCATCGTGGGGGGAGGGGGCGGAATTGCAGGAAGTAGGGGAAGTGACATTTTGACCTTTTACTTCCTATGTCGCTGTATTTGAATTTATAATAACTGCCATATATGAAATGTATAATCGCCAACGATAATTAAAATATTGCATTTGGGGAACAGCGTATAGACCTATGGGAGAAGGAGGGTAGAGGTCCCACCTGTCTTCCCACTCCGACCACCCTCATCCCTCCCTGCTCAGGGCTCCAGTAGGGAGGACTGGAGCTCAGGGTGGGCTGTTCTGGACGGTTCCACTTCAACCAGGCGCCTGTATCCACGGCCAGAGAGCAGCCGCCTCAACGTCCTTGCCAATAGCCCAGCGCTGGGCACAAAGGGGTGCCTGGTAAATACGTAGTCATGACAGACGGAACGTGCCAGCTCTCTGTCACCATAGGAGTGACCTGGGCTGTGTGTCATTAACTTCCGAGCCCTCCTCTCTCAGGTGCAAAGATTGATGGAGGCCTTGCTCACCTCCTGGGGCTGCCATGAATTGGAAACATTCTGAAAAGGCAAAAGCACATGTAAACCCAAGGTGTCAGGAGTAACACACTTGGATTCATGCACCTTTGCGAATGCTTTTCTTTTCATTATTTTTTTTAAAGTGTGTTTAAGAAGAGTGATCACCTCTCCTCATTTCCTGCCCTCTCCCCTTCACAGGGGCAGAGACGTTTCATTCAGGGTTGCAGATTCTGTTTCCGTCTGGAGGAGGCAGGCCTCCGGGGAATGACCCCCTTTAGGAATTTATACCGGCTGGGAAATATAATCCAGTGTTTTCCAGCCATCATTTAGCAAATAGTTGTCATCGGAGTGGTTCCCTCCTGCCTTCCCCGCCCTCCCACCTTACCCCCTCCCAGCCCCCGAAGGACCAACTTGGTGACTTCGTAGTTATGAACAAGCAAATCTGCGAAAACTTAGGAGGCCTCGGCTGAACCGAAACGTTTTTCAAAGAAACACTTTCCAGCCCAAGAAAGGTAATATCCTGGAGGGCTGCCCGCCTTCCTGCAATTAACTAGAATACCACCCAACGGCGCTTTTGTTGGCTACCATTTCCCATGGAAATACCTCAAATGCTTTTCCTCCTGGTGGTTGAGCAACTAGAGACATGGAAACAGACAGCGGCCCTAAAATGGGACCTTTGTCTCTTTCCTGTTCAAGCCGCAGAAGGGCAGCCGGGACCAGCAAGCCCTTCTTCCACCACCCGCCGCAGCCCAGGCGCCTGGGCAAGGGGCGAGGGGCCTGGCTCCCGGGTGGGCTCTGGAGGCCAGGGGCACCTGGGAGGGGAGGGAGGGGAGGGGAAGGGGCGCTGTCTTAAGAAAAGGCCGAGGGTTGAGACTCTACCCAATGTGCATTCAAGTGCAGCCCCACCAGAGAGCTACCAGCTCTGTGACCTTGACCAAGTAACTGCACCTTCTAAGCCCCCAAACCTCCACTTCTCCATCTGTTAGTTAAGTGGGGTTGCTATGGAGATTAAATGAGGTGACGCTTTGCAAGTTCCTGACACGCTGTAGGTGCTCATTACACCCTAGTTTTTATTGCATTCTCTGGGTTAGAGCATTGCCCTCTCCTGCTGCCCTACTGTCTCCTTTGAAAATACAAATGCTCCAGGAAGGGATAACCTTGGAGGGTTTCCAGCAGCCTATCAGGAAGAGTAAAGGAGGTGGTGGTGCCAGTCAGGGGAGCCAAAGGCAACGACATGTAAGAGAAACAAGCTGCAAAGCAGCTTATCTCCTGCATTAGGGCCAGTGGCGGAGAGGTCCCCCGGGCAAGCTTTGGGGCACCTGAGCCTCCTGGACACCTACAAAATGCCCCCTCTGGTGCAAGGGCTGCAGGAGCCTCCTTGTCCCTTGGCCCAGGTGTCTGCACGTGCCATCGGAGTTCTACCAGTAATGAGGTCCAGAAGGGAAGCTGGTGTGAAGGTCATGTCCCTTCAACTTCACACCTGCCCTGCACTTCCTTCCAGGACCCCAACATCTGCCCACTGCCTCCCTCCCAGACTGTCCCCTCCACTGGTCTGCAGCAGCCCTGACGCTGGGTTACGGGCTCCAGGCCTCTCACTTCCACCAGGCCAGCCTTTGTTCACCCAGTGCAGTCTGACCAGTCCAGTGAGGAGCCCTGCCCAAGTGATCTAACTGCAACGTCCGTACCTGAAATGACAGCACTAGCTGTTTATTTCCTTAAGCAGGAAATACACAATTTTTTTGAAGGATAGTAGATTTACAGTATTATATTAGTTTCAGGTATACAGCAAAGTAATTCAGTATTTTTACAGATTATACTCCATTAAAAGTTATTACCAGATAATGACTATAATTCCCTGTGCTGTACAATACGTCCTTGTTGCTTATTTATTTCATACGTAGTAGTTTCTACCTCTTAATCCCCTATCCTATCTTACCCCTCCCCACTGCCCTCTCCCCACTGGTAACCACTAGTTTATTTTCTGTATCTGTGAGTCTGTTTCTGTTTTGCTATATACATTCATTTGTATTATTTTTTTAGATTCCACATATAAGTGATATCACATAGTATTTGTCTTTCTCTGACTTATTTCACTAAGCATAATATTCTCTAGGTTCATCCATGTTGCTGCAAATGGCAGAATTTCATTCTTCTTTATGGCTGAGTAATATTCCATTGTGTATATATACCACAACTTCTCTATCCATTTGTCTGTTTCAGGTACACATAATAGTGATTCTATATTTATATACATTACAAAATGATCACCATGATAAGTCTAGTTACCATCTGGCACCATACAAAGTTATTATAATATTATTGACTATATTCCCTATGCTGTATATTACATCCCTGCAACTTATTTATTTTATAACTGGAAGTTTGTACCTCTTAATCCCTTCACCTATTTCACCCAACCCCCTACCCGTCTCCCCTCTGGCAACCACTAGTATGTTTTCTGTATCCATGAATCCGTTTCTGTTTTTAAAAGTACCATTTGGTCAGAAAATAACAGATTTACTAACTGAACTGCATTTTTTATTGTGTGTGTGTGTGTGTGTGTGTGCACGTGTGTGAAACCAGGCTATAAACTGCTAACCTTTATAAATCCAGCATCTGGACTTTTGTCAGTTTCTGAAAAGCAAGTTAAAATTGGAATAAAAGAAGAAATTTTTGCTATTACAAAGCAAAACTTTGGATATTCATGTCCTTCGGACATCTTCAAGGAAGGAACAATTCTGAGCCCCAAAGAGAAAATTAAACAGCTGGGGGCTGAATGAAAAAGGAAGAACATCGCACACCCGTCAATCACCTGTCTTGTTGTACAGAAAGTCAAGCACAGTCAAGTTCAGACAATGGGGAGCAGAAGCGGCCACAGAGATAGTGGTAACAAGGGAGTTGGGGGACACAGGAAACAGAAACTGGAGTGAGGAATTTTGAAGATAAAATTACCTAATTTGCAATTTTAGCAAATTGGTTAAGAATGCTGCCGGTGCCAAATGACACCTTAGTAGATTTATTTGTTTATGGTGATTTTTGTTTAAAGATGTTGCACAATTGAGGCTTTCAAAACTGGTTTGGATGACCCAAGTTTTCTCTTTCTGGGAATTTTTTAACTCAATACAAACAAGTACGTATAAAGAATAATAACAATCACTCAAATTCACACCACCCTGAATTAAGAGTTGTTCATTTTCACAGGGAAAATAAATATGAGGTATGATCATGCCTGCTCTGCTTTTATTATGGATCCATGACAAGGGAGCTGTATTTAATAGTGCCCAGCTATACTGGTTGGAAAAAAGTTGAAGTTCTTACATACCGGTTGGTGAATAGCCCTCGCCCTGGGCCCGTCCCTAAAACTCCTGCACCTGTCTACAACCCAGCACCTAAAGGGTTAGCACCTGGCACAGCCCGGGGCCCCAGGACCTAGGTTACTGTCCCATTGGCCCTCTGAAGCTCCTGAGTGTAAGATTCCGTCCCTACATACCTCCTTGGCCACAGCAGCCTGGATGTTGACATCCTGCGTGGAAAAGACCATCCTTCCACCCCAACTCCCAAAGGCTGTAGAGGCCCCTGCCCACTGCCGCTCCCCTGGAGTCGCCCTCACATGGCCACATGTAGGCACTGCAGCCTCTGCAGGACTGACACTCAAAGAGTCAGGAAAAGAGGTGGGCAGCCAGCAACAGGGACCATTGGTCAAATGCTGCCATTTCCAAGATGGGTCACCTATGTGACAGGAGGAAGGGATACAGGATGTCCCGGACCTGTAGGGGCAGTTCAGGGCCAGAAGCCACCCGGAGTATAGGTCCCCCTTTCTGTAATCCCTGTTGAATTTCACCTCTTTTTAATGGGACAGCTGTTCATCCACTGGCATTAACAATCTTAATTTAATTAATAAAAATGAGAGCTGACACTTACATAGTACTATTTCACTGACAGGCACCATATTAAATGTATTGTGCTTTACTGAGAACAATCCACATCATCGTTATCATCATCCCATTTCTACAGATGAGGAATCTGATGACAGAGATAAGCGGCAGAGCCCAGGAATCAAAACCAGGCAATCTAGCAACAGAGCCCATGCACCAGGAGAGCATGCACCCCCTCTCAGCCACCTGAGAGGTTAGACTTGACCTAACTAGACATGACGTTTCAAGGACCGACTTTCAGTGATTTAGTCAACAATAGAGATACGGAATGTGTGGAAAGCTCGGATAGCTTTATAAGGCCGAGAAGATGTTTAATTTAATTGCTGTTAGTTTAGCAGAATCTGAGAAGAGATCAACGCCATTTATAATATCGCTGACAGTCGGAAAGATTTTCCACTTACTGAGGCTACAGGTTACCTAATGACTATAATTTAAGAGGGAAATTGTTGGAAGAGTTTGATGCCATTTCCTGTATCAAATCATGGCCCAGACACTTGCATCCTTTCAGTAGGTCAACCACACCAAACAAAAGCTCACACCAACAATTCCTATACATGAACAAATCATTTAGAAATTATCTGATTTATTTGACGAATCACCATTTGTGCTACCACTTAGAGAATAAAAGAGAATATATTTTTAACTTTTGATGTGTGTGTGTATATATGTATGCCTGGTTTACATTATCATTCCAGTTAAATATTTGTGTATCAGCTCCTAGTCCTACCCAATGAACAAGTGGGTTAAATTTTCACAAATGCTGTCTTGCTAAGTGTATGACTCTGCATCCCATTTTTCTCAGTAACTTCTTTCAATTGCTGCACAGCAATTCCTCTTGAGACCTTTCCACATCCCATGTATCCTTTCCCCACTCATGGATGTTCAGGTTGCTTCCAACCCTGTACACTTCTCCCTGTGCACAAGCTGAAGAGCTTCTCTTGGGTATAAATGCTGACATAGAATTGTTGGGCCACAAGATTCACACGTTTTCTATTTTACCAGGTTCTGTGGAGTCACTCTCTCCCACCTTCAGTGTCTGGAAACTACCATTTTTCTTTTTATCCTCATCAATACTTGATATTGTTAGACTTTAACTTTTTCAGTCTGATGAGTGAAAATGGTATCCCAATGTTGTTTTAATTTTAATTTCCCTGATTACTGGTTGGGCACCTTTCCTGTGTATTAGCCATTGAGATGTCCTCTTCTATAACTTGCCCGTTCATATTTTTTCCCATTGAGTCATTTGTCTTTTTCTTTAATTTAATTGAAGGAGTTCTTTATGAAGTCTGGTTACCCATCCTTTGCCTTCTATATATTGTAGATTACAAATTTGTTCCTTGTCTTTTCATTTTTATGTGATAGCTCTGGCCATTCTGAAAATGACATCAAATTGTTCTTTCCCTTCGTGGTTGGAGAGTGGGGTGGTAATCTTATTTAACAGCACCTTCCCTTCCTAAGTTCTTAAAGATAGTTTTCTATTTTTTTCTAATAGTTTCAGAACTTATTTTTCATGTTAATTTCTTATGGCATCTGGAATTTATTTTTGTGTATGGTGCGGGGTAGGGAGATAAGGCAAGGAGACCCAGAAGGGAATTTTGGAGACAAGATGGCAGCCACAAAAAATAATAGTACAGAAAGAAAAAGTAATGACATGAAAAGATTTACCATATTATACATTTTTTAAGCCAATTACAAAACTGCTTGTATATTATTATTGCACTTTTATTAAACTATACGCATTTTTTTTAAAGCAGTGTGATTTTTTTTTAATTAATTAATTAATTTATTTTTGTCTGTGTTGGGTCTTCGTTTCTGTGCAAGGGCTTTCTCCAGTTGCGGTGAGTGGGGGTCACTCTTCATCGCGGTGCGCGGGCCTCTCACTGTTGTGGCCTCTCCCGTTGCGGAGCACAGGCTCCAGATGCGCAAGCTCAGTAGTTGTGGCTCACGGACTTAGTTGCTCCGCGGCATGTGGGATCTTCCCAGACCAGGGCTCGAACCCGTGTCCCCTGCATTGGCAGGCAGATTCTCAACCACTGCGCCACCAGGGAAGCCCTATACGCATATTTTTGAAGGACACATCAGGTCATCCTTGGACTCGTCCTCCCTCCTGGTGGTCCTCATCTCCCATCAGTGTTTCCTCTCCCGCAACCTTCTCCCAGGATTGGTCTTTTCTAGTCTCTGTGAAAAGAAGAACTGTTCCCCTAAGAATCACCCTTTGACCTTCTGAATAATGGGATAGCCAGTTTGCCTGGGACAGTCAAGTTTCCCCTGATTTCTCAACTGTTACAAGCACCCCTCCTCACTCAGCATATTTGATACCCACAGTCATCATATTTTAACACATCTCACTTTTTATATATTAAAACATTGATCTAAAATTTGCACTTATCGAACAAAAATATTACAACTCACCATTTGCACTGTTTGACTGTTTAATTTTTGAATACAAATAAAAATTCCAAGTGGTCACAGTGTCAGAACTGAGCTGGATTGTAGGACACCCAGTGGGTGTCTGGAGAATTGGAGAACAGGCTGGCGTCGGGGGGCAAACTACACATTTGGTGCCAGAAATGTAAGAAAAACAGTGCAGAAAGAGGGAAGGGCACCCCCTCTCATTTTAAGAACACATCTCTGACATTTCTGCTTCCGCCCCTCTGGCCAGAATTGAGACACACAACTTTTTTTATATGGGCTTGGAAAACTGGCTGTTAAAAGAGTGCCGAGAATGTTCGCTGAGAGAGCGGTAGTTATTTTGGAAAAATACAAACCAGGCTTAGAGGCTAGGCCATGTGTAGGAAGTTTGGGGCTTGTAACTTTGGATTCCTTTCCTAAGAGACGTGGAGAATTTATTCGTAAAGCAAGCGCATTAGCCAGGATTAAGTTCAGCTGTAACAGAAAACCCCAAAGTAACAGTGGTTTGGTTCTGTATCCCGTTCCTGACTGTATGAAAGTGATAGTTAAACCTCCCTTGACTGGAGGCCCACTGTGTACCGGGCGAGGTCCCAGATGCTTTACATTTAATCTTCACAAGACCCTATAAAGGAGCACCCCACTTTACAGGTGAGAGACTGAAGCTCAGAGAAGGTAGGTAACTTGCCCAAGGTCACACAGCTCCTTTGTGGTCGAGCCTTCATGAATCCAGAGCTCTTTCCACTCAGGGGACAACAGGTGCCACCCTCACGTCTCCCCCATTAGCGCTAAGGAGGGAGGGACAACACCCAGCTTCTGTGCAGTTGACAAAAGCGCATTTTCCCAGACTGGCTTTTAGAACATATGTGTTAATGGTTGAAAACTAAAACTGAAATGTGTTTCCACACTCATTACCACACTGCTCTGTTCATTTTTTTAAATCCCACAGAGCAACATATTTTGGTTGTGTCTCTGGTTCACCAAGTACAACTAATCAGCACATCCACTCATTCAGACAGAAACCAATGCCAAGGACATGGCGGGTCAAGACACCAGGGATGGTGAGCCTGCAGGCGCTCCCAGCCTCCCCAGCCAGCCCCCTCCTCCTCCACGGACCACGCTGCGGCTCCGAATCTGGTGTGAGGCTCATCTCTAGGTTCTTGCTCCGTGGGCTCCAGTCAAGAGGTCATGAAGAGGGGCTTCCCTGGTGGCGCAGTGGTTGAGAATCTGCCTGCCAATGCAGGGGACACGGGTTTGAGCCCTGGTCTGGGAAGATCCCACATGCCGCGGAGCAGCTAGGCCCGTGAGCCACAACTGCTGAGCCTGCGCGTCTGGAGCCTGTGCTCCGCAACAGGAGAGGCCGTGATGAGAGGCCCGCGCACTGCGATGAAGAGTGGCCCCCGCTCGCCGCAACTAGAGAAAGCCCTCGCACAGAAACGAAGACCCAGCACAGCCATAAATAAATAAATAAATAATTTTTTTTTAAAAAAGAGGTACACCTGTAATGCCTAAAAAAAAAAAAAAAAAAAGAGGTCATGAATAGCCCAGGAGGTAGGGAAGTCTTGCAGGTGTGGGCACTCGGCGGCTCACCAACCACACCAACCTGACTCTTGAAACGGTCCTTCAGGAGAGCAGGCACAGCCGCATTTCACACAGAGAAGTTCAGAGACATCAAGTAACTTGCCCTAAGTCACACAGCCTAAAAATAACAGAGGCAGGACTCAAACCCAGGAATTCTGACTCTGAGAACAGAGCTTGATCCTGTTCCCAGGAAGTTCCTCCTCAGTGCTTCCGCTTTTCCCACTCCCTGTTGTCAACTGGTAATTTCCAGAGTGAAGGCTCATCCTGCTGGTGTGGGTGCCAGAGGTGGCGATCTGGTATTTGTGGACCAGAGGCACCTAGAGACAAGAAGAGGGAGAGAGAACCACACAGAGACACAGAGAGAGAAGCAGAGACAGAGAGACAGATTGAGGGAGCAGTCTTCATTCTGGACAGAAGACATGGTTTAAGAAGCTTATGATCTAGCTAAAGAGCAAAGACACAACACAGGAAGGAGGACTAAAATACAAGAGACCAAGCACACGTTGGCACCATGGGTGACAGAGGAGGGCTGAGTGGGGGAGGGTGGGCTGGAACTGGCCTGGCTGGGTTTGGACAGAGCCCAGTAGGAGGATGGAGGGAAGACCAGCCCGGAGCAGGGTGAGCAGGGGAGGCCCCTCCGCCCGAGGGTGCAGGGCTGCACAGTACTCCTCAGCATGGGTGTTGCCAGGATGCATGCAATCAACTGATGGACATCTAGGTGTTCCCAGCTTTTCGCTTACACAATGTGTAATGGATTTCCCTTATGTTATAGCATAAATCCCCCAGGAAGACAGGGATTTTCCTGTAGGAAGACAGCCCCAGGGCTGCTCTTCTGCTTCTTCCCAGCTCAAGGACATGGTAATTTGTGCCCTGACCACGTATTTGAGGAAATGTAGGGAAATTAAGGTTTACAAACATATTCTAACCTTTTCAAATGTACCGGGTCTGTAAACTCCACATTGACTCAAATATAGTGGACAATCACTCTGTCTTTTATGTGGTTTGGGAAAATGTCCAAGTTTTCAGATGGATCGGTATTTGCAGGGCTTGTTTAAAAGGGTGTGGGGAGGACATTGTCCTCTCGCAGTGACTTCCACAACCCCAGGCACAAGATGGTGAAGCAGGTGCAAGACTGGGAACTGAGTGGTCACAGATCAGGGCTGGACCGTGTCGACCTCTTAGACTGTGTCACAATCCTAACCTTGTCTTTCACTGTCGATCCTGACTTGGACATCCCTTCTCTCATCCACTTCAGTGTCACTTAGAAGTGTGTACCTGTTTTCACAGCATCTACAAGATGTGATCTCAGGTGAGTTTGAAATATGTTGAGATATGCTATGAAAGACCAATGTACATTAATTTAAAAAATGACCAGATGTAAGGCACAAAAACAAACAAACAAAAATACATTTCAAAAAGCAGGATGAGTACAGATAACTCTCTAATCACAATGCACGAAACTAGAAAGTAACAGTGGAAACGGGAAACTGAAAAGCAATACAAAGTTCAAAATTAAACAAAAAGAAACAAACAAAAAACTATACCTGGATGGAATATTATTCAGCCTTGAAAAATGAAGGAAATTCTGACATGTTATGACATGCATGAACCTTGAAGACATTATGCAAAGTGAAATAAGCCAGTCACAAAAAGGCAAATACTATATGATTCCACTTACATGAGGCATCTAAGTGGTCAGATTAATAGAGACAGAATGTGGAATCATTGTTTCCAGGGGCTGGGAGGAGTAGGGGATGGGGAGTTGTTTAATGGGTTTAGAGTTTCAATTTTGCAAAATGAAAAAGTTCATCTTGCATACTGCACAACGTGAATATACTAAATACTACTGAACTGTACACTTGAAATGGTTGAAATGATAAATTTTGTGTTATGTGTATTACAAAAAAAAAAAAAAAGATCAGAACACAGACATAGGATTATCTCTTAGACGCTGTTTTACTTATACACAGGGAGAAAAGAAAAAAAGCTTCCCCTTAGTGACAGAGAAAAAAATGCAGGACAAGGTGCCCTGAATTTTAGGCAGGAAATGTATAGACACATTTTACATGAACAAACTCTTACCTAAAACGTTGAGCTGTATAAGAATGCAAATACCTTTGTGTTTTAAAATATCATTTTGCTGAACTGCCAAACTAAGATTTTGTTATGCAAAACAGCTAGCATCAGGGTTTGGTTCAGACCTGTTAAAATTGAATCACAAAAGCAACACTAAACTTCTACAATGTCATATTTTAATACAGTTTAAGAAGCTCACTGATGCCATGTTCACCCCTGAGTTTTCTTCTAGAGAGAATAATATGCACATTATGGGAAGTGCAGGGAGACAGGAGTGTATCTTTTGTTGTTGCTGCTTTCTTTAACTAAATGAGGATTCATGAAGGTTTTCATCTTCTCAGCCCATGTGCAATTCAGAATTGCACAGTCGCTCTCTCCAGCACACAAGCACACGGCCAGTCAGCGACAGACACCGTCCTTGTATAAGGAGACCACTAGTGTTACCAACTGTCCAGTGTGACACAAGGCAGACAGCAACACTGGTCTTCTGGCTCTGGGCTCTGTATGTGGCCTGCAGCTCCTTGTCACTCCAAGAGGAAATGGGCACAGATGCCCGTTTTACTTCCTGCCTTCAAAGCAACAGAGTCAAAAGGCACACTTACCCACCCAGGCCTAGCGAAAACCATGCAGACTTTCAGGCCTCTTCTCGTGCAGTTCAATTCTGCATTAGAAATAAATTACTACATCTTAGCAGCCAACATGCCTTACCACCCGACATGACTTTCTAGAATAGCACTGCCCGACAGAACTTCCTTGAGGGTGGAAATGTGGCTACTGAACACTTGATATGCAGGTAGGGTGAGTGAATGTAAATTTGTTTAGTCTTATGTAAATTTGATTAATTAAAATGTTCATTGTAACAGCTGTATGCAGCTAGTGTCCATATCGGACAGCACAGTTCTAGAAGAAGTAGCACCTTTCTGAACCTTTATTTTTCCTTGGATTTGTCTGCGTCTTTGTCAAAGTACAAACATAGGAACTACGGATACAGCAAGAGCCCTTGTCCTCCCCATCCTCACCCCCAACTCCCCCTGCCCTTTCTACCATTCCCCCTTCCACCCAAGTTCTCTAGAGGTTTCCAGGACCAAATATTATTTCTAATAACAGAGTTTTCTCACTCAAGTTATAATCACAAATCCCTCTGGGGAGAAAGTCTTATAGCGAAACAAACGGCCTATCCAAAGGTTTCAGAAAATTACTTTTTAAAAACTCTTTGGAGTGGACTATGCAGGGAAATGAAATAAGTATCAGGTTGGTTTGAGTAAGTTATCACATATGCCCCATGAGCTTCAGGGCATGTTTTGAGAAGGTTTTTCTCCCTGCTCCCAAATAACGGACAAATTGTTGATGTAACGAGTGATCGAAGGAAGGGCCGGTTGGCAGCCTTTGGAGCAGGAAGGCCTCTGCAGGGAGGAGAATATTAATCAAGGTTTCCCGAGCACGGGGGCAACCAGGAGAAAAACAAGCTTCTCCTTCATGTACAAGGCAGCTCCTGGGGACAGTTCCAACAGAGCTTCCCAACTTTAATGTGCGTGCACGCCACCCGGAGAGTCGTGTCAGAACGCAGATTCGCATTCAGCAGGGCCGGGTGGTGCCAAAGATGTGGGTGCAGAGACCACACTTTACACAGTGAGCCTCTAGGCCTCGATGCTCCTGAAGTCCACTCAGGACATCTGGCAGGCGGCTGCCAGGGCCCTGACTCCCAGCCCACCCCTGCCTGCCAAGGGCTAGTTTCTCTTGAAACGATCATCTTGGAGCCTGTCTCCTAGGAATTCAGCCCCGCTTTATAAACTCACCTGCTGCAACCAGAAATCAACAGACCTTTTCAAAGTTGACCAAACATATAGGACCAAAGCCCTGAGAGACCAGTGGGAGGCAGCAGTCTGAGTGAATGCATCTGCTCCACAAGTTCAGACTAGCCCACAGGGGGTCTGCTCTGAGGCCTGAGGGTCAGGGGGGTAACCTGTTAGCACAAATCTAAGCTCCATCCTCCATTCTAGTTTCACTGATAATAACATTGGTGTTTTCACTTATTTCTTCTTGTTCCCTACTACTGCTCACTTAATTCAGCCTTAATTCGGGATGAAATTGGTATAATCTGCCCTTTCAAACTATTTTATCTCCATCTACAAAATGAGGAAACTAGGGCACCTGTACCTCTCAATTTTGTGAGGATTAAGTTAGTGCACAGAGGGGTTTAGCACTGTCCAAGTATGACAGATGCTTACTAAATGCAAGGTGTTATTATAGGTATTTTATGATGTTTGTTCCATGAATAAGCACAGATTGGTGGGCTTCCCTGGTGGCGCAGCGGTTAAGATTCCGCCTGCCAATGCAGGGGACACGGGTTCCAGCCCTGGTCCAAGAAGATCCCACATGCCACGGAGCAACTAAGCCCATGCGCCACAACTACTGCGCCTGCGCTCTAGAGCCCGCGAGCCACAACTACTGAGCCCATGTGCCGCAACTACTGAAGCCCGCGTCCCCTAGGGCCCACGTGCTGCAACTACTGAAGTCCACACGCCTAGAGCCCGTGTTCCGCAACAAGAGAAGCCACTACAATGAGAAGCCCACGCAGCACAACAAAGAGTAGGCCCCGCTTGCTGCAACTAGAGAAAGCCCGTGCGCAGCAATGAAGACCCAACACAGCCATAAATAAATAAATAAATCATTTTTTTTAATTATAAAAAAAAAAAAAAAGTACAGATCGGTCTCCAAGAACAACCTCCCTCTTCACCTCCAGACCCAATGCCCGCTCGGTATTTCCACCAGAAGCAAACGTTTCATCTTTTCTCCAAAAATCAGTCTCCCTCGCCATCCTGTCAGAGGTGCCATCACTGTCCCTCTCAGAGGCAACTAACCCACAGCCATCTTCTGCCTCCACATCCAAGTACAACACTTCTCAGTTCTGCCTTCACAAAGCCTCTTGAATCCACCCTCTTCTGTCTCCACTGCTCACACCTTGTCACCTGTTCTTGGACTCCTGCAATCAATACCTTCTCACCAGTCTTCCTGCCTTTGCCTCTCTCCTTTCCAGCCCCATTACAGGAACTGCCTCCAGGTCAATCTTTCCCAAGCACCACTGGAGGTTTCAAAACTATCCCGATACGTAGTTCCAAAGACTTTTTTTTTTTTTTTAAAGCAATAGTTGCAGTCAGTGCCTGACTTCCTAGGGGACTACTGGGAAAGGGCCACACACATGTATCCTGATGCTTATGAAATTGCTCCACAATCACTGTGGTACCTTACAGCCACGTCGCAGGTACAGTTAGAGAGACGCAGATCTTCACTGCCGCACCCATACTCAGGGAGCTCCCTATAGTAGCTCAGTCTATTGAGGGAGACTTAAGTCTCAGGTTGGATGAAGCTGTTTCTCAGAGAGCACTGGTTTTGTTTGGGTTTTTCCCTTTACATATCTGCTGTGGTTTTGTCATCAAGCAAAATCATTGCTATTATTTCCTCATTAACTGCTAGGGATTTTAGGACCTAGTATTATTTTGGAATTCATCTAGTTCGAAATAAGTATTTCCAAAAGAGCAAGTTCACTTGAAGATAGTGATGACATTTGAGAATGAACATGCTCTATTTTTCAAATTTGAAGGGCCAGTTGTTGGTCCCTCAGTTAAAAGCAACTCCTCCATTCAACCACTAGATGGCATTTGAGCCCTGGTGACAGAAGAGTCAGTGGGAATTTGGAAGAGGTAGGCCACGACTTCCTTAACCAACCATAACAGGCTTGTCACTTCAGAACTAATTCTTATTAAAGGCAAGAACAAAATACTTGATTACCATCAAAGCAAGAGCGGAAAATAAAACCAGACAGGTGACTGGGAAAATAATTCCACACAAGAGTCTGTAAGTCATGATGCTCCCTAGTCCCACCCTCTAGTTCCATTCCCCCTCCTTCTGAAAATGAGATTCTGCAGGGTAAATGCCCCCAAATCCCTCTAGTTTAGTGCCTACTCCCATCTGCAGCCTCATCACTGCTAAGATCCCCACCTTCCCTCTGAGCTCAGTTCTCCAAAGTGCAATCCTGTAAGTACTCAAAGGCAGTTCATTCACATGGACTCCTCCTAACTCACCAAGCAGAGAAGCAGCTTGCTCCTGCCACCCCAATGCCAAATTAAACATGGCTGTCATTCCTCTTCCACAAGATCTTATGAACCAAGTCTGAACTCTGGGGGCAGACACTGGACACGTCTATGGAGATTAAAAACTTCTAGATTTCTCAAGAAAGCACGCAAATCCTAAATCTGAACAGGTTTTCTTGACCTCTCCTTCCTCAGGTAAAGAGGTTTGTTTGTTTTGTTTTGTTTTTTAATTCGGCCACACAGCTTTCGGGATCTTAGTTCCCCAACCAGGGATCAAACCCGGGGCCCAGCAGTGAAAGCAATGAGTACTAACCACTGGACCACCAGGAAATTCCCTCAGGTAAAGAGTTTTAAACACAAAACTACAGTTGGCAAACCTGACCTTTTTTATGGGTGAGCAGGAAGTTCTCCTTGGAGTAATCAAATAACCATCACCCACATATATTGAACAGTTCTGCTCTCAGTCAGATATTAAGTTTCTTTGCAAGGGCTACTCTGGAAGCAGAGAGTAAATTATACGTTTAACCTTCCAATTAACCCATCATACACCTCCTAGAGGCAAGCCACATGCAGCGTTTTTAAAATCTGGTCCAACTTCTGTTTTTTAGCCACTTCATTACAGCAGGACAATTTTTGAGTACATTCAGCCAAATGTTCTCAGTGGAAGAGAGGGGCAGGGGCAGAACATCAAGTGACGTTTGGCGGAAAGCAGGACGACAACTGCTTTTTCCATGAATTCAGTTTCAAAGGTTACCAGTACAAGATATACTCCCAAGATGTAGAAAGAACCTCCATAATTATTCATGAATCAAAAAGGTGGATTCATGTGTTCCAATAAAATTTTGTTTACAAAAACAGGCATGGGCCATAGTCTGCTTTAAATCAAGCCTCAAAGGATTAAACTGATCTGCAAGTAAATTAACTACCTGCTAGAATAAAGCCCAATATAAAGAAAACAAAAGCCAGCAATGTAACATTAACAATGTATACCATCCTTGGGGCTTCCTTGGTGGCGCAGTGGTTGAGAATCTGCCTGCCAATGCAGGGGACACGGGTTCGAGCCCTGGTCGGGTAAGATCCCACATGCCGCAGAGCAACTGGGCCCGTGAGCCACAATTGCTGAGCCTGCGCGTCTGGAGCCTGTGCTCCGCAACAAGAGAGGCCGCGATAGTGAGAGGCCCGCGCACCGCGATGAAGAGTGGCCCCCACTTGCCGCAACTGGAGAAAGCCCTCGCACAGAAACGAAGACCCAACACAGCCAAAAATAAATAAATAAATAAATAAAATTAAAAAAAAAAAAAAAGTCAATTTGTATAAAAAAAAAAAAAAAAAAACAATGTATACCATCCTTTGTAGGTACTAGACCTACAAAGAACTGGAAAATGACCTTCCGAGAGAAAAATCAGTCAATAGAAATAGACCCAGAAATGACAAATGATGGAATCAGCAGATAAGGACATTTAAAAAGCTATTATAGCAAACTATTACATATAAAATGGATGGACAAGGTCCTACTGTATGGCACAGGGAACTATATTCAATGTCTTCAGATAAACCATAATGGAAAAGAATTAAAAAAAAAAGTGTGTATATATATATATATATATATATATGTACATGTATAACTGAGTCACTTTGCTGTACAGCAGAAATCAACATAACATTGTAAATCAACTATACTCCAATAAAAAAATAAAAATAATAAATTAATGATGCATTTTCCAATCCAAAAAAAAAGCTATTATAAACCTTAAATGGAGTATAAACTACAATATTGAATCACTATGCTGTACACCTGAAACTAATATTGTAAATCAACTATACTTCAATAAGAATTATATATATTAAAAAATTAAAAATAAAAAGCTATTGTAAACATGCTCTTTATGCTCAAGAATGTAAAGGAAAGTACGAATACTGTTAGAGAAATGATGTAAAAAAGAACACACTGGAACTGCTAAAGACAAATGAAATATCTGAAATGAAAATTTCACTGGAAAGGAATAATAAAAAATAGATACTGCAGAAAAAAAAGATCAGTGAACTTGAAAGACTGCAGTAGGATTTATGCAAGATGTGGAACAGAGGAGAAAAGGAATAATACGTTTTTAAAAGAACAGAGCCTCAGTGACATGTGGAATATCAAGCAGTCTTAAGAGACATGCCTACCACAACATGATAAAACCCACCGTAACTGTAAGGATAGAGAGGTCAAAAGTAAAAGGACAGAAAAAGATGCATACTGACATAGTATCAGATAAAGCAGGCTTCAGGACAAAAAATGTTGCCAGATATAAAGGACATTTCACAATGACAAAAGGGACAATTCAACAAGACACAATAATCCTAAACGTGAGTGCAGACAATAACAAAACTCCTAAACAGAAAAAGCAAAAACTGACAGAACTAAAAGGAGACATATATGCAAATCCACAAGTATAGTTGGTGATTTCACCGTATCTCTCTCAGCAACTTACAGAACAAGTGGAGAGAAAAAAGCAACTAAGTATATAGGAAACTTGAGCTCCACCAATCAATGTGACCTAACTGGCATTTATAGAACATTACAGCCTGAAGAATACACATTATTTTCAAGTGAACAAGGAGCATTCACCCAAACAGACCATATGGTAGACCATAAAACAAATTTCAATAAATCTAAAAGGACTGAAATCATCCAGAGTATATTCTCAAACCACAATGGAATTAAATCATGAATCAATAACAAAAAAATTAGAACAGTGTTTGGCAGTAGAAGTACAATGCAAGCCACACACGTAATTTTAAATTTTCTACTAGCCACATTTTAAAAAGTAAAAACAGGTGAACTAATTCTAATAATGTTTTATTTAACCCACTATATCAAAAATATTCTCATTTCAACATGTAAGCAATATCTAAAAATTGAGATATTTTACATTTTTTCCATACTAAGTCTTCAAAATCCAGAAAGTTACTTAGAGCACAACTCGATTTAAACCAGGCACATCTCAAGTACTCAACAGTCACATGTGGCTAGTGGCTACTAGACACTGCAACTCTACATAGTAGTTTAACAAATATGTTAGAGCTGGTAATTTTTTTTTTCTTTTTTTTTTTTTTAATTTTATTTATTTATTTATTTATGGCTGTGTTGGGTCTTCGTTTCTGTGCGAGGGCTTTCTCCAGGTGTGGCAAGTGGGGGCCACTCTTCATCGTGGTGCGCGGGCCTCTCACTATCGCGGCCTCTCTTGTTGCGCAGCACAGGCTCCAGACGCGCAGGCTCAGTAGTTGTGGCTCACGGGCTTAGTCGCTCCGCGGCATGTGGGATCCTCCCAGACCAGGGCTCGAACCCGTGTCCTCTGCATTGGCAGGCGGATTCTTAACCACTGTGCCACCAGGGAAGCCCCTAGAGCTGGTAATTTTAACACCCATCTATAAGAAGTTATTGCATTTTTCCCCCTGAAAGGAAAAAATCTTGCCTTGAGACAGACTTTTGAAATATTTAGACCTATCTTAAAAAATGTTAACACATCCATCATTGAGGTTACCAATTTGTCTTCAGGCTTTTACTCCCTTTTTTCACTCACCCACTATCCCAGTGGGGAAAACACTTCCCAATTTTATCCATCGTTCTCAAATTTAGCTACCACTCATTCCATGAATACCTGTTGGCTACTTCGGGGTTCTCCTGTTCTTACGTCTGTCAGATGCCCCATTGCCTCCCTTTTATTTTTCCTGCACAGACACGAAAGCACACAGGTCCTGTGCCTGTTTGTGGTTTATCCCCACCCCCTCATATTTCAGAGTCCATGGGGATAGCTTGTTGTCTAGTTCTTATAAGTGCTGTCCAGGGGTTTTTAGTTGCTACATTTTTATGTAGGGAGTAAGAAAATTCAAAAATCTAAAAGATATTCCAGCCATCACCATCATTCCAGAATTTGATTTTCTAAACATATGCATGTATGACTGATAAAACTAAAAATTTTAAAGAGAGAATATTGTCTGCACTCCCCTCCTTGGCTTTATTTCTGACTCCAAATGTGGAATAAAGGGGACACAAACGATACTGCCGTGTGATACTAGAGTTGTGACCTATAAACATTCCTCCTTTACCAGTGACACATTATTAGGCGTTCTCAGCAGAAGGGCACTGGAGGGGCACTACAAGTGGAAGGGGCTTCACTCCCGGTTCCGGTGCTTTTCCTTCTTGCTCCTAATGCATCCTTGTCAGCATGTGGCTTTCTTGCCAGCGGGAGGTTCTCTGCCAGCAGCACACTCTCTCCGGAATTTTGCTGGCACCTCATGAAGCACCTTTCCTCCAAGGGTCACAGGCACCCCAGCAAGTGACTTCCTAGCGAGTTTCCCTGACACCCTGCCTGCCACCTTAAACTGTGGCACCTCAGCAAACTTCTCCATCCAGTGGGCCACACCACACTGTCTTCAATGAGACCTGAATATCAGCCTTGGGGGAGGAGAGAAAGGGCTCTTTCAAATTTGTTCCTTCCTTCAGGACTCTCTCAGTCTACAAATAGTGGCTGCTCCCTACATCTGCTATTCAGGTGTTTAGAGATGTCTGCCCCTCTTAGTGGTTAATCCCCTGCTACCTAGTTAATAATTCTTCATATTGAACCTTCCCTGTTCAAATTACTGGTATTTCTTTCTCCTGAATGGATCCTGAACCTTAAATGATAACACAAATCATTTGTAAAATTTACAAGAGGATGTATTTTTTTTTTTGAGGATGTGTATTTTCTAAATCACTAAGAAAATTAAAACCAGGAAATTACAGTCCATTTAGGAAATGAGAGAAATCAGTGAGAAAGCATAAAACATAATCACAGAAGACCAAAGTGAGTAATTAACATAAAAGCAAATGGATTAGACTCCCTATTAAAATGCAAAGACCCTCCAAATGGGTTGAAATATAAAATCCAACATGATACACTGTTTAAGAGACAACTAGAAATTATATGAAAGTTAAAAATAAGAGGATAGTTTTCCAAGCAAATACAAACAAAAAAGAGGAGAAATATTCTAATATCAAAAACAGTAAAATTCGAGGCAAAAAGCATAAAATAGGAGATAAAGAATAACTTTAGACTAGTAAGTCTTCCTTATGAATTGTACCTAACAGACACAAGTATTTATATACTAAGTAACAGCATCAAAATATACAAAGCAAAAGCTAGACGGACAAGATGAAATTGAGAGAAATAACTATAATAGGAGACTCTAAGACAATACTATTACTCTATGGTAGTTTATTAAAAAAAAAGAAAACAAAAATTGAATTAAAGTGGTTGAATAGATACACATTGACCTCTATCCCACACAAATTGACCTCTATCCCACACAAATTGAATAAACTTTCATTTAAAACACCCATAGAACACTCTTAAAAAATGCTAGGCCCCCAAACCACAATAAAGTCTTAAAAACAGAAACCACGTAAGCCATATTTTCTTTCAAGGTAAAAATGCTACAAGTACCAAAAAATGAAAAAAAAATTTAAAAAAAAGGCCAACCACACAGGAATTCTTAAATACTCTTAGTTACTGAACCAAAAACTTAAGACACAAAAATAAACTACTAAAACAAGACACATTAACATAGCTGGGATGTGAACATATTTGAAATTAGAGATAACCAAAAACCTTCAATGTATTCAACTGTATACAAACAAAAAGTATCAGACTCAAAAAGGTACAGGGAAAAAAATCTAGAGCAAACAAAGGAAATAATAAACATAAAATGAGAAAGTAATACATTTTAAAACAAAATCACAATTGATAAATCCACAGTTTTCTTTTTTTTAAGGGAAAAAAAGATACCTTTAGCAAGTCTAATCAAGGGGGGAAAAATGGTAGAACTAAGATAAATTTCTTACAACTTAGAAGTAGCAAGCTTAATAGAAAAGAGACTTTTTTATTCTCTATTAAAATTATACAATGTTAAATTTCAACAAAATGAGAAGTTTTCTGGAAAAGTATAAATTTAGTAAATAATAAACACAAAAGGAGATATACATTTTAAAACAAAAAATTTTAAAGTTACTTAAACTTAAAAAAACATAACATACTAATAGCACAAAAGAGACTGGCAGTTATCAAAAATTTATTTCCTAAAAGGAGTCTGAACTCAAAAGTTTTATAAGCATGGTCCTTCAATTCTTCATGGAACAAATCACTCCCATGCTATAATAATAACTGCTATATTAACTGTTATATATAACTACAGAAAAATATATACAGTTATCCTATTCACTTTATAGAGCTAGCAAAACCCTTATGTCAAAACTTGGATGATAGCCCAAAAGACCAAACACACTCATGTAAAAAAGCAATTTTCCTAAATAAAATATTAGCAAATCAAATTCTATAGTAGCAATAGGGCAGTCACATTTTAGGAGAAATGGATTCCAAAGGACATCCCATATTTCAAAACTAATTTTCCCAGGAAAATAAATGTAAAGATAGAGGATGCATGGTTGGAGAGCGTTAAGTCTACAATCACTGTAGTGTATTTTTTTCTTTGAGGCTACTTTTTCTTATCTCACCATTATTTCTAATATTGATAATCTCAAAGAGAGCTCTCACTCATAGTGGTGGTTTCTTTCGGCTCTTTATCACACTTAATTTCTGCCCCAAATTTACTGAAACTTGAACGAGCTTTTGAACACTAGTTTGTATACCACCACTGAATGAACGCCCGTAAGAGAATACAATAAAGGTGAATGTTAAAACAGCCACCCCAGTTGCTCTCAGAGGGTGTTGGTAAAGAACCCCGAGGCACTACAGGACACTGACAAAGGATGGCACGTCTGTTTATCAGTTAAAGCTGCACTTTCTAAAAGGCAAAATCATGAGCAGTTTACAATTGCAGACAGACTGCCAGTTTCAAAACGATGAAATTCTTGGTCATTTTTTAGGATATGGGTATGTGCATTACTTCAAATTTCAAAAACAAAGTGACTCTTTATTAATATTATTTGATCGGCTATTTTTAAACTTTATAACTCAAGTCTACATACAAAAGCAAGTAAACTGTACATCTTTAAAAAAAAATTTTTTAAACTAACTGACCTGATTCCAGGAGTTCAAAGATGGTTTGATGTTGGAAAATCTATTAAAGCATCATCAACTAATCAAATGAAAAAAAAAGAAAAAACCAAAAAAAAAAAACGATCATCTCAATGGATACCCAAAAAGTGTATTTGACAAAGTTCCAGAGCCACTTCTAATTCAAATTCTTTAAAATCTAAAAATAGAGGGTATTTCCTTTCTAGATAAAGAAAAGAATACCTGATTCAAAACAGCCAACCTATAGGTAAAACACTATTGACACACCCATTAAAATGAGAAATAAAACAAGAATGTCCACTATCACCATCGTCATTATTTAACATTTCAGCCAACAAAACATGCAATAAAAATTAAATAAAACTATTAGAAGAAACATTATCATTAACCATAGATTAAAGTATTTCCTAAAAATACATGTGAAATTACTGAAAAAAGTACTAGAATTAAGTGACTAGATAACCTGGAAAACATAAATTTATTTATAAAGACTACAGATGAGACTACAGAATTATTACTGCTCAAATTCTTCCAACCTGTCTCCATCAGGACTGGCTTTATCCTAGTTTGAGTCGCTATTGTTGTTTGCCTGGATTACTGCATCAGGCTCCTACATTAACTGGCTTCCCTACCTTCAGCCTGGTGAGACATAACAGTATAGCCACAGGGTAAATCTGATAGTGTCATTCCTTTGCTAAAATCTTCTCACAGCTTCCCATCATAGTTAGAATAAGACCCAAATTCCTTACGACAGCTTCCTATATGGCCCTATCCAACCAGGACTCATACAAATGCCATTGCTGACGCTCTAATCACACTGTCTTCCTTTCTGCTCCTCAAATACACCGAAGCGGCTTTGTACTAGTTCTTCACTCTGTCGGCACTGCTCTTCCCTGAACCTCACAAGGATGGCTCCTTCTAAGATGCCAACTACATCTCCTCAGAGAGCTCTTTGATCATCCAACCTACAGCAGCCACCCAGGTACTATCTCTCATCACCCTATTTTAATTCCCTCCACTAAATCTAGAGTTCACGATCTGATACTTTTCCCTGTATGTTTGGTATTCCTCCCACTAATGTCACCTACATGGGAGCAAGAACTTTGTCTTAATAACTGTTCATCTCCAAAACTTAAATAAGCGCCTGGTGCATAAGAAGAGTCGCTCTTCTTCCCTGAATTTTCATTGTCTATCATTCTCAATAGACTGTAAACTCCACAAAACAGGAACCCTGCCTATTTTAGTCACTGTTCTATCTCCAGGACTCAGACACTGGCTATACAGTCAATAAACATCTGACGAATGAATGAGTCCCTCCATACCCTCCCTTTAATTCCTAGCAGTCTAAGATTAAGCAAACTTTCTGGTGAGTCCAACATATTACTGGCTTACACTGAACTGTAGCCAACTAACGATTCCATATGAATTGTTATAAAGTTAGATCTTCCCACCTCTATGCATTCCCCAAATTCTACACTTGTGTGACTGACTTGTTTAGATAAACAAGGAGCTTTAATAAAGTTTGATAGTACTGTTGAAATTAATCTTTAAAATGCCTTCGTCAAAAAAATGTTTACAAGAAAATAACAGGTCAAGAAAAGTTAAATCTTTTGAGTCCTAATCCATGAACTGTGTAAGTAGCTGGGCAGAGAAGAGACCTTCCTAAAGTTAAACTGAAAAAAACACTGAGGTATTAAAAAGTTAATCTATCTTGTCAACGTATAGAGAAATGACCATCCTATGCAAAAACAGTCAAAACTAACAAAGCCACAGAAGGATTGCCTCTTAAGGATTTAAATTAAGATACTGGATCGCCATTTTGATCACCCGAGAGTTACTCATTAAATATGACACAGAGTACATATTTGCTGGTTTGTGGGCACTCTAAGTATCTAATTACTTCAAACAAAAGGCTACATTCTCAATTTTTTATATTTTGTTTTTATTCGAGAGTTTACTCCAGGCAGTTTAAAATCAGGCTTTTAAAATTAAAGGCCAAAACTAAAAAAAATCTGCAAATATGACACTTCTAAAAGAATGATCGTCTTAATAATTTAAACCCTAAAATGTCCTGTGGAGTTACAAAGTCTTTATACATAAATGTGTAAGATCGATATCATTTAAAATAAACAACTGAAAAACCACAGATGGTGGGCAAATTTGTCAATGAAGATAAACATCAGTATCAGCCTTCCAGGGTATGAACACCAGCAATTAATTCATCTTGTGAGAGAATATGCTTCAGAATTTGGCCTTTAAAGTCTCTTTCTCCAGCAGCAAATCAGCGTATCTATGCTGAAGTTCCTTTTCTCTTTCCTGTTGTCGTTGAACATCTTCTTTTAGACACTTGAAGAAACAAAACCATTAAATAATTTTTTCATATGTAAGCACACTGAAAATTAAAAATATCTTATGGTACTTTATCATCTTACAAACGGCTGAGTTAAGTCAACACTTTCAAGAGGTAAGTATTCCCCAAAGAGAAACAAAAATAGTAACTACTTCTGCTATAAAACCAGTCCTGTGGCCATTCTTTGATATGGTCATACAACTACCATCTTGTTATAAAACCTCTGCTGCTATCTCAAATAAACAGGCCATTATTGTCCTATCGATACCCACAAATGCACTTAAATAAGCCCTGGCTGCCCTTTATCTGGGCAGGGGCTATCATGCACACTTGGCAAATAAAGTTAAACCAAATCTGGCCAAAGGAACTTGATGCTCTGGGATGACTAGCTACTGATATATTCCCAGCATCCTAAATTACAAAACAAAAAGACACTGGTTTAATGTACCTCAGAGAGCTATATGAATGGGACGCAATTAAGTTTCAGGGGAAAAAATCACAAGGGTTACTTATTCCATTTCACAGTGCATCTATATACAAAACAAAAAATTAGTACAGGAAAAGCCTGTGTATCCAAAACTGGCCTGGTCTATCCACCTACACACACGCAATTCTAGACTAGAAAGTCAAAAACTTTAGGCTCTCACTGAAAAAAAGCCAGTCAATGTCAACTGCAAAAGATAGCCTGAACAGGAAAGGAAAAGAAGAAAGCCCTGATTATTCTTTGGAGCTCTCTTTCTAAGCAATGCTGCAAGCCAATAACGTTACCTCTAGCCTCCGGGGAATAGCAGAATCTTCATGTTTCTTGAGTTCTTCAAAAGTGCGTAACTCCAAGTAAGCCTGCTCAATTTGGTCCCATAAGTCATTCAACTGTTTCATGAGCCCCATTGCACGAGACTGGTAACCCCCAAGCAAAATTTTCATCTTCTTTTCCATCTTTGCAGCTCTCTTGGCTTCTGTCGTCATGTGACCCCTGTTTATCTGGGGGTCGGGGAAGATCACATCAGCACACATGAGAAAAGCAGGCTAAATAACAGGACTAAAAAGGCACAACTGGTCATCTACTACCTCAAAGCAAAAGTACATTAGATGCAATCTCTATCAAATTACCCATGATATTTTTCACAGAACTAGAACAAATAATCCTAAAATTTATATGGAACCATAAAAGACCCAAAATTGCCAAAGCAACCCTCAGGAAAAAGAACAAAGCAGGAGGCATAACCCTCTCAGATTTCGGACAATACTACAAAGCTACAGTAATCAAAACAGCATGGGGGCTTCCCTGGTGGCGTAGTGGTTAAGAATCCACCTGCCAATGCAGGGGACATGGGTTCAAGCCCTGATCTGGGAAGATTCCCACATGCCACAGAGCAACTAAGCCTGTGCACCACAACTACTGAGCCTGCACTCTAGAGCCCACAAGCCACAGCTACTGAAGCCCACATGCCTAGAGCCCGTGCTCCGCAACAAGAGAAACCACCACAAGGAGAAGCCCGCACACCACAACAAAGAGTAGCCTCCACTCGCAGCAACTAGAGAAAAGCCTGCGTGCAGCAACAAAGACCCAATGCAGCCAAAAATAAATAAATAAATAAATAAATAAATAACAGCATGGTATTGGCACAAAAAACACACATATGGATCAATGGAACAGAACAGAGAGCCCAGAAATAAACCCACACACTCACAGTCAATTACTCTTTGACAAAGGAGGCAAGAACATACAATGGGGAAAAGATAGTCTCTTCAGCAAGTGGTGTTGGGAAAGTTGGACAGCCGCATGTAAATGAATTAAGTTAGAACACACCCTCACACCATAATAAACTCAAAATGGCTTAAAGACTTAAATATAAGACATGACACCATAAAACTCATAGAAGAGAACATAGGCAAAACATTCTCTGACATAAATTATACCAATGTTTTCTTAGGTCAGTCCCCCAAGGCAATAGAAACAAAAGCAAAAATAAACAAATGGGACCAAATCAAACTTATAAGCTTTTGCTCAGCAAAGGAAACCATAAACAAAACGAAAAGACAACCTACTTGCAAATGATGCGACTGACAAGGGCTTAATTTCCAAAATATACAAACAGCTCATATAACTCAATAACAAAAAAACAAACAACCCAATCAAAACATGGGCAGAAGACCTAAATAGACATTTCTCCAAAGAAGACATAGAGATGGCCAATAGGCACATGAAAAGATGCTCATCATCACTAATTATCAGAGAAATGCAAAGCAAAACTCTACCTCACACCGGTCAAAATGGCCATCATTAAAAAGTCTACAAATAACAAATGCTGAAGAGGGTGTAGAGAAAAGAGAACCCTCCTACACTGCTGGCGGGAATATAAACTGGTGCAGACACTATGGAAAACAGTATGGAGATTCTTCAAAAATCTAAAAATAGTTTCCATATGATCCAGCAATCCCACTCATGGGCATATATCTGGACAAAACTATAATTCAAAAAGATGCATGCAGCCCTATGTTCACAGCAGCACAATCCACAATAGCTAAGACATGCAAACGACCTAAATGTCCACTGACAGATGAATGGATTAAGAAGATGTGGTACATATATACAATGGAATACTACTCAGCCATAAAAAAGAGTGAAATAATGCCATCTGCAGCAACATGGATGGACCTAGAGATTATCATATTAAGTGAAGTAAGTCAGAAAGAGAAAGACAGATACCATATGAGATCACGTACATATATGTGGAATCTAAAATATGACACAAGTGAACTTACCTACAAAACAGACACACAGACATAGAGAACAGACTTGTGGTTGCCAAGGGTGGGCAGCGGGGGAGGGAGGGATGGACTGCAAGTTTGGGATTAGCAGATGCAAACTATTATATATAGAATGGATAAACAACAATGTCCTACTGTATATCACAAGGAACTATATTCAGTATCCTATAATAAATCATAATGGGAAAGAAAAAAAAATACATTAGAGTTTCTTATACTTCAACTACCTTGATACAAAATTAGTCTTAAGGGCTTCCCTGGTGGTACAGTGGTTAAGAGTCTGCCTGCCAATGCAGGGGACACGGGTTCGAGCGCTGGTTGGGGAAGATCCCACATGTCACGGAGCAACTAAGCCCGTGCGCCACAACTACTGAGCCTGAGCTCTAGAGCCCGGGAGCCACAACTACTGAAGCCCATGTGCCACAACTACTGAAGCCCATGTGCCACAACTACTGAAGCCCGTGTGCCTAGAGCTCCACAACAAGAGAAGCCACCACAATGAGAAGCCCGCGCACCGCAAGGAAGAGTAGCCCCCGCTCACTGCAACTACAGAAAGCCCACGCGCAGCAACAAAGACCCAACACAGCCAAAAATAAATAAATAAATTTTAAAAAAACAAAACAAAACAAAATTAGGCTTAAGAAGGGCTTCTCCTGCACTTGAACAGTTTTACAGGTTAGTCCCAAATAAATTATTCATAATAACGTCACCCATGATTCAATCTCAAAGAAGGCTTGAATTTCACAGTATGGGGAAAACTAACCTTTACCTCCAAAAATAATGTTTGCCATCATTAATCTGCAACAACTTTGACTGACAGCAATGCATCTTCACCATCTATATCTCAAAAATGCACTTCTATATATTATACATCGAGCACATTTTTAATAACTGAATAATATCCAATCAATCTACCAAAGCTGTGATCAAAACATAACCCCTTCAAAGTACAAAATTACTAGATTATTTTTATAAGGTTATAATCCTAAATTTGGCATAAAACCAAATAAATGAAAGAGAATATCACATTTGGTAACAAAAAAAAAGTTGTAATTTTTGAGGAGCAAAAAGACACCATAAAATTAAGAGAAATGACAGTTTTCCTATTAAATATGTATACTGAGCACAAGTGGGCTGCCTCCTCAGATGAGTCTAAAATTAGGTGAAAAGAATTTAAAATGTATAAACTCACAAGAGAACTGGAGAGGGACAGTTAGCAGAAGGTTTCAACAAAACTCTAGAGCTGATGCAGAAGGGCAGAGAAAGCCCCAGCTTAGAGGGTCCAAGGAGAGACGGCTGAGAAGGGAGGAGATGTGGGATGCAGAATCCCATTAGCATAACGCCTTCTCTAGGTGTACATTCTACATCCCACAATGTTATCACTTCATCATGACCTGCAAATGCTTGTTTCCAACATACAACACTTAAAATTGTGAGGTCAAAGCCTTAGGGATAATTATTAAATCTGTGTTAATTTCTTTGTGTCTATCTGTTCCTCCCCCACCCCCCTCCAAACTGATTCCATCAAGTGACTTCTATAAGCAATCAAAACTAAGTAGTTTCAGGATAATATATACCCAAATGATACTCTGTAATTCATAATAATGTGACTGAGAGCACCCTGTAACAAGGGAGACAGTGTGACAATTTTTTTCCTGAAATACTCAATGTGGCGGTGGGGGGGAGATAAGCACAAATGGTCCCATGGGAAAATATTGTCAAATACAAAATATTGATAAGAAAGCTGTTCACAGGATGTTTTTTTAAATATTTAGGAACAACATAATCACCAAAAGACATATATAGCTTTCCAAGATAACAACTTTGAAACATGCACTTCAATGCATTACGTCTGATTTAAAAACAAACATGTCAATCTCAATGCCTTTTTTTTTTTTAGAATAGGTAAGAACACCAAGAAACACAGTGTTCCCCAAAATATAAAGTACACTTCTACTAGAAAAGTAGTACTTCATACCTATCCATCTCCAGCTTACTTTACTGAAGTCAAAGTCAAATAAGTCTAGGGCAGAGGGGATGGCAGGGAAGGGACACGTTGCATGTGCGCCTTAAGAACATGAGATGGATCTAAAATTAATTTACATAAAGCTCTTTTAAAACAATTCCTATCTTCAGCATTTTATAAAAGTTAATAAGCTTTTATTCCTCTGCAAAGCACTTGAAGACTAAATCCATGAATAAATAATGTCCTTTATAAAAGAGCCATTTTCCTCTAACAGATAACAAATCAAAGTGAGTTCCACAGCAATGATCTGTCTTCTAAGAGTCAGGAAATACTGGGCCAAGTCAGCAGCACAGTGGAGTGGAGAAGTGAGTCACTCTTTCTACACAGCACGGCCACCCAGCTGTTTTGAGTTGATGTAGGTTATTTAACCTCTGCATTTCCTTTTCTCCATCAGTAAAATGGCAGTCATTGCTAAAAGTTACTATGAACCCTAAGATAATGTACAGAAAAGCCCTTAGCCACCCAGTAAGTGACATAAAGTTAAGCAGTCAACAAATGTTAGCTCTGATTACAATTATTATAGGTACTACGAGTTTAACCATTTTGCTCTCCTCTCTAACGGACCAAGAGATTATGGATGACACTTTAAAACCCTCCTTTAAATTCCGACTTTAATTTTAAAAATGATGGAGATCCCCTTCCTGGGACTAAAGCAAGGAAAAACAGCTGTTCCTTCTTGTAAGTGAGCAGTTTGCCTCTTGAGGACCACCACACCAAGTAACCGGTACTGGAGCACATTTTTTTAAGCCAATGCTGTTCAACCCCAGCTAACCTTTAGAATTAATCGTACAGCTTTTGAAGTCTACCAGTGCTGTAAACCCAGAGACCCTTATTTCAATGGTCTCAGACGACTGTATTTTTAAAGCCCCCAGATGATTCTAATAGGCAATAAGGATGGAGAATCCTGTTTCAGCCACTGTCATTACAGAAGCTAGGTGTCAGCTGTTTTCTTTTAACTAGACCTACCAAAAAGTCCTCATTCCCAATAAAAAGTGAACTAAATCCATAAGTTAGTTGCATCAAGTTCCTTATACTATAATTCAGCATGTTCCAAGAATACCAACATTAGATATTCTAATCACATGTGGATTCGAATACACGTTCCAAAAACCTTAACAGCACAGAATTTCAAATTAATACATACTTTTTTAAATTAGTCATACAAATTATCATTTTTATTGGTTAAGATAATTCAGTTAGCGATACACTGCACTCCATGGAAATCCAATTTCCAATTTGGTATAACAGCATAATACGCTCAGAAAGTGTTTAATTAGGCATCAAGGCACATTTAGTATGACTGGTACCTTGTATCTGGGAGTTACCTCACCTCACACAGTTGAGTCATTTATTATTCCCAAAACACCAAAGATTTAAAAACTGCAAAGTTGCTAATGCCAACAATTTTATTAATGCCAACAATTTTATTTAATTTAGCTCAAGCTTTATTAGCATCTTCTGGCTCAAATATTGTGCTAAGATTCCAAGCAAATATGGTAATAAATTATACCAAAAAATTAAAGTACAGAAAAAAATCAAATAGCTATATAAGTTAGTATAAAAATATAAAGAAGAAATGGAATCCAGCTTTTAATATTCAATTTTAGCTTACTTATCTTACATCTGCCATCTGATCGTTAAAACGTAAAGGAAGATATCTGCACACAGTACTTTGTAAAATGCTCAACCTATGACTGCTCGATACATTTTAGGAGGAAAATAAACTAACCTATAACGTCTGGCCTTTTCCTAGCCAATAAATCTCAAGCATGAAACGCACATGCATGTATGGAACAGAACTACCTTAAATCAGCCCCAACTCCCCCGCCCCACATTCATACACAGAAACAACATTAAAGTCCAACAGAGTATAAAAACTTATTGTTTAAAATATGCAGAATTGAGAAGAACCAGACTCAGGTTTAATCAGATTAATATTTCTAAGCCCTTTTAAAAACTACAATTAAGCATCAGCAACTGCCCTGCAGGACAACTTATTTTGAACAAAACAGTATTGGCTTAAGGAGCTTGCACTGCCTCTTACAGCCGATTTACCAAAAGTTCTTCCAAAAAATGATTTTCAAACCACTGCATTTATAGCTGATTTACCAAAAGTTGTCAAAATCATTTTTTTCAAATCCTTAACTGCACTTAGAGATATACTTTATAATCTTTTTTTTATTAATTTATTTATTTTTAATTTTTGGCTGTGTTGGGTCTTCATTTCTGTGTGAGGGCTTTCTCTAGTTGGGGCAAGTGGGGGCCACTCTTCATCGCGGTGCACGGGCCTCTCACTATCGCGGCCTCTCTTGTTGCGGAGCACAGGCTCCAGACGCGCAGGCTCAGTAGTTGTGGCTCACGGGCCCAGCCGCTCCGCGGCATGTGGGATCCTCCCAGACCAGGGCTCGAACCCGCGTCCCCTGCATTGGCAGGCAGACTCCCAACCACTGCGCCACCAGGGAAGCCCAGAGATATACTTTAAAGTCTTCTTAAAACATCTAACAAAGTTAGTAATGGAATTAGGATTAAATACTTTGTTCACATGTCACCAGACAAGCCTCCCAAATATGATTATAATGGAAGTTTGTGCTTAAATATGTATCAGCACAAAATTTCTAATAATCTTAAATGAAGTTCACTATAACTATTAGGATTTTAAAGCAGGGCAACACTTGATATAATTAAAGCTGACTACATCCAAAATAAAAGCATAAAGTTCAAGAGGAGATGAATGAGAATATATCTAATACAAATGTGTAGGGGGACCAAACTGACGAATTTCATGCATCATAATTCTGTTTTACGATATGATGTCTGGAATTTGTTTCAAACAGTGGGAGAGGGAGAATAACATGAAATAAGAGTGGCTGTCATAGCTGGGTGATAACACGTGAGGACTCATTACACTAGTCGACTTTGGCTTGTATTTGAAAATTCCCATAATAAAAGGTTTTTTAAAATTCAAATTCAGGGCTTCCCTGGTGGCGCAGTGGTTGAGAATCTGCCTGCCAATGCAGGGGACACGGGTTTGAGCCCTGGTCTGGGAAGATCCCACATGCCACGGAGCAACTGGGCCCGTGAGCCACAATCACTGAGCCTGCGCGTCTGGAGCTTGTGCTCCACAACAAGAGAGGCTGCGACAGTGAGAGGCCCGCGCACCGCGATGAAGAGTGGCCCCCGCTTGCCGCAACTGGAGAAAGCCCTCGCACAGAAACGAAGACCCAACACAGCCATAAATAAATAAAGTAATTAATTAATTAAAAAAAAAATTCAAATTCAATATCTACTCTAAAGGATAACTATTTTGTTAAGACCATACACCACAAACCATGAAACATCAGTACAATGAAACATAATGGAGACATTAAAATTTATAAGTATGTCAACTACTTCAACATACCAAAATGTACATATGAAATGTTAAAATCCACAATTATGTAAAATTCATTTATATTAAACAAAATCTGAGCCTTTAAGTGTTACTCAAACCTCTCTCCTAAAATTGACCCATGTCTCATATTTCAGACATTCATCAAAATTCAGAGAAAAACTTACCCAGCCTGTTATTCAAGGTGAATAACTTGATAAATATCAATTTAATCTAATTTAGCTAACACTAAGAATGATATGAACCTAAGAAACATGGGAGAGAACTCCTACTCACTAAAACTTGCCAACTGCCAGGCACACAGTATCTCATTTAATCTTACATTATCTCAAACTCTCATTTCCATGAGACTAAAAAACTATTACACACCCAAATTTTACAGGTAAGAAAATTTGAGACCCAGAGAGGTTAAGTAACTTGCTCTAGGCCACAGAGTCACTAAGAGATGAAGCTATGCAGTTGTGTCCCACTTGAAAGTCCAACACATTAGGCTACACCACAGCTAATAAACCAGATGTCCTCCCTGCCTCAGCCCCTGAAATGCAAACATGCCTGAAGAAAGTCAAGCTGTGGGGCTAAATGGCTTAATGTCACCAGACAGTTCACTGAAAAACAAATTATTCTAGACACACATAAACAAGATCCCAATTAATGAATTTGCCCATCATTCCTTCCCTGATTTAGACATTAACCTGTACATAGGCCACTTATAAGAATTTTGTTTGACACTGGAGAAAAGCATTTCCCCCGCTTATATTTTTTAATTCCTAATTCTTTTATTCTTAACAAGCTATAAAACTACAGGAAAACAAACATCTCAGAAATTTTTATGGGCAAAAAAGGTTATTTGACAACTTTTTAAGAAGTTGGGCAGAATGTAACTAGAATAATTATTTACAGATTTCACCAAAGCTAATCCTTTGCAACAGACTTAAAAAAGAGAGCAAGTGATGTTTTTTTTTTTGAATGATACTTACAATATTATACTATTAAATGATCCCAATTTAGTTTTGAAGGCCTTCCTCCTTTCACCCACACATAGATATGTGTAAGATGCTCATATATTCATCTTTTTCTATCATATTTAATCTTATACATACACACACCGCAAGATGTTTAAGGTGATTACATTTGAATGGTAGGCTTTTCTCTTTATTTTTTTTTTATTTAAAATTTTCTACAAAGTACAGGTATTATTTTTAGAAAGAAAAAAAAAAGCCTACAAATGTTATTTTTTAAACGCATAGAAGAGAAACTGTCTAAAAAAGACTGGCCAGAGACCAATGGAAAACTGATGGTCCCCAGGAGATGAATCAGTGGAACCATAAGTGTTTCCTCGGGTCATTACAAAAGGGGGCTGTATGGGACTTATAAAAGTGTAATTGTTACTTTCAAACTCACTAAGTTTGTTAAGGTTACTAAGCTTAAGTAATTCCAAAGTAAACACATAATCCTTGGGTCTCCAATACTGTCTTCAGTTAAAGTCTGTTACACTGAGGTTCAGAAACATTAAGAGCATCCCTTACCGAAATTCTTGCTTGGGGACCCAGAATATAACCTTATACCACTAGAAAAACAGGTTTCAGGATACCTAAAATAAATATAGTTAATGGCAGCTCCACTTCCTAGTCCATCATTCCACAATATGATCCTATAGCAGTAAAGATGTGGTTCAGCCACCGAAATGTTTGCAAACAAGAGATCATGACTCTCCTTTAATCTCTATACTGTTCACTAGCATTAAGTTTTAGCAGTGAACCATCTCTATATTGATGAGATGCAGGTCCAATTTAGTGATTACTGTCAGCATCTATCAGTTAGCAACCATCAGATTGCATCCCTGCAAAGCAAGCTAAGCAATAAGGCAAAACCTTACTAAACACATGTCCAAGAACAGTAATGTACCAATAAAGCAATGCCGAGAGCATTTTACATTTGCGTAAGTTAGGAAATGAAACTCGTAAACTGCACGAAACAAATTCAACTCAACGTTGAGGCATAACAAAAGCAACACAGTTTTATCATAGGAGATCTCTGGTCCAGCTCCCAGAGTTCTTGCTAGAAACAACCAAGAAATCTGTTAATGCCTTTAAGGGTCATGGCAGAGAGCAGAACTTAAGAATGAGAGCATTCCAGAGTACTGGGGACTTGTCTCCTGCCACCGCATGCCACCCCACACACACCCACAAGGGAACATAAGCGCAAACCTGCTGAGATACAACATATAATCCCTCCACCCCGAACTGCCCACCAACTTAATCCCTACCCTAAGTTTTCACTCTTTAAAGTATTAAGGGAATTTTTTTCCTGTGTAAAAATATCTAACTTTATAATGAAAGTCACTGAGAAAATGAGATCCATTGTGCAGCCAATTTTGCTGAAATATAACCATTCAGTAAAGTCAGGGGTCCCCAAAAGAGTTCTACAAATACACTGAGAAGGATTTTAAATGTGTTATCTGTGTTCTTTAAGTTACTTTATTTCCAAGAAGTCAATGTTACATAGTATTTTTTGACTAAATTGACTGTGCCAGTAAAATACAGGGAGAAGTATTACCCCTGGACCTAGTTTCCACCTCTAAGGAAAGCCTTTCCATTTTTACAGCTAACATCACAAAATCTGCTTTTCAGCCAAACTTCCTCAACACAGCAGTTTAGATACTATTTCAAATACTATTAAATTTAATGGCAGGCCTAAATTCAGACTTCTCATTTCACTTTTGCACCTACTGGAAATTATTTCACTCAAAATAATTATGTCTTCAGACGATTTCCTATTTCCACTTAAAGTGGAAACAAATTAGAACACTTCAAATTCTATTTGCACTTCCCAAATACAGTAATGACTCATTTATCTGGCATCAGAAAAATGAGGTTCTTCTCCATTTATCTGGAAAACCCTTAACGTGAAGTCCACAAGAAAAAAGAGCTCATCTGCCTCGTTCCCTGCTATATCCCCAGGGCCTAGTACAGGGGCTGGCACAGAGTAGATGCTCAGTAACATTCACTAAATGTGTGATTAAATAAAGTACTAAAGCTTTTTACTTTTAACCACTTGATGAAAATTTTTCTAGTTATAGCCATCCCTCTTTTTCTGCTTTTTAAAAACATAACACTGAACAGAAGTTAAGCTTTTCTTATTAACTGCGGTATCACTATAAAGAGCAATCACTCTACCCCCCTACCATATACCCATAATACCCTAAAAGCTATTCAAATAACAGGGCTTTTTGCTGCCATATTTAAATGGCCTCAACATGCTATGTTTTTATAACTTTTCCTTTTCTGATATTAGGTGTCATTTCTGTTTGCAGCTGCTGCCTTATTTTACACACAAATGTCTGGTAAGGTCCTGAAATTAATTCTACCTCCTAAGCAGAATAAAATACATGGACTTGGTTACAATTCAGAAGTCTTTCCCACTTACTTCTGACCTGCAACTACACTGATTCTATTTATTTAACAGATTCCTTGTACCACCCACAACATTCTACATAAAATCTGAGATGGTTCTACTAGTTTTAAATGAGTATCTTAAGGATTTTCGGTTAAGTTCTAAGTTTCAAATATTAATCAGGAGTAATGGCTCAAAGACTAGCTCCAATATAAACCTCGGGGCATATTTTTTTAATCCATTTAGGAGACACCAACCACGACAAAGCTGGATTTCATCTTGCTTGATACGCTGTGATAGGGCCATAATTTAGATTCACTGTTCCAGAGTTCATGGCAGCAAAATTCAAACACACTGGCAGCCATGGTGTACTGTGCTTGCACAGCAAGGCATATCTCCCTGAACCTAAGAGTGGAAGGATAATTTAAGTACAGCCTTTAGTTTATATAATACAACTGGAGTTCCTTCCCCACAACAAACTTTGAATAATGTTTATAATTTAGCAATCAACTGAAATGATGAAAGAATTACAATTGAAATAAAATATTTATGTATTTCAAACCAGGGGAATTGTGTCTTCAAAAACTAAAATAAGCTAAGACAAACCTAGTTCTGAATTAGGGAATGAATACAAATAAAATGGGGGACTTGTTTATTTGGGTTTTTGAGTCTCTTTTCTTCTTTTTAAAGATTTAATAACTTTCGTTTGAAATAAGCATAGTTTACTAAATTAAAGGATTTGATTACGTGTTCTTTAAAAGTAACTAGTTGGGTAAACATTAAAGCAAGTTATCCAGGAGTCAAGAAAAGAAAAATTCCTTCAGACTGTTTAATGAATATTCTTCCAAAATCACCAATCCTTCAGCAAAAATAGTTCAACGGAAGATTTCAGTTCCTGGTACTGAACTGAACAAAGAGAACCACATGTTTTTAATGGTTGCTTATAAACGACCCAAATAAATCTCCAAAAGAACAGCAGTGGTTCTCTCTGTATTTTTCCCTTCAAAACTCACAAGACCAATTCAACACAGAAATAAAAATTACTGTACTTTACGGCACCACTCACTTTGTGACACATTTATCTGCTGTCATGAAAGTTAGTGCCTCAACAAAGTAAATGAGATTTAGGGAAAAACTTTTTTTTATATTTTAAGCAGCACAAAATGTCCTTACCACTTGAGGAAGAAAGAGTTTACCCACCTCAAATGAGATTTTCAAACTAAGTGAGAGACCTAAGTATTTATGTATAAGTGTTACAGGAAGCTTTCCAAATAGCTTTCCAATCAATTATGATGCTGACCTTAGATCAGAATTACACTGCTAACTACCACTTTTAAGAAATGAAGCCTACATAACAGGAAATATAACTTAAATTTAACCACTGATGTTCTTTTTACTTTCCCTGACTTTGTGAATTAAAACACAGAGCAACAGCACACCCTGCTGGAAGTTAGTAACACAGCTAGAGTAACCAGCAGCACTGGATTGCTAAAATTTCACCCCAGATGAGAATTACTTCAGAAAGTCTGATTTCCCACTAAATGATAAAAGATGTGCACAGGCATTACCATTAGGGTCTATACATGTGACCTTACAGGTAAAATCAAAAATGTTAATTTTAATAGGATATCGCTTTTTCCAGTTCATTTCCCTAGCCCCACGCAGCCCCAAACACCCCTAAGTGATTTTACTGTTTTTTTATTTTAACCCCAAATAAAAATATTTCCAAATCTACTTTCTGCAGAGAAATTGGTAATCACATAAGCGGAATTTGAGGCCACTTTGACTGCCTGAAGCACCCCTTTCTCCTTCCCATCCCAAGATATCCTGGCCTCAGAAACATCCCTGAAGACCACCATTAAGAATTCACAAGGCAGCCTAGCGGTCTGTGAACCACAATTTACATACCATTGGCAAAATGCATACACAGATTCTGGAATTCAAAACATGCAGACTATATTAAGAAACCACATGCCATGAAACTCCCATCTAGTACGTTTCAACATTTTCATAGACATGAAAAATCACGGAAGCCATTGTCTGGATAATCCAGCTCAGTGCTCTCTCTGTAACAAACTGACAGGAATCCGAGGATGAGCAGAAAGGTACCAAAGTTCTGTAAGTGTACCCTCTGGCTACAGAAAGAAAGCTCCCTGGTACACTGAGATCCCCCCTAGAGAAAACTGCATTGCTCTTCTAGCACTGCTCTACACTCTTCTGAGTGACCAGTGCTCACTTCTTGGCTCTTTGCCCCCACATCTAAAAGGTTCTGATTGACCTGTGGTCAACTTGGAGGGCACTCTTCATCACGAAGGCCAGCAGTTCTGAAAAACCAATGAAGAAGGCCAAGGAAGATCAAACACTTCAGTGTAGTTTTTCCTCAAGAAATTCGAAAACAATTACCTTAGATCTATTTTTCTGAAGTTGTCTCCAGTGGTATTATCTGGTTCATTATTTCAATCAAAGTACATTTAAATTAGAATTTTAAAAGGATACCAACCTCAAGCCTCTTTTCCAGTGACTCAATTCTGTCCTTTTTGCTAGCTAGGTTGGCCCGTGTGTAGCGACTCTGCCCAGGAAGATATAAAACTTGACTGTAGCATTCTTCCCACACCTGGTTATAAGCTTCACTTGAGAGTTCTCCGTGGCTCATACCTTGTTTTACCACTTCCATCTCCTGTACCAGAACATCCTGGGCCTGTTCACAATAATAGTAACAATAAGCTTGAGTACTAGAGATACTTGCCATCAACAAAAAGCTTTAAAAGACTAGTTTTTACTCCTCTGGGCAAAGACAATGAGCTCTGGTTAACTGTTTTTTTTGGAAGGGGGTTATAATACCTAAGCAAAATGAATTAAGAAGCCTAGAAGTCAATGCAGGTTGATCTGAAAAGCCAAGCATCCATTATCATCCCTGATAATGTAAATGTCCTTTGCCTTCACTCATTATAATAGCAGCTACCATTTCTCAGATACCTACTATGTGCCAGGAACTGAATTGAGAAGTTTCACCTACTTTATCTCCAAACAGCACACCACCCTTACAAAGCAGTCAACGTTAACCTCACTTTAAAGTTGATGAAACTAAGGCTTAGCGAGGTTAAACCACTTGTTCAAAAATACAACACTAGTAAGCGGACAAGGCAAGGTCACACCCAAGCCAATGCTTGGGCACCAACACGTGCGGGTGCTCCTCCCTCTCTACCATCCCCCGCTACACTCTGGACTTCCCAGTATGGTGAAGGGGAAGTAGGCGTTTTTTTGACACCTGCCTTTTTTCTCATCTGAAAGAATGTCCCTGCCATTGCCAGAGAATAAGACTGGAGGCATAAATCAAATAATGATGGGTCATAGACCAGCTTCTGTTCACTAGAAAAGATACGGTTTAAGACGACAGAATGAGGATGGAGTTGGACAAGCCTGGGCTCCAATCACAGATTTAGCATTTAAGTAGCTATCTGAACTTGCTGAACTTCTGTGAGCCCATTTCTCATCTGTAGAGTGGAGATAATACCTAACATGTTTGTTATGAGAATTAAGTGATACAGTATACACAAAGAGCCAGCCCAACACCAGACACACAGAATCCATGAACATACCACATGAACTTTTTCCAGCCCTTTGCTTCATGGCTCATGAAAAACTGACAATTACTTTTTGTGCTTTATAGAAAGCTTTCAATCACTCCAGGAACATCAGAAAATAAACACAGGCCAAAATACATAAAGTCAAGATAAATAACCAGCATATGAAAAAATATAAACAAAAAAATGGAAAATCAAGTCTCTAGAAGATAAGGAATAGATACTTTTAAACAATACCTCTTAGGGGAAATAATGGAAACAAACCAATTTTAACACACTTAATGAAAATTAGGCACTGTATCATCAGAGAAATGGTATTTCACTCTGAAACTGTACACAGTAAAAATTTACAAATTCAGCTCTTATAATAATTAGGAGAGAGTACAGCTAAGTTCTATTTAAACCGTCCCTAAAGAATCTGCTAAGTAAATAGCTGCTTCAAATTCTTCGGAACAAAGGGGACTATAGATAGATAAATAAAATATGGGAGGATATTTAAACTACTGTGTAATCGTTTCAAATAATTCCAAAGCACTACTTACATTATTATCAAAAAATTTATTAGAATTTGTCCCTTATAGAATCTCTATTAGCAACAACGTGATATTTATTTCAGGTTTCCATATATACAATAAATTTAGGAAAATTTATTTCCTAAATTCCATCTTCCCCTCATATTTTCACTCTAAAAAGAGGAAACTGTTCAAGCATCAAGTTCATTGTCTAATTCTCACCCAGTTCGGTGACTGAATGTGCCTGCCAAAGCACAGGCACTCAACAGAGGACAGCTTCCATGGCACTTACTAAAAGGCAGCAAGTCAAAATTACTCATGAATCAGGGGCAAACAAACACAAATCTAAACCCTCCTTCCTTTCTCTATTTTCTTTTTAAAAGTCCTATAATACACATGTATCACGTATGCAATAGGAAAAAGAGAAAGTAAGAAAAAGAGAGGAGAGAGGGAAAGTGCAGGAGAGAAGCCAGACAAAGGAACCTTACTGGTTTTCTCCCAAGTTAGCCCATTCTAATGGATGGGTCCATCACTGCCCCTCAGGGCGAAAGACTAAAGAAAAAAGACTTTTAAGCTAATGACCACTCTGCTTCCAACCATGAAACTAACTCTATTATCTTATGCCACTGTACAGATTTCTAGTCAAAATGACAGCTGTTTGCTCTGTCAAAGCAGAAAGAATAAAATGCATATGGAGGAAGAGGCAGGACAGACTTTAGACAAAACATTTCTTTATTTCCTTATCCAAAAGGGTAGGGGGAAATCATGTCAGGGGAATGAATTCAGTGAATATTTCCTTTCTGTGAATAGGTGAAAGATTTAATCTGTAAATATTTTTAATATATTCTTGTTTTTCATAGTATTCTAAATAAGTGAGGTTTAAGTATTAAAGGCATTCCACCCTATTCAGAGACAGCAGAGTTAAACACAGAAAATAGCAACTGTAGCAACTATCAATCAGCCATACACCCATGAGACAACAACACCCTGCCATCAAAGCCAGTGTTTACCTGATAAAGGCCTGCCACTGAACATGGGAAGGGGTGGGGGGGGTGGTATGTCCTTTGCATAACACTTAATATGAATATTTATCTCTTAACCATATATTTCAGTTGCTTATGAACATCAATAAGGGAAAATATGTTAATGTTTGTCCGTGATACATGGTATCTAACAAATACTTAAATCTTGAGACAGAAATATTCAATGATACCTTTTTCAGCTCTTCTTTGGAAAACTTTTCATAAGTGTTATGTTCCAGATAGGAAATGTGCTCTGCATTATTGGTACCAAATCCTACAGTTTTTCCTTTTTTATTTCCAGATGGTTCATAAGGGTGATGTAGAAGGTCATAATGAAGCATTGTGATCATTTCTTTTTTGATTAGTTCTTCACTTTTCTGTAAATCTGTCAGAGGTGGTTCTACATTTAAGGGTCTTAGAATAGTTTCATTTACCTAAAATTTTAAAACAAGTACAATTATTAAACATGTCACTGCAACATACTAACGTTATTAGTTCTACTAGCATGAATTAAATACAGGCACACCTTATTTTACTGGGCTTCACTTTACTGTGATTTGCAGGTAGTGTGTTTTTTTACAAACTCAAAGTCTGTGGCAACCCTGCGTTGAGCAAGTCTACTGGCACCATTCTTCCAACAGCATTTGCTCATTTTGTGTCTGTGTCACATTTTGGTAATTCTTGCAATATTTCAAACTTTTTCATTACTATTCTATTTGTTATGGTGAGCTGTGATCTTTAATATTACTACTGGAAAAAGATTACGACTCAGGCTCAGAAACTTAGATGATAATTAGCGTTTTTTAGCTATCAAGTAGTTTTTAATTAAGTTACGTACTTTTTTTTTTAGACATACTACTACTACACACTTAAAAGACTACAGTTTAGTGTAAACATAACTTTTACATGCACAAGGAAACCAAACAATTCGTGTGACTCGCTTTATTGCGTGACATTCTCTTTACTACAGTGGCCTGGAACCAAACCTGCAATATCTCCGATGTATGCCTAAAGCAGTTTTACATTTTCAAAAGAAATTATTTTCTTTTTTTCTTCAAAATTCTTATTTGGGGACTTCCCTGGTGGCTTAGCGGTTAAGAATCCGCCTGCCAATGCAGGGGACACGGGTTTGAGCTCTGGTCCAGGAAGATCCCACAGGCCACAGAGCAACTAAGCCCATGCACCACAACTCCTGAGCCTGTGCTCTAGAGCCTGCAAGCCACAACTACTGAAGCCCGTGCACGTAGAGCCCGTGCTCCGCAACAAGAGAAGCCACCACAATGAGAAGCCGGCGCAGCACAACGAAGAATAACCCCCGCTAGCTGCAGCTAGAAAAAGCCCGCATGCAGCAGCGAAGACCCAATGCAGCCAATCAATCATCAATCAATTTATTTTTAAAATTCATATTTGTACCAGTGAAGCATTTCAAAGATTGGATCTGGGAACTGCTTTACTATATTCCAGAAAGTAGATGAAATGTCGTTTTATAGACTTTATAATATAAAAAACATCAATCACATAAAAAGAAACTTAAAACTTCCTAAGCCAGAAATTCTAATACTTACTTCTGATGGTCTTGGCAGATCTTTCTGGACAGCTTTGTGCATTCGTTTCATTTCCTTTACACGCTCTGCATCTCGTATGGCCTAAAAAATTATTTTAAAAACCATTTTTGCAGCTAAACAGTATTTGACACATTTCAGTAAAGCTGAAAACACTTTAGTCTATAAGAATGTGTATGTTCAAGAGCTAAAGCTGTAGGAATCTGTGTTAAGTGTGTAGAAAGGCAATATAAGGCCACTAAAATTAATCAGCCTATTCATTCTCCTGTTACAGTAGAAACTAAGAACTTCCAACGTCTACCAGGAGCATTCTCCAGATTTACATGGCTCCCTCCATCAGATAATCATTCTTTTCTTGTCTAAATCAAATCCTAAATGTAGAGGGGATGCTTCCAATTATCCCTCGTGCAACACAACCTTTCCCTTCCACCTCAAAAGCTACTGATTTTTAACTTAAAAAGCCAGCCAATGAATGTGTTGTTTCCTGATTCTTAAATTATGAATAATGTGGGTTAACACATTAGAACTGCAAACCAGTTCTGAGAGTAAATGTAACTCAAAATAGCTAAGAGAACTAAACACATAAAGTATTATCATCTATTCCCCACCAAAAAGCACATTCATGTGGTTTCCCTCTAAAACGATTTCCATTGATGCCATTCTCAATCCAACCCCGGGAAATTATTCAATTTCTAAAACCATACTGAAATGGACTGCAGCAAGAATGCCTGAAGTGGGTCACATGATCTCAGTTTTAGTTCAAGTTTCACCAGTTTCCAGCCACAAGACCTGAGGAAGTTAACTTAATTCACCTGAGCCTGTTTCCTCATTTCTAAAACGAAGCTGACACTTATCCTACTTACATCACCTGGTTGTTATGTGCAAATGAGAAAGTAATTAACTAGAAGATGTATTAGTACAAGGTGTTACTAATTTTATTCTGACGCTCGCTACATATCCAAAGCCACATTTTTTATTAGTTTACGCTGACGAAAAACCATTTACTCAACCAATCCAAGATGTACTTGTTTTTAAGACTGATAATAACATCTTTTCTTGGCTAGAGTGAAAACAATATCTAAAAAACTATTTATATGTATTTTAAAGAAGCATAATGAATTTGACAGGATATTTAAATGGCTATCCATATAATTATACATTTTAAGAATACCTACCAAGATATTCTAAGTATATTATGAACTATGTGAGTGAATATTATTAATGATGTAAGTAATTTTCTTCAGTGTAATTTTTTTTAATACTGAAAGAACATTTAAGGAGAGATCTTGAGACATGTAACCGTCATCACCCACCTGCTTCCGTGCATCCACATCAGCAGCATCTTCAATGTAAGTATCATCTATTTCACGGTCTTCCAGTTCCTTCTCGGCATTTTCTGGTAGAACAATTTCAAAGTCATTCTTAGGGGCAGGAAGGCCCAACAACCCTAAACGGAGGTGTTCACGAGATTCTCTTTCCTGTAGAAAAAAATTGGTCCTTCTCAATTCATACACATTAAAATATGCAACTAATATTGTATAAGAGTTTCTAAAAAGTAATTAGTCTAATTTTAATTCTAGAAAAATGACCCCTAACTTCAGATTTGAAACAAGATTTTGTTTAATTTCTATCTCCATTTCTTCCCTACCTTAAGACCAACCATAGGGCTTCCCTGGTGGCACAGTGGTTGAGAATCTGCCTGCCAATGCAGGGGACACGGGTTCGAGCCCTGGTCTGGGAAGATCCCACATGCCACGGAGCAACTAGGCACGTGAGCCACAACTACTAAGCCTGCGCGTCTGGAGCCTGTGCTCCGCAACAGGAGAGGCCGCGATGGTGAGAGGCCTGTGCACCGCGATGAAGAGTGGCCCCCACTTGCCACAACTAGAGAAAGCCCTCGCACAGAAACGAAGACCCAACACAGCCAAAACTAAATAATAAATAAATAATTTAAAAAAAAAAAAAAAAAAAGAATACTAAAAGGGAATTGACATGTACCATCTGCTTCACATAAGAGGGATCACTGTAATCTGCCATTCCATCCTCGGGATTAATGTTTAACTTGTCTCGAAGAGGCGTTCTACCCGGGGTGGAGTTAATAACTGGTTTGGGAGTTGTCCCACTCCGGGGAGTCAGCCCTTCAGATCCATGAGAAGGAGTTCTAGAAAGACAGAAATTCCAATTAATGAAAGTGCCAATTTTATTTGGATCGTGCTTTCAAATGTTTTTCACATAAATTATTTTACAAGGAAAATAGAAAAGAAATAAAGATTCCAGAAATTCCATCTCCCTACCTGGTTTTTAGTTAGACCTCTAGGTTAAAATAAAGGTTTGGTTCAGCTACTCAGTATTTACACACAGTATATTTATTCTAATAACTTCAAATAAAGTCATTACATCTGATATTTTCTTACCTTATTAATAACTAGGTCCACCAAACATTTTTCAACCTTTTTTTTTTAATAAATGTATTTATTTTTATTTATTTATTTTTGGTTGCATTGGGTCTTCGTTGCTGTGTGCAAGCTTTCTCTAGTTGTGGTGGCTTCTCTTGTAGAGCACGGGCTCTAGGCACGCAGGCTTCAGTAGTTCTGGCACGTGGGCTCAGTAGTTGTGGCTCGCGGGCTCTAGAGCGCAGGCTCAGTAGTTGTGGCGCACGGGCTTAGTTGCTCCGCGGCTTGTGGGATCTTCCTGGACCAGGGATCGAATCCGTGTCCCCTGCACTGGCAGGCGGATTCTTAACCACTGTGCCACCAGGGAAGTCTCACAACCTTTTCTTGACACATCAGGGTGGCTGAGAACACACAGTGGGCAGAGAGGTTGGCCACCACAATCAAGATCCCAAATGACTCCTTTTGAGTTCAGTATCTTCAACTTATCATTTGTCTCCTCCCTGCCTGTAGCTGTTGGCTATCACATCATCATCATCATAGATGTGCATACTTGAAATACTTCCTCCCTCTACATTTTGTTTGGAAACCAAACACCAGGCTTTTAGAATCACATCTAAATATGAATAGCTCTGAGTTACCTCTAAGAAACTCTCTTAGGAATAAAAGCCATAGACTTTGCACCTTACAGTTTAATTGTTCAAAGCCTTTTTTTTTTTTTGGTTGATTACTTCCTGTATCTTGGCTGTGTTCCAGACAGGTGGTGCTGCCAGAGAGCTGTTCCCAGAGGTGAGGTGAGGTGTTACCATATAAGACATGGTCCCTGCCCACAATGAGCTTACAATCCAGTTGAGAAATGAGACACCCACGGGGAAAGAGGGATTAGGCTCTCTTGCAAGCTTTGCAATTAAATATTATATAATGTTTTGGGTGCCAATGTTTCTTGATCCTGCTGTCATGTGCAATTGTAACAGTCTTCATATACTTAACAACCAGTAGGAGGACATATTTTAAAATTAAAAGTAAACCCTAAATATTTCTAACCTTAAAAGCTCAAATTCCATTTTAATACAAATTGCTTCTATAATGTTTGTATCTTAAAAATTCTTCTTTAAAAACAGTAGCTTAAAAACAAAAGAAGTATAAACAAATACTGAACTCTGAACTCTAGTTAATGATATACACAATGAGGAAGTGTTCAGGGTGAAATGGACTAATACCTGCAACTTACTTGGAAATGTATTAAAAATTAGATTGATGGACGGATATGTGATTAAAGCAAACACTGTAAAATATTAACTGGAAAATTGGGTGGTGAGTATATGGATGCTTACTTTACCATTCTTTCAACCTCTTTGAATGTTAGAAATTTTCACAATAAAATGTTGGGGGAAAAGCAACAGTAATACATAAATAAAAAGGCTTAGAATTTTTATAAAATTCGCCAAATCATCATTAACAATGGATTGATCTGCTCTTTTAAATCAGATTAAAAGTATTCAGAAACGAGGTGATAGCACCAGAAACCCTGAAAAAAAAAGGAAGCTCCATTTGGTATTTGACTATTTCCTGGATACTATAATGTTATTTGCTACTATGAGTGAGGAGAAATCAAAAAGCAAGTTAAACACTTATTTCCATTCTCTGCCAGCATTTCTAAAGCAAACATGTCCAAGTCCTCGGATTCAAGTTTTTCTAAAACAGAAAACAGTTATTTATTTACAGTACCTGAATGGGGTAGAAAGAACTGTGTTTGGAGTCTGTACAACCTGCCGCTGTGGAGTCACACCTGAGAAGTCGCTCTCGTGCAAAGGGGTGTTAAGTCCACCTTTTAATGGGGTGTCCACGTTGGTCAGAGCCATGAGGTTTTGGGCTTCCTGATTAACAAGATAAAGAAGCATGTTTTAACAGTTTAGACAGAAGAGCAAATTCCTCTCTTCTGGTCCTACTACACAAATCTTGAAACAGGCCGAATTCTTATACATTTTTCTCAATGAAAACCAAGAGAGAAAATGAATACTGAGCTGTGGCAGAATTCAATACTTCCATTCCTTCTGTCAACCTAACATTAGCATGTCAGAAGTTCTGGAATAGGGTTTCCCTGGTAGTGCAGCGGTTAAGAATCTGCCTGCCAATGCAGGGGACACGGGTTCGAGCCCTGGCCCGGGAAGATCCCACATGCCACGGAGCAACTAAGCCCACGTGCCACAACTACTGAGCCCACGTGCCACAACAACTGAAGCCCGCATGCCTAGAACCCATGCTCCACAACAAGAGAAGCCACCGCAATGAGAAGCCCGCGCACCGCAGTGAAGAGCAGCCCCCCATTCGCTGCAACTAGAGAAAGCCTGCAAGCAGCAACGAAGACCCAACGCAGCCAATAAATAAATAAATAAATAAGAATTCCCTAATAAATAAGTTATAGGGATGTAATGTATAGCACCGGGAATATAGCCAACATTTTACAGCAACTTTATATGGAATATAATCTATAAAAAGATCAAATCACTATGTTGTACACCTGAAACTTATTCAGTATTGTAAGTCAGCTATACTTCAATAAATAAATAAATATATTTTAAAAGTAAAACAATTTTAAAAGAAATCTCCCTAATAAAACATCCCAGCCAGTTCAGCCCACAGGAAAATCTGGAGTCAAGGGGTCCTACCCACACCCAAGGAGTGTCTAGTCAGCTTTTAATTGCCCTACCCTTATTCCCTAGATATAGGCAAAGAACAAGATCAAAAGATATTTGAGGAAATATCTAATATGAAAGACAGAGAACAAAACAAATAAATGAAACTTAAACACTGAGCAGGAAAAAGAAAACTTATAAAAACAAAGCAAAACCATCATTAACAGCCTCAGAGGAATAAAAAGATATTAATTAAATGAGACGTTTAAAAATTGAACACATTTAAAAAAGAGCTCTTAGAAATTAAAAATATGACAGTAGAAATTTTAAAAAAAGATAAAATTCAGAAAATCTCCTAGCAATGAAATTAAAGTCAATTAAGACAGAAAACCAGAGAGTAATAAGTAGCAAAATAAATTAATGAAAGGGAGGAAATTTTTTAATTTTCAAAATAACTTCCCAGAATTGAAGGCCATGAGTCTACAGAATTAAAAGAACCACCAAGTACCTAGCACAGTGGTTAAAAACAGACCCACATCAAGAAACACGCATGTGAAAAAGAGAAGATCATATAAGCTTCCAGAGAAAGAAAAAACCAGCTTTCTTATTAACAACCTGAATGGCACAGGACTATCAGTAGCAACAATGAAAGCCAGAAGACACTGGAGCACTGCCTTCAAAACTGTGAACAAAAACCCTTTCAATCTGGAATTCTATACCCTGTTGTACTATCAATCAGATAAGAGGGTAGGACAGTAATTTACAGATATTCAAGGTTTTAAAAATTCCATCTCCCATGAAACCTTCCTCAGAAAGCTACTGACAGATACACTTCACCAACAAGGGAGTCAACCAAAAAAGCCAGAGACATGGGAGCCAAGAAAGAGGAGACCCAAGGGACTTTCTAGGGCGACAGTGAAGGGGAAGCAAGAGAACAAGCTGTAACAAGATCTAAAGAGTAATCAGTCTAGACTAGAACATTCAGAAGTTCTGGGAACGACTTCAAGCCGTTGAAAAAGGTAAGAATACCTAAAATGTGACCAGATTACAGGAGATTTACAGTTAGTATAAAGTCCAGAACCGAATGTGTGCTAAGTAATCAGAAAATTTAGCACCTAAATAAAACAAGTATTAATTCAAAGAAAAACAAAATACTGCACAGTAATTATAAGGCATTTTGTGGGTCAAGTGCAGTTTGACCCACAGTTTACATAGTGAATGAATGCAGTTTACGTAGTCATAACATAAACCATAAATATGGAGCTAACCAAAATTATGATTAACTATAATGGAAGATGGGAAAATGGAAAGAGTGTGTATGCACAGTAGAGGCAGAAGGTGTGAGAGAGCCAGATGTTCAAATCCTTGGTGGAAAGGTGCCTAAAACTGAAAATAAAACCAAAATGTAACAAGTGTCTTAGCAGTAAGGTGGTAAAAACAAAGAGCTATCACTGGTGCCTGTAGAGAGCAAGCAATGAGGGGCACTGTTTTTCTTACGAAGTCTTGCAGGACTATTTGACTCCTGAATCAGTACCTTAAAATTATATTTGACTATTAGAAAATTGAGATGTAAGAGTGCTAAAAGACTCAGTAGTATTCTGTTAGGTTTGTCTATTCTCTGGCATGCAGACACCCTAAAGAACACACAGAGCTGTACACCCTATGTGCTAAGGAGAGAGAGGGAAATAGTACTGAAGGCAGTCTATGCCAAGCTAAGTACAGAATCACAAGGAAGTTTTAAAAATTACTTACTACACGTGTTTGATTTTTTTTCCAGGACTGCTAGGCCATGTGAAATTTTTAAATGCTATGCTTTACTGACAGGATTTAGCTTCCCTACTACAGAAATCTCTAGCAGCTATGCATTCAGGACTGTTTCAAACTGCTTACCCTAAAACACACAAAACCAAACCATTTAGTGTTCTCCTTTAAAATACTTCTAAGGACAATAAACAAAGTGAAAGGTTCACTCTACCATATGGCAGCCTACCTGCAGAATTCTGTCCTGGGAAGCTGGTGTTCGTGGTGTTCTCAGAGCGATGCTGTTGTTGGTGACATTGTACTCAGACAAGAGAGTACTGGAAGCCGAGTTTGTTATGCCAGATTCCTCAGCAGTTTGACGTGCAATTTCACTTGCTTGGCCTACTTTTACAACTTCCTGGAGTTCTGCATCTGAAATCTAAAGACACAGTTATCACAGTAGCAATATTTTAACCGAGAATAACACAGCTGAAAACTTCCACATTCCAGAAAATGAATTGCTGAAGCTGTGTGATGAGTACACAGGGGCTCGTTGTAGCACTCTCTTTACTTTTTGTGGGTTTGAAAATTTCCATAATAAAGTTTTTAGAAGTCTTCCCTATTTAATGTGGGGTGGGGGGGGCGGAATCCCATATGTGACATGGAATCAAGCTGCAAATACTGAAATTCCTTTTCAGTATTTCCATACTGAAATTCTTTCAAACCAAAATATTTATAAATCAAGAACATAAAATAATAGTGTTTATACAAAACCATTTATCAATTGGGGGGAGGGTGGGTACTAAAAACCAATTAAAATATCACACAGAGTCCACAGAGCCACAATATCCCTAAGAAAATCAAAAGGTGTTATCCTTGTAATTTTACCAAACTAAATATCCAAAGAACTAAAAAAAAATTACAGGCAAAATTTCAGTTTAAGAAATATCACTACTACGAATAACAGCATCTAACAAAATTATTTTATGTTTATGCCCAAGAATTTTGTTTTGATGCAGCCAGGGCACTCATTTGCGGAAAGAAGCTGTTCAAGCCTCCTAAATCCATCCCTCTGTTCCATTTAACTGTCCAATTATACAGAGCTGTACTCGTCAAAACAAAACAAGAGCTTATTCAAAATCCCCATGTTTCTGACCAACTATAATTCAAAGGAACAGAGCCTATGATGAGCTGAATGAATTTTCTCTTCTCCACAACTCCCATGTTGATTTTCACAGCTATTGTCTCAAAAAGAGAAGGAGGTGTGACACAACAAAACCTTCCCTAAAAGAAAGTGGCCTGAAGTCCACAAGGCCAAATACCACCTTTATCAGCTACAAAAGAGTGGTCTGGAGCCCTAGCCTACTGAAAAATTGCTAAGAGCTGACAATTACTTACTAAACCATCATATGAGCAGTTCAAGGCCTGATATTTCTTAAAGGTACCAAGCACCCAGCAAAAGCCTGGCACATAGGCCCGCAAACATTTGCTGGATAAATGGTAAGCATATGAGTTCATACAATGAAAAACCTGCTTTTATCAGATTACCTGAGGGGCAGGTAGTACTAGTTTGCTTCTCTTTTTAGTAAATTCAGAAACACCACTAGTTTGAAGAATTGCTGACGGTAAATCAGATTCTTTTTTCCTTTTCAAATGCTGCTTGTCTTTTTTTCTATCTCGTCCTTCTTTTTCACTGTCATGGATCAAGGTGGAGAACAGATTTTTTAAAGTTACATATAGGCAACAACATTAAACACCATATAAATAGTCATATGCTCTGAACGAAATAATCCCATTCCTAATAAAATTATGACGAAAAGACAAAACAATATACATTAAGTTGTTCCCTACACCATTACCTACCCACTATACTCAAGAGGAATGCAGACTTAGAATATCAATAGAATTATTAAGAAAATAAGATATACTAAGTAATTTAATTAATAAATATTAAAACTATGTAACTATAAAGACTATGATAAGCAAAATGTTACATATAACATGGAAAGAAAAACATAAAACTACTCCTACACTGTGACTATGTTCATGTAAAAATACGTGTGTGCACATAGGAAAATGATGAAGTATACAAAAACGGAAACAATTAAATGAAGGGAACAGAATTAAAACGTGAGTTTTAAAGTTTTCCTTTAAAACTATTCTTCAATTGTCTGCTATGATTTTTTTTTAATTCATAAATTTTTTTAAAGGATATTTAAGTCCTGACAAATGACACCAGAAAGTTGTTAGGGTCTAAAGCCAGGCTCAAGGCCATCTTTTAAAGGACCAGGAATGCCTTCTCCCCCTCTGCATGTCATCCTCTTCTTCCATCTAGTCTACTCCTTCCAAATGACTATTTTTTCTTCAATCTCTTTATTTGTAGGGACTACCTAAAGCAAGGTCCTAATTTGAAAAATAAATACAACAGAGTACATCCAAGAAAATCCTGTTTCACAGTGACTGACATCTGTTGTTTACTAACAATTCATGTCAACAGAAATGGAAGGCCACTGGGGGAGTAGAAAACTAAAAATCTTTGACAATCCTAAAAGGTTCTCCCCACAACATTCAGATATAACAATTTAAAAACTAAAAATCCCTAGAAATAAACAAAATCCTCTGTATTCTAAGACATTTTATAAATATACCTACTAATCGCCATTAAGTGAAAAGATTTAAAAATGCATTGGTAATGTCTTTCCTTTTAATTTCATTTTAAGAAAAACAAGAGGGAATTCCCTGGTGGTCCAGTGGTTAGAACTCGGCACTTTCACTGCCGGGGCCCAGGTGTGATCCCTGGTCAGGGAACTAAGATCCCGCAAAGCCTCATGGCGCGGCCAAAAAACCCCAGAAAAACAAGATAAAATTTTCACTAGAAAAAAAACTAAGAAGCAGCAGAACAGATTTTGACAGATTCCTTCAGGCCATTAGTAAAATAACTAACCTCTTCCCAAAGGTAAGTAAATGTTAAGACTGTGACTCTGAGTAGACAGTTAACTAAGAGCCAAGCGCTGACATTTCGAGAGCTTCGAAGTGTTCTGTGCTAAAAACATCACAGCCAGGGTCACTGGTTTTCTCAGAAAGGCGAATCCATTAAATAAGTACAAGCATTATGTAAACCACGTTGTGCTAACTAAGAAATATCTGGCTCTGTCAAGGATAATACTTGGTCCTCCATAAAATTACTACTATACTTTTCCACTTATAAAAACAGAAAGGCAACTTACGATCTCAGCTCCCCATCAAGATCCTGTTGTCTTAACTTTCTGAAATCGGCATCAAGAGCCTGGTAGTTTTCCTCAGAAGTATCATAGAAACCAAGAGCAGGCTTTTTTTCAAATGGGATTTCAGCGTTATAATCAACTCCTCTCTTCTTTTTTCTTTTCTTCTGAATTTCTATGCCAGCTGCTCGAAGTTCTCTTCTCTTTTGGAGGGCAGCAAGACGCCTGAAGAAAGAGAACACAAATCACCTTCAAAATCATACACCATTGGGAAAGGATGCATCATCCATCAGAGTTAAGAAAACTACCCGGTCACTCGGGGAAGAAATATTTATTTAAATCCTCACCTCACACCGTTCACCAAAATCAATTCCAGTTTTGATTTAAAGGTACACACATACACTAGAGCAAAGAGAAAAGCCAGAAGGAACTATAAGTAAATAGGTATCTAATCTCTGGATGGGAATATACTCACTTAATATAAATTAAATAAAGGGTGAAAAAAACTATCAACAGCTTTGAATTTTAAAATTTATATCCCTGTAGCACCATTTTTTAAAAATCATAAAACAATATTAAAAGGCAAATAATAGGAAAAAATTTTGCACTTAGTATTAAGAATGGTTAGATATAAAGAATCTAAGCAAGTTTTTAAAAAATGTACCCAAGGGAAAGGAAGAACAAAAGGAAATAAACAGTTCACTAAGGAAAAAAATGCAAATAGCTAAAATGACAGAGTGTACTTTAATAATTAGAAAATCACAAATTAAATCAAGTACCATTTTTACATATCTAATCAACAACATTCAATTTTTGCTTTGTTTTAATGGCAAGGGTGCAAAAAGTGGACAGTCTCTCACAATGGTAATGAGAAAGTACAGTGGTATAGCTTTCCCCAAAGAGAATTTGGAAATACACATTAATACCCCTAACTTTTTTACATTTTTAACCCAGCAATTTCACTCTTCAGCCTTTAGCCTAAGGAAATAAATAGGGACATGTACAAGGCCTTAGCTACAAGACTGGTTACCAAGCACTGTTCAGAAAAGCAGATAAATAGACACAACCTAAACATCCAACAATAAGAAATTAGTTAAAATAATTTATAACATAGCTATAAGATAGGCTATCATACGGCCATCTAAATAACCTTTAAGAAATCTGTAGGGCCTTACCTGGTGGCACAGTGGTTAAGAATCCGCCTGCCAATGCAGGGGACACGGGTTCGAGCCATGAGCCAGGAAGATTCCACATGCCGCGGAGCAACTAAGCCCGTATACCACAACTACTGAGCCTGCGCTCTAGAGTCCGCGAGCCACAACTACTGAGCCCATGTGCCACAACTACTGAAGCCCGTGCTCTGCAGCAAGAGAAGCCACTGCAATGAGAAGCCCGTGCACTGCAACGAAGAGTAGCCCCCCGCTCACCGCAACTAGAGAAAGCCCATGTGCAGCAACAAAGACCCAATGCAGCCAAAAATAATAAATAAATAGATAGAGAGATAGATAAATAGAAAGAAATCTATAGATAGATAGATAAATAGATAGAAAGAAATCTGTAAATCTACTCTGACATGGAAAGATGCTCAAGACACACTGCTGTTTAAAACAATGTTACAAAGTTTACATGTTATGGAGCAACATGTAAAATTATATGCATATCTATCAGTGAATACGTGCATGGGGAGATGTGAAGGATGTTCACCCAAACAGTAACAGTGATAATCATAGGAGGTTGGAATTTCATTTTTTACTTTTTCCTTTGTACTTTCCCAAGATGCTATGTTAATGATTCAATGATTAGAAAAGTTATTCAGAATATTAAAGAGGAGAAAAATCAAATTATAAAACAGTATACAGGAGCAATTTCACAAACCCACTCCCCAGCAAAACTGACAAAAATTATTAAAAAAAAAAAAAGTTAAGTCTCTGGAAGGATCCTAAAGGAGATACAGCAAATGAATAAACGTTTATTCAAGAAAATCTACAAAAATTCGATAAGAAAAGTGAGAGCCTGTAGTATTCAAATCAAGACCCACTCCCTCTTCTCTTCCCCCGTCCCAGCTCAGGGAGACAGAAACTCCACTCCACACTTGGTGCAGCCAAGAACACAGAGTTCTCTCTCCCCTCCAGCTCCCTGGCTTTCATTCCAGGAGGGGCAGGACAGCAGCATTTCTCATCCTGCCTCCTGGAAGCCACTGCAGAGGCTAAGTTCAGACAAGAGTGACTGAGAAGGAGGGGCTTCCTTCTTCTGCCCAGGGGCTCTACGTTGGGCACAGTGCTACTGAGAATACTGGAGCCCAACGATCCTTGCCTGGGCCTGTGGGATGAGGGTCAGGGTCAGGGTTAGGGGACCTGGGGCTGCTGCCTACCCCCACCCCCGACACTGAACACGCAGCTCCTAAAGTGGGGGTGCCACTCAAAGACAAGTACATCAGCACCCCTGGATAGAACAGAGAATTCCAAACTCTCCCCAAAGAAACTGACTTCATTTGCAACAGGAAATGGAGACGTTCAGGCCTCAGGGCACTCTCAAAAACAGTGGAAGTCCTGGTGAAAGGCAACTGCGAAGAAACTGACAGATTCTTTGGAGGTGCAGCTAAACTGCAGGCCCACTCGTTTGCCAAAGAGAATCAATCTCTTTCAAAAAGTGGGAGAAGCCCTCCTGGGATGAGAACAACTACCAAACACTGACCTCAGAAACTCCCTTCAAAGGAGCCGAAGTTTGATTGGAACACTTTGTGGAGCAATTAATGCCTCAAGCCATCCTTGAAAACAATACAGCAATAAGCTGGCAATTAGTAGAGTTTAACAGCTGGGTGTAGCCAGGGAACAAGATGTCAAAGGAAGTCCCCTCAAAACCACCTCATCCCAAGGCGACTGTGGGCACACCCGAGACTGTGTCCCCATGAGGAGCAACATCAGAAGCTTCACATTTCTGGGTGGGGGATGGGGAGAACAGACTTCACTAAAACAATCCAGCTAGTCAGCTTACTCTAAAGGAGTAAGCAAGCAACAGGAACAAGGAGTGGATGGGGGCAACACAGTACCCAGAACTGCTACAGTATATCATCCAAAGTGTCCAGTTCTTAACAAAAAAAGGTGAGACATGCAAAGAAACAGGAAAGCATGACCCACACCAGAAAATAAGCAGGCAACAGAAACTGCCTGTGAGAGCACTCAGATGTCAGCTTTGACAGACTTCAAAGGAGACATTACAAATATGTTCAAAGAACAAAAGGTAAGCACGATTAAAGAAGGAAGGTAGGATGAAAATGTTCATCAAATAGAGAAAATTAACAAAAAGAAATGATTAAAAAGAACCAAATGGAAATTCTGGAATTGAAAAGTGTAAAACTGAAATGAAAACTTCACTAGAACAGATTCGAAGTAAAGAATTAGCCAAGATGAAGACAGATGGATAAAGATTATGCAATCCAAAGAAAAGGGGGTAAAAAAAAGAATGAAGAAATACGAACAGAGCCTCACAGAAAGGTGGAACACCATTAAGTGCACCGACATATGCACAGTAGGAATATCAAAAGGAAAGAGAAAAAGGAGAATAAAACATTAGAAAAAGGAGAATAAAACATTGGCTGAAAATTTCCCAAATTTATTGAAAACCATTAACCTACACATCCAGGAAGCTCAACAAACTGCAAGTAAGATAAACATTAAGAAATGCACAAACAGAAACATTACATTAAAAATGCTGAAAGCCAAAGACAAGGAGAAAATCTTGAAAACAGAGAGAGAAAAACGATTCATCACTTACAAGGGAACCCCAGTAAGATTAAGAGCTAACTTCTCATCGAAACAGTCTATACAGTATGATCTAATTTTACACAAATGTTACTGTATGTCTAGTACACATAAATGTATGTCTATATTGAGAAGAGAAAGGTTTGAAGGGACACATTTCATAAGTAATTTTATTCTTTAAATAAAGACTTCAAACAACATTAGAAAACCTTTACAATATAATGCTAAGTGAATATAACCAAGCTATATAGCATTGTATCGACCATGCCCCAAAAAGAAAATAGTACAATACTAGTATTTTGTAGGAAAAGTGTTATTACATTTATAATCAATAAAAAGCTTTAAGTTATAAAACAGATCTGTAATTTAACATTTAAAGTACATAGTCCTGCAGTACATTCTGCATACACACCAATCTATAGTTAATTATAAGATATATGCACAAGGGCTTCCCTGGTGGCGCAGTGGTTGAGAATCTGCCTGCCAATGCAGGGGACACGGGTTCAAGCCCTGGTCTGGGAGGATCCCACATGCCGCAGAGCAACTGGGCCCGTGAGCCACAGTTGCTGAGCCTACGCGTCTGGAGCCTGTGCTCCGCAACAGGAGAGGCCGCGATGACGAGTGGCCCCCACTTGCCACAACTAGAGAAAGTCCTCACACAGAAATGAAGACCCAGCGCAGCCATAAATTAATTAATTAATTATTTTTTTAAAAAATAGTTGTTAAAAAAAAAGATATATGCACAAGTTATAAAGACGTTCTACAAGAACATCTACAAGAAAGTGTAGGGTAAATTTAAATCTGGAAAAATGTATTTGTTAAAGCAAGCAATACCAACCATACTTGGAGATTTTCATATATACACCTGTCATATCCCTGGGCCAATCCACATGGTTAAAAGGCTCAAACAATTTGGTCCCCAAACAACCATGGACAAAAATGGAAAAGTGAATTTTTTTACCTTACTCACATTACTTAACCCTAAATAGTATACGGAACAGAAAGATGACTAAGACTCAGCAGAAAATTTAGAACCTCCTCTTAGCTTCTGTTTACTGTCCCAGGCCAGTCATACTCCCATCATAAGTAACTATTCTGGGCTAGTGGTTGGCCAGCTATGCCAAAAAGCATCCTCTGGCATAGAAGAATCCTCCATCCCAGGATCTGGCACTTCACAGCCATTATTGGGGAAACCATCAACACAATGCTAGTTATTAGGTCAGGAAGTATCAATACTTCCCAGCTTAGGGACCATAAAAGGTAGTTGTGGAGGCTGGGGAGGCTATTCCAATGCCTGAATTCCAAAAGCTAATAAGCTCTTATAAAGTTCAAGTTTTCCCTTTATCCACTTCATCTGGGTTTCTAGGCCATTAGAAATGATGTCAACCATGGATCTAACCAAAAGGGAGGGGAAAGTGGAGAAAACCATGAGTAGAGGGCAATACTTAATTCCACTCACTTTTTAAATACAAATTTCTATGACAGCCTAAAATGTGGTTCAAGGCTCATTAACTCCCTCCATGTTCAGCTGAGTCTCCTATTTCACAGCCGGTGCCTGCCCAACACTAATCAAGGAGAGTAACTATTGGCAGTCACACCACAGTCCCAGAGCCCCGTGTGTCCTCCAGCCATCTGACGCCAAGATGGCTACAACAAATGAAGCTCCCCCATGCTAACAGAACAAATCCAACACACCAAGACATACATGTATGTCTATACCCGGGCATTACTTCTGCCATGTCTTACAAAACTTTTTTTAAATATGTATTTTTCCTATAACTACTCTTGAAATGGTTAGGAAAATATATATAAGACTTTTCCAAAGTAATAAACCAAGGACTATTAGCAAAATTGGAATTAGACAACTCTAGTTATCATTCACCCAACACGGTTGATAAATCACACAGTTTTATTGGGCCTAAGGATGCACAGACTAATTTGTTCAACTATAGATGGAAAACAACCATACCTTGCTTCTTCCAACTGTTTCTCCCTCGCTTTCCTCTTGGCTTTCTTTCCCTGAGTATTAGCCAGGCGGGCTCTAGCTTCAGAAAGCATCTCCAATTCATCTGCAAAAATAAAGAGAACAAAAACTAACTTCTCCAACAGAAGCAAGGTGAGAGACATACCCTAGTGCTTAAGATGAGAAAACCCATCAATATAATCATTATATGGTGCAGCATAAAGGAAATAGCTTGGGTTTTGAAGTCAGAGAAACCTAAGTTAAAAATCATGCCCACCACTGGATAGTTATGAGACTCTGGATAGTAACGTTTCACCGTTTATAAAATGGGAATAACAATTCCTACTTCACAGGGATGTTGAGAAGAACTAAGGAAAAAGAAATAGGTAAAGCATCTAGCAAATACTCATTAAACAGTGGCTATAATTATCATATCCTTCATTATCATCAACTATCTGGCACAGCACAAATTGTGAAATATTGTAAAAACTACTGTTTAATTATAAGGGGACTGACAATCTTCATTATCATTTTTCCTTCATTTTTTTCCTCAGAACTATTTCTCTCCTCCAGTACATTTTCCATAGCTCCCCAGAGTAAAACAAATTTCATTACTGATACCTTACAGCAATTCCTACACAAGGGTGTCCAATGAAATCACAAGGGAACTTTAAAAACCAAAAAACAAAAAAACCCTCAGATTCCAGGATTACCCTCCATTCCCCCCGCCAATTTACTGACGCAGACCTCCTGGGGAAGCCCTGGTACCTTTATTTTTTAAAGTTTGCCATGTGACAGTGATGCAGCCAGCCTAGCCACAGTCTGCCTTTGGGAACAACTACCTTCAAACTTTTAAATTAAAAACTCAACAAATATTCACTGAATGCTTCACAACAACCCTGTGAAGTAAGATAGATATTATTACTCTCCATCTGACAGGAAAGAGAACCAAAGTTCAGAGAGATTATATGACTCATGTAAAGTCAAATAGCTAATAAGTGGCAGACATGGCACTAAACTAGATTAAAATCTAGTTCCTCTGATTCCTGATTCAATGTCTCAAAAAGGCATCGTAAGTCTCCCTCATGGTATTGTAGTGTTGCCCTTTCAAGAAGATCAAACGTCCTGTCTGAAGTCAAAAAAGTAGTTAATAGGAGCACTGGATGCCCAAATCCTGACTTGTTGCCTCTCTCCTCGGAATAGGAATGAGAACACAGAATCCTAAAGAGCTTAGCTCTAGCCACCAGGAAATGTCCAGTAATATCACACTGCTTAACTTACTAAATGAACTGAAACATCAAAAGATAAAGGGACATTATCCAAAAAGAGCAATTACTCTACGATAGAAGGTTGAACACACCTGGAAAGATACTTAGAGTAACAACTACAGACAGAACCGCAATTCGAAAAAGTCAGAGGAGTTTAGATAAGAACTAAGAGAGTTAAAAGAAGGCCTGAGAAGTCTATGGTTACCAAAGAAATAAATTCCTCACAAAAATACACTTACCCTCATCCATATCAATCGGATCAGGCCGTGCTGGTTTTGTTTCTGGATTTGGATCTATTTCTCCAGGTTTAAGTTTTCGTGGATCATCTGTTGTTTCCTCTTCATTGTCTCTCTGGGCAGCTTTATCCCTAGGAATGAGCCCAGAGTAATCAGTCACACTACCGCCCGTTTAGTCTTAGAAATACCAGGTTCCCTAGTGCTGGCACCCTTTTCTTTGAAAAACCCAACGGACGGGCATTAACAGAAATAAAGCATTTCTACTATTGCTTCACCTGAAAGAGATGGTTTTAAATTTCTCTCTAATTTCAGTGTTTCCATTCACCATGAAACAGGATCCAAGCAGCTCCCTAAATCACAAATGCAGCAGAGCCACACAAAAAAGCTTTTAGTGAGGAACCAAGATGTTCCAATGGTTAACTCTCAGCAGTATGACTACGGGTGATTTTTATTTGCTTTTTCACTATTTTTTTCCCAGATTTTCTATGATGAACATGTATGGTTTGTATAATTTTTTTTTAAATATTTACTTATTTATTTGACTGCGCTGGGTCTTAGTTGGGGCACGCAGAATCTTCATTGCAGCATGCGGGATCTTTCAGTTGCAGCATGTGGGCTCTCAATTGCAACATGCAGGATCTAGTTCCCTGACCAGGGATCAAACCCAGGCCCCCTACACTGGGAGCGTGGAGTTTTAACCACTGGACCACCAGGGAAGTCCCTGTATAATATTTTTTAATTATTCCTTTAAAAAGTATATAACAGGAGACATAATCTTGATCAACCACACGAGACTTGGAATGTACAATCCAATAGCTTTAGCTCCTCTGGCTTTATTCAGATCTGTAACTAATGTTTAAGAACAGAAAATGCTAAAAGTGTACTCAGCCTCATTCAGAAGATATACACACATTTTAATACTGCTTTTGGAGATTCACTTACAGAAGAAATTCATAGTGTTCCAAACACTGGGCAGCTGTTCTTCCAATGATTGGAGCAATGGTCCTCCACTGAGTTGGCATCAACTTGGCCAAGTGCAAGAGTTTTTCTTCTTCTTCTCTGGACCATTCTGTTTTCTTAATGCTGGGATCCAGCCACTCATACCTATTTAAAAGACATCATTTTATACCTTAATCAGTCACCCAGCATGAATATCCTCCTTATGTAATAGACATACTGGCTTCTAGTATCTGAAAAATGCAAGCTAACTCTCATCCTTCAATCACAAAAGCTGTTTTTTTTTTTACAACAGAATATTCCCTATTTGGTTAAACTTACCCCATTCCAAATACCCTATCTCACTAAATTCTACTGTATTTTAATTATGCAAGGTTAGTAATGTTTAAGAAAGGTAACATGACTGAAATATGATCATATGCCTTCCTTCTCAACTACCAATTGTTTTCACTCATCTTACACTTTATTAGACATTTTGCATTTATAAATAAGACAAAAACCACCTCATATTTTCATAGTGTTTCTAGTTTTCATAGTACTTTCTGGTGCTTTGGTTTGATTCTTATAACACCTTGGCTTACTTCTTTAAGGATCTGACTTACACTCACTAAATGCTTTTCAAAATTGTATTTGTTTGGTGAGTTTTTTAATTTAAGTAAAACTACTATGTCAGCTCTGTCTTTTCTCATGCTCCACCTGACCCACCTTTTCCATCCAGTCTACTTAGCTGGATGAGAGGCCTGCAAACAATATATAAGCCTTACCAAACACAGCGGTAGGAGCTTAGCTCCACTAACAGAAGCAGAAATCAGAACCACTTATGCAGGCTGAGGACCATCTTCCTCTTTGTGGGCCAATCTCTACATTCTGATCCTTTCCCCTACCCAGGTGCCCAGGAAATTAGGTCACTCTTATACAATCCAAAATATGATCCTAGTACCACATGGGTCAGGGCTGGGGCCAGATCACTCATGCCAAAAATACATGTAAAAAACTTAATATGTCCACTACCCCTGTGACTTCGAAGGGGACACCACAGATGTAATGTTGGGTTATGTTATATTCTGGGGAAGCAAATATACAATGTTTCAACCATTCATGAGGCAACTCAACTACTGTAAGCCAGCCTAGAAAATTAACCATTATTTATCATTTATTTCTTTGGGAAAGTAAGTTCTAAAACAATCCACTTATAAACTTTTGGAATACAATCCATTTATAAGCTAGGGTCCATCTGTACCTAAAAGTAGTTTTATTTCATGCTTCACAAAGCACTCTCAAACAACATTAACTCATTTGAGCCTTACATCTCCATCAGCTAAGACCAAGTATTATCCCCAGTTGGGAGAAAATAGTGGCAGGAAAGAGGGGCTAGAAAATGGCTTGCCTAAGATCACACAGGAAGCAAATGATGGCTAATTCTTAAATCTAAGTTCCCATCTCCCACTCCATACCTTCTGTTATATCACAATGCCTGCTTTCTTTGGTAAGGTTCAAAGAAATGACATTTCCTCATCATAATTAAGGTCGTTTTGTGTTTTCCACTCATTAACTGGTACATACCATCTGGCTTTGCACTGCTTTGCTGATTTTCTATGCAGCAGTGAGGCAATCCTAGACCACTGGTTTTTCCCATATTTCATTACCGCTGCCTTCAGAATTTCATCCTAAAAATTGTTGAAGAAAAACAGTGTATTCAATCACAAAACTCCAAGTGAGAAAAGACAAAATTAAAATTAACTCTAACAGAGTTGTGCTATGGAGAAAGAGAGATATCAACACACACATATATCCTAGATTTAAAAAGAAAGTACAAAACTTCATTACAATAATAAAAAAAACAGCAAGCCAGAATCAGTGAAATGCAAGAAATTAAGAACTGCCTTAGAGGGACTTCCCCAGTGGCGCAGTGGTTAGGAATCCGCCTGCCAATGCAGGGGACATGGGTTCGAGCCCTGGTCTGGGAAGATCCCACATGCCGCGGAGCAACTACGCCCGTGCACCACAACTACTGAGCCTGCGAGCCACAACTACTGAGCCCGTGTGCCGCAACTACTGAAGCCCGTGCGCCTAGAGCCCGTGCTCTGCAACAAGAGAAGCCACCACAATAAGAAGCCCGTGCAATGCAACGAAGAGTAGCCCCCGCTCGCCGCAGCTAGAGAAAGCCTGCGCGCAGCAACTAAGACCCAATGCTGCCAAAATAAATAAATAAAATTAATTAATTTAAAAAAAAGAACTCCCTTAGAAGGACATCCTACCCTCCCTTACACACAACCCCTTCCCTATCCCGTCCAATAACTGGGAGTGGGTACAGTGTGTGGCTGTTATTCTCTTCAAAAAAATATGGCTCATTCATTCATTCATTCAAAAAACATTCCCTGAATACCAACCTTGTACCAGGTCTTGTGTACTTAGGGAAAGAGAATCAAAGAGCACATATCCAGCCCTCATGAAGCAAGTCAAGACTCAGGTGAATCCAATCTCTAACCCAGGCTTCCTGCCTCCAGCTTACGAATAGCATTTTCTCTTCAGTCCCATAACCCCAACTCTGACCCAAGAATCCACATCTCAGGTCTAACCTAAGAATTAAGTATTTCCCCCTAACTCACCAGTCAACTCTGTCTCCAGACTCCCCCAGTCTCTAGATACTATTTCACCAGGGCACCCATTCCAATATGGAATTCACCAATCCCAGGAGAGCCCGGCAAGCTAAATCACAGACACCAGGGATATTAGAAGAATGCACTTGGCGCATTTTACCTTTAGGCTTTTTTCCACATTGAACTTGAGCTACATGCCTCATACATAAGCCACTCCACACCACTCCACACCCCTATCATCAGAGACTCAAAGACTGCAGGGCTTGGGCCACATCATAGGAATCCTGCTGTTACTTGATTTTTGTACACCTGTCTCTCCCACAGAAGTCGTCTCTTCTCCAACTTAAACAGGTTGGTTCCCTCTGTGCAAGCTGAGGCAAGGTTCTCACTGACTTTATGTGTAACTTTGTTCCAGTACTGCTATACTTAATCACATCTTCAAGGAAGTATATACAACAGTTATCTACCCTACTAGATCCATTCAGCAAAATTTCCCAAGCAAATTTTGTTTGGTACTGTCCTAGGTTCTAAAGATACCAAGATCTGGTCCTGCCCTCTTGCAGTGCTGTCTACTGTGGAAAAGAAACAGCAACTAGCACTTACTAAAAGATTACTATGTGACAGACCCTGTTCTAAATGTTCCAAATGTAGTGACTCATTTAGTCCCCAAGACAGGTAGGTATTATTATCATCCCCATTAGAAAACTGAGGCTCTGAGAGGTTAAGAAACCCTCCCAGCATCACACAGAAGGATGTGATGCTTGCAAGAAGACAAAGCAAACTATAACAAGTGGATGAAAGAGTTGTCATGGGACCACTGGGAGTGCAACTACTTTTTACAGGATGAATAGGCAAAAATTCCAGAGGAGTTTCTGGACTGGTTTTTTTTGTTTTTTGTTTTTTTTTAATTTATTTATTTATTTTTGGCTGCGTTGGGTCTTCGTTTCTGTGCGAGGGCTTTCTCCAGCTGCGGAGAGCGGAGGCCACTCTTCATCGCGGTGCACGGGCCTCTCACTGTCGCGGCCTCTTTTGTTGCGGAGGCACAGGCTCCAGACACGCAGGCTCAGTAGTTGTGGCTCACGGGCGTAGTTGCTCCGCGGCATGTGGGATCTTCCCAGACCAGGGCTCGAACCCGTGTCCCCTGCATTGGCAGGCAGATTCTCAACCACTGCGCCACCAGGGAAGCCCTCTGGACTGGTTTTTGAAGGAAGGTCAGAAAGATGCCAAGCAGTAGGAGGATATTTCAAGAAGGCATAAGATGTAAAAAGACACAGATCATGAAAAAATATGGTGTTCTCGGGAAACTGACAAATTCAGTGCACTATTAACACCAACTCCACTAAAACCTCGTTTCTATTTTACTCATTCTCTACTGTTCTCTGGCTCACCAATGGCATGATCCACTACATATCTGGAAGCAAAGAGACTACTGTAGGCCTATCTGGCTTCTATCCAAGCTGAAGCGGAATGACAGGAAGACACAGGCCTTGGGATCTGACGGGAGGGCAGACAAGTTATGCCTTGATAACAGATGACCGCAGGGATGCGGGCATAAACGGGCACTTCGAACCTGGTACTCAAACTGCTTCCCGTCTGCAAGGAAGTCAAGAAAAAAACAAAATTGTCGCCACAGCACTTCTTCATTTTTGAATATCAGAGAGAGGCACGATGCCTGGGCTGAGGAACGGGGGTGCCCCAAAGACCAACTCTAGCGGTTATCCTAGCTCTCCCTCCACATTGTGAGTTCCACCAGGGCAGAGGGCGCGTCCTCAATTCAACAAATGTTCACTGAGGGCCTAACGAGTGCCCGGCAGGTAATCAAGTGGTTAAATCACAGTCCCCGTCCTTGAGGTGCTCAGATAACATGGGACCGGGCACAAGGTAAAGGCCCCGAGGGTCGGCCCCGCACCGCCCCCCACGCAGACCCCCGCAGGCAACCTCCCCGCCTCCCCGACCTCCGGGCGCCTGCGCACCAGCAGCCGGAGGGGCGGAGGGCAGCGGACGGCGGGAAAAGGGGACTTACCTCAGTATTCCTCCACACGCCCCCCTTTATCATAATTCGAGGCATCTTGGCGGCGGGGTGTCTCGGCAAGCGGCCGAGTGAAGCTTCTGAGAAGTAGTAACGGCGCTACGGCCACGGCACCCAAAGCCGTCACTTCCTCCAAGCGCAACCTTCTGCTTTGAAGAGCTCTGCGCAGGCGCAAGGCGGGGTTGGGGGGGGTGGGGAGAAGCATGAGTAGCAAGTCTCGCGAGAACTCGAGTGACTGAAAGGAAATAAGTGCTTTGTTGTTAAAGCTCTACTCGAGGAAGACTGACAGAAAATCATCAAACCACTCTAAGCCAAAGCGCCCTACGCCGCACGCATGCCCAAAATAGATTGGAAGAAGCCATGGCTCTCGCGAGATATCGGCGGTGGCTCTTGGCAGAGAATGTAGTGCTGCGGTTGGTTGTGACGTCACCTAGTGGCAGAGAATAGGAACGTGACGCGTGTAGAGTTTAAGCCCAGCTGGTCTAAAAAGAACTTTGTTAATTTATTAATTTAGCACTTTATTAGGCATTTAACTGATAGGAATTTATTCACAGAATACTCAGGAAAAGGCAACAGCTTATTTAAGCCTAAATTTCCTAACCTGGAGGTAATAATAGTACCAACTTCGTAGGGTCGTCCTAAGGATTAAATGAGATCGTAAACCTAGCATAGTATCTGATACATAATTAGTGATCACAAAAGTGGCAACTGTTATTACAAGAAGCGCAACCCCAAGTGATCAGTGGTTGTCCCAGAAATCCACAGAAATGTCATGTCCGAGTTTTTCATTCATTGCTATCCAGTCTGTGTGGATTAATAGTAGAGAGTTACCATCGATAGGTACTGGTATTAGACAGACTTGGTCTGGGTTGAAATCTTGGCTCTCTCATCAGCTTGGGTAATAACCTTGCTGAATCTCAGTATCCTCATCTGAAAAGTGGAGTTAACAATTCATACCTCATAAATTTGAGGGACAAATTAGTTGAAAGATACCTAAAACCAAGTGAGGTAGGGATTGCCAAACTGCCATTCCACCTCCCCATTACTCACTTGGTCTCCTTCACGATTCAAAAACATCTCTTTGGAGCCAGCCCTGGAAGGCATGAAAATGTTTAGTGGACTGGGAAACACCCTAAGAATTTAAATAATGCCTTTCTCTTTATAGTTCTTCATTTCTCCATTTGCCTCTTCTGAGAGAACTACAGAACTTTCTGGTAATAGATATATATATATATACTGTTTTTCCTTGAAATGGGAAATTGTAGCAATAAAATCACTAGTTTGTTGAGAGGACAGTGTTAGATTATGAAGAACACACAGAGGTGTGTGTTCTGGTGACAAGCCATTTTCTGTCTCTGGACGGAGGTCCAGAGATAATGCTTCTCTGTAGGATGTGTGACCATTACTTCCTGCCAACCCCACCAACATGCACTCAGCTGCAGTGGTTACAAGTGTCTCTCTCTCTCTCACACACACACACACACACACTGGCCATGTGATTGATCTGATCAAAGTTGAACCAATTAAGTCTCCTCCCCAGGAATTTTGACACTGAAACCTAGAAGCCAGTCTCTCTGCTGGCCAATGAATCTCTAACATGTGACACGCAGGAGTTGCCTGCCACCATGTTTTGTACAACGTAGACTAAGAAGGGAAGAAAGCAGGTCCCAGGTGCATTGAGAGGAGCAGAGAGGATAGTACAGAAAGACAGAGGTAGGTCTTGGCCGCACCACTGTCCCTGGATCCAATATGTTCCTCTGTCCTTGGTGCATCCCTGTCCTTGAGTTGTTTTTTTTTTTTAATATTATTTTACAATCTACTGTTTTTTTAATTTTTTAAATTTATTTATTTATTTTTGGCTGCATTGGGTCTTCGTTGCTGCACGCAGACTTTCTCTAGTTACGACGAGTGGGGGCTACTTTTTTTTTTTTTGGCTGCGCTGGGTCTTCATTGCTGCACGTGGGCTTTCTCTAGTTGCGGGGAGCAGGGGCTACACTTCGTCGCGGTGCGCTGGCTTCTCATTGCGGTGGCTTCTCTCGTTGTGGAGCATGGGCTCTAGAGCGCAGGCTCAGTAGTTGTGGCGCACGGGCTTAGTTGCTCCGTGGCATGTGGGCTCTTCCTGGACCAGGGCTCGAACCTGTGTCCCCTGCTTTGGCAGGAGGATTCTTAACCACTGTGCCACCAGGGAAGCCCCCTGTCCTTGAGTTCCAATGATTAGTTCCCCTTTTGGCTTTAGTCAGTTGGAATTGGGTATCTGTTATTTGTAAGCCAGATTCCTAACACATCCAGAGTTGAACCGGTCCTCTCTCAAGAGCCATTTCAGATCTAATATTCCAAGAGCTCATGATGATGGCTTCTCCTTCCCACTCAGCGCCACCTTTACACCCCCTCCATGTCACCTTTTCACTAAATAGAAAAAGTGCCCCTTCCTCAAGACACTTTATTGACACCTGCTGGAAAATTGTCACAAAATACTGATGTTTTGAGAACAAGACACTTACTACAAGAAAATTAGATCTCCCATGCCTATGATACAAATTGCACCCCCTTAGGGGCATGCGTTTTACAACCTGCCCATTGGGACAGAGCAGCCCTGTCAAAAGTCCCCCAAGGCACCCTTGAACATGCAGACTGCATGTCTAATCGAAATTCTAGTTTCCATCTTGTCCAGTTTTTTACCGTCAAGAAACTGTGCAGGGGACTTCCCTGGTAGTCCAGTGGTTAAGAATCCGCCTTCCAATGCAGGGAATGCGGGTTCGATCCCTAGTCGGGGAACTAAGATCCCACGTGCCATGGGGCAACTAAGCCCACGCACTGCAACTGAGCCCGCGCACTCTAAAGCCCGTGTGCCACAACTAGAGAGAAGCCCTTGTGCTGCAACTAAGACCTGACACGGCCAAACAAATAAATAAAGAGAAACCGTGCAAGAAAGGGCTAAAATTAGGGTCAAAAGCCTGTGACAACACCAAGGGATGGCGAGGAGCTGGGGCTAGCCACCCTCATCATCTTCATCATGTCCCCAAATAAGGATACGGAATTTAAGTAGAAATATTGCGCTGCTTTGCAAATACAATTTCAAGACAGGTCCTCCAGCCCTGCCCGCATCCACCAGATTGCCACCTGTAAGGCCCTCTCCCATTTAGAAACTCCTCAGCTAGTGTTGGGAAAAACTAATATCTGGGTGTCCAGTTACTACAAAATGGAATTCCATGCACCCTAAATGCTGGTAATTCATACCGTAATGCTAACCATGGTTAATCATCTAAATTGGCTTGAGTTTCACCTACTGATACTCCCTTGTGGTGAGTCCAGTTGTAGCTTGTAATTTTTTTCTCAGGTTTTTCTTGTCATTTCTGGGGATTCCCTTCTTCCCTGGGGTGGGGAAGTGTTCCCAAAGAGACTATGCTTATTCTCAGGCCCCAGAGATTCAAGAGTCTTTGTGAGCTCATTTCTCAGTTTAGGATCAATAGTCCAATCAGGTAATTTACAACTAACCCTGCATCCACAGGGCACAGGCTTAGGTTTTACATTTCTCACAGGAGACTTTTTTTTTCCACACTCATATACCAGACCCCAGACTCATAAGCCCAGTTGCATCCTGGACAGTTCCACTTGGGTGTGTCACAGGTTTCTCAAATTCATCTTCCAAAAATTGAGCCCCCAGGAATTCCCTGGCGGTCCAGTGGTTAGGACTCCACACTTTCACTGCCCAGGGCCCGGGTTCAATCCCTGGTTGGGGAACTAAGATTCCACAAGCCTCGCAGTGCTGCCCCCCCCAAAAAAAAGAAGTGCTCCCCCTAGAAAACCTACACTTCTCCACCATTCCTTATTTCAAGGGATAGCACAGGACTGGCGTGTATGGTTGTGTAAAGGGTTCATTGCATAAGGGAAAAGTGGGGGCACTTTTCACAAGCTAGTGAAATCTAGCTTGCACACTGCTCACCAGGCGATGCGTCCACGGGACTGTGTCCACCAAGAAAGCATCTTTCTCTAGGTGTATGAAGCCACCACATGGGCTAGACACTACATGTTGCCCTGGCAACAGCACCACCATCCACCTATTGCCACTTTTCCTTCCCCCATACCTTCCTCCCACCCACATCCAAGTCATTCCAGAGTCTTGCCAATTTTATCTCCTAGGTAGCCCTCCAATCCATCTCCTTTGTCCACCTCTGCTGTAAGTTTCCAGACCTAGCAAATTAAAATACCAGTTAAATCCCAGTTAAATTTGAATTTCAAATAAACAGCAAGTGAATTTTAGCATAATTGTGACTTAGGCATTCCTTCTGTCCTCCCTTTCCTAGAGAACTCTGGTTTTTCCTCCAGCCCACACTGCGCTCAGCCAATAGAACACATTTCTAGCCAGATGATCGCTCCCATGCTCACACCATCACCACTGGAAGGTGCCCTCACACCCTCTCCGTACTTGGTAGAAACACACATTTCCTCAGAAAACAAGCCATTGGGATTTTTGACTTCTTTTTTGATATGAGGCAGGGTCCCTCCATGTGCACCAAGAAATGTTTAATTTGTATGTATTTCTTACAAAGTCCAGGTTTGGGAGCCTCAGTGTTGATTCTTCAAGTCAGTAGTGGCCGCCCCACCCCCCAGGGAGGCTCAGGCCACAACCCCTCCTGGAGTTCCCCAGCGTTGGAAGGACAGAAGGCATCTCAAATGGGCTCCCAGTCCTTCCCCAGAGTCCACTGGGAATTTGGCCAGTAGATGTGCTAAATCAGGGTCAGAGCTCCTTACTGCAAGGGATGGGGGTCTTCAGTGCGTTTCAGGCCCAGACGGGAAGAAAAGTCGCAGGGCATAAAGATGTGAGAGGGGCCAAGGCAGGGGGCAATGTGTGGCCAAACTAGCCAAAGGCTGGTCAAGGGAGAGGGAATGAGTCCAAAGACCCCGTGTAGGCGGCAGCCCTGGTCTCATCAGGGGCTGGGCAGGACCAAGTGGTGCCCTGCACTCAGATGGGCACTCCTAGATGTCCCAGCTGTCAGCCCGGCACAGCTATCAGGTTCTCAGTGAACCACAAGATTACCCTTGACCTTAGGAGACACCTACTGAAGTATATAGATATGTAGGAGTAAAGGGTTATGATGTCTGCCGCTCACTCTCAAATAATTGAGAAGGGACTTCCCTGGTGGCGCAGTGGTTAAGAATCCGCCTGCCAATGCAGGGGACACGGGTTTGAGCCCCGGTCTGGGAAGATGCCACGTGCCGCAGAGCAACTAAGCCCGTGCGCCACAACTACTGAGCCTGCACTCTAGAGCCCATGAGCCACAACTACTGAGCCCGCGTGCTACAACTACTGAAGCCCGTGCGCCTTGAGCCCGTGCTCCGCAACAAGAGAAGCCACCGCAATGAGAAGCCCGGGCACCGCGACGAAGAGTAGCCCCCGCTCCACACAACTAGAGAAAGCCCACGCGCAGCAACGAAGACCCAACGCAGCCAAAAATAAATAAATAAATATATTTATCAAAAATGATAGTAATAATTGAGCAAAATAATAATAGTAATAATATGAGAAAAAGAGAATGTGTACAACTTTGGACAAATGTTAATTGTAGACTCTAGGTGAAGAATATGTAGTTGTCTGTTTGTTGTACGATTCTCGCAACTTTTCTAGCAGTTTGAAAGTTTTCAAAATATAAACTTAAGGGAATTCCCTGGCGGTCCAGTGGTTAAGGACTCAGCACTTTCACTGCGGAGGGCCCAGGTTCAATCCCTGGTCGGGGAACTAAGATCCCACAAGCCGTGCAGCGCGGCCAAAAAAAAAAAGTTAAAAGAGGCAAAACACAGTGATTCTGCATCCAAGTCAAACATTTGATTTAGAACAGTCGCACTAACAGAATCAATTAGCAGGAAAAGGCTCTCCAGAGGACAGTCAGTGCCTGCTTCCTGGACCTGTTCCTGTTCAAGATTCTCTTGGAAAGTCCAAAGAACCTGTGGATAGAGGCACGGAGTTAAAGGCTGTGCTCCATTACAAGACTAACAGTTCTCAACCACACACGGTGACACATGACCATGACATCTGCCCAAGGGCCATCTCGGGGCAAAGGGCACCATCCACTCTGGGAGAGGCTCTCTGCCTCTCTCGTCTCCATTGCGAAGCCTCTCAAAAGCCTGCTCTTCTGGGCTTGCCTCCAGTTTTTATGCTACTTTTTGAAGGTTCTTTGACCCACCAGCAGGTAGCAAACTCTGTAGCAAGGGGACCGCTGGCTGCCACCTGTCAAGCTCTTCAACTTCTCTTATCTCATTCTTCAGCTCGTTGGCCTTCTCCTTCACCCAGAAAGGCAAGCTGTGGGAAGAAAACAATACCCTGAGTTGAGTTCATCTGATGCAAAATTTATAAACACCTTCAGCAGACAAGGCACTACATCCTCCAAAAGTAAGAAGGCCTCCCATGTTGGAGACAAAGTATCAGAATCAAACACCGTGTTAGTCTTCACCATTTGCCCCTGCCCCAAACCCAGATCTCTTTTGTGTCCCTCTCTACCCAAGAAGTTGACCCCAGTAGCCTGCATCACCTTGACTCCTCCCTGCCCCCACCTTTGAGCTGGGCTTGGCTAATGGGAGGCACCAACAGGAGATCAGAAGGTGGAAAGACAGAGGTTGGGGTATGTCTTATTGAGCTCCTCGGCTCCCGCCCTATCTCCTGAGGTACCCCGGTTCTGGAGCCGCTGTATTCTCCTCTGCCGCAGGTCCTTTCAGACAGCCCTTCTCCATCTCCTGCTGCTCTGTGAACCATGGGCCCTCCTCCTGCTGTTCAGACCAGGAGTAGTAAGAGCTTCCCACTGGTGGGAGCCCCTGGGTGCTTCACCCTCCCATGTGAGTTTCCTCAACCTGCCCACACACTGGTAAACAGTCCTTTCATTAAACTGTCTTCAGAATCCCACCCGAGTGCGCTTTCTGCTTTCTGCTGGGACCTCAGCTAATACAGACACCCAGCGTCCTCCCAGGTCTGTTGAGATTTGAAAGGGCATATGCTGGGCTGCAGTGTGTGGGTTCCGAGAGGTACCAGGAAATGAGATTCCTGGGATGAGTCAGAGCAGGAAGACGAAGAATGTTTTCATCTTTTGGCAGCTAAAATTTTCATATTTTTAGGGAGAAATGCATCATGATTGAGAAAATACCCTGATAGACCTGCTGAAGTTTCCTGTAAGAAGGAAGAGGAGGATTATCACACATAGTAATAGGTGGGAGTAATGGTTATCATTTAAAGCTGACAACCCAATAGTAGAAGCCCAAGTAAGAAAAGCAGGACGACAGACTTCCCTGGCGGTCTAGTGATTAAGACTCTGTGCTTTTACTGCAGGGGGCACAGGTTCAATCCCTGGTCAGGGAACTAAGGATCCCGCATGCCGTGAGGCAGTGGCCAAAAAGAAAAAACAGAAAAGCAGGACGAAGAGCAATATAGAAAGATATTAGCATAAAGAACCAGCAGGATAAGAACACAAACATTCCTAAACATCAGAAAAAATAATTTAACTTTTGTTGAAATAATCAAAGAAAACAGTGAAAGACTCTGGGTAAATATAATACACATAATACATGTAACATAAACTATTATGATAGAATTGAAATCAAATCTGTCAAATCAATAAATGCAAATGGCCCTAATTCACCTCTTAAAGAAAAAAATTTTCAAGTTGGCTCACAAAGCAAAATCCAATTCTTTGTCTGAGAGAAAGACCTAAAACAAAGTGATTCAAAAAGGCTAAGAATGGGCAAAGGCATATTAGTCAAATGCAAACAAAACAAAGTAAGAGTTGTAATCTTAATATCTGACTAGGTATAACATAGGACAAATGCATTAAATGAGACAAAGAAAGATATTTTTATAATGCTAATGGCTACAATTAACAATAAAGATAGGGCTTCCCTGGTGGCCCAGCGTTTGGGAGTCCGCCTGCCAATGCAGGGGACATGGGTTCGAGCCCTGTTCTGGGAAGATCCCACATGCCGCGGAGCAGCTAAGCTGGTGCACCACTAGTGAGTCTGCGCTCTCGAGCCCACAAGCCACGACTACTGAAGCCCGCGCGCCTAGGCCCGTGCTCCGCAACAAGAGAAGCCACCGCAACAAGAAGCCTGTGCACTGCAACAAAGAGTAGCCCCCACTCTCTGCAACTAGAGAAAGCCCGCGTGCAGCAACGAAGACCCAGTGCAGCCAAAAATAAATAAATAAATAAATAATTTTTTTAAAAAAAAAGAAATCTATAAAAAAAAATAAAGATAGAAACACACTAATATTTGGACATTATAACACACCAACTCTTGGTCTGAGTGGACAAAAATGAGTAAGAAAATATAGGGACTAAACAGAATAATCAATAAGATAAATCTTCTGGGTATGTATCTAACTTCGCATCCTGATGAAATAGAATGTACTTTCAAATGCATGTGGAGAGAGTCCCAAAATCGAACGTATATTAGATCACAGGGAAAATGTTGATAAGTTCCATAAAATAAAAATAATAAAAACAATATTTTCTGATCACAAGGTGATAAGAATAAAAATGAATTACAAAATAAAAACCAAAAAGCTCTCCTACCTGGAAATTCAAAATCTCTCTATTAAGGAATTCTCTAGTCAAAAGGAAACTACCAATGCGAACTGCAGAATTCTTCAAAAAATAAGGATAACGTACATATCAAAATGTATAAGGTTCAGAATGGGACTGAGCTAATATATAAGATCAGAGGAATGATACTTCCCTCAAATACAGAAATACTCCAATAGCTTGCTCTCTGCCTCTTCAAACTCTAACCGTCCTCCCTGGCTGCACTCATATAAGCATATGTCTTTTTTCTTTTTTTTTTTTAATAAACTTATTTATTTATTTACTTATTTTTGGCTGCGTTAGGTCTTCGTTGTTGTGCGCGGGCTTTCTCTAATTACGGTGAGAAGGGGCTACTCTTTGTTGCGGTGTGCAGGCTTCTCATTGCGGTGGCTTCTCTTGTTGCAGAGCACGGGCTCTAGGTGCGCGGGCTTCAGTAGTTGTGGCTCTCGGGCTCTAGAGCGCAGGCTCAGTAGTTGTGGCGCACGGGCTTAGTTGCTCCGTGGCATGCGGGATCTTCCCGGACCAAAGCTCGAACCCGTGTCCCCTGCATTGGCAGGCGGACTCTCAACCACTGCCCCACCAGGGAAAGCCCTGTCTTTTCTAACAAACTCTTATGTTTTGGAAAGCAGGGACCCTGACTTTTTGCTCCACATAAAACCCCTCACAGTGCACACCTAGGACGACACATGGCATCTGGTATTTGTCAATCATATCTGTTGAAGATGTGAGCAGCCCAGGTGCCAGACTCCACAGACACTTGACCTTCAAAACCAAAAACCCTCCATTCAAACTGCCTCACCCACCTGCTGGGATTCAAAAGGTCCCTATGTGTTAGGTGTCTATGAGCTCCTCCATAGGAGAAAATAAACAATTGATATTTTCATAAAGATAGGATAATATGAAACATGCTGAGAGAACTCACTTGGAAATTTGTGGAAGAGGCTCAAGTGGAATAAATGTATCAAATTTCTTTTCATAAGGCATTCTGAAAAACAGAAAAGGCAACCATAAGATTGGCATGGTTTCTACGGCAGAGATCAATACATCATTGTGTTCAATAAAATGTCTTATTTTCTGGTTTTAATTGTTACGTATGGGCTTCGAAACTGTTAAGGGCCATAATTCTTTTTACTTTTTTACCATTTTTAGTAAACATCATTAAAACAAACATGATTAATTTTTACTGAGGTATAGTTGATTTATAATATGTTTAAGGTGTATACATAGTGATTCACAATTTTTAAGGGTTATACTCCATTTGTAGTTCTTATTAAATGTCAGTTATATTCCCTGTACTGTACAATATGTCCTTGTAGCTTATTTATTTTATACATAGTAGTTTGTACCTCTTAACCCCCACCTCTGTGTTGCCCCTCCCCCTCCCACTAGTAACTACTAGTTTTTTCTCTATATCTGTGAGTCTGTTTCTGTTTTGTTATATTTACTAGTTTGTTTTACTTTTTAGATTCCACATATAAGTGATATCATACAGTATTTGTCTTTCTCTGTCTGACTTATTTCACTAAGCATAATACCCTCCAAGTTCATCCATGTTGTTGCAAATGGCAATAATTTCGTTCTTTTTTATGGCCGAGTAATATTCCATTGTATACATACACCACATCTTCTTTATCCATTCATCTGCTGATGGACACTTAGGTTGCTTCCATATCTTGGCTATTGTAAATAATGCTGCTATGAACATTGGGGTGCACGTATCTTTTCAAATTAGTGGTTTTGTTTTCTTTGGAACATGATTGATTTTTTAAAATATTTTTAATATACTATACCAACTGTTTTTTCTTTTAACTTAATGACCCTCCCTTTCTCCTCAATGCTTAGTTGCAAGTACAAGTCAATCCAAATAGTAGTCACTAACCAACAATCTGATTCAGTATGAAAATTGAAGTCTTCATATTTGTTGATAATAACAGGAACAAAATTAACAACCACCTTTTTGTAGTCAAGAACCTGTGTATGATTTCAATTACACACATGTACATGTGCATACACTAAGGAACTAGGTACAGATTTTTTTAGAAATTCTCACCAAATATGTCTTGTTGAGATTCACCCCTTGTAAAATATAATTTATATGTAGTAGAAAGAAATACAATTCCTTTAAAGTTAACTAAATAACCCTAGTATTAACATACACTTACAGTGAAAAACTCCCTGGTGGGAGAGTTGATCCTGCTTTGTGGAAGCCTTTACTCTGTTCTGGATACATATATGGATTATCTCCTGGAGTTACCTTTGGGATTCCATTCCTGGGGTCAATAACTGTGAATGGTGTTTGAAAACAAAATCATAAAAAGGGCTGAAGATGATCCACAGATTTGCTGTAAGAATTGACATGACGGGCTTCCCTGGTGGCGCAGTGGTTGGGAATCTGCCTGCCAATGCAGGGGACACAGGTTCGAGCCCTGGTCTGGGAGGATCCCACATGCTGCGGAGCAACTAGGCCCGTGAGCCACAACTACTGAGCCTGCGCGTCTGGAGCCTGTGCTCCGCAACAAGAGAGGCGGCGACAGTGAGAGGCCCACGCACCGCAATGAAGAGCGGCCCCCGCTCGCCGCAACTAGAGAAAGCCCTCGCACAGAAACGAAGACCCAACACAGCCAAAAATAAATTAAATAAATAAATAAATTTATATAAAATTAAAAAAAGAATTGACAATGGAAACAGGATAATTTAGTGTTTTATTATGAGGTGCATATAGGTATCTTAATGTTCTGTTTGTGATTGTCTCACCTTGAGGAGATGAAAAGTGTGAGCCTAAAATAAAATAAAATAAAAATTAAAAATAAATTTTAATAAAACAGATTAAGAAAAACAAATAAAGTGCGAGCCTATGTTTGAAACGTTTTTTAAAAGGTGTTGTTATGATTACCTCACCCTGGGAGAGAAGAATAGCTTAGGTCTGGATGGGATGTTTTGGTTTAAAATGAATGGTGAATCAAAAGTATCTGAAATGATCAGCATGAACTCTGACTTGAAATCTTTTCATTCCTGAACATTAGTGCACTTTGAATCCCTGAATCCCTCCGGGATTAGAGGCAGCTCTAATTGGGGCTCTGCCTCTCCGACTGGGTCTCAGGAGGAAATCAACTGATAAGGGTTCTGCTACTCCTTCTGACTCAAAGACTAGGGTAGTGTAGCAGTAGGAGGTGGCCTTCCTGGTGAAGAGGAGTCACAAAAGGGTCTACTGATGCTGAGCAAACACTGCTTCCTCAGCCCATGCTCTGACACCCAATCCAGCCGCTTCCAATGCCCCAGGAATAAGTAACTAACCACATGCAGTCAGCCTGGTACAGGATGGTCGTTTAAACCTGCACCTCTTACACCAGATGCATCTCCTAAGGGAATAATCCTGGACTGCAAGACTAACCACCTTGGGATCAGAAGCAAGGACGCATGGCTGGAAGCACAACCTCCTTCTTTGCTCACACACCCAAGGAACAGGACCCTCTTTCTAATTTTTAAATGCTTGTTTTGATATTGCTCCATTCACCTGTACCCACAAGATGCAAGCCAAAGGGAGAGCTGGGGAAGATTTTTAATAAGCTGTTTCCTACCTGCCCAAATTTCTCTAGCTAACTCAGAAAAGCCATCTGCACAATTGGTGGAAGTACTTGAGTTACTGGAGTACTTAATTTTTTAATTTTCTATTTTTTACTCTTTCAAAACCCTTTTCAATAGCTAAGACTCTTCGGTTAAACTTTTTATTAGCTCTTAAGTGCAGGGAAATAACATCAACTACATCTGTGCATTGAGTGCTTCCTGAGGATGAAATGCTGAGGATTCAAAGCAAGGAGGGTGGAGTGACCCTATCTTTGGAAAC